>NC_090931.1:1313335748-1314575623 GCF_040938575.1 Ambystoma mexicanum | reverse complement strand
ATGGGCGCCTCTTCACCCGAAGGCGGGCGATAAATTTGTCGACTGTCTCTTCCGCCCTCTGAGTGCACTGATTGAACATGTATCTCTCGTAGTATTGGTTTGGTTCAATTATGAGTTTTCTGTTCAGGGCGGTGAATAACGAGGCGAAATCCGGTTGATCTTCTGGGGGAATCGTCTTGACGATGGTCTTTATTTCACTACCAACGAGGTTAATGAACATGTTGTGTAAATTAGGTGATTTCTCCTGCCCCGCCGCTTTCACAAAATGGTTAAAGTCCTCTATCCATTCACTCCACCTCGGGTCTTTGTCAGCTTGAGGGGTCATGGAGAATGGGAGTTGCTTGCGCAACAAGGCTGCTTTGGACGTGGATGCGGGGGGGGTGGTGATCCTGGGTTGCTCATGGTGGCAGGTGTTATGGTTGAGGTATGGGGCACATTCTTGCGCTGGCTCTATGTCGCGATTGACGTGAAGGCACTCTTGGTGATGCCGAGCACAATTCTGGAGAGATAATATCTGGGGGTGGCCCTTTTCCTAGTGTGGTTGGGCCTGGACAAAATTCTGCAGGTGTGGGTGCCATTTGGGATGCAGCGCTTGTGCTGGACATTGTTCTGGAATCTCTTGTGCGTTTTCCAGAGTGTTTGTTTGTTTTGCCTGGACTGGATTTATTATTTTTTTTCTTTCAGTGGCAGGAGGTTTTTTTTTTGCGGTCACTTTATCCTTTGTTATTTATTTATTTATTTACTTTCAGTGAGCAGCTGCCTTGAGTAAGAGACTGCTTGGGTTCTTAGTGGGATCGCTAGCACGGAGGGGGCGCTGTTCCACTTACTGTCTTTCTTTTTTTTTCTCTGAGCTGCGCACCAGCATGTGTCGGTGCCCCTTGTTCCTGGTACCGCTGACGGATTGCAGCGCAGTAGACACAGCGGGTGGCCATGTGACTCACACCCGCCTGGATCACTGTAGGAAGGACGCCTTGGGTGCGTGTTGCTTTGGCTGCCGGGGATCGGGTGTGGCACAGTGCCGCGTGCTCGCAGGCACCTGGAGGGTGTACGCTGAAGCATAGCCACTGGAGTGATAAGCAGGGCGGTGGGATCACTGTCCACCTAGCAGGACTCCGGTTCACTGGAGAAACACCTTGTCGCCAGTTGTTACAGCTGTACACACGAATAATAAAGGACACAACACTGGAGATTGGATCAGTTCGTCATCTTTAATTAACTTCAAACTGCGTACTGCCTTTTCCCACTTGACTCCTCCCCTTCATCTTTTTTCTCCCGCTTCCCGCCAGGCCTCATGTCTCTCCCTTAAAGGGAGAGAGACCCAATAACACAGTCCTTCCTCAGAGTTGGGGTGAGGGAGCTGTGAGGACCCCATTCTCTTCCCCCATTTGTGCCATGCTGCATGTACCAGGTACTGCTGTCTATAGTTCAAAGCCTGCTGTACCTCGATGTGGACATAACTCTGTTTCTATTCTTACAGAACTACCCACCCCAAAAGGCCATGCAGAGAAGAGGACTCACCATGTTCTATAGAATGAAACACATGCTTCAGCGAAGAAAAAGAAACCCCTAACGCTGGTCCAGCGAAGTAGCCCACCTTCATTTCCCGACTGTTCACTGCATCTCCATGGTGGCAGTGAGGACCTGCAAAGAACAGACTTTGTTACGAGCTACACGTGAGAAGAGTTGGGGCTACTGAGCATTTTCGGCATCTCCCGCAGCTGTGGCACAACCCCGAGGGGAACAAAGAAGGTAGTTTGGCAAAAGGAAGTAGGTGATTAAGGGAGCCAATGAGGAGGGGAGGACAGTGAAAGCCAGGAGGTCAGGGGTATTAAAAAAAAACGGTGAGAATCAGACAGTATGAGAGGTGTTCGAGTGATGTCAGGTAGGGCGGAGGTGATCCGAGAGACCAGGCGGAGGAAGGACAGTGGAGCAGACCGATTCAGAGATTGTGGTGGCACGTTGTAAGGTGTTGGTTGTGTAGAGATCTAATGGCCAAAACGATAGGTGTTTCAAAGCAAATGTTTGTCAAAGACCTGTTCTTGGTCCGTATGACCTTTTGGACACATTACACAGTCCTTCTGTTAAACAAGTTACAACTATCTGTTCTTACACGCATGTCACACTCCTCTTTCATATTCTTGTCAGCCATACCTCAGTCCGGGCTGGAAAGCTCTGTAATAGTCTTTCGGTGAAGAGACGCTTTCAGATCTCCTGCTATTTAGGAAACAAATCAAGACCAGGCTTTTCCCCCAAATACATTCAACACCACTTCTTCGTTTTAGTAGCAGTCCATCAGTGCCAGGCAGACCTCAGTCCCCACATAGCACACCGGGCGGCTACATATGGGGAAATCTGGCTTTCACATGTCATCTGAACTAACAGAAAAGCAGGTATCCCTGCCACCCTGGATGGAAATCACATACTTATATACAGAAAAGGATCCGTAGTAAATCATTCAGAAAAATAATTATTTTAATAACTCAGTATTAGAACTGAATCAAAAATCAACATTTCTTTCTTTTTTATTTTTTATTGTAAAACAGGTAAGGAACATAACAGGGCTTGACAAATTATAAAACAGCCTACAACAGGAGCCATATTCAAAATTATCACCAGTTACCCAGCATTCATATCAGAAAATTACACTGCCTCACAACCACAATATTGATAAACTGAACACAAAAGGAAAACACACAATAATGTGCATTTAATGGCCAAGACATGTAGGATAGCTTCAGATTCTCCTAATGTCATCCTCCGTCCACTTTGGAAATCACACCTACTGGTTTCAACGTTATATAGAAACATCTTCATCAGTGGAAGTAACAACTGTAAACAAATTAAATTAAACATTTAAATAACGGTTCACCAGTGATTTACTACACACATATACAAAAACCAAACAAAGCCCGAAATCCTTAAGGATTGCAAATTAGTCAAGAGTATGTGCAATTAAATGAACCACACTCTGGAGCCCAGTAATGGAACAGTCATGGGTGTGACTCCCCTACTGCCCCCCTACCCTACCGCCTCCTCAGTGAGGTGTGCAAGGGACAGCAAGAAAAGAAACCGCGACCAGAGACCCAATCCTTCAGACGAAAAAACAACATGAATTGTAGAAATAGAAAAAGGATTGCTTTCTGTATGTACCTTAAAATCCATTGAATGCAATTTCTCATTTGCATGCGCAGAATTCAATTTGAAATTGGCAACCTACAAAATGTATTGAAACAAATATCAGTAAGATATAGCCTCTACTTGTAACCAGCCCCCATGAAGAGTGATGCTTATAAAAGTATTAATGGATGTTATCTTAATCCAATAGGTTATGAACCTTGAATATGGAACCAAGGACCCAAAAGAACGATCAAATCATGCTTGGTAGCAACACGTGGATGAAAAATACAGTGTAAAATTATAGAACCATAAAACCGCTGTGTCTGCCAGGAGTAGGCTCACCTCCAGATGAGTCCAAGAGGCATAGAGTCTACCTCGCAGTCCCATGGTCTTGTCCCTGTGACACGACGGTCACCACTGCCACCTCGGAAATCAATGTATGGCGGTCAACCCGCACCAATGTCATCTGGACACATACTTTGTGAACACATAGTCATGGAATTTTAGAAAACCACGGGGTTACGAGTTGGGCGTTAATATGGCGGTTATTCCCCCCAGTGGAATTACCAATACCACAGTGGTGTCTGATGGAATTACCGCTGCATTACAACTTGTCGGGAGCGTGCACACACCTTTGATGGTAATAGTAATTCTAATTCCGTATGGTGGAATTATGACCACAACGGAGACGACAATGGTAAATCGCCCATATACAGCGGAATTAAGGTTACTGCAGTACTTTCGGTGCTAACTCCGCCGGTGGAATTACCACCGACGGAAATAGCATCATCGCCAGAGCAGGAAGCATGGCAGCAATTTTGAAAAAGCCAATCCAATCTGAATCCACCACTTCCTGTAGCCATCCACAGAAACAAGACACAGGAATCATGTCTCAGGACAGATCCATAGCTAAAGTGCCTGAACACAGACTCCAGCAAGCTAAATTCACTGAGAGAGAGCTACAGGTCCTCACTGATGAGGTAGTAGCCCATGTGGATGAACTATATGTCAGGCGCCACTGCAAAACATCAGGCCAGCGTAGGTCAGTCATCTTGTGTGAATGTCTCCCTATTCCCCTGGCAATGCACTGGGCAAATTACCGACCCAATTATGGGCCCCTTAGGTCAGATGGGCCCAATGGGCAGGGTGAGATGCCACCAGATGGCCAAAGGAAACACCGCCTAATGCGTAACCAAGAAGTGCCATATTCAGGCATTGGTGATCAAGCCAGTCGCCCGGGATGCCACATCAGCCACACTGACACTCCGGGAGGAGGAGTGCGCAGAATATCATTGTTCCCCGTGCGTTGCCAGGGTCATGGCCATCACTGCAAGCAAGGGTAGGTACGTAACTGTGCACATAACCATGCACTGCAGTATGAATGTGCATGGGTGCACATGCATCTATGTGCAGCACCCATGCGTACTGATAAAGGTCAAGTGCCAATGTGGAACCTAGCCCAACTGCACAGAAAGGCCACCTTCAGAGCACAAGGGGCAAACAGCACCGGCCAATGGGGTGTACACCCTCAGCAGCCACTACACCCACCTTGCTGTGGTCATATGCAATGGCCTGCAAATGACCATAACCTTTGAATGTAAGTGTCCCCGGAAACTCACCCCCCCTTAGTGAGAGGCAATAATGGACACACCCCAGAAGAGGAATGAGGCCAGGACCAAGTGCGGGTGAGATCAAAAGAGCTTTATATAGTTCAATATAGGGCATGCAAAGGACTCTGCAAACTCTGAGAGCGCTCTGTCTGACAATAGCAAAGACAGTCAGTTATATTACAAATACACGTCATGCATGAGGTAAGCTATAGGGGCCACAGACTCTCAGGGATTGGGTGGTGATGGCTAGGTGGTATACAATGTATACAGTTGCTCCTCCAGGATTGGCGGACGTTGGTGCTGTGCCACGTGGCGTGAGAGGTCTGCTGGGCTCATCGGGGTGTAGCGCCGGGCCGGACATGCCTTGTAACAACGATTGATAACTAAACTAACATTTGCCCTTTTGGCCACACATTCCCACCCATTCGTCACACTTCATGTGTCCTGTTAATTTGCAACTCTTGTAAGCGCTGACCTTAGATCAATACATGGCCAGGAACATTGATATGCGATCTGGAGTGTCTCAATACATCAGTTTGGGGGATACCTCAGGTTCAAACAATCAGGTCTCATGGGCATAGCCAGGGGCATGGGCAGGGGTGCTTGACTAACCATCCTTGGCAATTTCGGTGAGGGGTGGTATTACGATCTGTTGGTACACGTGCGGGCACCCCCCTTTCTAGGGTCATTAACTCGGGGTCGATGGAGGTACTACTGGCCCGTGGGGGGCATGTGACTGGTGCCTGAGAGGCGGTGGGATTTAGGACCAGGTAGCTCGTAAGTCATGGAGTCAGGCTGTGGCGTCCTCTGCCACGGGGGAGGGTGGTGGATGATTGAAACGGGTACAGCAGGATCGGGAGGGAAGGCAGAGCTGTGTCGTTTGAACACCGTCTATCTTGAGAGGGCCTGGGCAGGAGGAGGGGGAAATGGCCTTGCAGCTCCGTGCGTGGCATCTTTCACAAGGCGGTTTACTGTCGTATGGGTGAGGCGCGACTAATAACACATGGGGTTTCTAAAAGCACTCATATGTATTTGCATTAACATGGGATACTAGCTGGGGATCATACTTTTTTACATAGCATTTCACATCTACAGTTAACATACGAACGTGAGGTAATGTCAGACAGGTGTGTATAAAGAGAGCAACACAGGTTATTGTTCCCTGTTATCAGCTGTCCAGTCTTTGTACATCTCTTCATTATGTACAATATCGGTTGCACATTTTTCTCTTTACCCATTCTCCTTAACATTAGCAGCAAATGTTAGTGAACAAGGTACATATTACCTAAATGGTTTCTACATGTTGCAAGGGTTTTCGGGGTGGGTATGGGTGCAAGGTGCCACGCCGTCTATAGTTGGGGGGCTTGGAGCAGGGGTCAGGGCCTGCAGGGTTTGGGCTGGTCACAGTTACATTCTAATGTTCCCGTTCATGGCTGGGGCAATGATGTACTGCGGAAGGTTAACAGCTACAGTGTTTTATTATGTTGTTTGCTCGTGTCTGGTGATTCATGAGAATGAGTCCTCAGCGGATCTGCCATGCAGTGGGAGGTGGGGGAAGTGTGGGCCTCTGTGAGCGCGGTCAAGTGGGGGTCACTCTGCAGCGTTCAGTGTCTCTGCCTTGGGTTCGATATGCACATTTCTAGCAAGATGGGGATGGCTTAATACAAGATGGCGTCTATGCTTTGCCACATAACGTGGTGGTGCAGCCGCACGTGTCGGCCTGCAGCCGCCCCGCCGCCTGGGCCCGGGGGCCGGGGAGCTGCCGACGAGTCATGGGTCTTAACCAGGGTGGGACATGTAGTGGGAGGGGGGGTCCTATTGACCTATCCTTCCCTACACCTTCAATCCACATGTGTGGGATGTCCTTCCACCATGTGGCATGTGTGATTAGCAAGCCAACATACAAGTATGCATGTTGACTGAAAGCATGTAATTTATCACCCAATAGGGTCACAGTCGACTCAGGAGGAGGAGGGGGTAGGGCCATAAACGCCCCATTGCGAAGCCTCCACTGCTACACCATCAGCCATCACCCCTGCAACGCCCAGCGATGGGAAGGGCAGGCGAAAGGGATGGCAACCCAGCACTGCACCCATTGAAAGTGCTGGGGACACAGCCACAGGGACGGCACCCCGGCCACCTGCAACTGACCCCACCAGCCGGCCAATGTAGACGTGACGGGGGAGCCAGCTGCTGGCAGGTGTGTGGGAGGCACTGTGCATCCAACCACCCGATAGCCCCATGAAACACTCTCGTCTTCTGAGCAGGATAGCCAGCATCATGGGCAGCATGGCCAGGAGACAGAGGGTGATGCAGAGATCAGGCACTTTGGGCCACCGTGTTTCAGCCCCAAACCTGGCCATAGCCCTCAAGCCATTTCCCATGACACACAGGATGATGCACTGATGAAGAGGCTGGAGGTGATGGAACAGCGCCAGGTGCAGCTGGAGACACTTGCCGAAATGCAAGTCCTCCACCTCCAGGCCATCTGGGACTGTGTCCAAGGTGCCACATGCAGGATTGTGATGGCCATGCACTGTGATCGACATCAGGCAGCTGTAACATCTTCCGCCCTGTCTACAGATATAGGGTGCAGGAATTAATAGAAGGTATCTCAGCCTTTGTCAAGGTCAGTCAGGCCACAAAGCAGTTGACCAGGCAACACCTCTGGGGGCCTGAGTCTGCCACCCCCACAGAGGGCTTGTTGCCCAGTACCCCAAGGTGCCGCTTGACACCCATGCTAGCTACGAAGGTGCTGAGGGACACCAGTAAGGGAAAGAGGCCATCCAAGTGACTGGACACATGGGTGTGTTGGGGATGGTGTTGGGGGGAGGGTGTGTTGGGGATGGTTCTGTGGAGGGGGAGGATGTATTAGGGATGGTGTTATGGAGGGGGAAGGGCATGTTTGGTGTCTGCACATTTTCACATTAAACATTTGTTCACCTTTAGCAATGACAAGACATTCCTTTTTGTGTGCATGTGTTTAATCCTTAATGTGACAATTTATACAGTGGTGCATGGCATGTCCACAAAAATGTGCTGAGAAAAAATTGTCCATGAGTTCTTAATGAACAATTTTCCACCTCTGACCTCATCCTGGCCACTGCATGTAACTGCATCCTCCTCTTCAGGAGGTGGCATGTCCACTTCAGGGGTAGAGGGGCATTCCTCCCGCGGCACATATTTTGCAGCATACCACAGACCAGCACAATTTTGTCAATCTTTTCAAGCCGATACATGCGTGCCCTTCCAATCCGGTCCAGGCAACAGAAACGGGCCTTAAAAAGGTGGAAGGACCACTCAATACAGAGCCTGGTCCTGCTGTGTGCGTCATTGTAGGCCACGTTCTGTGGCATCTGTAGATCCCACACATGTGTCATGAGTCGCAGCAGCTGTGGGTATCCAGAATCACCTGCAAGGACAAAGGTGTCAGTCACAGCGCATTGTGAATGTGTTGCCATTTATTACAGCATGTTGATGGACATTCTGTGCATGCATCCTGAGCTTCATCGCACCACATGTCTTGCTATCTGTAACGAATCTGAGGATGTTGTCCCTTCTTTCCTATGGGGAGACTGTCCCCATGGGGATAAGGGGGTGCTTCCACATTACAATAGTCCACCTAGCGATGGCGCACCAAAGGAGGATCACATGGGGAGGGAATGCCCTTTTGCGATTGGGCATGGCCATTCTCAGAGAACGCAATATGAACCTGCTCCAATGCACCCAACCACTTCTCCAATACCAAATCCTCCTCCCCTCTCTCTAGATTGAGCCATTGTGTTCTGTTGTCAAGTCAGTCAACCTAATATACTTGACAAGAATGAAATACCAGAGAAAACAAAGTATCATCCATATGGTTTTAAAACTGCTACTGTGAAGAAGATGACCGGGAGTCGGAGGATCACTCTAGACCACCAGAGCAGAGTGACCGGTCTAACTTCTCAAGGCAGGTGATTGGCCCAAAGCAGTACAACAGTCCTGTGCGGAAGTTTGAAAGAACTCAGCTGGAAAGCTGGAGGAGAGCGAAAGGGAGTCTGTGAACAGAAGAGAAGAACCTGAACATGGTCCAGGATGGAAGGACTACTCGGGCTGCTGTCGAGCCAAACCTCTGGGTGTCACAGTCCCAGACGAAGGGAGGGAGAGAGAACATGCAGTCAGGTAGAGTCAGACGTCTGCAGAGCTTCTACAAACCCGTTGGTTACCCAAACACTAACGGAGAGTCGAGAAGGGACGGGGAATGCTGGTACCTGCACAGAAGAGACAAACAGGTATGCAGGTTATCCGAGAGGTGCTAGAAGTCCGGAGAAGCAACAGGGTGAAAGCAGATGCTGGAATGAGAGGGTCTGGGACCCTGAGACATATGGAAGTTTGTTTATTTATTTGTATGGCGCACCCGACCCAAAGGTATCTGGGCGCCTTTAACACAGAGGTTACAAGTATACTTTCAGCTTGGTTACAGTGGATGCCAATATACAACATGTACAGAAAAATTATACAAGAAGAGCCATTCTACACAATTTACAGTAAATTATACAGTAGATGCTTATATACTTCAGGAGCAGTAAAATAGTGTAACAGATATATTGAGTGATACAGGTTAAGGTAGGGGAATATATACATAATGTGCCGGTGCAAAGTAGCAAAAATAGATAGTCAAGGAGCATATACTGAGCAGAGTTGGGAGGTCTGGTAGTCTGGTCTAAGCAGGCTAGGACTATCCAGATGTGTCATTAGTAACCAGCCAGTTTATAGTATTGCACCTGAACATGGAAAACGGTTGGTTGGCTCTCAGAGAAGGAGGTAGGGAATTCCATGCTTGTGCTGCCTTGACAGGGAAACTACTTCCTCACATCACGTTATAAGAGGGTTTGGAGCCCTGAGAAGAACCCAGATGAATAAACATGAGTCGCATGTTTGGCAGGGGAGTGAACCAAGTAGATACGTTAGCGAATTGCGAGTCTGGGATCTGCACCCAAATGAAGTGAAGAATAAGAGGGTCTGGGATCCTGATGACAAAAGAAGAAATGAAGCAAGAGCTGTATGCTTGGCAGGGGAGCAAATCAAGTGGAAACACCGCTTCACTGCAAGTCTGGGACTTGCACCCATGTGAGTAACTAAAGTTGAAAGTAACGAATAATAAGATTTTATGGGACCCTGTGAAAGAAGGAGAGACAGTCCATGAGAGGACACTTGCGTGGCAGAAGAGTGAACCAAGCCGTTTAGAATATTATGAGTCTGTGACCTGCACCCACATTAGAGGTTGACAATAAGAGGGTCAAGAACCCTGAAAGAAAACCTACGCCTGATAAAGAAGTGATAAAGAAGTGTGAATCCAAGAAGCATATAATTGTGAATTTCCCAGTGACATTTACCTAAGAGGATAAAGGGGGTCAGGAGCCCAAAAGGAAGGTAAGTGAGATAAGAAGTGTAGGGGAAAGGAGCACAACCCTAGCCTTGGAGTCTTATATTTGTGAGCATTGTTTATGTTCATCAGTTTTGATTACCAGAGAGACTGGGAACTTTTCTGTTGGTTGGAGTTGCCATGTACACTTTACTTTGAGAAGAGATCCTCCTTGCACAGTTGCTTTAAGTTATTAGTGTTAGGCACAGAGAAAGGTTTTGAGACATGACAGTTACAGACCTTTTAAATTTGGACTTTCTGACAATGTCACTAGTTTTCATTGAGGTAGGGAACCTTCTCTTAGTTTTAGGGATAGAGGGGCATCTTTCCAACCCTTTCTTGATCACTAAAAGTCTATGGGCCTCATTACACGTTGTGCGGTAATGGAATACCGGTACCGGTAAAGAGTTACCGGTACCGTTAATTCCCTAAGCCAATCACGACCCGGACCCACCGCTATCTGCGCACCCGTTAATTACGGTGCCACTAATAGCGGCAAGGCCGCGGGCGCGCGACCCCCAGGCCGGAATTAGCGCCATGGCGCTAATACCAGGCCATCACAAGCCATGCGGACATGGCATTAGCGGCATGTTAAACACCCAAAAACCCCTTACTGGCATGGCGCTAATAACGGCATCGAAAAGCACCCGTTAAGAGACCTGAGCAGTGTACCCATCAACTACAGGTGGACACAATCAGCACAGGTGCATGCAATGGAGACAGGCAGCACAAAAGAGCACACCACACCCCTACCCACACCCCTTCCCACACCAAGATGGTCCCAATAGCAGCAGCATGACATGACAGCCTTGACTACATGATAGCAGTGCAGCACCAACAACAACAGCCCACACCAGAGGTGACCCGTAACAGGTACCCATTCCTCACACCATACAGGCAATGCCAGTGATCCACTGAGGAGGTGGCTCCCAACCCCTGTACGGAACCCACAGAACCAGCAGGAAGAGGACAACAATATTGCACATCCCCATACCTGCGTCGTGATAGAGCTGGCAGTCAGCCTTCCAATGACAGTGCTCCGCTGCCTAAGCAGCCTGTGTGAGGCACTCCTGTACAGCCGTGTCAAAGTGGCAAAGATAACCAAGCCATGTGTATAGCACCAAAAAATGTGCATATGATGGAATGTGCCAATGCCACCTGAAATTGACATGCAACCACCAGAAGAGCATGATGGGGATGTGGATGAGTACGGGTGGAATGCCCGGGAAGGACATGCAAGAGGCAATGCCAAGAAGGCACAACGATGTGCGTCAGCATCTGATTCTGAAATCCCATCAGGCACAAAGGTGAAAAAGCAGGGACGGAGATGGATATTGTTGCCCTGGTGCATGTTTGGAGTACCATAAAGGACCCTGTCCGAGAAAAATGACACATACGCAATGATGGAGACCACGCTTGGGTTTCAACTTCAGAACAACTGTGTATTGAACAGAATGTGATAAGAAATGCAACCCCCCAAAACACCCAAATGCACCCTTACCCCCCTCCATCCCAAAACACCCAAATGCACCCTTACCCCACTCCCCCCCAAAACACCCAGGTGAGTCTTATGGTGTCTATAATGTTTCCTGCACTACATGTGCCACCTGGTCCTTGGTGGAGCTAAGCATCAGGGCCCCCACCGACATTGGGGTGCTGTGATGCGGGGCGCCTCTGGTTGCGCAGGGAGCGGCGCAGGGGGCTGGTCTGCTGGGAACTCGCTGAGGAGGAGGTTCCCGGTCGATCCTGTGTTGGGGGTTGGTGATGCTGCTCCATGATGTCCCCAATACGTAAAATGGCCTGGCGGAGTTGGCCCATCTCCTGGCATATCCTGTCAGTGCAGGCCTCCATGGCCTCCTTTGTTTGGCCAGCATATTTTTGGAGGTCATCCCTTACACGGCCTGTCTCGGCCACATGCTGGGCGACCAGCGCAGCCATGTCTTCCTGCCTCCGGCTGATGGTTGCAAGGTCTGCCAGGGTGGTAGGTGCTGCTGGGCTGGACGGTGCGCCCTGGTCCATGCACCCGGCATCCGGTGAGGACAGCTGAGGGCTCCATGCACCTTCTACAGTGAGGGTGTCATGTGCTCCCTGGGTAGCAGATCCGGACGTTGCCCTCGGACTCCCCTCAATGGACCATGTTGGGCTGGGGTCATGGATGAGTTGTAGGACGTCGATTGCGTCCTCCTCGTCACTGGCCGGTGCGGTGGCTGCTGCCTCCCCAGTGGAGCTGGTGGCTGCGGAGTGCGTGCCCTCCGTGCTCATCTCAGCAGTGATGGGGCACACTTGCGTGGGTTCAGCTACAACAGGAGCCGTGCCCTCAGGCTGTGATGCAATGGTACTCCTGCTGCCCTTGGCCCTCTGCAGAGGGACTGTCCTCCCACTTCCCCTGGAGGTGGTGGCGGTGTCACCCCTCTCATGCATTCAGGCTTTTTTGGCTGCTGGGGGAGTACGTGCTGCGGTGCTTGTCTCTCCAGTGTCTGTCGGTGATCCTGTGGAGGACATAAATAGGGTACATCATTGTTAATGGGTCTAGGTGCCTCATGCAGAATGTTCACGTCATGCTGCTCTATGCATTGGGGCCTATTCATCAGTGATTCTTGTCATGGGGATGTCGGGTTGGTCATGCATTGATGGGTCAGTATTGCACGTGTATATGGTGATGCATGCATGTATGTGTGTGGCAGGACCAATGGCCTGGTCATCGACACGTGTTTGGGGTACCCCCTCACCCTTCACTGTGCATTGTTTGACGTATTCACTCACCTCCATCAGATGAGATGGCCACACCATGCTCCATGTCTCCGACCCCCTCTATGGCTTCGACTCCGATGGTGGAGGCACATGTCTCCTCCCACTCCTTCATCTTCAGAGGTGATTCTGCGCCTCCTGCTGTGGCCATTGCAAGGTTGCGGTTGACTGATAGGATATTCCGCACACGTAGCCGGAGGTCGTCCCACCTCTTGCGGCAGTCCTTCACGCTGCGGGTGGTAGTGCCCACCGCACTAACTTTGCGGGAAACTTCGTCCCAGATGGCCTTTTTCTTGATGATCGCCTCCCGGCGCATATCATTGGCGAATACGACCTCCGCATTGGCTGCAAGTGTGCTAGTCAGCATTATGAGCTCCTCTGGTGTGAATTTCTCTTTCCGCTGTCGATCAGAGGATTTTTTCAGGGCCTTTGACATCTTCAGGCAGTCCTGGATGGTTTTTGGTCAGAGTTCTCCGGTAAGATGTCCTGGATGCAGAGGATGGCAATGGATTGTGTTTTTAAAGATGGCCGCCGTTCTCTTTCCCGTTCCTGTGCGATGACGCTATTTCTGGTTCCGCTTTTTAACGGTGTCCGCTAATAGCGGTGACCGCTATTAGCATGTTGCGTGAGGGAGGAGGTGCTATCAGCACTGTGGTCGAGGCCGGTAATGGGCATTTTGTGGACTTTTGCGGCATGGCGGTAATGACATTTACGGCATGGCGCTATGCTCGTGTCCGCGAACTCGTAATGGAACGCTATTAGCGGTCTTTTGCGAGGGCGGACATGCTAATAGCGCCATGCCGTAAAATGCCGATTTCTACCGCACAACGTGTAATGAGGCCCTATACCACATAAAATGTCACCATTGTGTCCAAGCCTTACTTCTGTATCCTTACATATCACAGTATTTGCATGTGGAATCCATCACTATCACTATCTGCTTTGTTGTGTTACCCCATGCATCCAGCTCACTGCCAGCAGTTGTTGTTTGCAGGATCTGTGAATGTTATGGCAAGATGCCATGGTGCCTGTTTTGGGCATATAGGTTGCTCTCATGCATGTGCCCTGATGGTTGGTTAGTTGTACCTAAGCAGATTTCAGTTGTCTGTGTCTATTCCATGATGGCGATATGTACCAGCGTATTGTATGGTAGTCATAATCTATATAGTGCATTTTCCCTTTTTTATGGTCTCAACATGCTTTGTGGTTGGAATGCCCTTGGGGACCAAAGTTCAGGGATGGGAAAAGTTCTAAGAGGAGATTTAAGATGCGTGTGAGCCTTTAGCTGAAATTAGGACTTAGGAGGGCTAGCCTGGCTCCAGTAAGCAGCCCAAGAGGTCAGGTACGTGGGCAGATGCTAAGGGTGCTCATGCTAGAGCGCTACTGCAGGAGACTTGATGTGTACCCAGCAGGACCAAATGTGTTGTAGGTTGTTTGCTGTATTCTAATAGCAGAGGTGTTGAGGCAAGTCTGCTGTTTCAGTGCGAAAAGTTATGTGACCAGCTAGAGTGAATTTGTCATAGCCATAGCTGCATTCTAGAGTGCGTGGCTGGGAAGCAGTGCCTGTGGCAGATGTCCACAGAAGTGGTACGTTTATACATACCTTAAACTCGGAAGGAGTTTATCTTAAATGTCGCTGTGTCTTTTTTTTTCTGTCCTGGCACTATGGGCTGACTACCCCTAAGTCTGCCAGGGCGATAATCTGGTTGTCCTAGAACAGTAGGGGCAGGCATGCTACCATGGAAAATACCAGGCTAATTGGAGTATCTGAGTGCAATAAGTAAGTAAATTAAATAGACATAAGTACTACATGTCTTCCACGTTCTACAGATGCTAACCAAGTAATCTAATGCACGCGATGACAAGGAATACTAGCATGTGACCACTGTGCTTTCCACTGGCTAACCTAAGCAGTTATAAGTGCAAAGGGGGTTGCTAACAAGTATCTTGGAGTGCCATAGGTGCTAAGAAGTATCTTAGAGCGTCATGGGTGGGCTGAAACCTTGTAGGCAAAATGCTCTAAGTCGACCACATGTGTTAATTAGATGCAGTGCCAGGCCGCCCATATGTATTTACCCAGCCCTATGGCATGTCCTTGCAGGTATTGTATGGATCTCACCTATGGCCTATGATATATTTCCCATTCCCAAAACATCAGTCTAAGTGTGTCATGTTTCATATTCCCAAGAGCCATCTTAGTGCATCACCATTCCTACCCTTAAAAATCCATCTAAGTGCATACCCTATCCTAGATCCAAACCCAAATGCTTCATTTTCTACCTCCTGTGAACCATCTCATCGAGCATTCTGAGTGCCTGGGGAAACTCCTTGGCTGAACAACTGCCAGTGTTACTTTACTTTGTGCTATGTAGCACTTTGTGGTACAATGATTAGCTATGTATCATGTTGTATTGTGGTACCTGCATTCATGTGTGTTGTGCTGGTAGGCTGTTGTGCCAATGCAATGTGCATATTCTCATTCATACAGCATTGTTCATCATGTCCTGGTCCTGTGGGTTGTAGTCTGTGATTTGTGCAATGAGAGGGCCGGTCATGCATATACATGGCCCTGTCAGGGCTTGCATTTTTCTGTAGTTCCTATGCACACCCTACCCTTCACATTGCTTTTCTGTAGTGCAGCAAATTGGCATTGGGTGATGGCACTTGTACTCACCCACTATCCACGTCCGTTTACCTCTGTACCTCTCCATGTATCCATGTATCCAGGCAGTCCTCTGTTGCATAGTACCATGGCATTGTGGGTGGAACTAGGGAAGCGGGCACAGCAGTGTATGATGTAGAGATCTGGATTGCAGGTCACCTTCACATTCAGTGAGTGACAGTACTTCCTGTTGCGGTACGCTGCTTCATGCGCCTGGAGGCCATCAACACTACATGGGTGCCGTCCAGGGCTGCAATGACATTTGGCATGTGTGGCACAGCAAAAAAACATCCCTTCATGGCATACTCCTGTGCGGGGTGGTGGGCAGGGAGATATACTGTGACACATGGCGCAGGAGGACTTCCAGCACCTATCCAAGCACGATTGAAAATGTTGGCTGCGACACACCGTGCAACATAGTCACCGAGTGCTGAAAGGTGCCAGTATCCAGGAGTTGCAGGACGGACTCGTTTTACCAGAGGGAGCACAGCTGTTCTGATGTTAATCCAGCTCTCAATGTCCCCCTGGATTATGGGGAGCAGCTCACATATGGTCTCCCTGTTCATCTGGTACAGGTTTACCAGCTGTATGTCTGTGAGGGTCCAAGGTGAGGCCCTGAACCTGGGTATGGGCCTCACCTTCGATGGCATCTCCTCCTCGCTACAACTTGTGCTCTGTGCCGATTTTCCTTCCTATGTAGGTCAATGCGTGAGCAGATGCATGTCCCAGTTCGCAATGGCTAGTGGCAGCATGGTGTTGGAAAGTGTGTTTGGGTAAGGCATGTGCCTTATGTAGCCCTCTTGAGTTGACAGGGTTCACCTGTGGCTTCATGTGTCTGCATTTACCTGCATCTGAAAGGTAACTGTGCTCTGTTTTTGGTGGTATCACCGCCCAATTTTGGTGATATTTCCACCATATCCCAACTTCTGATACAACAGTAATACAGCTTATGTGATATCAGTGGGAATACCATCAGCGGTAATACTGTAGATGGTAATTCCACCAACTGTATCACAGTCGATGGTATTACCGCCGACGGTTTTACCATTGACTCATAATTTGGCAGAATAGTAAATGTGGGCGTAAATCCGTTACCACCACTTTTACCTTATACCGCCCAACTTGTCATGACCCCCCCCACCTAGTCTTTTGCGGCATGCAAGCAGAAAGGGTATGTGAGGCATCATGAGTAAGACTCTGACACAGTGGCATGCTGAGTGTTGGTTACAGACTTTTATTCATCACAAAAGAAAAAGGGGTTTTGGAGAAATCCTATTTATCCCTATATCGAAGATGGATTTCTCTACCTCAACAAAACTAAGGAACATCTGTGTTAGGATGTTAAACCAAAAAAAAAAAAAACGCCCCTGTCCTGTGTCCAAAAGTTCTAAACTGACCCTTACACGTTAAACTCAATATAATGTTTAACAGGGGATTTCTGTAAGCTATGTTTACTTGTAGCTTTCCAAACATAAAGTTCTAAAGTGCAGAAAAGAAAAGGAATAAAGTTCCACCAGGAAAGGGGTCTTCCCTTCCCTAGATTTCTTTCTGATGGTGCGAATGTCACTTTAACCCAGTTCAAGTTTAGTCAAGGAGGAAGACTCTTCCTTTCAGTCTCCTTTAAGCACACAGTTGTTTTGAATCTTTCACTCTCTGGATATCAGTTATCCTTAAAGGGGTATGGTTCTTCCATTTTCCATTGCTTATCACCGTTTTACAATTTCAAGGAGGGGTTTTGACCCCTGAGCTTTCTCAATCCTCTTCCTATCCCTGGTGTACTCACTTCCCAGGGTATTGTATTGTTTATCACTATTATACAACTTCAGCTCCCTTCTCTTCTGATCCCTGGTTTACTTTGCTGTCAGGGTATCACAAATGTATTACTTGGGTGCGAATCCGAGACTTGCACACTTTCCTGCCAGTGCTTTTTATGTCCTCTCATGGGTGTGAGTGAGTCCCAGACTCACTGTTTGCCTGGTTCACTATCCTGTCAGGGCTTTTTCGCTTTCCATTCACTCTTTCCTGTGTCTGGGAAACAATACTTTTCAAGTATTGGGCGTCAAAGCATCATGAAGCAAGTCACAGAAAACAGATTCAAAGTTCAAAACAAAATGGTTTATTAAATTAAATGTCAGGATGTTAGAAGGTCTAACTTGCCCTATGCTAAGGTGGGATTTCCTTACCTAAACAAAACTGAGGAAAATCTGAGTCAAAGTGTTAAACTTAAAAGTCTGTCTGTGTCCGAAACTTATTCTTGCCTTCACAACTAAAGCTAAACAATTTGTAGGGATGTCAATAATACAAGAAATGGTGATTAACACAACGTTCTGAGCATTTTCCAGCTCTTGGCTTCTTCTTCAGTTCCCCTTCCACGAGTTCAATAAAGTTCCTCAAAAGTTTCAAGATTACCTTTTCCCAAAGTTCAAGGCAATACAGTTCCACACAATCCTCAGGGTTCTCTTCCCCAAGTTTAAGGCAAACCAGTTCAAAAGGAAAGGGGTCTTGAGGCTCTGTCCTCAAGACAGTATTTGCAGTTTCTCAAGTTTTAGGATTCCCTTCCCCAAGACTTCAACAATCCAGTATTTGCAGTTTCTCAAGACTCAGGGTTCCCTTCTCAAGACTTGAACAAGACAGTATTTGCAGTTTATCAAGTCTCAGGGTTCTCTTCCCCCAAAACCTCAACATAGCAACTTGTACTGGTTTCAGTCTTTCAAAGTTCAACACAAACGTAGGTCAACTTGACCCTCGTTCTGGATTGTATTACCAGTTCACTCACAGTGCTCCTTCTTGGTTTATTTCACAATGTCGTTGGCTTGCACAGTTGAGGGCTCTCTGGCCTAGGCGCAGTTGTCAGACCACACGGTCCACCCATCACAGGTCACCCAACCAGTGACCCTAGGCTCTTCAACCCACACAGGTTCCTCTGTATTTGCTACTGCGTACAGTTTCACATTCGCTTCACTTCTCTGTGTTGGCCTCTTAGCTTTATGTGCAGTTGCACACTTTCCCGGTTTATCTTGGTTAGCCTCTTGGCTTTGCCATTATGTGTCACACATCTTGTGCCAGTCTTTGACCTTGCCACACTGTATCCATTCATAAAGTTCACTTTAAGGTGGTCTTATGTATTCTCCACCTTTCTGTTGCACTTTCTCACACTTGCGCTTTTCTGTATATTGTTTTCAAATGGGCACACTCTCTTTTTGGCTTACATTAGTAATTTGCTTTTGCCCATAAAGTTTCATTCAGTTTGATATACAATAGGTTTAATGCATCTTTGTTTCAGGCTTTCATTCAGTTCAGCATTTAATGTGCACAATCTAGCTTTACTTCAAGTTTACATTCAGATCGATATTCAATATGCGTATTGTAACATTGTTTAAAGGCTTCATTCAGTTCGGTACTCAATATAATGTGAATGGCACTTCGTTGCCTAAGCTTAGCCGCCTAGGAGCGCCCGGCTCTGAGTGCCCTTCCCTTGCACTTACCGGTACTCAGCGTTTGGGTACTCTGCTTCCCGTCGGCTTCATGGGCTGGTGGGCAGGCATCCGCGAGCTACGCTTGCTCTCCGGGTATTTCCTGACACCCACTGGGGACTCAGCTTCTGCTCCACTGCTTCCAGTCGGTTTCATGGGCTGGCGGGTCGGTGTCTGCAAGCCCTTTCTCGCTCTCCGGGTGCTTCCTTACACCTACCGGTGGCTCTGCTTCTACTCCATGAACACGTACAGTGTTCGCTCCTTCTTCTCTCTTGCCCGCAGCTGTGGCTGCTTTCCCTCAACCATGGAGGCGCCCACACCTGTGGCAGCCTAACTGCCTGACTCGCTCGGGCTCCACAGGATATCTGGGATGTCGGCCGGCTTACTGGCTCATTCTCAGGTCCCACAACAGCTGCCTCCTCACGAGAGGGGTCCCCTGCTGGTCACTACCATGCAGGACTCCCTGTTGCCCACTTTACTGCTGCTTTGGACTCTCTTTATACACCTGCAACCACTTAATTAGTGGCAGGTGTGGCTACTCAATTGGGTTTGCCTGACTTTAATCAAAGGGACAGGTCTGACCCCCACAGTACTCTGCAGGCCTCTTCCTCATCCCAGTACTAGAGTGATGAAATGGGTTTTTAGTGTTCATTACTCTCAGTTGCCTCTTCCTCGTCCCAGCACTAGAGTGATGAAAGGAGGTTTTAGTGTTCATTTGTTAGGGTTATAATTGATTTGCACAATGATGAACCTCTTTTCATAACTACAGTCAAAGTAAAGGATGAACACCAACCTGACTCTTGTTTGCACGGCTTGAAGCTGAGAGAATCTATCTGGTCTCCCCTCTCCGCTCCGCCCGAATCAGCTGAGCAGAGAGAGGCCGCCAGGGAAACCTTCACGGGGAGAAATCCCTGTGTTGCTCGTGTGCGCTGGGTAGAGATGTCTAGTAAGTCCTTTCTGCATCTGAGGTATCCTCTCTTCTG
Organism: Ambystoma mexicanum; assembly: GCF_040938575.1. Classification (NCBI taxonomy): domain Eukaryota; kingdom Metazoa; phylum Chordata; class Amphibia; order Caudata; family Ambystomatidae; genus Ambystoma; species Ambystoma mexicanum. The sequence continues at coordinate 1,314,555,626 of NC_090931.1, read as the reverse complement.
TTCAGCCTGACTATGCTGTAATGGAAAGGACACAGTCAGAAGGATGTTTGATTTGCTAGGTCTAATTCAAAGAAGGTTTGAATGTTTACCCTGTGTAAGAAGTTCATGGGTCATGAAATCGAAAGAGGATGGAAGGAGGCGTGGTCTTCCGATACTTCGTCTAATCAAAAAGAGATGACCGGGAAGAGCTGAAGGTAAGAAAAGGAGGTAGCAAAGGAAAGGGTAAGGTGCTCCGGAACAGGTTATGAACCTACCAGAAGCCGAATGTCTTTTCGATCCGAACAAAGGAAATGGTGTTTGTCTCCGATGCACTGCAGCAAAGGAGGTTGGGTAATGTAGTCCAGATGTGCTCCAGCCGTGTATGCTATTGGCAGGAGGGAGATTGTAAGTTTGAATGATAGAAGAAATACAGAAGGAAGGTGGATAGCAAGTTCGTACTTCTCGGTATGGTGGCAGCTCTGAGAGTAGCGGAATCTGGAGGTAAGAAGTGTGTCGATGACAAAGGAAGAGCCGTGCCTAAATAGGAAAAAGCGCAAAGGTGAGAAACGAAGTAATAGGGGACAACAGCTAAGTAATCTTAAGTCTAGTAAATCTAAATCTAGATACAGAACTCATGTAGCGTGGATATGGAAAGAGTAGCAATGCAGTGTTGCATCAGGTCCAGCTCCTGAAGTACTGACAATGGTAGAAGGGGAGGAGCCACTCCTGCTGGTTCTAGAGGAAAGCATGATCCGCTGGACTGCAGATCCAATGTCATCTTGAAAGGAGCCCAGTGTAAGCCCAAAACACGGTGCCAAAGATGCCATAGCGACCATCGGCGGCGCCGAAGCATCACATCATTACTCTTAGTCACGTCTTCCCTGTCCCAGTATTGTCAGGGGTAAAATGTGGGGAAACGAGGGGAGAGGTGTTACAGTAGCCTATACAGGCTGGGGGAGGGTTAGGTTGGTCTTCAATAGGGAAAGGGGGTACCATGTTTCGCCTGTGGGCACCCCACTCCCAATCCCCAAGGACCCACCACGCAGGTGATCCACCTTTGCTTCTCCACCCCCAGGGTCAGGATCCAAAAGCAATGGCCTTACCTTCTCCACCTAAGAAGAGGATCCAGGGGGAGTAGGAGTCAGAATGCCCTCAGGTTTCTCACATGGGTCACAGACCTTTCAAAAATGTTCGTATCTGCATCAATTATTTCACTTCCTTTAGTTAGGCTCTTAGCAGTGTTCATATCAGTATTAATTATTTCACTTCCTTTAATCAGGGTCTCTCGTGCTGTGGACGGTATGCAATTTTCGCCTTGAAGCTCTCAGTGACCCATTCACTCTCCCTGGGTGGACCAGTGTTCACTGGTGGCTTCGGCATTACTTGTGTGCGACTGTCTTCCTTGCTCTTGGCCTGCTGACTGGGAACGTGTTCCGTTAGTCGATTGGTTCCCGCTTTGCCTTTCTCTGACGGGTCAGAAGTGAGAGGTGGACACAAAGCGGTAGTGTTTTCAACATCAGACATCTTTATGAAGATAACAGTGTTGGATAAAGGCCTTGATGTCCCTATCCTAAAGAGAGATTCCCTACCTAGGAAACTAAAACTAAAGATCAGTCTGTAGCTCTTCATTAAAATTATATACGCTGTCCTTGTGTCCAAAACATACTAATCTGACCATCACATTAGAAGTGAGCAACTAAGGGTATAAGGAAAGTGTCTCTGATGTAGATTTGGTAAGAAGTGTTCAAAAACACAAGTACATAAATCCAGCAAAATAGTCCTTGGATCCAGAGGGTGGTTCCCTTTACATTGATGTCTCAGGTACAATGGCAAACGTGTCTCTTTCAAGCAATAACTCCTTAAAGATGGCAAAGGTGTCTCTTTCAAGCAACCACTTCTTAAGGATGGCAAATGTATCTCTTTCCAGCAACCACTTCTTACGGATGTCATGAACCACTGTACATATCCCTTCTGGACTTCGTGGCCCCTGACCCATAGGAGATTAAACTCAATTGTACTTCCAACATGGCCGCGGAACTCGGAACGCTGTCTGCCAGCCTTTGCATCGTACGTTCTACGTTCTACAAAACAGGCACGCCCCTGCGGCCCCGCGTGTCTCAACGCTACCGCTTGCAGTAGTCAGACGTGTGCGGCCAGAGTTCGTACAGCGATTTCCTCTTGTTCCTGGTTCCCGGTCCCCTGATTCTCCTCTCCTAACATCCTTCCCTCCCTTTCCTCATCCTGCACTCCTGGATTGCGAGCGCATTCTCCGAGTGCGCTCTTCGTCATTCTTGGACTTATCCCGGACATCTGAACGCTTCCTGGAGTCGGGTCACAAAGCACACGCTGGAATCCGAGGATTCACGCACGGGGTTGTACAAGACCCGAACAGTGCGTAAGAAGGCAACTTCGAAGATCCCGAACAAACAATACAGACAGGTGAGAAGGGGGGAAACCTGTGACAGATTGAGACGCCAACAAACATGCGCGGCATGCAGGAGTTAACAACAGAAGTCCAAAACCTTAAAGCCGAAAATGCGGCACTGAAACAACTGGTCTTATCACGTGACTCAGCAACCAAGGAAAGTGTGTTGTTGGGCGGAGTGGTGGATAAATATGATGGCTCTTCAAGGACCCTTCGTGGCTTCATCGATTCATGTTTGGTGCACTTCACCTTTAAGCCCTACTACTTCTCCACCCCCAGGGCAAAGGTGGGTTTTATGATTTCACATCTCTCCGGCAATGCATAAACTTGGGCAACTCTCTTAGTTAATTCGGGTGATGCCCTCTTAGATGACTATGACGGGTTTGTGCAGGCGCTGAAAACCATGTTCGATCGCCCAGAACAGGTTTACAGTGCCCAAGAGCGCTTATTGGACTCCCAGGATATGCTTATTTATGTGACATGCTTTAAGCAGCTAGCCAAGGAAGCAGACTGATCCTCAGAGGCTTGTTTTACCCTCTTTCAAAGAGGATTGAATGAAGAGTTAAAAGACGAGCTAGCCAGGGTAGCTCGCCCAAGTTCCTTCCAGGCTCTCATGGATCTTTCTTTACAAATTGACTTTCGTATTCAGGAAAGAAAGGTGGAGAAGAAGAAGAATAAAGTATCCTACCAAAAGGCCTCCACAGAACCATCCCCTAGACCTGAGCCTGCTTCTTCCCCGACCACGGACCCAGAACCCATGCAACTAGGAGCCTTTCGCTGACCCATAACTCTGCAAGAAAGGATGCGACGGATTCACACTGGTCTATACATGTATTGTGCCTCTGATAAACATCTTGTGAGAGAGTGCCCTATCGCCCCTCCACAGCGTTCGGGAAACGCCAGCTCCCGATCCTAGATGGAGCACAGCTTCAGGAGAGAGATGTTTGCTCCACATCTATTCCATCCTTGAACTCTCCTGGACAAAACAATCTTGTGATTCTGCAGGTCTTTCTATTGCCTTCCAAGAAAGAATCCTATCCCATTCTGGCATTAGTGGATTGTGGGGCTATGGGGATATTCATAGATCATGATTGGGTCACTACCCATAACATCCCTTATGAAACTCGAGACATCATGCAACCTGTAGAGGCTATCAATGGAAGACCTCTCTCTTCAGGACCCATTACCCTTCAAACCAAAGAGATCCTGCTTTCTATAAACCAGCATCAAGAGAAGATCAAATTCGACATCATAAGATCTGCCCATTACCCAATGGTACTGGGTATGCCTTGGTTACAGAAGCACAACCCCTATATCAACTGGGCAGCAGGATCCTTGTTTCTTGGTTAAGAACATTGTATGTCCCAGTGTTTATCCCTAGATTCCTCTTCAAGCCCCCCTGAAGATACGCTAACTAACCAACAAGGTTCACTCACAGTCTCGAACATCATACAGGTCCCCAGGGGTTATCAGGACTACACTGATGTATTTTCGACCACCATAGTTCAAGCCCTTCCTCCTCACAGACCCGAAGACTGCGCAATTGATACTGAACCCTCAGCAGTGATTCCCTTTGGAAGAATGTTCATTTTATCAGAACCTGAGAAAAGAGCCCTTTCGAGAATACCTGGATACCAACTTAGAAAATGGCACTATACGACCATCCAAATCCCCGGCGGGAGCTTCATTGTTTTTTGTTCCTAAGAAAGACACCAAGGAGCTTAGACCTTGCCTGGATTATCGTGGGCTTAATCAATGCACCCTCAAAGACCGCTACCCATTGCCCCTAATCTCGGATATCCTGGAAGTGGTAAGAGGAGCTGTGGTGTTCACAAAATTAGATCTCAGAGGTGCCTACCATCTGATCCGATTAAAAGAAGGTGACGAATGGAAAACAGCCTTTAGAACACCCTTTGGTAATTTTGAATACTTGGTTATGCCCTTCGGACTTGCCAATGCCCCAGCGGTTTTCCAATGTTTTATGGACCGAGTGTTCTGTGATATGCTGTTCCTCTTCGAAATGGTATACCTGGACGACATACTAATATACTCCAAGGACCCTCTGAAGCATGAAGAACATGTTAAGGCAGTTTTACAATGTTTACCTGAACATAAGCTCCTGGCTAAACCCGAAAAGTGCCTTTTCCAAGTGTCCACCGTTCACTATTTCGGATTCGTCCTCAGCCCAGAAGGAATTGGAATGGACCGCTCAAAAGTAGACTCTATTCTACCCTGGCATGTTCCCACAACTGTGAAACAGATTCAATCCTTCCTGCGGCTTGCTAACTTCTACCGGAAATTCATACCTTCCTTTTCAGAGATTGTACATCCGATCATCTCATTGCTGAAGAAGGATACACCCTTTCACTGGACAGGAGCCATAGATGAGGCATTTCAATGGTTAAAGTCGGCGTTTACACAAGCCCCCATCCTGGACCAACCTGACATTGATCGACCCTTCCTAGTGGAAACTGATGCCTCTAACTACGCCATCGGGGCAGTCCTGAAACAAGAATTTGATGACAGGTTAGAACATCCCATCGCCTACCTTTCTCGCACCTTGACCCCTAGCGAAACCCAATATTCTGTTTTGGAAAAGGAACTACTAGCCATCTGTCAAGCCTTCACAGACTCGCGTCATCTACTCCTGGGAGCGAAACATCCTGTTCAGGTCCGCACGGACCATTGGAATCTTCAAGTCCTGCAATCCTTGGAATGTAGGAATAGTCGCCAAGCCCTTTGGGCCTTCTTCTTCGCCCAGTACCAGTTTCAAATTCATCATGTTCCTGGAACACACAATAAAATAGCCAATGCCTTATCCCGATGTCCCGACTACGAAAATCTTGAAGACCAATCCTTTCCAAAGATGTTTCCCCATACAATATTTGTCGCCCAAGCAATCAGTCTCTTAGAAGACATTCGGATTCAAACTCAGTCCTCTGAAATATGGAAGGAATATAGTTGGAGGAATCAATGGAATTTCAAGACGAAGGGCGGATATTTATTCAAGGACAATTGTCTGGTCATCCCCACTCAGAGACTACGACAAAAGATCACAAGCCTATGTCATGATACCCTTCATTCAGGACACTGTGGCATCACCAACACCCTCCGCCTAATACAGAGACAGTTTTGGTGGCCGAAAATGAGGGATGATGTCCAGCATTACATCCAAACCTGTGCAATCTGCACTCAAAACAAGTATGACAACCAGAAACCGGCAGGTCTCCTACTCCAACCAACGCTGCCAACAAGACCTTGGGAATTCATTGCTACAGACTTTATTGTGGAACTACCACCTTCCAGGGGATACACAACAATTATGGTTACCATTGATCTATTCACTCACATGGCTCACTTTACACCTTTATATAAACTACCATCCGCCTCTGAACTTGCCGGAATCTTCCTGGAACACATATTCCAACTTCACGGACTACCTTCCAAGATCATATCTGGCAGAGGACCCCAGTACATATCTCAGTTCTGGGAACAATTATGTCGCATACTAGGTATCCAACATGCCCATCTTCCGGTTATCATCCACAAACCAATGGGGCTACTGAACGCGTTAACCAAACTCTGGAACAATATATTCGCTGTTTTGCCACCAAGGTCCAGGACGATTGGTCACTCCTAATACCTGTGGCTGAGTTCGCCTACAACAACTCAGATCACTCGGCTGTCAAGACCAGTCCCTTCTTCTGTAGCCAAGGCTTCCACCCTTCGGTTCTACCATACATTCTCCCGCATCCTACCCCTGTACCTACAGTTTTCCTGGATCGAAACCCTCAACAAGGTACACAAAGAAGCAAAAGAACACCTCAAAAATGCCCAAACAGATACCAAGCGCTATGCTGACTCCAAAAGAAGACCAGGATCATCATACACAATTGCTGATAAGGTCTGGCTATCCTTGAAACTTCTGCCTCGACACTTACGACCAAATAAATTGGTTCCCCGGTATTATGGTCCTTTCTCCATAAGGGAAGTCATTAACCCAGTCGCCTTCTGACTCAAACTACCAGAATCCTGGAAAAGAATCCACCCAGTTTTTCACACTTCTGTGTTGAAACCATACGTCCAGTCCTCCCAAACTGCTCCAAGATCTACCCCTGTGATTGTCAATGATCAGTTAGAATACAAGGTTTCCAGAATATGTGACTCCAGGTACAGACGTGGACAGCTACAGTATCTAGTTGAATGGAAAGGGTATCCTCCCAGTGAACGCACCTGGGAACCAGTCTCAAACATAAATGGCCCTAGAATGCTCCAAAGGTACCACCCTATACACCCGGGCAAACCCGGAGGAACTGGGTTTCGGAGGAGACATGCTATCATGAACCACCGTACGCGTCCCTTCTGGACTTTGTGGTCCCTATTCCATGGGAGAATAAACTCAATTGTACTTCCAACATGGCCGCGGAACTCAGAACGCTGTCTTGCAGCCTTCGCATCGTACGTTCTACGTTCTAAAAAACAGGCACGCCCCTCCGTGTCTCAACGCTACCGCTTGCAGTAGTCGGACGTGTGCGGCCGGAGTTCGTATGGTGATTTCCTCTTGTTCCTGGTTCCCGGTGCCCTGATTCTCCTCTCCTAACATCCTTCCCTCTCTTTCCTCATCCTGCACTCCTGGATTGCGTGCGCATTCGCCGAGTGCGCTCTTCGTCATTCCTGGACTTATCCCTGACATCTGAACGCTTCCTGGAGTCGGGTCACGAAGCACACGCTGGAATCCGAGGATTCACGCACGGGGTTGTACAAGACCCGAACAGGGCGTAAGAAGGCAACTTCGAAGATCCTGAACAAACAATACAGACAGGTGAAAAGAGGGAAAACCTGTGACAACGGATGGCAAAAGTGTCTCTTTCAAACAACCACTTCTTAAGGATGACAAAAGTGTCTCTTTCAAACAACCACTTCTTAAGGATGACAAAAGTGTCTCTTTCGAGCATCCACTTGGTTGGTTCCTTATACCTGATTCAGGAGGTTTCTGTACAAACAATATGTCCCACACCATTCAGCAATTTCTATGTTTCCTGGCACTGAGTTCACAAGCCAAAGGGGTCTTATTCACAATGAGAAGTTCCATCTAGGGTTTTCTTATTAGCCTCTGATATTTTAGCGGACCATCTGATGTATTTATCAACCAGAAACCCTCCTGTGAGCTCTTTAGGTCTCTGTTTATATCCTTCTGCCAGGTATTCAGATTTTAACTGGAAAAAGGGGCTTGTTCAACTTCACAGCTTTCATTTGTCTGTTTTTTAGAGTCTCTGGTTCACTTGTTTTGCCATGTGTTCTGCAAAAGTAAATAAGTAAATTCCTTCTTATGACTTCAGTGGACTTCCTGGTATACTCCCTTTCTGGAAATCCTTTAATAGGTTTATCAGATCCCCTTGTATACTCTCCTGTCAGGAATCAACCCAGAGCCTGGAAGCTATGGTATAGCTGGAGACATAAAACTATCCATTCACAAGGAACACACCCAAGATGGCTGCCAACTTGATAAACTCGCAGCACTGGTCACTGCAGCCTAGAGCTGCGATCAGACTCCTACATAAGCAAGCCCCAAGCAGCTGCACGCTGCGTTGCTACTTCGAAAGGATCCCTTGATTCAACCGTGCCTCCTTCCCGGCTTCTTCTGAGTCCCGATACCAGTGTGGTAACCTCTTGTCTGTTCCTGCTTGCCTCCTCCTTTACGCCGGCTCTCACCGGTTCCCTTTTTTTCACGCTCCTCACATTTTCTTTCTTCTGTCCCCCCCCTTGCTCTTTTCTTTCCTTTTGCTTCATCGCAAATGTTCCGTTCTATTACAGTAAACCCAATCTCACACGGCACCCGCCATCCTGCTGCCGCATCGGATTCATCAGCCCCCCACTCCCGCTACAGCCATGGGAGGTTTTCTCCATCTTCTCTGTTTGCTCTTAGCGCTGCCAGTACATCTTCCATTGGGAGCCCGGCTTGCCTCAATCTGCCTCTCTAAACAGAAGACCTAATTAGTAGAACTTCCGCTTTTTGCCAACCCTCAAACTACTACCCAAGCTCTTTGTACCTTCACAGAACTTCTGTCATTTATTATACACTCTCTCTCTGATGAGGACGTCAGGACTAATTTCGGATATCAATCTAGTTCTGCTAACTCCACATATCAACTTGACTGGAACCAGGGCTGGATCACCTCCAATTTGGCGTATAGAAGAGTGGAAGCTCTACAAGGTTTTTCCAGTTTAAGGGGTTTTCCCCAATTCTGCAAGACCCTCTGTCCTCTCTCAGGGGTCTAACAGAATCGGGGATCATCCAACCTCACCCTAAACCCGAAGACATCTGTGGGTCTATGCATACTTTACATAAACTGTGACACCTTCCATGTATCTTGCCACAATGTCAACGTGCTTATTTAACTTCAACTTGCCTGGTGCATGGACTGCAGAACTTCTTTTCATCTGGTTCTTACAGATCACCTGGTATACTCTCCTGCCAAGTATCTTCCTCCCCAAATGCTCACTACCTTATGTGCTTCTTTCACAAGGGCTTCTTTTAATATTTTCACTGTCTTTTAGTATAGCACAGTTGTATTCCTTTACTGTCTACACTTCCTTGGCTTGAGGTACTACTTGTTCAAACGTTCCTTATATTGATATCTCATATATGGAGACTTGTAAAAGTTCTGTATTTTAACTCTGTCACTAGTATTCATTGGCTTGTGGCAATACTTGCTCCAACCTTCCCCATATTGACATCTCATACATGAGGATTTGGACACATTCTGTCTTTGTATTCTACTTGATCGGTATTCAAAATAAGTTCTTAATGGCTCACATGCCTGTCGGTACGTCCCAGGGTCCCCAACATCTCTGGGCAGACTCACCAGCGTTTGGTAGCATTCCCTGCCCGTGGCACATTGCTGTGGTGAAGCTGTACTCTGGGATGGTGTTTCCCGCTCTGCGATCAACCGCCGGGAAACCTGTTGCTTCTGAACACGACCGGAATCCTGGTAGCTTTGCTGTTGTTGCCGTTTTGGTAGCAGTTCTTCCATGGTGCCTGCGGTGTCTCCTGTGGCCCCATGCCACGCTGGTAGGTATTGCTTGCCAGCAGCAGTCTGAAAGTGCCTGCTTTCTTCGGCACGGTCCGTTCCTGTTCTGCTGCCTTCTTCCTCGTTCTGCTTCCTTCTTCTTCCATTCTGCTTCTCTCTTTTCCACCAATGCGGGCCTCATCACAACTAGCCTGCATGTTCAGCTTAGTGCTTCCTTTGATCCATTGTAAGTTCTTCTTCCTCTTCCTCGTTTCAATACGTGAGGCTTTATGGGAGTTGGAGTCCAAAGATTTTATAGGACTCCTAAGGTGATTTTGTTCAGGATTTTTGGTTAACACAAAAACATCAGAGACAGGAGATGGTGTGTGTTATATATATATATATGAGATGTGAATGGAAACTGCCAAGAATGTTTTGCAGGAATGGGGTTTGGGGTTTTACAATGGGAGGGATTTATATAGTGGCAACAGGTATCAAGAATTTAGGAATGATGGAGTCTTCTTCATTGGGAAGGAAAGAATACAGCATCTCTCGTGATGGGGTCAGCCCCTAACCCTGAGAGCCTTCTCCCATGTGATCCTCACTCGTAATACCACCCCCAGACTCAGGATCAGGTAGCGACTGCCATCCCCTGGCCATATGGGAAGAGATCTCTGGCTGGGGATCAGTGATGACGCCACAAGATTCATCACAGAAGACAAAGGTGAATTTTTAATTCACCTCACCGTTGCCACAGGAGAAGTTACCACCACCAATGGGTAAAACCAGCATGCAAGCATTTGGAGACACTGGGTCATGCCCATTATAGACGATTGGGATGCGGTCAAGTGGATGATTACTAACACTCCAGAACAATAAGCTATGTACAAATGTATTGGTGCCATACAACAAAGAGCTTGGCCACACAACAAATTAATATTCTCCTGATAAAGACTGGGCTAAGAAAAATAACTGTACCTTGACCGATTGATCAAAACCGGCTGGGATTTCTTTAATTAAAGAGAATATGGTCAATAATATTTAGTAAAAAGTCTAGATTAACACCAGGCAAGTATGATGAAATGATACTAAAATTCACCAGCGATACAAACGGGTGGAGCAATCAGTGGGTACTGGCTTGAACTGGAGTAGAAGTGAATGCGTGTATCAATGCTGTACTGCGGACCACTGAAGAGACCACATTGGAGGTGAAGGGGTCTGATCATCTCTTCTACCTTGAGATGCAGCATGGCTGTAACGCCACAATTCTAAATTAATTTTTAAAAAAAGTTATTTCTTTGTTTGGACTGGGACCTCAGCCTCTCCAAGATGGCTGCCCACACATAGGGCTTGGAGCCATCCTCTTGCCTGCACCTTTTTCCTCCAATGATTGGCTGTCTGCTCAATCATAGTCCAATTACCTGGACCCGGAGGTGGGAGCAGGCCCAGCCAATCGAAGGCCCACATCTAAGGCTCTGCCTGTTCCCTGTCCATTGCCTGGCCGTTTCTGGGGGTCCCCTCCACCGCCTACCAACATGATCACATTAAGGCTGAGCAGGGCAATCATGCCTTCAGAGTCCACCAAAATCCCAGGGACAATCTTTCTACTTCACCAAGGTTAGCCCCCACAATGTAAACACTCCTCCTCTTCCTCCACTCTCTTGACAGTTCCTCTTTCCCCCATTCTCACCTGTACTTCCTTCACTATACCCTCTGAAAAAACGACCTTGCCTGTGTGCACAAGCTGCACTGTGTTTACTCAGTTTTCTAGCTAAATTCGAGCCTGGGTGTGCTCACTTCTGCATTGTGTTTAACCTGTTTTGGCTAAATTCATACCTGATGTGCTCACTACTGCACTTTGTTTAACCTGTTTTGGCTAAATTCAAACCTGGATGTGCTCACTGCTGCATTGGGTTTAGCCTGTTTTGGCTAAATTCAAACCTGGATGTGTCCATTGTTGCATTTTGTTTAACCTGTTTTGGCTAAATTCAAACCTGATGTGCTCACTGCTGCATTGTGTTTATCCTGTTTTGGCTAAATTTGAACCTGATGTGCTCACTGCTGCATTGTGTTTAACCTGTTTTGGCTAAATTCGACTTGATGTGTGCACATGCTGCATTGTGTTAAAAATGTACTTTTAGCTAAAATTGCTTCTAGCAGTGTGTCCAGTTGTTACTACATTCCCCCCCCCAAAAATGTTTCTTGCGATTACATCCTGTACTACACGTCCACCGTGTACTCAGTGCCTTCGCCCCTACCCTCTGTCCGCTACCCCTTGTGTTCCCCCCTCCCCTCCTTGTGCCTCAATACATCAGCTTGGAAAGTGCCCTCATCACAACCTCTTTTAGCTATGTCCCTATCTATCTCTCCTATCTTTTCTAACTGTTTCTCTATTTCCTATCCCTCTCCAATCACTAAATCTGGATGGAAGAAACTTAAAAAGGACATAATGGACCCCAACCCTGGCCTTTCTATTGCAGACACCTATGTCACGGCTTCCGCCAGAGAGACTCTCACAGACTCTCTTTGTCGTTACCTCACCCGACCTATGGACTTGTTATATGGTCGCCTTTCTCTCGCCTATCTCCTCTTCTCCCATTAATGTTGGCACCCGTTGGGAGGTTCTTCTTGACCTCTTCGCCATTTCCAAGGTCATCGTTAATGTCTATCGAATGGAACCATCATGGTTCAGGGTCCTCAACTCAACCGAATTCTCTTTGACAGGCTCTTACCTCAACTTTCAAACCTCTCCCTCTGGACAGGCTCCTTTTCTGTTGTGCCCACCTCCTCCTCCGCTCAGGCTCCCTTGCACGCTGTGCCTTCCATCTCTGCTGCACGGATGCCCTTGCCTGCTGTGCCTCCCCCCTTCTCTGCACTGGCTCCTCTGCCCGATATGCCTACCTCCTCCTCTGCACTGGCCCCTTGCCACTTTTCACTGCCCCGGCTCCCATGTCGGCCTTGGCTCCTCCACCTCCCACCACTATGCCTCTGGCTCTCTTGCCACCCATGGGTGGGACCACTATCCTCTGCACCCCCCGCAGAAGACCCTCAAAGATGGCAAGCTGCTCTATATTGCCATACTTAACTCTCGCTCTGCTGTCAACCACTCATCTGACATCTGCAACCTCATCAAACTCATAGATCTTGACGTGCTCGCCATCACAGAGACATGGGTCAAGGACAGCTCTGTCACAAGCTTTGACACACTCTGTTAGTCCCGAAATGACCCTATAGTATGTATAGTACGTATATTATGTTGGCCAGAAACCAATCGCATCATGTACCATACTTCGCCACCACGAATCGTCAACGTATTGAGAATAAACCAGAGGGCGTCCATTTTGTGAAATATCCTCCATTTGCTTTTTCTGTTTTCTGTAAAACCGCTTTGCAAATTGTATTCTACACTTCAAGCTCATGCACGGTGCGAGGCCACAGCCTGAATGCTGAAAGATTAACACAGACAGGAATGTCAGACGATACAGAAATACATTGTTTTCCTCCCTCACAACGTCCTTGGAGGCGAGCAGAAACTGCATCTAATCAGCGGCCCAGGTGCCGGCCTGTCTCGCAAACTCTGTAGCAATAGGCAGTGAAAGCATGAATTATATTCTTTCTAGTGGTACCCCCTTGCAGAGAATGGTATTTTCTGCCTCAGAACTGTCTGACCCTTGGTACATGAATAGAAACTCACAGATAACGTGCTAAAGAATGTCACTCTCATATGAACATGATATCCTTTCTGTACTAAGAGCTCTATGTTCTCCATAACAAAGAACTGTCTTTGCTACTGTCGCTAGAATAAGTATATTTAGACTGTATAAGAACTTGTCATAATGTGTCATAATTGTCATAATTGTCAATCATCAAACCTTAGCCTAAAAGATTCATTATGGGTGGTTTGTATTGCCTTCTAAAAGATAACATGTCATGTATAAATATTGCTGCTTGAGCGTTGCTCGCTCTCTTGCGTCTCACGAGGTCTGGGTACACACGTTTACGAGACCTTAGACCCCAGTCGGCCGACTGAGAATACTTTGAAATAAACCAGACTTGTTTGGAAAAGCGAACCTCGTGTCTGTCGTGTCACTAACATATGGTGATTGTGCCTTGGTTTCCATATGAGGGGTCTTTACGGCTTAGCAAATATGTCACCCGAATAGGGACCCTCCCCCTTTTGATCCATCGTATACGTTCAGTTTGAAGAAGGCAAAAACGAGACGAGGACGAAGCCGTCGAGCCGGGATCGAAAGGTGTTCGGGGCGCCCCTGTAGAAGTGGTGAGAGACTCCTTTGGAGATCTGTACACAGCCGATCCCTGATTGACGAGCAGCACCCACAGAGCATCGAGGTGAGGGTCCTGAAACGAGGCAGATTAAGCCAGACACGCAGTCACAACGATTCTTGGTTGCGTCTGTATACGGACGAATTGCGTCCTGAGTGACAAATTGATTGATCAGGTGAGTCGTGCCCCGATTCTTAAAAACGTCCTGATATTGATCGAGTGTTGCTCTTGCAAGATCAAACACCCAGTGTAAGAGAAGGGTAAGGATTAATTATGCCTGGGAAATTGTATTCCTGTCTAGTGTTTTTTTTTTACTGCAGTAGACAATCTTTGGAAACTGGCCAGGTCGCGCCACCTGAGGGGTCGCCGGCATTTGAAATGTATGTGAAGTATGGTATAGGGGCAATAATGTTGAATGCGATTTGGCATAGGCAAACCAGACATGTAGAAGACTTGCAGTGGCCTAATAATGGGAGCTTTGAATTAGAACTTATAGAGCACCTAGAATCAGTATTGCTACGCAAGAAGGCCCGACCCATGGCGTTTGACGTCATAAGAGACTGGAGGAAGGAAGCTAATCTCCGTCTGAGAAGTAGAGAGAAACATGCACGCAGACATAAATCGAATGCAGAAAAAGTGTTAGAGCTTGATCAGCACCACCAGACAGAGGACCTTAGGAGACTGGACAGAGCTTTCCAATTAGGTGTACAGAAAATATATCCACAACAAGAGTTGCATACATCCCTCCAATCAGATTTGCATACATCAGTTGAGTTAATAAACAAAATCTTGAATGAGCGAAGAAATGAATTCCAAAGTAGTACTGACCCAGTTGCACCTCCTCCATATGTACCTCCCATTCCCGTAGTTCCATCAGCCCCATCTCCTCCCCCTGTGACACAATTTCCTCCACCGCCTCCTGAGCATGAGTTAGTCACTATTGTGGGCAGTTCTACAGAGATGGGGCCTGCGCAAGGAAGCAGTAGAGTGACTCGTAGCATGGTTAGCAATGACTGGAAAGAAGAGCTGAGAACTTGGGGAAACGTATATTAAAGGTGGTGATGAAGCAGCCATGCAAAGTTCCATATCTTATTATAGAGGCCTTGGTGAACAGCAGGTATTGTTGGAATGCATGGGGGATTATCTTGTGAAAAAATTGAGTGATTTAATGGACACATTGGCACCCCAAGGGCTGCGGGATTCGGTTTTTCTTTCTCGTTTGCGAGATAATGCGTCAAAAGTACGAAAACATGTAGGCCGAATATTTGAGTTCAAGTATGAACTCGATCAATTGCTTAGAGAATTAAGGAAGAAAGATAAACAGTATACGTCATATGTCCAGCGATTTTTGTCCACCGTTACAACCTGTTAGTGAAGAGATGAGGATTTGTACGCGAGATGCGCTTAGATGGATTTCAGATGCCGCCATTTCCCCAATTGAAGTGCATGATACGTTCAGTCAGTATACACCAGAAATGCAGAGAAAGGTATTACAAGTCATGGTTGAGTATTTGCAAGATGAATGTATGAAGAAAATGACATGTTGTCCCGCTGATTTAATGACAATTTACAAAAGAGCATTTTCACCTGAAACTGGGGTGACAGCTTTTTCTCTTGATTTAGCTTTATTGCTTAATAAACGAGCAAATGTAGAAAGACGTAGTTTGCAACTAACAATGAGGGAAGTGCCTCCCACGTTTGTCCCAAAAGTAGAAATTGCTGTCTCTGGAGCGGTTGCAGTGCGAACGGTTGAAGCCCATTATATCGTACAGTTTGTGCATGTACCCTTCTCTAGGCAAGAGGTAAATAATAGCAGGCAGACGATCCCTGATATTAGGAAGAATCCGTCAGAATTCTATAAAGAAATTGAATCTGTTTTGAATTCCTCTGTTTTTACATTGAGTGACATTGATTTATTGTTTCCCATGATTCTTCCTGTAGATATATGGAAACAGGTTAGGAATGTGAATGACGCCGATATATTAGGGGATACATGGGAGAATTTGACTAGAATTGATGGCGAAAGAAAGGCTGGAGAAAAACCGCCGCCGGTCATTTTGGCCTTACCCGCGCGAATAGTACAGAAATTGAAAACTTTGGTGCCCGAAAAGAGAATAGTTTGGGATAAATGAACTGCTTGTTTACAGGGCAAAGATGAAGGAGCAACTGATTACTTTAACAGATTTGAGGAAGTATTTGCAGATTTTAGTGGTCAAGATTCGAGTACTGAACCGGGAAAAAGATTGTTTGTTGATAAATTTGTGCGAGGGTTGTTACCGAAAATTCAAAATTTAATAATGGCATCTGAAAGCGCATGGCAAGCAGAAACACAAAGTGAAGTATTACACATGGCCTAGTACTATGAGAATAGAGTAAATGCAGAGAAGGACAAAGAAATAAGGGACAAAGGGAATTTGAAAACAAGAGTATTGATGGTGGCGGAAACGCACAATCCAGAGCCTAATTGTCCAACATGCAAGGTGGCCCAATAGGAATTAATCAATGTGCCTATTGTAGACAAGAAGGCCATTGGCGAGGATAGTGCCCGCAGATACAGAATAGAAATGGAAATTTCCCAAGAAGACAGAATAGAGGCCGCCCGGGAACACAAGGACAGAATAGAAACCAAAGGGTGCCACAATTTCAGAATAACCAGGGGAATCAGAATCAGAATCAACATCAGGGAACAAGCACGAATGATGGGAACATTTTTGATAATCAGGCCAATGCATATTACACTGGCGACTATACATCTGATGATGTGTTGTTTTACTAGGACAGCCCAGGGCAGGGGTTGGAACCAGTAGCTATTCCCGTAGACCAGAAAGGGCCCTATGTAGAAATGAAGGTTCGGAATAGGGAGCACAGTTTTCTAGTGGACACACGTGCACAAAAATGTTCGATTGACCATCAGCAGATTCCAGATATAGCACCGTCAGGGCATGACAATGGGCCTCATTACGAGTCTGGCGGTAACTGAGGTGGTAAAACCGCCTGGTTACCGCCGGACTCATATTACCATTCCGCCTCCATGATTCCCGGAATTACCGGGGCATTACAACCCTGGTTTTCCGGGAATCACGGAGGCGGAATGGTGTTAATCCCCATTCCCATTGAGTCCTATGGGACTATGGGACTCAATGGGAATGGGGATCATGGAAACACCGGCAGCATCTCGTAATGCTGCCGGTGTTTCCTCGTCCGCCTGCAGGCGGGCGGTGTTAAACCCGCCAGGTCAGACCTGGCGGGACCATCACCTCCCGCCTGCAGGAGTGTGATCGCCCGGCATGGAAACAACGGTGGCGGCGGGTTTACCGCCACCGTTGTTTCCATACCGGGCGATTTATAATGAGGCCCAATGTCTCAGTAGGGTTCTCAGGTACACCAGTAATTAGTCCAGTGTCACAATCAGTTCCTATAACACTAGATCCATTTACCGAGTCTTGCCCATTTCTTTTGATGAAAAATTGCGGCAAAAATTTGTTGGGATTAAATTTGCTGAAGAAATTGAATGCGGTTATTTATTGTTCTCCAGATGGAGTGTATTTGACAATATCGCCACAAAAGACTCCTCTGTCACAATTTTTATCCAAACCATTACCGACCGAATTGAGTAAAGTAACTGCTTGTATATGGGCAGTCAATGATAGTTATGTTGGTTGTTTAAAATTAGAGCCAGTGAAAATTATTTTAAAAGAGGGAATTACGTTTCTGCGTATTCTGCAATATAAAATTTCAGCTGAAGGGGAGAAAGCATTGAAATGCATTGTGTCGGATTTGATTAAAAGAAAGGTAATTGAAGAAATCTCTGGTAGCACTTGCAATAGTCTGATTCTTCCGGTTAACAAGAAAGGAGGTAACGATATTGTCTTGCCCTTGGTGGTCGTGCAGAATCGTCCTACCGCCTCCGACCCCAAGCACCACCCAGGCAGGAAATAATAACACAGCCCGTGCAGCGCTTGAAGCCACAGGTGGAGAACGTCGTCTATCAGGAACCAGAAACGCCAAGGACCCCCTGACCACTGTAAGGCAACGGAGGTTAATCAACACAGGGAATGGACAACAAAGCCTTTATGATAGGATAACAGAAGAGGGGCTTACCCGAAAGTGAAGGAGAGGGTGGCCTGAGATGTGTGGTGGAGTAGTGGGGTACAGCAGGCACTGGTCGATCGTGTCTCTGACAGGACGCGTGATGTAAAACTCCGAGGCATATACGTGGGACAATCCGTGAGCAGTCCAATAGGCAGTTCCGGGGTCGATAACCAAAGTTCAGTGTTCAAGGGAATATCCGTAGGCAGTCCAGTGAGCAATTCCGAGTCAAGAAGCCAGTAGCTACAAACAGCGTGATATCCGGGATAAAGAATGAGGCAATCCGTGTACAGTTCCGTGATCAAGTAGTCGTGGTAGCAAAATCCATAAAACGCCAAAGCAGTCCGTGAAGGAAGCAGCTGTGAAGCGGTGCTTCCGTGTTTCTCTGCTCCCTTTAGCTTGTGTGGAAGGTCACGTGATCACATCACGGGAGGGGAACGTGAGTAGTCTGTGTCACATGACCCGTGATGGTGACGAAGGCCGTTGTGGATGCCTTGTCACGTGACGTGCGGTTCTGTGTGTGCCCAATCGGCCGCGCCAGTCGTGTGAAAACCTCCACGGGAGGTGCCAGTGAAGGAAAGGGCGAAGAACCCTCGGGCCGTGATGTACGGGTCTCCTCTGTTTGGCAGGAGACCCTCGCCGCTCGCCTGCAGGGACACGTAGGCCACGTGTCTTGATGGTGGCGAATGTTGGGAGACACGACAGAGCCCCCCCTAATGGCCCACGACCCCGTGGGCTGGATGGATGATCACGATGGAACTGGCCAACCAACTGGGGAGCCCGGACATCCCTGGAGGGCACCCAGGAACGTTCCTCAGGGCCGTAACCCAACCAGTCCACGAGATAGTGCAAGCGACCCCGAATATGGCGGGAACCCAAGATGGCACTGACCTCATAGACGTCAGGAGAGGACAAGGAGACAGGGGCAGGAGGGGCAGTGAGACGGGTAGGACCTAGACAGGGTTTGAGCAAGGAGGTATGAAAAACCGGATGGATACGCCAGGTGGCAGGAACAGACAACCGTAGAGCCACAGGGTTCAGGACTTTAACTATACGGTAGGGACCCACAAACCGGGGAAGCAACTTGCGGCAGCCAGGGATGTGTAGGTGGCGGGAGGACAACCACACTCGATCCCCCACCCGATATTCGGGAGCCGCCACCCGTTTTTTGTCAGCTGCGGACTTCATGGAGACCTGGGCTTCGCGCAAGTGGACTAGGGTTTGCGCATGGACCGAGACTAGATCGCGGGCACAGGTATTGGCAGCAGGAGTAGTGGATGAAGTGAAATCAGGAAATGGAAGGGTGCGAGGATGCTGGCCGTACATGGAATAAAAGGGAGAAAAGCCAGTGGAGGAGTGCAGGGAGTTGTTATAGGCGAATTCCGCCAGGTGTAATAAGTTAAGCCACGTGTCTTGGTACTGGAGAGTTAAACAGCGCAGGTACTGTTCGAGGGCTTGGTTCACCCTCTCAGTTTGCCCATCTGTTTGTGGGTGATAGGCTGAGGAAAAGCGTGCATCAATGCCGAGTAGCTTGGTCAAGGTTGTCCAGAAACGGGAAGTAAACTGAGTCCCACAATCTGATATAATGATCTGCGGCAGACCGAAGAGACAAAACACAGATTTGAAAAACAACTGGGCCAGGGTAGGAGCGGAGGGTATCCCTGTACAAGGTACAAAGCGTGCCATCTTGGTATAGGAGTCTACCACTACCCAGATGGTGTCGAAACCTTGCCTGCGTGGCAGGTCCGTGACGAGGTCCATCGAGATAGTGTGCCAGGGTCTGGGGGGAATCGGTAATGGCTGGAGTAACCCCAGTGGGCGACCCCTGCGTGATTTACCCTGTGCACACACTGAGCACGTGTTTACATAGTTCTCCACGTCACGTTTCATTGATGGCCACCAACACCAGCGTTTTAGCAGTTCCAGAGTGCGACGTTGCCCCGGGTGGCCATTAATGGCGGCATCGTGTGACCATTCTAGTGCCTGGTTGCGTGTGTCGGTAGTGGGAAGAAAGAGCTTGTCTTGGATAAATGGTAACCCCTCCTGAAGAACCAGATCCCATTCCGCCAGTGCGTGTGGATGTTGGGAGACCCAATGACGGATGGTGGACTGCATGGACGAGGACGGTGTGCAGACACAAATGACATGACCCCCCTCGAGCAACGTGGCAGGAAAGGACGGAAGAGACTCCCCCCCCGGGGAACGTGACAGTGCATCGGCCTTCCCATGGACAGCACCCGGTCTATGCCTAATTACAAAATCATAAGCAGCGAAAAACAGGTGCCAACGCACCTGTCGGCTATTAATGCATTTAAGGGTAGCCAGGTCCTGCAGGTTCTTATGGTCGGAATAAATCGTGGTCTGGTGCCGGGCCCCAAGGAGGTGGTGACGCCAGGTTTGCAGTGCGTCCTTGATGGCCAGCAATTCCTTCTCAGTGACAGTATAATGCAACTCGGCTGAGGTGAGTTTCCGTGAGTGAAAAGCCACGGGATGCAAACGACCAGTGGCCGGACAGGGTTGGGAAAGGACTGCACCCAAAGCAAAAGAGGAAGCGTCCGCCTCCACGATGTATGGGAGTACAGGGTCCGGGTGCTGAAGCACGGGAGCAGTCACAAATCTGGTTTTTAGCTCCTCAAACGCCTGCTGATGTTTCATGGTCCAAGAGAAAGGAACCAGCGGACTGGTAAGAGCGGTAAGGGGAGCCACTATGGAGGAGAAGCCAGCAATGAACCTCCGATAGAAATTAGCGAAACCCAAAAAAGATTGTAACTGCTTGAGGGTCTTTGGAGCAGGCCAATCCGTGACGGCACGAACCTTTGACTGGTTCATTGATAGACCCCCAGGCGTTAGGTGGAACCCCAGGAAGTCGACCTCCTTAGTGTGAAACAGGCACTTTTCGGGCTTGGCAAACAAGGCGTTTCTGTGTAGACGGGCCAAAACCTCCCTAGCGTGGACGATGTGGTCTTCCAGAGAAGGGGAGAAAATCAAAATGTCATCCAGATAGACCACGACGTACACGTCTAAGATGTCACTGAATACTTCGTTAACAAAGCGCTGGAAGGTGGCTGGGGCATTACATAAGCCAAAAGGCATTACCGTATATTCAAAAAGGCCCTGTCGGGTGCAAAACGCAGTCTTCCACTCATCCCCCTGACGCATGCGAACCAGATTATATGCCCCCCGGAGGTCCAGTTTGGTGTAGATGGATGCATGTGTTAACCTGTCTAGTAACGTGGAGATGAGGGGAATGGGATAACGGTTCTTCACAGTGATGGCATTCAAACGTCTATAGTCCACACAGGGTCGTAGGTCACCCTCTTTCTTCGGGACAAAAAAAATGGGACTGGCAGCCGGTGAATTGGAGGGTCGGATATGACCTACCCGCAGGGCTTGTTGTATGTACTCTTTTAGGGCCTGTTCCTCCGACTGTGATAGAGAATAAATCCTACCTCTCGGTATCGGGGCATCAGGGAACAAATCAATAGGGCAATCATATGGCCTATGGGGTGGCAGGCCTTCTGCAGAGGTCTTGTCAAAAACAGTCAGGAAGTCATGGTATTCGCTGGGAATCCCGGCCTGAATGGCTCCAACGGTATGTGGCGTTGCAACCGGATGGTCCCCATCGTTCATGCGTAAAGCAGTCAAGGCCCCAAGAACACTAGCAGGGTTGGAGATAGATTCGGGTTCCGTTAAGCAGTAATGTTGGCAGACCTCAGACTCAAAGGAGACCTGTCCAGTACCCCAGTTGATAAACGGGTTGTGTTGCCTAAGCCATGGTATACCCAGAATGATCCCGAATTGCGGTGTAGCGATGAGATCAAAGGACATGGTCTCCTTGTGAGTGTCCTGGATCACCACCTCCAAAGGAGCTGTTTGATGCTTGATCGGGCCCGAAGCAAGGGAGGTCCCGTCCACCGCTTGCACGGGTTCTGGGTACTCCTTGGTTATCAAAGGCAAGTTGAGGCGATGGGCTAGCGTGATATCCACGAAACAACCCGTGGCTCCTGAATCGATTACTATATGTACTGGGTGAATGCAGTTCCCGGTAGGTTTCAAGAGAGCCTGGACAACGATGGGTCTAATGGGACCGAATGAGGGCTCAGTGGGGGTCAAAGAAACGCTCGCCCGTCCCCCCGGTCTCAAGGGCGAGCTTTCGGAAAACCCGGATTCTTGTTTCTTGGGCGACGGGGGCATTCCTTGACGTAGTGCCCATTGATGCCGCAGTAGAAACAGGCATTATCTGTCCTTCTGCGCTCTCGCTCGGCCTGGGTTATCGGACTACGTATTCCCCCTATCTGCATGGGTTCGGGTTTTGTGTCCCCCAAAGAAGGTGATTGCACGGAAAACCCGGCTTCTGCCCTCCGCTCTGAACGTCGAGCGTCCACCTGCAGGGCTAGGTCCACCAGATCCGAAAAAATGGCCGGGAGAGAGGGAACCACAGAAAGAGCATCTTTCATTGCACTGCAGAGGCCCCTGTAGAACACGATAGCTTTTTTGTTCTCCGGCCATGAGGTCTCTGCAGAGAGTTGGTTGAAGCGAGCGATGTACTCGATGAGTGTTTGCTTGCCCTGTGTAAGATCGAGTAATTCCAGATCCCGGGAATGTGCCTTGTATCTAGTGTCGAACACTTTGGCCATCTCACTAACCAGGAGGTCAAAATCGTAAAGAGCAGGGTGGTCATTTTCCAATAAGGGATTCGCCCAGGTGGCCGCTACCCCCGACAAATGAGAGAGGAGAAAAGCCGCCTTAGTAATAGAGTCCGGAAATGCCTGGGGCCGACATAGGAAATGGAGCTTGCATTGATTTAGGAAGGTTCGGTACTTCCTTGGGTCACCCTGGTATCTTTCCGGGGCTGCAAGTGGGAACGGGGTTGGGAGAACCATGGGTGTAGGAACGGGGGGCGGAGTGGATGATGGAGGATCATGAGCTGGGGCGTCCCCAAAGTCAGCGTCCTCGGGTAAGGGGTGACGGGCACTCTGTAAGGCGTCAAGGCGATGGTGAATGGCAGTCGTGGCTGCGGCCATGTCTGACCGAAGGGCCGCGACTGCCTGCATTAGAGCGGTCACAGGGTCCTCGGCCGAGATATTCATAATCCGGACGACCAAAGAAAGGCTTCACAGTCTGTCTTGCCCTTGGTGGTCGTGCAGAATCGTCCTACCGCCTCCGACCCCAAGCACCACCCAGGCAGGAAATAATAACACAGCCCGTGCAGCGCTTGAAGCCACAGGTGGAGAACGTTGTCTATCAGGAACCAGAAACGCCAAGGACCCCCTGACCACTGTAAGGCAACGGAGGTTAATCAACACAGGGAATGGACAACAAAGCCTTTATGATAGGATAACAGAAGAGGGGCTTACCCGAAAGTGAAGGAGAGGGTGGCCTGAGATGTGTGGTGGAGTAGTGGGGTACAGCAGGCACTGGTCGATCGTGTCTCTGACAGGACGCGTGATGTAAAACTCCGAGGCATATACGTGGGACAATCCGTGAGCAGTCCAATAGGCAGTTCCGGGGTCGATAACCAAAGTTCAGTGTTCAAGGGAATATCCGTAGGCAGTCCAGTGAGCAATTCCGAGTCAAGAAGCCAGTAGCAACAAACAGCGTGATATCCGGGATAAAGAATGAGGCAATCCGTGTACAGTTCCGTGATCAAGTAGTCGTGGTAGCAAAATCCATAAAACGCCAAAGCAGTCCGTGAAGGAAGCAGCTGTGAAGCGGTGCTTCCGTGTTTCTCTGCTCCCTTTAGCTTGTGTGGAAGGTCACGTGATCACATCACGGGAGGGGAACGTGAGTAGTCTGTGTCACATGACCCGTGATGGTGACGAAGGCCGTTGTGGATGCCTTGTCACGTGACGTGCGGTTCTGTGTGTGCCCAATCGGCCGCGCCAGTCGTGTGAAAACCTCCACGGGAGGTGCCAGTGAAGGAAAGGGCGAAGAACCCTCGGGCCGTGATGTACGGGTCTCCTCTGTTTGGCAGGAGACCCTCGCCGCTCGCCTGCAGGGACACGTAGGCCACGTGAGTCTTGATGGTGGCGAATGTTGGGAGACACGACAGATATACCATACCATTTCATAATTGATTTGTGCTGAGTGAATAAAGTTGTTGATCCGCAATTCCCACTAGTCCCGGATGTGACTACAATTTTTAGTATGATCCCAGCGTCTGCATCATATTTTAGTGTTGTAGATTTGAAAAATGCATTTTTCAGCATTCCAGTTCATCCATATAGCAGATATTTATTTGCTTTTACCCTAGGATGTTATTCATTCACATTCACAAGAATCCCACAGGGTTACACTGAAAGTCTGAGCATTTACAGTTGAGCCTTAAAAGAACAACTAGACATGCTAGAACTACCAGCAGGTTGCGTTTTGCTACAATACATAGATGATTTGTTAATAGCAGCAGACATGGAAAAAATGTGTAAAAAAAGTACGGTTGCACTATTGACACATTTAGCAATACATGAACACAAAGCTTCACTAAATAAATTCCAGTATTGTCGAAAGGAAGTATCCTATTTAGGCTTCTTTCCTCCTTTCGAAGGAGGGAAGATTGACACCAGAAAGAATAGAAAGCATCTCTGGTATGCCTATTCCAAATATGCAAAAAGAAGTCGGGCTTTAATTGGCATGGCTTCGTATTGTAGGCAGTGGATCACCAACTTTTCATTGATTGTGAAACCAATAGTGGCATTGACAAAGAAAGAAGTTACCTTACCTTTGCCATGGAACATGGAATGTCAAGAAGCATTTGACCTGCTCAAAGCTGCATTATGTTCAGCTCCTGTCAGGCTGCTTGATTGTCGTGAAGAGCATGATACCTCTGTCCCCAAGTACCACAGAGAAAGAATACAAGATTACTCGCTATGCGATCATTGAGGTCACAGGTGGGTAGTTCTTGAAGCCCGGAACCACGGAATGTCGAAACCCAAGGCAGCTGTAAAGGAAAACCTTTATTAGCAATCAAATGAGTACAGTACAAGCAATCAAGCAGGATAAAGAGCAGTGCTTACCTAAGCTGATGGGTGATGGAGCCCAGAATCCTATTATGGGTGATAATTCCGTGGAGGGGCACGTGAGCTGATTTCCCCGATGACAATAGGGAGAAGAACTGTAGACTGGGTATAGACCCAACCTGCCCTCCTGTAACTGATGAAACGAAAGGACCAAAATCCAAAGTACTTGGTAACGTAATGCAGTGAAGAGGAAAATGCCAAGTCCATTCAGGGTAATCCAAGGCAGTCCAAAAAGCGTTCCGAGTTCAATTGATACAGCAAACAGAGCCAAAAGACGTGAGCAAAGCAAATCCGGATAACAGTCCAAGAGTCAAGAGCCGTGAAACACAAAGTATCCGAACGCTGTAGAGAGTCCTCCAAAGAACAGCTGTGAAGCGCAGAAGTTCAGCGCTTAAGTAGTGGGTGCTTCTGCGTCACATGATCCGCGAGTGAGACGGATGAACGCGTCATGTGATCCGCAAGCATGACACGTGAGCGCTGTTTAGATCTCAATGATCTCAATGATCGCGGAAATGACTTTCTGCATGCAGCGTCCTGAAGCCGGCGTCTGCGAGTGTCACGGATGGCAGTCTGTCAAAAGTGGCACAGGGCACCCAGGTAGGGTTTGGGTAGTTGTGCTTATGTAAGGTGGACAGATAAGTACACACTCAGCGGGAAGTTCAAACAGAACAAAGAGTAGGCAAGTGTAGCAGGAAAATAAAAGGTACAAACAAACTGGATTCCCTCTTGGGGTGTATGCAGAAATGGGAAAGAGTGTTCCACAGACCTTAGGAAACTCCAGCCTTCTGCACAGATTGCTATAACAGAGGCCCACGCTGTATGCTCATGGCTAGGAACAACAGCTGTGGGTGTCTGTAACACTGAAATGCGACAAGGGAAGGGGCAGAGGTTGCCTGCCGGAAACCAACAGTCAAGCTCTGTACAAAGGGATCTACATACAATACAAGAGAAGACAAGAACAGAAATATCCAGGGAAAAAGAAGTCGATGAGTAAACTAGCAGAAGGAAATGAAGGAAAAGCAGTATATCTGAAATGGACAGGGATCAAGAACAGAGGATTGAAAACAAGGAAGAAAGCAAGGGAGCAGCAGCCAGAAAACAGGGGGCCTGCAATAACCGATGGCACAAAGTGCAGATAAACTGTTGTGGACTGCCAAGGACTGTAGTAGGCTGCAAGGCAGAGAGTCCAGAGGAGCAGGACTGAGAGCTGTAGTAGGCGGCAGACAGAGAGCCCATAGGAGTAGGGCAGCAAGGAGCAAACCCAAAGGAACAGGGCATTGAGGCAGAGAGACCAGAGAGTCAGGGCTGAAAGCAGAAAAGAGCAGTAGGCTGCAAGGCAGGGAGCCCAGCGGAGCAGAGCAGCAAGGAGCGAGCTCAAAGGAGCAGAGCAGCAAGGCAGGGAGCCCGGAAGGCTATGGCTGTAGGCAGCGGAGTGTAACAGGCTGCAAGGCAGGAAGTCCAGAGGAGCAGGGCTGTGAGGCAGGGAGCCAAAACGGCTAGGGCTGTAGGCAGCAGAGTGTAGCAGGCTGCAAGGCAGGATGCCCAGAGGAGCAGGGCTGTGAGGCAGGGAGCCCAAAAGGCTAGGGCTGGAGGCAGCAGAGTGTAGCAGGCTGCAAGGCAGGAAGCCCAGAGGAGCAGGGCTGTGAGGCAGGGAGCCCAAAATGCTAGGGCTGTAGGCAGCAGAGTGTAGCAGGCTGCAAGGCAGGAAGCCCAGAGGACAAGGGCTGTAGGTAGAAGGCAGCGGAGCGTGATCGGCTGCAAGGCAGGAGCCCGGAAGACGAGGGCGGTAGGTAGAAGGCAGCAGAGCGTGAACGGCTGCAATGCAGAGA
The DNA here is from genome assembly GCF_040938575.1 of Ambystoma mexicanum. Taxonomy (NCBI): domain Eukaryota; kingdom Metazoa; phylum Chordata; class Amphibia; order Caudata; family Ambystomatidae; genus Ambystoma; species Ambystoma mexicanum. The sequence continues at coordinate 1,314,528,994 of NC_090931.1, read as the reverse complement.
GCCCGCAAGGGCACTGGATCGAAAGCAGGATAAAGCAGGAACAGCATACAAAAAATATGTGGCTCAAAGCAAAAAGGTGCTGGAAGGACTCTTAATGCAAGAGACTGAGCTCCTGCAGGCAGCTGCTTAAGCTGCCCTGTACTGAGGCAGGCTAATTGGCAGCACCTGGAGCAGCACACCTGAATACAATCTGCCTCCTTCCTCTCTGGTCCTGAGATGGTGGAAGCAGCACTGATACCTAGGGCTTCTGGGGATTGTGGTTCTGATGCTGACGAATGGGAATGGCCAGGAATAGATAGTTGTAGCAAAGTGCATTGTGGTACGTGTAGTTAGTTGAGTAAAATAAAAAAGCACCAAAGTCACGCAAATGGGAATTAAGGACCAAAATGTGAATAGGGGTTGTTCCAAGAGTATTCTGTAGGTAAATGAATAACAATTAGTCCATGATGGTCGCCAATGTGTGCGCCCATGCCGCAGGCATGACAGCGATCTCCCTCCTGCAGACGCCATGGCAGATGCCAGTGAAGGTACGGGGAACCCCCGAGTCTGCGTATGTGGCCCTTGGGGTAAACTCGCTCACGTGACACCCGTCCACTGTGAGTGACAGGAAATGGGAACATGGCTGGGTAACTGAGGTATTGTGAGTGTTGCCTGTCCTAGATGCATTGTGAGTGTTACCTGTCCTAGATACAGTGTGAGTATTGCCTGTCCTAGATGCTTGTGAAATAGGGACGGAATGAGAGGATAGCGTGACAGCTCCAGTATTAGGCACACCAAATTATGACAAGAGTTTTAAGTTATTTGTGCATGAGAAGGATGGATGTGCTTTGGCTGTTTTGACGCAGGAACAAGGAGGGAGAAATAGACCATGCAGCTACTTCTCGTCCATGTTGGATCCTGTCGCATGCGCTTTGCCGCACTGCTTGCGAGCTGTTGCTGCAGCTGCTGCGTCAGTAAAAGAAACCGAGGGTATGGTTTTAGGTCACGCTTTAACCGTTATGGTGCCCCATGCAGTGGACATTCTGTTAAATAGAACACAGACGCAACACCTTACATCTGCCAGATTAACTAGATATGAAATTGTCCTTTTGGCTTCGCATATTCAAATTTCAAGGTGTTGCGCTTTAAATCCGGCCGAGTTAATGCCCCCTCCCAATGAGAAAGGGGGAGAGAAAGAATCCCTCCTTGATTGTATAATGGTTACTGAACAAGAGACAAAAGGAAGAGTTGATTTAACTGATATCCCACTGAAAGAGCCAGATGGAGAACTGTTCTGTGACGGTTCTTGTTTTAAATTACCAGATGGCACATCAACTGCTGCATATGTCATCACTACACTGAAAAGCATCGTAGAAAGCAAAAGAATCCCATACAACCCAGCACAAGCCGCAGAGATAATAGCGTTAACCAGAGCATGTGAACTTTCTGAAAACCTAAATGTAAACATATATACTGACAGTCAGTATGCATTTGTGGTGGTACACAATTTTGGTCGATTATGGGTTGAAAGGGGTTTCCTGACATCACATGGAACTAAAATCCAACATGGCACTTTGATAGTGAGACTGCTGTCTGCACTTGCGCTTCCCAAACGATTAGCAATAATGAAATGCGAAGCGCATAAAAAAGTAACATGTAACGATGGAAAGGGAAACGCATTTGCAGACAAAATTGCGAAACAAACAGCCACTGATTTACACACAAAAATGTTCGTTGAAACAACGAAAGAGGTACCCTGCATGATAGAATATGGGATTGCCACAGTTAAGGAAATGCAAGCAGAAGCTACTGCAGAGGAAATAAAAGCATGGTCTGAGGGTCCAGCAGAATTAGACTGTGAAGGTTGTTGGGTGGACAAAAAGAACAAACAAGGGATGTTGCCAAATGCCTATGTACTGGCGATGGTCACTATGGCCCACAGTCCTACACAAATGTGCTAGAAAAATGATTCAGCATTTAGATACGGTATGGCAGAATCCAAATATCAAAACAACTGCTGACAGATTGGTCCAAAACTGTATGACTTGTTTACAACTTAACATTGGAAAAGGGACAGTGAAACCAACAGGAAGTTTTGGCCCTCCCTCTATGCGATTTGAAGTCATCCATTTTGATTTCATAGAAATGGAAAGATGCCAAAACTACAAGGATGTAATCGCGATGGTTTGCGCATTTAGCAAATGGGCAGAGGCCTATCCCCTGTAAGATTGTACAGCCATGTCCACAGCAAAAGTCATGCTAAAAGAGTACTTTTCCCGTTTTGGGCTACCCCGTGTCATATGGTCAGATAACGGGACGCATTTTATTGCAGCTGTAATATTACAAATTTGTGCAGGACTCCAAATTGACAAGAAATTCCATTCGGCCAGACACCCGATGAGTGCCGGCTAGGTAGAACACCAGAACGGTATTTTGAAGAATAAAATTTGCAAAATTTGTGAGGGGAGTAATTTGAAATGGCCAGACGCATTGCCGCTAGCTCTGTTGTGTATGCGAACCTCTGTACAGGCAAGGACTGAACTCTCCCCCTATGAAATTATCATGGGGAGACCAGCAAATGTTTGAAATGCTCCACAGCCAAAACTCCTTAGGGATATTGAATACCCTTTGCTCATTAATTACTGTAAACAGTTAACTCAAAACTTGTGTTTGATTCATCAGCAGGTCCAGGAGGCTATTCCTGTCAGATATACCGGCCCAGGACATTGTCTGGAGCCTGGTGACTGGGTGTTAACTAAAAACTTTGAAAGAAAATCTTTGCTCGCCCCACGCTGGAAGGGGCCCTATCAGGTGCTCCTGGCTACACAGACTGCAGTCCTTGTGGATGGCCGCAAATCATGGATCCACACAACGCACACAAAAAGAATTCTGTTTCCTTTGAAAGAGCTGCCTGATCCTGATGTCGAAAGAAATACAGCTGCACTTGATCACAAAGATACAATCACCAGCACTCTGCAAGAAGTACTTCCTAAGCCCGAGAAAGAGCCCGGTGAGATTGCAACAAAAACAGAAAGGTCAAAGAAGGTCCTTCAGCTTTGTCCAACTGCTGCCCCATCATCACTCACTGCATTGTAACCTGGCACTGACCCTGCATCTGAAAATGAGAGTGCAGTATTCATCGATCACACAGTACCTGGAGCCATAAGGTACAACCTACGTTCTAAAAATCGAAAGTGATCTACATGTTTGTTTTAGCCTCTGTTCCCAACACGGATGAAGGGGGAACGGTGGCCTAGGGAAATAGAGCGGATGAGCTGAATCAATCTGCATCAAATTGAAAGCTCTGAAACACGGTTTCCCGGTGCTACCTTTGACAAGTAAAGGACCAGTGCGAGCCCTTGCGGACAAGCGGGGAGGCATATGGTACCGAAACAATTGATGCTTGCTCCTGCCTTTTTGGAGCTCTGTGTGAAATCACACCGGCTTGCTGTCATTTATTAAGCAGGCTAGCCTGAACTGGCCTGAACGCTTTGCTGTTACTTGGATGCTTTGCTGTTAACGTGCGTTTCCGTGGAGAACTTTTCCTCAATGAACATTGAAAACTTTCCTTGAGATAAACACTACTGACGATGTATACACTTACTCCTGCACCCGCCTGCACCAACGCTGATGATGTGATAGAAATAGAGACTAAGCTTGTTCCTAGAAAATCGTGGTTTGGGAAAAATATGCTAATAATTATGATACCTCTTTGCATTCTCATTACACTGGTCCTCATATTGTGGTATCTGGAAACTATACATCCTTTGAAGTCTCTTATGCCTACTACCAATGCTTCTACTACCAGCAGCCCAGTACACATGCTTTCTTACACTCTTCCCTCACAAGAAAGGAAACATAGAAAAGATTTTGATAATAATACGCTGTTATTGATTATGAATTGACCCATGCTATCTTGAACAGGTCCAACTGTTGGGTCTGCTCTCATTTACCCCAGCAAGGTGGAAAAGGAATGGGTTGGTATGTACAACCTTTACGGCATAATACTGCATGTTATGCATCATTAAGAGCGCTTTTTTATGAAAAATGGAACAACAGCGATACTGGTCAGTTGGATGAAACAAACATATATGAGTTTGAGAGAGTGGTATTGGAACCGATAGGTTGTTCCATATTTAGAGGCACAGGTAAACAAAATACGGTAACAACGAAACAAGTAGATAGACTTTTTGGCCTCACAAGTCGGTAATTACTTTTAACATGGCTCCAGTAGGGAATAAGGATGTTGTGCCCCCCTCCTATACTATTAATTACAATCCACGTTCTGTACCGTTTTGCTTGCGGAAGAAGGGCTCCTATCCCGTGGGAACATTTACTAGATGCATGAATACTGCAGTATTAAAAAGGGAAGGGGAACCATTATATATAGGAGGTTCTGTTTATTTTATATGTGGAGACCAGACCTATCAATGTTACCTAGGAATTGGGAAGGGATGTGTTATTTGGGTACACTTTTCCCTGGTGTGTTTCTCTTCAAAACTTCTAAAATATCAAAGCTATCCAGATCAAGGCCTCGGCGTGATGATACTGCAGGACTGATTGCAAGCGATATAGCAAAATCATTTATACAATTTTGGGTACAAGCAATAAATTCACGGAATATAAGAAAACTGTCCAAAGTGTTAGAAAAAACAATAAATGAAACTACAGATATGCTCTATAATATGACGCTAGTAGAGAAAGCAAGTAGATAATGACACTGCAGAATAGAATGGTCCTTGATATCATTTTAGCTGGCCGTGGAGGTGTGTGCAAAATCATGGGGTCAGCATGTTGCGTATTTGTAAGTGACTCCTCCCCCACGATATTTGAAGCAATCAAGAATTTGCATGTCCTAAGTTCTGATATACATGTCCCCACAGGCAGCTGGAGTCTGAATATAGGTTTATGGTTTTGGGAATTGTTGTAATCATGGGGATGGAAACTAATTGCAATTTTGATCACGATACTTGGAATCATTATGTTCTGCTGTTGTTGCATACAATGCCTGCCAATCCTCTGCTCCCAGGTTGCAAATGAATGTGCTCACGCTATAGAATTGAAACATCCGCACGTAGTAAATAAAGGTGCACAACATTAAAATGAAACAATCAAAGAATTCATGGTGATTAGCATTTCTGATGATAATGAAAGTAGTATGGGTAGTTCAGAATTAGACACATGGTCAGATGAAGATGCAATGTATGGATGATGCTCTTGGTTTACGGCCAAAAGGAGGGTTTGTTAGTCCAGAAACAACCCTATAGTATGTATAGTACGTATATTATGTTGGCCAGAAACAAATCACATCATGTACCATACATCGCCAGCACGGAATCGTCAATGTATTGAGAATAAACCAGAGGGGTCCATTTTGTGAAACATCTGCCATTTGCTTTTTCTGTTTTCTGTAAAACCACTTTGCAAATTGTATTCTACACTTCAAGCTCATGCAAGGTGCGAGGTCACAGCCTGAATGCTGAAAGATTAACACAGACAGGAATGTCAGACGATACAGAAATACATTTTTTCCTCCCTCACGACGTCCTTGGAGGCGAGCAGAAACTGTATCTAATCAGCGGCACAGATGCCAGCCTGTCTCGCAAACTCTGTAGCAATAGGCAGTGAAAGCATGAATTATATTCTTTCTAGTGTTACTCCCTCACGGAGAATGGTATTTTCTGCCTCAGAACTGTCTGACCCTTGGTACATGAATAGAAATGCACAGATAACGTGCTAAAGAATGTCACTCTCCTACGAACATGATATCCTTGCTGTACTAAGAGCTCTATGTTCTCCATAACAAAGAACTGTCTCTTCTACTGTCACTAGCATAAGTATATTTACACTGTATAAGAACTTGTCATCATAATGTGTCATAATTGTCAATCATCAAACCCTAGCCTAAAAGATACATCATGGGCAGTCTGTATTGCCTTCTAAAAGATTACATGTCATGTATAAATATTGCTGCTTGAGCGTTGCTCGCTCTCTTGCGTCTTACGAGGTGTGGGTACACACGTTGCGAGACGTTAGACCCAAGTCGGCCAACTAAGAATACTTTGAAATAAATCAGACTTGTTTGGAAAAGCGAACCTCGTGTCTGTTGTGTCACTAGCATATGGTGATTGTGCCTTGGTTTCCATATGAGAGGTATTTACGGCCTAGCAACTCCTCCCTGAAGGGTACAAGATCCTCTCTGCACCCAGGCCTAAGAAAACAGGAGGGGGTGTGGCACTGATCTTCCCAGAATGTATACCTGTGTCCATTGTCCCCACTCAGGCCTAGTCCTCCTTCCAATACCTAATCTCCAGGCTCTCACTCTCTCCTAAATCTTCTGTCCTTCTGGCCACCTTCTATCAGCCTCTTGGAATGGGCTGACCTGGTCTCCTTTCTACTTTCCTCATCCTCCCAACTCCTCCTGCTGGGTGATCTCAACATCCATCTTGACTCTGACTCATCAGGACCTGTCCACAACCTATGCGATTCTCTCTCCCTCTCCATCTTACCCTCTGGCTCCATGCCCATACTTTGGATGCTTTCATCTCCACCGACATCCCTCTTTCTATCCCTCTCACTACCTCTCTCTTTTGGACGGAACACTCTTTTCTCTCTTCACACTTGAAGCTCTCCTCTCCGCTTGCATTGGCACACCCGGTCTGGCCACTCAGTTCAAAGTCATCAGACCCATGAAAAGAGTAACAGTGGTTGCTTTTTCCTCCACCTACTCTCTGCCTCCTGTGCCTGTGGCTGATTATCACCCTGACACAGCCCTTGCTAACTTCAGTCTCTCTATCTCTAACACTCTTGATACTCTTGCACCTGTCATGAGGGTCAGATTGAAGCCTTCCAAAAAGTGCAACTCCTAGTAAAACTCCAATCTGGCTGCCCTTAAATGCAAGTGTAGGGCAGCTGAGCGGAAATTGAATTAATCGGGCCGACCCTCTGACAAACTGGTCTGCCGCTTCCTTCAAAGGCAATATCGATTCTGCATCCACTTCAAGAAGAGTCTTTATTCAAGCCTGCATCTCCATGGCATCAAACAACAGAGCCGAACTTTTCAAAGTCTGTAAGGAACTGGCCAATCCTGCAGCAGCCTCCTCTTTTGTCAAACCAACCCAGGACCTTTGCTCGGCCCTGGCTTCACACTTCACAGAAAAAAACCAACACATCCTTTCCTCTCTCTCCCACACCACATCATACACCAACACGCCTGAAGCCCCCATTCGCCGCTCAACCACTTCCCCTTTCTTCTCTCTCGCCCATCACACCAGACGAGGTTGCCAGACAAGTCCAGTCTATGAAGGCTTCATCCAAACAGGTGGACCCCTGCCCCTCCAAAACCATTAAGGACAACATTGACTCTCTCGGCCCAGCCTTGGCAGAACGCTGCAATCTCTCTTTTACCACTGGAGTTTTCCCAACTTCGCTCAAGCCCTCCCTTGTGCACTCTCTGCTTAAGAAACCCTCTGCCGACCCCTCCATTCCCGGCAAACTACCGTCCTATCTCTATCACTCCTTTCCTACGCAAACTCCTGGAGAAGCTTGCTATCTCGCAGTTTACCCTCCACACTGAAACTGCTGGTTGCTTCCACAACCATCAGTCTGGCTTCAGAGTATCCAGAGGCACAGAAACGGCTCTTCTGAACACCCGTGAAGACCTGCTCTCAAATCTCAACACTAACACTCCCTCTGTCCTCATTCTTCTTGACCTCTCCTCTGCCTTTGACACAGTAAACCGCACCATCCTGATCACACGTCTCTGTGACACCCTGGGAATCACAGGTCAGGCTCTGGCATGGTTAAGCTCATTTCTTTCCGACGGCCCATCCCAGGTGAAACTTGGGCCCTTTCTATCAATTATCCCTCTCTCAAAGTGTGGCATTTCCCAGGCTTATAACTTAACCCCTTGGTTCTTTTCAATGTCTACATGGCTGCCTTGGCACGTGTAACTGTCACTTTCATCCAGTGTTAAGCGGATGACACGCAACTCTCCTTCAGGCTACCATCAGCCACCTCCTCTTCCTCGCTCATACCTGACTGTCTGGCCCCAATGCAGGCATGTGTGCTGTAAATGGCCTCTGCCTCAAACCAGCAAAACTGACATTGTCTGCATTGGGACACCAGCTCCCGCTTTCCCACAATGACTCTGGCAGGCTTCCCTTGGCCCTGCACCCGCACCCACCTGCCTGGCAAAAAACCTCAGGGTCATCTTCGACTCCACTCTCTCCTTCTCCACTCACATTTCAGACATCTCTAAAAAGTACAACTACCAGCTGCACCTCCTCATGCATCTTTCTCAACCTCCCTGCCTTTGCTCTGCGCCCGCTGCAATTCATCCAGAACAGAACCGCAAGACTTATCCTTTGCCTCAAGCCCATGGACCGCATCTCTCTGGCGCTGAAATCCCTCCACTGGCTCGGTGTGGCTGCAAGGATCAAGTTTAACACCCTCTGCATTGTCCACAGGGCTTTCTGGTGCCTTCGACCTACCTATCTGCAACAATGCCTACCTAAATACTGTCCTTCCTGAGCCCTCCGCTCAGTGACCTCCAACCTTCTGCGAGTGAGCCGGTTCTCCAAGCAAAGATTTGGAGGGAGATCTTTATCCTCTGCAGGGGCCTCTCTCTGGAATAGCCTACCTGCTGCCCTCCATCTTGAGCTGGATCTCCCTAAGTTCCGGAAACTCCTTAAGACATTCCTCTTCTTCTCTTCCTTCTCTCTCCCTCTACCAGGCTAACCTTTCTCTCCGCTCTATCCTTCTCTCCCTCCTTTTCTACACAGCCTGCCGACTGGCCACCTGGTGTACCTCAGAGTCTCACAGGCCCCAGGCACCCCCGCCAGTCCTCTCGCACTAGCCTCTGGGCCTTGCACCAGCCTCATAGCTACTGCACTTGGTCAATTGACTCATGAGAGCGGCATCGCTCAGCACTTACCCCAGCATCTGACTGACTGGGCTCACTTTGTCCTTTGCCCCTCCCCTGACCCCCACTGCACTTAGCCCCCCTCTCCTGCACCTGCCTGCGCACTTGCACGATCTGTATGTACCATACCTGACGATTGTCTATCTGTTTTTCCTTGTCTCTTCTCCTTGCATGGTCGCACCTCAAGGCACTTGGTAAAACTGCAGAATCGTTGGCAGACCTATTTGATGTTATCTACACTGTTAATTGTATTACATGCACTCACTCTGCCTGTGGAGACTTGTATCGTTCAGGAATTCAAGCACTCTGAATGACTGTTGTTTTTCCCCTTGTTCCCTTCCTCCTTGAGCGCTTTGAAACACTTACTTGTGTATAGGCGCTTTACAAATAAACTATACCAATACCAATGAGGGATTGTGTGAGTGGTCTGTGAAGTTGAAGTTTTGATTAAGCACACTTCAGCCGTCTTCCTTTGGTGCCAGACAAAGGGAACATGTTTACAAACACAATCACACAACATCTGAGAAAAGGAGGTCATGAGAAATACATTAATAAAGGGAGTGCTAACTCAACATAAACATCTAAGCCTATAAAGTTCCATATAGCCATATGGTAGCCCTAAGGGCTACCTTGCTATGCTTAAAGTGGGAATAGGATTTACCACCATGTCACTAGGACCAACATTTTGTTTCAGCCTTGCTAGGCTACCATTTTGAAGGGCCATCCAAGGCCAGCCTGTTGTTATTTTTGGGGCATAACTAATGATATTTATATTAGTGGCATTTCCCATCTCACTATCGTGCTCATACTCACGGCTGAATTGGGCCAGGGATGAAACATTGGAGCAGTATTATCCAGGGGTCTCTTATTCGGTAGACTGATTCTTTGAGGCAATCTTGAATGATCTTTCCTGAAATGTAGAACTCAGGGACATTGAGACATCGACGTGGTTTGGATTTGGGAGCAGTATCAAAGTACGACTTTCAATCACATGGCCTTAACTCGTATCGACTGAACCATGTATGTGAGTCACCTCACAACCAAGGTTGTGGCAATTAAAATGAGTAGGTTTCCTAGGCAATGTCCCGGTGGTCTGAGAGGAATGGCATACTTTGGTTTTCCCCGACAATTGCAATGTACTGGTCATTTTGACTAGTTCTCCTCTAAGCCTCCCAATTTCTTGTCTTTGCTCCAAGTCACTCATTTTTGACGATGCATCAGTTTGCAAGGACATTCCAGTAGCATTGATATTACTTGTGCCACCTAGCTCATCTTCCATTAAGAACCAGTCATTTTCATCATAATTATAATGGGAAGCCTCTGGGTCCTTAAGGCAAAGTGGACCTTGGTTCTGCTGTTCAGCGTCTAGGGCTGATGTTTCAGCAGTACATACAAAGACAGAAGAGTTGACCAGATCCTTCCTAGAGCGACCATCTGGCTGAATCAGCTGGGTGGCCAAGGTAGACAAATTTGGAACTGACTGACTAACCGTCAGGTCACCTAACTGAATTTGTGGCCTGGGTTCATCAGATTCGTCCCGCCTTTATCTGCTCCAATGTGCATCCGCCTCCTAGAGTTTCCAGGGAAAACATTCTGGAAGCGTGTCAGTAAGTCTCTTGATGTGGACATGTTCTCCAATGACCACAGAGTTGACTCAGCCTTTCAGAATATACTGAATAGTACTATATGAGATTGCCACGGGTTGGGCAATGGTGTGTGGTCAGGAGACTGATAGGAAAACTCTGTGGCCTTGTTTGTTCTGGCATGTCCTGGCACGTTATTGCTTAGTTTATATTAGATATCGTTGATGTTTGCTGGGTTTTCACCCTTTTCTATTCTCTTGTGGTAGGCATGATGTATGTCTGATGTCTAAAATTGAGCAACTTAGAAGTGGAAAAATTCTGCTAGGCTTACAACCATGGAATGTTACAGGTGAATACATGAGATATCGAAACTAGGAAACGAGACTATCCTAGCATATTCTAAAATGTACTGCCATGCTAAAACAGGGGAGATTATAGGTGTTTACCACAAACCAAGTTTTGCCATGCACAAGGTTCTATAAGCAGAGAACTGAAGGAGTTGCAATTTGAGTCACACAGTGTCCACATATATCGAGACTTTACTGTTACTGAAAGGCACACTTTTGCCAGAGTTAAGAAGTTGCTGAGGGAAAGAAATGTGCCTTATTCCATGCTGTTTCCGGTGAGGCTCAAGTTCCAGCACAATAACAACGTTTATTTCCTCACAGTTCCATCCAAAGCTATATCCTTTATTGAAGCTCAGATGACGATGCCCACACCCAGCCCTGGAGGCTCAGCCTCCCCCTGAAGTTCATTTGATTATCTTCTGTTCACATGGGGTCAGCTGTTACAGGCTCATTGAAATTATATTGTGTATGGGTTTGATGGATAAAATAAGCATTATGTCATGATACTAGCAGGCCGCCTACTCTGGACAGCGACAGTGGTCCCCTATGCAAGTGCGTCTATTTGTTGTGATGTTGATGTTTTATTGTTGGGTGGGTTGTGACACTGCTGGTTATTGGGGAGCAGTGAGGGTGGGTAAGAGGGGGGAGCTTGCCGGGGGTGGGGTTCATATAAAACACACTTGGTGGAGTGGGGTGCAGGCCACAGGCAAGGTGCGCTGCCGCACCCTTTGAGGCCTATCATACTTATGCTCACATGGCACAAGTTGGGGAGCTGAAGCGGGCAGTGACGCTTCTTAGCTGGAATGTCCGGGGAATGGGTAACCCAATAAAAGCCCAGACAAGAATTGCATACGCTAACAGAAGGGGGAGAAGATACTATTTATGCAGGAGACTCATGCCACGGGCCAGCAAGCGCTCAGTCTCGTCCCAAGATGTGAATTGAATGTATTGATATTTTATTTCTATCGCGCTCATACACAAGTGTTTCAGAGCGTGAAACTGTGGACTGTAACGCTACTATATGTCCTATTCCACAAAAGCACTGGTTGTTCTCATACTAATACATCAGTATTTCCAGTGTACACACTTGTAGACCAGGGATGATACTGAGGGTCATTATGTTGTGGTGCATGGCATTTTGCATAGCAAGGAGGTCCTCCAGGTCAATATAGGTGGGCCCAATGTGGACGAGCCGGCCTTCTATGAGGAGGCATTCGAATTCGTGCCACATTACAGCTGGCAGACATTATTTGACGGATAGACCTCAATACTATATTGGACACAACACTCGACCACACCAGCTCTTCCACTCTACTTCTAACCAGGGCAGCTCGAGCTATCCCAGGGTTACTAGATGCACTGAGAACAATGCATGCTCAGGACAGAGAATATATGTTCTATTCCTCAGTTCATGATATGCACTTACGCATTGACAACTGGCTTATAACTAGCACGTTACTCAACACTGTGGAACAATGCATAAACCTGGTACGCACCCTCTCAGATCACGCCCCAGTGCTGCTGACATTGCGGCTGTCCGTGGAGGCTGGGTGTCAGCCTCTTTGGCGATTTAAACCCTTGGCCCTGCTTGTCATAGCTTTCTCATTCAATCTACACAAGCATGTGACATCCTTCTTTGAGAAAAGTGTGGGGTCGGTTTCCTCCACAACGATACTATGGCAGGCATTTAAAGTGTATATACGGGGGGTGGCCATGGCTGCAGAGTACAAAGGGAATTGACTAGTACGAAGGCAAAACTTCGGCTATTGCAGCAACGTTGTGAGCGCAGTCCCACAGCAGAACTACAAAAAGACACCAAGACAATGTTAGACGCCTTAAGAGATTTGGCGTAAGGGGAATTGAAATTTATGGACAAGCCAATGCTAGATAGGTGGTACGGGGAGGCAGACAGGCCAGAATGCATGTTTGGGAAGTCCGACTTTGGCAGCATGCACATGCCATACATTAAAAGACAGGATGTTTTGGTGGCGCACACTGGTACAGATATAAATAAAATCATTTATGACTTTTATTGGGCACTGTACCAGCCGAAGAGCCCGGGCTATGGCCGCCAAGTCTGAACAATATCTAAATGGCATACCGACCATGCTGCTGTCCATGGAGGCAAGCGTGGCCCTTGAAACACTGCTAAGAGGGGAGCCGACTAATGAATTTCCCGGGGGTGCCCAAATACAGTGACATCACTGGCAGTTATATGACCGCATTTGCATGTAGTCGCCAACGCAACGGCGTGGGGGGGATGTCGTGGCGCAGAACAGTGGAACATTGGCTAGCATGTACTGCATATACTAAAGTCACGTAAGCCACCACTGCCCCTACTCCACCCCTCCACCCCTCTATAATCATCCAGGTTGTAGTAACCCTCACTCAAAAGGCAGAGCAACACAACTAGGATGGGAGAAGGAAATGCTTGCTAAACAGAAGGTACAGCTGCAAGGTGGAGTACCACCAACAACACCAAAAAAAAAAAGTTCCCAATTCAAGGGAAAAACGAGAAGTAAAGACGTTTCCTGATTAAAAAGGACAACAGTGCTTTGTCATGATCTACACTGTACATCAATATTTCAACTACCAAGCGCGATGTGTGTGGTGCCATAGTCCAGTAAAACATCAACAATTCAAACTCACAATAGTGCTGCTGTAGATTGGCCAGCCAGGAGATCAGGTGAACTGTTTTCATTGCAGCACCTTCCCCAGGAAAAAATGTATTTTTACGGACAACAGTTGTTGAATAAATTAATCTGCAATGGCTTCGACATCCAGATGTGCAGCTTAATCTTTGTGTCCATGTAGCAAAGCAACAGCATTTAATCGAGCGTGGCCCATTGTAGCTCTCAGGTAGGTTTTGATGTGCTGAAGGCACGAAAATTAACACTCTGAAGAACAGGAGGATATAGGGATGGTTACTGCAATTTGAAGCAGTCGTGCCAGTTCTGGGAACAAATAGCGCAAAGGACGACCCCTTACACCTTGGAACAAGTCAAAGACATCCTGAAAGCACATAACCAGAGTCTTATCCCTCAGTATAAGTTCAAGGAACATATTTCTATGCATCTCTAGATTGCAAAACACAAAAGGGGTTTCCAACAAACTACCATTACATATCCTCACCACAGGTCAACATAACTAGCTCTCACACCAAATCCATATAATCACAGACCATCAATCTTTTAACAAATATAAAGAGATGGTAGGCTCAATTTTAGCAAAAATAATTCATCAGTTTATTATATGTTCTAATAAAACAGACCATTCGGTCACGTTTGTACAACTCATTATACATTAAAAAAACACTAATAAAAAGAGACATATGATCTATGATTTAAATATTGTGATGTGTTCACATAATATTTGATAGTCAGACAATAGTGATGTTAGTAGCACAATGGGTGACTTCACAATAGTCTGATCTTATATTGCTAAAGCGTCCCCACTTCCTTTGTGTCGACGTGCACAAATACGTTTCCAGCCTTAATACTTTCACACCGACTTCTCCTTATTTTTTATCAATTAGTCGTGTATGTAAGGCTTTCTTCAGTACACAATATTTAACAGGTACAGCTTGTCACACAATCAAGTGTGCAATGTCTTGATGTATCTAAAAAACACAGAAAAAAACGAAATAAATTACTGAAAGAGCGTATTATTATTTTTCACATGTATTTATAGCAGGGAACCTATGTTTTAACCTCTCCATCTATTTTGGTGGGCATGTTTATATTTCAGAGAAAACACACACAAGAGCCATGCAGTATCATTAGCAACTTGGTGTGTACCAGCCCTATAATTTGGCTTGCCATATCACGAATGAGTGATTGTATTTCTTTTTGGCTCACATTGTTAGGCCTATCATTTCTTACTGTCGATGGTGGAGGAAAAACATAGGTTCCACATACCTATTATCACTTCACTTATTATCAACTAACAACACGCCTTTGCTGGGCTATTGAAAGACTGTCATTCAGAGATTTAGCAAGAGGAGAGGAAATGGAACAGTCTTACTCTCACATATTAGTGGTGTTATTTCCACACAGGTAAATCTATTTCACCATTATCATGTAACGAATTCTGGTCAAAGCATACCGTACCGGCAATCATTCAGAATGCCGGTCCTCTATGTTGTCGTGGCCTTTGTTATTTGTATGGGCACTTATTTCCACTTCAAAGAGTGGCGCTGTAGCTTAATCCTGTCTAAATGAAAGAGAAAACAGAAAAACACAGAACCGTCAATGTCGATGTGTTTGTTCTGGCGAACTGTGGATATACTACAATTACTATTAATGTATCTCAGACTCGAGCATGATTACAGGCATAAGCACGTACCAGCAGGAATTCACTCTGCCGGACTCTGTGATGCCGCAGACGCGTTTTTCATCCACACACGGGATGCAGACATTTATCGCCGCTCGATTCAGCACGTTTTCTAATGAAAAGAAAAACCACACGTGCGCGGGCGCGGTTACTAAACCGAATATGTTTGCGCATCAGAAACTCACTCTCTACTTTGTCTAGTGTAAAGTTACCTTGTGGTCATAGATTCATGACTCGCATCGCCTCAATGATTTCCACCAGAATCCGAAACAAACAAGTTGTTTCCCTATCTCATCATCACGGTTTTCACGTTTCTAACAAATCACGTGACCTGAAATGCGTGAGGAAAGCTAGGAATGTCTGTTTTTAGACGGACATATTTGAAAGGGCAAAATGGATCTGACTGTGCTACAAACAGGCTGAATGGCATATTATAGACATTGAAAAAAGCTCAGCATGGCTTATTTCAATATTAGTCCCATTTGTGTGAGCGCACTCAGAAAATTGTGTAGATTATTTTTGCAAAAATAATCCCCATTCAATATACAGATTTAGACCATGTTTAACCGAGTCTAAATTATGTATCCATTTTTGTTCTAATTTACGTAGTTTCCTGTCACAGTCACCTCCCCGTGGGTGATAGTCCATTTTTTGCAACACACCAGAATATGTCATTATGTGTGTGTTTCATCATTTTGTAATTCTACCAGTGGTTTGTCCGCCGTGTTGTTTTTAATACACCCACGGTGTTCCCCAATTCTTGTGCCCACCGGACGTTTGGTCTTGCCGATGTATATGAGTCCGCATGGGCATATAATGCAATATACCACCCATTTGGTGGCACAGTTGCTGAAGAAATCCAATTTCCAGTTTCTGCTTTTCAAATCTATGGTTTTAATGCTCTTTGTAAATTGACACATGTTGCACTTCCCACATTTAAAATGTCCTGTTACAGGGGGTAATTGCCACAATGTGGATTGAGCATTAGGACTGGATTTGGGCACTGGGTAGGTGTGGACCAATTTGTCTCTGATGTTGGTAAGGCGTTTAAATGCAAAACGAGGAGGAGGAATACTAAAATCCTCTGTGTTAATCATTTTCCAGTTAGCTAAAATGGTTTTCCTTAAATCATTGCTAATTGGTGTGAAGGAAGACACACAGGTGATTTTATCTAGAGTAGTCGTGGTATGTTTCGATAGGCAATCTGTCCTTGTTATATTAGCGGCCTTTTTATAGGCCCTTCTAATGATGTGGGACGGGTATCCTCTTTCTTTCAAATTCCTTTTCAAAACCTGGCTATGATTTTTTAAATCATTTTTATCAGAGCAATTCCGTCTGATACGGAGAAACTGGCCAAATGGTAGGTTTTCTCTTAGTGATTGTGGATGGTAACTGTTCAATTCTAGTAAGGTATTTTTTTTGAGTAGGTTTTTTATATAAGCTTGTGCCAACCAGGCCTTTATCTTATCATGGTGTGGATTGTCCGTCACATAGATGTGAGTGATCTCAAAATTGTTCATGTAAAGATTGGCTAAGTCAGGGGCGAAGGTCGCCCCCATACTCGCGCCATGGAGTTGTTGATAAAAAACTCCCTTACATATGAAAAAATTCTTAGTCAGTGCCAGATGGATGCACTCAGCAGGGAAAGCTGACGGTGGACATTTGTCCACACGCGTTTCTTGTATGTTGTTCATTACCTCCACACATTTAATCTGGGGTATATTAGTGTAAAGGGACGTCACGTCCAATGTGACCAACAGATCATGTGTTTCCATTTTTAACTTATCTAGAATTTCTATCATCGACGTAGAGTCTTGAACAAAAGATTACATTTTATTGACAAAGGGTCTGAGGAACACGTCAGCATAGACCGACAAAGGTTCTAACAATGAACAAATGGCCGAAACAATCGGACACCCCGGAGGGGAAGTTAGATTTTTATGAACTTTTGATAGGCAGTAGAATGCTGGTATCACTGATTGTTTATTAACGAGGAACATCTTTTCATCGTCATTTATCCAGCCTTGTGATTGAGCATGTGTCATCAGGCTCGTTATTTCCTCCAGGATTAGACAGGATTAAGCTATAGCGCCACTCTTTGAAGTGGGAATAAGTGCCCATACAAATAATGAAGGCCACGACAACATAGAGGACCGGCATTCTGAATGATTGCCGGTACGGTATGCTTTGACCAGAATTCATTACATGATAATGGTGAAATAGATTTACCTGTGTGGAAATAACACCACTAGTATGTGAGAGTAAGACTGTTCCATTTCCTCTCCTCTTGCTAAATCTCTGAATGACAGTCTTTCAATAGCCCAGCAAAGGCGTGTTGTTAGTTGATAATAAGTGAAGTGATAATAGGTATGTGGAACCTATGTTTTTCCTCCACCATCGACAGTAAGAAATGATAGGCCTAACAATGTGAGCCAAAAAGAAATACAATCACTCATTCGTGATATGACAAGCCAAATTATATGGCTGGTACACACGAAGTTGCTAATGCTACTGCATGGCTCTTGTGTGTGTTTTCTCTGAAATATAAACATACCCACCAAAATAGATGGAGAGGTTAAAACATAGGTTCCCTGCTATAAATACATGTGAAAAATAATAATAGGCTCTTTCAGTAATTTATTTCGTTTTTTTCTGTGTGTTTTTTAGATACATCAAGACATTGCACACTTGATTGTGTGACAAGCTGTACTTATTAAATATTGTGTCCTGAAGAAAGCCTTACATAAACGACTAATTGATAAAAAATAAGGAGAAGTCGGTGTGAAAGTATTAAGGCTGGAAACGTATTTGTGCATGTCGACACAAAGGAAGTGGGGATGCTTTAGCAATATTAGATCAGGCTATTGTGAAGTCACCCATTGTGCTACTAACATCACTATTGTCTGACTATCAAATATTATGTGAACACATCACAAGATTTAAATCATAGATCATATGTCTCTTTTTGTGTTTTTTATGTATAATGAGTTGTATAAACGTGACCGAATGGTCTGTTTTATTAGAAAATATAATAAACTGATGAATTATGTTTGCTAAAATGGAGCCTACCATCTCTTTATATTTGTTAAAAGATTGATGGTCTGTGATTACATGGATTTGGTGTGAGAGCTAGTTATGTTGACCCCTGGTGAGGATATGTAATGGTAGTTTGTTGGAAACCCCTTTTGTGTTTCTCTATATATTTGGTCCTCGTCCAACAAACCCCAAAAAAAGAGGACTCATGCTGTAAAAGCGTGCTCACTATTTTTGTATAAATCGTTGTGGACAACCCTTTGGTTGGTTGAGCAGTTTCCTAAATTATCATGGAAAATGTACATATATTATCGTTCACCGATGATATTTTCAAAAAATGTTTGGATCAACCCTCGATTCTCGTGACCCCAGTCGCGGGCCCTGTAGCGCCACAACCCGTGATCCCTAGTGATATTGACCTGTTGACACAAAAAACTAAGAAACTAATTTGAACTCAATCGCATGGCCAATTTATGATGGAATACTTGACAGCAGGGGTTATCCCCGAAGGCCTCCAAGTAAAAAACATTCCCAGAGTCTTCCTAGAGAATCCTAAGTTCATGGAAGGATTTAGTGGCGTTGGCAATAAATGTTCCCGCGACTGGGTGATCTTACTAATCGAGACAGCAGAAGAAGAAGGGAAAAAACAGAAACAAGAACTTGATTCCCTTGAAGCGAAAATAAAAGAAGAATCAGTCATTCCTGATATTAAATCTAGTTTGGAAAAGATGAATGACGAAATGGCTAAATTTAAAACTTTAACTTTGGACAAAAAAGTGTGGAAACTCAAGAAAAACATTGCTAATTATAACGAAGAAACAACATATCCGTACTTAGTTCCCGGTTTTTTTCTACAATATAGCAATAGTCAAACTAACCGAAAAGGCCAAAATAGATTCCAACGAAATAAAAAACTGGTAACCTTTTCTAACTCGTCCAACAGCAGTGACTCTGACTCGGCTAAGAGTGGCCAAAACACAAGTGGAGCATCGACACCACACAGGGGCCCACAGAATCAATTTTTTCAACAACGCGGGAACCGCTGAAGAAACCGACTGTGGAACCAACATCCAATGCGAACTCGACAGTGGATGCCGCCGCAAACCTGGTGAACCCAATTTTCAATTTGAGTGCACATGTTCTAACACCTGCAGAACATTCGGTTCTGAGTGGGGGTCTATCTTTTGTTCCGGTCTGCAAGGCGTATGCCTTTCAGACCGAAATCGAAATGAGGAATTTCTTCCGTATCATCAGGCTCAAATATTTCTTCCATGACAAAGCTCCCAATAGAGACACCGATGATAATCACTCAGGCAAAAAGCCACCCTCTACTTTTATACCCCTAGCATCTATGGTATCACCAGAAATTCTGGCGTTCGAAAAGAAACTCCTTCGAGAAACAAAACTCCTTTGTGAACAAAAAAATCGGTTTAAAGACAATTTATCAGAATCAGAACGGGCTGCTCTGAAAAGTCTTGAAAATAACCCTGCATTTGTCATCAAGCCTGCCGACAAGGGAGGGGGTATTGTCCTGTGGGACAGTATCCTATATAACTCAGAGGTGGATAAACAACTTGGTGATACATCGGTTTACAAAAGGTTACCAAGTGATCCAACTCCCGCTATCCTGGAGGAAATAACGAGCCTGATGACACATGCTCAATCACAAGGCTGGATAAATGACGATGAAAAGATGTTCCTCGTTAATAAACAATCAGTGATACCAGCATTCTACTGCCTACCAAAAGTTCATAAAAATCTAACTTCCCCTCCGGGGCGTCCGATTGTTTCGGCCATTTGTTCATTGTTAGAACCTTTGTCAGTCTATGCTGACGTGTTCCTCAGAACTTTTGTCAATAAAATGAAATCTTTTGTTCAAGACTCTACGTCGATGATAGAAATTCTAGATAAGTTAAAAATGTAAACACATGATCTGTTGGTCACATTGGACGTGACGTCCCTTTACACTAATATACCCCAGATTAAATTTGTGGAGGTAATGAACAACATACTAGAAACGCGTGTGGACAAATGTCCACCGTCAGCTTTCCTTGCTGAGTGCATCCATCTGGCACTGACTAAGAATTTTTTCATATGTAAGGGAGTTTTTTTATCAACAACTCCATGGCACGAGTATGAGGGCGACCTTCGCCCCTGACTTAGCCAATCTTTACATGAACAATTTTGAGATCACTCACATCTATGTGACGGACAATCCACACCATGATAAGATAAAGGCCTGGTACCGCTACATAGACGACATTTTTATGATTTGGCAAGGCACTCAAGAAGAATTGGTAGTGTTCACCATTTGGATGAATACAAGAGAGGCGTCTATACAATTCACATGTGAGTCGAATGAAAATGAAATTCCTTTTATAGATCTTTCTATCCGGAGAATGGCAGATAACAAGGTTGGCACGAGCTTATATAAAAAACCTACTAAAAAAAATACCTTACTAGAATTCAACAGTTACCATCCACAATCACTAAGAGAAAACCTACCATTTGGCCAGTTTCTCCGTATCAGACGGAATTGCTCTGATAAAAATGATTTCAAACATCGTAGCCAGGTTTTGAAAAGGAATTTGAAAGAAAGAGGATACCCGTCCCACATCATTAGAAGGGCCTATAAAAAGGCCGCTAATGTAACAAGGACAGATTGCCTATCGAAACATGCCACGACTACTCTAGATAAAATCACCTGTGTGTCTTCCTTCACACCAATTAACAATGATTTAAGGAAAACCATTTTAGCTAACTGGAAAATGATTAACACAGAGGATATTAGTATTCCTCCTCCTCATTTTGCATTTAAACGCCTTCCCAACATCAGAGACAAATTGGTCCACACCTACCCAGTGCCCAAATCCAGTCCTAATGTTCAATCCACATTGTGGCAATTACCCCCTGTAACATGACATTTTAAATGTGGGAAGTGCAACATGTGTCAATTTACAAAGAACATTAAAACCATAGATTTGAAAAGCAGAAACTGGAAATTGGATTTCTTCAGCAACTGTGCCACCAAATGGGTGGTATATTGCATTATATGCCCATGCGGACTCATATACATCGACAAGACCAAACGTCCGGTGCGCACACGAATTGGGGAACACCGTGGGTGTATTAAAAACAACACGGCGGACAAACCACTGGTAGAACATTACAAAATGATGAAACACACACATAATGACATATTCTGGTGTGTGTTGCAAAAAATGGACTATCACCCACGGGGAGGGGAGGTGACCGTGACTGGAAACTACGTAAATTAGAACAAAAATGGATATATAATTTAGACTCGGTTAAACATGGTCTAAATCTGTATATTGAATGGGGATTATTTTTGCAAAAATAATCTACACAATTTTCCGAGTGCGTTCACACAAATGGGACTAATATTGAAATAAGCCATGCTGAGCTTTTTTCACTGTCTATAATATGCCATTCAGCCTGTTTGTAGCACAGTCAGATCCATTTTGCCCTTTCAAATATGTCCGTCTAAAAACAGACATTGCTAGCTTTCCTCACACATTTCAGGTCACGTGATTCGTTAGAAACGTGAAAACCGTGATGATGAGATAGGGAAACAACTTGTTTGTTTCGGATGCTGGTGGAAATCATTGAGGCGAGGCGATGCGAGTCATGAATCTATGACCAGAGGGTCATAGATTCATTACACTAGACAAAGTAGAGAGTGAGTTTCTGATGCGCAAACATATTCGGTTTAGTAACCGCGCCCGCGCACATGTGGTTTTTCTTTTCATTAGAAAACGTGCTGAATCGTGCTGCGATAAATGTCTGCATCCCGCGTGTGGATGAAAAATGCGTCTGCAGCATCACAGAGTCCGGCAGAGTGAATTCCTGCTGGTGAGTGCTTATGCCTGTAATCATGCCCGAGTCCGAGATACATTAATAGTAATTGTAGTATATCCACAGTTCGCCAGAACAAACACATCGACATTGACGGTTCTGTGTTTTTCTGTTTTCTCTTTCATTTAGACAGGATTAAGCTATAACGCCACTCTTTGAAGTGGAAATAAGTGCCCATGATTGCCGGTACGGTATGCTTTGACCAGAATTTGTTACATGATAATGGCGAAATAGATTTAACTGTGTTGAAATAACACCACAAGTTTGTGAGAGTAAGACTGTTCCATTTCCTCTCCTCTTGCTAAATCTCTGAATGACAGTCTTTCAATAGCCCAGCAAGGCGTGTTGTTAGTTGATAATAAGTGAAGTGATAATAGGTATGTGGAACCTATGTTTTTACTCCACCATCGACAGTAAGAAATGATAGGCCTAACAATGTGAGCCAAAAAGAAATACAATCACTCATTCGTGATATGACAAGCCAAATTATAGGGCTGGTACACACCAAGTTGCTAATGCTACTGCATGGCTCTTGTGTGTGTTTTCTCTGAAATATAAAAAATACCCACCAAAATAGATGGAGAGGTTAAAACATAGGTTCTCTGCTATAAATACATGTGAAAAATAATAATAGGCTCTTTCAGTAGTTTATTTCGTTTTTTTCTGTGTGTTTTTTAGATACATCAAGACATTGCACACTTGATTGTGTGACAAGCTGTACTTATTAAATATTGTGTCCTGAAGAAAGCCTTACATAAACGACTAATTGATAAAAAATAAGGAGAAGTCGGTGTGAAAGTATTAAGGCTGGAAACATATTTGTGCACGTCGACACAAAGGAAGTGGGGACGCTTTAGCAATATAAGATCAGGCTATTGTGAAGTCACCCATTGTGCTACTAACATCACTATTGTCTGACTATCAAATATTATGTGAACACATCACAAGATTTAAATCATAGATCATATGTATCTTTTTATTTGTGTTTTTTATGTATAATGAGTTGTACAAACGTGACCGAATGGTCTGTTTTATTAGAAAATATAATAAACTGATGAATTATTTTTGCTAAAATTGAGCCTACCATCTCTTTATATTTGTTAAAAGATTGATGGTCTGTGATTACATGGATTTGGTGTGAGAGCTAGTTATGTTGACCCCTGGTGAGGATATGTAATGGTAGTTTGTTGGAAACCCCTTTTGTGTTTCTCTATATATTTGGTCCTCGTCCAACAAACCCCAAAAAAAAGAGGACTCATGCTGTAAAAGCGTGCTCACTATTTTTGTATAAAAAGCTCTAGATTCCATTCATGGAAGTCAGTCTTATAAAAATTCATGACATAATCACTGATGGCGTTCCCTGTAACAAATGTTTCTATGTTAACCATATGGTCACAAGCAGTTGTATTGAAACGTTCTGACAAAGCTACCAATGTACGGTCCATGAGTTCATAATAACCTTGTCTATAGAGGTCTTTGGGAGACTCAAAAACATGAGGAACTGACCCTTCAGGCGCCGTGGGATTTTCCTGGCCCTTTTTTGCACAAAATATTCCTCTAGTTCCACATCTAAATCATCAGCCGCTGATGTGGTTTTTGAGAAGAAGTCTTCAAATCCCTCACGCAGTTGTGCAAATATGGTCTTAAGGTTTTCAATCATAACCGCTGCTTCATGGAACCTTAAATTGAACCTGCTGTAGAGCAGTCTTCACAGTTTCAACACGGGAAAATACCATGTAAAGAAGATGAAGACCTAGAAAGGTTTCGAGTTTATAGAGCTGCAAGTGCAACCCATGGGCTTTTGCTCCCGCTTCATTGTGGGCACCGGCTGCAAGTCCCAGAAATTCCATTACAGAACTGTACTTAGCAAGCACAGCCTTCAAAGATTTTGCTCGATCGGTCCATCGAGTAGGGCAGAATGGAAGCAGTTTGACACTCCCTTTCTCTTGACAACGTTCAAAACAAGCAAGCCATTTTGGGGAATTACGAATGAACCAAATCAAGTCCCTTACAAAAACCAACAGATCACTGAACTTGGCAATGCCCATAGCTACATCTTGAACTACTAAGTTCAGATTGTGTGCAAAGCAGTGCACATAAATAGCTTGCGGCGCCACCTCCTGCACCAGTGTCTTCAAACCATGTCGATGTCCACCCATACTAGAAGCACCATCATAACACTGCCCCCGACAGTTTTCCATTTCATAGCCAAACCTCAGGAGAACATCTTTTAAAATGGCAAACAGAGTTTGTGAAGTAGTGCTAGACGTTTGATAAAATCCCCAAAAAATGTCCTCTACCTGAAGATCCTCTTTTGCAATACAAAAGACTACAGAGACCTGCTCGTTTATTCACACATCAGCAGTCTCATCTAAAATAATAGAAAAGAATTTTGCATCATGAATCTCTTTCATTAAGCCACGGAGAAAATTATGTGACATAATTGCAAGCATTTCATTTAATATGTCATGTGACATCCATTTGTATTATGTTCTTTGAAGCCAAGTTTGAAGTTCTGGGACATCTCTGCCACGAAGCGACAGAATTGCATTTAGATTAGAGTCCTCATCAGTATGGCCCCGAATTGCAAGACCTTGGCAAGCTAAAACCAGCAATGTGGTCAAGATATTCATCAGCACACTTCTGTTATCCCTCATCTGCTTGAGGTGGCCCAACGACAGAGCTGCTGCAACATTTGTACCCCTTTCCACAGATACTAGAGCCATTGCAGCCGCCCGATGAAGATTTGATGTCTG
This sequence comes from Ambystoma mexicanum, assembly GCF_040938575.1. Taxonomy (NCBI): domain Eukaryota; kingdom Metazoa; phylum Chordata; class Amphibia; order Caudata; family Ambystomatidae; genus Ambystoma; species Ambystoma mexicanum. The sequence continues at coordinate 1,314,504,165 of NC_090931.1, read as the reverse complement.
ATGGCTATTACATCTCTCTATGGCCTTTCTAAAATTGTTAAAGCCATGTTTAACAAAAGCATTCCAGGCATCCTTATCACGGCCACTTTTTGGAACTGGTACACCCTTTTCGTTAGCAGACTGGCATACCTCACAGAACATTTTTTGAACAGACTCATCATATACAAGCCAATTATATGTTTCTAAACACTTCTTTTGAAAGGTGCGGCCCTGCTGGGACTTAAAACCATTAGATTCACAGATGTTTGGGCAGCATTCCTGTGTCACATTGCTGCTGCCAACATCAATGACTGTAGGCGCATCTGGTATACTTTCCACGCATTGTGCCTGGCAGTTTGAGGCAACTATGGAGCTCGAAATTGCTACAACTGCAAAATAGAATCAGAGAACATATAACATATAGACCTGACCAGCAGTAAAATAGAATGTTTCTCACAAGACTCCTACAAAACATAAGTATCATTCACAGCAAAGCATGAACAGGCATAACACGGCCGTAGAAAATAGCCCCCTGCCCACCCTCCCAGCAATGGTCACACACTAAACTAGTCAAAGCGCTAGCGCTTGGCAAGTTGGTCAGCTGTCTGAAAGCCAAGCCATCATGAACCCCCACTCTAGTTCTGGTAATGGCGTGTCCCCAATGGCCTCAAAACCCCCTCACGAGCACAGGCCAAAAAGGAATGCATCATGCACCCTTTCCTCGCGTGTATGTGTTTTTCTAACCTAGTTTGTCCCCCTCTCCTCCTATGCGACCAGGTGCAAAACACGACGTAAAAATCAAAATGCATTGAAAGGGTCATCAATCAAAAAGTAGCCTGTAAACGCATTAGAGGAGAGAGGGGCAAACCGGCTCCGAAACACATATAAACACTCCAAATGCATTGAAAATGTCATCATTCAAAATCCAGCCTGAGTACTACATGAGAGGATGAATTCATGTTGAATGGATCAACGGATGGCAAATACAAGTTCCAAAACACTCAGAAAAGTTGAAAATGCAATGAAGATTTCACCAGTAAAAATTCAGCCTGTGAACAACAGTACATTTTGATCCGGCCTTGTGTGGGAGAAGAGATGTTAAAAACATCAGGATTCAAATGAATAAAAGCACGGAAACCCAGTATAAAATGGGAATCCACCAGAATTCGCATTTATGAAAATGCAAGGAAAGGGTGCATTTTGAAGCTGTTTTTGTTGGTCTTTAGGATTTTTCAATACGTTTTGTTCCTCCCTAGCAGTTTACAGGCTCTATGCTGAATAATGGATTGGAGCCCCAAGCGATTAAAATAAAATAAAGAAATGGGAGTATAAAAAGTTTTCTCCCTGGAACAGCTCATCGTCAACGTTGGTGGGTGGGTGGGATATTGGCGAGTGGATTGAAAGGCGATCTGGATGGCGGGAGAACAATAAGTAGTGAGGAATGAAAGTCCCACAACTATAAAAAGAAAAAAGAACTTACCTGCTGTTTTCCGACGAACGCGCTGCTCTCTGCTTCGGCTGGCTGGCACAGTGTGTCAGTGTCTGGTGTGCCTGCTGCTCCTGCCTTAAACACGGGCGAACAGGAGCAAAACACAGAAGCTTCTGGGGGCCCCTAAGCCCTCCCCTCCAGGACCATTCACCAATATGAGTCCTAGAGGAGAGGGCTTAATTAGACAATATTTTGCGGTTTTACCTGGGCCAGAGATAGAGACGCAGTATCGATGGAACCCAAAACAAAGGGCCATCGATAGTGCGTCACTTCTCTCCGGCCCGAGGGGGGGGGGGAGGGGCTCAGCCCCGACTTGATTTTGCCAGGGGGTGCCTGGGCCCAAGCGCACCTGCATAGTCGGAGCCCCTGACTGCTAATGATAGAAGAGATTAAAGCTGCTATCATGGACTTTCCAAATGATAAAGCAGCACGTTCTGATGGGTCTACAGAGAATACTGGGACATACTGGCAAACCTGTGGAAGAATGCTGCTCGTATATAGACCCCTTTCCTTAATAAACACTGGTGCAAAAAAGTAGGCCAGGATGCTGGCAACCAGGCAGTCCCCTCTGAAGCCTCACATGGTCCATCAGGCTTCATACCCGGCCGGACCACTGCATTAAACATTAGACATCTATATAATATAATTGCCCAGCTACCCCCTGACTCCTCTGCAGTGACAGTCTCTTTGGACACGCAGAAGGCATTTTATACAGTTTTATTTATTTAATTAATTAATTATTTTTGACATTTGTATAGCGCACAAACAGCCCTTGGGCATCGTGGTGCTGTAACTTGAGGGGAACCTGGTTACAGGGAGGTACAAGTGGGTTATACATTTACATGTTGTACATTTATACATATCTGAGCATATAATACACTTACCAGGTTAACAGGAGACGCAGTATGCAATCATGTGAAGTTAGTGTGGTGTAAATCAGGCGAAAAGAGTGGTTTTCATGGCCTTGCGGAATGCCATGAGTGATTTGTCACCTCGAAGAGTTGGTGGTAAGGCATTCCAATGAAGAGAGGCTAGGTATGGGAAGCTAGTGCTGCCTGTTCTAGCTCTTTTTACCATAGGCACCGTGAGCATGTTTGAGTATGGTGTTCTTGATGGCCTTGTGGAGGTAGAGGGGTGGATCCTTTGTGATAGGGAGGCATGGTCCTTTTTCAAGTACTGTCCAATTACAGCTTTTGCCCACGGTTTATGCCATGGATCAAGCTGTGTTTAATGGGGGGCCCTTCACCTGTGTCTGCACTAACGGGCAGCTGTCCCAGGTGCTGCAGTTGCGTGGCAGTACCAGGCAGGGCTGCATACTTTCTCCACTAATGTTTGCCCTCATAATTGAACCTCTAGCGGAAAAGATACATGTAAAGCATGTGGCGGCAGGCATCAAGATGGGTGGGAACACAGAATTAATATTGATGTATGCAGATGACATCTTGCTGTATATTTGTGACCCGAGGTTAACCTGGTAAGGGTAAAAGAGACCGCAGAGTAGTTTGGGGGGCACTCCGGGTTGCACTTGAATAACAACAAACCTGAACTCTTCCCCTTGATTGATAACACGCAGGCACCCAGCGACACAAAGGGACTGAGATGGGCTACGCGTTCAATCCTTTATCTGGTTGTATTACTAGCTTGCTCCCCATTCCCTGACGAGGGTGCTGAATTATGAAGCAGAAAACCTCACAACCTGGAAAGCTAAGCTGCAGAAGTGGGGGAAGATACCCATGTCCTTGGCAGGGCGGCTGTCCTTGATAGAAAAGATAGTCTTGCCCAAGTTGTTATATATGTTCCACAACATATTATTAAGGCCGGGTTGCACAATCTTCCAGGAACTCTATCAGCTGTGCTCTGCCTTTTCCTGGTCGATCGGGCAGGTTCGCATTAAGTGGAATTGCTGGCTGCAATAAAACTGTTTGTTGCCTTTATTATTTATTTATTGTTATTTATCTGTTTCTCCTCTGCTTTGCACTTTCCACTTCTCTCCCTTCCATGAACTTTTCCCCTCCCCCTCTCCCATGCACTTGCGCATTCTCAATGTCACTGGGCCTAGTAAGATCGCTGTTTTGTTCTCCCCTATTCCCCTCCCTTGCCTTGTCGTGCTCTGAAACACTTGTGTACGAGCGCGATAGAAATAAAATATCATATCATATAACCACCTTGCTGGAACCTACAAAGTGGGGAGACTTAATGCGCCCAACCTTGAGTTGGACTACCTCATGGCGCAGGTGCACTATGCAACCCACGGGCCTACGGCGGGGACTGACTTGCCACATGTTCATTTGGAGAGAGCTCAGGTGCACCCCACCACATTGTTGTCTTTACTGGCGGGCAGGCCATATCACCCCATCCACCCTTTAGACGCGGTGGGAGCGACATGTGCAGCATGGGAGAAACTCCATAAAAGACTAGGCATCAAGTCCCCGTATGCCACCATGGATGCAGCCATTGAGAGGACTTGGGGTGTGGTTGGTATCCTCTGCCTGGGAGATTTGTACAAGGAGGGCTACTTTACTGACTGGAATGATTTGACGCTCCACCTAGGTGATACTCTGCAACAAATATTCCACTACCTCTGCATGATAGCGGCATACAGGTCACACTGGCCGAAATTCCCTGTGGAACCGCCCCTGCATGCATGTCTGTCGTACATACTACTCCCCTCACCGGAAAAAAGAAGAGTATTTCCACTCTAGATAAACTGGTGCAAATCATGGACACCCGTGCAGGCACAAAGGCCCACGCTAAATGGAGTGCAGATCCACAGGTAGTGTTACGTCTCCCTTTGCTCGCCCCATTAAGAATCACACAACCACAAACCCCACACCACACCTAACAACAAGAGAAGTCCCTGCACATAGAAAGAACCAGCAGTTTGCCTGGCGTAGGAGGACACCAGCCTGTAGCCCCGGCGTCTACCGTCCTTTGTTTCGCTGGCAGTTACCATGGAGGTGCGCTCACGGGTGGTCACGCCCACGGAGACTCCCACGGCAACGAACATCCAGCGTTCCGTGACCACGTGATCACGTCACGTCTCACACGTCCGTGAGACACATCACGTGGTTACTTAATCAGTTTAAAAGCATCTTGGCAACGTGGGTACAGCGCTTCACAGATGATCTCTTGAGGATTGTGTAGCGCCTTGGTTTACCTGTTTCTGATCACGGATTTTGCGACCTTGGACTGTTCTTTGGATTTGTCTTGCCTGCCCCTCGGATTTCTGTTACTTGGATGCCACCTTGTTTTCCCCGGCACCTTGACCTTGGAACTCTCTTGAACTGCCTTTGGATTATCCTCTCTGAATCTAGAATCTTGGAACTTGGTTTTTGAACTTCCTGCCTTACTGGTCCATCGACATCAGACCCAGGTGTGTCCCACCTTTGAGCCGAGCAGAACGCTTCTTTCACCACTACCAACAATATGTGGCTCTTACCACACTTAGGACACCACTTGCAACACTCCTGAGTAAGCCTTGTTAATACTGATTGTTACCCGCTACCCGTATCAATTGCACTGTTCCTGTTTAACCATTAAATATTGCCTTTCAGCGGTCAGGGGTCCATCCGGCGTTCCTGCTACCTGATTGACAGCTCAACACTTCTGCGGCCTCAAAGATTGCACAGACAGTGTATTCTTTCTGTCTGTGCGGTACTTGGGGACGGAGGTTCAATAATCTGCACGACCATCAAGATCAGAACAGGTAGACTTCACCATTATTGCGGTCCTCTCAGACGTCTTGGGCCAGCAACTGATGCTTACTGCACGCAATTGCATTCTACGCTATTAGAGATGTTGGGCTGCGAATACTTAATTGAGCTAAGAGCCATGTGTTTCACCTAACTAAACAATTACAACTCCTAATTATGTGAAAGGGTAATTAGCCTGCAGTAGTCACACCAAGTGACGCTAGCCCAAGGTCACATCAAATAGAATGTATGATGGTATGTGTGACCAATTGCAATGCACCCTAATTGATAAAAATATACTTTCACAATAACAATGTTCCAAATCACAATAGACTTGTCAATTGTTTGTACGTTTTTCTTTACTGGATAGACAACATGTGTTGCGACCTAAACACTCAGGTCTTCCTCAGGGCTGTTTATCCCAACAAAGCAACCAAAATTGTTACAAGACAATGCATACAAAGAAACATCGAAAATGTTCCATTTGATACATTACCAATAGTTTTGTAATCACATTCCATAGAAAATGATGTATTCATATGTCATGTAAATGTTATCCACAAGGGGTAACCATCATGGGTTGAGGGGAAAAGGGAGAAAGATACATAGGTACATTAAATCATTTTCTTGATCTAGACAATTCAGCACAATTGGTCACACATCCCAATATAGGTTGTATTCTAGGCTATACAGGGAAGATGGGGACTGTCAGGTACAGATTCCTGAACCTTGGTTTGCTTCTGGCCAAAAGGGCAATACTGTTGAAATGGACTTGGAAGGAGCCACCCACTTGGGAAACATGGTTGCAGGATGTTATTTGGGCAAATGACAATGAAGAATTGTATATTACTCTGCTTCCAAGAGTAAGCCGCCCTGAAGACATTCTGTCAGTGTTCCGAATATACTTAGCACAGAATGTATGGCTGTAGGTTGCTATGCTGTTATTTTGCTGATGTTGTGTTCTGACTATCATGCGCGTGGCCATCTGCTCATGACTCTCCCATGCCTGGTATTGCAATGTTGTTTACAGATTGGCTATGCTTACGGTTATGTGTGTGTTCCACCAACTGTTACAAATAATAAATAAAAGGTGGAACCAAATGAAACACAACTTTACACATAAAAAGAAGTTATTGTTTGATACATTTTGTAAAACACAAAAATGACAGCGTCTAATCCTGTCTGGTCTGAGCTTGCGAGAAACAATCAAACCACAATTCTGTGAACCCGTGATGGTGAAAAAACTTTGAAACCCATCGGGCACAACTATGATCAAAAAAGAAGAGAAATGTAACAGAATAAAAGAAATGTGGCCATTTGCTGGCCATTTCGAGTTTCGCTTCGGGTGTTGGCACTCCCATAGCCACCACATTCATCAGGGCCATGCACACAATTTCTAGGTAGGGAATTCTGTGAGGACTTACCTAAAATCAGAATGAACAATACAGAATTTAAATCGTCACAAACTTAAACGCTCAAGCAGCAAGAACCATGTTACCCAGTGCTTACGGCTGTTAATATGTGCGCGGTAACCTGTGCCCTTAGTAAGGGGCTAAAAAGAGACAGTGTGGACACCACTCACAAACCTGACATTGAAGACGAACAGGCTTTGACTAACTTCAGACTAAAATGTACATTCACTCCAAGCGACTGAGCGGTTCCTCCTGAGATCGTGGCATTTGAAAATATGATTTTAAAGGAGTTGCTTGCTATTTTTCAAGACCAACCTTAATGGAATATATACCGGGCCCTAAGAAATCTTGCAGCAAGAACTGACCTAGGCATCAAGATGCAGTCAACAATATGCCACGATGGTCACGAAGGTGCAAACATAAGTGGACAGCGTGGATTGGATCACTACACTCGGATCACTTCAGACCCAACTGACAAACTCTGACAAAAGATCCAGGAACGTTGTGATGGTGGTCTTGAAGCAGGGTTTCTTACCCCTAAGGAAGCTTTGTTTCTGACACAGAGTGACTGTCGATGTCCGGTAATATATGCACTACCTAAGGTGCATAAAAGTACCAAAAACCCTCTGGGTAGACCCATACAGAGCCTGTGTGGCTCGTTCTTGGAACCAGCAGTTCAATATGCATATATATTTATACTTATTCATACTCAATTTTTCTATGATAAACTTTCATATATTGCTTTTGCCTCTGACTGATTTGCCCACACAGGACCTCTTTTCTTGTGTTTTGCTTATTGATCCCCATTGGTCCTCTGCATTTCTAGATTAGACTGGGGGTAGGTAACCTCTTGTTTGTGTTGCATTCCCAGGATTCTGTCAAGGATGCTCAAGAACAGAGGCGTTGCTAAGGGAATGGAGGGGCTCAGGGGGCCACAGCCCCAGGTCTTTCAGTTGTAGCCCCAGATGGAAGTTCAGAGGTTACAACCAAAAGGCTAGCTAGCCCAGGACCTGACAGTATCGTAGCCCTGGATCTTTTCCAGAACTAGCAACACCCCCGCTCAAGAACAAGAAAAAACAGGTGATCGGGCACATAGAGAAGGCATAATCCTTCGCCTCTGTGTCTTTAATAGAATTATGACTTTCTGGAACAAATGTGTTGAAAATCAGAATTTTAAAATCAGAGACTTGTCCTCAGTGGGCCGGCATTCATGTCGAATTCTGCTTTCATCCCCGATCTCAAGAAAACACTGTGTGGCGGTGGCACAAGCCGAGCCGCACAGTGCGTGGGCCGCACAGCAACTTCTGCTTTGACATCCCTAGCACATCTCTGCTCAATTGAAAGGGATCTGTGGCATGCAGAGTGGTAGTGGCTGGTGGCGGTCTGAATGACAATTTATCTAAAAATCCATATTTTAGGCTGGTTGTGAGTCTAAAGCAAACTTTTAATATACTCTAAAAACAGATTGTGTTGGATAACTGTCGTCAGTTGACTTAACGATTTATGACATGTAAACAAAATAAGAAAGCAAATCTATATTCGATAGTTCATCATTGCGATTGTGTGGTATCTTTGGTGGAAACCTGAGTTTGTATGAAAATAGCTGTATGCAAATGGGTCATTAATATATGCCACTAGGGAACGTGCATGCTGCGTGGAAGGCGGCAATCCACTTGGCAAATGCCAACATGTTTACAAAATTACACATAGCGGACACTACCACCCATGGTTAGGTTACAGAAATAGAAGAAATCAGATATGGGGTCCCCTGAGAAGGGCGTGGCAGGAACCTCGACGTTTTTAACACACTTCCGCCTGAAACAGCGTGCACTAAAACCTGCACATAATGTGGAAAGCGCCAGAGTGCTGCAAAAGCGGGAAATCAGGTGCTGAGGGGAAACACATGGCAACGGCAACACATCCCAACACATGGAGGATTCTGCGTGCAACTCGAGTCCACACTCCTCGTTCACGCAGGCCATACAGTAAAAGGCAGTTTGAAGACTGATTGAATTGAAAATGAGTTATCTGGGAAACAGCTGAAGATAAAGTTTGCCGCAGACACGTTATGGAAACCGCATGGCGATAAGGCAGGCAGCAGTGGTTAAACCGCAGGGCCCATTCATCCACTCTCCATAGGGTCTTCTCAATGAGCTCGTAAGCCTGCAGCATTACCCATATTGCACTTTACTTACGTTTAGTCGGACCCTTTCAGTCAGTATATATAACCAGCCGTCTCCTTTGGGGACCACAGTCTCATTTCCTAGATCTGGATCCGCTTCAGCATCAGACCGCATAGCACTAAGTTATTACCAGACCACTACTTAGATGTTCCACTGCTTAGATAGATAGGCCTGTTTCCCTCATTCCTGTGCCCTGCAAAACCAGCTTGCCGACCATGCTCTGTGCTTGGTTGCCTTTTGAGCAGTAAGTAAATATATTCAACAAAAACATTTGGCAATGACAGCTTTACTGTCAACGCAGTGAATTAAATGAATGCTCATAAATAATGATATAAATGTTGAAAATTATAATGCATTTTTACACTGACAAACTTGTTTGCACCGTTAAAAAGAAATTGTAAAATTGAAGCCTAGGAAATAAACATGACATAGATGAAAAATATGCTTTAATTTATTTTGTCTTTTTTAGGGTTTTTAAAGCACGAACCAGCACTCCAAGGGCATCAGAGGACAATATAATACATCAGGTATAGGCAGAAAGGTTACATATTAGAAGTACTTCTTGGAATTAAGTGTGGTTTTCCTGTAGGTTTCGAAACACTGCTTCTCGAATGAGGCCATTTTACAGATTGATTCGAGACTCTTCGAAAAAAAGGGGCCTTTGTTGGTAAAGAAATGGCCGGATTTCTTACTGGTTATCGGCATTACTCCTATTCCTACTCATCCTCACCATGCTATGTATTATTGAGTGGGCCCATCCATCCACACAGTAACTCATTCTTTTAATCCACCATGCCCACCAGAGGATGAAGGATGATGTAACTCCTCTGTAACACCCATAACCCTATAGGCAAAATGGCAGAATATTTTTTATTTTTTTATTTTTTACTGAGTGCGGACCTAGCTTTGAGAGGCAATGGAACACTTTAGAGAGGTATACACCAATACAGATACATACCAGAGCGCTTTACAGAGGTACACAACACTCTACAGATGCATAACAGAGCGTTTTACAGAGGTATACAACACTACAGATACATAACGGAGTGCTTTACAGAGGTATGCAACACTACAGATACATAGCAGAGTGCTTTACAGAGGTATACAACACTACAGATACATAACGGGGTGATTTACAGAGGTATACAACACTACAGATACATAACGGAGTGCTTTACAGAGGTATATAACAGTACAGATGCATAACAGATCGCTTTACAGATGTATACACCAATACAGATACATAACTGAGCGTTTTACAGAGGTATACAACAGTGCAGATGAATAAATGAGTGCTTTACAGAGGTATACAACAATACAGATGCATAACAGAGCGCTTTACAGAGGTATACAACAGTGCAGATGAATAAATGAGTGCTTTACAGAGGTATACAACAATACAGATGCATAACAGAGCGCTTTACAGAGGTATACAACAATGCAGATGAATAACGGAGCACTTTACAGTCTGTAAAGTGCTCCGTTATTCATCTGCATTGTTGTGTTATTCATCTGCATCTGTAGTGTTATATACCTCTGTAAATTACAGAGGTATATAACACTACAGATGCTTAACGGAGTCCTTTACAGAGATATATAACACTACAGATGAATAACAGAGCAATTTTCAACAGAACAGATATACAGCGGTGGGGAGGATACAAAAGGGACACAGAGGAGGGGTACAGCTGTACTGGGTGGCCCGGAGGAGAGGAGCGGGCGGTGTAGAGCGAGCCAGTTGGCGCGAGGGGCGACGTGATGGCCTAGGTGTTGAGGATGGAGGGACTCCTTGAAGAGGTGGGTCTTGAGTTCTTTCCGAATATTGCCCCACTACAGAAATAGCATTTTTTGGGGCAAAATCCGTACACCTAGCTATTCCCCCTGCTGCGTAAAGTGGTTGATTTTTGCCGTTTTTCACCATGCAAAGTTTTGCATTTGCGTACACCTAGCTATTCCCCCTGCTGCGTAAAGTGGTTGATTTGTGCCGTTTTTCACCATGCAAAGTTTTGCATTTGCCCACACCCGCTTCGGGCACACACATTTTGTCACCGTAATACACTATAAGCAAAAAGGTGCCAAGAAAGTGCAAAAACTGTGAAATGAGAATAGAATCTACTCCCCCCAATGAAGCAGAAGTCAAATTCTGCTGATTCTGCATTGCTGGCAGTATTTTTTCACATCCCTACCAAAGAGGTAGAGGGGTGATCGTCTCGGAGCAGAAGAGGAGGGTATTAGCAATACTGTGAGGAGGAAAAATATGATTAGGAGTAATATAGACAACCATAAGTAGTCAGGGCATTACTGCCATGCCTTTCTCCCTTGTCCCTCCACTTATAACTGAGACATACTAAAGAATTCAGTATAGACCCTCGGGCCATGAATGGAAGAAAAGTTCTCCATATACTGCTTGCACACAGGAAGCGGAGTACATTTTAATGATAATATCTCCTGCAGAGGAACCCCCTGGGACTCGGCCCAGAAAGAGGAGAGGACCCTGAGAGATCTGTTGTGGATGATGACATGAACGGCTCAGTGAGCCAACGTGTATACTATTGAGTTAGTATCCCGTAACGGTAACAGGAGGTTTGACCGCAGTAGATTTCAGCGAGGGAGAATTGGTCGGTTTTGTGGCGCATTTTACCGCAAATGTATGTGGGGTTGGGTTAGGGTAATAATAACAGTATCAAAAAATTGTCCATAGGAGCTCCTAATGCGAGAACGAACACGGCTAAATTACCTGTTCTTTGGGAAGGTACCCTCTCGAGAGTCCGCAGCCACACTTTAGCTCACTGTACCTTTCACAGAAGGGAAATATTAATTTGCATATCAGTCTTTATCCTGGCCATATGGGCAGTCCAGCACCAAAATGCTATGGCAATTCTCTTCTGAACAAGAGTACCAACAGCAACCCCATACACGTGTTTCAGCCTTGTTGGGCCTCATCAGTGAAGTAGAGCTGAGCCTCTGTGAGTGTCATGCCTAGGCATTCGGGCGCAGTTCACATATTCCACAAGCAGCCAAAACCCTGATTAGGGCCATTCTTATAAGGAGAATTGGGCATCGGCATATGAGAGTTCTGAACTCCACTTTCCGTGGTGGCTGGAGGTTGCCATGGAAGCTTTGGAAACCGTTGCTAAGGGGAAGCAACCCGCGCCCGGGATCTCAACGCTAGTCATGTGACTTCCTCTACTTAGCCCTGCCTCGACAAACCCTCAGTGCTTCTGATTAAGCATTTGCTCTGTGTTTCCTTGGAGTTACGTATCCTCTGCTACTTTGTTATTGACCTGTCTCTGGATTACCCTTGTATGTTTTGGAAAATTTTGATCTCTCTAGTGTTAAGGACCTTTTGCATATCGTCCCTGGACTTGCCTTGCTCTCTCCTTTGGTTTCGTTTTGTGCCCGCCTGTGTAATAGACTCGGACTGTTTTTTGGACTTGTCTTCGGTTTGCGATTCAGCTTATTTTGGAATTCTACGTTTGTCACCACCCGGACCGCTTGTGGATAAAGATTGCATTTGTCCTCTATTGTTCGCCTTGGTACGTTTTGATCTAGTTTGTTTATTTTGTTCAGAATTGATTTTGCTCAGTGACTCTGTTCACACTCAGCCTCCGCTGCAACATAGGATTGCTCTTAGCCTCCGCAGCAACGTGGAATTGCTCTCAACCTCCGCTGCAACGTGGGATCCGGATCAGCCTCTGCTGTAACAAGGGATCTGTATCAGCCTTAGCTGCAACGCGGAATCATTATTTCTGTTTTGTGAACATTCTGGTACTTGTTGCATTACCAGCATTTCACACACGGAGCAGAAACATTGGGTATTATTTTGTGTGTGTGTGACGGTAGACGTCCTCGTTTCAACGGGATAGGGTGCTGGTGTCCACTGGCGCTCGCGTTCTGATCAGAATAGGCTCTTGGGACTTCTGACTCTCCTGAACTACCTATATTCTCAGAAACTACACCATAATAACAGGAATTCGCCTGGTAAAACTTACTTTCCTTTTTTTCTTTCAATCCCAAGTTCTTCCTTGTATGCTTTCGCCTTGAAGATTTATGGTGATCATTTATTTTGCATAAAGTCTACTGGCTACTGTGCATATTCCATGATCTGTTTTTTTTAGACTGTCTTCTAGCTATTCAGATCAGTGGGTGGATATTGCCTTATGTTTTCCTGGAGTTTGTAAACTGTCAAAAGGTACTAATTGTACTTATTTCCTTTTTACAGCCACGGTGGTCTTGGGGGGAATCCAGTCTTTCAATTATTTGATTCCTCTGCATGTGTATTTGTACATTCAGAGGGATACATTAGTGGGAAGAATTCTTCTTCTACACTACGGGGTCAAGTCTGTGAAGGGGAATTCTGACATAATCAGAAGCCTCCCGATATGGATCCCAACGAGACACTGGCTAATATTCTTCAGTTAGTGGCTGATTTGAGGACTGACATGGCTACTGCTCATGCCACTACTCAACAACAAATCTTGGAATTACAGACATCCCTGCAGCCGCCTTCTGCACCGGTACCTACGCCTCCCTCTGGTTCAGGTTTTGAACCTTCACAAGCGGAGGCAGGACCGGTCTACATTACCTCACAATTTCCACTGAATTCTCCGAAGCGGTTTCATGGGGATCCAAAACACTTCAGGACCTTTCTAAACCAATGTCGTTTGCACTATTTGTGCCGACCGGGTTCTTTCCCTGATGCTGCCACTAAAGCTGCATTCTTATTGTCACATCTTGGGGGGACTGCAGCAGCATGGGCTAACCCTCTTTTGGAAGAAGGGAGTCCCCTATTGTTCGATTGTGACGCTTTGATTGAGGCTATGAGCAAAGTATTTGATACCCGCTATAAAGCTGAAGTCATGGAATTGGAGTTGTTAAGTTTACAGCAAGGTGATCTGACACTCCTGGCCTATTTGGCCAAATTCAATCAGTTGGCTGCAGAAACAGGTTGGCCTGATGATAAAAAGGCTTCATTGTTCTATAAAGGATTGTCTGACTCATTGAAAGACACCCTTGCTATGGTACCGGTAGTTCCGGTTACATTCCCAGAATTACTGGAATCGGTTCTACAGATTGATGCCCGTAAGGCCGCTAGAAAGGGTGAAAAGAGGGGTTTGTTCCCTACATTTCCAGTCACCTCTACACCGGCTACGGTTGCACCAGAGCCTATGCAGATAGGGGCTGCTACACGGGGTCCTCTCTCTCAGGAAGAAAGAGAACCGAAAGAAGAACAGCCTGTGTTTTTATTGTGGCTCCTCTGAGCATCTCCTGAAAGCATGTACCAAGAAACCCATTAAGACACAGGGAAGCTTGAAAGCTCGGCAATGAAAGGAGTCCAGTTGCCAAGCTCTATTTTTTCAACAGACTCACGATTAGTGCTACCATTCACAATGACAGTGGCCTTTAGGGTGCCTCAAGGTAAGGTCATTCCAGCTACGGCTGTACTGGATTCCGGTGCTACAGGGAATTATATTGATACCATATACGCCAAAGAATTAGCTTTACCCATTATCGATAAAGAGAATCCTGTGGTTGTGACCGCTGTCAATGGTTCTACCTTGTTATCTGGCATGGTGACCCAACAGACAGCGGAATTAGTAATGGAAACTGTACAGGGACATACAGAGACAATTTCTTTTGATCTCATCTCCACTCCACAGTTCAAGCTTATCCTTGGGATTCCTTGGCTCAGGTTGCACAATCCAGCCATAGTCTGGCACACTGGCAGTATTGAACTTTTGTCAGAATACTGTGAAAACAGGTGTTGGGGTTTTAAGTCTCCAGTGAGCAATCCTTGTCACCCCTTATTGGACGTTGCACCTAATATTGGGGCTGTGGTGATGGGTGAGCTGTCTAAAGAATACCTTGAGTTCAAAGACGTGTTCGATGAAGGAGGAGGTATGTTGTTACCCCCCCACAGGCCGTACGATTGTCCCATCTAGGGCCGGTCTTACACTAGATTGCACCCCTGGCAGGAAGCAACATTGGCGCCCCTTTCCCCAAAAATGACAACAACATAAATTGTATGTTACAAATGTGGTGCATTATGCATACATTACAGTGGCGACTAAGATACGGTTAATAGCTGCCAATTATCACGAGACGGCCAGCTGCCACAGAGCTTAAACACGAAATACCACTGAAGAGCTCCAAACCCTTCTTTGTCAGCAAATGGCTGATGTGGAGGACCCAGTGTTAGAAGGCAATACGCTGATAACACTTCTGTATATCCTGTGGGAAGAGAATTGGCAGCTTGTAATGCAAGTGATGCAAAGTGCCCATTTTAAGCCCCAGAATGAAAATAGAGAAATTAATATATTGCAAGACTGCTGACTGGCAACCTGGGGGCAGGTGCTGGGGACGCCCTGAGGCTTGAGACCCCTTTCTTTTGAAAAGGTTCAAAGGCCCCAACGCCATCTCTGTACCCAAGTAAAGTGGTCTTCGCTAGGTACGCAGTCCTTCAGCCTGCATTCCCCACCCATGTAAACTACAGAGTCCTCGGAAGCCAGGGATCACCGCCTTCTATCGCAGTGATCTTAAAAGCTTCACATATAGAGCAGCATTGTAAAGTAGACACGAACACCCTGAGCAGATTGGTTATTTTGAACAGGAGGTCAATAGTCTGTACTTGAAGAGAAAGGGTGGAATTGGTAGGTATCAAAAATGTCCATGATTTTTAGGAACAGAGGAACCAATGGTATTGTCATACTATGGTGTTACATGTTGAGTTTTGGCGGGAATATGATGAGGGCATTCTGCTTTCTGTGGTCATTTCTTTTTAGTTCTGGCTGTGTTTATCAAGTGCTTCAAAAGAAATCTGAATCTGTTTTCAGTGTTTTCGCATTTTTCCATCACAAAAACTACAGATAACTGTTTTACCCCTGAATACAAAGAAGTTGCTCTTATTGCTCAATGTATGGCATGTTGAAGCAGCAAAATTATAGGTTATCTAAAGTTATTGGATGCAGAAATATTTCACACACAAGAAACATATTGCTTTAGTTACAAGTATAATGTCATTTGTTACTGGTCTTTTACAATCCTAAATGATTCACAGATGGCTCATTTTCTCTTCATTAACGTTAGAGGACATTGAGCAAAACCTTGCGTTAGGGTAGGTGTTAGCGAGAATTGATATACCCAATAGGCCTTTTATCTCGTGTTATTAATTATAATGATACGTCAATAGAAAATGTATGTATAGCGCTTCATGCCAGATTCATGCCTGCCAAGCACTGAAATAACAGGCAATATTACACATTTTACTAGTACTTAATGTATTGACCCCTGAAGCATGAAGCGTTGAGTCAGGCCTTATGGGATTCAAAGCTATGACTGCAGCAGGTTGAACAGAGATCTCTGAAACAAGCGCATAGTAAGTCACGGAAAATTACAGAACTAAACATGCTATTGATTACAAATAGAAGGTGAATAAATATGATGGGCACGAGCACTAACAGCTGTGCAAGGTGGAGGCAAAGATGTGTGTTCACATCTTTGTCATTTACTAGAAAATGTGTTGCAAGCTGAGCCCAATTCTCAAGTTGGGCTTGCCTGTTTTCACAAGGCCAGCCGCGGTAGACATGATGTTGAAGCGGTTCCCGTAATTAGCATACAGGAGAAGAGATAATCATGCACCTGGCTATGACCTACTCAGATCCACATCATGTGGTCCAGTTCATCCTATTTGTGAATGCAAACGTAACTAGCCTGGTCACTCCACCTTGTCCCGTCAACACACTGAGCCACGGCCCTGTGGCAACAGGAGATTTCAGAAAATTAAGGGAAAGATATCTGCACAAGAGACTTGAAAAGTACAAACGTTTATAAAAGAAAGAACATTATATCTTCAGTTATTTTGCACAGGCTCACGTGGGAGAACCCCCACACTACTAGAAATTAGGATTTACAGTAAGTTAAACCTAGGTGTCAAGGTGAGCATAAATGTCAGCAGAATCCAGGTGGACTTACAGCTTGCCTAGTTGACATTTGCTGATCTAAGCATTTGGCGATTCCCTAAAAGCTTTGAAGATGTCCACTTGTGAGTACCTACAAATTAATTTCACAGATGTAAAATAATAGCAGGATCAAGAATGTCAAGTAGAGCATCACAAAAAATACTTCCCCCATACCATGAATCCTAGTTGTCTGCATGGACAAACCATTTCTCACTTGCCAAGTGTGAGTTCTTACTCACTAATGGTGACAATAATTATGACCTGAAAACAGTTTTGTTACTTCATTACATAAACCATACACCAAAGGCAGAATCCCAGGCCTGTACAGTATTTGTGCCTGAAAGTAAGTCTTAGTGATTCATACTCCTAGGCACAGGTCCCTCCTGCTAAGAAGAAGTGCTGGCTTGTCATCATGGACGTAATTTTAGGGGGGACAGGGGTGTTTGTCCCCCGTACTTTCACGGCACACCATTTTGTCCCCATTCATTTGGCTGGGGCATCTTTTCTTCAGATGTCATGCCCCCCCCAACATTTTAAGCAAAGTTACTCCACTGCTTGTCATCCTAACTTGGGGCGGAAAAGCAAATCCTCGCTGCCATCACCCTCATCAGTCTCACTCGCCCTCCTCCAGAACAGCGGCCCACCCAGACCAAACCCCATGACTGAGGCCACTGTGCTTGCATGGTGCAGCCCAGGCCCGGGCG
This sequence comes from Ambystoma mexicanum, assembly GCF_040938575.1. Classification (NCBI taxonomy): domain Eukaryota; kingdom Metazoa; phylum Chordata; class Amphibia; order Caudata; family Ambystomatidae; genus Ambystoma; species Ambystoma mexicanum. The sequence continues at coordinate 1,314,486,748 of NC_090931.1, read as the reverse complement.
CTCTGCATGCCCAAACAGCACCATTGCCTCCAGTCAGTGTGCCGTGCACATACAGTGCCGTTGGCTTGGCTCCCATGGTGTAATCCGTTTAGATTTTGAGTCACTGTACTTTCTTATGGCAGGCATAACTGTAACACTCAACCTTTTGTATCGTCAAGGTAGTCTCATTGCTAACACTCCATTGAAAACCATTGGCATTGGGAATGTTTTCAAAGTCCTATCCAGTTCTTGCTTCATGTAGACAATATAAATTGTAAGCAGGTTTCAGTAATAATTTGTTTAATTATTTCCTCCTCCACAAAGCCCACAGACATTCTGGATTGGCCTCGGACTACTGCAAAAATATGTGCTTTTGTCATCATTGGCACAGCAGTCCCTCCGCAGGCATTGTTTTTTCCAGCAATGGAAATGGCCTTCCAACATGGCTCCTCATGCTGGGCCCTCCTGCAAAAAGCTCCACCCTCTTTTAGCACTTTTCGAAGGTTGTAGACGATGTGGAATATGGGACCAATCCGGGATTATCCATCCACACATCACGGAAACTGTATGATCCTGGGCACATTTTATCTTGCTGTGCCACTGTCCACTTAATTGGCAAAATTGTGAACACATACAATATCAACCACTATAACAAGGTGCTTTATCAAAGCTAAGAGATGCTGGCCCATTCTGGTCCTCATTTCCTTGTAGACTCTAATACAGAGCACAGTTTGTAATCAGAACTGTGAGTGTTGTGAATCAGAAAGGGCATGAGTTCTAAATGATGGACGGGCTACAAGGTTGGCAACACTCGTATCATTAAATTCGAATCGAGTGTAGCCCCTCACCCATCTCTTTGGGCGAGTGAATGCACACTAGAGAAAGGGGGAAAGCTTGAAACCCAGCATGGGAAGCGCAGGTTTGCATGTAGCTCTGAACCCTGACAAAAGGGTTGCATTTAAAATGAAGTGACCCGGCTGCATGGAAGGTCGCACTTCTGATATATTACTTGAATCCTGATCAGATCCGGTCTTTGAAGCAGGTCGTGCATTTTTTAAATGTCAAAATGAACTTGCAGGATTAAAAGCACTCCAATGCTTTTAATCCTACAAGTAGTGCTTTTAATCCTGCAAGTATATCTTTACCCCAGTCTCCAATTCACACCTTATTACTTGTTATGGAGGGGAGCGACCAAGTGAGGGGGGTCGTGGGGTACAACCAAATCAGACTTACCCAATCAATGAAACACCATATGTTGATAGCACACAGGCATCTTCTCCCTCCTCCTGAGCTCTGCCCTGCTGCCTGGACTGGCCGCTCCTGTGCCTGGGCGGCTGGGCATTTGTCCGCAAAGCCTGATGATGGATGGCGATTAATGAATCTCTAAAGTTAACTCTAGAGTGTCCAGTGACGGTCCATGCTGCAGTGAGCTGACAAGCCAGCGCAATACTCAATCACCACTCCCTCCTGACTGCAGCGCCAGGCCGCGGGCTGAGCAGGAGGCGCTTGAAATGAGGCCTCGCCGGGGTCAGCCCGTGGAACGGAAAAGCAACACATGTTGCCTTTTAATTACTGGCAGCATCATAAACATCCAGGGCTTGCAGATTCCAGGTAGCCTGGCTTTGCTGGAAAGCAGCAACAGGCATCATTCATGCAGTCGGTGCTCTCAGACTGGAGGAGCACTTTTTGTGCACAGATGAATTAACATCACCCCTGGTAAAGTGTGTACTTTAAGAAATTAAATGATTCATGTAGCATCATGACGGCGATTGGCAGTGTTCGATCCTCTTAGAGGACTCGGACTGCTGGCGTTGGCACCCCCTAGAGGTTGGCAGCATGTTAGGCAGCCACCTGCACTGCCTGATGCAAAGACTGGCCCTGGTCCCATGGATCTGGTCCCTGGGGCCAAAATCCCCTCTGGGAGGATCTACTCTTTAACACACAAGGAAGATATTGCCTTAAGGAATATATGGATCTGGCTCTCAAGTCAGGTTTTATCCGTCCCTCTCGTTCTCCTGTGGCTTACCCTTTATTTTTTGTCCACAAGAAGGAGGGGAATCTTCTTCCATGTATTGATTACAGGGCCCTCAACTCAATCACTGTTCGGAATCAATACCCCATACCTCTTATTTCAGTACTATTGGACCAGCTGCGTTTGTCCGTCATCTTTACCAAATTAGACCTTAGAGGTGCTTATAATTTGGTCAGAATCCGTAGTGGTGATGAGTGGAAAACCGCCTTTAAGATAAAATATGGTTTATTTGAATATAGGGTCATGCCATTTGGGCTATGTAATGCCCCGCTACATTTTTGTATTTTATTAATGATGTCTTCCATGACATGATGGACCAATTTCTGGTTGTTTACTTGGATGACATATTAGTTTATTCTGAATCCTATGAGTTACATGTGCTACATGTCACCCGAGTTCTACAAAGGCTTTGTGACAACAATCTGTATGCTAATGAGATAACATATAAAGCAATCCAAATGAGTCAGTCTAAGATCAAGGCGGTTCTAGATTGGCCTATACCCACGTCTCTGAAAGCCCTTCAATCATTTTTGGGCTTTGCAAACATTTATAGAAGGTTTATTAAAGATTTCTCTCCTGTGGTTGCTCCATTGAGCGCTCTTACGAGTAGTAAAAGACCTTGCCCATCATTCCGAGCTTGGAGCAAAGAACAAGTCCGATCTGGTCACAGACCACTAATTGCAGTGCATTATTGTTAGACGATCCTCTGCACACCAGAACACTGCTCACATCTCCCCAACACCTTCCTCGGGTTCCCACACGACTCCCTCCAGGGTTCGAGACTCATGTGATTCGGTTTACCCAAAGGACCGAAAGTTCCGTACCAGGTACAATTTACGGGCTCAGTTGCAGCCCTTCCTGCATTGGCAGTTGCCATGGAGAACATACAGCAGAAGGGGCGGCGGAACACCTCTGCGCCGATCGTTCACTTGCTCACGTGATTCAGAGCGGCGTTTCCCAAGTGACCTTGGTGGACGTCACATGACCCCGAAACGCACAGTATATAAAGCCTGATGCACGGAGCACTCATCGCTTCTCAGCTGTCTTCAGACCCTGTTTGGCGCTACGTTTGATAAACACTATTGGTTTACCTTGATCTTGGAACTCTCACTTGGACTCCTTCGAATTATCCTTTTGTACCTTTGCTTGGAACTGCTTACCTATTGCTGGATTTTGGCACGACCCTCACTTGTCTTCGGATCATCCCTTGATACTTTGTTGAACTTCTACGCCATTTCCCTTTTGGGATTCAAGTTACGCCTTCAGCTCTACAGGTGGCTTATCCTGTATCCACGCTTGTCTGCATTCCTCTTGTTCTAGGTACTGCCTCATCTGAGTCTCGAACCTCCCTCCTAGGTTTCCTGGGTTTTCCAAACACCGGATAGGTAAGACTATTCAGATCCTTTGGTTCTTGTGATATATTGTAATTGCCTGGTACTTAACCTCGTTCTTTTTGCAGCAGCATCGGTGTTCCAGAGGTTCCGTGGATCCGGGAAGTAACATCTCCCACCTGTGGCCCCAAAGGTCGCACAGCGGGTTTCTTTTGGTTCCCCTGTGCGTCACTTGGGGACGGAGGTCTCAACGGTCTACACAACACTCAAGTCAGAACAGACTGAGAAGCCATATAGTCGTGTTAGATAATGCAGGGGTCCACGGAAGAATCCATAGCTGCTTTAGTTCAGGCAATTACAGTATTAAGGGCAGATATGGCCGCCGCTAATACGGTGATTCACCAAAGGCTAGATTCCATACAGAGTGTTCAGCATTCCCTTCCTGCAGACTCTGAATTCGGGGTGGCTGCCACTTCAACCACACCTCCTCCGTTGGCAAGTACCCCAGCTCCAACTCCGGTGGTCCTCCCAACCCCTTCTCCTTTGGCCGCTCCTGAACGTTATCAAAGTGACCCCAAGAAGTTCAGGACTTTCATCAATCAGTGCAAGTTACACTTCCTGTGTAGACCTCTGGCCTTTCCTAATTCCACTGCTAAAGCGGCCTTTGCCCTTTCCCACCTGGCCGGGACAGCTGCCGCTTGGGCTAATCCTTTACTGGAGAACAATAGCCCGGTTCTCTATGATTTTGATTTGTTAGTTCTAGAGATGTCTCGAGTCTTCGACACCCGACACAAGGCACAGTCTAGGGATCTGGAGTTGTTAGAGCTAACCCAGGGTAGAGGGACCTTGATAGATTACATCACCCTTTTCAACCAATTGGTCGCCGAGACATCATGGCCAGAAAGCAAGCGGGCGGTCATATTCTATAGGGGGTTGAATAACTCAATGAAAGATGCCTTATCAGTGATTCCTTCTGTGCCCACTCAGTATCAGGAACTAGTGGATCTTGCCCTGCAGGTAGATGCACGTCGATCAGAGCGCAGAGCTGAGTTGGGTCTTTCTTCTCATCCTACAGTTGTTAGTACCCCTGCTTCCAGCACTGAGGAACCTATGCAAGTGGGAGGTTTACGTAGCCCTATCACGACATCCGAGAGAGAACGTAGGAGGGTGGATAATGCATGCTTTTATTGTGGCACCACGGTACATTATGTGAAGGAATGCCCTCGACGTCCCAAGAAGTCTCAGGTTTTTCGGACAGCTCGACCTTATATCCGGAGAGCAGGTTGAGTTTCCAGTCTTCATCTCCGGATACCACTGTTGCTTTTGCTCGTGTCCAGCGATCTTTGTACAGGCTACTCTTTGTCCCTCTACAGGTATCTCTCATGCAGTCACGATCATCATTGACTCTGGAGCCACTGGGAACTACATAGACATTGCTTTAGCCCATTCTCTCAATCTACCTTTAGTGGTAAAAACCCGACCTGAACCGGTTCAGGCCGTATATGGCACTGCACTAGTCTCTGGTCCCGTTAGACACCAAACTGCTCCTCTATTATTGACCATACAAGACATTCACACAGAAACGCTAAGTTTTAACTTGATCACCACACCTCAATTCGGTATCATATTAGGAATACCATAGTTGCGTGAACACAATCCTCTGATTAATTGGCAAACAGGCACGGTGGTCTTTGAGTCTGATATCTGTCAGAACTATTGTCTCCCAACCCATCAAGTAACAGATACTCCTTCACGGGCCTTGGGAGCTCTTGCTCAACTCACGTTGAATGATGATGGATCGGAGGTGGTGAATTCCCACACCGTCGGATGGGTAGTTACCGGGATTCCATCTGAGTACAAAGCATTCAAATCAGTTTTCGATCACGGTTCTTCCTAGGTGCTTCCTCCACACAGACCATATGACTGCCCGATTGAACTAATCCCGGATTCTACCATTCCTTCGGGGAGGATTTATTCTCTGTCCCCCTCGGAAGAACAAGCATTGAAACAGTATGTACAGAACGCCCTACGACTAGGACACATCCGCCCCTCTACTTCACCAGCTGCAAGTCCCATTTTCTTTGTACCTAAGAAAGAGGGGGACTTACGTCCGTGTGGATTACCGGCGTCTTAACGCCATCACGAAAAAGGATAGGTATCCAATTCCTTTGATCACACCTCTTCTGGACCACTTATCCCATGCCTCCGTTTTCACTAAGCTGGATCTTCGCAGCGCATATAATCTAGTACGCGTTCGCGAGGGCGATGAGTGGAAAACTGCCTTTTGCACCCGTTACGGCTTATATGAATATCTAGTCATGCCCTTCGGTCTATGCAACGCACCAGCAACATTACAGCGTTTTATGAATGACATATTTAGGGACATTCTGGACGTATACATGGTTGTTTATTTGGACGACATCTTGATCTTTTCACAGAATCTTGATGACCATGTAAAGCATGTCTGGGAGGTCTTATCCCATCTGAGGGAACATTCCCTATTTGCCAAACCCGAGAAATGTCAATTCCATAAAACGTCTGTTGAGTTTCTGGGCTTCCACATTACCCCTGGGGCACTATCCATGAACGAATCCAAGGTTAAGGCAGTCCGAGATTGGCCAGTTCCTCAGACACTCAAGGCCTTGCAGGCCTTTTTGGGCTTCGCCAATTTTTACAGGCGCTTTATTTCATCATTTTCCACAATTGTGGCCCCACTTATGGCTCTGACCAGCCCTCAGGTACCCTATCGGTGGCAAAAGGAACATCAGGAATCTTTTGAGGCTTTGAAAAACGCTTTCACCATCGCGCCGATTCTCCAGCATCCCAATCCCGATCTTCCATTCATAGTCGAGGCGGATGCCTCTTCTTTTGCCCTCGGTGCGGTGTTGTCTCAGACATGTCCTACGACAGGCAAGTTGCACCCGGTGGCATACCACTCCCGCAAGTTTTCCAATACTGAGACCCATTATACTGTAACGGAGAAGGAACTTCTGGCTGTCATGGACGCCTTTCGTGTCTGGCGCCATCACCTCCTGGGGGCTAAGCATCCAATCACTGTATACTCAGATCATCGGAATCTACAGGATCTGGCCTCCTTAAAGTGCATCAATAGCAGACAGGTCCGGTGGCATCTCTTCTTTTCCGCCTTTGATTTTCACATTACTCATCGTCCTGGAATCACTCATGGAAAAGCGGACGCCTTGTCACCCTCTCCGGGTGGAGTCGAGTTGCCAACCTTCCCCGATACTGTTCTTGGTAAGAGTCATGTGATATGTCTCTGCACTCCCTCTCTGTCACTGTTGGATTCTGTGCGAGCATGGACGAGCAATCATTCTGACCAACTGCGGGATTGGGATCCTGTATATTGTGATGGTTTGCCTTTCGTGCATGAACGTCTGTTCCTTCCCACGCCTGACACCCGTAACCTGGCCCTTGAATGGTCTCATGATGCTCCCTTTAATGCCCATCCCGGCCAGGAGCGCACTATGGATCTCCTAAAGCGCTGGTGCTGGTGGCCCTCTATGAAGCGCGACGTGGAATGCTATGTCAACTCTTGCGCTGTTTGCGCTCAGGCCAAACATCAAAGAGGTCGTCCAGTTGGCCTGCTGCTTCCGCTTCTGGTACCTCCAAGACCTTGGCATACACTGACGATGGATTTCGTGACCAATCTCCCCAAGTTACGGGGTTTTGACACCACCTGGGTGGTGGTAGACACATTCACAGAAATGGCTCGCTTTGTTCCTTGTAAGGGGATCCCTTCGGCCCCAGTCTTGGCGGAGTTGTTTTTTGAATCTGTGTTCATGTTGTTTGGGCTTCCTTCTGTCATTATTTCCGATCGTGGGTCGCAGTTCACCTCTCGTTTTTGGAGGTCTTTGACTAAACTACTTGGCATCGATACCAGGTATTCCTCGGCCTATCACCCTGAGACTGATGGGCAGACTGAAAGGACGAATCAGTCTATGGAGCAGTATCTTCGGTGTCTTATCCTGCAGCAGCAGGCCTCTTGGTTGAGTGCCTTACGGCTTGCCGAGTTCGCGTACAATAACGCGGCTCACTCTGCACAAGGTTTTTCTCCTTTCTATGCCCTCTATGGCCAACACCCCAAGGTCTTGCCTGTCCCTGACGCCTCTGTCTCTTTGAATCCTGCGGCCACGGCGTGTTTTAGATTTCTGTCTGCTGTTCATGCTAGTACTTTGGCCCATCTTACTGAAGCAAAGGCCTCTATGAAGTCCCGTGTTGACAGTAAGCGCTTGGCTGCTCCTCCCCTTGCGGTGGGTTCCAGGGTGTGGTTGTCTTCCCGTCACCTTCGCCTGGTGGGTTGTCGGAAACTTCTGCCTCGCTTCGTTGGCCCGTATGTGATCTCTCAGGTTGTGAATCCAGTGGCTTTTCGTCTGGTTCTCCCGAGTTCTTGGCGAATCCATCCTGTTTTTCATGTCTCTCTCCTCAAGCCATGTCCTGATTCCTCCCGCCTTCGGGCCACAGCAGCCCCGGTGTCCCTGGCCTCCCCTGATATTTTTGAAGTGTCAGATATTTTGGGTTCCCGTTGGTTTAGGGGTAGGCTCCAGTATTTGGTGGATTGGAAGGGTTATGGACCGGAGGAGCGTTCTTGGGTTTCCGCTTTGGATCTTGACACTCCTCGGTTGGTAGCCCAGTTCCATAAGGATCACCCGTCCTGCCCACAAGATCGTGGGCCGTTGGGGGGGCTATGTTAGACGATCTTCTGCACACCAGAACACTGCTCACATCTCCCCAACACCTTCCTCGGGTTCCCACACGACTCCCTCCAGGGTTCGAGACTTATGTGATTCGGTTTACCCAAAGGACCGAAAGTTCCGTACCAGGTACAATTTACGGGCTCGGTTGCAGCCCTTCCTGCATTGGCAGTTGCCATGGAGAACATACAGCAGAAGGGGCGGCGGAACACCTCCGCGTCGATCATTCATTTGCTCACGTGATTCAGAGCGGCGTTTCCCACGTGACCTTGGTGGACGTCACATGACCCCGAAACGCACAGTATATAAAGCCTGATGCACGGAGCACTCATCGCTTCTCAGCTGTCTTCAGACCCTGTTTGGCGCTACGTTTGATAAACACTATTGGTTTACCTTGATCTGGAACTCTCACTTGGACTCCTTTGGATTATCCTTTTGTACCTTTGCTTGGAACTGCTTACCTATTGCTGGATTTTGGCACGACCCTCACTTGTCTTCGGGTCATCCCTTGGCACTTTGTTGAACTTCTACGCCATTTCCCTTTTGGGATTCAAGTTACGCCTTCAGCTCTACAGGTGGCTTATCCTGTATCCACGCTTGTCTGCATTCCTCTTGTTCTAGGGACCGCCTCATCTGAGTCTCGAACCTCCCTCCTAGGTTTCCTGGGTTTTCCAAACACCGGATAGGTAAGACTATTCAGATCCTTTGGTTCTTGTGATATATTGTAATTGCCTGGTACTTAACATCGTTCTTTTTGCAGCAGCATCAGTGTTCCAGAGGTTCCGTGGATCCGGGAAGTAACATCTCCCACCTGTGGCCCCAAAGGTCGCACAGCGGGTTTCTTTTGGTTCCCCTGCGCGTCACTTGGGGACTGAGGTCTCAACGGTCTACACGACACTCAAGTCAGAACAATTACGACATCGCGGGCACAAGCTTTGCGCCATGCCGGTAAAGCACCTAGCGGCATGCCGCAAAAGGGCCCGTAAAACCCCCTACCGGCATGATGCGTGCCGTACTTAACAATACCGCCATGGAATCAGCGATGTCCGTAAATAACGTTGGCCGTAAATTACGGCTACCGTAAATTACAGCCACCGTTAAATAACAGAATCGGAAATATCGTCATTGCACAGGAACGGGAAGGAGCGCGGCGGCCATCTTTAAAAACACAATCCATTGCCATCCTCATCAGGCAGCACCCTTGGGAGCATTCTGAACACTGGAAAAGGCCATCACACCCTGCAGGAATGCCAAAAGCCCCAAAGAAGATGGCAGACCGGCTCCGCAAGCAGCGATTTAGCCCAGATGAGTTGCAGGTCATGGTAGACACACTTGAGGAGCACGCTGACATCGTGTTCAGTGGGGACATGCGCCGAGAGCCGGTGCTCCGGAAAAAGAATATCTGGGCACTAGTCTCCCTGAGGGTGAGCGCAGTTGGCACCACCCCCGCACTCCCAAGGACTGCTGCAAGTGGTGGGATGACCTGCAGTTGTGGGTGCGGAGCATCCTCTCCGCCAACCGCAGTCAGGCAATGCAGACCGGAGGGGGCCCAAATTCCCCCATGAAACTGATGCCATGGGAGGAGACATGTGCTGGACTGATTGGAACGGAATCCATAGAGGGCGTCAGCGAAATGGAGTGTGGGGCACCATCGTCCGCTAATGGAGGTGAGTGTCCAAAGTCAACACTGCCAATGCCAATTACATGATATGTACACTCCCAAGGGCCGTCCAAGGTACCTTGTCATGGTGCCCACCCCCCATCCAAATCATGCTGAACCAACTGCCACCCAAGCTAGGCCTAAGTGCAAGGTCATAACGCACATCTCACACAGTGCACAAACTGGCACATCCCATGATGCACACTGTGCAGCTGGCTGGCCAGTGTGCGAGTCAGACTGCACAGTACCAGGCCAGGATGAGTGACTCCGACACCTACGTACATATCATACACATTATTATAAAGTAGTGCTGTTGCATACCCAAAAGGACACAAACCCCAAATGACTGAAATGTGAATGTAGCCATTAATGTCATTATCGTCTCAAACAATTACTCATGCCGTCCCTCTCTTCTACCCCCACAGGCAGTGACCATGAGAGCGAGGAGCCCGCGACCAGCCGTCCCACCACCTCCAGGGGCAAAGGCAGGGTCAGCCACATACCAGCCCGGAAGGACACACCCACCCCGGATCCTCAAAGGCCCATGGAGGGTGCACCACCCCATCCCTCCCTGCATCGGTGCAAGGTACATTGACCACCCCAAGGCCAGAGGAGTCCAGCATCGCTGGAGAGGTGGCAGCCACGGCCCCCCTTGAAACCGTGGACAGCCCCTTGTCCATCTGTGGAGCATCAGAGGAGGACTCTTACCCCACCGTCCACACTCCAGAGCCCAGCAATTACCCCCAGGTGTCGTGCAGCGACTCAGGGGAGCCTGACACACCTGGCCGATGTGCATGTGGTGAAGCACAGGAAGACGCCAATCCCGTGCCCAGTCCCCCAGTCGAAGCTAGGGCATGTAAGCCCAATCCCCTGCAGGGATGACACCCCGTCAAATGATGCACGGCGTGCAGCACAGCTCACTGCCCTCATCACTGAGCTGATCGAAGACAACTGCCAGAGCAGGGTGGAGTGGATTGACGAACTAAGGGCAATGCGTCAGGTGGTGACGGACAGTACAAACCGCCTTTGCGAAGTCCTCGGACGCATTGCAGATGCCCTTGAGGCTGCGCGTCCCACTCAGCCGGCTCAGCAAGAGGACACCCCCTCATCCAGTCACTCAACCCCGGCAAGCCCACCGTGACGTTCTCTACGTTCACAGCGCCGCCGGGACATGCCTCCCCCGGGCCCCGGGAGCATGGAGTAGTTAGCATAGCTGCCACATGTGGCCTTGATGGACACCATGGGACTACTGTTGGGGAGTTGGGGGGGAGGGGGGTGGTGGGTGAGGGTGTGTTGGGTAGTTGGGGGGTGGGGTGGTAGAGGGTATGTTTACACTTATGCAATTAAATTTTCAATACACCGTTTGTGTCGCAAAGTTGAACCTGTGTGGACATTCATCATTGAGCATGTGTATTATGATATCTGACAGTGCATGGTGTACGAGTATCCCCAAACCCAGTGCTCTATGTGCCCATGTCATGCCACCCTCTGCTGACTTGTGTTTTGGTTTTGATGTCCAATCAATGTTTGCCACCAGACATGTCCCTCCTGTGCACCGGCACCATGATGCTGTCCTGTCCCTTCCTCCTCCTCCTACACTCCATCTTCATCTGGTGTTAGCAGTCCCATGTCAGGGGACAGGGCCACGTTCCAAGGGATGCACATTTTGTTCAGCATTACACATGACATGGGGGCCTTGGACACCGACGCATTGCAGTAGATGGGTGCCCCATCCGACCAGCTTAGGCAACTCATATGTGCCTTCTACAAGCCAAGTGCCTGCTTCATCTCCACACATACACGGGTATGGGCAGTATTGTAGGCCTCCTCGGGCCTGTTCTGTGGGTTCCTGACAGGGGTTCTGTACCATGGTGTCAAGGGACAGCCACCATCACCTGCCTGTGTAGGCAATGAAGGTAAGTGTTTGGACTGTCATGGTGGAGAACTGAGATTATCTTACATGGCAGCAGGTTGTTAATGGACATACGCACATGTCCATGGATGCATTTACCCCAATCATAGCCCCAATATGTGTCCTGTGCAATGGAATGATGTAGGGGGGCGTCTTCGACATGGTCTATGAACTATGGCACGCACATCTTGTGGTATAAGCATTGTTTATGCATGCAGCAGTCTTAAGGTTAGATCCATGAAGTGCTGTGTACTATGTGATTCCGTAGTTGGGTGTGTTGGCTGTAGTCAGTGGCATATTCATCATACTGCACTTATCCGTACTATGGTTACTTCCGCCACTCCTATGTGTGTGCCGAACCGGTGATGCGGTGTGGTATCCCTGCTGGCCTCAGTTCAATCCTGTCATGAACTTCAGAACACGCCCCTTTTGGACCTCCTGGTCCTTGTCTCAATGGGGCTTGCATTTTCTAATACTCCCAACATGGTCGCCCAGCGCTAAGACCCTTTCTCGCTCCATGCGCTGGACGTAACATACTCTATTTATAGACCACGCATTCCGCGGCTCCGCGCATCTCAATGCTATTGCAAGTAGCCATCAGACGTGTGATCTGTAGCTCGCGGTATTCTTTCTCTGTCCTTGTGCACCTACCCGCTCCTTACCCCTTCCTTTCTTCCTGTTTCCTGGACTCGTGTGCTAGTTGCACTCATCCTAGATCCTTGGATTCCTGGATTCCGCGTTCCCGGAACTGAATGCGCCCTGGAGTCAGAAGAGACTCGAGCAGCCTTAGTTAAAACCAGGACCGTCCGCAAGAAGACAGCGAGCAAGGACTACATCAAAGAACGGACCCAGGTGAGAAGGGGGAACTCCTTGACAGTTTGAGACGCCACCTGACCGAACTTGATAACGGCATGGAGGCCTCCGTTTAGGACCTGATGCGAGGCATGCAGGAACTTTCAACCGATGTTCAAAACCTAAAGGCGGAAAACGCTGCACTCAAACAATTGGTCCTATCCAGGGATACTGCCACTAAAGAAGGGGTCCTGTTGGGCGGCATTGTTGACAAATATGATGGTTCAGCAAAAAACCTTCGCAGATTCCTGGATTCTTGCCTGGTCCACTTTACGTTTAAGCCCTATTACTTTTCGACTCCCAGGGCTAAGGTGGGTTTCATTATATCCCACCTTTCCGGCAATGCTTTGACCTGGGCTACACCCCTCGTTAACTCCGGCGATGCCCTCCTGGATGATTATGAGGGGTTCATACAGGCCCTTAAAAACATGTTTGACCGTCCTGAGCAGGTCTATAGTGCCCAGGAACGTTTGTTAGACTTTCAACAGGGCTCCCAGGATATGCTCACTTATGTGATCCAATTTAAACAATTGGCCAAGGAAGCCGATTGGTCCTCTGAGGCGAGTTTCACCCTGTTCAGGAGAGGACTGAACGATGAGATAAAGGATGAGCTGGCCAGAGTGGCTCAACCAAACTCATTCCAGGCATTAATGGACTTAGCCATGCAAATAGACTTCCGCATCCAGGAAAGGAAGGCTGAAAAGGAGAAGTCCAGGGGAAATTCATCCAAGATGTCCTGTGAAAGCACAGTCAGAACGGACACAAACCCAAGGTCAGTCACAGAACCAGAACCCATGCAGATTGGAGCCTTCCGTGGACCCATATCACCGTAAGAAAGGTTGAGAAGGATCCATACGGGCTTGTGTATGTATTGTGCTTCGGACAAACATTTGGTTTGGGAATGTCCTCTAGCACCTCCTCGGCGGTCGGGAAACGCCAGCTCCCGATCCTAGATGGAGCAGAGCTTTGGGAGAGAGATGTTTGCTCCACATCAATTCCATCCTTGAACTCTCCTGGACAAAACAAACTGGTCATTCTCCAGGCATTTCTATCACCCTCCAAGAACAAGAACTATTCTATTTTGGCCCTGGTGGACTGCGGAGCTATGGGGATCTTCATTGATCAAGAGTGGGTTGCCAGTCACCAAATACCTTACGAGGCATGAAGTACCATGCAGCCGGTGAAGGCCATCAATGGAAGACCCCTCAGTTCAGGGCCCATAAGCCTGCAGACCAAGGAGATCCGGCACTCAATAAATCATCATCAAGAGCTGATTAGATTCGATATCATTAAGTCAGCCCAATACCCCATGGTATTGGTTATGCCCTGGTTACAGAAACACAATCTGTATATCAATTGGACAGCAGAATCACTATTCCTAGGCTCAGAGTTTTGTATGACTCACTGTCTATTCCTGGAACCTTCGTCAACACCCCCTAAGGAACCATCTAAAGATCAAAAAACATCACTTATGGTTTCCAATATCATACAAGTCCCTGAGGCCTACGAAGGATACACCGATGTATTTTCGACTGCCATAGTCCAGGCCTTACCCCCACACAGACCTGAAGTCTGCGCAATTGAAACAGATCCCTCAGCAGTGATTCCCTTCGGCAGGATGTTTATCCTTTCAGAACCTGAGAAAAAGGCCCTCAAAGAATACCTGGACACCAACCTTGAAAACGGCACCATAAGACCTTCAAAATCTCCAGCAGGTGCTTCGTTATTCTTTGTCCCCAAGAAGGATACCCAGGAACTCAGACCCTGCCTCGATTATCGCTGCCTATATCAATGCACCCTCAAAGACTGGTACCCACTACCCTTGATATCGGACATCTTGGAAGCCGTGAGAGGCGCAGTAATATTCACCAAGTTGGATCTCCGGGGTGCCTACCATTTGATCCGTATCCGGGAAGGAGACGAGTGGAAAACCGCCTTTAGAACACCCTTTGGCCATTACGAATACCTGGTCATGCCATTTGGACTAGCTAATGCTCCGGCAGTGTTCCAACGTTTGATGGATAGGGTGTACTCTGACATGTTGTTTCTTTTTGTCATTGTTTATCTGGACGACATACTGATATTTTCCAAAGACCCTTTAAAGCATGAAGAACATGTAAAGGCAGTACTACAAAGACTCCGTGAACACCAACTCTTAGCCAAACCTGAAAAATGCTTGTTTCACGTTACTTCTGTTCACTACCTAGGATTCATCCTTAGTCCAGAGGGAATTGGAATGGATCCATCAAAGGTAAAAGCCATTTTGGCGTGGCCAGCTCCCACGTCGTGAAACAAGTCCAATCCTTCCTAGGACTAGCCAATTTCTATCAGAGATTCATACCCACCTTTTCCGAGATTGTTCAACCGATCGTGGCTCTCTTAAAGAAGGACACCCCTTTTATCTGGTCAACACCGGAAGACACCGCGTTCCAGCATTTGAAGACCGAGTTTACACAAGCTCCTATTTTGGCTCAACCCGACACAAGCCGGCCATTTCTAGTGGAAACGGATGCCTCTAATTACGCGATAGGAGCAGTATTGAAACAGAAATTAGAGGACAAGCTGGAACACCCCATTGCTTATCTTTCACGAACCCTAACTCCAAGTGAAACACACTATTCCGTCCTGGAAAAAGAACTGTTAGCCATCCGCCAAGCATTCACTGAATGGCAACACCTACTCCTGGGAGCTAGACATCCTGTCCAAGTCCGTCCGGACCATCGGAAACCTTCAGATTCTACAGTCATTGGAGTGTAGGAATAGTCGTCAGGCGCGTTGGGCCTACTTTTTTGCCCAGTACCAGTTCCAGTTCCACATCACTCACGTCCCTGGATGTCATGATGCCTACCTCTAAGGAGACAGGCCGGGCCCAGCAACCCCAGAGGCAGACATCATTTTCACCAGGGAAGTCTCAGCGGGCCCAAGTCGGGGCCCTTTGGACTCAGTCCTGGCGCCTTAGGCGCCAGGCTCATAGCGGACCCCAGTCCTGGCGCCTTAGGCGCCAGGCTCATATAAGAGGATATGTGTTTAAGTGCTTGGGTGCACACTTACCTGATGCAGACCTTGCTGCTTCATCCAGGCCCTCTTGAGGCCTGAATGGGACTACTTAACCTGTGGGACTACTTCACCACTCGGGTGTGGTCGGGGAAGGATACATACCTGATTGGTGGAAGGATACATACCAGGAACTTCTTCCAAGGCTATTTAAACCCCACCCGAACAGCCACACATGCTTCGCGTTGTTCTGCACCTAGCAGCTGGACGCTCACCGTGTCAGCTCCTGCATCCTGACTTCAGCCACGCCTGCCAGCACCCTGGAACACCTGCAAGGGGAGAAAGGAAGAGAATAGGAGAAGAAAAGCCCTTACCTGCTAAATCTGCATCCCGGAGTCATTTCTCCAACGGCCCTGAAAAGGAAGACATCATTTTAAAGGCATTTCGTTTCGATCGCTGCAGCGCTGCATTTTACTCACCTTTGCAAGGCGCTTCCATCTTCAGCAGCGATCTTCCGGATTCAGCTACGCCCCGGCGCCTAGAGGAAAAAAGACAAGAACAAAGGTGAAAGGGAGAAAAGGAATAAGGAAAGCTCAGTTTCCTTTTAAGTCTTACCTGTTGGATTATTCCCACTGCATTTCGGGTCCTGCCGCTTCCTGGCATCTCCGGACCCCGGCCCCTATGGGGAAAAAAGACAAAGACATTGAATGAGCGAATGCAAAGACATTACCTGAGCGCTCATCCAGAACTGTTTTACTTTGGGTCGGCGCCATATCTCCGGCACTCCGAACCCCGGCCCCTAAGGGGAAAAAGACATAAGCATTAGCGCTTGCTGCAATTAGACAACGAACATTATTAAGCTTGAACTTTTGAACAGAACTTTTACAGCGCCTTACCTGAACAGTCAAGCTTACCTGAACTCCCATCAATCCTCAATCCAGTGAAGTAACTGGGTTTCAACGCGCCCCTGCATCAGAAGCAGGATGGAGAGCTCATCCTTCCAAACCCTAAGGTGAGGCTTCACGGGGAATCGTGGAGGAGGTATCGTGGAGGGTTGGAAGGGAGTGGGAGGCTTGAGCATTGTTCCACAGTTGGTAATACTCCCTTTTCACGCACAGGAGGGTATCCAACGAGCCAGGGAAGCCAGAATAGAGGGGCCCTTCCTGTCCATCTTCAGAGTTCTGCGACTTCGACGCCGCGCCTCCGTGGGAACCAGGTGAGCGTTACACTGGATCACATAACCTGATTGCTGATGCTTTGTCTCGACGTCCTGACTATGTAACCACTGAAGATGAGGCATATCCTAAGATGTTTTCCCCCACGATTTCGTAGCTCAAGCAGTCAACCTCCTGGAAGAAATCCGAGCGCAAACCCAATCCTCTTGGTTGTGGAAGGACATCCAAG
This sequence comes from Ambystoma mexicanum, assembly GCF_040938575.1. Classification (NCBI taxonomy): domain Eukaryota; kingdom Metazoa; phylum Chordata; class Amphibia; order Caudata; family Ambystomatidae; genus Ambystoma; species Ambystoma mexicanum. The sequence goes on along the minus strand of NC_090931.1, from coordinate 1,314,469,872 downwards.
CAAGGATATTTATTCAAGGACAATGCACTGCTCATTCCTACACAGAAGTTACAACAGAGAATAATAAACCTCTGTCATGACACACCTCACTCCGGGCATCGTGGCATTACCAATACCCTCCGTCTCATACAGAGACAATTCTGGTGGCCTAGAATGAAATCTGACGTACAGCACTACGTCCAGACTTGTGTAGTTCGTGCTCAAAATAAGCATGATAACAAGAAACCAGCGTGTCTTCTTCTGCAGTCTACACTACCGACTAAGTCATGGGAAATCATCGTCCTGAGGATATACTACCATCATGGTCACCATAGATCTGTTCACTCACATGGCTCATTTTACGCCGCTCTGTAAACTACCATCCTCTTCCGAACTAGCTGGAATATTTCTGGAACACATATTCCGCCTGCATGGACTTTCATCCAAGATCATATCTGATCGAGGACCTCAATACATTTCTCAATTTTGGAAACATCTCTGCCGGATTCTAGGAATTCAACGTGCCCTCTCTTCGGGATATCACCCTCAAACCAATGGAGCCACAGAACGTGCGAATCAGACCCTGGAACAGTATCTTCGATGCTTCACCACCAAGGTCCAGGATGACTGGTTGCTCCTGATACCCATTGCGGAATTCGCATACAACAATTCTGACCATTCAGCGCTCCAGACCAGCCCTTTTTATTGTAGTCAAGGGTTCCATCCATCGGTTTTACCCTCTGTCCTTCCTCATCCTACACCAGTACCTACTGTTGACTCCTGGATCGAAACCCTCATCAACATACACCAGGAGGCCAAGAAATACTTAGAAAAGGCCAGATCACAGACCAAGAGATATGCGGATTCCAAAAGAAGACCATGCCCTTCTTATGCACTCGGTGACCGGGTGTGGTTGTCATCAAAACTACTACCCCGACACCTACGACCAAACAAATTGGCCCCACGGTACTATGGGCCATTTCCCATCAAGGAAATGATTAACCCTGTCTCATACCGAATCCAGCTACCCGACTCCTGGAAAAGGATTCATCCAGTTTTTCATACATCCTTACTGAAACTCTACATTCCGTCCTCCCGGAAATCCAGTAGACCTCCTCCTCTGCTGGTCGACAATCAACTGGAATATGAAGTGTCCGAATTTGCAATTCCAGGTATAAACGGGGCCAGCTTCAATACCTGATAGAATGGAAAGGATACCCTCCTAGTGAAAGAACCTGGGAACCTATCTCTAACATCAAGGCCCCTTGCTTGTTCAGAAGATTTCACCTCATACACCCGGGCAAACCTGGAGGAAAAGGTCTTCGGAGGAGGCATGCTGTCATGAACTTCAGAACACGCCCCTTTTGGACCTCCTGGTCCTTGTCTCAACGGGGCTTGTATTCTCTAATATTCCCAACATGGTCGCCCAGCGCTAAGACCCTTTCTCGCTCCATGTGCTGGACGTAATATACTCTATTTATAGACCATGCCTTCCGCGGCTCCGCGCATCTCAATGCTATTGCAAGTAGCCATCAGACGTGTGATCCGTAGCTTGCGGTATTCTTTCTCTGTCCTTGTGCACCTACCCGCTCCTTGCCCCTTCCTTTCTTCCTGTTTCCTGGACTTGTGTGCTAGTTGCACTCATCCTAGATCCTTGGATTCCGCGTTCTCCAAACTGAACGCGCCCTGGAGTCGGAAGAGACTCGAGCAGCCTTAGTTAAAATCTGGACCGTCCGCAAGAAGGCAGCGACCAAGGACTCCATCGAAGAACGGACCCAGGTGAGAAGGGGGGGAACTCCTTGACAAAACCACTCCCAGGGATGACTCTCCGGTGTGGTGATATGCTGGAGGCAGCCACATAGTGCATATGCAGTGTGTCTTCCTATATGCCCTTACGATGTGTGATGGCAGCCAATGAGTGGTGCATGTGTTGTTGGTTGTGGCCTTGTCACATGTTGGTCATGTAGTGTTAGGTGGTTACAGGTCATTTGGTCGAAAATAAATGGTCGACAGGACAAATGGTCGACGCATTTTCACATTTATTTTTTTGGGAGGGGGGGTCTCCCCCAAACCCCCTTTTTTTGGTAAAAAACTCTTTTTTTTCCTAAACGAAAACCTGAAAAATAAATATATAAATAAAAAAATTTGACCATTTGTCTTTCGACCAAATTGCGTCGACCATTTGGCTGTCGACCATTTGTCTGTCGACCAAATGACTGGACACTGTGTTAGGTGTGTGCCTTACTACAACAATGTGGGTATCTGTACTCATGTGCCGTTACACTGGCTCTGTGGCACGATGTTTGGTGGGGTGCACATCGTGCACTGGCGTCAACATTTCATCCCGGTTTGCTTATGCAGGCACCCACCTCATGACACCAATGCTCTGGCATGACACAGACAGACAACTCACCAAGCAGCCAGGCACGTCGTCCTGCATGTCGCCCCATGTGCCAGGGTAGCGTGGGGTTCAGCTGGGCCATTGAGTCATGAGTTGGTCCTGGATGTCGGGCCCACCCATGTGTGATGATCTAGCTTGCGTTGCATACCGTCTGCACATTGGTGGAGTGGTATTGCTTGCGGTTGCGATACGCCACCTCCATGCCATGCAGGTCCGCCTACCCCACGTGGTTGCAGTCAAGGGCACCTATGCAATTTGGCATGCCTGCAAATGCATGGAAGGCAACATTTGTGTCGTATATCTCCTGGGTAGTCCATGGTGGGGATTTGTAGTCCCTTGTGTGCTTGAGGAGGTGATCCAGCACTTGGTTCTGTGTCCGTAAAAGGAACGGTTGTGATATGCCATGCTTGGGCCCCACTGTGTGCTGGTAGGTGCCTGTGGCATGGAGGTGGGGCACAGGCACCACCTTCAGTTGAGGGGGGATAGCGGTGTGCATTTCTATGATGCTCATTATCTCGTCATTTCTCAGGCCAACTATGGTGGTGATGGTTTCACAGTCAAGCTGGTACAGGGTGTGGATCTGCTCAGGGGTTAGCTTGAGGGACCGGACCTGATGCATGGGAATGGGGGCTGCTAGGGTGGTGATGGTGGCTGCACTGCTGCTGCATGCTGGGCCTGTCTCACCCTCCTTCTCCTCCTGTGTCTCCTCTGTGGTGGGGCCTGGTGTTGTTGGTGTTGTTATTGTAGTTGTGCCCTTGCAAGCAGGGTCTCCTGCTTCATGTAGTGCTACCACTATTGGTATCATCTTGATGTGGGAGGGGGTGTGGTGTGTGGGTGTCGTCCTTTTCTGCTGTGGCAGACTACATTGGCTACACCTGTGCTGGTTGTGTGGACCTGTGGCTCTGGGAACTACTGCTCAGGGTTCTTTACACCTTCTCTGAGATGCTGGTATGTACTCCATGCCGGTTAGGTACTTAACGGGCTTGAGGAGGCCGTTATTTACACGTGCACGTTCCTTGTGATCAGCACCGGTTTACGCCATGCCGCTAATATCGGCATGGTGTGTCGCGCGCGTGACCCAAGATCGCTATTTACTGCATTGTACTTTACGGTGCCGTAAATAGCGGTCTGATTGGTCGGAATAGGCCGTAGTGGTAAAGGATGCCGTTAATCACTTACCGGCATCCTTTTTCCCTTACCTCCAAGCTCGGAATGACCCCCCTTGTCTCTGGGATAAAGACTGTACTCAAGCCTTTGTCAATCTCAAAACCGCCTTCACCAGCGCTCCTGTTCTCCAACACCCTAATCCTGCTTGTCCTTTTGTGGTAGAGGCGGATGCATCAGGCATTGCCCTTGGTGCCATTTTATCTCAAGAATGTCCGGAATCAGACGGGTTACACCCTGTGGCATTTCATTCATGGAAATTGACCTCTTATGAAAGAAACTATAATATCACAGAGAGGGAATTGTTAGCGGTACGGGACTCTTTCATGACTTGGCGGCATCACTTATTGGGCACGGCTCTTCCTGTCCAGGTATTTACTGACCACAAGAATTTGGCGGCATTACAGTCAGTGAAGTGTTCCACAGCTCGGCATGCCAGGTGGCATGAATTATTTTCTATGTTTCATTTCAATATCACATACAGACCAGGTTCACTACATACTAAAGTGGATGCTTTGTCACGTATGCACAGAGTTTCCTCTGTTCCACGATCTGATGGGCCTCTCCTTCTGCCACATCAGGTAGTGTGCGGGTTCACACTTCAATCCACACATGTACAGGTTTGCAGGAGTGGTTCAAGGATAATCCTGTTGAGATTGCGAAACTCAACATTGATGTCATACAGGGTTTACCTCATGTTAAAGGTCTGTTATACCTTCCGGATGACACTAAGGATGCAATGGTGCCATGATTCAATGGTGGCGGCACATCCTGGCAGTAAGAAAACCGTAGATCTCATGCAGCTTTGGTGTTGGTGGCCATCCATGATTAAGGATGTCTTGGACTACATTGCTCTTTGTTATGTTTGCGCCCAATGTAAAGGCACTAATGCCAAACCTGTTGGTCTGCTGCAGTCCATGCCAATACCTGATCATCCTTGGTATATGATATCTATGGACTTCATAGACAAATTACCTTCAGTCTCTGGTTTCGACACTATTTGGGTCATCATTGACTATTTGACCAAGTTGGCTTTGTTTGTACCTTGCCAAGGCCTGCCTTCTGCCCCTGTGTTGGCTGATTTATTCCTGAAGGATGTGTTTTGTGTCTTTGGCCTCCCCTCCATTATCATCACGGATAGGGGTTCACAGTTCAAGTCTAATTCTTGGAGATCGCTTACTGCTTCGTTTGGGATTGATGATAGATATTCCAGTTCATATCATCCAAAAATGGAATGCCAGACTGAACGTTGCAATTCAACCATTGAACAATACCTTAGGTGCCTGACCCATCAGTAGCAAGACACTTGGCTTTCCGTACTTACTATGGCGGAATTTGCTTACAATAACTCTCTGCATTCATCCACTCGGACTTCCCCGTTCTTTGCCATGTATGGGCGCCATCCTAGGTCCTTGCCTGTTTCTCCTGCTTTGCCGGCAAACCATCCAGCAGCATCTTCTTGTGTTCATCTTCTGGTTTCCATACGGAAGCAGGTAAAACAACATCTCGAAACGGCTCAGGATAGTGCTAAACATTTTGCTGACATTGACCGTTCTTCTGCCCTGGCTGTCCTCCTCAAATATTCTTGAAGAGCCCTTCTAAAATCAAGATGCTGTAAGCCCTCCTTCACCTGGGAGGAAAGAGATTGAAAGGATGAGGAAACAGTAATATCCCGTGCCTGGCAGATTCTAGAAAGAACCTTCGACTGGAGGGCTGGATCCCACCTCAGCATCACTGATTCCTGGTTGAAAACAGGGGGTAGATGCATAGGAGTGCACCTCCTAGCCCTTTCTCTGATGTTATTTAACACGAAAAAAATGTCTTAATAATTAGGAATTTCACATCAACTGATTCAACAAGGTCACATTCATGACCCTGAAGACCATAAAGCACCAACAGTGAGTCCCATGAAAGAACCAATCTATGACACTTCTGCCTCCAAACTGACAATGAAGCCATAGTCAACATCCTTGGACAAGCAATTTAGGGAAACTGATGACCCAACAGGGAAAGACTAGCTTCAAAGATGCAAGAGGTCAACCAAACAATCAAATGCATTCCTGGATGGCAGAACATAAAGGCAGACTGCCTTTCAAGGCAGCCTCTTGTAGGTAGTGAAGGTAACCCCTGTTTGAAAGGGGGAAGCACCATTGCCAGCATACATGACTTCACTGAGTTGAATCAAAAAGCATGGTAGCACAGGCTACAAGCACAAGTGGCTAATGTGCTGACAGCAGAACTAAGATTTGTGGACTAAGAATAGCCACGTGCAAAGAACCTTGTGCCGGGCCTGCAACCATTATGCAAGGTTAGCAGCGAATTACATGCAAGTGAACTACATGCCAACGGATACCTGCTGCAAACTAAATGATGCTGCCAAGATCAAGACATGCAGAACTCACCCAATTAGCCCACGAGGAGCACCTGAAGAAAACATTGTCCAAGCAGACCTTGGGGAAACACTATTGGTGGTCAAGTATGGACCAAGAAATTGATCAAACGGTGGAATACGAACAGGTTTGCTGTGAGAGTAATAAGTGCCTGCTCACAAGACTGGCATCACTATATAATAAAAAAAGGGATTGCGAGGGATGAAAAAAGGTGGCAAATCACTTTGTTTGTGCAACAGAATACATGGATCACAACTAAAGTTATGCCATAGTGCTCACCGATTACACCTCCAAAAAGATGAGCATACAATTCCTGGAACCAATCCCCACAGGCACAGACTTTTTCAAGGATATGTTCCAGAAAGAAGGTATTCTTTTTCTCCCAAATTGTAATGGGCAATGAGGTCCAATTCATATTCAAGAAAATGCAGAATTACATATGACAAAAGGCTATTTAACACATAAAGGAGGCCATATACCACGCACAAGGAACATGACAAGTTGAGCACATTAATACATACAAAATGCCCTGCAAGCAGCATTAGGCACTTAAGTTAACTGCAGAATGAGGGCCCCAATTTCATACATAACTTCTTCAACCCAAGACAGACAGTTCTCAAGGCTGCAGACAGCTGCATACAAGTTTGCCTTATTAGGGATCATCAGTGCAGTATAGCCTGACACTCGTGTTGTGGAGCATTGAGGCATATGTAGCACACACCACCAAATTTATAGTAGGAAATTTGGAAGTCTAATATATATATAGGCTCTCCCAACATGGCGTAGGCAGGCTCTCAGGGCAACGTCAAAGGTAGACATACCCCAGAAGTGGTCTGGGGGAGTTGAAGGGGACCCCCCCATCACTGGCTGCCCAGTGTGCATGAAGCCATATATGCATATATGTACTTTGGTACATCTTTTCCTGACCCTCTGTCCTGGCCAGGTCTCTTTCTCTGATCTTTCAGGTTATTCCCAAGACACTGTATTAAAGGTGCTAATTCAGCACCAGATAGGGGGATGCACCTACCACCTCCGGGAGTAAAGAAGGGGGCAACAGGGCACCTGTTAGGGGGGATCAACAAGGGTAAGGAGGCATCCTGGTGCAGCAGTTGTGTGCTACATAAATGGGTAATATGGAATAGCATCCCAACAGCGACAACCCTCACACTATTCATCACAGGCAGCAGAGCTTGTGTCAATGATAAGAGTATTGAACGTGATGGAAGGACATGCAGCTAACATCTTTTCCGACTCTGCCTATGTCACAGCAACAATACATTCAGGATTGGCACAATGGGAAAGAAGGGGGTACAGAAAAAGTGATGGGTCCCCTGTGCAACATGCAGATCTGCTCAAGCTATTGATTAGGGCCCTAAAAGTACCACTAGAAGTGGCAATAATAAAAGGCGCCGCCCACACAAGTAAACAAGACAGAACCTCTCTAGGGAACGAAATGTCCGACAGAGTGGCAAAAGAAGCAGCATATTCACCTGAAGGATCTATCAAAAGGTACCCCGGGGAAGAGGAAAGAAAACCGTTTATGGCAGTGGGGAGGAAGAACGAGAGAAGAGTTTCAATACCATCCCCATTGTTCAAATAATAGAATTACAAGGAGAGGAACCAAAAGAGGAAAAAGACCTATGGACAAGGAGGGTGCTCACCTTCCCCCACTGACCTGATCTGGTGACAAAATAGCACAGGGAAGCCTGTGATGCCCGAAAACTGTTAAGTGTAGCACTAGATACATAATGGTGGACTGTCAAAGTAGGAATATTACTACTGTAAAAGTTATTTAGAATGTCTCTATACAAACTAGATTTGATTGTGAAGATGAATGGTAGAATGGTGTGTTAGTGATATACACATAGGAGAAATGTCTACACAAAAATGCGCTATTTGCACAAAAAAACGTGTTCACAAAAAATATATGTTGATTGGAAATGAATTGTTGTCGTATAATTGTTCAAAAACGTATTTTATGAAATTGTAACAGAATAAAATGATATATTTTTAATAGGAACACACTCTCTGGTCCTCAGCATGCGCTTTCTGAAACACATTTATTGAATTTTTCAGCACATAGGGCATCCTCTCTGTTTAGTATATATTGAACTCACCCAGATGCACATGTAGGGGTTCCCACCTTTGTTTTTGGATTGAAGTGTAACACTAGAATACCTGCACTTTCCCACCCTCACGTCAAAAGAATGTATAGCGAAGGCCCCCCGGGGGGTAAGGGAGCCAGCAGAGGAGGAGAGTCTCAGGGACAAGGAGGACTGACTTGATGTTTGGTCAATCTTAGGGGGTGGTGGACAATAAAAAGGCTGTTTCGGAACACGCGGAGGAGAGAAGGAGCTGTGAGCAAACATCATGGGATCTCTGAGAGCAAGGGAGCCTAGAGAGGAAGGGAGGGAGGCGGGAAGACCTAGTGTTAAGGTCATCAGGGGTTGGGAGGGGGGCAGGTGGAAGGGGGTTGGTAGGGGGGGTTTTCTCAGGTGCTGTCCAAGGGGCGAGGTAAAAATGGTTCACGTTCCAGAGCAACTGGAGGGGTGCAAACAGGTGGAGGAGAGGATTGGACAAAGGGTCATGATAGGCGAGAGTGGCAGTTTATTCATAATTCAAATGGGTAACACATAACGTCAGGGGCCTCAACACTCCGCTGAAAAGGAAAAAGTTGGAGCAATTCACGAAGCGGGGTAAACCAGACTTTCTGGGGCTGCAAGAAACGCATCTGCTCCGTAAGGATCAGTGCCTCTTGAGGCTGAGAGGGTTCGACCAGGTATTTCAGGAGTCCGGGCCCACGAAAGCAGGGGGGGTGGCACTGGCTATCAGAGGCACTGTGAATTTCCGCATGGAGGACACCCTAAAAGATAAAGATGGTAGGTTTGTACTAGTGAAAGGCAAAATCGTTGAGGATATTTTCACAAAAGGGGTTATTTACGCACCTAACACGGGGCAAGACCCCTTCCTCCGCGACCTTATGGGGCGAATAGGCGACTGGGCAAGGGGCCAGATAGTTATAATGGGTGACCTTAACATTGCATGGGACAAAGCTAAGGATAGATCAGGGGCACCTAGGAATCGGGGTGGATGGGCGGTGGCCTCGGCGGAACTAAGAGATAAAGTGGCGAAGATGGGTATGAGGGATGTCTGGAGGGAACTGAAGGGGGATGCAGACGGCTACACCTTTCTTTCCGAAGTCCACGGGACACAATCTAGAATTGACTTTATCTGGGTCTCGGCTAACCTGGTGGGTAGAGTTAAGGAGGTAGAGGTGGGACCCATGGGAATAGCTGATCACAAAATATTGTCAATGCAGCTGGAACTGGGAGTGAGGAGAGGGGGATTATGGGGCTGGAAATACCCGGAACACTTGCTGAGAGATCCTTTGGTAAGGGAGGAGATAGAGGGCAAGATGAGAGAGTTCTTTAATAGCAACAAGAGAGGGGACACGGGAGAAGATATAAGATGGGATGCATTTAAGACTACGATGAGTGGAGAAATCATAGCAGCCAAAGCACAAAGACAGCAACAGCTCCAGGCACTGGAGTCCCGGCTGGAGGCAGAGGTCGAGGAGGCGAGGGGTAGGGTGGCGACTAATCCCAGTAGGTCCAATCAGAGGGACTATAGGAGGGTGGTGGGACAGCTAGGGGTCCTCCGTACTAAAAAAGCAGAGGGGGCCCTACTTTTCGTGCGGCAAAAATTCTACGCTATGGGGAACAAGGCCGATGTCCTGCTGGACCGCTTCCATCGGGGAGCTGCCTCAAGGAATACAATCACGGCGCTGAACTCAGATATGGGGGACAGGGTTACTCGAACAGAAGACGTTTGAGAAGCCATGGCTGAATTTTACGAGACCTTATATACAACACAGCACCCCTGCGACCAGGCCCAGGAGAAATTCTAGCAAGACGTTAACTTGTGCACACTTGAGGGGGAAGCCCAGTCCAGTCTTCAGCAAGACATAACGGAGGAGGAAGTGAGGGGGGTCATCCGGAAGCTACCCGCAGGGAAAGCCCCGTGCCCTGATTGGTACTCAGCGTCTTTCTACAAGACCTTTGCGGGGGTGTTGGTACCACAGTTGACCTACCTCTTCAACTCCTTTACAGGTAGTGGGATAATCACCTCATCTATGAAAGAAGCCAAGATTTCTCTGATTCTGAAGGCGGACAAGGACCCTCTCAAGAGATCCTCCTACAGGCCAATAGCGCTTATTAATGTGGACGCAAAAATATACACTAAAATTCTAGCGAACAGGCTTGAGGGGCTCCTCCCGGACCTGATCCACCAGGATCAGGCGGGATTTGTGAAGGGGAGGCAGACTGCGGATAATATCAGAAGGGTGGCCCATCTAGTGGAAAAAGAAGGAAAGAATGGTACCCCTGCAGCGCTGCTTTCCCTAGACGCGGAAAAAGCGTTCGACCGGGTGGAATGGTCCTTCCTCTTCAAGGTCATGGAAAAAATGGGCCTGGGAGGCACTTATCTTCAGATGGTCAAGGCGAACTATGAGGGGCCTCGGGCGAGGGTGGTAGTTAATGGAACCCTATCTAGAGCGTTCCAACTCCAACGGGGTACAAAGCAGGGTTGTCCCTTATCGCCCCTGCTCTATGTGATCTACTTAGAGCCCCTCCTACAGGCAATTCGGGAATCGGAAGGGATTCAGGGGATATCGTTTGGGGGGAGACAGAATAAGGTGGCAGCCTTCGCGGACGATATGTTACTCGCCCTGACCAACCCCATAGAGTCGAGCAAGCAATGCAGGCTATTATTAGAGGACTTTGGGGAAGCATCCGGTCTGCGCATTAACATGCACAAATCCGAATTAATGGACCTGACACTGGCAAGGGAGGAGAGGGAGGAATTAAGAATGTCAACGCCCTTTGCCTGGTGCCCGGGGGGAATCACGTACCTGGGGGTGAGAATCACTCCGGCTCTTAAAGGGTGATATGTGGCGAACTATCCCCCTCTTTTGCAGAGAATCAAAAAGGATCTCGTTAAGTGGAGGAATCTCAGAATTTGCTGGCTGGGGAGGCTGGAGGCAATAAAAATGTTTACCCTCCCGAGGCTGCTTTACTTTTTCCAGGCTATCCCCCAGGCAGTCCCGGCCAGCTTCTTTAAGGAGCTCCGGTCGATAACGAACGAGTTTATATGGGAGGGGAAAAGGGCAAGGGTCAGCAGACAGCTGCTTATGGCTCCAAGAAGGGGTGGTGGACTAGCACTTCCCAACTTCCGTCAATACTACGAGGCGGCTCAGCTAAGGGTGATTAGGGAATGGCTTCGGGAAGGGGAGGGAAAACACTGGGTTACGATGGACAGAGCCGTCACGCAGCATGCATTGGGGGAGTTCCTGTGGCTACCCAAACACCATCGGCCAGGCCATATGTACCTGAGCTCTATCACCAAGTTGGTCGTGGATAATTGGGACAAACTGGTCCAACGTAAGGAAATCACAACTTATCCATCCCCATTTACTCCTATCTTTAATAATAAGGACTTTACCCCCGGGCTGGAGGGAGGGGCATTCAGGAAATGGCGGGAGGGAGGCTGCCGGTGGACGCGAGACATGTTCATAGGGGGGGAAATTAGCACTTTTGTGGAGTGCAAAAGAGACTTTGCATTGGGGGAGGGCGAAAGGCTGAGATACTCTCAATTGCGGCATTGGCTCCTACAGGGTAGCGGCCACCAGACCGCCGAGCCCTTTTGAGAAATTCTTGATGACCAATGATGGCTCGAAGGGCCTCATCTCGCAGCTCTACAAGATCCTGGATGACGCTACCCAGAGGCCGCAATGGATGTATATGGGAAGGTGGGAAGGCATATTGGGCAGGGAAATAGAGAAGACGGAGTGGGAAAAGCTATGGAGGAAAATCCCCAAATTGGCGAGAGCCTCGCAATCCCGGGAAACATGTACAAGATACTGTACGGGTGGCACTACACTCCAGCTCGTCTGCATAGGATTTACCCAGGGTCATCGGGAACTTGCTGGAGGGGATGTGGTCAGGAGGGGACGGCGGAACACATCTGGTGGAGATGCCCGAAAATAGCCCCGTTCTGGGAAGACATCAAACAGGCAATGGAACAAGCATTTGGGTCAGAGGGAGGCATACCCCCGGAATGGTCTCTATTAGGATTAAAGCCAGCAACAGCGACAGGTGGCCCAAGGGGTAGGGAGAGAGCGAGGGTGCTGCTTACTTTGGCAGCAATGACAATCATCGTTCAAAGATGGAAAGGCACAAATGTTCCGATGTTCCAGGACTGGCTGCGTAAAGTTTGGGAGTTAATAGCGATGGAATGGGCCTCCTATGCAATGAACAACGCAATACAGAACTTTGCAAGTGAGTGGGGGGAGGTCCTTGCCTTTCTCAGGGATGACTTTAGGATTGGCTGGCGCCCACAGCGTTTGAGACTCCTGGACCTGGAATGACCCTGAATGAACGCTTAGAAGGGACGATTAGCCGCACAATCTTTGCATCAGCACCAAGGGGGGGAGGGTAGAGAGGGGGGAGTTTTTGGGGTTTGTTACAGTTGTTGAAAAATGTAATAAAGAGAATTTAAAAAAAAGGAAGTATAGCAGCAGAACTGGGTGAAGGGTGGTACATGCCAAATCTGCATGAGAGAGTGGCTGAATTTATGGGAAACTGCATGATTGTTGTCTGGTCATACTTTGAAGACACTGAAAGGAACACTTTCGACTATGTTGACATTCAAGAAAGATCTGCCTCTTGTAGGTATCTAATTGTAGTTGTCTGTACATTTTCACGTTGGCTTGAGGCGGGCCCTGTGCAAAGAATGACACAAGATCTGCAGCAATATTTCTAGTGAGGGAGGTGTTTACAAGATGGTGTGTGTGTGAGGAGATAAGGTCGGCAATGGCCAGCACTTGGCCAACTACTTTTTTGAGGAGATAACACGTCTCTTAGGGATAAGACACAAGCGTTGCATGGTGTACCGGCCGCAAGCAAATGGGATTGTCGAAAGTCTCAACAGCTTACTAAAAGAGCGCTTGGCCAAGATAACCACTAATCTGTGCTAAAACTGGCTTTCTTGCCCTCCTCTTGCCCTTTTTGCTCTCTAAAACTCACTCGGTGCAGATCATCACTTGACTCTGCACGAAATTGGAACGGGTAGGATGATGCATGTACCTGTCCCTCCTTCATGTTCATTTTCGGATGCTAACCCTAGCTCACAAATCCTCTGTAATGAAATGAAATAATATTTGATTGAGATGACAAATGTCCTTCGCTACATCTTCCGCCAAGTTCAGCGACCAACAAGTTGGCCGACCAATGTTGAAGAAAGGGCACATACCAAACAAGAGGAGGACTTTCTTCCGGCGTTGCCCCTCTATACTGGTGATCGAATTCTGATCCATGATACAGTAAGAAGGTGGAATTAGCCGAGGTTATCTAGCCCCTTTGAAGTTGTCTACTCAACCCCCAACGCGATGAAAATAAAAGAACGTACATGGATTCACCCTTCAGACTTTTGCAGAGACACCAGCAGCACGTTGGAAAGAGAAAGCATCATCTGGTGGCAAGTATTCATGCACTTACATTAACATTATGTACTGCAGTAAGGTTTTACAAAAGCGCCACAACTGAAAGAGAAGAAGGACAGGAAAACACTAGGGGGAGTGGGGTAGAACAAACAGTTATGTAAAAATAGGAGGGATTGGATTGCTTTGTGTTTCTCTTTCTCTCTTCTTCTCCTTTTCTGGTTCTAAATGCATAGGAGTAATATGAGCATACCTGCAGGTGGTGGGTGGAGACATACACTAGGCGAAGTATTACAGAATACAATGCTGTCGGGAGGGAGGAGACCTGGCATCTGAAAATTCATGGTACAGAGAGATGAAGAAGGTGGGACGAGGAAGCACCAATGGCACATCCTATGTGTGCTCACTCATCCCACACCTTGCAGGAACACCAAAACAATTCTTGCCACAAGAAGTGACAGTAGAAGAAGGAGGATGGCTGGTGCATATATCCTTATGCAAAACCAGGGAATGTTCCAGGGGCATACACTAGAAGTAAAATGGATCTATGATGGGGAGGAGGTGTATAGAGATACCTTTATGCAGCTGGAAGCATGTTCGGGGAGAAAAAACAGGATCCCAGAGTATAAAACCAAAGGGGCACAAAAAGGAAAACAAGTGCGCACAGCCCATAAAAAGATATTCTGTAAGAACTCAACTGGATATGATATACCATGGTGCCACACCAGGCCCTTGATGCAGATCCATGGTTCAGTGCTGTCCAATGGCAAATGAGAAAGAGGGGTGGTGAAGTGCTGTGCAGAAGAGCTTGTGGGGTTCAAACAGAACGTGGAGAAGAAAATAGATGCAGGGTGTAGGAAGATATGGAATAACAATGTACATGCTTTAACCTGGATAGATGAAAACCATCGCCCAGTTCACATAAAACCGCGTATACAATACTCTTTCAGCCTCATTAGGAGTTTGGCAGTAACCCTTAAATGCGGCAGTAACGCCATTACCGCTGCATTTAAGGGTCCGTCAAATCACGGGTTTGGCAGGATTTACCCCCAGCTCTGAGCTGGGGTTGTAAAACCACTGTGATTTTGTAGATTTCTGGTGCAATTACTGCGCAGTAATACAGCAGACGGTAGTTGCACAGAAAATTCCCCATTGGGCCCAATGGTGAATGGGGAATTCCTGAATGGGCCCAATGGGAAATGGAGATTTCCTGTTCTGCCAAACCCGTGATCCGGCACTAATAGCACCGGGGCGTTTGGGGGAAACGTATTTGTGCACCGACCAACTCGTGATGAGACCATCTGTGTTTTAGAGCAAGCAGGACATTGGTGCTGGGGTTGAACACTGGCTGCAAGAGGCTGATGAGCATCGCGGGAATTGCCAAAACAGACAGTAGAAATGGTGGACATGTGGTGGACGTGTGGAACAAGAGCTTACGCCCAGCTACCACCAGACTGGAAAGGTGTGTGTGAACTGGTGACTCTCCACATCCCTGCCTTGGTTGTGCCTTGTGCAGATTTGATGCCATTCAACAAACTATCAACGAGGAAAGAGGCCAGCGGAGATGCAAGGAGAGCAACCAAAGGTAACCAGGAGGAAAAAGTTGAGTAATTATCTATTGGCAGAATCGACTCAGAGCTTAGAGGACATTCTGCCCCATTTAAGATTGTTCAACAAATCATCTGTGCTCTTCACCTCTCTGCAAACTGCAGCTAACGCAAAATGGCACCAAATAACCCATTATGAGGTGCCTCAATTGGCTAATGCAACCGAAAAAGGATTGAATGCGGTTCGAGAAGAGCTCCGGACATTGCGTCTGATGGCTCTCCAGAGCAGCTATATTTTGGACCTCATGACTGCAATGGAAGGCGGCGTGTGCCATAAAATTGGCAGCACATGCTGCACGGCAACACCTGCTAACAATGCAGCTAATGGAACACTCACATTGGCTGTTGAAGATATTAGGACAATACATGTCGGATGTGAAGATGGGATGTCAAGCACCTGGATGGATGCACTATTTGCATGGTTCTCAGATAGTTTGGCAGTAATGTTCAAGATAAGTGTCCATTTTGGTCTTTGCGATCCTTGTCGCCATCTGCATCAGCCGGTGGATTATCAGCTGGTGCAACTTCCACCAGCGTAAAGCACTCTATATAATGTAAATGAATAAAATTGAGCTTGATAAAGTAGAGTTACGCCTTAATAGTACTCTGAATGATACATCTGGGGACATTGCTAGGAGTGTGTGATTGAAGAGGGAGTTAAGGATCCCGCACTTAATGATACTCTGGATAGTACAATGTATGAGGTCAAATTTAGGGCAAATGAGGTAGTTGGAGAAGAAGGCAAATGACCCACTATTGCTGATGTTAAGCCATGGGTTGCTAGTGGCAAGCCCATCAAAATGTCCCTCTTGAATACACTGTCAAAGAGTAAACACAGTATCGGTGTCCATAATTATATTAAAGACAGCGATATTGTAGAGGAGTAGCTAAGTACCCCCACCTCAACCGTCTTGCCCATATTGCCTATATGTTGGGGACCAGAGTGTGAGACATGTGCGGTACCAGTAAGAATACCCGTACCTAGGAGAATCCTGGAGGCAAGGTTCCCATTGAGAAAGCCAGCCATACCAGCATACAAGACAATATGATTGCCATTTAAATGAGATTCCAGAGGAATAAGAACAAATGAACGAAAGAGCAGACTGCTGATGATGTCACATGAAGCCAAACTGACGTACATAGAAGAGATGCAGAGACAAGAGAATGGATATATTCTATAAGGCATCAAGAAAGCATTAAGGATAAGTTACATCTCGGGCTTGAGGTAAAGAAGCTTATGCCACAGAAAAAATGAAGATGTCAAGCCAGTTTACATATGTACGGATGCAAAGTAACGTAAGCAGACAAAATAACCATGAGGCTAGCTAGGTAGTGAATAGATTGCGGCAAGCGCCAATGTATACATACATAGGAGCAAGTGAAGTATGGATGCTTCCATGATGTATTATAGCAATGCTGGACCAAAGAAAGAATGCCTTCCTTTCCTTTTCCTGTATGTCGCAGTTGAAAAGCAATCGAAATACAGAAGTGAAAGAACGAAACTCCTGTGTGGAAGACATGGATAAGAACAAAGAAAACGTCAGAGGTCTATTTGAAAATAGTATTTTAAATACACCAGAGCTCAGAATCGTGGTCTTCAGTCATGTGGAAGGATGAAGTAGGACAAACATGATGAACCGCACCTACGCAGGGAGGCAGAGCGTGCCTCTACTCCCCTGGAATCTCTAGAGCAAAGAACATTTCCAAGGCTAAGTTCAAAGTCTTACTTGACAGCAGACCACTGATGTGATGATAGATGATATGCTAATTGGTGAGAAGCAATGGTTATGAATAGCTCACCAAGCACCTGGAAGTCCAGCCTGCATTCTGCTAACGTAGGTGGAAAAGTAGTGACAGATGTAAGAAAGCCAACCAATTGTAGGGGGCCAAATAATTAAGGGTCCTATAGTTTCTGTAACCAATGAGACGTCGTACATTTAGTGTCGTTCATAGTGACATGTTTGAGGGGAGGGCTTAGTTGCCCCACCTGATGTTAAGGAGCCTATCACTGTCTTAGACTAGTATGGAACGTATACCTAGATGTTCCCTCTTATCCAATTACTCTTTTTAATACGTTTTTGCAGTTTGCCACATAGAATGACGTTAGTTATACCCAGATTAATGTCATCAATTACGAGTTTTCACTATTAATATGTTGTTTTTCATGAACTTCGTTTAGACTATGCCATGAGACATCCGTAGATGTCTGTTGTACTCCCTGTTTTAGATAATTGACATTAAAACAGTCAACTTTGGCAACTTCCTGAGTCGTTTCGATTATTGATGTTTGAGTATCTTCTGCATCCCCATTCACCTCATAGTATTGCTACCTTGTCTTAAAGGGCTGAGTCGGCTGTCTCAGTTCACATGGTAGCAGAGGATGGTTAAGAATCCATCGAGATAGCAAGCTTTGGGTTCCCCGCAATATCGGACGTCCTCTGTCATTTAACTGAAAGGACATGAAGCTCCCTGTAGATAGCGGAACTAGTTTTTAAGATCAGACTTGCAAGCACAGGTTAGACAGGTCCCTTGTTTTCATGCATAAATACCCCTTCTGTAGTCTACAGGAAACTGAACGTACGGAAGGTTGAAGCGGCTGATAAAGAAGCAGCGATCCCGCGAGTCAGAAGACGAAATAATGAATTGTGAGTAGAACTGAGTGAGGTTGCAAAATTATGAATGGACAGTAAGTGAAAAGAGTGATAAGAGGAACACGAGTAAAGGAGGGAGGTGGAAATAAGTGACTTGAAACAATGAACGTCAAGTATTAAGTAATTTACTTGAGGAGAGGAGCCAAGCTATTAAGAAACTGTGAGAAGAGGAGCTTCACAGAATAAGGCCAGTGTCCTGCATCGTAAAGACATAACAGAAGGAACCGTACCTAGGGTCCCATAGCGGATGGCATTGAAGATGGACTTCTTTAAAGACTAAAGAGGACGGTTCACATCCCATTCGGTATGTTTTTAGGGGCAAGGATAAAGAGTCTCGAGTACCGTAGACTGAGATATATGTGGCCGGTTGAGTATGTTCATTTGTCTGTTTGTTTTATGTGATTGAAAATATATAGATGGTGAAGAAATAATAGACAAATTAAGAGACACAAACAAGGATATAATGAGAGCAAGGGGTTAATATTTATTTGTTAAACTTGAATTGATTGTGTTATTTGAACAAAGTAGATTGGAGTAAAACGTGTTATAGAGGGTTTGGAGCCTGCAACGATTGGTGCGCGCTCATATTGTTTTATTTTTCTGAAACATATTTATTTGCAAAGAGTAAAGGTGAGTATTGACAGTCAAGTGTGACGAGTCAAAATGGAGGATATTACTCCACTTGCACATCTCTGCAGACAGCTGCCAAAACATGCATCTAAGATTAAACAGTATAGTGCGGAATGGTTAAAGGCACTGAAGACAAGATGTTCATGCCGTGGCCACAAAGGGGATCACTATCGAAGGCAATTTTACAGCATATGACGACATATTTGCATGCAGCATACACAGGAAAATAGTTAGGCAAAAGGATAGCGAGCTTAGAGCTCTGGAAGATGTACCAGGAAGAATGGGAAGAGCCGCCTCCTGAGGACTGGATACTTAAATATGCAAAGAGGGGGGTGAGGAGCCTTCTGCTCCCCCCGCCGTGCCTGACAGAGTGTACCCATTAAGAGAGCTTAAGGCAGCAACAGGGTACAGCAATCCGACATATGAGTCACTTGCGCATAGCAGTGACGAGAGCCCAGAAAAGATTCCTGAGAGAGAGGTGATCACTAAACTCCCAAAGGACAAAGAGAGAAAAGACAAGGAAAGAAGTGATCGACCAAGTACATCCTTAGATCATGGATGGGAAATAAAGAGATGGAAAGGAGAGAGAGATGAAGCCGATGAGGTAGCGCTCATACAGAACAAGTGGATGGGTGGTCAGATTTTGCTCAAACTCGATGGTAAAAGCGTTGAGGAGGTAAGGCAAAGGGAAGATCGAGACGAACAAGATAAAAAGGACAAAGAACAAGAGGGAAGATTGAAATAGGATGGGGTGAAAAGGAAAGATAGGCAACGACAGAAACAGTTGTATCAGGATGAACAGTTGAAAAAACAGGAAAGAGCTGAAGAGCAGAGGAAATATGATAACAGACAGAGGGTAAGTGAAGAACAAGAGAGACTAGAACGAAAGTTCTTCAACGCATTGGGATGGTCGGAAGAGCCTCAAAAGTAGTGGTAGAGTGGTTCAGTTCCTTCTTGAAGGACAGGACCCAGCGGGTAACACTGGGAGGTTTTCTCTGAGAACTACTATGGCTAAAATGTGGAGTTCTACAGGGATCAGCACTGATCTTTAATCTATACATCAGTCCATTATTTGACATATTAAGGAAGTATGGATTGAGATTTCACTCTTACGCTGACGATACCCAGATTTATGTAGAAACAGAGAACATAGATGAGGCCTTTGAATACATTGACCAGTGCATGCAGGAAATTAAAAAATGGATGGCATGCAATCGGCTGCAGCTTAATGCAGCCAAAACCGAGGTAATTCTATTTGGAGCAGGGAGCAAGTTGAGGGCTGAAAAACAAAAGATAACCCCATGGATTTTAGGAGAAGAAATCCAGTTTTCAAGGAAAGTAAAGAACCTCGGATGCAAATGGCAGGAAAACCTAAGGAGTGAAGCACAGGTAGGCGCCAAGGTGAAGGCTGTGTACTATTCCTTGCGTATGCTCAGGAATGTGCTCAGTTTTGTGGCAGCGGAAGATCTCCCAGTGGTTGTAGGGGCGCTAACTAACTCCCATCTCGACTACTGCAACAGCCTACTGGCAGGGATCCCAGCTAAACAGACGATGAGACTGCAAAGGGCCCAGAATGCAGCAGTTAGGCTGATTGCCCATCTGGGAAAAAGAGATCATGTGTCAGCCTCACAAAGATCTCGCCACTGGCTGATGGTGGAAGATCGGGTAAAGTTCAAGATAGCTTGCCTTATGCATAAATGCTTTTACGATCACGCACCAAAATATTTGAGTGCTAGGATCCACCACCTTGAGCCAACTAGAGATCTCAGATCGGGAGACAAAATGCTAATGACCACACCCCAGACTAAACAGATCTCAAAGGGGGAGAGGAGGTTTTCGATTTTTGGTCCAAAGTTATGGAACCAGCTACCACTCACTATTCGCTTACGTTCATCGCTGGAAAGCTTTAAAAAAGGCACTTAAAACCTTCCTATTTGAGTAAACCTAAGAGATCTATACTACAGCTGCTACGCCTTGAACACCTTGATCAACGTACAAACCATAGTGAACTTCTGCACCCGAATGCAGTTTATTCTGCTTGGTGCGGGTAAAAAACTCAACAAAAAAAAAGAAATTGAGGGATAAAAGAATACAAAGGCAAAGAGATGAAGAAATACAAATGAGCGAAAGGATACGAAAAGAAAGGAAGAAGAAAGGGTAAGGGAAGAAGCAAGGAAGCACAGAGAGCTTGATGATGAAATAGAACGAAAGAGAAGGCAGAGAGCAGGCGATCTTGATTGCATAGAAAAGCAGTTGATGGAACCTAATCCAGTAATGGAATGGGAGGACATAGAAGAATTCTTCCCAGAACACAAACCAATGCCAGGTACGTCTAGAGTAAATCTAGAGGATGAGTTTGACTCTAGAAGTATTGGGGTGTGGGATGCATTGACCCACTCAGCAGAATTCCCATCCATAACTAAGCTGCACTTCAGCAGTTTACAGCAAAATGGCTGCGCTGGGTCCTTGGAGAACCATTGCCTCGCATCAAAACTACGTTTGACAGCTACAAAATACTGTCTTGCCAAGCACATATTGGGCAAGTTGGAACCGGCAGCACATCGAGAAAGGCTGCCAGTGTGTGTTCTGGTGTGCACCAAAGAAGCAAATTGAAAAGCAGCGCTTCTCTGCTACTTGCTAAAAAGTTCCCATTGAAAAGGGAATATTTTACATTGAAAAGGATGCTGCCCTGATGCTCTTTTCATCTGTTCAACATCACACTGCTTTTATCAGTGAGACCTTGCCTATGTAATTTGCAAAATTGCTACCACTGTACAAATGTATGATTTATGTTGAAATTGATTTTAGATAAAAAGGACTGTGGGATGGCTTTATATCTCATAAATAACAATCCCATAAACTGAGTCCCCTTCTGGAAGAGGCAACCAACACAGGCTGACCTATTCGGTTCTTGGGGGTAGGTCTAGCTTAGTTCTGCCCAACAATAAACCCAGTGATGTCACCCCCTTTATATGAGGGGTGCAAGCTCACAAGGGGACTCTCTCCTGAATTTCCAGCGCCTGCGTATACAGACATTCCAGATCCATCTTTGCAAGATTCCAGACTCTACTGCCAGGCCAAAGCATAGCTGATCCTATCCCAGCAAGGCCATTGATCCAGAAACCCCACTAGAAATCCCAATAACAAAGGGGGGAAAGCTGTGGTACCCTTTTGGGAGTATCCTGTGACCAGACCGGCTTTTTGCCCACTACCTACATACCTGCTGTACCCTTGCCATCCAGTGACCAGACTTGCCCATCTGTTTACTGTAAGGGGCGCCCGCCGTGCTGTGACCAGAGCCCTTTGAGTCCAGAACCCGGTTGGCTGTCCCAAATCCCAAACTAAAGTGAGGATTGTGAGTATTTCCCCTTCCCATAGCAACACATAGCCTATCCCATCATGACCCTTTGTCTTTGTCCTATGTTCTAAGTAATCCTATTCATACCCTGGTAACTTGTTTAAAACTGTTAGAATTCTCTGTGCATCCTGCCCTTGATTTCCTAGTGTTAGCGCCATCATTCCATTCACCCCACCTGGTAACTCCTTAGCAATATTTTGAATAATTTAATTAATTTCCTCATAAAGAGGCACGCAGCGTGAAGGGGGTTAATGCGGCCCCTTAACCTGTTTCATGGGTAGCGCTATCTTCTTGATAATCTAGTTTAAGTAAAACTTATCCTTTTTCTTTCCAAACCGATTTTCTCTTTTTAACTGCTTTATTTTACCAAAACCGAATTTCTTTCACCTTGAAAATCTCATCCAACTATTCAGCTATAGTCACTCTTTCACTTCTATATTGTCCCTGTGATGTGCATCTAACAACCATCCTAAAAACCGCATTCCGATTCTGTATATTTCACCCGTTTAAAAACTGCAAAAAGTGTAAATTGCAACTTTTCCACATGTGATTTTGACTGCACTGTGTTCTCAATTTTAAGTTGCTTTTGAACTGAATGCTTTAGTGATACTTTGCCTTATAGTTGCTAGTGATATAACATCCTGGATACTGTGATAAAACATATGTACATCATTATTTAACCATACATAAAATTAATTATTTGTCATATTCCGAGTGGCATTTCATTTTTGCCTCTTATTTTGTGAGGGAAGGTTGGATTTTGATTCTGTTTGCTGTCGCAGATCCCTGACTCCCTGCTTCTTTCTATCCGCTCAGAATTCGATTAATTAGGATATGAGGGAACATTGCAGGGGGAAACCTTAACTCAGTTGCTATTTACCCAAATAGAAAAATGAGTATTACTTATTGGGTAAGAACAATTAAACGTGAAGTTCCTCAGAAAATGATGCTAGCATTAAAGCGTCCTGAATTCTTAGATGAAGACATGGCAAAAGTGCCAGCTTCATTGTGGACAACAGGCCCCTATATTGTTGGCCTATTGAAAGGGGCGGGGGAAGTTAAAATTAAATTGAAACCAGGAGCAATTTTACATCAAGCACAACAGTATCCCACGTCTTGAGAGGCAGATGAAGGTATTTTCAAGACGATTTCCACCATGATGGACCAGGGTATCTTAGTGATGTCAGAGTCACTGTGTAATACGTCAATGTACCCTATCAAAAAGTCTAAGGGGGGGTTGTGGTGTTTAATTTAGGATTGATGCCCAATTAACCAGATCAGATTGTAGAGGCTGAGTTTCCTCTAATTCCTAATCCTGCAACAATTTTATGCAGTATCCCTGTTGAAGCACGATATTTCACGGTGATTGACTTGAAAAATGCGTTTTTCTCAATCTCATTGCAAAAAGATAATCAAGATCTGACGTCATTTGCATTCAGACATCAGAAGTTAAAAAGTACTAGATTACCTCAGGGGTACTGTGAGTCTCCATCAATGTTCAATAGAGTCCTGCAGATGGATTTGAGCAATATTGATTTGCAAAGTGTTGTTTTGCAATAGGTAGATGGCATATTGGTTTGCAGCACCTCAGAAGAAGAGTGCAGACGCGATTCTGTTCAGTTGATGATTATTCTTGCTGAGAAAGGATATAAGGTGGATAAGGAGAAGTTACAGTATTGTCAAGAGGAAGTGCTGTACATAGGCCAGTTGATCTCGCATGAGGGAAAGAAGGTTACTCCAGAGAGAACTGAGTCTATTTTGAAAACAGCAAAGACACACACAATAAAGCACATACAGACATTTTTGGGACTTTGTAACTATGAAAGAGCATGGGTCTTTGATTACAGTTCATATATAACATACATATATAAGACCCTTGTTGCAGGCTCTGAAAAAAGCACAGGCACCTCAGGAAAGAATTGTGTGGACAGAAGAAATGGAGGAAGGTTTTGATAAGTTGAAAAAGGCAATTTGCACTGCTCCAGTTTTAGGGAATCCCAATTACGCTGGGGAATTATTTTTGTTCGTGCATACAAATAGCACTGTCATGACAGCAGTACTTACGCAGAGAACTACGTTAGGGTATAAGCCTTTAGCTTATTACAGTGGGATTTTGGACCCAGTAATGAGGGGTCATTTTCCTTGTGAACAATCTTTGGCAGCCACCGCGTTTGCCATTGAGAAAGCTGCAAGCATAGTAATGGGATGCTCTATGACGCTGTTTGTTGAACATGCTTTATTTGCCATTTTGGAAAAACTGAAAAGGTAGGTTGACTTCTCAGAGGGCTTCTGCCTATGACGCAGTCATATTGAATCCAGCGATTAAAATAGTTTGATGCAAAATAGTGAACCCTGCCGTGTTTACATTTGAACCACTGGCAGAAGATAAGCATGTGCATGACTGTTCGAACTATGAAGATCTCTATGAAAAATCCCTAGGATAAAAGAAAATGCCTTGACAGCTGGGGAAATTGTTTTTATTGACATTCTTCAAGAATCGATCAAAATGATGGACAGAGATATACAGGTGCTGGTATGGCAAAGCACACGGCCAATGGGGAGTTTCAAAAATTGATAAGTGCATGAAAACCATCTCACTTTTCAGCACAGGCTGCAGAATTAGTGGCTGTCACACCGCTTCCTACTAAGCCAAAGACACGCCCCTCCGCTTCCACCACTATCAGCGCTTCCCAGCACACACGCTTAGATTCCTGCACAGCATTTCCCACTCACGTTTCACACGGCAGGGCACGGCGTGGCATGTTTGGCGGAGCAGGCGTTTATCGCCCTTCACGGCGGTGGCAAACCAAGTGGAGACTCCTTCAATCCAGGAACTCGTATCCCTCGCGGAGATCAGTGCTGCCCGGCGCGTCACGGACTTTGTGACCCTTAGTTTCCTAGCAACGCTACAACACTTTCGGTTCACTCCCACGTGACGTTGTCACGTGCGTCCCTTCCAGGGATAAAAAGAGTTCGGAAACCGAAGGCGTTGCTTCACAGCTGTTTCAATCAGGATCACGTGACGCACTCTCCTCGCTCTACGGACCTGTTTCATTGTCGACATACGCTTGTTCCACGGATTGTCTCTGCTTAGCCCTTCTCTGATTCTGGAACTTTGGAACTTTGGATTGCTTATTATCGACCTACGCTTGCTCCACGGATTGTCTCTGCTTAGCCCTTCTCTGACTCTGGAACTTTGGAACTTTGGATTGCTTATTATCGACCTACGCTTGCTCCACGGATTGTCTCTGCTTAGCCCTTCTCTGACTCTGGAACTTTGGAACTTTGGATTTACCTGTTGCCGACCTACGCTTGCTACACGGATTGTTTTGGCTTAACCCTTCACCGACGCTGGAACATTTGCTCATCCAGTTTCTGACCTCGGATTGCCTGGAGTTCTCCTACGGATCACGTGCTTTCAGTTGGACCTCGGTCCTACAATAGGTGGTTGCCTGCTATACCTTTCAGCCTTGTCTCGCCACAGTCTGGAGGTTCCCACCTCTTCCAAGTCCTCACAGGTATTCCAGTGTTTGATATTTACATACAAGTAAATTGTGTCTTGTTTTCATACTTACATAACCATTGTACCTTGCCTTACAGCGCTCAAGGGATTCTTCCAGCTGTCCCACGTCCTGGTTTGGGGACTTCCACCTGTGGCCTTAATAATCACGCTGACAGTATTTCTGGTGTTGTCAGGGTGTTTCTTGGGGACAGAGGGGTTGTTCATACTCTACACGACCAACGAACTTCGTAACAGTGGCGCTGATAGTTGCGCTCGAGAATCATGCAGACCAGGAAGTAACGGTGTACAGTGACTCTGCCTATGTAACATCAATGGTACACGCAGGGCTAGCACGTTGGAAAAGGAGGGGCCACCTTAGAGCCGATGGCACTCCAGTGCAACATGCCACCTTATTGGACAGGATTATTAAACCACTACAAATTCGAGTGGTCATCGCAGTCGTAAATGCGCAGCTCATACTGAAAGCAGACTTTATCTCACATGGAAATCAAGCTGCCGACGAGAAAGCAAAACGTGTTATATGTTCAGAGGATATCATGGAATTTAACACGCCTAATGTGAATGAAAGTATGGTGGTGATGATGAATGTGCCTGATAGTTATAACGATCTGTCTAAAACTCAATTGATGGAGTTGTAAGGGGAAGCGCCGCAGGATAAGAAAAACCTGTGGACGCAGAGAGGGTGTTCTTTAAACCCCTCTGAAGCACTGTGGCGACAAGACAGCACTGGTAAACTGGTAATGCCTGTAGCCTTATTAAGGGTGGCGTTGGAACAGCTGCACTACCCTGCATATACAACTAGAGAGAACTTCGCTGCAACTATTGCAGAGGAATGGTTTGAACTAAATTCAGTAGAACACGTTGCATTTTACATAGTAAACTGTATAGTATGTCAAACGTTTACTGCTGGGCACACACTACTTACCGATAGAGGAGTTATCCCGAGACCTAATGGTCCTTTTCATCATTTGCATATCGACTATGTATGCGTTGAGAAATCAGCCAGCTTCCGACCACCATCTTACGCCCCATGAAATAGTGACAGGGAGGCAGATAAGGACACCCCTCACACCTCCATCTAGAACTCGAAGTTATGCCCAGTCAACTGCAGAATTGTTAGGAAAGGAGTTACATGCATACTTGATATGTTTGACCACAGGTATCTCTGTCATTTAGGCTCAGCTCAAATGGAAGGGGTGTGGGCCAACAAACTCAGACGGAGACAATATAACAACCAAATCTGAATAATTACATCTTCCCAAACGTTTCCCCCAGAGATTCAATCCTGATCAGGAATTTTACACGCAAGTGGCACGAGCCACGCTTTTATGGCCCGTTCATTGTGGAAGATGTCATACCATCAGCAATAAAGGTCATCGGAAGACGTGCATGGATATTTCTTGGAGACGTGAATAGGTATGCTGGAGAGACCCCTTCACCCCCAGCCCCAACGGAAGCAAGCATTGGGGAAGAACCCCAGCATGTGCAGACTAGGTATATGATGAGGAAGAAGGAGGCAGAGACTGTTCAGTAAGACGGATAAAGAGTACTTTGGACAGTGGCTTGTTTTGGGACACTCTTTTAAGCTACTAAAAAAGGAGTTAAGGGAAGCTTTTGTTCTTAAGCCACAGGTGCTGGTTGACATTGAACTGAGGCATGCTTAAGCCTTGATCGGGAAGGAAAGAATGCCAGACTTGGATTTCCTTTTCAACGAATGGAAGAGGGAACAATTCCCAGATTCCTTACTCACTGATTTCCTGTTCGGAGGTGCCCAAAGACAACGTTCATCGGATCGTCCTTGCTATTTTGGTCTACATTCTTCGTACATGCCCTGCGTTGGTGGGGAGAACTTTTGATTTTTGTCGTTTCTTGCAAGATCCTAAGTCTGGTCCAATCGTGAGAGATTGCTCGCAGCTATAATAGAGCAAGTACTCCAGGTTCCTGAGTACAGTGAGAAAAACACAAATGACCCTATCGCATGATAATGCACAAAGACTAGTGGGTATGGTATTTAATTACTTTAAAGAAACATGCCTGCATCTTGTTGGAAGACAAACTGATGTTCGATCCTTCTTGAGAGATCTGGAAAATACAGTGGCACTCAATGAACTGTTAAGAGACATCATCAAGCAGGTCAATCTTTTTTCTGAGAGAACGCTGAGAGCATTGTAAATGAGACTTTCAAGTGCAGACATCAAGAACATACTATCCTTTATATTCTATGACTTACTTGAAAAACATTCACATTTCGTCTGGTGAAAGGACAAATCCTTTGTGTACATAAAGAACCCTGTTAATCGTCCTACAATCAGTCAGATGATCGAGGAGCTTGTGGTGAAAATTCAGCAGCTTCCTGAATACTGCATGATGTTGCCTGAAGTTTGTTTTTTCTCTCCTTAAAAAAAAGAGTAAGAATGGGCAGCGTCAACAGCAACAACATAGTGGCTAATAACGATAGACATCCACGATGTGCAAGAAGCTACTGTTGTAAAAAGTGGGCGTACATATATTTTATGTACACATGTTTCTTGTTTATAGTGATACTTCTTTCACTTATAGTGCATACTGCTTACTATTTTGATAACAACAATGTAGGGAGTCCTACCTATCTTCCTATACAAAAGGAGGGTACAGATGTGGCAACTACAAGGCTGCCGAGACCTTATGTGATTATACCTACATCAGAGTCACAGTCGATAATATTTAATCTTGAGATAAATAAACCTGGGTTAGCTTTTGGAGGGAGTACGCGCATGGAGGTTATAGTGGAGTGCTATGGCCGTCATTTACTGCTGCTAAGAAAAAACATCAGGATAGGATGAGGCTTTTGGAACTTTCTCCTACACAGGTAAGACATATAAAAGCACCAAGTTTACTGACAAATGTTTCTATGGTTGGTCATATAAGAAGGAATTATGCTGAAGTACTTCATTAGATGAAATATCTATAGAGGCTCATAAGAAAGGAACGAGACCCACGAGAAGTGCTAGAGAGGATGATCATGAGTTAAATG
Source organism: Ambystoma mexicanum (assembly GCF_040938575.1). Lineage (NCBI taxonomy): Eukaryota > Metazoa > Chordata > Amphibia > Caudata > Ambystomatidae > Ambystoma > Ambystoma mexicanum. The sequence goes on along the minus strand of NC_090931.1, from coordinate 1,314,441,661 downwards.
ATTACTTGGACAGTACAGCCCATTTAGGGAATGATATATGGTATCAGCATATGAAAGAAGTGCAAAGGAGTGCGAAGGAGAACCTCGAAGGAGGAATGTTTTGTATGTGCTCTCCTGCCTTATAGCATGGGGAAGTCTAAAATCGTCATAGCTATTGAAATAGATGTCCAGACAGCACATTGTCTATTACACATAGCACTCTGCTTTACAAGAGGCCAGTTTTTGGGCCGAGATGCCTATCTCAAATGGGCTACTGAATGGACAGATCCAGATGAAAATGATTATGTGCAAGACTCAAAGACAAGGGATAGAGAGCATACCAAGAATCACGTGATCAGATACGAAAAGCCTGGAGTGAAAAGAGCTGGAATCAGATGGGAAGTAAACAAAAGAATTGAGAGTCCAGGAAAATCTGCAGACGAAATTCAAAGATGGAAGAACAGAGGCCAGATGCAGATTTGGGGATCAGTGTTATCTCCTGATGGATGAGAAGAAGGAGTGGTCATCTGGAGAGCTTGTATGATAATTGGTCGCTCTGAATCGACTATTAGCATAGTGTAACATGAATGCAAGCCTCTATGGCCAAGACTTGCCAAGCTACTGACATGGGTCGAGGATCGAGGAGGACCTTTGCAGATAGTACCGTTGGAAAGTGCAAGATTGTGCTTCAGAAACAATGGCAGAAGAAGAGTTGGAGAGGATCAGAACTGTGGTTGAATGTTTGACGTATCAGGAATGAAAATTGGACAGCAGTAATAATAGATCATTACTGGGCTTGTGGATCCAGAGCTTATATGAAGCTGTCAGAAAATTGGGGACGACTTTGCTCAATAGTAAATGTCCACATTCCAGCATTGGTGAGTCCTAAGAGTGATTTGAATCTGGACAGTTTCCCGAAAGCAGATGCTTACTGATGAAGAAGAGGACTGAGGAGCTGATTAAAAGAATGAAGAGAGAGAACTATTTCTCAGCAAAATCAATAGAAGCATTTGATGCCATTCCGTATGAACACAGATTGTTCAGCCGGACTTTGTCAGTGTTTAGACTAATCTGCATGCTGAGAATCCTGGTTGGAGCAAATACCAAGTGGCTACAGAATACCAGATAGGAAATGCTGCAGACAATCAATACTACCATAAAGGATTCAATGCTATCAGAGAAGAAATGAGAGCCATACGACTGATGACTCTCCAGAATAGATATGTCCTGGACATGATCACAGCTATGGATGGAGGTGTTTGTGTACAAATCGGAGAATCATGTTGCACATTCATACCTTCTCATGATGACGAGAATGGCACCTTGACAGAGGCCATAGATATGCTGACAAAGCTACACGTCCAGATGGTAGACAAGGTTGAAGACATTGCTGATGATAGTTGGTTTGGATCTCTCTTTTCTTGGATTCCACAATGGATGGCAGACATTTTCAAGTTCTCTGGAGCCCTGAGAGTACTGTGTTGCTTAGATATTGTGTGATTAGGATAATAATCTCACAATGCAAGAAGACTGAAAATAAAGCCATAGGGATGAAGATCATGATTGATGTTGAACCAGGATGGAAGGCTAGAGCTCTGACAGATGAAGAAATTAGAGATTTCGTGAAGACCAGTGTTCATGCACCTGAGGGAATGAAGTTCCTATATCCAAAGAACCATAAGAAGTATGTGGGAAGATGGATCTATTGCATTCCAAGTGTACAGTGCATGCTCATGACGTGGAACAAAGATGAGCATGTGAAATCAGCTGGATGCCTGAAAGGAGTGATCAAGATCTGGGTCTCAAAAAAGTAGTATTTCAGACAAGGAAATCTAGATGTGAAGGACGAGGGGACAGTGGTCGATGAATTGCCCAGAGGGGGTGTGTAGAGGAGGAGCTAAGTACCCCCACCTCAACCGTCTCACCCATATTGCCTATATGTAGGGGACCACAGTGTGAGACACATGCGGTACCAGTAAGTATACCCGTACCTAGGAGAATCCTGGAGGCAAGGTTTCTACTGAGGAATCCATACCAGCATACAAGACAATATGATGGCCCTTTAAATGAGATTTCAGAGAAAGCAGAATGAATGAACGAAAGAGCAGACTGGTGATGACATCACACAAAGCCAAACTGACGTGCATAGAAGAGATGCAGAGACAAGTGAATGGATATATTCTATAAGGCATCAAGAAAGCATTAAGGATAAGTGACATCTCAGGCTCGAGGTAAAGAAGCTTAGGCCACAGAAATAATGAAGATATCAAGTCAGTTTAAACGTGTACAGATGCAAAGTAACGCAAGCAGATGAAATAATCAGGAGGCTAGCTACGCAGTGAATAGATTATGGCAAGCAACCAATGTATAAATATCTAGGAGCAAGTGAAGTATGGATGCTTCATGACGTATTATAGCAGTGCTGGACCAAAGAAAGAAGGCCTTCCTTTCCTTTTCCAGTGTGTCGCAGTTGAAAGGCAATTGAAATGCAGAAGTGAATCTCTGAAAGGGGAGGTTGGATCAACCCCAAGAAGCCAAGGTCGTATCGGGCTAAAATGAGCAGAAACTAGTTACAATTATGTGAAAGAACGAAACTCCTGTTTGGAAGACATGGATAAGAACAAAGAAGACGTCAGAGGTCTATTTGAAAATAGTTTTTTAAATACACCAGAGCTCAGAATCGTGGTCTTCAGTCACGTGGAAGGATGAAGTAGGACAAATATGACGAACTACACCTGTGCAGGGAAGCAGAGTGTGCCTCTACTCCCCTAGATTCTCCAGAACAACGAACATTTCCAAGGCCAAGTTCAAAGCCTTAATTGACAGCAGGCCACTGAGGTGATGATAGATGATATGCTAATTGGTGAGAGGCAATGGTTATGACCAGCTCACCAAGCACCTGGAAGTCCAGCCTGTGTGCTGCTAACGTAGGTGGAAAAGTACTGACGGATGTAAGAAAGCCAACAAATTGTAGGGGCCCGCGTAATTAAGGGTCCTATAGTTTCTGTAACCAATGAGACGTTGTACATTTAGTGACATTCATAGTGACATGTTTGAGGGGAGAGCTTAGTTGCCCCACCTTATGTTAAGAAGCCTATCACTGTCTTAGACTAGTATGGAACGTATACCTAGACGTTCCCTCTTATCCAATAACTCTTTTCAATACGTTTTTGCAGTTTGCCACGTAGGATAACTTTAGTTATACATAGGTTAATGTCATCAATGATGGGTTTTCACTATAAATATGTTGTTTTTTTATTAACTTTATTGAAACTATTCCATGAGACGTCCGTAGATGTCTGTTGTACTCCCTGTTTTAGATAATTGACATTGAAACAGTCAACTTTGCCAACTTCCTGAGACGTTTCGATTATTGATGTTTGAGTATCTTCTGCATCCCCATTCACCTTATAGTATTGCTACCTTGTCTTAAAGGGCTGAGTCAGCTGTCTCAGTTCAATATCAACATTCTTTGTTTGACTGAAACATGGCTAAATTAGTCAAATGGAGCTAAAAATTGACTTGGATGTATCAGCAGACTTTAACTTCTACTGTAAGAATCAAGAATGCAGTAACCGAGGTGGAGTTGCTGTTCTTGCCAGGAAAAAACTGCAACTTTTTTTTATCATAGCAGCTCTGGTTGAAGTGAAATTATCCATCTGAAACTCAGCCCCAATAAATACAGTTGCATCAATGTTATATTGATATATATCGTCCTGCCGTTGACATGCCTGGATTTAATGACAAAATAATTTCAGTTATTCGCACCTGTGAATAAGCCCAACTTTTCTACCTTATGGCTGGGTGATTTTAATCATTGGAGGGTAAAGAGGCTTTACGCCTGGAACATAATCTTAATAAACATTGTTGTGCATAATAAATATGCAACATTGTTGTGCATAATAATTACCCAATCCATATCAAGGGGAATCAAGGGGAATACTCTAGATTGGGTGGCATCTAGGAACATCAGGATAGATGCTATCTGGCCAGACCATCTCTTTGTTGAGTTTGGAATCCATGCAACCTATCCATAACATCCAGTTATTAAAGTCTTCCCGTATCTTCTTTATTGAGTCAAGCTGGTTCGCTTTGTAGAGATGAGCAATCAGCTTTACCCCTAGGTATGTTAAGTTATTTCAGATATTCGAAAAAGGTGAGAATGTATACATGTTAGACATTTGATTTCTCGATAGACCCAATCCCAGTAGTTCAGATTATTACATGTTTATTTTAAGGCCAGACAACTTCTCTTGCTCTCCCAACATTGTTACCAGTGCTGGGATTGATTTTTCGGGCTCTGCTAGTGTCACTAACATGTCATCTGCGTATGCCTCAGTCTTATGTGCTTCCCTCCAAAAGGGATGCCCGTTATCTTTTGATTTTGTCTAATCAAAAATAACAATCATTCCAAGTAGATTGCGTACAATAGGCGGGATATAGGACAGCCTTACCTTGTCCCACGTTCAATATTTATGGCATTGGATATTCGTGAGTTAAAAGATAAGCACATTTATGGATAGTTATAGTTTACCATCAGTAGGAAGTTTGGACCAGACCCCATGTGTTCCATTGTCCTAAACAAATATGGCCATTCAACTCTATCAAATGGCTTTTTGGTGTCTAGGGATATCAGTGTTGCTCGGGCGTGTTTAATTGCTACTTTCTCTATACGTTGTATAACCATTCTTATGTTGTTTCATGTTTGTCTCCCCATTATGAATCCTGATTGATCTTGTCCTATCAGACAAGGAAGTTTGTTTTTTAATCTTGCGGCTAGAATCCCTGTATATATTTTAGCATCTAAATTTAGCAGTGCTATGGGTTGGTAGGAGCTACACAGTGTCAAGTCTTTATTCAGTTTCCCAAACAGGATCACCTTCGCTTCTGTCATCTACCATGTTAATTTCCTGCTATGTCGAAATGAATTAAATAATCTCACCAAAACGGGATACACCTTTTTACTAAATGTCCTATAGAAGAGCGCAGAAAAGCCATCAGGGCCCAGCGCCCACTAGTTCCCGGGGATCTGTCATCGAGGTGGCCAGCCATTTACAGAAAGGAAGTTCCAGAGGACATAATTATAAAAAAGTATCAAAAATATTTATTGAATTTGAAACAACATCATTAGACTCAAAGCACATTGTCAATTAATCAGAGGCGCAACACAGGTAGATTAACAGATATGACCAGAAAAGAAAAAATACATCAGGTAAAAGATGACAACTCGTTCACACCCATACAGTTACCAATCTATCCTAATGCTTTCAGCCACAATTAGTTCCACAAACAGATTTTATATAAAACACTGAATAAAATGACGTATCCAAATACAATTAATCTTAATAATAACAATGATCCACAATTGATCTAATTTTTTTTGTTGTTGCTTTTGTTCTGTTTTAGAATATCTCTAAGTTAATGTGCAATATTATCACATTTTCAAGGATTAGACAGGGCTCAACTGGTTTCAACATGAAGGTGTTGTTTCACCACGTCTTCATCCGGGTGAATAAGTGAAGGGCAATGGAGAGGGTGTACTACCTGTGGTGGTTGGCAGTATCATACTCTGAATCAGTTAAATCATGTGAAAGGCCAACTTGCAAAGATTGCACCTGAAGGGTTGTGGTGCAGCTGTGCGGTGGCAGTAAGTGACGTTTCACTGCGTCAAAGCCATTACATAAGGTAATCAGACTGATCCTGCATAAATACAAATATGTGAAAGGGCGATCCATGCTTATGCCCATGTTCAAATGGACAATCGCAGCAATTAAATGTAAGCAGTTAGAAAGCATGAGACACGACTTACTTTCAAATATAAATCTGTTGATATCTCGGATACTGTTAGGCAGAATCACCTGCAGTACCCTTTGGGAACACTAAAGGTAATTAGAACTACAAGTGTAAGCACAATTTCACCTTTGGTACAAGCCTGTACTACACAGTAAAGTGGTAGCGATAGCTGAGCAGCCAGACTTATCTCAAGAGTTTAAGTGAGCAGTAGAAAAAGTTACACAAATGATCAACCAATACAATGATTCAAGGAAACACTTACTTAAGGTTTCTTAGTAAAAGAATATACATTTATTTACTCAATCATTTTTAAAACATTACACTAGCATAAGCAGCTCAGTATCACACACTAATATACAACAAAAATCCAACCGGTAAGTAACTGAACAAGTTTAGCTAAAAAATGAAATAGGAGCAAAATGGTACTTCAGATACTTAGAAATGGGAGGAAAAGACAAGGTTACAACAATAGACAGCCCAAATACATTCATAGGCAGGGCAAAGGGTGTCAGTTAAATACAACCAGCAATCTTCTCAATAGGCCTGGGCCAAAGTCAATGGTTCAGAGTTTTTTTTGTATAGGCTAGCACCGTTCTGGTATATAACGGTTAAGTCTTTGCCACAGATTTTTAAAGAATTTGGCTAGATGAAAAGTTTGACGAATGTTTAGGGAAGGACAAGCCTTCGTGTTTGAGGAAAGTTTCAGGCACTTTCTCGATGGCCGAAAAAGATTTCTGGACCGCGTTTGCACAGTACCTTTTTAAATGAAGAAAGCTGTAGCTGAGGCAGTTGTTCCTGGCAGTTCGAGCAGATCTCGCTGTTCCTGTGCTTCAGTCGTGGGGACAAGAAGGAGGATGTCGGGAGGTTCCTGCACTGCCCTGGGAAGAGGCCAAAAGCTGTAGCAAGATGTCGGTTTTAAGGTGTGAGTGCCTTAAAGACCCCCTGGTTTCCTTCCCTCTGGCTACCCGGTTTTCAACAGCACTGTGATGAAAAATCGACCAAAATAGGACGGTGTGAAGGTGGCTTTGCGAGTTGGTTGTTCCCACCAAACTCAAGGGAAGAAGTTAACCTTGAAGGGCTTCTCTGTCGACGGAGTTTCAGGCAATTCGAACCTGCAGCAGACCTTCACCGGTCGTCCAGCAGTTGCAGCAGTCCTCTTCCTTCCTCCCCTCTTCGGTTCTTTCGTTCCAGTGGTCGACTCTGCTTTCCAAGTCCCAGAGACCTGCTTTTAAACAGTTTTCCCCCATTCATTCAGCCTGATTGTCACTCACCCAGCAGGTGTCGGACAGTCAGCCAGCCAATCATACCAGAGTGCATTCAGGTGTCCTAGGAGACTAAGCACAGGGAGTTTTGGGCACCTACCTCACATCCTGTTCACCCCAGACACTCTGGCACCAGAGGAGGGCTTCAGCACAGAAACCCGCCAAAGGGCACGAACAAAGGGACCAAAAGTGGTTTGGCACACAGAGTTACACACAAGAAGGACTTTTCCTAAAATAAATGGTGAAAAAAGATGACCGTAGTCTGTTTTTACAGATAGGTCTGGGGCGCCATATTGAAAAACATGGCTACCCCTGATTTTGAGCTACCGTTGTTAGCGGTTGCGAAAAATCACGGTAGTTGATCTAAACCACTGTCACCGGCCATTTAAAATAGGAAAATGTAACATTTTACTGTTACATGAGTGTTTAGACTCAGGGGAAGCTAAGCAACCCCTCCAGCACTCTATAGTAAGATAGGGTGTGCTGGGTCAGTAATTTTAAAGAGACTAGTAAAGTCAATTTAACTTTACTTGTCCTGAGAGGCAGTAGTCATTCTCAGGGAAGGTATTTAAACCTTTGGCGAGTATGAAAAGACACCCCTGTGCCAATGCACTGAAGGTGCTGTGTGACACACAGAAAAAGATGATGCCACTGGAGTTGTTTTAAAACTCCATAACCAAAGAACACAAAAGTAAAACACACACAAAATACATGGAAGAGTGGGAAAAAAGGCTCACAGTCTTCCCAGGTTAAAAAATCAAATCCTAGAAATCAAGCAAAGTTGGGGGTCTCAAAAGGTAAGGGAAATTAGCACATTTGGAGAATTCTCCTTAACAGATACAACTATCGCCCTCATCTTTTTTGAAGCTGGTACAACGTCAATTGGTGGAATCAGGGGGGGGGGCTCTGTATTCCTGAAGCCAGCAAAGTGTGGCAAGGCAAGAACATACTTGTTTTGAAAGAACCAGATGGTGCTGTGTATTTGTTATGCGATAATGATTGAGAAAAATCAAGGTGCATCCAACATTTGGAAAGTTAATGATTGAGTTGGCAGGTGCATTAGATCACGGGTGGCACACTCACATGGTGCTGTGAGGGGGAAAGGGGAGAAAGAGGGACGGCATTTGAATTTGCCCGGTGCCTAGAGTGTCAACATTCTCTTAAGAGACTTGCAAGGCCTTAAAAGAAACCGAATGAATGGAACCGGCCAGATGAATACCTGCAATGATGGCAGTCGTGCTGTACAGATCGCTGCAACATCGGGCAGAAATACTCACCCGGGAGCGCGACTGCCTCCATTATAACAGTTGTCGGGGCTGATCATCTGCCTAACAATATGTGAAAGCTGGGTGGAGTTATAATGACGGAAAGCCTGGGCGCTGGGGGGATATGTTATGAACATACACAGTGCTTCTCGCACTGAATTAATAATGGCATTGTCATGAGAGTAGGGGATTGCATTTAAATATTACCGGTTCCTTGAGTGTCAAAATTCTCATATGATGAGCTGAAAGGCCTTAAAAGGAACCGAATGAATGAAACCGGTCAAATAAATACCTGCAATGATGGCAACTGTCCTAAACAGATCGCTATAGCCTCAAACGGAAATCCTCACCCGTAAGTGAAACTGCCTCCATTATAATGGTTGTCAGGGCAGGTCATCTGCCTAACAACATGTGGAAGCTGGGCGGAGTCATAATGACAGAACACCTCGGGCGCTGGGGAGGGATGTGTTATGGACATACACAGTGCTTTTTGTGCTGAATGAATGATGGCATACTCACGAAAATGTACGGTCATGGCTCAGTCTGTGACCAAAGATAAGAGTTGTTTAGAGCGGTCATATGCTTAACACCATATCTACCTTGACCAAATGATGTTAATGGAACCACTAAATTGCGTAAACCAGTGTACGCATAACAAAAAGGGACACTCTGTGTTGATTATTCTAGTTTCATTATAAAACATCACCAGACTCAAAACCGCCATGTGGTATCATTTGAACAAAGTGCTTGAAACTATATCAAAAACACTCTATGTTACAGGGACACACTTCCCCCCAGACCAACAAAATGATCTCATGGGGTCAGGGTGCTGGTAGTAAATTGGACATGATCGGACCGTCTGATCATATGGAACATGAAGAGGTCTATGTGAGTGCACTAATATAGTGCCTCTTGTCAATCAGAAGGTGACTCACCCACTAGTCCCCGGGGATCTGTCATCCAGTTGGCCAGGACACGGCCATCGCTTTTGGATCCAGTTCCTGCGGATGGACCAGTGTGGGAGAATCACGTGGCTGAGGGTTCTTCGGAGGGTGAGAGTGGTACACCGCATGGTGAAACGCAGTATTCCCTTCCCTGTAACACCTTTACCCAATACTACCATGTAGGATATGCACAAACTCTACCCCCCACCCGCCTTTACAACATGAACACTTTCCACGAACAGCCTGCTAGGAGAGAAAACAGACTAACACGCAAGCAGTATACCTGATGTGTCCCAAAACAATGGTCAGGCAATTACTGACCTTCACACACACCTGACTTTCATTAAGCTTCCCCACACCGATAAAAGGCGCAGCATGAGAGCACACTCTGGAGGCTAAGCACAGGTGGAAGCAGTAGTTTCGAGATGGCTGCCGAACGAGATAAGAAAGACGGCAAAACAGAAGGAGATGCAAGGAGGGATGTTCCCTTGACCTTTCTGACAAGGAACCATTACTTTCCAGATACCTCGAGAATAGCGTGAGACCAGGAAACCAGGCTGCAGAATCCTGCATTGTATGTCGGAGATACCCGGGGCCCTCTGTGGGATAAATTGACCCAACTCAGCTGTACTTCTCCACATCACCAAGCTGCATTCAGGCATAAACAACAAAATGGCTACACTGGCTCCAGTAAGCACAATGGCCTCAAAACTACATTTTGCAGCAACAAAAAGATGGCTGCACCATCTTGCTAAGCACACATGGGTAGGATGGAACAACGGGGCACATTGAGGGAGCTTGCCAGTGTGTCCTTACATATACAAAAGAAATAGAGTGAAAAAGCAGCGCTGTTTTGCTGCCAGCCCAAAGTCCCCATTGAAAAGGTGGTAGTTTACCTTAAAATGATGCTACTCTAACGCTATTTTTATCTGTTCTTCCTCAAACTACTGTTAGTAATAAGGCCCTGCCCTGCCAGGCCCATTCATATGCCCATTGCGCTTCAGCAAAACCAAGCGTGACCCCTGAATGACAGACTCTGTCAAACCAAATCTGAGAAAAATCAACAAAGAAACTTCATTTTCCACTGCATGGGAAAAAGCTTCACTTTTAAGATACAAGGTGTCAAGGATCCGTAATTCAAAGGAACTCCAGCTCTACGCTCCAGCTCTGGGCTACGTCAATTTCAGTGCATAAGTGGTTGAAATAAACTACTGCCTAAAAGAAAATAACTATAGCTGAAAAACAGTGTGGGAATCCAGATGGAAAGTCAAAAACCGAATTTGAAAGCAAAGTGCTAACAGATTGCACCACATGTGTAAAAATGGGCTTTGGAGACTAAAGGAGAAAAATGCTCGTTTGAGAGTACTAGGTTGAACAAAAACGTCTTCTTGCCTAACAATGTGAAAGGGGATTGTAATGTGAAAATACAATATATGGAATGGTTCTATTCAGCAGATTTACTTCCAATTCAGAACAAAAATAAATACAAGTAAATTAAACTGCAGTGGCTGCATGGGGGGAGGAATCAGCCCAAGACAGGTTTCTGCTGAGAGGATGACAGAAACAAAAAGGGCCCTTTCAGTAGATACTAACACCCCAGTGATAATTACTCGGTTGGACAGAATCTGGTCTGGGCTAAGCCCTCTACAATGGAATTTCCAGTGCACGGACGTGCGAAGTGGAGAAGGGGCAATAAACCTTCAATCAAGCTGGGAAAACCGCATCCTCCCTCTGGGGGAAGTGACAGTTAGTGGCAGCTGAAAAGAACAAAATGGGCCAGTGTAGGACAAAGGATTCCCATTTGTTTCAAAAGACTATTTTATTAAGAAACTCTGAAGACGGTTATCTTTGCAACAGGACTTTGCAAGAATGTAAACATTTAGTAGTTTAAATGTGATTTTTGTGGCTTTCAAATGAAAGGTCTGGGCTGTCAATAGCATGTATGGGACACGAATGCCAGAAGAATGGGAATCATGGGGAAAGGACACACGATGGAATGTTAAAAATAAACAGAAATAGGCCCATGATAGTATGTACGCACGATTAAAGTCCCAGAATTTTAGGCCGAGCATTTAACACTGAAAATGACCAAAGATTATTAAACATACAAAACAATGGGCCTCATTACAACCTGCCAGGGCCGGACCGCGGTAAATCCGTGACGGCTGTAAAAACGTTTCCATGTCCGCAAGGTTGCGGAAAGACCGTCCGATTACATGTTGTCGGTCGCGCGCACCACACGGTGGCGGAAACGTTGTTGCCGTCGTCACGGAAAAAGTCACGGAAATGGACATAGCGCTGCCACAAGTAGCGCAAAACCCGTGTCCGCCTCCGTCGCCGCGGACACGAATGCGGAAATACCGTGATCGCCAAAACAGGAAACAGGGCGGCCATTATATAAAAGCACAATCCATTGCCATCCAGAGTCAGCACAAGCACAATCCATACTGTGAGAAGGCAAAAGGAACCACCAGCATGTCTGCCAGGATTCCAGCTCAGAGGCAGCGCAAACAGCGCTTCAGTGAGGCGGAGCTAACTGTCCTGGTGGAGCACATTATGGAGAATGCAGAGATGCTGTTCAGCGCCGATCAACGGCGTGCCACACAGCAGCGGAGGAAGGAAGTGTGAGCGGAAGCAGCACGCAAGTGCACCGCTGTGGGCGTGACATTGCGGAGCATCAAGGACTGCCAAAAGCGGTGGGGCGACCTCAGGCTGAGGGTATGCAACGTGATATCCACACACCGCCAACGCAGCAGTGGTACAGGCGGAGGACCCCCTTCCCCACTGAGGCTGCAAGCATGGGAGGAGCGTTGCAGCAGTGTCCTCCACCTTGAGGGCATCCATGGTATCGGGGAGGCTGAGGCAGGAGTGAGCCCACCTGTAGATGCTGGTAAGTGATGAAACCTGAATGCCATATGAGAATATGTAGATGGCAGTACTGGCCCATAGGACCCATTAACAACTCCCCCTTTCCCCCCCAGCAGTGCATGACTGGCCCATAGGACCCATCAACAACCCCCCCAGCAGTGCATGACTGGCCCATAGGACCCATTAACAACCCCCCCCAGCAGTGCATGACTGGCCCATAGGACCCATTAACAACCCCCCCAGCAGTGCATGACTGGCCCATACGACCCATCAACCCCCCCCGCAAGCAGTGCATGACTGGCCCATAGGACCCATCAACAACCCCCACCCCCCACAGTGCATGACTGGCTCATAGGACCCATTAACAACCCCCCCCAGCAGTGCATGACTGGCCCATAGGACCCATCAACAACCCCCCCCCCAAGCAGTGCATGACTGGCCCATTGGACACATGATCCGTATGGCAACCAACATCAGAAAAATGGATACCCCCAGCAATCAGATGCATGTAACTAACACTATTCAATGTCCAACATGTATGACGCATGTGATGCACCCATCAGCCACCACCACAACACTAATTGCATGTCCTTTGTGTACCCATGATATGATATGATATGGTATTTGTAACGCGCCTATACACAAGTGTTTCAAGGCGCGATAGCCGTATCAAGTGACAGTGACACTGCACAACAGGCCAGGCAATCTGCACCGGCAAGTGCCCAAGCCACCGCCACCACACAAGAGGATGCTGCCGGCAGTTCGGCATCTCTGCCCACATTACCAACTGCAACAGATCTGCCGCCCACCACCACCGACATCCCCACTGTCTCCACACTGCCTGAGGCAAGACAGGTGCCACGGGAACCCATCATGGCCACTCAACCCAACACAGAAGGCTGCAGCACTGCAGAGGGGGCGGCCTGTAGTGATAACAGTGCCCCACAAGAGCACTCTGATACTGGGCCACAGGGGGAGATGCCCACATTTGAGGACATGGGTTCCTTCCATCAGCTGGAGTTCAGCCCCACCTCACTCAGGAGTCCCATGAGGTCACCCACCCCATCTATGACCGAGCTGAATACCCGCATGCAGCGGATGGAGGAGCAGCAGGCTACCCTCACCCAACTGGTGGAGAGGCAGCTTGAGGAATTTAGGCTGCAGAGGGAGAGCTATAGCACTTCAGTGCGTCGCCTGTCAAGGTCTATTGGATGCTTTGCAAGCACAATAGTCACCCTTGCACGCCATGTGCGGGAGGGTAATGACAACACCTCCAGGCTCATAGAGGTTATGTTGATTGGGCAACAGGCAAATCTGGCAAGGATGCCATCAATACCAGATTCAGTGCCATCAAACACCACCACCCCATCAAGCTCCACTACTGCCAGTCCAAGGAGGCGCTCGAGTAGGCCAACGGGGCCCTCGGGCAAGGATGCACAGGCACAGAAGCGCACACGGAAGTGATGGCATGTGTGTGGGGCAGTGCAGGACACACGTGGACCTGAAGGGTGTGAGAGGGGTGGGCACGTTTGGGTGGTGGGGGAGGTAGTTTTGGGGGTTTGAACAATGGTGCCTGGGTGGGGGTGGGTACGTTTGGGTGGTGGGGGAGGTAGTTTTGGGGGTTTGAACAATGGGGCCTGGGTGGGGGTGGGTACGTTTGGGTGGTGGGTGGGCTCGGGTGTACAGCTTCCCTAACCAATGCACCTCCTTCCCTGTTGTGTTTACATCAATATATCACCATTTGAAATCAAGACATACATGTGTGGACATTGATCATTTCATTGGCAGTGCAACTAATCATTTATTGTCGTCACCATGTTCGTGCATTGCTGTGAATGTGCTGTGTCTCAAAAGTAAATGCGAATCAGGCCTTCCCGTGCTCTCTGGCCATCAAGTGGACCCCCAGGGGGAGGTGGTGCAATCCCATCCCCATCCCCATCTCCATCCCCATCCCCATCCCCATCTTCCTCATCTGCGTCTGGTGGCATTGGGATGTTCCTGCACAGGCATATATTGTGCAGCATGGCACATACGAGCGTGATTTTACCCGTCTTCACTGGGCTGTACAGCAGTGATCCGCCAGATCTGCTCAGACAGCGGAAACGTGCCTTCAGCAGTCCGAATGTCCTCTCAATCATTCCACGTGTGCGGACATGTGCCCTATTGTATGCCTCTTCATGCCTGTTCCTTGGTCTCCGGACAGGTGTCATCATCCATGGCGTGAGTGCATATCCGGCATCACCTACATGGGATGTAGATGGGGGAACATGTCAGTGTTTGTGGCATCATGTACTCATCTGAAGCTGTGCAATCTTGTATCATTGTTCATTTCATTCATGCATATGTGCCATGCAGTGTTTGGAGGTGTATATTGGGCATCAGAATGTATGTCGGAAACTGGATTTACGTGCATGTCTACTGTGCCCTGTGAGCATGTCACAGTGCAGTACTGTCCACACATGGCAGGGTGACTCCACTGTACTGAGGTAGTAGATGCACGATGTCTCATTTACAGGCATCTCGTGCATTTTGAGGGCAGTGTTTCATTTGAGGGTGGGTGTCTGCAGTGGCACAAGGTTCATGGGACAGTGACAGGATGGGCTGTGGCAGGGTGTGCACGGGCACATTGTGGTGACCTGTCATGTCTTCCTTTGTGATGTTTGGTATCCGCTGTGTATTTGGCAGATGGAAGGGGGGGTGATGCATGTGCGGTCACAGCGGCACACTCACAATGCTCATTAGCCTGGACACACACACACACCACTTCGACAGGGTTGGTGCATTGTCAGCTGTACTCACCCAATAGCCATGTGCTTTGTCCGGCATAGCGTTCCATGTACCGTGGCAACGTGGAATTCCGCAGTACCAATGAGTCATGGGTTGAGCCTGGGAAACGTGCGCAGCAGTGTGTGATCAGTTGCATGGCATCACATACCATCTGTACATTCAACGAGTGATACTGTTTCCTATTGCGGAACACCAGCTCAATTGCATGTGGTACTGTCAGCTCAACGTGGGTGCAGTCAACTGCGCCTATGCAATTTGGCATGCCGCTATGGCATGGAAGGCCAGCTTGGTGGCAATGACCTCAGGGAGGGTGCGGGGTAGGGCTATGTGTTCCGACACATGGCGCAACAGGGCATCCAGTACATGTACCAGGATTTTTGAAAAACAGGGTTGTGATATGCCGTGCAGCTCACCAACCGTGTGTTGATAGGTGCCAGTGCCAAGGAAATGCAGTACTGCCACAACCTTCAGGAGGGGGGGGATGGCGGTGGGGGTGTCAATTTGGCTGCTGATGTCATCCTCAATCATGGCGGTGATGTGCATTATTGTTGCACGGTCCAGCCGGTATAGTGTGTGGATCTGTCCTGGGGTGAGGTTCCAGGGTGAGGCCCTGATGCGTGGTATTGCTGGCTGCGTGCAGGGTAGGGCCGGCTGGACAATGGGGTTTGCCATAGGTGCAGGGTTGGCTGGTTGCCGCCTGCGCCTCCTCCGCCTCCTCCTCCTCTGCGCCATTACTGCCATCATGTGCAGTGCTGCCTGTTGGTTGAGTAGGCCCAGTCCCAGTGCTACTAGAGCTGCTGCCTGCATGGTTCTGTGTTGTGTTGGGCTGGGTGTGGCCCTTTTGTAGGCTCCCAGTGGGCTGCTAGGTCCAGCTGGGCTGATTTGGTGCACCTGTGCCCTGATTCAGTTCAGCAGGCAGTGTTTAACGTCATGTCCGCGGTGGCGGCGGTACCGCCACCGTGATCACGGTTTTAACGCCATTTTTCTGGTGGTGTTTCCGTGTCTGCGCTAGTTGTGATGCTCGCAGTGTTTCATGTTGCCGGTAACAGAGGGGTTTCCGTGCAGACGGACTTAACGGAACACTTATTTCCGCGGTGGCGGATGGGGGTGGTGCTATTTCCGGGGCCGCGGGTCATGATTGGGCGGACGTGGAAACGGTGCCGGTATGGTTTTACCGGCAGTGTTAATTCCGGACCGGAGTACTTGTAATGAGGCCCAATGTCTCACAGATTGCAGAGTTGGACTGCAATGGTCCGCACAAAATATGTAACCTGTTTATGTAATTTGCTAAGAGACTTCAACTGTATAATTGTATAATTTGTAGCAAAATCGGATTTTAGCTAAAGTAACTCTGGGAAGTTTTTGAACTCACATCACAAATCTGACATCCTGCCCTAGAAATCCAACCAGCTGAGAGCGAGGCAGGGACTATCACCCCTCTAGTGGGTTAGAGGTGTGTTTAGCTAAGCCTGCCCAGCTATATACTTCTATGATGTCAATATGCATTATAAATAAGAGGGCATGACAGGACTCTACACTCACTCTTCCTGAAGTTCCAACGCTGCGTTCCTGATCTGCTCCATTCATCTTGCTGATGCCTAAGCATTGCTGATCCTATTCCCAGCAAGGCCATTGATCCAGAATCAACCCACTAATCTCCCATTAAAAAGGTGAAAGCTATGGTACCTTTTACATCCTGAAATCAGACCGGCTTGCTGCCCACTAACTGCTTGCCCATTGACTGCATCCAGCGGTACCTGCAGAGACGTTTTTATGGGAGGGCAAAAGGGGGACTTGCCCAGGGCCCCCACCTTGGAAGGGGCCCCACAAGGCTGCCTGATCCTCTGTTCACCAGACTTAAATAGCACACATCCGGATATTTTATGGCATGCTGCTGAGGCTCTATTGCCTGTCCGTTTTGTTAAGTACATTCTGCCTCGATCAATTCATAATGTAATGCTTTCTGTGTTATAGTTTGTGTGTTCGTTCCTTGTGGCACAACTCCTGTAGCATTCTTTCCTTCCTGTGGGAATTATGTTGATCATGTGCAATAGCCACATTTGAAATGCATATTGGTAAATTGAGTGCCACAATGGTTCAGAAGTTAGCTCAGTGCGTTAAGCACTCATTGCAGAGGTATGTGTTCATAGGCAAGATTTGAATAGCACATTCCTGTAAGGCTGGCTGACCCTTTCCTATGTCTGAAGTTTATAAACCTGCCTGTGTATGCACTTGGTCTTGCAGCACAACAGGTGCTAGGATCAGCAATGTACCTGCACCCGATAGGGGTGCTATAAGAAATGAACATGTCATCCTTATGGTGAAGGTCTAGAAATGGTTTTGTTCAGATGGGGTGTTGTAAAACCTAGGCCACCACCTCCAATGATGAACATAAACTGTAAGTCCAAGAGATAAATAAGTATCGAAATTTGGAGTGAAAGCATTCCTGCTTGTACGCTGGCTTTGCCAGCAGACAATAGAGTGATCCTGGTCAAATCATCTAATATCTCGTACATTACTGTACTGTCTTCTGTGAAGTTTGCCTCCTTGCATGCTGGTGGCATCGTTTAGCCCATTAATTGATCTTTCTTCTTATGTGGGCCATTGAGTGGAAGGGGTTGTAGACAGAAGGAAGCGGATGGGATGTTGCAAGCCTCGGTAAGCATATTTTTAAGTCTGCTTGTTTGACACCAAAAAAAACGATTTGCATAGTTTTTCTGCACATTTATAAATGACAATTTCACAAGCCAGTGTTTAGGAACTATGTAAAGCTTTAAAACACCAACCCAGATTAAATCAGACTGATTAGTATGCTGGTACTTATATACTTCTCTTGATGATGGAGAGAATGAAACTAGCATCATTCTGGGTTACACCCTTCTATAATTTATATATATATATATAATGTCATGTTTGGTAATGTGATTGGTGTACTTTCCAAGTCAGTTTTATAAAATTAGATTATATTAGTTCATGGTAAGAACTGGTAATGAAAGTGCTCAAATGCAGAAATTGCAAAGTGGCCACCAATCACAGATTCACCCCTAAACCAGTGTGTGTAATGCTGTGCATCTAATGTAATCTTGTATTACCTAGCTTCTAGAAATTGCCAGTCACTAAACCTTTCAAAATTGTGAGCCCTTCAGAGAGATTTCCTCCTCAGGGTATGATCTTCAAAACAGCCTCACTCATGGTTTCACTGGCTATAGTGTTGCTTCCACTATTCAAGTGAGCATATGTATATTGCCCACCACAGGCCTTTGTTCCTTTGATATCTAATGGCAACACTATTTGAAAACCATGTCCCACTTATAATCTCAGTCTGCCTGGTAGCCTCTAATCTGCATCCACTATCTATGCTATGGTATGTGTATCTTTCTCCTTCCTACCAATTGGTCTCCTCTATCCATGCTTGAGCACGATTGCGTTCTGTGAGGCAGCAAATGTGAGTTCTCTGTCTATTCTGGGTTACATGTACCTTTCACATACAGTCCTGCATTAACACTACAGGCTGCATACCATCCTGGATTCTATTGATAAAAAGTCTCCTGAATCTATTCTAGAACAGACGTAACCTCTTAGTAGACTGATAATGCTGGCATTGAAATGGTACTTGTTTATCATTCTGATTAGAGCAAGAATGAAGAGGGTAAGGGGACTTAAAGGGAGTAAACATCCTTATTTTTATTGCTGTGAGGTAGCATATCAACCTATGGGTTGTGATTGCGGCCGGGTAGATATTCTTGATCACTTAATTCCTTTGGTTTGGTGGAGGGGGGCCCCCGAGATGTCTGTGCCCAGGGCCCCAAAAGTGCTTAAGATGGCCCTTGGTACCTGTGCCATCCAGTGACCCAAATTGCCCAGCTGTTTGCTACCCGGTGACCAGACCCCACCCAGCTGACGTTTGCCAGGCGAGCCACTGTGTGGTGACTGTCCAAAAATCCCAAAACCAAAAAGTAGACTGTGAGTATAATCCCCAACCCATAGAAACACACAGCCTATCTTGTCTTGCCTTTGTCCTTATCCCACTCTCTGGGTAGTCATATTTATATCCTGGTAACTTGTTGAAACTGTTAGAATTATCCTTGTATCCTGTCCTTAATGTTTAAGAGCTAGCACTATCTCTTTTCAATTTTGTCTGGTGTAAATTATAAGCTCTTAGTTATATTTGGAGTAATCAAACTAATTTCCATACATTTTATTGTTGTGGTTGAGCACTGGGGTGACAAGGTTGACATGCGAATCAACCTTGGAGCTTACTGTGTTCCTCTTTAACAATATAGCCTAGATAATTTAGTGTAAGTAACATTTTCCTTTCTTGCAAAACCGAAGTTTTCATTTTAACTTCTCTATTTTCCTAAAAACGAACCTCACTCTACCTTCCAAATATCTCTCAATTCACCAGCTAGAGACCTATTTTCACCTCTATATTGTCCCTTTGATATACCTCTATCCCCCAAACTGCACTCCAAAACCAAGTATTTCACCCGTTTTTATTAAAAACCGTTTGGGTAATTTAAAGCGGGAATTGAGTAAATTGCAAGTTTTCCAACGTGTCATTCGGCTGCAGCATGTTTTAAACTTTCCACTCGTTTTCGAATTGTATGCTCTTGATGATCCATTGCCTTGTGATTGCTGGTGTTTATATATTACTGCCTTTTTGAGAAATCATATTTACCTCAAAGTTTGAAACAGTACATTAATTATTTATTTGCCATTTCCGAGTGTCATTTCATTTCAAGACATTGCAAAGGGTCTTATTTTGTGAGGGAAGGTCGGATTTGGATTTTGTTTTCTGCCTCTTATCCCCGACTACCTGCTGCTGCTTCTTCCTATCAATTCAGAATTCGATTATTTGTGGTTTGAGGGAACATTGCAGGGGGAAACCTTAACTTGTGTGTTATCTATCCTAATCACAAAAGTGCTCTCACAAATGCTTTATATATGTTCTAGGAGAACGTTAACCAAGTGCATTGCTTCCATTTTCATTGTAAATATCACCCCATTGGTGATTGCTACCACACATAGAAAATTGTATTTTTTTTTTATTCTAAAAATAATTAAATATTGTATTTTCACCAACCGGCCTGGTTCATGGTCCATTGTGACCCGGGGTATTTGAAAAAGGGGTGTGATTCGAATTGTGTACCATCTCAATTGAATTCACATAAAACAAAGAGAAAGGCATATCAACTGAGTGCTATATCCTAGGCTGAGACCAAGGTGTGTGTCGCCTGATTGAAATCCTTAACACCTCCTACGTCAATAATCAAGATGGGGAGAAGCAGCAGCCTCCGTTGGACCAACCTTGGCTCCAAGAACAAAGCAGCATCAGTCAAATCAACACAGCCAGTGAGTTGGGGAGACCGATACAAGACCTGTCTGTGTTGAAGCCAAGGTTGCAAGCATCAACATTGTATGGCGAGCGCTGGAACGAACATTGTTAAAATGCTGCGATAAGAAACGCAAGTAAAGTCGAACTATTGATGAGTGATTGAACTTTAAAAGCAAGATATAATACCTTTGGCAAAGTGCTCCGGCACCACATGGGTGCTCAATCGAAGGTCTCTGTAAGGTATTCAGCTGAAAAGTGGCAAAAGTGAAAGTGAGAAAAAGGTTATATCAAGAATAGAATGAGTAATTGTGAATCGGAGTGGTCCTGCGACAGGTCAAGTAAAATCTTGCATGCAGTCGGAAGTCTTCGATTTTGATGAAGTAGAGAAAGTTTGAAAAAGTAGATAAATTTGGTCCGAGCCTGGCGGAGGCAGACCAATTGAAGGTTTTGTGTTAAAGTGGGTCTGAGCCTGGCGGAGGGGGACCTGGAGTGAACAGTAAATCACCCGAGAAGTTATATATGTTAAAGTGGGTCTGAGCCCGGGAGAGGGGTGCCCGGGGTGAACAGTAAATCATCGGAGAAGTTGTAGATGTGAAATCCTAAGAAGAAAACAACTTTAATGTTTGTCGTGTTGCATCAGGCCTTCTGAAATAAGAGACTTTGAATGGCAAAGCAACTTTGACACAGAAGGCCCTACTGTTGAGGTTTTGAACTGTATCCGAGTGCTAAAGAAGCCAGAGAATGTGCTAAGCTTGAGTGTGCCGCCTTGTCCCCTGCTGAAAACGTGGGGAACGGAAGCCAACGGCTTGAATATACTGACATATCATTTCTTGAAAAACTTGTCTTTTGCATAACATTGTTTCCCACACTTTTTGTATTTAGAAGTAAGGATTGGCAATAGGTTTATCAGTATAGGCCCATTTATTTTGACAGACTCAGCTAGGAATGTGTTATTATTATTTGATGGCTGTAGCTTTCTCCCATCTTTTCATTTAGGATTAGATAGGCGTTTTTCAAAACCAATTGAAATTCAATAAACACCCTTGATCTGTGATCACTTGTGTCTGTCTTACTGCTTTATACCATGCCTTCCTTACATATGGTGTCAGCTGTAGGAAGTGACTCAGTTGATACACATTGGGGAACCCTAAAATTCCAGAAGCTTAGTCATAGAGCCTCAGATCCCTCTATCACCACGAAAGAACCCATAGGCTTTGATATCTGTAGCAGCAGATAAGCTACTATCCCTCCAGGGAAAAGAGGAATGATCCCCATAGACTTAGTCCTAATACCCCTCCTGGGTGTTATATAAGATTGGCTCCAAAATCTGGCCTAGCCTGGAAGTTCGGCCTGGATGTCCTAGTGGGCATCATAGATCGCGGCTTCTGGGGAGACATAAACAAGCTTAAGAATGTAGCCCCACAAAAACTTAAATGGCAGCCAGAAGACCTGAAATGTTTTCATAAATTAAAACATATATTGTATAATGAGCCTTTTCTGAAAGTGGCAGCTTTCAACAGACCCTTTATTTTGCAAACAGATGCTTCACATATCGGTCTTGGGCCAGTTTTGTCTCAACTCCATGAAGGTATAGAACATCCAATCCTCGATATTAGTAGAAAACTGTTTGATCAGGAAATTAACTATGCCACTCAAGAGTTGGAAGCCCTTGCCATCAAATGGGCTATAACATACTTCAAGTACTATTTAATAGGTAGGAAGTTCAGGTTGATTTCCAATCATGCTCCTCTTAAATGGTTAGGTTTAAGAAAAGATACCAACGCTTGAGTCATGCACTAGTTTTTAGACTTCCAGCCTTCTTGTTTCTCAGTGGAACGTCGGTAAGCAAAGGAACAATGTAAAGATGATTTCCGTTCCCGATTTCCCCTAGAGGCTGAGAAAACCAGCGACATTATGGGAAGGGTATGTGATGAATCAGAAATAATTCACCCCACAAACCTGGCATGGGACCCTTCTCATGTGGCCAGGAGAGGGCAGATGCTTCCTGATCCTGACCCTGTGGGTGGTATTCTGTTGCAGGATCACGTGAGGGGAAACAGGCCAGGAAGACTGAGAAACACCCTTGTTTAACTGTCCCTGAAATCCTACACTTCTAATGGCTTATTGCCAGTACAGGAAATGAAGACACCTCATTTTATTTGAGGCTACACGTCCCATAATCCCGTGAATACTGGAACGAGGAAGAGGGCTCAAGAGCAAAGGTGTAGGGGTGTTCAGCCTGTTACGCATAATGACCCACACCCGAGGGAAGCAGAGAAGCTTAAAAGGCCCCCTCAGGTGCAGGCCATTAGATGTAGATGAAGCTGTGAAGTTAGAGGCTGCAGTAGTAGCAGCAGCAGAAGCAGAACACAGTGTTGACAATCCATGAAGAAGTGAGTGGACAGAAGGGGCACAAGGACTTTAACCAAACAGATTCCAACTGCCTGTTCTGAGAAGGTCCTGATCCCCAAAATCTGAAGTGCAGAGGTTTCACAGCGGAAGGCGTGAAGGAAGACTGCCTTTCCCCATGTGAACCTGATTGCAGAGATTGCGCAGCAGGAAACGTGCTGGAGACCGTGGCTGAAAGGCATTATGCAGCTTAGGGTCCCAGGAGTGATAGGAGCTCCTTAATGGCATGGTAGGCACTTTTCACGATGTGCCCCTTTCTGCTTTCACATCTTTGCTCCCACTCCAGCCACACGCATGCCACTGGGTTTCTCTCTCTCTCTTTTGCTATAAAACTCACCCAGATAGCACAGCGCTAGCGAGCAGCTCGTTGAGCTCTGCGGGCCTAGGTCAAGGTCTCACCACCTGCCCCTCAGATACCCCAGGGACCGGCACACGTCCCAGGTGAATGAGCACTGGCCTGGAAACAGCCAATAATTAGCAACTTGCCTCACACCGGCTCCGTGGAGACATGGCTCCCACTCCACGCTGCAACCCTTCAGCCACATAGGTTCAGCATCTCAGCGTCCCGCTCTCCCCTGGACTTCCCAGGTTTATCATGCTGCAGCCTCCATGTTCCAATCAGCAACCCCAGCCGCTCATCTTCTCTGGCAGAACCACACCTTTTATACCCTAACAGAGGATCAAGTGGAGTCAGGTGTGAATGGTTAAGGTAAACTGCCTGACCTTGCTTGACTCTATTAGTGGAACAGCCAAGTGGTCTAATGTGGTAGGCTTCTCACTGTCATGTCTATGGTTAATCTTCACTGCTTCCTGTCGCCTCTTCCTCGTCTCAGTACATGTTAGAAATGGAGAGGGGGAGACAGGTCAAGATGGGAACGGCCATTTAGAGGTTGATTTATGATAAGTTGATTGACAGAGGGGAATCTCCTGGCCCAGTTGTTATACAATGGGGTTGATTCCCCTTTTTATTAGGGTACTCCCTATCCCAGACATCCTACCATGAAAGCACTGGTCTGGTCTGGATAATATACTCCCTCTGGTCTACATCAGGGGAAGAAAATAATAAATTGAGGTTAGAGCTAAGTTCTTGTCTCATCTGGCCCTCCTCCTTGCCTGGTTTTATTCTACCCTGATATTTCAGCCTTCTTCTTGGATCAGGGACAATGGGACCTGCATATACCATGAAGGCTTCCAGGACTTCTTACTCCTTACTTTCCGTCCTATTTAGATACTGTGTCTCACCTGGGGCATTCCCATGAGTATGACCACGGATGCCCCGACCCAGGTGATCCTCCTTCGCTCGTCCACCGCACGGGTTGGGTTTCAAAAGCGATGGCCCTCCCCAGGCCACCTGAAGAGGATTGTCGGGTTCTACATGGAATAATACCCGTATGTTTCTCACACAACCTAGTAAACTATTGCCCAGTACAGTGACTATGAAGATTGCTTTGGAGGCCTTGATTAGGTTTGTGGGAATGGGTCCTAGAATTGCCTTTGCAATCCCCCCTTCTCTAAGACTTCCAAATAATCGTCCCAGTCTCCCCGACATCTCTGGAGAGCTTACCACTGATCTTCGGTTGTTTGAGGGTACTTCGGACCGTCTCGGCTTGCCTGCTGCTTCCAGGGATTGTGGTGGCTCTGTGTTGACTCCCGGCCTCTGAGCAGCGCGGCTCGGCTTCTAAATACACTCCAGGCTTCCCGTCTGGCTGGGGCTGTGGCTCAGGCTTCTGCTTCTCTCGGGTGTTCATCTGCAAAGGATGTCTTGGGATGTCATGGGTGGCTGGCATGTAGTCGGGGCAAGCTGGGTGGAGGCTTGGCAGGCCTGGCATAGGCACATGAAAAACCCATAGAAAATGCCTTCTTTTAATTCCTTCCTGGTGTTTGAAGCAACTTGCTGGTTACCATTTCCTGTTGCCAAACAGGAAGTGCATGACAGTCCATGAACTCTCTAGTGTTTGGGTGTGGCTGGCTATATAAGCCACACCCAAGATTCTTCCAGTGCTTCGTGTTGCTTTCTGTAAGCTACATCAGCAACACACTCATTGTGCTTCTGCTTACCTGCTCTGGATCATCCTGCTTCTGCTTACCTGCTCCGGATCATCCTACTTCTGCTTACCTGCTCCAGATCATCCTGCTTCTGCTTTCCTGCTCCGGATCAACCTCTGTGCTTTCTCCACGCCGCAGCTTTCTCCGGTCACAAGGTGAAACCTACACCGGCACCTGTAAGCACAAAGAAGAACTTTCATTAGCACGCTCGCTCCAGGAACGCTGCGCATACTCACCGGGTCTTCACGCAGCGCTGAAATCAGGTTCGTAGTCCGAGCGCCCAAATTCTTGCAAAAGAAAGGAAAGACGTTACTTGCTGCGCTCGCTCCAGTAATGCTGTGCATACTTACCCAGAAGCCTCTGTGCTTACCTACCGGACCACCGAGGCACTCCAGTAGCGCTGAACCCAGATTTGTGGCGCAAGCACTCCAAAATTCACTCCTGCAAAAGAAAGGAGAAACATTACTAGGTGCGCTCGAACCTATAATGCTGCGCACACCTATCGGTGGTCCTGAGACCCACACGCAGCACTACTCACCTAAAATACCTTCGGCAAAATAAAGAAATTTCGGACAATACCGGACTCTCATAATTCACCGTGCATTGCGCGCCTCGTGTAAAGAACTTTCTTGCTACTGAAGACACTAGCACATTCAACACTCTACCTCGCTGTGAAGGCATATAACAGTGCGTGGCATCCGAACTTGGCAAACGGACATTGGCATCACCCCTACGAGTGTAGGGCTGAAAAACCCCCATAGAATCGCGCCCCTGCGAATGCAGGATAGGGTGCACACCCCACTAAAAAGCAAGGTAAGCCCTTAGGGGACATCACAGCACACAGTGAAGGGAAGGGGCTCAGAGGAATCAGGTGAATCTGGGTCTGAGTGTACATCTTATATTTGACAGGTGTTCTTCCGGGTGAAACAGGGGAAGTGAGAACTCAGGGATGAAAGGAGGCTCATCCATCGCTCCTGCAGAGACACAGGTGAGTGTGACATGGGAACACCTCTACCAATGGGTAAGTGTCCCACTCCTGGTACTGTCAGCGTACCGTCTCCTCTACTGTTGCCGGGATTCAAATCTCCCACTGCTTCCTGGGAGGGTGTTAAGTTGAGACGGACACCGGATGACGTAATACACAGGTATTTTATTTTAGGTATAACGGAGGGAGCAACAGGCGCTGCGCCTAGCTTATCTCCCAACAGCAAACTGGTTACAGAACTCCTAAATGTTCTAGAACACACAGTGAAAGCAAACAGTAAAACATTAGCATATGGAACACAACGGAGGGCCTCCCTCTCCTCTCTTCCCAGTCCTTCTTCCCTTTTTATGACATTAATGGTATGGGCTGTTCTAAGGCATCTAGTCTGTGTATCTTGGTGTTGTGCAACCTGCCACATTGATCCGTGTCTATTCCTTGTCTCATTAGTGAGGTCTTCACTCCTCACTAAGTTGTTTTTGCTCTTCCTCTTCCCAGTATTACAGTCATCCCTGCACTCAACGTCATTCCTTGTCTCAGTGTTTCTTGGGGATGTGACATTGTCTATTCTGCAGACATATATGGAACTGTGTGGGGTTATTATGTCTTGTGCAGGATAACATGGTGAGGGAGGATCGTGTTTCTCTTAAGGTGTCATACCTTCTCAAGAGATCGACCCATTGAGTACCACCGCAAGGGGGGCTATCGGGAAGTGGCGTCACCACCCTGGCCTCGTAACGACATCCTGAGATTCATCACAGTTCCTTAACAGTGACAGTAACACCTGGTGGTCTGTCACCAGTGGGAATTTCTGCCCAATGACAAAGTGGTGGAAATGTACACTCGCATATGCCCGCTAGGCTCTCCTTCTTGATTTGTGAGTATACGCTCTGCTGGCATAGACAACTATTGTTTGTTTGTTTGTTTGTTTATTTATTGTGCGCACCAGACCCTGAGGTAGCAGGGCGCATAAGACAAGAGGACTTACAGCTTGGTTACAGAAGTTACAAATATACAGAGCATGGAAAAAACAGTTTTCTTGGCTCCACAGGGTGAAGGTAAGGCAGTAAAGTGCAAGTACAATACGGTGTGCAGAAAGCAGGTCATCATATAGCTGACGTTTTACATGATAGCAAATCTATATAAGTACAGTACATGCAGAGGATACGTGGGGCGAATGCGGGTTACATAGCATTCTCGGTGAGCCATTTTATTGTGTTCTTTCTGAATTTGTTGAACGTTTGGTCGGATCTAAGAGCATGAGGTAGGGAGTTCCAAAGTTGAGCTGCCCTGACTGGGAAGCTGGACCCTCCAATAGTGGTCAGTTTGAATCTGGGCACTAGCAGGCAATTGGGACTGGCTGTCCTTGTTGGTCTAGTGGAGATTTTTCTAGTAAAACGTTCTGTTAGGTAACAAGGGGCTTTGTTATTTAAGCATTTGTGGATGAGGGAGGCAGCTTTGAGGTTGATTTTTTCCTGGGTAGAGAGCCATTTGTGTTTCCGTCTTATTTCTGAAATATGTACTCTTCTAGGAATACTTAGGACCGCTCTAAGTGCATTATTTTGGAGCACTTGTATTCTGTTGATGGTTTGTTTAGTTGCCCCTATGTAGAGGGAATTACAATAGTCTAATTTTGATAAGATAAGGGCTCTAGCTAGGATTAGGCAGCTGTCATCTGATAGGAATTGTTTCCCGGTGCGTATTAATTTACATGTATATGCCATGGATGAAGCCAATGAGTTTACCTGTTTGGTGAGGGATAGGGTCGAGTCGAGGTAGAAGCCTAGCGTTTTTACTTCTCTGGTGACCTTGATAGTGATACCATCAATGATAAATGCAGAGTAATTTGGGTTGAGTTTAGAAATGCGAGCAGCGGTGCCCAAGATGATGAGCTCCGTTTTGTCATCGTTCAGGCAAAGGCCATGGTTGGCCATCCATGACTGAACGATGCTATAGACTCTGTTCAGCAAAGCCAGATCTTCCCCGTAATCCCCGGAAAGAGGTAGGAGAATCTGGGTATTGTCTGTGTAGTTAGTATAGGTGATACCCACATTGTCAAGATCGTCAAAGAGTGGCTTGGTGAAGATATTGTAGAGTGTAGGCGAGACACATGATCCCTGTGGCACTCCAGAAGTAATGGGTATCGGGTCTGCTGCCGCTAAGGGGGAGAACACCCTCATGGTTCTGTCACTGAGGAATGACTGTATCCAGACTATAGCCTCCCCTGAAAAGTGGGCCGCAGAGTCCAGGTGATTACACAGGACTCTATGGTCCACCAGGTCAAAGGCGGCTGAGAGGTCTAGTAGGAGGAGTGCTAATTTACCCTCGTCTCTAAGTGAGTCTATTTGGGCCTTTAAACCGATAAGGGCAGTCTCCGTGCCATGTTGAGTGCGGAAACCAGATTGGCGGGCGCCAAGGAGGTGGTTTACCTCAAGGAAGTTCTGAATTTGGGTGTATGCTACCTTATCTAGTATTTTTAGTAAGAAAGGCACCGTGGTGATGGGCCTGTAGTTTGTGGGAATGTTGGGGTCCAATGTTTGTTTTTTCAGAAGGGGGAGTACCCAGGATTCCTTTAGGTTGCGTGGGATAGTGCCAGTGGTGAAGGAGGCATTAATAAGTTTGGTGATGAAGGGAGCTAGATCTCTAGCAGCGTCCTTGATCAGTTGTGCTGGGCATTGGTCACCTTTGCAATTGGATGGTTTGAGTCCAAGAATGGTTTTCTCTACCTCGATCACTGAGACCTTAGAGAAGTTGAATAGAGTGAATTCTTTGGGTTTAGGTATTGGTGTTTTGATCAGGGGAATTTGGGTTTGGGAAGATAATAAGGCTTTCTTTAGAGCAATGTTTGTTTGGAGGTTGGCTACTTTGTTGGTTAGTGCCAACTGTATATATGTGCACTAAGTTTTATCTTTTATGGAGTCGTCCTGTACTGCAATGGGGGATTCCAATTCTTTTAAGATACAGAAGAGCTCCTTCATACTGGAGTCGGCTTGGGTAATCCTATTGTTATACGTTTCTTGTTTGGCCAGGATGATATCCTTTTTGTATTGCGTTGAGATATTTCTTAGCTTAGTTTTATTTTCTATGGTTGGATGTAGATTACATACCGTTTCTCATTTTCTTTTCTGTAATCTTAGGTTTTTTAGCTGGGGTGTAAACCAAGAGTTAAGATGCTTTTTTGGTTTGCTGTTCCTAAGTTTAAGTGGAGCAATGCTGTCGAGTGCCGTGGTCATAGCCTTATTGAATTCCTCCACTAGAAGGCCTGGGTCAGTATGGTCTGGTAGAGAGTTAAGATTTGGTAGGATATGGGGCAAAATATTGTCTGCTGTAATATTTTTCTTGTTTCTGGTTAGTGTAGGTGCGGCGAAGGGGGGTATTAGAGCAGAGGGTCTTTTAGTATTGAGAGTAAAGGAGATTAGGTGGTGCTCAGTCCATATTTGGGGGCCGATCGATGTAATGAAGAGGTTGCAGTTGTGACTGGCAATCCAGTCAAGAGTTCTCCCTTTGGTGTGGGTGGACATGTTCACTTTCTGCGAGAAGCCTAGTTCTGTCAGGATGTTGGCTACGGCGGTGGCCTGGTGATCATTGATATCAATGTACCCTAGGTTGAAGTCTCCTAACACTAAGGTTTGCGAGGAGTTTGGAATGCGTCATGGAATGCGAATGCAGGAAACTGTGTCACTTTGAGCTAGGATGGTGCCTAAGCCCAGCGTGCTGGCATCGACAATGATCTCTATGTGCCATGTCGCGTTGAAGTATGCCTGTTTGGCTGCAGATAGTGCTACCTTGATCTGGGGGAATTGCCTGTTGACACTGTCCCGACCATTGAAAAAGATAATTCTTCTTTAGTAACTGATGCAGTAGGTCCGTCATAGCATAATTAGATAAGTATCTCACACAGTATCCGGCCATGCCAAGAAATGGCAACACTTCAGCAACTTCAGTGGGTGCAACAAGGTTGCTAATAGTGAGAACCTTCTCGAGGTCTGGTTGCATCCGCTGGTCCTAAAATATGTAGTCACAGAAACTGAGGTTGTTTTTGTCAATGTCACATTTGTCGAAATTCAAAGTCAGGTCCGCTGGAGCGTGGGGCAAATATCCATCAATGCTGGGTCATGTTCTTCTTGGGACTTCCGATAGGATAACATCACTGTAATTAAATGCCATTTTGAATGGGAGGAAGATTTGCCTGATAGCTTCCTTGAAAATGTCTGCGGCAGATGAAATACCTCATTGTTTTCGAGCTAAAGTTGCAAAGAGACATGTCACAAACAACATTTCTACGAACTACATCGTAGAAGATAGTTCAAGTGCCTGAGTTGCAGACTGGTGTCAAATTCCGGCTTTGCCACCTAAACAACACGTGTGCTCCTGGGCAAATCGTTTTACCTCATTGAGGCTTATTTGCCAAAACGAGATGTCCCTAAAACTGATTCATCATTTCACACTGTTGTTTACTCCTTAAAAAACATCACTCCTGATACTTCTAAATATGTAATAATAACATCAGTGATCATTCATCTTTTGCACATTCCAAAGTTGCCTCTTTGCTTACTTCTGGCAACTTCTTTATATGTAAGTTCCCACGTCCCTCGAGTGTGCAAGACGTCATTGTCTATGATATCGCCATATATGCAAATATTAGGGGACCCAAAACGTCTTTTGCCTCCCAGAACCAACAAATGTGCATCGCAGACATTGAAAAGCTGATCCAACGTGTGCTACTACTGAAGAGAATTGTACTTAGCCATCATTATATTTTTTAGGCTTACCGGAAAGGAAGTTGGATGAAAACATGGGAGTAGATTTAAGCGTTACATTTCACGCCCCCTCTTCCAGGTTTGTCTTGTGCTTTTGTTGCATATCCCACGTCCTCCGCAGATACTGCTTCCACAGAAAGGCTATTGTGTAACAATAAAGCACCGATGAACACGAGGGACCCGGTGTGCTGCGCATGCGCCAGATGCAGCCTTGTTTTGATTCTGTAGTTCCCCATCGCCGGCTGTCTGGGAGCTGGTCCGGCCGGTGTTTGAGACGTGTGGAGCAGGAACTCGCCTCGCGGCCGTGTCACAGGCCGGCGGACCCCCTCCCCGCAGCGACAGCACCCGCTGTACCGGTGCCCGCAGCATGGGCCTGAGGTGGAGCAGTGGAGCCCCGGAGGAGAGGGAGGCGCTGCTGGGGCTGCCCACGTCCCCGGCTCGGGGCAGCCGGGTGTTCGGAAGGCGCTGGCTGGTTCTGGGACTCTTCTCGATGCTGGCTTTCATGCAGGGCCTGGTCTGGAACACCTGGGGGCCTATCCAGGGCTCGGCTAAGCAGGCCTACGGCTTCTCCAGCCTGGACATTGCGCTGCTAGTGCTGTGGGGACCCATCGGCTTTTTACCGTGTTTCTTCTTCATGTGGCTCATGGACAAGAAGGGTGAGTGCTGACGACTGGGCCCTTGCTGATATTTCTTCCTTAATGAAAGCTGCTTCCTAATACTGATCGTTCAGTCCTGTTTGCTGACCGCAGCATCTGTGTTCCATTCATGAACTCTAGACTTCCTGATTCTCCTGTTGACCACTGATGCCACCTTCCAGACCCTCTGCTGCTAACTGCAGGATCTCTTGCACTCGTTGGCCCCCTGTACTCCTGTCTCCCCTTACCTCTGACACCACCGTACCACCTTTTTTGCTTGTGGCTGGACCTCCGCCACCATGCTGTTGGCCATTGGGTACTCTTCTTCTGCTGCTAGCTGCTTGGTCATTTGTAGCTGGCCCTCACCCATCCCTGTACTAGGGCGCTGGGTTGTCCCTGCTGCTGGGCCTCCCCTGCTATTTGCTGCTGTGACTAACTTGCTGCTGGGCTGTCGCTGCCCCGTCCCTGCTTCTGGCCTGTCTCTGCTGCTGGGCCCGCCCCAGCCACTGAGCCCACCCTACCTTGCTGCTGGGCTGTCCCTGCTGCTTGCTACTGGGCTGTGCCTTCTTCTGGCTGCTGGGTTGTGCCTTCTGCAGGCTGCTGGGCTGCCCCTGCTACTCGCCCCTCCCTGTCGCTGGGCCCTCCCCTATGACTGGCCTGTTCTTCCTGCTGGCGTCACCCCTGGCCTGTACCTAGCACTGGCTGATGGGCCGTCCCTGCCACTGGCTGATCGGCTGTTGCCTCTGCTGAGCTGTTCCTACCCTGCTGCTGGGCCTGCCCTGCACATAATAATAATAATAATAATAATAATAATTAGGCTTTTATATAGCGCTACAAACCCTCAGGTATCTGAGCGCTGCTTATTATTACCCACGGTGTGTGGTGCTCATTTATCGACCTCGGAAGGATGAAAGGCTGAGTTTGGCCCCGCCGGGATTCGAACCTGCGTTAACAGGCTCTGCACGGGTGTCAAAGCGGGCGCTCTACTCGCTGTGCCACTTGACCGGCATGCTGCTGGGCTGTGCCTTCAGCTGGCCGCTGGGTCATGCCTTCTGCAGGCCGCTGGCCCCTCTTCTGCCGTTGGCCCCTCCTTGCCGTAGGCCCGTCCCTGTCCCTGTGCCATCCCTAGCACTGGGTGATGGGCCGTTCTTGCTGCTGAGCTGGGCCTGCCCAGCCGCTGGGCTGCCCTTGCCCGTGGCCGCTGGGGCTTCCCTACCGCTGGGCCTCCCCTGCCACTTACCCATCCCTGCCTTTCGCCTGTCATGTCATGCTGTTGGCCGCTGGGCTGTCCCCTGTGAGTGGGCATCCCTTGCTTTTTTTCCTCCCCTGCCTGTGTTGCTGGGCACTGACTATCCAGTTGTTGAACCTCCTTCCTCTCCCCTGTTAATGGTGTATCGTATCCCCTGCTGGGTCTCCTACTGCTGGCCATTGGCCCCTTTGCTATTGGCTGTTGCGGATAGCTCTGCTAACAACAAAATGCAAGTCATGCAGAATAACGCAGTTAGATCTGTATGTAACATCCGAAGGAAACACCATATTTCTACAGCTAGACAGAATCATAACTGGCCAATCAAGCAAAGAATTGAACTCAAAACACTTTCTCTAACACATAAGTGTTTATATAATCGGGCACCCATATACCTCTGCGACACATTTTCATGCCATACGTCATTACGACCTAGCAGAACAGCTCAAATGCATTGTGTCATCATTCTGCGTTTTTTAACCAACAACGGGCGGGTGGAGTTAGTTTCCCGGTCCTCGCTGCTAAAAAATGGAATGTGCTCCCTATCACTATTGGAGCTGAGCCTTCATTCATGATATTCCGGAATAAGGTTAAAGCTTGGCTCTGGGACCAGGAGCACAACTGAGCTGTGATATATGCACCACCAGCAAGGACATTATTGTATATACGCCCCTGCATTGGTATATCTGTATATTCAATGCTTTCGTTGGTGTTTACATGGTATACTACTGTAAATTGTCAATTATTTGCACATATCTTGCTGTAAATTGTGAACCTTATAACATGTAAGAGAAGCACTCAGTTGCCTCAGGGTCTTGATGCGCTATACAAATAAAATAAATACAAATACAAAACCTCAGTCCACCCTCCTCCCCCCATGTTGGGCCACATGTCCATAAAAGATTTTGAGGTGAGGTATTTTACTCCCTGTGTTTTGATTAAGAAGTATTTTTCAGCGATTTTAAAAAGTAGTTTGTCGTTGTCTACTGCGTACATTTCTGTTGTGTAAAAATGTATTTTATTGTTTTAAGCACGTACCTAGCTCAAGAGCAGCGAGTGCTGTACAGTTTGCAGCTAGCCAGTTTTTAGGCTGTTGTTTTTTAACAGTAGCACAGCACTGTGAAGTGCGGTCTGTCCGCCCAATGTGATTAGTCCTTCTAATATTTTTTTAATCTAGAAAAACTAGGTATTTTTGTAGTAATGTGTACTTTGCACTTATTGTTTTATTTTCTTTCAGCAAACCTAACCCTGGAAAACAGTAGGAGCACTGGATTTGTGTAGGGTTCATAGGCACACATACATTAGATTGCTACCGGGACCCGGGAGCAGTCATAATGTGCGATAGTAGGGAATAGTTAACATTTGCAGTGAGTGGGGAACCTGTAAAGGAAAGGTGGATTTGCGGTCTAATTGATACCTTGTAAAGGATGGTTGTCAGGAGGGACGTTTGGTTTATTTTCTTTATAAGCTTTATTTCTAATTGTATCATTTAACAGATAAACAGAATATAACGGGCACATGGTCTTCAGCAATACACATGATTTAAAGTATACATCTGAATGCAAGTCTATTATCAATGCAATTCAAGATCAGCACAGCTCATATTCTTCCAGAAGTTGTACCATTGGTTCAGGGAACCAAGCGCATCATAATTGCATTTGCCAAAGTAAAATCACCCAAAGCTTAACATATTCATGATTTTTCCTATCTACAGATGAGCATCATGTCAGAGCAGAAAAAACCTTCTTAACATGTGTGGCCTGTGAAAGAGTTGTTCACTAAAATGTATTTAGCGGGATGCACAGGTTCAAATTTGTCACCCATTTAATAAAGTGTCAATCACGACATCTGGTGCAACTGTGTAAATATCCTTGGCTAAAAGGATACTCAAAGTACAGATTCCAATAGAGGTGTTCCTTGAACTTGATCAAGGAAATCGCAGTGCACTCTCTAGTAAACTCTATACATTCTTTACAGACATATTCCCACCTAATAGTTATTAAGGTGGTAATTCATGAAGAATAGGTCAATGATTTTTTTATTTTTGAAAATAATATTTCATTTGTTGAGAAGCACTTAATCAGACACAACACACTTTGTACAACAGAATTGTTTTAGCCAATCAACATTCTGTTGTTGGAGAAAAACAATTTATCTCCATTGAATTTCACTTTTGTCAGTACACAACAAATGACAATGCTCCCTTAGTGAAGGGTAATTTCTCACCAAGTTATTTTTCCATAATATGAAATATCTTAAGAAAAACAACAATACATTGGTAAATCAAGTTTCCAGAGGACTAGACCCATTTGTAAAATGTGAACCCGATATATGTTCGGTGTGGGATTCCTGTTCTCTCTCACTTCTTAAAAAAAAAAAAATAGTGTGTAAATGTAAACTGCTCACATCAAAAAAAAAGTTCATCAATAGGAGATTTACTAACCTGGTAAACTATCAAACCTATATTCACCGTTTTGAAATTGACAACTGCTGAATCACATTGGCCCAAAATGTTTCTAAGGAAAGAAGCACAAAACAATATATCCAGAATATAGCCAAGAGAAACTAATAGAAAAAAAACGAATAACTTAAGTCACCCCATGGGAAAAGGCACTTGCAGTTCTCACTGTATGATTACAAGTATTCTGAAGGTAGTAGTCATCCGGTAATCTCACGGAGTGTATGCCCTTCACTTGTACTAATCCTCACTGTCCTAATAAAATACAAAAAAACATTATTTGCAACTAAAGTAGAAAATAGCATACTAGATTGCATGTCTGGTTAATCCAAACAAAGTTAAATAGTAGAGCATCCAGAGTAGGTCACAGTACTGTGTCTCGCCTAATCTGACTTGAAGTCACGAGCACGGGAAAGGAAAGCAGCATAACAGCAGCCTACCGTCCTGCATTCGTCTAAATATAATGGTCCTATGGTCACGTGACGGCGGCGCGGAATGCGCAAATGCCTCATCACATGACTCATGCTAATTGCAAAATGCAAAACTTGTGTAAATGCATCGACCATCTTGGAAAGTTAATTGTGGGCTTAGAATACCCATTTGATGATCCGGGAAATTAAATGCTTTCTTATTCGCTGATGTGTTTCAGTTATTCTTAAGCTGACACAGAAAAACTTTGCAATGAACACCCTTGTTCCAGAATCTTGATAATACTGCATATTTCTAGTTAAGTAAACATGAACACGATATTCATTTACTTTCCTCGCTCTATTGAGGATGCCTCTCCCAACAATTAAAAATGCAAGGTAATCATTGTGGCAACCGTAACAGTTCATGTTGGGCTAAAGTACTAGCTAGTATAGTTTGAAAAGTTCAATGAATACTTGCTGCCATATTCCATTCTTAGAAAACACTAATACATTTTAAACAGAGGGTAATAACACATTTAGAAACATTGCATGAGAATAATAAAATGAAAATTAAGACAAGAAGAATAAAGGAGATAAACAAATGATAATCAACAGTAAACCATAAGAACAAAAGATGCCAGGGCTCACTAAATGTACATAGTCATTGTTATCTCACTAGAGCTCAACCTAACTTCATTACCCAGATGATCAAAGAAAACAGTCCAGGTCATATTCAACATTAATTCCCTATGGTTGTAAATTGTGTAGCATATCAGTACATTTCATTTCTTTCTGAAGTAACATCTTAACGACGTCTCCACCGCATCTAGGTTCCTTAACTGTTGCATTTGAGCTACAGAATGCTTCATTGCAGAGTAATGTTGGGACGCTGGAGATTTGTCAGATTTAGTTCTGATGTTTGACTTGTGTTCCGTCCATCGCGTCTTGGCTTTGCGTGTGGTGATGCCCATGTAGTAGATCCCACATGGACACCATATGCCATAGACTACGTTGGCGGAAGCACAGGTGGAACAGTGTTTTAAATAAATTGGTTTCCCTGTATACGGCTGATTTATGGTATTGCCCTTGATGATATTATTGCAATGTTAGCGGTTGATACAGGGAACTGTAGCTTTAAACTCTTTAGTCACATTTTCAGGTGCATTTATGTCAGCTCTAATGACAACATCTCTTATTGTTTGACTCTTCCTGTAGGCAAAAATGCGTGGTGATTGAAATAGATTAGTCAATGTGGGATCCATTTGTAATATACTACAATTTTGATTCGAGTATTCATTTAATCTGGGGACTGTAATGTGAATATGTAGTCACATATACTAAGTCTGATGATAGCTCTTTCTCCTTCTTGCTCAAGTTAGATTCTATTGTGATTTTGTTAGCCTTTTGAGAAGCTTGTTCAATATTACTCTTAGAGTATCCTCTTTTCAAAAATGTGTTAGCCAATTCACATGATTTTAGTGTGAATTGTTGCTTGTCGTCATATATAATACATTTATATCAAAGTAATTGACTGAATGGAATACACTCTATAGTACTCTTTGGATGAACAACGTTTGGCTAGTAGAATTCTATCTGTGGGTTTGGTATATACTGTAGTATTGAGAATGGCATCTTGAATGTATACTTCCACATCTAGGAATTCTAACTTGACAGTACTAGACTTGTTGGTAAACGTAATCCCCGGCGTGATCGAATTCATGAAATTAATTCTTTTAATTCCTCAGGTGGTTCACTCCAATCCCAAATATGTTATCTACATAGCGATAGTAACATTTCAAAAGTTTAGTCCAGAGTGTATTGTTGAAAATATGTTCTTCTTCAAGATATGCCATATAGGTATTCATATAACTGGGAGCCATTTCAGCTCCCATATGTCCCTGCTATCTGAATGAAATAGCTGTCCTCAAAGCTGAGAAAATGACTGCTTAGCACAATCTTTACCAAATTCAATACGAAAACCTTATCCGCTGAACATGTTGGTGGTCTTAGTAGTAACCACTCAACTGCCTGTATACCAGCTTGATGTGTTATGTTGGTATAAAGACTTGTAACATCCAGTGAAGAGGGTGTCTTTCCTCCTGTCAAAGTTAATAGTCTGAATTTTAACTAGAAAGTAGTTGGTGTCTCTGTCATGTCCTTGTGTTCTGGACCAAAGGTTGTATAACGGTTCCTAGTGATTGCATCGACTGTCAAAGCATCGACAAACCATACAATTGACACCAAAGCATCAACAAAAAAAAAAGAAACAAAAAAACAATTGAATGCATTTTATTGAATTTTTTTTATGGGGGGTTCCCCCAACCCACCTTTTTAATGTTTTGAAACACATTTGTGCTAAACTAACCCCTTTACCATTGAAAAAAATGCATTTGATGCTTTTTTTTCAATGGTATGGTTCGTCAATGCTTTTGTTTTAGATGCAATGACCGGAGATACCTGTATAACGTAATAAATATATTTGGCCTAAGGTTCCAGCAAGCTATTGGTAGCTACAATGATAGGACGTCCCAGTGGTGTTGCTAGACCTTTGTGAAATGTAGGTAAAATATACATCACAGGCATCAGTGGTTGATCCTTTGTATCATAATTGATGTGTTCGTTAGATTCTGCCTCATCTAAGACTGCCTGAATTATCTTCCTCACCTGGTCTTTTGAATCAGTGCGAGCTTCCGTATAGGTCTTAACATCTGAGAGTTGTAATTTTATTTATTTTTGTACTGTGCAAGGTCCATGATAACTAACGCCCTACCTTTTATCTGCTGGTTTGAATATGATGTCTGGCTTAGAACATATTCGGTTTAATGCTTGTTCACGATGAATAAAATTGCCTTTATATCTCTTGTTGAAATTCAGTTTCTTCAAGTCATTTTAGTGCATGCTTGTGAAACGTATCAAGATTTGGATTTCTGTACATGCGGCATGAATGTGATTTTAGGTCATAGTTCAAGGTAGTGACTGTCTATTCTGTTTCTGTCAATTCAAATAGCTCAAAGAATAGTTTGTTTCATTTTCCTAAAGAGATGGAAAAAGTCAATTTATTTTTCTTTCAACAGTGAACTACTATAATGTGGCACACATGAAATGCCTTTCTGTAGGGTCTTTTTCTCAGGCAATATGATGAAATGTTAACAACTAACTCTAAGGGTTTTTTCTTTATGCCTCTTATTGTTGAATGACTTCTTCTAAAACAGAGGCTCTTGTTGGAGTAGGTGTACCTGGCACTATATCTTCTACTGCTGGAGTTCACAAAATCAATTAGCAGAGACTAAATACTTTAAAAAAGTATCGTAGAAGTTGGTCAATGATAATTTTCTCCATAGCAAGGACTTCCCAAACTTAAACCCACCAACGTGCATTGTATGTGCTTTCTGGCATCTCCAAGTCTGTACTGAGGTGAATGGAGCTTTTTTCTTTACATCTGAAATCAAACATGACAGGAATTATCTGGTTCTCTATCTGGATCAGCCACTCCCAATATTATCAAGAGTAGGCTGGTCATTTTGTTTTCTGATGGGGTTTTAACTACTCGCTACTACTCTGGCATGCAATAGACAAGGCTACTTTTCTCAGAAACCCATTGATTGTTACTTAAACCAAGGACTGGTACCTAAGGGGACTCATTGTTATGTTACAAATACTGTCCATATTTATTCCCGCTTGATTTGAGAGGCATTGCACAAAGTAATCCCTGTCCGCCCACGCAAGCAATAAAATTGGCCATTTCCCACTCAGCTATTCGTTTTCATCTGGTGAGGAATTTTCATCACTTTCAAAGGTGGAGGTAGTACACTTCCTGAAATATGTCACTAGCTTTGCTACACAATTGGAACTTGTTTGTACCCGGGTACCTTGCGCTTGAAAATTATTTGTACTCTTTATATCCTTGTTGGTGGTAGTTTGTGCACATTTTTATTAAGGTAATTGGTGGTCAGCCAACACGTGTTTCGACCTCTCAGGGTAAAGTACATTTAAAAAATGTTTGCAAAATTGTGATATATTGTGTAGTGTATACATTAATATGTATATGATCAATATGTTTAACATGTAGAATAAACGTGAATTTTCATTTAGTTTGCAATGGTGACATGATTTATATAATGGATACCGTCAATTGGTTGTGTGCTTAGATGGGGTCAGCCAACCGAGGCCGAGGCCACCCACTCTGGAATATAGAGGGTCAATTTAATATACCAGTCGGCACATTATTGCCTTGAACAAAAGGATGTCCAGCTAGAAGTATAGTTTCGAAATAATGGATCTCTTTAATTCACATAGATTATTATTGTACAATTAACGCCACAGCTCTTTCAGTGAAAAATCCATATCTTTAGGCGTTACAAAAGCTAACGGATAAGGTCAACCGTTGTGTTACAGTTCACTTGTTTACTGAGGCGCAAAGGTTTCCTAAGGTTGTGAGAGTTGAGACTTCACTCCAGCTGGTCCAGCGGGACTAAAGAAGTGAGCAATGGTACTGGTCTTTCTTTGTAAGGTTGGAAGTCTGGTTCTCCAAGGCCTTATGCAGAGCTTGGCCATCAAAGGGACTTGGAGGCTTGTTGCAACTTCTTTAGCAGGACTCTGAACCTCATTATCTTGTGAATTGTCTTGCCTATGTAACAGAGTATGAAAATAATGCATGACTGTAGTGCTATATGTGCTCAGTGGCCAATGCATTAATTAGCCGCGAGACTGCCCTAAAAATAATTTTAAAAGGGGAATTTAATTTTACATCAGTATTTTGGAAATATTTTAAATCTTCTTTCCCAAGGTAACATCATCCACTCTGTAAACAATAATAAATCCATCCATACAGTATTGAAAAATAGTTATGCTTATTTTCCAATTATTTTTTTCAGTTGAAATTGAATCTTCACATAAATGCATTTTCAACATGTAAACGACGTTTTTAGTGGTGTATCTGCTTCTCAATAAGGATGTGCAATAAATATATGTACTATGTGGTATCCACATGATTTTGGATGCATTCTTATGCTGATGTTTTGGGCTAAGTGCCTTTTCAAGGCATTACGTTTTAATTTAGGCTTCTTTTCTGTTGACAAAAAAACAGTCAAGTCTGGTGTTTGAACATACAGAAGTCGTTTTGCAGGGAATTCATATTCATCATAAAGCATCTGTTTGCAATCTAATGTTTTTATTGTTGTAATGCAGCCAATATGCTTTTAATAAAATAATTTTTCAAACAAATGGGTACACCCATTAAAACTGGAACAATCACATTAGTTCAGATAAAATGGCTTAAAACACAGCAGTCAAAGAGAATGGCAGTTCTAGGAAGTTAAGACCTTGACTACAAGGAGGATCAAGACGGCAATGTTCCAAGCGTCCCTTTAATGCCAACCAAAACTTTGTTCAATGGTAAATTATAGTAGATCATTCCCCCCAAATGCCTATTCCACCTAATGGATAGATCAAAAGGAAGTATACTGTCCCTACCAGCCGCTCTCATTGCTCTCCTATGTTCATTCTGCAGTGGAAGACAATCGTACATAAAATGTTTATCAGTTTCTAAATATCCAAAGTCGCAAACCCTACATGTACACAAAGATCTATTTAATTTTAACCTTGGTCCAAGGCCACTAACGTATTCCCCACATTAAACTTTAGTCTTACATATTCTGTTCTAATATGAGTTGGGAAAAGAGTTAACATACATTCCCAATTCCGGTGGGTCAGGACGGCCATTGATATAGTCCCCACAACTGGACTTGAAAGACAAATTGGTCCATAATTGGGCTCTATTGGGGGCTACAAGATATCAGAATCTCAAATCTCCCGACACCTGGGCTGAAAATGCTCCCAGTGTTTGTTCAGAACCTTTGCCTGTTCTCCAGATTTCAGTACCAGTATTTTTCTTTTTTCTGTAGCTCGACCAGTCCTTTAATTTCATGTTGTAGAGGAAGTTGCCAGGGTTAATTAGATTTCAGAAACACTTGGCCTTCTGGGCTCCAACTATAGTTTGGGCAGATTTAACATTAAACTCCCTGGCAGGGTATTCAATTGGAAGGCTAAATTCACTAGTGTCTTAATAGAATGGCTCAACAAATCTTTGGCTCTCTTCTTTTCCCCGTAAGTCAATTTAGGGAGAATGTTCATTTCATATAGGACAGAGAGGGGGTACTCTGCATGCCTACTCCCAAATCGATTAATTGCACCAACTGTGATGATTCATGGGGTCACGTCACTTCTCCCCAGGGGGGAACACTTCTCTGTGAGGCTAGGGAGGTGAGCCCACTATGCAACATTCACTCTAGGGGTGGTAGAGAGTGTGACCTTACAGGGAGAGACTACCATCATAGAGACAAGGACTCCTGTTCTGTTGGTGAACTCCCTAATCCTCTTGTCTTTGAGTCCATGAAACACATAGTCTGCTGAGAAACAATCTGAAAGCACTACTGTATGCTATTGTGATACTCCTTCCTTTCTTCCCGTAAATATTGATACCACCAAGATCAGTAAGACATATAGTCTGCTCTCAATTCATTTTCCAAGAGTACTGTGAAGAAGATGATTGATGGAGTTATACAAACTACTCCTTTGCCAAATACAGAAGCTACTGGGAAGAGGTGGCCCCAAGGAGACATGAAGAATACACAATGGACACGAACAAAGGACTTTGACACTCTGCTGGGGAGTGAGCAGCTGAATGAAATACACATATAGAAATGACCTAATGAGAAGTGAAGCAGGCGTGAAGCCTGGGTGACCTGAAATGTTCAAACCTGGAAGCAAGAAGCTATGTTGGAGACACAAACCTCCAGTCGGGAGGATGCCAACAGCAGATTGGAGGAGTTTTTTGCAGGCCGATGCAGAGCAGGCCTGACTGGAGGCTGGAAAGCGACCGGCAGTGGAGGTACCGCGAGGAGGTGGACCGAGCAACCCATTAACTGCGCCGACACTGTATGGCCAAGGACCCAGCGTAGCCAAAGCACTGCAACAGGGAGCGGAAAGAGAAGCAGAGAGAATGTTCCATGAGAATGCACTGACCCAACACCCCAGGAAGAACCTGCAACGTGGCTACAACAGAGAGGAGGTAACGGGAATCACAGAGGTCTCAGTAATTGTATCACGAGTACTGCAAGAAAAGAAAGCCTCCGAGTAATATCCCTCGTCTCCAGAGTTGGGATATAAGTATCAAGTGTGAAGATTACATTACTAGTGATCTTCCTTGTCTCACTTGTTATTTCAAAGAGACTTAAAGAGAAGCATATCGGGAGTACTCTCACTCAACACACTATCATCAAAAGAGCCATTCAGGCTAGAGAGTGCCACGAAAACAATCTCCTTTGTCCGAGTGTTAGAAGAAATCAAGGACACTCCGGGAAGAGTTCCCCTTATTTTGACCGACAAGAGGAGGGGAAAGAAAGATGAGAAATAACTGTGCGTTAGAAACAAAAAGAGTGTTTGACTTTCAAGCAAGCCCTAGGAGAAGTCTGGGAAGAAATGCAAAGGTGGAGAAAAACAGTTGCATGAAACTATCCAAACTTAGCCAACGACTGAACCAGAAGAAGGGGATAATTCTCCTGGTTCTTTCACCTAAATTGTTGAATCAGGAGCGAAGGCAAAAGGTTAAAGCAGCTTGGAGGCTGACCAAGTCGACCAGAAGGAGATAGCAGTCGAACTGTTGGACTGGGAAAAGTGAGTCATTTTCCTGGTATTCTCTACAAGTGCTGAACTTGAACTATTACCAGGGACTAATAGAAATACGCCCCTTTGGCTGGGCTGATCCCTTTGCACCAGGAGAATGGAGTTATTCTCCTGGAACCAATTCTTTTAATGTCTTTTGTTACTGGTAGGGCTAGAGTAGGTTAGTTTGAACAGTGCACGTATATTTTGAGTTTGACAACCACCCTGATGACGGGCACTCAAGTTCTTATTTAGTTAGGTAGGGAACACCCTTTACAGATAGGGGAATATAGTTGTTTTTCATTATTGTTTAAATAACGATTGTTGTATACATGCCCCTCTCATCTGTCCGACACCTTACTTCAGCATGCTACACAACTGGCTGCATAATTTCAAAGTCTAATTTTTCCAGATGGTGCTTCCAAATTAACCTGGGGTCCATGGTAACTCTCAAGTAATTATATCATTGAACCTGTTCGAGAAGAGAACCCTGGAACCACCAATTATATCTCTTACAGCATTTCCTATTATTGCAATCAAACACCATGATCTTAGTTTTGGCTATGTTGATCTGTATGTCATGCAAACCTGCAAAGACAGCTAATGGATTAAGAAGACCTCACAGACCTTTAGGCGTAAGGTTCATTAAGATAAGATTGTCGGCATAGCCGGGCCAGGTGAGCTTGACATCACCCAATTTAGGGGCATAGTAGACTGCTACTTCCAAATATTTAGATAAATCGGCCATTTAGAGGTTGAATAATAAGGGGGGCAGAATACACCCCTGCTTCAGTCCTATCGTGGTCTTTATAGTGTCTGTGTGAGCACTCCTCCTGTTTAATCTAACAGTAGTATCTTGATAAAGCTTGCGCACCATATCAAGGAGCCCAGGTGAAATTCCCCAAGCTTCCAGGTTCTTCCATAGTGTTGCACGATTTACTGTGTCAAATGCAGCACTAAAGACCACATACGCCACATATAAAGGCTGCTGTCTAAAACACCATGCATTCTCTATGATGATGGTTAGGTCTAGTATATTATAATTGGTGGAGCTCTGTTTCCGGAAGCCAAGCTGGTTAGGAGGGAGTACCTGGTTATTTTGAGCCCAGTTAGTCATTTCTCTAACCATTAACACACCTGTAAAAATCGGTAAACGTGTTGGTTCAAAGAAATACATTTAACTCATGCTGTCTGGTAAGTCCTTCTTTGTTTGTATTAATGGAGAAGATAGGATATGCTTCTTCCTGAAGCATGGCCAGTTAACTATCTTTTCATTTATTTATCTCTTGTTTTTCATTCAAGATTAGTTCTTTACCTTACCTTTTCACTTCTTTATCTCCTCCTCGTTCATAATTTCTGATCTTCTCAATGCCAGCAAATCCTATGCAATCCATCTTTTCTGTTCTTGCCCATGTTTAGCAATGGGGTAATGTTTATCGTGTAGTCATATTGACCGCAAATGTTCTCTGATATTAGTTCTTAGTTTTCTTTAATTGCTGCCATTGTGCAGTTTGTTGCAAGTACACACAATTTATTT
The DNA here is from genome assembly GCF_040938575.1 of Ambystoma mexicanum. NCBI lineage: Eukaryota > Metazoa > Chordata > Amphibia > Caudata > Ambystomatidae > Ambystoma > Ambystoma mexicanum. The sequence goes on along the minus strand of NC_090931.1, from coordinate 1,314,397,283 downwards.
ATACGGTATAGGTACGAAACATACTCTTGGCTACATTCATGGAAATCCTTTGTTTCTGATTTCAGCCTTGTTTCAGTGTTTTCTTTAAAACTATTGTGTTGGTTTATAAAAACGTTATGCAAAAGATTAGATAAAATAATTTTGTGTGCATCAATATCTGGATCAAAACATTAATTGCACATTTTCCTATATCTTAAAAACCAGTTACTCTACACATTCATCAATTAATAACCGTCTAATTGTTAGTAATTCTAAAAATATCAACTAATTTTATCACGTTTAAAAATGTAACCAGCGCTATTGTAAGTGCGATATTTCTGCCACTATGGACCCTTCTCCAAAATGCCTTGTTAGCCAGCCATTCTATTTCATGTACAAAATGGTAAAAAAAAAAAAAAAAAATCTGCTTCAAATTTCTGCAAAGCCAGGCATGTTTCCTTTACTGATATTCCTGATGTATTCCACATCTCTGGTCTCTGGTAGGGATAAGGTTAAATCTAAGGCCCTAATTCAGAGAGTGTTTTCCAATGGGATTTTGCCATTATAAAGCGCTTCTGTGAAGTAGGCCCTAAATGTTAAGAAGGTTTTTATATATCATTCATCAGGAAATCTTTCTTAACATGTTAGGATGGTGCCATACTTCTTATTTTCTATTGCTAAATCCTTATATAATTTAAGCCGTCCCCTTATGTCATATGTCTCACTCCAGTCCCAATCAGAAAATCTTGCCGCGTTTTTATTCATATTTAGATTTTCTCTGTTTAAAACATTCAACATTTTCAAACACTTTTCTTTAAAATGTTGCATGCATTCTGGATTAGGCTTCTTCATTTGTCGTTGAATGTCGCAATACAGTGTATTTACACTAGAAATTAATATATTTCTATATAAAAATAATAGCCATGCATCTGTAAGTGCATACAATGAGTGAAGGCCAAATTCGTATTTAATAATTGCACTCGTTACACACGTTTGGGAGAGAAAATGCCTTACGCCAGACGTTCCCCACTAGGTTTTTGAAATTAAAAGTTTGATTGTTTTTCTCACCAGTTTTGTTTGTAATGTTGGGGCGTTTATTAAGCCACTTTTTCCTGAATACTGTCATAAAACTAGTTGTCTCTGCATATTTATTTGATTTCACTATTGGAGTCTGAAGTTCCCCCACTAGGTCTGTTATATTTCAAATTCTTGTTTCAGAACATCATGACCATTGCAGTTCTTTTTTCTAGGGATGTTTTAATTAAGTTATTGTGATACTTGTTTCGTGTAGTATTGAATTGGCATCAGTTGATTTGCAAGGTTTCTTCTCTTTTGTAATTTACTATAGAGGGTTCCAGATCAAAAACATTTTCTTGTCATAGCTGCTATGCAATGTCAGTTCAGTGTGGAATTCATTGATGTTAAAGTTTGTTGGGGAATTGTATCAATTGTTCCTCCATGCCGTTCTAATGACAAAAAATATTATCAATGAATCTCAAACGAAGTACATAATTTTTCTTTGTTTATAAATCTCTTCATGAATACAAAATTAGTGTTTTGTAAAGTAAATGCCAATGTCTTATATTTCTTGAAATGAGTGGAAAGCCACTGATTTGGATGCACAAATATATTTGAGTGCATCTTTAGCCACGTTTATGTTTAATCGATGGAATTCCTCAATTATCAATTGTAACCAAGAAGCAATGAACATACTGTGAAATCTTGTTCAATACATCTGTGTATACAAGTCCAATGTCAATAATAGCTTGCTTCGAATTCTGATAAAAGTTTGAGGACAGAACCTCTGTCACTTACTATTGGTCAGGACAGTGGTAACCCTATGCTAGGTTTATTTATTTGTTTGTTTTATTGTGCGATACAGTTTAGAAAAAACTTTTCACACATCATACAAACAAAACAATTCATTAAAAAAACTAAAAGGAATATGCTAGGTTTATGCATTTTAGGAAGAATGTAGATGGTAGATAGTAAAAAGTAGACTTTCTTCGATGTTTCAGAAATCAATGCTCATGTTAATCTTGTGATAATAGAGTGGCTGTTACTAAAAGAGAACTAAGAACTTTCATTGTTGAACGTATGTGGGCAATATGACACATTGATCGCATTATCCTATTGCTGAAACCTAGCAAGAACAGCACAAAGCAGAAAGGTTTAAATGTGATGTGCTGGCATTGAGTAGATCTATTTATATGACGTTAAAAAATATAGGTCCTTATTGATATGAAACAATCTTTAATTCCATGAACATATGAAAAATATTTAGTAATAGTAACATATACAATGAACTCTAATTGACAAACTAACACCTGATTTGTTTTTGTAATTGTATGAATAGTTGATTAGTTGTTGCCAGTGCAGACAAAGTCCCCCTGAAAAAGCACTTTAAATAATACAAAACGTACCACAAAGCACTTTCGTACCACGGGCTGACACTCCATATTGGTTGGAAATTGGTGCCCTGTGTGAGTCATAGTTATAATAAAAGGCTTAAACCAGGACAATGTACATTTTATTTTCTTTAGTAAGAATTCTCTCCGGTTGAACATTACACTTCACAGAGGGTTCTATGGAGACCTTTCCACTTTTGGGTTTTTTCCTTACTGCTCATATGACCGTCTGAGAGTCAGACACAACAGTGTTACATCACCCTCTGGGCCAGTCAGTGGCTCTCGGCACCCACTAAGAAACTAGGCTGTAGTTTCAGCAACCTCTTTGTTGTATTGAGTGAACATTCTTCAGAGACTCTTGTCTGGCCTCTTAGCTTTGTCAGGCAAGAATTCCTAAGATTTCCCCAGCCTCTTAATTTTTTGTCATGTTAAGCTACTGGGTCTTGCTAAAAATGCATTGCTTTTTGAAGGCCTATTAATGCTTATGCTCCTGAAACTAAAAAAAGATGGGGTTGGAAGCAAAGCAGAGGTCATCTGTTCAAGGGAGGTGGTGATTTTATTTTGTAGCCTGTAAGCGTGTGTGCATGTACTTTGTGTACATTTTGCAGTAGTTTGCTGTTAGTAAAATAGAATAGCAAATCTTAAGTTTTGAGCCATTGCTTGTAGTCATACTGTACATCATTTGATTGCAACATAGTGCGCTATGTCTTGCCACTGTGCAGTGTGAGAGAGCACATTAATAGAGTCATGACATGCATCAGAACATAGGGTGAGCATTGTTCTCATATTATAATGAGGAATGCCACCGGGATGGTTGCAGATCTTGACACTACTTAGCACAAAAGGAAACGTTACTGAATATCAGATTTAGGCACCAGCATGCAACCTCCTATAGCATTGTGTTTACCATTATATCCCTATGTGGGAAAGTCGTTTTTTATCCTGGTATCCATCCATTTTGTTTCTTGTAGCTACTTTTAACGTTTTGGCCAAGATGTCCATGTGATGGATTTATTTTTCTTAGTGTTGCTTTTCATAGAATTTGGCTGCAATTTCTTCTCGGTATTCTAGTTTTTGGACAGTGTGATCGGAGTACGAGTAGTGGCTAAACCGCCTACTTACCCCTAACACTAGTACAAGCCAACAATGATGCCAATCATAAATGTGATGGGCACAGTCAAGGGATACACCTACTGTGCCTTTTGTGGAAACATGGGTCCAGGGCAGGCTGTACTCTTAAGATGGGTGTGAATGTGATTCAGTAGCAACGCAATCGGCAATTGAACAAGAGTCCAAAATAAAGGAATGTCCAATATAGGTTCTATACAAATGTATATACTTTAATTAAACGCAATGAATGCAATAACGTAACCACCCTCCCACCCTGTAGAACGAACCAGAGAATATGGATAATGTAAATGTAGTGAGCACTCAGGATATTTTAGCAAAGGGTAAGAAACAAGAAATTGTTTGCAAAAGATTCAAATTAGTGTTTTATTAGGTTTGGGAGTCCCAAAAAGGGACTATTGGGGATGCACATCTCAAAAACACTGGAGTCTTTTTTTCGGTGGTTCGATGCCATTAAACCAGGCTTTGGAATACTGTTGGTGCAGGTCAAACCAGTTTTGGATGCTACGGGTCATGCTGTGAGACTGGCGTTAACCACCAGTTCACACACTCCATGAAACAGCCACAGACACCACTTGCAAGGGGCCTTTTTCCAAAGAGCAGAAGAACACAGAATTGCAGATGATCGCGGTGCAAAATTGTATACAATCCAAGATGATGCTGACTCCTGTTACTAACTTTTGATGTTTTCCTGGGACAGAAAAACATGATGCGGGGGGAGCCTAGCCAAGACCAGTCACAGCCCTGTGTTATAAGAATCCCAGAAAGCAACCTACAGGAAACAAAAGGGGAGGAACACAGTCTCTTATTGAGGTATAGAGGGAGAAACCTAGTAGCACAGATAACTCTGGAGGAGCTACTTCCTCAGCTGCAGTCGTCCTTCACAGAAAGCAAGTTCCTCAAAGATCACATCTGGGAAAAGATCAACTTGACTCCGAAGAACCCCAAGGAAGAAATATCACTGGCCACACAGTGTTTGCCGAAAGCCAGATAGCAGCTGGATAAAACTGTCATTCGTTGCACTAAAGAACCTCTTCACTTGGAGGACTGACAGGAGGCGAAACTCTAGAGCCCCAGACCCACACCTCCCTTGGAGGAAATAAGAGGGTGAATGTTTCTACCTTCCAATGACAGCAAAGACTGGCATGTGGCTGGATGGCCAATGCCTAGGTGGGAAATTCCTTGATGAGTCAATGACTTGGTGAAGGATCCACAAGGTGGTCTAAACTCAGACCAAACCCTGATAAACGGGGAGAAACGGATGGTCTATTTCCAGAGAAGACTCTAATATAAGGTTGAGGCTGCAATTCTGATCTAAGGTAATCCCTGATGTAATTTACACCAAATTCAGGACGTGGACTTCTAGAGACAAGTGCATGTTTTGACAAGGGCGGTGATGAAAACTGGCAGGGAGGTGTATTTGGTCCTAGAAATTGGTATACTTAATTAACGCATCAATTTTCGAATCACATGGATGCTTACAGTCCAGGTATGTGGATCTGTTGTGATGGGATTTATGGACTCCATAACCCATCTTAAACTAAGACAGTTCGGTCCAAGAATTTGTCTTACCACTTGGTATATATATGTTTTCCCAGTGGTACACCCACTTGTTGTTCCAGGGGAGGTGGAATATGGCATTAAGGAGGAGATTAGCACTGGTTTAGATTGAAGCAAAGAAGACTAGGCACAGTCCATCAATACAGCACTGTTTTATCATAATTATGTTTGGAGCGTTGTATGTTGCTCTAACATTGAATGTGATGATGCAAGTTGCATCATTTTGTCATTTCAATAGAGCCTGGGTATCCATGCAAGGCAGGTTCCATTACACCATCAATCCTATTTATGGCCTTGTTACCCTGTGGCGGGTACAGTTAATTCATGTGCACCACAGAGTGCCAAGGAACCAGCTCAATCGTGGCTCTACTCCATGCCATTCCGCATTCAAGGACCTGGAAAGGTACTAGCTGGTGGAGCAAGAAGCTCGGCAACTCCCTCCTCGACTTCTAACCTTTTCTGGTACATTGGCAAGTGGCTAGCAATTAGGTACTCTTTTTACCTGAGTGCTGGTTGCTGTTAGGTAGGCCTCCCACACCTGACTGAGGGGGGTTCCTATCCCCTTGGGACACTGTCAGGTTACTGACCTTATCACAGCTACAACACATAATTTGACCAAGTCACGAGCAGATGACACCATGAAAGAGTACCTAAAATCTCTGAGAGTGGAAGGAGTATAAGTTGTTCCGATCACTTAGTGTCACCAAGGTAGGCTAGAGGTAGGCATGGACAGCGGCAACCAAAGCAACGCGTGCAGACTATTGCACCCCATGCGAATATATTGAGTTGGCCCATTACCACATAGGATGTACAGTTCCGGGGCAAACGTTTGCTGGGTGCTTGAAATCCAGTCATGCCAAGGTATGTTATGCAGCATTTCCAGTGCTGAAGAGCACTAAAAGCAAATCCACAGAAACCACACACAACCAAGGTCGCAGCAGTGGATTCAGTGGTAGAAAAAAAATCCAGTTAGGAAGAGGGTGTCAAAGAAGCCTTCATCACCGTGTTCTGCTGTGCTTATACCGGCAGATGGTGACCACCATGAAGCCAGTTAAAGATCCCTTGACCCACATCTTCAGCTAATACTGCCAAGAGTCCATATTTTAACACATTGGAGCATGACACATTTGGTCCTGAACATTGCCTTCATCACGGACATTCATCAGGACTTGGGGCAAGGATGCGCTTGATTGTGGGAACAGCAATGTGTTTTTCTGCCAGACCAGACCAATGGAAGTGGTTTTGGATACCAGTCCCACTAGTCTGGGGCTGGTACTGATGAAGACCTGAGATGCTGTCACATTTTTTTACAAAGTTTGGATTGATTTACCCTTAGAAAGTAAAGGTAATCCAGATATGGGCCTCTCACTCTCTGTGCCTAGAGAGGCACACCACCTTAGCCACACCTCAGTGATGATTCCCAACAAGACAGAAATGCTTGTCTTTAGAAGGATCCAGAGACTTGCGGTAACCAGAGGACCCCTTCAATGCGACTTGTGTCGGAGGAACATGTTTGTTTCATTTCTCAGTTTGCAGTACCATTATCTGTGTCCCTGAAGGGACTACTCACAGCTTCCAGGGATGATGACTGCTTGCAGCTCATCATTAACAACAATCACATGGATGGGTGAAAGGACCTCATGACACAACAAGCTCATCATTCAGAAAAGGCAACGGGAATCCTGCCCAGTGTGTGGAGGGGTTGCCTTGAACTGTCTACATCAGAGGGTGGTCTCCTCTTGATGAGATTGTGAAGTGTTTTCCCTTTAGAATTGAGGCCTATCGTCATTCCACTGGCACGTATTTGTCATCAATGTGTTGTCAAGAAACAGGCGTATCTCAGTGAAAAGGTATGTTTCTCAGGACTGGAACACTCAATTGACAACATGATAATGGCCTGCACATGGTGTCAAACTACTATCAAGAAGCAGAGGCAGCCCCTTTTCCAATCCTAAGAACAGAGTGGCAGGTCACAGTAGTAGTCTGTAAGCATTGACTTTGGTACGATACTCCATGATCAACATTTTATTGTGTTGATCGATGAATACTCGAGTTACCCGTTGTGGGGAATCTTGCAGATCCCTCACCAAAACCCTGCCTCAAGTCTTCTCCCAGGTGGCCAGGAGAGGGCAGACACTTCCTGATCCCAATCCTGGAGATGGTGTGCTGCGGGAGGATCACCTGGGTGGAGACAAGGCCCAGGGTAGTGGGGAGATTCCATGGGATGAGGCACAATCTTTTTCCTCTGAGAGGGATGGTTCTGACTTATTGTCACTTTAATATATCTCAACCTTCTAGTAAGACTGAAATGGCAACCTCCAAAGTTGTAACCCCACCACATGTTATATCAAGTTATATCAAAAGAACAGGTCTATTGTATCCCTAAAAATAAACCTCTTGCTCAATGCCCAAGGTATACCAAAAAGAGTGACGGAAATGCGGCCTCTTCCAAACACCCACAATCCCTCTTGTTAAAATACTAAGGGAATTAAAACCACCCTTAAAAGTGTAAAAGGAATGGAAAAACGAAAGTGAACTACAAGTCCCATAATAGCACAGGAACTGAGACGAAGACCGCTCAGGAGGCGTGTGGAGGTCTAGGACAGGCAAGTAGGCCTAATAGCCTTTGCCTTGGTTAGGCAATTAACACTAAGGGCCTGCACCTGAACTTAATTGCTTCACCTGAACTTAATTCCCTCACCTGAGAGGCATAAAAGGCTGCAGTGGGAAGGAGCAGAAGGAAGGAGTTGGAGCAGAAGCTCGAAGGCTGGCAGTAGTAGCAAAAGGAGAAGAGCACGAGGCTGGCAATTCAAGAGGAAGTGTGATCACTTAAGGGGCGCTGGGAGGAGAGAAGAGCAGGTTTCACCTGCAGGTTCTGAGTTGCTACTATGTTCACAAACCCTGTCTGGCTGTGGCTACATTGAGAGAGACGTGGCAATATTGAAGGTCTTCCCAAGTGCACCTACTAGCTGTAATTGTGCTGCAACCCGAGCCCTGGGTGCAGAAGCATGCCGAGGGATTGAGGAGTGAGGAAGACTCCCCAGGGTCGATGCCGGATCAGAGACACCCATGCTGCAGAGGGGTGTGGGTCCCAAGAGTGCCTGAAGTAGTAGTAGCAGGAAGGAAAGTCAGGAAGTGGATGCAGGCCGTAACTGCAGTGCTTCTGGTGCCGGTGAGTGAAGCTCCGTATTCAGATTCACTGAAAAGCTCTTGCCAGTAACTGTTACCAGCTCCCTTATCGTTCGCTTAATAGCAGAAGCGAGTGGAAGTTGTTCGATGTTATAAAAATCCCAAGAACAAAGGAAATGTATCACACGCACATCTAAAGCAAGTCCGAGTGCTTTTGTGAAAGAAAAAGCTTTTCATTTCCATTGTTCAAATGTATAACCATAAGTGAGTGGTCGCGTGTCCAATTGAGAAGGGAGACTGCTTTGTTGAATCACTCGGAAAGTTTTAATTGATTATTACAAGTTGGTATTAACACGAGAGTAAAAGTATTACTAATGAAAAGGAAAACAAGTTCTTAAAGTTCCTTAGCATTGAAAATCTCCATCAAAGAGTGGTCACGTATACCTAAATCTGTTTCTCTTGGAAATTTGTAACCTTGTAGCATGAAGAGCAAGTATTTTATAAATTATAGAAGTTGCTGAAGTAAAGAGAAAAACGATCGTTACCCAAGCCAGTGGGCAAGTTATTTCTATAGTGAAACCAGTCCTATTAAAATCTAACTACTTTACTTTGACGTTGTTGAAGTAAAGTCTAGTGTTCTCTTATACAAGTGTGACAAGGTTATCCAAACCTGAAAGAGTGGCAATACAGCTTTGGGTTTACTACTGGAACCAAGAAGTTGTGCATAAAGCGGGGCAAGGGAGCTGGGTGTTTGTAAGAAGATCAAATCAACAATCTGTAATGCTGAGACAGTTGCAGCTGAGAGGGAAGCAGTCTGAGAGCAAAGACAGATTCATATTGGTGGCTGTCAGACAGGCAGAAGAGGCAAAGACGCTGCCCTTTCCTTATGGTCTAGGAAACAAGAGTGCCTTGCCTACCTGTGGAGGTCGAAGAGTCTTGTCTTTAAATTGCCTAAGGTACCAAGTTGGAGCATATCTATCAGAACTGCGGTTGTCTATGAGACTGTCAGTGAATGTTGCATTAAAAGTGGTTAAAGCAGTGGACTACTGTGGAGCAAAGGAACCTGTCTCCACAGTAACCACAGTACAAGGGGGTTGTTAAGAAGCAGCAACACCCTGAGAAGAAGAAGCCTGACAAATCATACTAAAGATGTTGCAGAAGTGATAATCAGATGGACCAATTGTTGAAGCAGAAATAGTACTTTTGTCTTTGAACTCTAACAATACCATCCTGGAAGGAGGACATCCAGGATTACAATTGGTGCTGTGTTCTTTGTTGGAATTGGAAGGGGCACTTCTTAACAGACTGACAAAGAACTGTTACCAGTGGATTTTTTTTTGTTTGAACTTTTGTTTCTTTGGAACTCCCAAGAACGGATTCAAGACTTTGCTTCTGTTTATGAACACTTCGAGAGATTGACTTTGGACATTCCTGGGAAAGGGATCTACTCAGGACAGGTTAGTCATCCAATTCTCTGGTTGTTTGGTAAGCACTTGTTTATGGTTTACTTTGAATGTTCTGGTGTGTAGTGTGAGGCCCAGTTTTGTGTATGCGTGGACATTTTCCCTTAGGGCCTAGACTAGGTAGGGAACTCCAGGTAGAGTAGACTTAGTTAAGTTTTCTTTGCACTTTTCTTTATTAATAAAATGTCAAATACTTTTGAATGTGTCTTGTCAATGGTAGCCAATGTGGCAATGCTTCGGTCGGAAAGAATGTCAACGGCTCACAAACTTCCAGAATCTCTTTGGTTAGACAGTGGGCTGTGTCTCTAGTGCACTTCAAACATTCGTGGACAGCCCTTAGTGAGGAGGTACTGTTTAGTCGGAATGACAATGTTGCATCCCACCAAGACCCTGCAAGTACTTCGAACATGGGAAATCCACAGATGGCCAGAAGGAGGGAAGATAATGCTGCAGGGCCCCAAGGTGATTCGCGCAGTAGTTTTGTGACTATGTACTATATGTTTAAGATCTGTTCCATGGTTATTTGCATTGCATCACCCCATGTTGGCCAAGTGCCAGTGCTGATGTAGGCCGTTAATGTGAGCTGCCAACAAGGCTTTCAGGATTACGATGGAGGAGTCCCCACTCCTGGCGGCGGTGCACAATTTTGTAGCGGAATAGTGCAGGACTTCACGCTTCTATACCCATGTGTCTCCGAAAGAGGTATTCTGAGATAGGAAAGGGAGGCTGTCGATCCCAGTGCATGGCTTCAGAACATGTCGACATTTCATCCTTTGCAGGACAGCAAAAGAACTCCAATTAGCACCCTGGAAGGGGGCACGGGCCAATTGGGAAGCACAGAACGGGGCTGTATTCTCTGGTATACGCCTGCATTCCGAACAGCCTGAGTGCTGTTGGCCAGCGCCCCCGAGCTTGCTCCTCCCTCACCTCTTAGTACCCCTGTAGTTCAAGTTCATACGCGGGTGCCAAGGGTGTGTTTAACTCTTTTTTTTAAAAAGAACCCACCTTGCAGTGCGGGGCAGGCACTAGTTTATGAAGTCTCTTTCCTTGTTGATGACGTTCTGCTCGTCAATATAGAAAAAAGAAATTCAGATTTACCGCGCAGTGCTGCAGCGCACCACAGGTTTTTTTTTGTTTTAATTTAAACGACCGCGTATAAACTACATGGGTGCTAATGTCGATATAACCCTCTGGGGCAGGCTGACCGCTGCTGGTAACAGCCTGCCACCCACATCAACTTGGCCAACCTTAGGGTTTTATTGCCTCATTATAGAAGGTAATCGCACCGGCCATAAGGGAGAACAGTTCAAATGTACTTCACATAATTCTAATTCTACTTAATTGGACTACTCCAGTGTTTCTATAAAGCAATTATCACCCTACTAATGGGTGATACTGTGTTTCACCGCCTCCAAGTTTGTTAACCAGCAGGACAGCGTTGGGCATAAGATGGAGGTGTACATTGAGGTGGGTGATATGGCATGTGTACAAAACAGACAAGCAACTCATATACTAAGAATGCCTCTTCATACTAGCGTGCGTGAACTCTGAGGTTAAGGGTTCTGTGGGAACTGTGAGTGATGGAAGACCATCACGAGGAATGAGTTGGTTTTGCATAGTGCATGCCTGCATGAGAGCGAAGGAAACGCTCATTGTGCTGAGATCAAGGACTGAGATTAAGATGACACTATTGACCAGCTGGTGGAACAATGGAAACAGTCGCTTACTGAGCGGGTAGACAGTGGGGGCTGGGGTGTGGGGGGGATTGACAATCTAACACATCATGACACCGGAAGTACCCTAGACATGGGAGAACCAAGTGGTGGCCAAGGAGAGGCAAAATACACCTGCAGAGCCACAGAGCGATTTCCGAAAAAGTTGTACTATATGATTAAGCTGTTTTATGTTATTTGCATTTTGAAGAGGGATGTTCTCTCCCCCAATCTTCTGGAGCATTAGTGGACACTGTAATATTGAAGGTGATGAGACATGTTGGATTATTGCGCCTTTTCGGTTAAGGCTGTTCGTCAGCACAAGGTGGTCCACATCACACCAGCAGTCCTCCGTGTGGCACGATTACTGTGTGGAGGGATCCAGTGAATCCACTTAATCCACAAAAGGCACAAACAGTGGTGCCTGCTGAGGAGAGGACATGGCGAGGAGACGATACACAGATTAAGGGGACACTGATGCTGAACGTTGGAATGGGCAAGCATGAGTGAAAGGAATGGGACACAGGATGAAGCAGCGCCAGTGGGGCGTCAAGAGAGTCAGAGGCCGATTCATGGAATAATTAGCGTGGCGCAAGTGGGCAAAAACGTGCGAATCGCAGTGGAATAGCGAAAATCGCAGTGCAAGTGCGATAATCGCACCAAAAGCAGCGCACATCGATTCATGGAAGGCCGTACGCGAGAAAACCAGCGGATGTGCGATAAAACAGTGCGCGGCGCACGTTGGCGCACAGGCCATCTAATAGCGTGCGCCAGGTCACAGCGAAAATCGCACCGGCCACAACGAAATTCGCACATAGCGCGGCACACGCAACAAAAGTAGGCGGAACACGGGCGTAACACTCGGAATGGGGAACAACTTGCCAAAACGTGGGCGTCACGGGGGAAGTACAGGGCACAAGTGCGCGGAACGCCCACACGCTCGCCTACAACACGTATTCATGGAATAGAATAGGGGAAAAAAGCGCACGCTCAAACCAGCGCACAGGCACAAACACGACCGCCACAAGAAAGCAGGCGGTAGCGTCTCTGCGGCTGTAAGAAATGTGCGCCAAAAGGTGCGCCAACAAATAGCACCTATATACTGCCATGATGAATGTCCTATACTGTGGCCCTCCAGGACAAATGACGTGCAAAGGGGTACCCACAAACACGGACACCCGCTGACAAAAAATACGTGTGCGTGTATACCTGGGTGCGCGGGAAGTCTCACACGCAATTTCAGCAGGGTACGTGTATTTCAGGGGTGCGCGGGAAGTCACACACACGATTGGCCCAGTGCGAGCAGGGTACGTGTATTTCAGGGGTGCGCGGGAAGTTACACACGCGATTCCAGCAAGGTATGTGTATTTCAGGGGTGCGCGGGAAGTCACACACGCGATTCCAGCAGGGTACGTGTATTTCAGGTGTGCGCGCGCAGTTCCACACACGATTGGCCCAGTGCGAGCAGGGTACGTGTATTTCAGGGGTGCGCGGGAAGTTACACACGCGATTCCAGCAAGGTATTTGTATTTCAGGGGTGCGCGGGAAGTCACACACGCGATTTCAGCAGGGTACGTGTATTTCAGGGGTGCGCGCGCAGTTCCACACACGATTGGCCCAGTGCGAGCAGGGTACGTGTATTTCAGTGGTGCGCGGGAAGTTACACACGCGATTCCAGCAAGGTATGTGTATTTCAGGGGTGCGCGGGAAGTCACACACGCGATTTCAGCAGGGTACGTGTATTTCAGGGGTGCGCGGGCAGTTCCACACACGATTGGCCCAGTGCGAGCAGGGTACGTGTATTTCAGGGGTTCTGGGGAGTACCACACGTGAATTGGCCGTGTGGGCCCTCCCAGGTGTACGCTCCACAACCTCCACGGACCCTGCAGCCAGCCCACACCACGGGGGACTACCCTGCACCCCTGCCCATGTCCCGCAGGCAGCCCATTCACCATGGGCATGCCCCCCAGCCAACCCACATGTCACCTTGCACTACTGATCAACAATGCATGTCTACCAAAACACCCACCCCCCAGCAGTGCAGGGGCACCCTCCACCAGGCCCCCACTCATGTCTCCCACCACCCCCACCCCCCTGCCACCATGGGCAGCCTCCACCAGGCCCCCACTCATGTCCCCCTGCACCCCCACCCCCAGGCAGTGCAGGGGCACCCTCCACCAGGCCCCCACACATGTCTCCCACCACCCCACCCCCAAGCAGTGCAGGGGCACCCTCCACCAGGCCCCCACTCATGTCTCCCACCACCCCCACCCCCCAGCCACCAGGGGCAGCCTCCACCAGGCCCCCACTCATGTCTCCCACCACCCCCACCCCCCAGCCACCAGGGGCAGCCTCCACCAGGCCACTACTCATGTCTCCCACCACCCCCACCCCCCAACCACCAGGGCCAGCCTCCACCAGGCCCCCCACTCATGTCTCCCACCCCCCCCACCACCCAGCCACCAGGGCCAGCCTCCACCAGGCCCCCACTCATGTCTCCCACCACCCCCACCCCCCAGCCACCAGGGGCAGCCTCCACCAGGCCCCTACTCATGTCTCCCACCACCCCCACCCCCCAGCCACCAGGGCCAGCCTCCACCAGGCCCCCACTCATGTCTCCCACCACCCCCACCCCCCAGCCACCAGGGCCAGCCGCCACCAGGCCCCCACTCATGTCTCCCACCACCCCCACCCCCCAGCCACCAGGGGCAGCCTCCACCAGGCTCCTACTCATGTCTCCCACCACCCCCACCCCCAAGCAGTGCAGGGCCAGCCTCCACCAGGCCCCCACTCATGTCTCCCACCACCCCACCCCCCAGCCACCAGGGGCAGCCTCCACCAGGCCCCCACTCATGTCTCCCACCACCCCCACCCCCCAGCCACCAGGGGCAGCCTCCACCAGGCCCCCACTCATGTCTCCCACCCCCCCACCCCCCAGCCACCAGGGGCAGCCTCCACCAGGCCCCCACACATGTCTCCCACCACCCCCACCCCCAAGCAGTGCAGGGACACCCTCCACCAGGCCCCCACTCATGTCCCCCTGCACCCCCACCCCCCAGCAGTGCAGGGGCAGCCTCCACCAGGCCCCTACTCATGTCTCCCACCACCCCCACCCCCAAGCAGTGCAGGGGCACCCTCCACCAGGCCCCCACACATGTCTCCCACCACCCCACCCCCAAGCAGTGCAGGGGCACCCTCCACCAGGCCCCCACTCATGTCTCCCACCACCCCCACCCCCCAGCCACCAGGGGCAGCCTCCACCAGGCCCCTACTCATGTCTCCCACCACCCCCACCCCCAAGCAGTGCAGGGGCACCCTCCACCAGGCCCCCACTCATGTCTCCCACCACCCCCACCCCCCAGCCACCAGGGGCAGCCTCCACCAGGCCACTACTCATGTCTCCCACCACCCCCACCCCCCAACCACCAGGGCCAGCCTCCACCAGGCCCCCACTCATGTCTCCCACCCCCCCCCCACCCCCAGCCACCAGGGCCAGCCTCCACCAGGCCCCCACTCATGTCTCCCACCACCCCCACCCCCCAGCCACCAGGGGCAGCCTCCACCAGGCCCCTACTCATGTCTCCCACCACCCCCACCCCCCAGCCACCAGGGCCAGCCTCCACCAGGCCCCCACTCATGTCTCCCACCACCCCCACCCCCCAGCCACCAGGGGCAGCCTCCACCAGGCTCCTACTCATGTCTCCCACCACCCCCACCCCCAAGCAGTGCAGGGCCAGCCTCCACCAGGCCCCCACTCATGTCTCCCACCACCCCCACCCCCCAGCCACCAGGGGCAGCCTCCACCAGGCCCCCACTCATGTCTCCCACGACCCCCACCCCCACCCCCCAGCCAACAGGGGCAGCCTCCACCAGGCCCCCACTCATGTCTCCCACCACCCCCACCCCCAAGCAGTGCAGGGGCACCCTCCACCAGGCCCCCACTCATGTCTCCCACCCCCCCCACCCCCCAGCCACCAGGGGCAGCCTCCACCAGGCCCCCACTCATGTCTCCCACCACCCCCACCCCCAAGCAGTGCAGGGCCAGCCTCCACCAGGCCCCCACTCATGTCTCCCACCACCCCCACCCCCAAGCAGTGCAGGGGCACCCTCCACCAGGCCCCCACTCATGTCCCCCTGCACCCCCACCCCCCAGCAGTGCAGGGGCACCCTCCACCAGGACCCCACTCATGTCCCCCTGCACCCCCACCCCCCAGCAGTGCAGGGGCACCCTCCACCAGGCCCCCACTCATGTCCCCCTGCACCCCCACCCCCCAGCAGTGCAGGTGCACCCTCCACCAGGCCCCCACACATGTCTCCCACCACCCCACCCCCAAGCAGTGCAGGGGCACACTCCACCAGGCCCCCACTCATGTCCCCCTGCACCCCCACCCCCCAGCAGTGCATGGGCACCCTCCACCAGGCCCCCACTCATGTCTCCCACCACCCCCACCCCCAAGCAGTGCAGGGTCAGCCTCCACCAGGCCCCTACTCATGTCTCCCACCACCCCCACCCCCCAGCCACCAGGGGCAGCCTCCACCAGGCCCCCACTCATGTCTCCCACCACCCCCACCCCCCCAGCCACCAGGGGCAGCCTCCACCAGGCCCCTACTCATGTCTCCCACCACCCCCACCCCCCAGCCACCAGGGCCAGCCTCCACCAGGCCCCTACTCATGTCTCCCACCACCCCCACCCCCCAGCCACCAGGGCCAGCCTCCACCAGGCCCCCACTCATGTCTCCCACCACCCCCACCCCCCAGCCACCGGGGGCAGCCTCCACCAGGCCCCTACTCATGTCTCCCACCACCCCCACCCCCCAGCCACCAGGGTCAGCCTCCACCAGGCCCCCACTCATGTCTCCCACCACCCCCACCCCCCAGCCACCAGGGGTAGCCTCCACCAGGCTCCTACTCATGTCTCCCACCACCCCCACCCCCAAGCAGTGCAGGGCCAGCCTCCACCAGGCCCCCACTCATGTCTCCCACCACCCCCACCCCCCAGCCACCAGGGGCAGCCTCCACCAGGCCCCCACTCATGTCTCCCACCACCCCCACCCCCCAGCCACCAGGGGCAGCCTCCACCAGGCCCCCACTCATGTCTCCCACCACCAGCACCCCCACCCCCAAGCAGTGCAGGGGCAGCCTCCACCAGGCCCCCACTCATGTCTCCCACCACCCCCACCCCCAAGCAGTGCAGGGGCACCCTCCACCAGGCCCCCACTCATGTCCCCCTGCACCCCCACCCCCCAGCAGTGCAGGGGCACCCTCCACCAGGCCCCCACTCATGTCCCCCTGCACCCCCACCCCCCAGCAGTGCAGGTGCACCCTCCACCAGGCCCCCACTCATGTCTCCCACCACCCCCACCCCCCAGCCACCAGGGGCAGCCTCCACCAGGCCCCCACTCATGTCTCCCACCACCCCCACCCCCAAGCAGTGCAGGTGCACCCTCCACCAGGCCCCCACACATGTCACCCACCACCCCACCCCCAAGCAGTGCAGGGGCACACTCCACCAGGCCCCCACTGTCATGATCTCTGCTTCCAAAAGGTCAGGGTTTTCCCAACTCCCTTGGAAGCAGATCCATAACCCAGGTTCCGAGTGCCAACCAGTCCCAATTGGGACCTTTTGGACCCAGTCCTGGCGCCAGTGGCACCAGGCTCATAAATATGCCCAGTCCCAGCGCTGGAAGCGCCGGGCTCATAATGCTTGGGTGGACTTACCTGCAGCAGACCATGCTGCTTACTTGCCTGCCAGTTGAATCTCTGATCCTCTTCTGTTTGGAACTACTTTTCCTGTTGGGTGGGGCAGGAGCCACTCCCTAGATTCAGAACACTGGAACTCTTCTGGAAAGCAGGAACTCTTTTCTTACCTAGGCGTGGCTGTGAAAGGAGACACCTAAGCACTACAGGAGGCTATTTAAACCACACCCGATGGATGAATCTTGCTTTGCGTTATTCTGCATCCTCAGCAGCAGAACGCTCATCGTGTCTTCTGCATCTGATCCTGGGCCTAAGGAAAAAGGCTTACCATTCTGAATCCAGTCTTCAGCAACACCTATAAAGACAAGAAAGAACAGGTTAGCATTACGGTCTTCAGTGACAGCTCTTCACTTACCTGGTCCATCGGCTGTCACCAACGCCTCGCGCTGCATTCCGGCATCTGAAAGACAAAGGCTTACCTACTCTTCGTGCGCTCCGGAGGTCTTCACACTGCATTCCGGCATCTGAAAGACAAAAGCTTACCAACTCTTTGCACGCTCCGGAGGCCTTCGGCGCTGCATCCTGCATCTGAAAGACAAAACAAGGTGCGTTTAAAGACATTGGGGAACTTTAATACTCACGTGCCATTACTCCTTTCCACATCTAACCCAGTGGGTATTCCGGCACCCTGCAGCAGCCCCGAACTTGTACCTGCAAAATAAAAAGACAGTTAGAGCGCATCGTGAAGCAGGCAACAAGCGCTTACTTACGTGCTTCCAGGCGCTTCTATTCATCACACGGGCTCCATCTTCAACTCACTTCAGCCCGCCATCCGCCATCGCCGGAACCCTGCAAAACAAGAGACATCATTACTAAAGACTTTAAAGACATTAGAATTACTCGAAACTTAACGTTCGTGCAGTAAACGACGGACAGCAGTCCTCTGAAGTCAAGAGGCCTGCTCCCCTTATCCAGTGAAGAAACTGGTTACAGCACCCTGCCTCGAGGCAGATGGAGAGCACGGAGTTCACTTACCTAAGGTGAGAGCGTTAACCTTTGGGGTTCTACAGGAGAAGAGAAAGGGAAGAAGAGAGAGACATTCAATAACCCAGTTCATTAATCCTACATTTTATATCTGCAGACATCTTACCCTTCGAGCCAGACATACAGTGCACAGAGGTCCAGCCCAAAGAGCCAGCCGTGTGTTACACATCACCTTTGAAGATAAGGTATACGCCCAGTCAAGACCGGCGCCTCTACGGGAATCAGGTGAGCGTTACACCCACTCATGTCCCCCTGCACCCCCACCCCCCAGCAGTGCATGGGCACCCTCCACCAGGCCCCTACTCATGTCTCCCACCACCCCCACCCCCCAGCCACCAGGGGCAGCCTCCACCAGGCCCCCACTCATGTCTCCCACCACCCCCACCCCCCAGCTACCAGGGGCAGCCTCCACCAGGCCCCTACTCATGTCTCCCACCACCCCCACCCCCCAGCCACCAGGGGCATCCTCCACCAGGCCCCCAATCATGTCTCCCACCCCCCAGCAGTGCAGTGGCACCCTCCACCAGGCCCCCACTCATGTCTCCCACCACCCCCACCCCCCAGCCACCAGGGGCAGCCTCCACCAGGCCCCCACTCATGTCTCCCACCACCCCCACCCCCCAGCCACCAGGGCCAGCCTCCACCAGGCCCCCACTCATGTCTCCCACCACCCCCACCCCCCAGCCACCAGGGCCAGCCTCCACCAGGCCCCCACTCATGTCTCCCACCACCCCCACCCCCCAGCCACCAGGGGCAGCCTCCACCAGGCCCCTACTCATGTCTCCCACCACCCCCACCCCCAGCCACCAGGGCCAGCCTCCACCAGGCCCCCACTCATGTCTCCCACCACCCCACCCCCCAGCCACCAGGGGCAGCCTCCACCAGGCCCCCACTCATGTCTCCCACCACCCCCGCCCCCAAGCAGTGCAGGTGCACCCTCCACCAGGCCCCCACACATGTCTCCCACCACCCCACCCCCAAGCAGTGCAGGGGCACACTCCACCAGACCCCCACTCATGTCCCCCTGCACCCCCACCCCCCAGCAGTGCATGGGCACCCTCCACCAGGCCCCCACTCATGTCTCCCACCACCCCCACCCCCAAGCAGTGCAGGGTCAGCCTCCACCAGGCCCCCACTCATGTCTCCCACCACCCCACCCCCAAGCAGTGCAGGTGCACCCTCCACCAGGCCCCCACTCATGTCTCCCACCCCCCCCCCACCCCCAAGCAGTGCAGGGGCACCCTCCACCAGGCCCCCACTCATGTCTCCCACCACCCTCACCCCCCAGCCACCAGGGGCAGCCTCCACCAGGCCCCCACTCATGTCTCCCACCACCCCCACCCCAGGTCCTCACAATCCCCAATCATGTGCGTAATGGTCAGCCTCCTCAGCCAAAAAGCCCTACCAAGTAACCCATTCACCCACATGGAAATAGAAATCACATGTTACACCCCCAATGTTCATGAAGCTAATGAAGCCATGTCCGTCACACACAATGGTTGCAATTGAATGTGAAAACACACAACATGACATGCATGAAACCAATGAGATGATACCACACAGTGAAGTATGCAAACAAAATTGTATTGAAAAAAAATAAGAATGCTAAAGAAAGAAAACAAACTACAATGTGAATGAAAAAAAATAAGCTGCATGTCCGTATGAAAAAATAAAACTTGAAATCCAAATGGAAAAAAATCTCCATGCAATAAAGAACTATGTACAAAAATAACAAGGGTCCATGAGCCCAACTGAACAAAGGAAACCTACTAAAAAACCTACCTAAAAATCAACTATATACAAAAAGTGGAGCAGTGTCCGTCGACTCCAAATCATAATACGAAAGAAAGGAAACCTAAAACTAAAGAACTATATATAAAAGCGGCGGGCAAGTCCAGCGGCTCACTCTGTGGTGTCCCGGGCCAGGGCATCATCGAACTCCTGTTCGATGTCCCGGAGGCGGTCCAGTTCCATGGCCCCGAGGGTCCGCAGGGACGACGCCGTGTCCTCCTCCAACCCCCTGCGGATTGCCTCGAGGCACTCGGCCCGCCTCAGGGCCCTCCGCATGGAGTTCTCCGCCCTGACCATTGTGAGCCGCGCCTCTTCCGCCCGCCGCCGCTCCGCACCTATGGCGTGGCCCAACCGCTGCCACACGGAAGACACGCTCTGTCCTGGGTCCCCCTGCCCTCCGGCCGATGCCTGCCCCTCCGATGTCGAAAGCCCCGAGCCTTCATGGCTCCCACCATGTTGCTGCTGCTGCTGCTCTGCCTCTGCCCGTGCACTGCCTCCTGCTGCCTGCACATCCTCCGCCGGCTGGGGTGCACTTGTTGATGTGGCCACCCCTGCTGGACCACCGACTCCCGACTGTGGCAGGGATGCCTCCTCCACCAGCCTGGCCGCACCGTCAGAGGCAGCTCCACAGGGCACCCAGGTGACTGATGGGTGGGAAGATGGCACAGAGGACGACTGGCGCGTAGGGGGTCCAGTTGAGGAGGGGGTTGGAGCAAGCCCCATCAGACGGAGGAATCCGGCCTGGGTGACCTGTCCCAGCAGGCTGACGTGGTCAACGAGCCATTCGAGATGACGTGCAGTCTCCCCATGAAAAGACTGCAGGTCACCTCGCATGGCCCGTTGACGCAACGCCACACCAGCCAGGACAGGCTCAACCCGGACCTGGATGGCCACGTCCGCAGGCAGAGGAAGGCCAGTTGACGTCAGCTCATCCCCTGCCTGAAAACTGGTCTGGACGTAGGCATCCCTGCTGGTGCAAGATGATGCAGGGACAGGATCGGGGACAGGATTGCACACAGGCACCTCCGCGGCCGCCTGTGCTGCCTCCTGTCCCTGGTCCTGCACTGCACCACTAGCACCAGTGGGATCCCCACCTCCAGACCCCGTCCCTGGTGCTTGCGTGGCCCCCTCCTCCACCAAACCCCCCACCAACCTGGATGACTCCGTGCCATCTTCCCCCGTTGGGCCCTGTGGGGTCCCAGCTGCCCCTTCTGCTGCCGAGGAGTCCAACTGCAACCTCCGCCTCTTGGACCTCCCCCCGGCAGCTGCGGCCTGGGACGCGGCACCGGACTCCTCACTCCCCGACGAGATGACAACACGGGAGGGGAGCCAGGCCTTGCGTCTCCGGCTGGCGGTCGGATCCCCGCCGCTGTGCTCCACAGCACCTTCTCCGCCCTCTTCATCAGTTGACGCTGCAGACAGGGAGAAACAAAACACAGGCATCAGGGCACTGTACAATGGACACATACACACATGACAGTTGCACAGGAGTGGCATTGGCAAACCTCAGACATGTCATCACAATCCCCAACACACATGTCATTGCAACTGGCACACATGAGCCATACCACAGCCATATCGCAACTGCCACCACCATCCCTACACATACAACAGCATCAGCATCCAAAGGGGAGCCAGACATCACATGCAACACAGGAAGTGCACCACACATGTACACACACCACCACACTTGCATGCATGTCCACACCTCTGCCAAGTGTTGCACTGTTCAGACGGGCATCCATGTCACATCTGCCAATCAGGCTTCCACATACCGCTGTCACATGCATCCATGTTGCATCACTTTTGCACCCTTGTCAAATACACACACATGCACATGTACACAGTGCTCATAC
Organism: Ambystoma mexicanum; assembly: GCF_040938575.1. Lineage (NCBI taxonomy): Eukaryota > Metazoa > Chordata > Amphibia > Caudata > Ambystomatidae > Ambystoma > Ambystoma mexicanum. The sequence goes on along the minus strand of NC_090931.1, from coordinate 1,314,375,515 downwards.
ATGCAGCCGAAAACAACATACATGCCTGACATCACGGACATGTCTACTTACATACACATTCATCCAAACATGTGTGCACGCACAACTGCATTTGCCATGCAAGCCCACACACACAAGCACCATCCATGTCTCACACATTACAGCCCTCGCATGTGTCAGCCCCACGGCCCTGTACACCCCCACCCATACTCGACCCCATACAAACAGATGTGCAACCTGCACAATACAGAATAATCACCACACGCACTGATCACAATCAGGATGCATGTACACTCACCGCTCGACTCCAGACGGGTCTGCTTCTCTAGGACCTGGACGTGGAGCGCTGGGGATATGCGTTCCAGGACCCCCATTTGTTCTTCCGACAAGTGGCCCCGGCGCCCCTTGGCATCCGCTGCCTTCAAGAGGCGCCGGGCCTTGTTCAGGGTCCTGGACCTGAAGTCCTCCCAGCGCTTCCTGACATGTTGTAAGTCCCGGACTGCCACCCCCTCCGCGTTGATGGCAGTCACGATGTCAGTCCAGATCCGAGTCCGTCCTTCCTTGTCGGCGCGGGAACTTCCGAAGAGGGCATCATACTGCCCCAGGACTTGCTCCACCAGGACACCAACTTCGGTGGCACTGAAGCTGGTTCCCCTCTGCCTCTCTGGCCGGGGGTTGTCAGTGGTCACAGATGGTGTTTGCCCCGACATGACAACCCCAGAGGCAGGAGTGGGTGTGCAACTGGGTCCTGGGGCTGGGCTGTGGAGCAATGGAATTCCAGTCGGGAGTCTTCGGTTCCAGCAGGGGTGGTCACAGCAACAGCACCCCTGGCTGATGTGCAGGCAGCAAATGGCAGTGCACGTCGGCAGCAGGCAGTCAGGCAGCAGCAGATGGCAGGTGGGAGCGTGCTCGGGGCTCTGGGGGGCAGTAGTTCAGCCTTCTGGGAAGGAGCGTGGTCTTCCGTGTGCTTACGCGTGGCCAGCTTGGTACGGAGTGATTTGGCACGTGAAAATCCTGCACGTCAGCATGAAAACCGAGGAAAGGCCCCTAGCGCGTAAGCGCGGCAGCATGCATACACGATTCTATTGGACTAAAGGCCCTCAGCGCGTAAGCGCATCTGTGACGTGAGCCGCACGGGTGTTTCCCACACAGCACGTGATGACAGAGCACACGTGGAAAGACTGCACGTCAGAGTCTCATCGCGTGTAATTGGACAGCACGTCAGAGTCTCATCGCGTGTAATTGGACAAAAGTGCGCGTACACGCGATTGGCCTATGTACGTGTATATCAGGTGTGCGCGGACACTTACACACGCAAGTACGTCAGCGCACCTGTATCCCGGTGTGCGGGCAATTTCCACACGCTATTGGACTCTGCACTGGATTTCTGGGGTGTGCGGGTCACACGCTCGCCTACAACACGCGCAACGCATTAATTTGCGCGCTAACAAAATAACTAGCTCAGACCCAGGATGAACATACCGTTCCTAGCAGCAGTGGCCGTGGCCTACCAAAGGAGGAGGAGGATAGTCAGGGCCAGAATATTCACACCCAGAACCAGCCTTTTCGGGATGCCTGATGACCAGGTGCATGGGAGGTACAGGTTTCCACCACACATCATACTGGACCTGATGAGTGAGTGGGAGGACGACCTCACATCACCCACCCTGTGCTCCCAAGCACTCGGCCCCCTGGAGAAGGTCCTCAATGTACTGCACTTCTTAGCCACTGGATCATTTCAGCGGACAAGTGCCATTGTGGGTGGTGTATCACAGGCCACCCAGTCACGCTGCCTACACCAGGTCTTGAACATCATCACTGCACGCCCATCAGTCCGCAGGCACATATACCTGCCCAGAATCCCTGCAGAAAGGCATGCTGCCGCCCTGGATTTTTACGCTGTGGCACGATTCCCCAAAGTGCTAGGTGCCATCGACTGCACCCATGTGGCTCTACGTCCCCCCAGGGCATCTGAGCACATCTATAGGAACCGCAAGCACTGGCATTCCATCAACGTGCAGGTAGTATGTAATGCCAAGGGAATCATCACCTCAGTATATGCCAACTATCCCGGGTCAACCCATGACAGCTTCATTTACCGAATTTCCACCCTAAGCCGGGACCTAGAAGCTGGCCGGCATGGCGACACATGGCTGCTTGGTGAGTATGAATGCCACTGCACATGCATGCATGTCGGATACTGAGCTAGGTCACAACCCCACCAATGATACCAATCACCACCTCCACAGGGGACAGTGCCTACCCTCTCAGCCCCCACATGATGACGCCAATTCGGAACCCCACCACGCCACCCCAGGTAAGATATAACGCTGCCCACATTACAATCCGGGGCATAGTGGAGTGCACATTCGGAGTGCTGAAGTCACGCTTTCGCTCCCTTGACCGTTCTGGCGGGCAGCTGTTGTACGCTCCCCCAGTAGTGTGCAGGATCATAGTGGCAGCATGTGTCCTGCACAACGTTGCAACACGCCGGGGCCTGGCCGTGGACATGGTGGTGCCCCCCCATCCCCAACCACATGCACAGCCGTTGCGCATGGGAGGTGAAAGGGCACGGGGGGAGGCAGCCCGTACACAGCTAGTGGCTAATTACTTCACATAGAAATCACACCCCTGTGGAGTGCACACTGCCCTGGCACATTCCATCTGACAATCAATGATGACTCAACCTGACACTGATCCTGAATGTGTGGAGAAAGAACCGTGAAAACCATATCAGCCTGAGATTGTTCACCTGGAAGTGTCACAATGTGTGCATCCCTACCCACACTGACACCACCAATGCAGTTTTGTGAAGTTACACATTCAAGCAGCTCAAATTAATACCCACTTGCAAAATGCAACAAGAGGACAGTGCCATGTCAGCCAACCCAACCCCAGCACCGCCACACGACACACCGTGCCATGTCATGCTATTTGCAGCTAAACAAAGTAATCCCCACAACATGACACTACTGTCACAATGTACAGTGTCCCTATTAGAAACTTGCAACACGTGAAATGCTCACAGTAATGGCGGACCAACAACAAACTTGAGCACGTACTACCATTGACTTGACATCACTAATGTTTAATATTAGTAGTCTCACCACCTGGAAATGCCTGCACTCCCACCACTACCAACTGTGCAGTGTTGGCGCCTGTAGAGTTGTAGGTGCACTGCTGCCAACATGGACCACATCTCCAGACTAGAGGTCCTTGTGTAGACATGAGGAGAGGTAGACACAGAAGATGAGTTACACATCAATGCAACATGCAGTGTACAACACAACAGCAATATGCACTAGGAATGTATACACAGTATTGACTACAGACTGCCCACACAGCTCATGGGAGTCCAACGTCACTGTGTAATTCACTGTCACTTGGGCACACCCTTTGCAAGCCCATGGAAACGGGAAGCAGGAGGGGTGTGTGTGACTCAAACCCAAGCATCTGAACCAAATACATTACAAGCCTGCATGTGCCCAGCCACAATGCAGCGTATGCCCACAGGAACCACGGAAGCCAACAAATCGTCCCAAAAAAATTGGGAATAAAAGAAATAAAAATAAAAATAAAAATAAAAAAAAAATAAAAATGGCCATTGAAGGTCCTGGGGGGGTTGGGGAGGCCACCCAGGAGGTCCGAGGACAGGATGCACACCAGAACCCACCTGCGTGGATCCTGGGAAAAAAAAAACACCTCCATGGGCTCATGGCCCACACGGCTACCCTATTGTGGGAGTATCACTGCTGTCGCTATTATCACCCTGTGCAGCTGCATCGGGAGGTGGTTGCACTATGGGAGGCAGCCCACGCAAGGCCCTAGTCTGCTCCTCCATGGCTGCAAGCATGCGGGTGTGGTAGGTCTGGTTCTGGAGGATGAGTGTGCGGAGGTCCCCATGCAACAACTCACGGGATGCCCGGACCTCCGCCCTCGTTGCCTGCATCTCAGCTGAGAGCGTACGGGTGAGACGCTCCAGCTGCTGTTCTGTCCTTTGGTGTGTAGAAGCCTCAAGCTCAACAAGAGTCGTCCTGAGGTGAAGGAGCTCCTGCCTCAGGGCTTCCCTGTGGCCCTGGGACTCAATGGAGATGGCCTCCTGCAGAGTCGCCAGTGCCGCCCGCCTGTCCCTGTTGGACCCCAACATGTCCTCCCTGTGTGACTGGCAGATGGAGTCGGTTGCCTGCTCTAGTCGCTCCATCAGCCTTTCAGGGGGGACAATGGAAGTGGCCACCCTATCCATGGCCTGAGCCATCATCTCGGATGATGCTGCCTGTTGGGTTGCCATACCGTAAATGGATTGCTCCCATGCGGTATTGCCAGGTGGCGTACGGCCACCACGTCGGCGGGCACCACACCTGTCTGGGGCAAGGCGAACTGCGCCTTGCTGTGCCGGCACTGCCTGAGGCTGCAGGACTGCATTCCCCCTCTGATCTGCTGGCCCAGGAACAGGATCAGATGTCGCGGAGTGTGACCCTGCATCCGTAACCAACAAAGGCGTAGTTGGCAACACTGACATCCCCATTGAGGGTTCTGACCCTGGTGCAGGTGGGTGAGACAGAACAGAATCCCTCCCTGGAACACTCACCTGCGACGGCACGTAGGTCTCATCCGAATCAACACCTGAGTATAGTTCGGGGGAGGTGCAGCCAGAGACACCCCTTGAGAGCACGACCTGCAGCACTTGTGGGTTCTCACCCACCACCACACCACGTCCCTCACTGGTGGTTGGTCGGCCCTCGGACCCCTCCTGGGTCTGCACCATCTCCACAACCCCAGCAGTATCAGGTGCGTCTTCCCCTGCAAAGACATAAAAACAAAGAAATGGAAACAGGCATTAGCACCATGGCACACAATGAGGGCTGAGAAGCAAGAGAACCAGTACTTGTTTGACACATGTCCCACATGACTAAAACCCTCCCATGCATGCACCCTCACTGCGTATGAAGGGCAGGCAAATGGCACACACTGATGGCACCAAGATTGAAGATGAACACATTTTCTGCATGCTGCCTGGCAGTGGCATCACACATTGGCCTGTGATTGGCAGGTGAAACACACATGCCATCACACAGATGGCATGTATCATTGCTATTGAGTGAAGATGGAGAGGAGGCCAGCACCTATTCATTCTGTCCAGTTCCCGCATGTAATAGCTTTTCCAATTCAAACAGGTCAGATTCCTCACCTGGAGCTGCCAGTCCGAAATGGTCCAATTGCACAGGGACATGTTTGAACAAATGATATCCAGGTAACAAAGTCACTCCACTTTACCATAGCCATGTCAGACATGTGACTAGAGGACTGCGACATGCCTAGTAAAAGTGGTGGAATGTAAGAAATCTGACTAAATGAACAGTGGAAAATTTAGCAACTATGTTGTGGCAAGGTGACACTTCAAGGGCAACTGGCGTGCAGTTGGGCTAGATGTCTACTGTTGGCAGAAGGGATACAGCTATGGGCAAATGCAGATGCGCTGGATGTATTGCATGAAGCACATGGCTGACCCATACGACTCAGGCGCACACACTCTCACCTGGCACACAAACAGAAGCCCTCACACACACCATGCACATGAATGACACACACATGCATGCGCACTCACCGGACAATGCCTCGTAATCAGCCAAATCTCCCACGCCTTGGATCTGTTCCTCCGTGACGCAGGTCCCAGCGACTGACTCATGTGGAGTGAGTTCCATGTCTGCTACTGGAGACCCACCTCCAGTCACTAGAGTTGCGGCATGACTTGAGGCCAGCTTACTCTTTGCCCTGCGCTTTAGGTCATTCCAGCGCTTATAGCAATCATTGGCTGTGCGCCTCACGATTCCAAGGGCACTTACGATGTCCGCAATGGTCTGCCAGTGTGCCTGGCGTTGTGCAGGTGTGGTCTTGGATCCTGCAACAATGACCATCTCGTTGTCATGTGCGGACACATACTCGACAAGTGCATTCAGTTCGTCATCCGTGAAGCTGGGCTTCCTGGACGGGCCGGACTGTGTAGCCGTGTCTGGGGCATCAGCCTGTGCCGGACGAGCACTCTTCCTCTTCCGCTTGGAAGGTGGTGGTGATCCTGAGTGTCCTGCGCCGCTCTGGACACTAGGGGCAGGAGCCCTGGTGGACTCTGTATCAGGAGTGTGGGATTGCACACTCAGCATGGGAGTTGGTGCAGGCATTGGCTCTAGTGTGATGGTGTCAGGGGGTATATCAGCAGCATGGACTAGGACCGACACTGTCCGGGCTGGGTGTGTGAGGGCTGGGGTGGATGGAGCCGCAGCTGCCCCTGCAGCCTCTCCGCCCTGCCTACTTGGTGCAGCAGATGACCTTGCTGCCCCAGATGCACGTGGCATGGTGACATCAACGTGCACCAGCGCACGTGTCATAGGCCTGCTGACCTGGAAGTCAGCCATGGAGTCAGCCAGGTCTGGTGCCACAATGGGCTGGTCCAACAAGGGCTGAGCATGGATGGTGTCAGCCACATCAGCCTCAACGGGAAGGGGGGGGGGATTATGGGTGCCCTTGACTGGTCCTCTACACATGGGGGGACAGGCTCACCCTGCAAGTAATGACCACGTCCCCTACCGGATCCACCACGGCCACCACTTGTGGCTCTTCCACCTTTGCCACCCTTACGGAATCCTCGCCTCCCAGCCATGGCACTGATGTTAATGTGCGTATGGGAGTGGCAGTAAAATATAGTCCTGGGCAATTGGGGGTCAAAGGGGTTGGGTACCAGATGGTAATTGTACCCTAGTGCTCTTGCAAGGCTGATTGTAACCCCTGGGGAAAGATGACGGGTCACGCTACGCACAGGAGCCCCAAAAAAGGGAGATGACATGCACGCAACCCCTCCTAGACCACGTGTGCAGAAAGAAAAACCTGCACTACGCTGTGGCACCCAGTAACACAAGAATGAACGTATGCGTGTCACATGCAGCCTAGAATGACCTCTGAAGGGGTAGGCTACACACAGGGCAAGCACAGATGTTAGATACGTGTGTGACTCACCGTCTGCCTGGTAAACGAGCGTGTAAAAGGAGCGCGTTTGGTTGGCAACACCCCCGCCAAAAGAAGATTTGTACGCTGTCTGAGGAGACAGGACAACAGTAGAAGGGAACACTGTTTGAGGGAACAGGCCCAGGTAAACCAGTAAAAGAGTAAAAGGAGAAAAATCTGTCAGAGATAACAGGGAATACGAACTTGAAACGCTGTGAAGTAAATCGCGTGTGAACCGACAAGAAGTACAGAATTCACCCACTTGCTCTCCACGAAAAGCACGTACAAGGAAATGGTGTTCTACGCGTACCTTTTATACAGGCCCACACGTCCAGCGTCACTTAGGCGGCGTCTACGCGCTAGGGCCATTTCCACCAATTACACGCTTTGTGACTTATGGGTGTACGGCCATTTCCACCAATTACACGCTTCGTCACTTCTGCGTGTACGGCCCATGTGCGGCCATTTCCACCAATCACACGCGATGAGACTCTGACGTGCAGTCTTTCCACGTGTGCTCTGTCATCACGTGCTGTGTGGGAAACACCCGTGCGGCTCACGTCACAGACGCGCTTACGCGCTGAGGGCCTTTGGTCCAATAGAACCGCGTATGCGTGCTGACGCGCTTACGCGCTAAGGGCCTTTCCTCGGTTTTCACGCTGACGTGCAGGATTTTCACGTGCCAAATCACTCCGTACCAAGCTGGCCACGCGTAAGCACACGGAAGACCACGCTCCTGCCCAGAAGGCCGAACTACTGCCCCCCAGAGCCCCGAGCACGCTCCCACCTGCCATCTGCTGCTGCCTGACTGCCTGCTGCCCACGTGCACTGCCATTTGCTGCCTGCACATCAGCCAGGGGTGCTGTTGCTGTGACCACCCCTGCTGGAACCGAAGACTCCCGACTGGAATTCCATCGCTCCACTGCCCAGCCCCAGGACCCAGTTGCACACCCACTCCTGCCTCTGGGGTTGTCATGTCGGGGCAAACACCATCTGTGACCACTGACAACCCCCGGCCAGAGAGGCAGAGGGGCACCAGCTTCAGTGCCACCGAAGTTGGTGTCCTGGTGGAGCAAGTCCTGGGGCAGTATGATGCCCTCTTCGGAAGTTCCCGCGCCGACAAGGAAGGACGGACTCGGATCTGGACTGACATTGTGACTGCCATCAACGCGGAGGGGGTGGCAGTCCGGGACTTACAACATGTCAGGAAGCGCTGGGAGGACTTCAGGTCCAGGACCCCCTGAACAAGGCCCGGCGCCTCTTGAAGGCAGCGGATGCCAAGGGGCGCCGGGGCCACTTGTCGGAAGAACAGATGGGGGTCCTGGAACGCATATCCCCAGCGCTCCACGTCCAGGTCCTAGAGAAGCAGACCCGCCTGGAGTCGAGCGGTGAGTGTACATGCATCCTGATTGTGAGCAGTGCGTGTGGTGATTATTCGGTATTGTGCAGGTTGCACATCTGTTTGTATGGGGTCGAGTATGGGTGGGGGTGTACAGGGCCGTGGGGCTGACACATGCGAGGGCTGTAATGTGTGAGACATGGATGGTGCTTGTGTGTGTGGGCTTGCATGGCAAATGCAGTTGTGCGTGCACACATGTTTGGATGAATGTGTATGTAAGTAGACATGTCCGTGATGTCAGGCATGTATGTTGTTTTCGGCTGCATGTATGAGCACTGTGTACATGTGCATGTGTGTGTATTTGACAAGGGTGCAAAAGTGATGCAACATGGATGCATGTGACAGCGGTATGTGGAAGCCTGATTGGCAGATGTGACATGGATGCCCGTCTGAACAGTGCGACACTTGGCAGAGGTGTGGACATGCATGCAAGTGTGGTGGTGTGTGTACATGTGTGGTGCACTTCCTGTGTTGCATGTGATGTCTGGCTCCCCTTTGGCTGCTGATGCTGTTGTATGTGTAGGGATGGTGGTGGCACTTGCGATATGGCTGTGGTATGGCTCATGTGTGCCAGTTGCAATGACATGTGTGTTGGGGATTGTGATGACATGTCTGAGGTTTGCCAATGCCACTCCTGTGCAACTGTCATGCGTGTATGTGTCCATTGTACAGTGCCCTGATGCCTGTGTTTTGTTTCTCCCTGTCTGCAGCGTCAACTGATGAAGAGGGCGGAGAAGGTGCTGTGGAGCACAGCGGCGGGGATCCGACCGCCAGCCGGAGACGCAAGGCCCGGCTCCCCTCCCGTGTTGTCATCTCGTCGGGGAGTGAGGAGTCCGGTGCCGCGTCCCAGGCCGCAGCTGCCGGGGGGAGGTCCAAGAGGCGGAGGTTGCAGTTGGACTCCTCGGCAGCAGAAGGGGCAGCTGGGACCCCACAGGGCCCAACGGGGGAAGATGGCACGGAGTCATCCAGGTTGGTGCGGGGTTTGGTGGAGGAGGGGGCCGCGCAAGCACCAGGGACGGGGTCTGGAGGTGGGGATCCCACTGGTGCTAGTGGTGCAGTGCAGGACCAGGGACAGGAGGCAGCACAGGCGGCCGCGGAGGTGCCTGTGTGCAATCCTGTCCCCGATCCTGTCCCTGCATCATCTTGCACCAGCAGGGATGCCTACGTCCAGACCCGTTTTCAGGCAGGGGATGAGCTGACGTCAACTGGCCTTCCACTGCCTGCGGACGTGGCCATCCAGGTCCGGGTTGAGCCTGTCCTGGCTGGTGTGGCGTTGCGTCAACGGGCCATGCGAGGTGACCTGCAGTCTTTTCATGGTGAGACTGCACGTCATCTCGAATGGCTCGTTGACCACATCAGCCTGCTGGGACAGGTCACCCAGGCCGGATTCCGCTGTCTGATGGGGCTTGCTCCGACCCCCTCCTCAACTGGACCCCCTACGCGCCAGTCGTCCTCTGTGCCATCTTCCCACCCATCAGTCACCTGGGTGCCCTGTGGAGCTGCCTCTGACGGTGCGGCCAGGCTGGTGGAGGAGGCATCCCTGCCACAGTCGGGAGTCGGTGGTCCAGCAGGGGTGGCCACATCAACAAGTGCACCCCAGCCGGCGAAGGATGTGCAGGCAGCAGGAGGCAGTGCACGGGCAGAGGCAGAGCAGCAGCAGCAGCAACATGGTGGGAGCCATGAAGGCTCGGGGCTTTCGACATCGGAGGGGCAGGCATCGGCCAGAGGGCAGGGGGACCCAGGACAGAGAGTGTCTTCCGTGTGGCAGCGGTTGGGCCACGCCATAGGTGCGGAGCGGCGGCGGGCGGAAGAGGCGCGGCTCACAATGGTCAGGGCGGAGAACTCCATGCGGAGGGCCCTGAGGCGGGCCGAGTGCCTCGAGGCAATCCGCAGGGGGTTGGAGGAGGACACGGCGTCGTCCCTCGGGGCCATGGAACTGGACCGCCTCCGGGACATCGAACAGGAGTTCGATGATGCCCTGGCCCGGGACACCACAGAGTGAGCCGCTGGACTTGCCCGCCGCCTTTGTATATAGTTCTTTAGTTTTAGGTTTCCTTTCTTTCGTATTATGATTTGGAGTCGACAGACACTGCTCCACTTTTTGTATATAGTTGATTTTTAGGTAGGTTTTTTAGTAGGTTTCCTTTGTTCAGTTGGGCTCATGGACCCTTGTTATTTTTGTACATAGTTCTTTATTGAATGGAGAATTTTTTACATTTGACTTTGGACTAAATTTTTTTCGATTTGGATTTCAAGTTTTATTTTTTCATATGGACATGCAGCTTATTTTTTGTCATTCACATTGTAGTTGGTTTTCTTTCTTTAGCATTCTTATTTTTTTTCAATACAATTTTGTTTGCATACTTCACTGTGTGGTATCATCTCATTGGTTTCATGCATGTCATGTTGTGTGTTTTCCCATTCAATTGCAACCATTGTGTGTGACGGACATGGCTTCATTAGCTTCATGTACATTGGGGGTGTAACATGTGATTTCCATGTGGGTGAATGGGTTACTTGGTAGGGCTTTTTGGCTGTGGAGGCTGACCATTACGCACATGATTGGGGATTGTGAGGACCTGGTGGGGCTGCCCATGGTGGCAGGGGGGTGGGGGGTGGTGGGAGACATGAGTAGGGGCCTGGTGGAGGCTGCCCCTGGTGGCTGGGGGGTGGGGGTGCAGGGGGACATTAGTGGGGGCCTGGTGGAGGCTGCCCCTGGTGGGTGGGGGGTGGGGGTGGTGGGAGACATGAGTGGGGGCCTGGTGGAGGGTGCCCCTGCACTGCTTGGGGGTGGGGGTGGTGGGAGACATGAGTGGGGGCCTGGTGGAGGGTGCCCATGCACTGCTGGGGGTGCAGGGGGACATGAGTGGGGGCCTGGTGGGGGCTGCCCATGATGGCTGGGGGGGTGGGGGTGGTGGGAGACATTAGTGGGGGCCTGGTGGAGGGTGCCCCTGCAATGCTTGGGGGTGGGGGTGGTGGGAGACATGAGTGGGGGCCTGGTGGAGGATGCCCCTGCACTGCTGGGGGGTGGGGGTGCAGGGGGACATGAGTGGGGGCCTGGTGGAGGGTGCCTCTGCACTGCTTGGGGGTGGGCGTGGTGGGAGACATGAGTGGGGGCCTGGTGGAGGGTGCCCCTGCACTGCTGGGGGGTGGGGGTGCAGGGGGACATGAGTGGGGGCCTGGTGGAGGGTGCACCTGCACTGCTTGGGGGTGGTGGGAGACATGAGTGGGGGCCTGGTGGAGGGTACCCATGCACTGCTGGGGGTGCAGGGGGACATGAGTGGGGGCCTGGTGGGGGCTACCCATGGTGGCTGGGGGGTGGGGGCGGTGGGAGACATGCATTGTTGATCAGTAGTGCAAGGTGACATGTGGGTTGGCTGGGGGGCATGCCCATGGTGGATGGGCTGCCTGCGGGACATGAGCAGGGGTGCAGGGTAGTCCCCCGTGGTGTGGGCTGCCTGCAGGGTCCGTGGAGGTCGTGGAGCGTACACCTGGGAGGACCCACACGGCCAATTCACGTGTAGTACTCCCCAGAACCCCTGAAATACACATACCCTGCTGAAATCGCGTGTGGAACTTCCCGCGGAATACACGTACCCTGCTCGCACTGGGCCATTCGCGTGTGGGACTTCCCGCGCACCCCTGGGATACACATACCCTGCTGAAATCGCGTGTGGAACTTCCCGCGCACCCCTGGAATACACGTACCCTGCTGAAATCGCGTGTGGAACTTCCCGCGCACCCCTGGAATACACGTACCCTGCTTGCACGGGGCCAATCGCGTGTGGAACTTCCCGCGCACCCCTGAAATACACGTACCCTGCTGGAATCGCGTGTGGAACTTCCCGCACACCCCTGGAATACACGTACCCTGCTGAAATCGCGTGTGGAACTTCCCGCGCACCCCTGGAATACACATACCCTGCTTGCACGGGGCCAATCGCGTGTGGAACTTCCCGCGCACCCCTGGAATACACGTACCCTGCTTGCACGGGGCCAATCGCGTGAGAGACTTCACGCGAACCCCTGAAATACACGTAGCCCGCTCCCCCAGGCCCGATCGCGTGAGTAAGTTCACGCGAACCCCTGTAATACACGTAGAACGCTCCCCCAGGCCCGATCGCGTGAGAAACTTCACGCGAACCCCTGAAATACACGTCGCCCGCTCCCCCAGGCCCGATCGCGTGAGGAAGTTCACGCGAACCCCTGTTATACACGTAGCCTGCTCCCCCAGGCCCGATCGCGTGTGGAACTTCCCGCGCACCCCTGAAATACACATACCCTGCTTGCACGGGGCCAATCGCGTGTGGAACTTCCCGCGCACCCCTGGAATACACGTACCCTGCTTGCACGGGGCCAATCGCGTGTGGAACTTCCCGCGCACCCCTGAAATACACGTACCCTGCTGGAATCGCGTGTGGAACTTCCCGCGCACCCCTGGGATACACATACCCTGCTGAAATCGCGTGTGGAACTTCCCGCCCACCCCTGGAATACACGTACCCTGCTGAAATCGCGTGTGGAACTTCCCGCGCACCCCTGGAATACACATACCCTGCTTGCACGGGGCCAATCGCGTGTGGAACTTCCCGCGCACCCCTGGAATACACGTACCCTGCTTGCACTGGGCCAATCGCGTGAGAGACTTCACGCGAACCCCTGTAATACACGTAGCCCGCTCCCCCAGGCCCGATCGCGTGAGTAAGTTCACGCGAACCCCTGTAATACACGTAGAACGCTCCCCCAGGCCCGATCGCGTGAGAAACTTCACGCGAACCCCTGAAATACACGTCGCCCGCTCCCCCAGGCCCGATCGCGTGAGGAACTTCACGCGAACCCCTGAAATACACGTAGCCCGCTCCCCCAGGCCCGATCGCGTGAGGAAGTTCACGCGAACCCCTGTTCTACACGTAGCCCGCTCCCCCAGGCCCGATCGCGTGTGGAACTTCCCGCGCACCCCTGGAATACACGTTCCCCGCTTGGCGTTTGCTGTTTGCCAGTCCGGTGAACTGGTCCAGGGTTAGCGCAGCCCTTTGCGATGATTTAGCGAATTTGATGGCTTTTCCTTGCGCAAGGGCGTTCTTCGGGGCGTTACTGGCGCTGCTGCAGGGTCGCTGCGATTCTCTGCGCCACGGCTGGTTTGGGAGCCTAAAATCCTTGAATACGCTGTGCGCGGAAATCGGTTTTAGCGCACGTGCCTGGCGCAGACAATCGCACGCGGACACTCTGCGCCAGCCGCTTGCGACACTTTTCTGTGAAATTCTATGAATTACCCTGTCAGTCCTTCCATCAGCAACAAAACGTAAAGCAGCAAAAATAAACATGGGGGTGGGGTGGGGGAGAACACATTTTAAAAGTAAAAATAACTAAATGCACTAGAGCAAAACGCCCAAGATGAAAAGGATAGGGTAACATTACATAGGACGCGGAAGTGGAACAATGTTTTTATATCGTGTTCTGCCCTAAACATTGAGTAGGTGTCTGTAGCGTGGCATGTCCAAACAGTTTTTTTTTTGCTTGTTTTTTTTTTTTTGTCAAGTGCAACTTGAGCTTGAGTGCTTTCAAAGTGCCGTGAGTTGTGACCAGCTTGATCTTGTGTGTGCGTGTGTTTACTAGAGACTTGAGCCACCTGATGCAGTCACGCGCAGTGGTGACCCATTATACCAATATCTGGTTCCTGGTTGCAAAAGAGCTCGGTCATCTGTTTCATTAGTTGTTTGTGCGGAGAGCTTGACGCTCAGGGCTCACGAGGCCGCTTAGAGGCCAGCATTTCTTCAATGGGTAATCCTCACAGTCTTGGCCACAGGCTATCTTTAGTCCTGAAACCCCTCGTTACCCAGAAGGGAATGAGCAATACGTCGAGGTGATGTACAAAGTAAAATAAGAAACACATATCCAAAGTAACTGGTATATATGTCTTATGCTATTTGAAATGTTTGCCATTAATTGATGTTTATTTAAAAGGAGTGTTAAACAAGTTACAGTGGGACAGAGTTCGGAGCTGTCCTGTGTCCGGGTAGCTTATTATGTTATGTAACATATTTCATCCTGCGCTAAATCTTCACTGTAGTAGTTTCTAAACGCCTAAGCCTGTCTGAAAAGTAGCATTCGAGAATTCAAAATGGGAATAGTTTGTGACTGGTGTCATAACAGCCAAACTTGGAAGCACTATAAACGGAATATTGTCATAAAGGGACCGGGCACTTGAATACGTTTAAATGAGAGGTGGGGCTGGATTATGTTTCTGGGAGTCCCAGTGTGCAGTCATTTGGGGGTCCAGGTGTTTGCGAGCATCACTGCGGCAAATGCATTAGCAAGCTCCCCCTCCCCCACCTTCACTGCAGAGTTATGGACTGGGAATGGAATCTGACTGTACCTGCTTATCTATCTCACCGTCTTACCCTAGGTGATTGCCATACCGGGCACATTCACATTCCTCCATGGTTTTCTAGGGTTGTAGGGCTACTGTTTCCCATGATTCTGTGCAGTGCTTCAGGTGCAATAGAATTGGTGGAGTGCATTCGAACTGTTCTCCCTTAAGGCCGTTGCTAACAGGTGCTATTGCATTCTATAATGCACTCATTTTGCCATCCTGCAAAGTTTGGAAGGCTGATATTGTCAACCTTAGGGAATGGGATTTGTTCGAGCAGACGAGTCTTGCATATGGTGCTGCAGCGTATAGGACATGTCACAGTTGACTATCGAGACCTGCTCCTCTTCATGGCTCGTGTGTTTGGAATGAATGGCGACCCCTCCTCTGCGTCTCATTCACAAGGCACGCACGCAATTGCTATGAATCCCTCTGAAGAGGGCAACACTCCCTATTGGGAGCACGTTCACCCGCGTTGCCCTGAATCTTAAAAGTGCCAAGGACGAGTATGCTCGTCCTTTTTGCATAGACTTGCATAATAGCCTGGCAGTTAAGGGGTTATGGGGTTATGGGTGATGCACGTTCCAGGATAAACAAACGTGTCTGTACGTTTGTCTAATTGGTATTTACAGCTGTCTTTCTCTATGCAAAGGCCCACCAGACAGACAACCGGGGCAACGCGGGCAGCTCCCCGGTGCACACACATTGTGAGGCACAGGATCGGATGGATGATCCTAGCCAGTGCTCCTAGACTATTCTGTTTTTTTCCGGTTTATCTGTTTTTTTAAAAATGATTTTCATCTCTGGTTTATCTGTTTTTTTTAAAAAGGATTTTCATCTCGAGTCCAAAGAAAGGAACCGGATGACACAGAGCGTCTGTATTACAAAGCCTTTTTCAATGGGGTTTTCCCATTCAAAAGTGTTCTTGTAAATCAGGCCCAGAGTCTGTAAGATGTTGTAGTCCGTAGTACACGAGTGGGTAATTGCCATTCAGTATTGTTTGTGAGATGTGCTTTAAGAAGAGCAAATGTGTGATTAGAATTGGCAAAGATGTATTATACCGTGTATAATAAGCCCGTGCTATGTAAAACAATGACCATAAGCTGGTGACCTTCCTATGCTTTTTCTTTCACTGGGGATTGTAATACCTAATCCCCCGCACTACCGTGAGTGGGGGTTTAGATTCTATTAAAGACAAGGAAGCTCATATTATGCAAGTTTAAAGCCCTTACATCACATTGAAAACCACATGATCAATCCGTTTATGATAAAACGTCTTAAAAGTAGATTCCCTGGACCAATCAGCTGCTCCAACCCTCCCCAAAAGGAAAGCCGCTTTAGATGCCATGGCCCCTCTAACTGAGTGAGCTCCAAAGCAAGAAATGTCAATACCAGCCTCTTCCATCATCCATTTAACCCACCGAGCCAGAGTAGCTAAGGACACTGCCTTATAAGGTTTGCGGTATGAAATAAGCAGCTGAGAGGTACCCAGGAAACGAAAACCCACAGTTCTAGCTTCAAAACATTTCAAACATTGAACCACACATAATTTACTGTTCCCAGGAAACGCCGGATAAGAAACAGAGGAAATCATACATTTAGTTCTTTTAGTCACAAAGAAGGTCACTCCCTGAGGAGAGAAGATCTTGTTGTCCACATCAGGAGCTTTAATATCAGATATCTTTTAATGGAAACAAGACATAACAGCATTGCTAACTTAGAAAAAAGTTGTTCAAGGGATAACTCCTGATTATGAGGCCAAGCTATAAATAAATTCAAAACCTTATTAACATCCCACAGAACAGAATACCTGGCTTTAGGAGGAACCTTAACTCTAATCGACCTCAGAACTTTCCTGCCCAGGAAATGTTTACCAACTGGTTCCCCTTTAACCAGAACATGACCAGCTGAAATTGCTGATCTAAACCAATTAATAGTTCGATAGGCTTTGCCTTCTTTAAACAACTCCACTAAAAAGTTTACTATGTCTACTGGAGGAACAAAAATGGGATTGAGGTGTCTAACCAAACACCAGCTAACCCAGCTGCCCCATGCTGATGAATATCCTGTCTTGGTGGATGTTGCCCAGGAATCCTTGATGACACTAATAGAGTCCTGCGAAAGGTCTCTGAAGCACCAGGAAGAGCTGAAATCTTGCAAACCATAAGGGAAAGATGTCCCTGAAGAACCTGGCTTTGAGGGCGACCCGGCGGGTCTGTCAGGAGCTGGGGATGACAAGGAAGAAGGCGAGGAACGTCCACGGCCAACTCTAGGAGAGCGGGAAACCAAACCTGAGAAGGCCAGAACGGGGTCACTATTATCAAGGTAGTGCACTGCAGGCGCAGCTGTACCAGAGCCCTGGCTATCATGGAGAATGGAGGAAAAGCATAGTGGAGAGGATCTGACCAGTCCTGGAGGAACGCATCGGTTGCCAGAGCTCGGGGATCAGGTCTCCAACTGTAAAACCGAAGAACCTGGCAATTGAGACGGGAGGCAAAAAGGTCTTTGTGAATGGGAACCCAAAGAGACTGAATCAATGCGAATATATTCCTGTCCAGCATCCAATCGCTGCTGTCTTGAAGGTAACGGGAATTGCTTATCCCCGGAAGATACTCTGCTTGAAGCAGAATGTTTCTGTCCAGGCAAAAATGCCAGAATTCCCTTGCCAAGTCTGCTAGGGCCTTCGAGCGGGTAACCCCAGGTGATTGATATATCGAACCGCTGAAACATTGTCCATCCAAAGGCAGGCGCAGCAATTCCCCTGATCTTTGAGAAGGCTCTTGACCGCAAAGGAGCCTGCAAGTAATTCTAGGCACTTTATGTGAAGCAGTCTCTCCTGATCTGACCCTTTCCCTCCCGTGGAAATCTGACCTATCCTTGCCCCCCAACCGGCTCTGCTGGCATCTGACTCGAGAACTACATCCAGAGAGGGCCCAAAGATTACTCTGCCATTCCAGGCATTCATATGTTTGAGCCATAAAAGAAGCTCCAATTGGGCTTCCGGATCCAACTTCACCTTTTGAGCATAAGACAGACTCTTGCGCAAATGTCTTCCTTTGAGACTTTGAAGAGCCCTGTAATGAAGAGGCGCCGGAAATATAGCTTGAATGGAGGCGGACAACATTCCCACTACCCTCCCTAACTGCCGGAGGGACACAATCCCCAGCCTGAGGATGATGCGAATTTCTTTCCGAATTCTCAAGAGCCTGGAGTCTGGGAGAAGAAGGATGCACTGCTTTGAATCGATATTGAAGCCCAGAAATTGGATACATTGAGTAGGACAAAATATGGACTTTTTGGCATTTAGAACAAATCCTAGATCCTGCAAAAGGGAGATTGTCAGATCCAATTGAATTCATAGAATCCGGAGATCCTGGGCTAGGAGAAGAATGTCGTCACAGGCGACCTCCCCCCCTCCCCCCCCCATGGAACTGAAGAAACTCCTGATGAGGGGGGAAAAACAGGGATTACCAAATAAGCATCTTTGAGATCTAACTTGACCATCCAATCCCTTGGAAGCAACGTATCCCTCAGAAGATGAATGCCCTCCATTTTGAAATGATGGTAAACTACAAATGAGTTGAGGGCTCTGAGATTTATCACGGGGCGAAACCCTTCCTCTGGTTTCGGAACCAGAAAAATTGTGCTGAAGAATTGAGAAGCCTTGAAAGTGGCCGGGACTACCGCACCCTTGAACACCAGCTCTCGAATCTCCGCGTCCACCAGCTTCTGCTTCTCTTGATTGAACACAAGAGGTGCAGGCGACGATAGTAGACATGAAGGGGAGTAGAAATCTATCTGAAATCCCTGCACAGTCTGTAACACCCAAGGATCTGAAGTGAGCCTTTCCCAATGATGAAGAAATCGTACCAACCTGCCCCCCAAACCTTTGTGGGAAGGAACATTTACGAGACGAGACAATTCCTGGAGCGGATCTCGCTCTACCTGCACCTCTGCCATTCCGACCTCTCCACTGAATTCCTCGCTGGGGATAGAAGGTTGTCTGTGCTCCTCGAGCATAGGAAGAATGATGGGCCCCTCTAGAGGCTTATTGTAGTGGTCGGGTAGAGCCCCTGAAATAGGAGTGGCCAGAAGAGCGGGATCTACCTCGTCCGGCCTTATAAAAAATTTGAGGTGCAAAAACCTTTCTGATGTTTGTTTGGCCCTTGTCCAATGCCGTAAAGGTATGGACGTAAGCAGAGAGGTCCTTGATGAATTTATCCCCAAAGAGATTTCCTTGAACGTTGGGACCAGCCTCTCCATCCGCCATATCCTGTAGTTTGGGATCTATGCGCCTAAAGAGCTCTATGCGCCTCTCCTTAAAAATACTGGAATTAGCGTTGCCGAGCAGGCAAACAGAACGCTGCACCCAGCCCCTGAGCGCTTCTACATCTATTTGTGACTCATTCATGGCCGCTTCTTCTGCCAGTTCGAATATTTGGGTCAAGGTCCCCAACATGTCCAAAAGTTTATCTTGACAATTCTTAGCACGCCATCAACTCCCTTCTTCGGGTCTTTACCCCTTTGGGACAAAAAGGCCACCAGGGATTGATCAATAACACGAGTTATTGCCACCTTGTCAGGAATAACAGGACGCGGATACTCTGAACACAGTTTATTCCTGTCCTCACTAGGAAGAGCCTTCCTAACCCAATGGTGGAGGAAAAAGGACACAGCCTCCGAAGGGCGCCATTCAGCTGATCTAGGGTGCTGTATGAGCGAGGGATCAAAGAACGAGGCCCCACTGTCGTCTAACAATTGTTCCTTAGAAGTCTGGGACACCCACACAGATGAAACCTTTCTTTTCCTCCTCTTGGGCGGGGAGTCTGAATCTTCAGAAGACTCAGGGGATGACAAAGGTGTAGAGGTCAACCTAATTGGGACCGAAGACTGAGCAGTGCTCTCGCCAAACTTGCATTTTAATGCTCTAATGGGGGAATCAGGGGAAGAGGGAGAACTCTGAGCTGGGCTGAGTTGCCCTTGCAAGGGCTTTGTTTTATTTGTGCACTTTCGGAGTGCTGTAGCAGGCCCCTGAACCGGACCAGGGTGGAAGTCAGCAATTTTATTAATTGGCCGATCAAAAGCTGAGGCTAAGGTTGAATTTAGATTCAACAGCGCCAAATCCATGGAATCCTTTATAGCCCTGGAGACCGACGGGGGTGGGACCAGGGAAGCCTCCCCCAACCCCCTCATTCCTAAATCCTCACTGGGCCTGTCACTTTTCTTCGAAGCCGCCCTAACCTGGCTACTGGCATCTACCAAGGGAACCCCCTCTGCCCCTTTATTGGACTACATTGTTAAAACAATGACAATTGACTGAAATAAGAAAAAACACCCAAGCGGCACCAAGCAACAGAGAACCCAGCAGGTCTCACAAAACAACCCACACTTAAATTCTGAGGAACTGAATAAATATATATATATGTTTTCAAAGGAACTGGCTGAACGTCAGTTTTGCGAGGAGCACTCTCCTTCATACCATGCTTCAATAATCAGTCCGTAACCAGCAAATACGTGATGGCTTCTTTATTAGTTGAAATACAACATTCTAGCTTCCCAGAAAAGTCGACGCGTTTCGCGGCGTTACTCGCCGCTTGCTCACAACACCCATGTGCTGCCACCATAGTGCTTAAATACATAAAACATGCCTGCCGACATAGAAATGGGACATGGGGATCCAACGACCATGAACATAAAAGAGGGGACTTGATTCTGTTTGTGCGGCCGGTAGACATCTTTGAACAGGGCTTAGTCCGTACAAAGTTGAGCTACGTTAATCCATGATTAAATAATCATTTCGGGATTTACTCTTCACTCAATATGGATTGTCCAACCAACTAATCCATTACATTAGTTCCAATAAAAGTCCCTTCATTCAAGCACAGTCCGATCGCCATGCCGCCATATGGCTGACGGCGACAATTGCACAATCTCTTTATATAAAGTGCTTTGTGCCTTTTTATACATAAAGTGCCTAGTGCTAGCAGCTTGCAAAAGTGCCTAGTGTTTTAGTGCATATCAACCTCTGATTATCATAAAGTGCTTAGTGCTTTCAACTTCAATTCAATATAAAAGTCTATTTCTACTCTTGAACTGAGTTGCATCCCCGGTTTTTCTTCAATGTCTCTGGTCTGCAGTGATGTCAATTCACAATAACAAGAATAAAAACACAAAACATCCATGGTGACTGATAAAAAAAGTGCATGAAAACCCAAAACACAACAATATATTATCAAAAAGTGCAGTTAAAAATACACAACTATAATGGATTTTCACTTATTAAAACCCAATAATGAAAACACTTAATATCAGTCAGTCCTTGTTGGTAAGAAGTGCCAGATTTTGATGTGTGATGATACTGATGCTAGTGCCCTAAAAAGTATATAATTCTTCATCTATGTCGTGGCCTTTCGGTTGTTTTGTTTCAAAGTCCAAGATGCAACGGGTTTCTTGTTGTCAGAATTTTTTTTCTCGGTCTCCCCCTCTCGGGCCATTTTCAATTGCATGAATTCCGAAGAAAGCAAAACTGTCCATGTTGCTTTCGTGGCATTCAGTGAAATGTTTTGCCATCGGATAGTTGGCATCTTTGTTTTGTATGGCTCTCACATGTTGTTGTACCCTTATTTTTAATTTGCATTTGGTGCTGGCCACATCAGAATATATACTACGTATTCAGTATCACACGTGATTTTTTCATTGATATATTCAGTTAATTTTGTTATTGGATGCTCAAAAGTGGTGCAGGTATTTGCTAATTTACACATATTGCATCTTGTGCATTTGTTAAAACCTTTCTTCCGATTGGTCAACCGGGCACTCGTATCCTTGGCTACTTCTTTATCCATAAAACTGTGGACCAATTTATCCTTGATTGAAGTATTTCTTCTGTAACTGATGTCTGGATGTTTTTTTAACAAGCCACCAATGTCCTTGTCAATAGCTAAAACTTACCAATGTCTCTGTAACACACGTTTCACTTCTGTTGTTTGGCTGTCATACATTAGTATGAGTCGTACTTCCTCGTTCTCATTACTCATAGCTTTTTCTTTGTCTGCCAAGAGGATTTGTCTATCATGACTTCTGGCTTTTAAATACGCTCTTTCAATGAATTTTTTACGGTAACACTGTTGTCGAAATCCTCTTGCTGTGATTTTGCTTTCTGTATCATATGTCTCTAAAGTTGTACTGTTCCTTCTTATCCTTACGAATTCGCCATATGGTGAAATCCAGATCAAGCTCTTTGGATGCCCGCTTTTAGCGTGTAGTGGCGTATTTGATCCTGTGGGTTTTCTGTGTAGTTCACACGTTAGAGTTTGCTCCAATGTTCTTAAATTAACATCCAAGAAGGTTATAAACGAATAACTGAGTTTCCGTGAATGTTAAATTGTTCTCATTTTGGTTCAGAAGCTTTACAAAATCATACCAACCATCCTCTGTCCCTTTCCAAATTACAAATAAGTCATCTATATATCGAAGCCAGATAACCACATTTTCAGTTAATTCATGATTCTGTTCTGTCCATACCTCTGTAGCTTCCCAGGCACCCATAGTCAAGTTGGCATAGGATGGGGCAAATGTTGTGCCCATATCCATGGCCTGTATTTACCTGAAATATTCTTCATTGAAAACAAAGATGTTATTAGTGAGGCAGAGATCAATCATAGCTACAATCCTAGCGTGTGTTCCAGATAGTTGAGGGACCTGGTGTTTAAATATCTTTCGCAGGCTTTTTTGCCATAATTATGTTCAATTGACGTGTCTAAGGACACCACGTCCATTGTTGCCATCATGAAGTTGGATTCCCAGGGTATATTGTTAACTCGTGGTAGAAAATCCTTCGTGTCTTTGAGATAGGAAGGTAATGAGGAGACTAAGGGCAAAAGAGTTTCATCTATGAATTTCGACATGTTCTCCAACACTGACCCCACTAGGGAAACAATGGGTCTTCCCGGTGGTTTTTTGCTGTTCTTATGTATTTTCAGAAGAAAATATATAGTTGGTGTGATGGAGTTTGTCGTTTGTAGAAATTTGCAATTTTCTTCAGTTAGAATGCCTTTCTGTTCCCAACCTGCTACAAATTTCTTTACCTTCTCTTCTAATGCTTTTGTAGGATTTTTTCCACATTTTTCGTAGCATTTTTTATCATTTAACTGTTTGTATGCCTCCTTAACATAGTTTTCACGAGTCATTAGGACAATATTTCGTCCTTTATCTGAGGGCTTAATCACACAGTTTGTTAGGTTGTACAGTTAATTGAGGGCCATTCTGTCCTTCATTGTCAAATTGCTTCTCTCTTTATATCTTTTGTTTTTTTTTAAGTCCTCAATTACAAGTTTTTGGAACGCTTCTATGTTGTTGGCGGTGTTAACCATAAGATTGAACTTTGATTTTTGTTTCAGTTTACTTTTAACTGCCCAATCCGTTCTGATGTCCAACTCTTGAAAGTCAATTGATTCCATCTCTTGATCATCATTGACTGTTCGGCCTTTTTGGAGCTCAACTAAGTCAGCGAGAACTCCCATTTCAGAAATGGTAATATCTGTTTTACCTTCCGGTAATATCTTTTTCTGTGCCTTGGAATCTGTGATGGCAAATAATTTTTTCAGACGTAATTTTCTAATATACTGGTCGAAGTCGATCCGAGTTTGCACATAGTTGAAACTGGCTGTTGGACAGAAATTCAAACCCATACTCAGCAACTTTGTTTGATTATCGGTCAAAGTGTGATCCGACAGGTTTATGATCTCAAAACTTGTCTCAATATCGTCACTTGCTTTTTCTTATTGCGAGAGCGCAGCGATCTGGCCGGGGTTGTCTTCGGGGCATTTGTTTCCCCTCTGCCCCCTCCTCATTTTTTTCGGCCTCCTCCGCCTCTGCCTTTTGCTGATTTTCCACCTCTTAATTGTTTTTGTTTTTTGCCATCTTGGCAAAGCAGTCTCATTTTGTCTAAAAAAATGTAGACGTGTGCTTGACTCTTCATTTTCGCTACCAGTCACATCTGATTCTGATGCTGAGGAGATGGATCCGCTGTTACCATCCTTTGTCACTGATGTCATTTTTTCAACCGGGATTGATGTCTGTCTTAGTTGCTCGAACCTTTTGGCAAACGTATACACTCTGCCTTTATCGTAGTCTTCCTTATCTGTCAGGAATTTCCTCTGTTTCCTCTGTTTTATTTCTTCTTCATAGTTGGCCATATTTTTCATCATGCTGTTTTTCATTTTTTTTGCCTCCTCATTTTCAGGTATCCGCTTCAGTTTATCCTCCATTTCCTGAATTTTGTCCAACAGTTTAACCCTGTCGGTGCCGGCATATTTTACTATTATCTTTAGAAAAGTTTTGGAGCATCCATTTGTCGCTTCGCTCCATTCATGGAGCATTTCCGGGTCCTGTTCTTCGAAGGACGACATGGTTAAGATTCTTAAACCTCATG
Source organism: Ambystoma mexicanum (assembly GCF_040938575.1). NCBI lineage: Eukaryota > Metazoa > Chordata > Amphibia > Caudata > Ambystomatidae > Ambystoma > Ambystoma mexicanum. The sequence continues at coordinate 1,314,351,338 of NC_090931.1, read as the reverse complement.
GAATTCTTCCGACATCAATATCATTTTTCAAGGAGTGCTCCTCCCCCCATTTACTGATTTCTTTCTTTTGTAACTTTTCCAATTCTTTAAGTAAAGTGATTTCATTATTGTCCTCAAGTGCCGGTATGTTTTTGGGTTGTTTATGGCTGATGTTCAGTGTTTCATTAAATAAATCTAGGGTTTGTGCCCTTCTTGTTGCTTCTTTGTGGGCTTGGGAAGCGGCCATGTTATCCTCGGTGTTAAACAGTCTGGTTAACAAGCTGGTATCATTAGTGTATTGGATTCCAATGTTTTGTCGGAAAAAATGACTTTTACGTTCTGTGAAGGAATCCTCACTGGGCCTGTCACTTTTCTTCGAAGCCGCCCTAACCTGGGTACTGGCATCTACCGAGGGAACCCCCTCTACCCCTTTATTGGACTGCATTGTTAAAACAATGACAATTGACTGAAATAAGAAAAAACACACAAGTGGCACCAAGCAACAGAGAACCCAGCAGGTCTCACAAAACAATCCACACTTAAATTCTGAGGAACTGAATATATACCAACTTCGCCGTAGCACAATGGTAAAATACAGAGAACCACTGTTCAGGCTCCCATTAACACATATCTGTACCTAGTACAGTTGGAAAGACATGTGTGTCTAGTTCCCAAACGACGGACTAGGCTCAAAACTCTGCTTCACCACGGAAGCAAAGAGTGTGCCTGAGATTTTGGTCACATATGCAGTTACTGATTGTTGGGATTAGTTCCAGTAAACGAAATCTGCTAAAACTCTACTTGCTGTGTTCATTGGCTGAAGATGGAATAGCGGCTCTAAAGATAGGTTCAGTTGAGATCAAATCATCGCAAAAATATATTAAGCAACAGAATGTAAAACACTTTTGCACCGAAAAAGTCTAGTAGATTGTGTTTAAGGCAATCGAGGTACACGTGCGATAATGAAAGTTCATTCTTTTTTGCAATATTGTCTCCCTGCCCACGTCTAGCTACTACTTTTTAGTAGTTATATTTAAAACATATTTTAAAATCGTATTCGTTTATACTTAAATGATTTTATAATTTTACAGAGAGGTTGCAGTGCAGGGTTCCCATTATACGAGTTCATTCTGGTGTTTAGCCCTGTGTGCTATGTTCGCGAGGCACGCCTCTTTATTACATATTTTGACACTATTGTGAACCACCGTTAAATATATATATAGCCGGTTAAACGATTCCCTATTGTTTAGAGCCCGTTCTTGAATTAAATGTGACCTTTTTAAAAACACATTTACTTACAATGCTATGCAAACTAAATTGATTGCACTTTTATCGCTGAACACAAAAACATGTAGAGGTGGGCATTCGTGTCAGTACAGCAGAGGTGTTGGCTGGCAGTCAGATGAGTTACATGAATAGAAGCGCAACTTGACCTTTAGGCTTGCGTATGTCTTTGATATGGTTCCAGTTCACATGCAAAGCGCCAAAATGAAATCGATTTTTTTCTCACACATTTCTGTTTGCCCATTCAGATTTGTGATGCAAAGCAGTGTATGCTCTTTTGTACAGCAATGTATGTATGACATTTGGTCACCTCTTTTCTCTTGCACGTATTAATACATCACATTAAGAGTGAGTGTTCACATTTTGGTCAGTTCACGGAAACCTATGTAATGAACGGAGCTTGTTTTTAATGGCAGATAACTGTACAGCCGTGTCTCGCAAATGAAAGTGTGACTGCAAGTGAAAAATAAAAAGCAAAGTTGTGAATTACATGTGCGCCTGGGGCCCCCCTTAAGATTAGGGGGCCCTGGTGAAGATCTAATCCAGTCCTGATGACAGGATCTTTATTCAGGATTCACAGACCTCGATCTCTTAAATGCTCCAGTGGTGGATGAGGTCATAAGATCCATACAGGGGCTGGCCTTGGGTAAAGCCGCTGGACCAGGTGGTTTTCCCATAGATATTTATAAACTAATGATGGAGGAATTGGCCCCACGGATGGGACTTATGTTTTGCAAGGCCCTTGAAATGCACAGGATCCTCGCATTTCCCCTACAGGCAAACATAGTTGTGCTCCATAAGAAGGGGCGGGATCCCACACTCTGTGCCTCCTACCGTCCCCTTATGGCGAAATGTCTGGCAGGCAGATTAGAGAGAGTGCTTCCTAGGCTCGCCCAGCAAGACCAAACGGTCTTCATTCTACAAAGACACTCTTTCGACAACCTTAGTCTCCTTTTACATATTCTGGAGGGGGAGGCCCAACCTGACGATGTGGTGTTATCACTCGACGCCGAAAAGGCTTTTGATAAAGTCTGATGGGAGTACATGTTCAAGGTCTGCGCAAATTTGGCTTTGTAAGGTACTTTTTACAAATGGTACGGCTCTTATACAGAGCTGAATTGCATGCCTGGATTGGGTAGAATCTGACGGGACATGGCCTCATGGGACTCCATCCCGCTCTCCCTCACTGGTAGAATCAATGCCATTAAAATGCATTCTGTGGCCAAATTGGTCTGCCTAGCATTCATGATACCAATGTCCCCTACCAGCGAACAATTTTCTGAGTTTGATCAGCAGGTGTCGAAATGTGAAAAGGGCCAGTGTAAATAGACGCCTCCTTTAGGCCACTAAGCCGGATGGCGGGCTGGCATTGCCACCCTGGCAAATGTACTATATGGCTGCACAAACACAGTGGGCAAAGAGTGGCCTAGTGGGGAGGGCAACTCCAGCTGGCGTGCTGTTGAACTCCAGACTCTCCTTGCACTCGCCCCCCAAGATATCTTAGCAAAACCCCCAAACCGAAAACCTTTACACGACACACCATAATAGGCCCTGCACTAGCGATATGGCACAAGATGCGCAAGATCACTGGCACTAACACACAAATGGCCCTCGATTGATCTTGCTTCGAGCCCTGCTATCTTATGGTAGTTCTGCTGTTTTATGGTACATGCGCTGCAACAGACTAACTGGAGAGACATCAGGTTGATGGACATATTGGAGCAGGTTCACTGAGGTTAGAGCAACACTTGGGATGGAAGATACTAACTGGCTGCAATACAGAGCTCTTTACTCTTTTATCACTGCACATACTTCTAGGGTCACTAGACTGGCAATGCCCTCCCAGTACGTGAGAAAGATAATGAGAGATCCCACAGAATACCCCAGACTCAGAAACGATCTATGCCCTTAGTATGCACAACAACTATAAAAGAAATATGACCCTGACAGATATATGGAGGGAGTACTTGTGGGGGGGAGGTGGAAATGACAGTGGGGGACGCGTACTACTACTTTACAATAATACTGCAAGTGTCTTCCAATTTATGACAGAGAGATGCAATTTAAAATTATTCTGAGGATTTATTACACCCCGGCCAGACTCTACAACATGGGCATTGCTAGGACGGCCGAATGCTGGCACGGCTGTGGCATAATCGGTTCTATGGGCAATATGTTCTGGCATTGCCAAAAATTGCTACCGCTTTGGTCAAAGGTGACCCAGAAACTCCAGGGGCTGCTTGGGATAATGGTTGAGATGGCACTGATCGCAATGCTATTTAGGCAAGGCATCAAACTGGCACAAGGATGCCCTGATCCGCTGACTGACACACATTGTCCTCTTCACAGCCCGGAGAGTCTTGTTGCTGGATTGGAAAAAAACAAACTCGCCATCAATCCGGTGATTTCAAACACTTTTGACCCAGATATGCGCTGCTGAGGGAAGCTGCTTCCATAGGACTGCGTGCCCAGATCGAGCCGGCAGGCTCTGGGACCTAGCGGGCCTGTTTATTTAAGCCCGAGATTTCATCAAAGGCATAGGTGGAACTAACACAGATTTGATAAAACCAGGCTCACAATGGAAAGTGTACCTCCATGCATTTTTGTCTTGTGTTACACCTGTTTGGTTATGGTCCCTCTTGTACTGTGTCCTGTTCCTTTGGGTGCTTTACAGGAAGGAGGTGGGGGGAGCTTGGGAGGGGGACTTTAATTGTTACCATATTAGACAGTATTGTTACTACTGCTAAATAGGGCTGTGCCGAATAGCATATATAGTATTCGGCCGAATATGAAGCCGAATAGTTGCTCCAACCTTGAAAATGTTAAATGTATTCTATACTTTTCTTTCTCTTCATTGTAATTAATGCAGTATAAAGTATAAAAGCCAGAAAAAAAGCAGATTTAACCAAAATCAAGGGACCAAATGTACGGAAGATTGTTGCATATTCAAAGCAGGAGGCTTCACAAATGCGAAAGGACTAGGTTGCAATGAACAAAATATATATTGCAAATTGCAATATGCAACTGCCTATGTGAATCGGGCGCATTGCATTCTCTATCCATTTGCAAAGTCGATGCGGTCGAGTTTCGAAACTTCTTTGCAGCGCCCATAGAAATGTATAAATTGGTTCATGTCGGCTCATGCAGGACACAAATCAAGAGGAAATCTGAAATGCATGAACTCCATCTCACAACTTTTCACCCCACCCATTCACAGGCCAAACAAAGGAGAGGACTCTCCCAGAGAGGCTGTTGGTGTTTGGTGAATGGGTGCGCACCGGTTCATTTATTACAATTGATTTTGTTTTGCACATCAGGTCTAACTATTCATTGCATCAAGAAGAAAGACAAACAAATATAACCATTCTGGATTATACATTGGGGAAGCTGGTGGTATTTGTGTGGGGGGAGAGGTGCGGGGGGGGGTGCAGGCCTCGAGTAGGTTGTTTGTGGAGGTGTTGGGGAGGCAGGATGCCAGTAGTGGGGGCTTGAACTGTATGCCGACAGAGTGTCCGCAATTGTGTCTTTGGTTCCAAGACTTACTTGCTCATTTTGCCAGTCCAGCCCATGTTTGCCACTTGGAGCCAACCAGACTCTAAGGCTCGGCCCTGACTTGGACTTTCTCAGGAATTCTCTGGCTTTCCCAACTCTGCATTCTACAAATTCCACCATCAGAGCATAGCTCTCTGACTGTCTCGTACAGAGTCCTCAAACCTATCTTTACCCACTGTCACACACTGGCCCACTTTGGAACTGGAGAGATTATCCAACATTAAATTTCTCTGAGAGGCCTCTTAGGTGGGGGCATATTACTCTGCCTGACATAACAGAGCCCTGCTAGTCTCCACTACCTATTGTGAATTCTTAATGTTTGTCAATGGGCATGTCCCATAGGAACACATGCTCACTTTTCATATAGCCTCGCCACTCCTTCTTGCCAATACACAGACATAAGCACCTTATCATTCCTGATAAAATATCAGATAATGTTAAACTCAGCACTCAAGTCTTTAAAAAAAAGGGGGGGGGGGACTATGACATACGCAATGGGGAGTGATATGACAGGAACCAAATGTATCCTAAAGTAAAATATGCACGTTTCTTTCAGTTTGTCTTTTCCAACTGAAGAAAGTGCACATTGAATATAAACATTTGCCAAAAGAAATGATTTTCCTGTATTGTTTCTGGCAAAGTATAAAAGATGAGCATTTTTTATGTCTAAGAATCTGTAACAAAACAGCAGATTACAATATAAGAAATTTGACAGCTGTGTGATAGCAATTTGTCTGGTCTTGTGACTAAGTGTCTGGTCTAATTCTATTCAGTTTTGCAAACTGAAATCTATATTTGCCGTTCTGAGTTCTTGTTGCATTGTATTCAAAAGAGAATGACAAAGTATTCGGCAAGAACCGAATAGCAGGAAACTGTTCGTCTGCAGCCGAATAGCTTTTTTTTGACAGAATTCGGTCAAATACTTACTCAAAGCCGAAGTTTGGTACACTCCTACTGCTAAAGCTCTCTAATGCATTCTAGGCAGTTTCACCCGTATTGTATTTTGGCTTTTGTATGAGGCTTTGATTCAAATATAATAAAAATATTACCTTTTAAAAAAGTGGGCTCCAGTTGTGTCCTCTTTCCTTTACTGCTGGCGCTATGGTGTTTTGGAATGTTGGCATATGCAATGTGCATGAGAGCTCAGAGAATGCTGGGGGAACAATTTCAATTCATCTTCCATTTGTGCGTCAGTTGGGGGCTGAGCTAGCATGAATGAGGTGGCCCATAGGTGCCGCTTGGCTTAATGTATCTTAATCACTTCTAATTGACTTAAGTTACTGGAAGACTAAAGCCATAATTCTTTTGTAAGCCTGCCTCCTGTACCATTTGTTTATCTCTGAACTTACTTCATAACCCTTCTGACAAGTTCTAAAGAAGGATCCTGCAGTGTGGAAAGCAGGCTCTGAGAAGACCCTCAAGTTAGAGCCTTATGCAAAGGAGCAGACACCCAACAGCCCACCAATGCCTCCCCTCCAACAGATGAGCGGGACTGCGTGTAATCGCAGGCTGTGCTGGTGAAAAAGACTATTGCGTACTAGCATAACTGCAAATGGCATAGTAGCTTCTACAGTTCTATTCTGGAGCTATGCCAAATGTAGGAAGGATGCCTGATCTTTCCTGAGACAGCAGCTTCGGCGAGAATAAGGGGATACATTTGTGTATACGCTGTGCTCATTTTTCAGGGAGCAAATGGAGCATTGTTGCACCAGCATCTGCTTACAAGTATGTTTGACAGACCGCAAAGCAGCAGATGGTAAATGAACATGAGAAAAATGACTCGTTTGTTGAAACCACAAAGATGTGCTTCACTACTGGCGCTGGAGCCACAAACCACTTTGGAGTGCACACTTTAGCAGTGCGCTGAAAGGTACAAGGGCTGCAATGTGTCAACTGACGTGAACGAGTGTTGAGCTGGTGACTGGTCGTACCTCCGGTGAATCACTGGTCATGAACAACCACACTGTTTGGAGCCAGCATGCCTGGTTGTCTAAAGGAAAGAACGGGGGACAAAGGTAGAAGCTGGGCGTTTTTAACCCGTCTCTTCCAGCTGTGCCTCCCAATGAGCCCGCCCGTGATTGAGGGATGAGTACCCAGCGGCGTGGAGGGCTGCCGTGGTCCAGTCTCTTTGCTGCCGTTTACCAATTAAATGTGCGCAACTCCCCGTCACAGTACACACCTGTACTGCATGTTCTTTTAGCTTGTTGGTGCTCTTTACAAAATATCCTCTGACCTACAGTGAAACAAAGCTGGAGAAAAATAGTCGTGCTGAAACCTCCATGTGGAAACGGGTCAACTTCCACCAGCAGCGAGCTGTCTGAGAAAATTGTGTCAGACATGTTGGCCCTAACGGATGACGGTACAACAATGGAGATGCTGGCCACAAGATTCTTAAGGATTGAAAGGTGCGGTGGCGTCTCATCCTCTGGTCGAGTTTGCTTGATCTAAGAGGGGAGCTCAGTACTTAATGGAGCTGGTGTAACGCACACAATGACGTACGTGCCTCACAGGCACTACCAGGAACCGTGCCTGACTGCCAGGTTTACACGTAGTGGCTCGCTACAAGGAGGACACACTTCAGCTCCATTGGGTCCAGTTTTAAAGATGTTGATTTACCTGTGTTCTTTCTCCAGCATGGGGTCTGGCATGGATTCACACGCTCATGAATATTCCCCGTCGTCAGGCTGGGAATCCTCGGTAAAGAAAAATCAGTATCAGTTTAGTTTCTGATCTGTCTTTCGTAGTAGTAACCAATCACTGATCTCTGCGTCATACTGAGCACAGCCAATGACTGCCATCTCCTTAAGCCCCGCCTCTGGCAGCCATCTTCAGATTTTTATTGCACGTTCAGGTGTTGGGATCCTCGTGCTATTGCTCTCGAGCTTTAGTGCTTTTTCGTGCTTTTTCTTAGGAAAATGTTCTCTTTTCCGGTCAAAAGAGCCTCAAGCTCCACCGTTTCTTTATCCGATCAATGGGGACCCATGTCGGATTCTTCTACGCCCCTCAAGGGTGAAGAATTCGTCGAGCCACGCTTTTGGAGGACTCCAGAAGTTTCTCAGGCCCATCTCGATCATGGCCCAGGAGAAGGGAAGCTCGACGCCCGGAAAGCTGTTCAGGGTCTGCCCTGGATGTCAGCTTCAGAATGTCTTTAAGGAGGACGAACACTCCCTTTGCCTCTACTGCCTGCATGAGGACAAGACGCACGTGGAGAAGGACTGTGCGTTTTGCGGCAATATGTCGGAGCGGACCATGAAGGACCGCCATCTGCGTCTCGCCAACTGGCTGGAGGGGAAGAGCCCGTCAGGCGAGAAGAAGAAGAAGTCTGAGCGGTCTTCTAAGACCTTTGAGGGCGCCCCGGCGACGGGGGTCCAACAGAAGGCCTAGCACCGCGAGTCCGCTGGCACCGGGAGTGCCATACGGTCGGACTCTACGGGCGCCAGGCAGGGCGCATCCTCCCCGGCGCCATCAACCACGAGCCAACGTTCTGGCTCGGGTAAGAGGAAGGCCGAGCACCCGGCGAAGCTCCTGGAGAGACCCCGGTCGAGCTCGAAGGCCCCATCGGAGGGGGAGCGAGGCGGTGACCCTCCCCCCAAGGAGAAGGCGGTGAGCGCACCTAAGGTGGTGGAAGCCTTAATCCACCCGGCCAAGGCCTCTATCGAGACAGTCGTGGCGGCCCTGGCTCAGCCTGTGGAGGCTACACCAGTGGTGGTGACCTCGGGGCCCAGAGTCTCCCTGCCACCGCGGAGGGAGTCCTCTTTCATGCCCATCGACAGGACCCCTGTGAAACCTCCGACGGAGAAGAAAAAGGGGGGCAGGAGGTCGTCGTGGATTCGGCCTCAACCTCTGAGGAGGAGCTGATCGAAGTCTTAAGCCACGGCGTTGGCGTGGAAGAAGACCAGCCCGTCGGGAGGGACCCCGACGTAGGAGACGACGAGAACGTCGAGGGTGCCGACGGGGCTCCTGACCGCCCGTCGGACTCACCCCCCAACCAGTGCCGCAAGACAACTCGGCGGCCATTTTGTTGGCTATACAGTCCTTATGCTCGGAGATAAGGACGAGATTGCCGTTACCACCAACGGAGGAACCTCTCCCGACGGGGGACCCGGAGCCAGGTCCTTCTGTGAGCCCTCCTCCTAAGAGAAGAAGGATTCATCCTCCACCTCCTTTCAACCATCGCGCCCTGCTCAGCCCTCCTCCCCGTCCAGGACCCGTGGGGATGATACGGGGACTGACACGGCCGCGACGGGCACAGACGACGAGGTTTACGACAAGGATCTCCCGTCGTCACCCCCTCCCCGGGCTTCCCCGCCCGACGAGATTGGATCGTTTCATGCCATGATCGCCAGGGCATCCGAGCTTTTCCAGCTCTGCCCGGAAGAGAAGAAGGAAAGTTTCCTTTATCAACGGCGCGAGACCAAGAGGAAGAAGGTCCTCACTGTACCTCTACTGGACGATATCTGGGATGAGGGTCTCTCCCTCCTCAAGAACCCATCCACAACGCCTGCGAGGAGGGATCGGTACGAGAAGAAGTACCGGGTCCCGGACGTGGCCCCCTTGTGCCTTTGGGCACAGCCGACCCCGGACTCGGTCGTCTCCGCGGCGGCCAGGAAGATAGCGGGGGGGGCCTCGGCCTCTACGTCAACCTCCCCGCTGGATGGCGAGGGAAAGAAATTGGACACGATGGGACGCAGAGTCATCTCATCGGCTGCAACGATGATTAAGGCTGCCAACGCCTTCGCTATCGTAGCCCGCTACGACAGGGAGTTGTGGTACAAAATCGCCCCCCTGCTGGACTTCTTACCAGACAAGAGGGCGGAGGCCCTAGGCCCTAGAGATCTTGCAGGAAGGAGAAGTGGCATCGGACCACGCCATTACGATAGCGACGGACATCGCTGACACTGGATTTCGCCAGTTGGGCAACGGCGTGTGCCTTAGACGGCGTGGATGGCTCAAGGCAACTGACTTCCGTCGGGACGTGCAGACCAGAGTCTTGGACATGCCGTTCGACGGGAGCAACCTGTTTGGGAAAACAGTGGACGATTCCCTACAAGCCATCAAGACGGACACGGAGACGGCCCAGGCTCTTGGTGTTCTCCAGCAACGACGGCTGCCCTTTCGGAGCGGCAGAGGCAAGCAGGGTGGATTTTCCACCTATCGTCAAGCGGCCCGTTCGTCGTCGCAGGAAGCCTACAGGGGACGAGGCAAGTCGGGCGGACCCTGCCGTCGTCGCCAAGGAGGACAAGGCGGCAAAGCCTCGTCGAAGCAGGACTGAACCGGCCGTGGGGTCGGGCCCCCACCGAAGCACCCCGGTGGGAGGCCGGCTGGCGAGCTTCGTCAGCGTGTGGGAGTGCATCTCCACCGACAGTTGGGTGCTGGACGCCCTGGCCCAGGGTCACGCGCTCGAGTTTCTAAAGAAGTGCCCGAGCGTCCCCCTCCCCGTGGCCAGGAAGGAACATCATGTCCCTCAACTTCTCTTGGAGGTAAAGGCGATGCTCAGGAAAGGCGCCATCGAGCTCGTCCCAAAGAGGCTTCGGGGCTCCGGAGTTTACCCAAGATACTTCCTCGTGAATAAGACGGGAGGATGGCGTCCCATCCTGGACCTACGACGACTGAACAAATTCATCAAGGCACAGAAGTTTCGGATGGTCTCCCTCCAGCACGTCCTGGGTCAACTGGAGGAGGGCGATTTCCTGTCGTCGTTGGATTTGGAGGATGCCTACTTCCATATTCCCATCCTAAAGGGACACCGAAAGTTTCTCAGATTCGTGGTCCAAGGGCGTCGCTACCAGTTCAGAGCCCTTCCCTTCGGATTGAGGTCGGCACCCAGGGTGTTCACCAAGTGCCTCGCACCGGTGGCGGCGCGGCTGCGCCTGGAGGGGATCCACGTCTTCCCCCTACCTGGACGACTGGGTCATCCGAGCAAAGACAAAGGAGCTCGCCGCGGAGCACACGGCGAGGACCGTCCAACTACTCAAGGACCTGGGATTCTCCATAAACTACGCTAAGTCCCACCTGGTGCCCGCTCAAGACGCACTGTTTCTGGGAGCGAAGCTCGACACAGTGGCGCTTCTGGCCTCTCCGTCGGAGGAAAGGACGAGGGCCATCTTGGGCAAGGTGCAGCGGATGCTGGTTGCAGATGTGGCCAGAGTGAGATCCATCAAGTCCCTCCTCGGAATGATGTCCTCTTGCATTTATCTCATCCGCCTGTGCAGGCTTCGGATGCGCCCCTTACAGGAGTTCCTGGACACTTGCTGGATCCAGACGACGGGCAGCTTCGAGGACAGGATCACACTCGACGAGAACTTCCGACGAGCGATCCGATGGTGGGGCACCCGCCCGCATTTGGGGGGCATGGACTTCCAGACCCCGGGCCACCAGAAGACAGTGAACACGGATGCCTCCCTGGAAGGGTGGGGAGCGCACACCGAAAATCTGCACGCGAGGGGCCTTTGGCTGCCGACGGAGAAGTCCCTCCATATCAACGTCCTGTAACTCCGTGCAGTGCTTTGGGCCCTCAGGTCCTTTCTTCCGTCCCTCAAGGGCAAGGTGGTGAGGATCTTCACCGACAACACCACCACCATGTTCTACATCAGGAAGCAGGGCGGTACCAGATCCCCAGCCTTGTCCAAGGAGGCTCAGGATCTGTGGCATTGGGCCGTCTCCCAAGGGATGTTTCTGGTGCCGTTCCATCTGGCAGGGATAAAAAACACCATCGCCGACTCGCTCAGCAGAGAGCTGCGCTCGTGCCACGAGTGGGAACTAAGACAGGATCTAGTGGACCGCCTCTTCCGACGGTGGGGCACACCCAAGATCGATCTGTTCGCGACGGTGACGAACTCCAAGTGCCGGAGGTTCGCCAGCAGGTTTCCCCAGCCGAGGAGCATGGGCGATGCTTTCTCGTTCCCCTGGGAGGGCCTGTTCCTATATGCGTTCCCTCCATTGCCGCTGCTGATCCGGCTCATCAACCAGCTCAAGAGGTCACGGTGCAGGATGATCCTCGTCGCACCTGCATGGCCGAGGCAGATATGGTTCCCGGACCTTCTGGACTTGTCAGCGTCCCCGTCAATCAAGCTGCCAGTGGACGCGGATCTTCTCTCCAGGGAAGGAGGTGCCATCCTCCATCACAACCCGAAGTCGCTGAACTTGCAGGCCTGGCTTCTGCAGCGTTAGAGTTTGGAGGTTATGACAAACCGGCTGACTGCAGAGAGGTTCTTGCAAAGGCCAGGGCGTCCTCAACTCTTAAATGCTACGGAAACAAATGGAAGAGGTTCTCTGTCTGGTGCCACGCACAGAAGATTAACCCTCTATGGATTACGGCTCCTCAAGTACTGCCGTACCTGCTGACGCTGGCCAAGGCTGGACTGGCGCACGCTTCCATCAAGATTCATCTTGCTGCGATCTCCCGATACACCAGAACCACGGGACGGACGCCTTTGTGGTCTCATCGTCTGGTGAAAGAATTCATGAAGGGACTGTTCAGATCGTTCCCGCCGGTGAAGGCACCGGCCCCGGCGTGGGAGCTCAACGTGGTGCTGACCAAGCTCGTGAGACCTCCGTTCGAGCCTCTGCACTCAGCTCCGTTGAAGTTCTTGTCATTGAAAACAGCGTTTCTTGTGGCCATCACCTTCGCATGACGGGTGGGAGAGATCCAGGCCCTTTCCTGCAAGCCCCCGTACTTGACTTTTCACGACACGAGGGTAGTGCTCAGGACGCACCCCTCCTTCATGCCCAAGGTGCCGTCGGACTTCCACCTCGACGAACCCTTGGTGTTGCCCGTTTTCTTCCCGTCGCCTTCGTCGCCGGCTGAAAGGACTTTGCACTTGCTGGATGTGGCTAGGGCGCTGAAGTTCTACGTGACCGCACGAAGAGTTTTCGGAAGACGTCACAACTTTTTGTGAACTTTGGACCTGTCAATCAGGGTAAGGCTCTCTCGAAGGCTTCCATTTCCAGATGGCTCTCCGGCTGTATCATGTACTGTCATCGGTTGGCAAACCGACTGCTGCCTGGCCGTCCGAGAGCCCATTCCACCAGAGCAATCGCAGCTACCACGGCGTTCCTATCTGGTGTGCCCTTGCTGGACATCTGCAGGGCTGCTGCGTGGAGGTTGACGCACACCTTCACGAAATTCTACTGTGTCGATCGGGATTCCAGGGTGGAGTCCAGGGTCCGCCAAGCAGTGCTGCACAACCTGTTCGCCTAAGGTGAGCCTGGTGAGGAGGTAAGAATTGCTTAATGTTGAGTTTTGGATGTAATGCTTAATGTTGAACCTTTGCCACCTTCCGTGGTTGTGCATGTGTGTACTGCTATGTATTCCTTTATTCATGAGCATGTGAATCCATGCCAGACCCCATGCTGGAGAAGGAACAAGTTACTTACCTGTAACTGTTGTTCTCCAGCATGGGTCTGGCATGGATTCACATGCGAACCATCCCGCCTACCCCTCTGCGGCTCTTCACTTGGTCATACTGCCACTTCACGTGCTACCAAATCTGAAGATGGCTGCCAGAGGCGGGGTTTAGGGAGATGGCAGTCATTGGCTGTGGTCAGTATGACGCAGAGATCAGTGATTGGTTACTACTACAAAAGACAGATCAGAAACGAAACTGATACTGATTTTTCTTTACCGAGTCAGGTAAGTAACTTGTTCCTTCTTTTACTGCAGATTTATTATACTTTTAGGTTTAGTTGTGGGTTTCAGGAGTGTTTGCATGTAGTTAGCAGCTTTTTAAATGCTTCTAGGCCTCGTGTTAATAGGCTAGAAAGATAGTTTTGCAGTAGAATCAAAGCAAGGTGTTGCCATAAGGCTTTTGTTATGAACTGTGCTACTCTTTTTCTTCTGAAGTAGTTTTCTTAATGTGGTGCTGTGCATCACTTACTGCGAATATGCCAGTGGGATTTAATGTTTTCAGTAAAGGTAGGGATAGTTAATTGATATTTTTTCAGATGATCTTAAGTAGGTCAAGGCAAAACCCTTCTTACAGAAAATTGTATGCAGGGATGTATTTGTCTCCTGTGTCTTAACGAAATGCTATGTAGGGTTGACATCTGGATTCTATGGGAAGGTTTCTCTTTACCAATTTTTTATTTTTTACATGTGTTCACTTCTGCCAAATTTGTGAGGCGAGTGTAGACTTTCCTTTGGTAATTTTGAAAAAAGGGTATATGCGTACATGTCTTTACTGATTTTGGAGCGCACATGCTTGTGCTTGTGTGGGTTGTGCTGTATGTTTGATCCTGGGGACAGCCGCGAGATACCTGGTGTGAAAAATCTCAGTTTATCAGCCTCACTGTTTGCGTTAATCTGAGCAAAGACTCTTGAAGGTCCCCCATTCTAACTCTGTTACTTTGGGCGACAGGCGTTTTTCTCATGCAGGACCTAGAGCATGGAATTCTCTGCCATATGAGCTCCTTGAAACTAAATCCCTGCTTGAGTTCAGGAAAAATGTAAATCATATCTTTTAAACAAAAATATAGCAGTTTGTCAGTTATTTTCCCTGCTGAATTACTATCTGCGCCCACATGCATTTTTTTGCTTGGTTCCTTTCAGGATATGCGCTATACAAATTTCCAAATACATAAATACCAATGCTGCATAAATGTTGCTTCCTGGGTATCGTAGTTCTGTAGCCTAGCATTGTTGCACCAGGTAGACCTGGTTGGGAGTTGTCCTGGTCTTCTCAGATTTTGGCAGGTTCCGGGGTGGCAGAACCAGGTGCATTTATATTTGACTGTTGAGGTGTGATAGAACTTGGTAGTTGGCGTTCAGATCGTGCCTGGCGTTGTCTTACACAGGGGGTTGATTACAATTGGTTCCCAGGCTGTATTGTTTGGCAGACCTGGCGTATGTTGCTTACTGATGTCTTTTGCATGGAATTCTTTAATTGGCTCCTGTTTGTGTGCATGTTGGGCCAGGCGCATGCTTTATCTCCAAAGGCAGGCCTTTTTCTTTCTCCTGTGTGGGGAGCGTGGGTGGAAAAAGTTTACTTGCCTAGTATAGGGACAAGCTGTAAGGGATTTGTTTCCTTTAGTTCCCGTTAAGATTGTGAAAGTGGCCTCTCTAAACCAAACTCCTACTCCTAAAAAATTGATTGTAATACAGGTTCTCTACAGCCAGGGCATACCTTTTGTCTATTCTGGGTCTGTCCTGGTGAAGGCCTGGAGGCTGTATCCTTCCAACTCCTTCAGGGACTTCCTGGTGACCCCAGAGGGGTAGTCTGATAGTCCTGTTACACTTTTCCTCCAGGCAAGTCTCTCAAAATGTTTCTCTCACGTCTGTTTCTCTCCTCTCCACCCTCCTCTCTGCCTCTCTCTCTTTCGCTCCACACACTCCTGATTTTACCATTCTCTCCCCCCTTCTTACGTTCTTATGGCCCTACTCTCCAGCTCCCTCCTGATGTTGCCCCCTTCTGTCTGGACTCTGTCACCTTGTCTTTCTGCTCTCTTCCCCCTGTCTCCATAATCCAGCTCCCTCCTTACCTTCTCTGCATCCCTCCAAATATCCTTCCTCCCCTCACTTCCCTCTAATTCTCTCAAACACTCACATGCTTACTTAAACACAAACAACTAATTGGTACCACCCCCTCAACCCCAACACCTTAACTCGATCCAAACACTCTCTCATCAAGGACTCCTACACCTGCTGCACAGTCCTTGCTCGTCTGTTAGTCTTCCTCCAAACTGACTCAAACACCTCTCGCTGCCAACCGATTCTGCTGGCCTTTTACACCCCTCCTCTTCCTGTTCAGAAATGTCTCTCTGTTCTCATTGGGTTGACTGATGCAATCTTTATGTTCTCTAATCCCAACTCCTCCCATCTCCTCCCCTTCTGTTCCACGGCTTCCCCAGGAAGCCTTCATAAATCCCTTTTGTGTAGCCCCTTTTCCAATCTACATTTTCCTACTCCCTGCCGTGCGGTCTTATGCATAGTTTGCTCTGAATTTCTCTTTTTGCAGCAGTAAGTTAATGTCCACAAATGCTTTGGGGAGGGTTCATTGGTCTCCGCTAAGGTTTTGTCATGCTCTGCTGGTTCAAGCACCACCCCAGCTGATCCCCCTGCTAGTCTGCAGTATGCTTGAGTAGTCTGTACTAGATATTGGTTCTCCCAGTGCTTTCCTGATTGGGGACACCTAGTTCCTTTTCATTTGGGTAACCAACCCGTTCCTCCTGTTCCAGGTCGAGTCTTGTTCTTTGGGCCCTATGGTACTGTGGTACTTGTAGTCCAAGTTCTTCGTTGGATGTTGTTGCCTCCCAGAAACCACCTAAAGGATTAGAGGAAGCGACCTGGTCAGAGCAGAGACTGTTAGGCATCAGGGCCAAGAAAAATGTACCAATATTATATGCAGGGGTCCTGCTTGGCTCCTCCACACCACCTGCGGGGTCAATGGCCCCATTTGACAAGGTAAAATCCATTAACCTGTCACACTGTGTTTTTTAATATCAGGTTGGGACCCACGTCTTCTATGTTTTAGGGTTGTGTGATGTGTCTGCTGTCCTGTACTTGTTTCGGTGTTCGTTAATGGATGTAGTGCACATTTGTGTTTGGTTCTGCGAGTGCTATGGTTATGTGTGTTTGTGCATGGGACAAATGTTGGGTCTGGTGACTGAGCGTTAACTGAACTGAGGGTGTGACCTATGAGTGTGGATGTGGTATAAGCGGAAGAGGTGGTTCCCTGTTCTGCTGACCAAGAAGAGAGAGGTCATAGAATGTTGGTGAATGCTGTGCATGCGAGCTCAGAGAACGTTGGGTGTATGATTTGAATAAATTACCTGTGCTTGTCAGTTGGGACAGGGCTAGCATGAGTGAGGTGGCTGGCAGGCCTCTCCTTGTCTTGATGTAATTGACTCATTAAGTAACTGGAAGAATAAAGCCTCCATCCCTCTGTAAGCCTGCCTCCGGCTTCGTCTGTTGAACCCTGAATAGACCTAATAAGTGTCTTACAGGCAAAGTGAAATAAACTAAATCAACCCAAAGGATGTGTCTCCTTATCACTTTTTCCCTGTCCCCAAAATGATTTGGCTGCAGTCTCCATTAGAAGTGAGCAAGTCTTTTGGTCAGGGTGACAAGTCGCCCTCTACCCTGCAATACCTGTTTTACAGGAATAGGGTTGTCAGGCTTCCTTGTGTAGTCTCTCCATTTAACCGTTCTTGTAAGATTAACTTTAAAGGCAAGAAAAAACTGCTCCTTCAAGTAAAATTCTTCAGTTCAATAATCTCTCTCCAGAGGTCTCCATGTTGTCCCTCACATACATGCTTGCACAAAGTCTCTCTGTGGAGGAAGGTCCTTGTGGCTGAATGGCCTTCCTCATCAGGCTACTATTGGGGTAGCTCTCCAAGTTATCGGACCCTCTAGCTGAAGTTTGATGCTCTTTGTCAGCATCTTCAACAGTTCCTCCCTGGTTTCTTGAAGACTAGGATGGCATTGAGGGGTGAGAGGGGGTCTTGGCTTACCTCTCTGATACACAGGATGCCAAAACAACCTCCCACACTCCTCTCGCATTCCTCCTTGATGTTCTGCTGTTCGGTCATGCCTGGGCACCTGTAACTGACCTTTGCTGCAAGCTCTCAAGCAGACTGTAGGCTACTCTCCTCAATGTTCTGCCACAAGCTCATTCTTCCCTTTCCTTCCAAACAACAGATAGACACATGATGTCCTCCTCTCCAGGGATGTCCATGTGCCTCTAAGGGACATCCACACTCTTCCTTCTCAGTTTTCTTGTTTCCTCTACCCTCCTCTATCTAACTTTCCTTCCCCTCTGCCCCCTCTCTTCCTTCCTATGTGTAGCACCTGGGGAGCATAATAGGCTTGGATGGTGAATTGTTGGAGTGGTGAGTGGTTGAGTTTTAGCGGTATATTATTGAGATTTCGGGTTTTTCTGGGTTCAGTAGATTGAGCCTGAATTAGACCGGTCCGCCTTTCTTGGTTTTTGCATCTCCACACGTGCACATATCCACACTATGTACAGGGTGGAGTTGGCAGGGCTTCTTTGCTCTCAACCGCTTGGTCAATTAGAGCATATGGGGTGAGTTTTCATCGAGGTGCAGACTTATTGCTAGAGTTTATCAGATGTTGGTAACTCTCTGGTGGTTGCCTTGCATGGATCTACAGGATCAGGCTGCATATCTTGGGGCCGCAGGATGAATGTGGTGATCCCATGAAGGCCATTTTCACACAATGGGGAGTAGTTGAGATCTGGGGATCCTCCACATATCTCCCACTGCTTGGCCCTACATTATGAAGCAGGTTGTGGAGCCCAGGCCCCTGACTCCCCCTCCACGCCCACGCTGGCAGTGTCACCAGTTAATGGCATTATTCAAGATGGGGTAGACCAAATGAAACCAGGACATCACTTTCAAATCCTCAGAGTTTAACAAGTTAATCCATTGTGGGAATTGTAGGCGTGGTTAACATCAATTAACCAAATTTTACTTGAATCACCTGATATTAATGATTTGTTAAATGAAAGCACAGGACTGGAAAAGTCGTGGCATAGCAGTCATCTGGTCACTCTTTTGGAGTATGACATCACTGATAAACAGTATTCGCCTACACTGAGGGAGTTGAGAATTTGCAGTGTGTCCAATTAGCTTATTTACTGCTTGATCTGTAGTCCTATATCTTCACCACCAATTTTGGTGATTGGGAGAAAAGGGGGAAAGGCAACCTGTTTGGTTGTGTGTGCGCTTTGGACAATAACTCAACATTTTAGAGATTCATTTTACAAGGCAGAACTAGTGTGGTGCAATATCATTTTGTATTTTGATTTATCTTGTTGAGTTCTAGTCCTTAGTTTTGTATCCCGAAGAACCCTGGTGCATGAACAGCACGTGCCAATTAACTCCTTGGAATTGAAGTTGTTCTTGTAAGTGTGATCATTATGTGCTCAACTAATAAAACGGTGCACATTTATTTTACGCTTTGCAATTTATTACAAGCTCTAGTACAGCATACAGTATTATATATAGTAACATTGAAACCTAGTTTACAAACTGAATGTAAATGGTACTGTTTTAAGTTTCTTGTTGTTTAGTGGTAACGTGCTTGAGGAAAGGGTTTGAAAAAACTGAGCTTTTTGCGATGTTTGATGGCTAGTATTGAGAGCAAACAATTTGTTGACGACAAATGCTCCGGGCTCTCTCCAGAAGGACAGTGCGTTTGTCTTGGAAGCAGGACAATGCAGAGCAACACAGGTTCGAATCCCGTTACCGCGCTTAGATAGAGACTGAGAGCGCATTATAAAAGATTAATTGTGTGCAGCTGCAAGCAGCTAGGGGATGAGAATGACCAGATGTCGCAATGGTTCTGAAGAGCACTGTGGCAGAGGCATTGATTAAATTCACCTGGACAGAAGGAGTCAAGTAGTTGTTCAGATCTTTACTCTGATGATGATATTCCAGACTCTGAGGGCCTGATTCATGGAAGTGTTTTATAATGGCGCAATCCCATAGGAAAAACGTTCTATGAATCAGGCCCTTAGTCTCTTCATCAAGCATCATTTTTTCTAAACTAGTTCTTTCTTATTTACGGTTTTCTTCAAATGACTCCCCTCCCAAAATTCTTCACTCTATTCCCATTAATTTGGGCGGTCTAGTTTACTTTACCACGATCAGGTTTATTTTCTCCTTACCTCAAAACTTTCAGCATCGGGAGGGACTATGGTTTTCACCCTTCTTGACATTCTTGTTTTCTTGTGGCAAGGATTAGCTGCTCACCTTGGAGCCTCTTCCACACGTTGGGACTTGGTCCATATGTCTCCACATTTGCTGCGCGCCCAAAACTTTTACACATGTCTATGGGTTCCCATGACTCCCAACATGGATTATTCCTTTTTTTCATCGTCCACATATTTCCGTTTCTTTACACCGTTCGCTATGCAAGCGCTTTTTGTCTTCTGATCCTTTCAAAGGTGTACTACAGTTCCCAGAATGCAGCATTGCTATTACTTTAATTCGTTTTTAGAATGCTAAATTGTCTCAGTTTACGTGGTTTCTTTCTCATACCTGGCAATACTTTGGTGATGTCACTCCAATTCCTAGAATGCAGCGTTGTCTCAATTGACTTGCTTTTCTTATATTCCAGTTCCTCCAGCGATGTGTCAGCCTTCCAGCACCTTGGAACTCCTAGCATCATGGGAGTGACAGCGAATGTCCCTGTCTCGTGATTCACACCGTTTGCCCAGCATCTCTTCGCCCTCCCTTTGTCTCCAGTCTCAGCACAACATGACTGTGAAAATGAATCGTCTACAGGAAGGGTGTGGAACTTTGCAAGCTCTTTAGGTTCACACTTCACAGGTTGATCTGCCGCTTCCCCGGCTTCATCCAGCCTGTTCCCCTGCCTTTCTTTTTTGTTTCATCTTCTGATTGTCCTCCTATTTGCAGGGAAGTAATTGATTATAGAAGTTCAGTGTAGTTGCTGAGTAAACACACAATAAATACATGTATTGGGTCAGAATGTGTATTGCAAAGGTATACATTAGTCGGAATGTACCTCGGTCACAGATCAGTATGATGATGAGACTTCTCATTGTCAAGGCTTAAGTCAGCCTTTCTTATTTTCTTATGACGATGAGATTTCATTGTCTCTTGGTTGACATCAGTCTTTCTCAGTTTTAGGTTAGGAGCGAGATTGAGACTTCTTTAGCCCTTTCTGTTTGCAGGATAGGTGTGTGGCTCCAGCAGTTTCGGGAATGTTGCACCCATCTTGAGTGGCAGGGTAGGTGTGGGATTCCAGCAGTCACGATGTTTTCACAGCCCTTCTCAGGTTGCAGGATACAGAGCTCCCTGCAGCCTCTTCACAAGCTCCTTGCCAGGGTGAGACGCAGCAATCTCACGATTCACCTGCAGCTTCCCTTCAGGCTTACAGGAAGGCCCATTAGCTCCAGTTGCTCCCGGAACTCGAACTGATATTCTGTCTTCTGGTCTGGCTTTTTGTAGCCAGAGGTCACACCCTCCACGTTCTCCTCTTGATCTGTAATTGGTTACTGTTATGTTGTAATGTTACTGTTCAATTAGTACCTGACTGGTGTGTGGTTTTGGCCTCCCAGCCAATGGGGTGGCTCAGAACGGGGGCTTTACCACGTGGTAAAGCCCCTGCTATGAGCCGCCTCTGAGCTGGAGGCCGCCATCTTCGACCGCCAGACTATCAGGTAACTGTTCCCCTGTGCCCCCGCATCCCCATCGCTCCCACCCCCATTTCCACATATTTAACCTCCCCCACTGCCCCCTGCCTCTTTTACCTTGCGCTGCTGTCCCTCACCATCGCTGGGAACAGTAGTGTTCCGGGCATGTCCCAGACACCCGACTAGTAGCCGCCATGGAAAGGGAGAAGGGACTACATGTTGTTCCTTTCCCCTGATCCACGGCGGCAATCTTATTTTGTATTTTTTTTTAAAGTTCCGAAACGGCGATCACGTTGTTTCTCAACTTTAAAACAACCCCACTATATTAGTACTCTGGTGCAACGTGCCAGGGTACTAATATCAATATTACCCTCGCAGGGGGGGCATTACTGGTGCAGGTAATGCCCCAGGCTATCGTTAAAGCCCTTGTTTAGTTGGGATTCGAAATGACCGCGGGTATTAGCTGGCCCGGTAAGGACCCGCCCCTGCTTGGGTAATATTGGTTAAGTGCATGCATAGAATCTTCCAATGGTGCAGCTGATCTGCAGTCGCTTTGTTTATAGTTGAATGTGTTCTTTGTTCTGACCTGGAATGTGGGTGAGAGAATGAGAGGGAGTTGAGCTGGAGGAGTGAGCAGGGGAAGAATGCAGCTGGGGGCTTGTTGATCCACAACTACTAAAAGGAAATAAAGACGCTTCATACCCTGATAATTTTGCTTATGGTCTACTTTGTAACAGTTATACTCTAACTCCTGGAGCTTCCAGGTTGCCCATGTGCCCTGGTGAAGTTAGGCCAACTCTGCACATCCTCAGGCTTCTGGGTATGAAGTCAGCGAGGCTGCCACAAAAAGAGAAAAGCAGCCTGGCCACCATCTTGAGTCCTTTCTAGCTCCTGGCAGTGTAGACTTTTGTTCTCTGAAGCACCAAGAATCACCCTAAATATGTTTGTGTGTATGTCGCTGGGGTGACCAAAGGTCCCGGTGTAATAGACTGTAGTATACCCCAATGCTAGATTATACCTGGGTATATTATGGCCTAGGCTAGATTATACCCTGGTATATTATGGCCTGGGCCAATTTATACATTGGGGTATATTATGGGCCAGGCCAAATCATGCCACTGTAGGCCAAAATATATCCCCATGATATCAATAGTGTTCAGCGATATACACATTACTAAATGTGGCTACATTTTTTTTTATACTGTAAACACATAAACTTTGATTGCTTAAACCATAAAATCGTTAATCAGAAAAAATTATAAACTTCACACAAAGATCAAAGATAAGTACCATACTTCTCAGTAGTGTTTACACATTAAAATAAAAGTACATATCTAACACTCTATAATTCTCACTCTAGTATAACTGTTCAAAGTTCAACACTGATGACATCATAATGATCATGCTGGCTTTCAATATAAAGTGCATGTTCTGTTGTTGAATGCATATTGAAGCTTGCGGGATAAATCAACGAATCCATGGAGTCACCGACTTTTGTGTGGATGACGATGTCCCAACCCAACTGCTGAAAAGATTTCCTGACAGCATTTGCACAGTACCTTTTTAAAGTGAAGAAGAGCTGTAGCTGAGGCAGTTGTTCCTGGCAGTTCCTGCAGATCTCGCTGTGGACAAGGACATCGGGAGGTTCCTGCACTGCCCAGGGAAGAGGGCACAAGCTTGGCAAAACGTTGGTTTAAAGGTACTATGCAAATGCGGCGAGGAAATCTTTTTGGCTGCTGTGAAAGTTTGTGAAACTCCCGACTTTGAAGGCTTGTCCTTCCCTAAACCAACATCTAACTTTTCATCTGACCAAATTCTTCTAAGATCTGTGGCAAAGACTTAACCGTTTACTACCAGGACTGTGTTATCCTATACAAGACTCTGAACCATTGACTTTGGCCCAGGCCTATTGAATTGAATTGCTGGTTGTAGTGAACTGAAACCCTTTGCCCTGCCTATGAAAGTATTTGTGCCTTGATTTCTTTTAACCTAGTCTTTTTACCCCTTTTAAAAGTAACTGAAGTGCCATTTTGCTCCCACTTCAGAGGAGCTGAACTTGTTCAGTAATTTATTGGTTGTGTATTTGTAGTATATTAGTATATGATATTGAGCTGCTCTTGCTAGTTGTAACGCTCACCTGGTATCCACGGGGACGTCACTCAGCCTGTTCTGACCTCTTACGACTTCAAACCCTTCTCTGGAGGCTATTCGACTGGAGACTGGGCCTGAAACACAGGATTGGTAGAGTTTAACTCCCTATTGTCTCTGTGTGCTTGAACCCCTTCTTCCCCGGGGTCCAACCCTTCCCTTTGATCCACAGCTCACCTTGTTTTCTTGGATAGTGTGCTCTCCGTCCTGCTTTCAGCGCAGGGGGGCATTGATTGATGCGGGCTCGTTGCTGCCTAGTTACTTGACTGTCAAGAGTCCGACAGGTAAGTATAATGAGTCTTTTGAACAGTTCTCTAACTTCGTTCCTTTCCTTCCTTAGATGAAGGCCGGCATCCGGGGATGGCGGCGTGCTGCTGAGATGAGTTGCGCTGAAGGTGAGTGAGAGCGCGATGCGCGATGCACCCCTTTTGAATTTGCATTGAAATGAGTTATTTTTATGTGTCTTTTAGGTGCCGCGACGTTTTCAGCGTGGATGCCGGTTATGAAGAACAAATACGGTGGGTAAGCGCGGTATGCAGCGCCTCTAGATGTTTCCACGCTAATCTGGAGTGTCTTTTCCCTCTTGCAGATGGATGAGAAGTTCCGGAGACAGAGTTCCCCCAGAGCGGCTGGGATTCAGGTAAGCGTTTGAAGCTCGTACAGTATTTAAAAATAAGCGAAGATTTGCAGAATGCTTACTTATGCCTTTTTTCTGTTTTCCCTTTTCCTTAGGAAGCGGCGTGCCGGGATGGGAATGACACCGCCGAAGATGCCCGCAGAACAGAAGGAGCGATGAATGATGGGCAGAAGCGCCGCAAGATAAGGCTGTTCCTAACGGTGTTCTTGTTCTTGAAGGAGCTGAGCGCAGAAGAAAGATTCATGCCTACTGGAGACCGATCCGAACACGGTGAGTGTCACACTGCAGGTGCAGAAAACACAAAGCATGTTTCTCAGCCTGGCCGTGGCTTAAATAGTCTCTGGGTATCCCAGGTGTCTCTGGGCTGAACCGCACCCAAAAGACTAGACCGCACATGCAGTTCTGGGAACCAAAATATGTGGGGGCATCCATCTTGTCCCCATCAATGCACTACAAGTCCAATCCCCAATGTTATCCTATGGGAGTGAGTGAGTCTGGTGCCACAAGCGCCAAGTCTGACTCCAAGTGGGTCTTTGGAGGGATGGAGAGGCCCTTGAGGGCCATGTAGGTGATCGTGGCCTGGCTCCCGCCTGACATCTTGGAGGGCTGGGGACATGAGGGGCAGGAATCATGACACTAGTGTAATGCTTTTCAAATGACTGTATACATAAATGTATATTCGTTTACCAAGAAACCTTGAGTAAATAGTTATTTGAATCACTGTGATTGTTGGTCCTTTGTCCTTGTACTGCTCACTTTACTCTTGAGATAAGTGTAGCTGCTCAGCCACTGCTGCCACAATACTGTGTAGTACAGGTTTGTACCAAAGGTGAAATTGTATTGACACTTGTAGTCCTAATTGCATGTAGTGGTCCCAAAGGGCACTGCATGTGATTCTGCCTAACACGGGTGTACAGTGGTGAGGATAAAGTATAGTTGTTACATTTATAATGCTACTCTTACCTTTTGTTCAAATAATCTTCCCAAGGCTAAACAACACTAGAGAAGCAATTGTTTTATCATGCCTGATATGGAAAGCTACAGACAGTAGACCCTAATCATTTTAACAGTTGATCAATTGAGAGAAATGTGTAAAGCGAGGAATCTCACGGTAAAAGGCAAAAAGGTTGAATTGATAGAAAAATTGTTGGAATACCAAAGTCTGAGGATTGGGTCTGAAACCCCTACCCCTGCAGCAAATGTGGAAAGTGATGAGGAGGAGGATAATGTTTCAGAGCCTAGCTCAAATGTTATGAATGAGTTAGATGAGGCAGAAGAGTCTCAAAATGTAGGTCCTGTTTTACCTCTACCTGCTCATAGGCCTCAACCTTTAACCTCAGGGACCCCCTCAAGTCCAATGATGAGTCCAGAATTTGTCTCACTGGAAAGGATGAGACTGGAATTGGAATTTAAAAGAATCCAAGCCCAAACTGAAAGCAAACATCAAGAACTTAAGCTCAGAGAAATGGAATTGAATCATGAACTTGAAATGAAAATGTTGTCTCTTGAGAATGGTTCTCTCCCAGAGTCTTCTAGGTCTTCCAGTCCTAAGAGTCTTTGCATGCCTAAAGAAGCAGTGGGTATGTATGAGGTTAAGCTTGATATTCTGGATTGGCTGGCTACTTTTGAGTATAACCAAGGGGTTCAGAACATTTCAGGGAATCGGCTGATTCCTTGGCTCTTTTCTAGGCTTCCCCCTTTTGCATCTGCTGTTGTAATGGAATTGGGTGAAGTAGATAGAATGGAGTATGAAAGTGTGAAACTAGCTTTGATAGCTAGGTTTGGGAAGTCCCCTTCCCAGTATCCTAAGAGGTTTAGGACCCTCAAAAAGCATGACGGTACCCCTTGGGCTTCCTGGTTGTGTGACTGCTTGAAGAACTTAGATGGTTGGGTTAACGGTTACAAAGGTGACACTTATGAAGGTATGAGAAATCTGTTTATGTTAGAAACTATCTATGATGCCTGCTCTCCTGAATTAGATCCAAAGAAGTTAGCAAGGGCTGCTTGTGGGTTGCCAACAGGGCTCCTCCTAACAATTCTGGGGTAACTCCGAAGAAGGATAAGGGAAAGCAGCACAAGAAAGAAAACAAGGAGAATTCTAATACCTCCAATCCAAAAGAGGGCCCCAACCAAAATAAGGGTAAGCCACAAGGGAAACCGAATCAGGCTAGTGTACCTCCTGGTGCCAAACCAGAAGGAGGTCAGAACAAACCCGCATTCATGAAGACATTTGGAAAATGTTATGCTTGTGGGTCAACTGACCATGTGAAAGGGGATCCCAGATGTAAGGGTAAATCTTCAGGGGTCCACATTGTCTCCTTCGCCTTCTCCCCAGAGGATAAAATACCAATGGTAAGTGGAAACTTTCACTTACTGGCTGAGGAACCCATGAAAGTCTCAGCCAGTGTTTCTTTAGTATCCGTGGGTCTGTGGGAACAACAGAATTTAGATGTCTACAATTCTATTCCAGACAATACTAAAGAGTGTTACAAAGACAGTGTTCTTGTGAATGGTCAGGAGACCCCTGCCATTAGAGACACTGGGGCCAGCATTACTGTAGTTGATGAATCTTTTTTTAAGGTAGAGGATGTTGCTAAGGCACCCAACTACCTTACTAAGCTTGCTGGAGGCCCTGTCCAAATGCTTCCACAGTTAGCAGCTCTCATCCAGTGCAATGACATGACTGTCGAGATACCTGTAAGTGTGCAGAGTGAAGTACCTGGGAGAGTCCTGTTGGGGAATGACTTAAAAACTCTTGGAGTTGTATCATGCACCCCCAGGCCTCCCAGCAAAAGGAAACAGGAGCAGACTAGGAAGGCCAGAGTACCTTAAAAGGCTCTCAAGAGGAGGTTATTGAGGAAACAATAACTCCCAGTCCACAGGACTTACTGACTTTAATCTCAAAGAAGGAGGAAACATGGAAACCTAAAACCTCCAGAAAGAAACCAGCCAGCGCTCCTGTGCTACCAACAAGGACATCCTCTAGGGCACTGTCCAAAATCACACCTGTGACTCCTCCACCAGCTGAGGCTGAGTGTGTGGAACAACCTAGTGTGGTTGAATGAGCTACTGAGGAATCGGAGCTAGAAGAGGACCTTGCTCCGATCCTGCAGACCATCCTGAGCTGCAGTCTTTACTGGCAGAAGGTGGACCCTGTAGGGCAGACTTCAGCAGAGGTCAAAGAGAGTGTCCTACTCTTGAAGGTCTTCGCCAACAGGCAGCTTCCCAGCTGGATGGGCAAGAGCCAGGGAAGCATATATTGTACTGGGAAGATGGCCTCTTCTACAGTGAACCGACTGAGTCTATCCCAGGGGACTACAGAAGCCTTGTAGTGCCTCTAGAAAGCAGATTCCAGTTCCTACAGTTAGCCAATGAGATGACTTTGGCTGGTCACTTGAGTTTCAATAAGACCAAGGAAAGGCTCTCCTTATATTTCTACTGGCATAAATTGGGGTCTGATGTAGATAAGAGCTGTCACACTTGCCAAACCTCTGGCAAGAGTGAAGCCAAGAATGTGGATCCCTTGGTGCCTCTCCCAGTGGTGGGAGTCCCTTTTGAGAGGGTAGGAATCGACATTGTTGGTCCCTTAGACCCTCCAACATCTTCAGGAAACAGGTTTATCCTGGTTGTAGTAGACCATGCTACTAGGTATCCTGAAGCCATACCTATGAGAACTGTTACAGCTCAGGCTGTTGCTAAGGCCCTACTTGGTATTTTTACCAGGGTAGATTTTCCTAAGGAAGTTATGTCTGACAGGGGATCCAATTTTATGTCCCACTACATGCAGGCCATGTGGAAAAACTGTGGAGTAATTTACAAGTTCTCAGCTGCCTACCATCCTCAGACAAATGCATTGGTAGAGAGGTTTAATCGTACAATGAAGAGCATAGCTGCTTTAGAATAACTCCTTAGAAGAAAGTGGGACCTTCTACTGCCATGCCTTCTCTTTGCTTGTAGAGAAGTCCCTCAGGAGGGAGTTGGATTTAGTCCCTTCTAACTTCTTTATGGCCATCCAGTTAGATGCCTCTTGGCCCTAATAAAGGAGTGGGTGGAGACTGCTCCTTCCCCCAAGGCAGTGAGAGTCACAGACTATGTGCTAGGTCTCCAGAGGGGAATGTCGCACATGATGGCAGAAGCATCAGATAACTTGAAAGCAGGTCAGGCTCTGGTGAAACATTGGCATGACCAGAAGGCCAACATGGTTGAGTTTACTGCAGACCAGCTAGTTCTAGTTATGGTACCTACAAGGTAGAGGGCCTTAAAGGACAAATGGAGAGGACCCTTCAAGGTTGTGAGTAAACTTGAAGATGTCAACTATCTGGTGAACCTGGGCAATTCTAAGGAGGCTCCCAGAGTCTTTCACACCAACAGTCTAAAAGCTTATGTCTCAAGACCAGAAGTAGGAGCTTTGCTTCTAGCTTCAGCTCAAGAGGAGGAGAGTGAACCTCTACCTGACCTACTCAGAGGACAGCCTTTAGATGAGAAAATAGGAGTTAATCTCTCTTCTGATTTGACACCTGAATAACAGGAGGAGTGCAAGTGTCTGTTAAATCAGTTTGCCTCCCTGTTTTCACTATCACCAGGCTTGACCCCTTGGGGCTAGCATGATGTTCTCACTGGTGACTGTTTGCCTGTTAAAAGCAGAGGTTACAGGATGTTGAATCATGTAAGACCCCACATAAAGGAGGCGGTCAACAAGATGTTTGATCTCGGGGTAATAGAGCCCTCTACCAGTCAATGGTCTAGTTCAGTTGTACTAGTGCCAAAGGCAGGATCCAAGGAATTGAGATTCTGTGTGGACTATAGAGCTCTTAATGCAGCCACAAAGACTGATGCCCACCCTTTACAAAGGACAGATGAACTGGTGGACAAGCTTTGTTAAGCCAAGTACCTCAGTACATTTGATTTCACTTCAGGCTATTGGCAAATAGCACTGACAGACCATGCCAAGGAGAAAACTGCTTTCTAAACCGCAGCAGGCCTCTACCAGTTTAAGGTAATGCCTTTTGGACTAAAGAATGCACCTGCAACATTCCAAAGGATGGTTAACCAGGTTCTGAATGGGATGGAGGACTTCTTCATGGCATACTTGGATGACATTGCAGTGTTCAGCCCTACTTGGAAAGAACTTGTTGACCACTTAGGATATGTTTTGCAGGCTCTTGAGCAGGCCCATCTGACCATAAAGGCGAGTAAGTGTGAAATTGGTCAGAGTAAAGTGGTCTACCTTGGACATGAGGTAGGAGGAGGTGAAATCGGGCCATTGCCTAGCAAGGTACAAGCTGTACAAAACTGGGCCACCCCTACTAAAACCCAGGTGAGAGCCTTCCTAGGCCTTACTGGTTACTATAGGAACTACATAGAGAAGAACTATGGGACCATAGCTTCTCCCTTGAATGTGTAGGCTCCTCACCCAAATTTCCTAAGAAGGTTAGGTGTAATGAGGAGTGCACTCAAGCATTTGAAGGCCTAAAGAAAGCCCTTTGTCAAGCTCCAGTCCTAAGAGCTCCCGACTACAACCAAACCTTCATTGTGCAAACAGATGCTTCAAATACAGTTATAGGTGCAGTTGTGAGCCGCTGGATGTGCAAGGTAGGGAGCAACTCATTTGCTTTATCAGCAGGATAGGTGGGCAACCATTGAGCGCGAGTGCTTTGCTATTGTGTGGTCACTGAAAAAGTTTGGTCTATACTTGTATGGATCTACTTTTGTGATTCAGACTGACCACCAACCCTTGCGATGGTTGATGCAAATGAAAGGGGAAAACCCTAAACTACTAAGATGGTCAATCAGCCTGCAAGGGTTTGATTTTACCATTGAACACAGGTCTGGGTGTCGCCACCTAAATGCTGATGGTCTCTCCAGGATGTTTGACCGACTGGAGTAAGGAGATTCATCCAGGTGTGGATTCAATCCTCCTGTCCCTTAGTCTGGGGGGGACGAATGTTAGGCAGAATACTCAAAGCATGCTAATTTCCCTTAACTTTGTAGACCCCCAGCAACTTTGCTGGATTTCTAGGATTTGATTTTTTTCATCTTGGAAGAGTGTGATCCTTTTTTCCTCTCTTCCATGTATTTTGATGTGTGTTTTTACCTTTCTGTTCTTTGGTTATGTAGTTTTTAAACAACTCCATAGGCATTATCTTTTTCTTGTGTCACACAGCACCTTTAGTGCAGTGGCACAGGGGTGTCTTTTAACTCCCCAAGGTTTAAATTCCTTCTCTGGGACTGACTTCTGTCTCCCAGAGCATGTAAAGTTAAATTGACTTTACTAGTCTCTTTAAATGTATAAATCTACAGACCCAGCACACACTAGTGCTGCAGGGGTTGCCTAGCATCCCGTGAATCTGAACACTCATGTAACAGTCAGATGTTACCCTTTCCTACTTGAAATGGCTGGTGGCAGCGGTTTTAAACAAACTACTATGATTTTTCCCGACCGCGAACACTGGTAGCATAAAATCGGGTCAGCCATGTTTTCCAGATAGGAAAACCTATCTGTAAAAACAGACTCCCGTCGACTTTTTTCGCTGCTTCTTTTAGGAAAGGTTCTAGTGTCCAACTCTGCGTGCCAAACCAGGTTGGTTCCTTAGTTCGTTGGCCTTTGGCGGTATTTAGTGTTGAAGCCCTCCTCTGGCGTCTGAGTGTCTGGGGTGGACAGGATGTGAGGGAGGTGCCTGAAACTCCCTGTGCTTAGTCTCCCAGGAGACCTGAATGCACTCTGGCGTGATTGTCCGGCAAGGAGAGCCACCCCGTTGTGTGAGTGACAGTCAGTCTAGAATGATTTGGGGAAACCTGTTTAAAAGCAAGCTTCTGGGACTTGGAAAGCAGAGTCGACCACTGGAACAAAAGAACAGAAGACAAGCTGAAGGAAGATGACTGCTGCAACTCTTGGTCCACCGGTGAAGCCCTGCTGCAAGTCTGAATTGCCTGAAACTCCATCGACAGAGAAGCCCTTCAAGGTTAACTTCTTCCCTTGAGTTTGGTGGGAACAACCAACTCGTAAGCCGCCTGGACACAGTCCCCATACTGGTAGAATTTTCTGCAGAGTGCTGCGGAAACCCGGATAGCCAGTGGGAAGGATACCAGTTTGTGGTCTTTAAGGCACTCGCACCTTAAACCAACGTTTGTGGCCTCTTCCCTGGGCAGTGCAGAAACCTCCCGACGTCGTCCTTCTTGTCCCCACGAATGAAGCTCAGGAACGGCGAGATCTGCAGGAACTGCCAGGAACATCTGCCTCAGCTACAGCTCTTCTTCACTTTAAAGGTACTGTGCAAAAGCGGTCCGGAAATATTTATGGCCGCGGTGAAAGTTTGTGAAACTTTCCCGACTTTGAAGGCTTGTCCTTCCCTAACCCAACATCTAACTTTTCCTCTGACCAAATTCTTCTAAGATCCATGGCAGAGACTTAACTGTTTACAACCAGAACTGTGCTATCCTATACAAGACTCTGAACCATTGACTTTGGCCCAGGCCTATTGAATTAAATTGCTGGTTGTAGTGAACTGAAACCCTTTGCCCTGCCTATGAAAGTATTTGTGCCTTGATTTCTTTTAACCATGTCTTTTTACCCCTTTTAAAAGTAACTGAAGTGCCATTTTGCTCCCACTTCAGGGGAGCTGAACTTGTTCAGTAACTTATTGGTTGTGTATTTGTTGTATATTAATATATGATATTGAGCTGCTCTTGCTAGTGTAATGTTTTCCAAATGACTGTGTAAATAAATGTATATTCTTTTACCAAGAACCTTTAGGAAATGGTTATTCAAATCACTGTTATTGTTGGTCCTTTGTGTAACCCCTTGAACTGCTCACTTTACTCTTGAGATAAGTCTGGCTGCTCAGCCACTGCTACCACAATACTGTGTAGTACATGCTTGTACCAAAGATGAAATTGTACTGACACTTGTAGTCCTAATTGCATGTAGTGGTCCCAAAGGGTACTGCATGTGATTCTGCCTAACAGGTGTTAGCCGCCCGTCTGCTGTCAGCTGAATCACCTCTTTGCCCCTTCACTCACAGTCACCACTGCGATGAGGGATGGGGAGCACCAAGACACAGTGTTCCCAGGACGGTGGCCATCTTGAATCCATCGTGGCAAGCCCTTTTTGAAGAGTGTTTGTGGCAGCCGCTGCAACCAATATATATTTCACTGAGACCATACCAAGCAGGTGATGACATGTTTGAAAGATAAATTCCCTAAAGAGCCACATAATGCACAACACATGTATGTTGCAGATTGAATCCTAAGAATCTAACCTCACAATTAGCTATTCTTGATTTCTAGAAGTTAATCAGGTACTCTTTTGCAGCCAATGTGTGAATGACTACATCTACGTGTTGAAAGTGTTCATTGAGATTCTCATGAGTGATGTAAATATCATCTACGTATTGCCAAGAGTTAGTAATGTCTGCGAGCAAACTCTGTATTCTACTTGAGAATGTGCTGGCTGAATCATTATACGCCTGCATTATTCTAGTGAATTGGAAATGCGTTCCCTTGAAAGTGAATGCAGTGTATTTCTGGCTTTCTACACTTAAAGGTTGTGTGAAATACCCATTGCTTAGATTAAGGTTTGTTTTGTATTGGCATCTCTGTAAATTGGCTAGAAGTCCAGAACTATTGGTTTTGGACTGCCTCTGTCTTACAATGTGCAGTCAAAATTCTAAAATCCACAATAAAAACATAAGTACTATCATGTTTTAAAATGGGGAACACCGGACTGTTCTGTGAGCTTGCCAGCTTTTCAGTTACCCCCTGGTCCACTATGGTTTGCATGTGGGCAACTGCTTGTAGCGTGACTGGATACTGCCTCTGTGGTGGGGTGGTTTCAGTACTTGAATCACATGCGCTGGACATTCCAAATCATACCTTACCTGATTTTTAAAAAGCTGCACTGCTGCCAGCGTTGACCAGACTTGTGCATATTTTTGCACTAGTTGCCCACTCACTTCTTTTGAAAAGGCAGGCATCACTACCTCTTCAACTCTTGGTACTCGTCTCACGTACAATGGTGGTCAATCTTGAAATGCTAAGAGTTCTTTATATTGGATGTGTAACTGTGGCCAAAACAGTGCTTCAATCTTTTTGGGATGTTCATCTTCCAGCTGAATGGTTACAAAATAAACTTCATTATTTGCTAATGTCTGTTATTTGTGCACTTCTGTGTGCCTTTGTATGCTCCAACAGTGCTTTGTGGCTGCATTCAAATATCGGACTCGGAGTCCAACAGGACCTCTATGAAATCAGTGTGTCGCTTACGCTTGGGAATGATTCGATGAGTGCGTGGACTCTGCAATCTGTGAAACCTGTAGGGCTGCTGTGTGTTTTTTCTCCACTTTCATGTCCTTCCCCTCAGTTTTAGAACGGTCTGGCGTCCTTGCCTGTGAGGAAGATGAAACCTCATCAGTGCTGTACTTCTGTGGACTTTTCATGTGTTTTCTATCTCTGAAATCATAGGCCCATAGGCTTACCCCAAGATCGCTCACCCCTGTGAGTGCCTTGCCACTGTGGGGCATCCCTATCTCCTGTAGCTTTCCCATTCTTTGGCTCCCGCTCTGGGTATTTTTCTTGCTCTATTGGCGATAGCTATCTATGTGTTTAGCACATTTTTTACCTCAAAGTTCCCTGTCCTTTCGAGGGTTTCCCTTTGTGGTGTGTCTCCTTGTCTGGCTTATCATCTTTGTTAGCCTTTTTCTGTGTCTCTGCAGGTCTCCTGCCTAGATGATCCCTGCCTAGCGATTGATAAGTGGATGTCACTATGTTCCCAAAATGCTTCCTTTTTTCTTGCTCATTTAATTGGGACAATTTTATATGAACTTCTAAACTTGCAGGCTCATCTTTCAATAAGGGTAGAATTATGCTCTCTACCATTTGATAATTATTAGACGCTATTGACAGGCCTAAGTTCATGGCAGCAGCAGCGCCCTATGTTCCCATGTCTGCCAATATCAATGCTAGTGATGCGATAGACTGCGTGCCTATCGGCTGTAAATAAAGACAGCTATAAATTGAGATCCAGCTGTCACAGCTTGCTTAAGGTGGTGTGCAGCCAGATGGAAGGAACATGGCTTGTGCCCTATGCCCATGCTGTGGTGAAACCTGGGGATAGGCGGCTTGTAGCTGTCCTAGCTTCTCTGAATACCACTTGGGTATGTCCTCATTTCGGGAATGGCATGACCCTAATATAATTCTCAATGTCTGTAGCTGCACTCCTCCTGCGTCATTCTGCCCTTGTGGCTGTTGAGCAAGCACCACGCTTGCTGCGCAGCATGTTGCAATGTAAGGTTATGCACGGTGTCAAAATGTGTAGCTAGTAGTTGATAGTCTGTTTGTAAAAAGGGGCCTCTGCGGTTTGGATGAAACCAGGCTAAAAATTCTAGTGACAGCTGGGTGTGGCTAACGGTCCATGTCTAGCATTTGTTTGTGGATAAATTAGATTACCCCCAAACCAGTTGACATGATTTGTATGTGTTCAAGCCAATTCAGGAAACTGGTATGGGCGATATTGGATTGTTTAAATCTCCCCTTATTAGGAGAGTTACATACACATTATTTAGCTTGTTAGCTGGGGTTTTTAAGGAAGTAAAGAGCGATTCGGCCAGTAACCCAACTAGCTGGGCTATTGCTACTGTGAAGTTGGTATTAACTGCCTGACAGTGAGATGCTCCAAGCCACTTGAACAGCACTGCCGTACAATGGATGGTGATATTAATTTCCTGAGGGGGCCATCTTCTGTACCCACTTTACCTCTTTTGATGAAAAAAAGCTTTTTAGAAAAAATATTTTTACCTGGTCCATTTATTGTGACTGGGGCATGAGGTTATTTTACTATTCGTAATGCTACGGTCATCTCTAAGACGTCCCATCTGCCAGAGGTGTCACATGACAAGATTGCCTATGGTTTAGGCTTGACCATGAGCCCCTTAGCTCCACCTCGTTTGAGCCTGTGACAATAGACACAGGGTCATCATTCATATCGTGCTGCAATTCACCCTAGGCGTGTCTCAGCGCTACAAGACAGGCCTGCTTAGGTTTGTGGGTCTATCGACATGCTTGCCCATATACCATCAGGAATTGTGAAGTTCTTCGATTCAAAGAGGTACCACTTTGACACATTACGCTGAATTATACACTTGACACAGGAGTTATGTTAATATATTTAATAAGACACCCTACCTCATAAGGGTTCTTATTCTCATTACACAAGCAAAAGCAGATATAATATAACACAATGTCACACCAATTAACAAAATTGCCATGTGGGCAAAGAGCATGTTTGAATAGATAAATAACAGTACAAGTGGTAGTTTTGTTTTACAGCATGTGTAACCTTTGGGTCTCAAGGAGCTATGCCATGATACACGAAGATATGCTACACGCCTTCAGTCTTAATGCACTCAGCAAGTCACCACCCATTACTCACGTTTAGATCAGGATGTGCTTCAAGTGAAAGGGCGCCTTCTGAGGTTTAACGAGTTCTGCTAAGCAGGCCCCGTTCTCTCCTTCCGGCTACTGCTCTGGACTCTTCCCCAGCCCCGGTGACCTCGATGGAGCCGAGAGTCTTCAGCTCCCTCTAGGCAAGTCTGCTACCTCACCCTCTTTCTGCTCGGGCCTTATATACAAGAAGGAACATGGTTTTCCTGCCTGTGTGCATGCGTCATATCCGCTATTTGGGAGAGTAAGGTGTACAGCTCAGAGTGTCGCTGTGCTCCTTGAATATGGTCTCCTATGTACAACTCCATTAAGTGAGTCACATCTTAGTGAGCTTCGTACTCGTTCAGTGACTGCTGTCGCTGCATTCTATGTGCCTTGGCTTTAGCAAAGAGCTAGGCATTTCCCTTGTCTCTTAATAGTCTTGCAGAAGACAGACGTGCATCATGTGTCTGCCTACTTCCTGTCCTTGATCCCTTATCAGATGGAATACTCAATGGTGTGAAGTCAACGCTCGAACACAGGAAGCTATCGTTTGTGGTTTTGCTCATCTGCTAGAACAGTAAAGCATTATTTCCTGGACTTTGGTTAAGCCAAAACCTATTCGTTCAGTGAGCGTGTGCACTAGCTTTCTGTCTAAAGCATGTGCTGTATGTTTGACGATCATTATATTCAATGAGCATTTAGCAGCTGTCATTAACATTCCCCATTGTTTCACTGGCTACAGTCCGCATGGGCTTTGAAGAACGGTTTTAGCTTAGTTCTATCATGACACCTGTGCATCAGGGGATAGATATCTTTTGCGACACACAACAGTGAAGCAAGAGAGAAGTCTTCTTTTTTAGTTGTTCTGTCAACACCGGATCCCGCCAAGAGTCAGTGCCCCTTTCAAATTCACGTTTTCGCTAAAAACGCAGAAGATAATTCCTTGTTCCAATCCCATACTAGAGACACTGGTTTCGGAGAGCCAAAAATCATGCGACAAGCCTCTTTCTCATCCCAGTTGGCGAAATAACAAAGGTAGAGAAAGTAGAGGGGCGAGGAAACCCTTGGAGGGAACTACAGGTACTGTTGAAGTTGAAAATAATATAGCCTGGAAGAGGCTCACAGTGAATGGGGAACACTCTAGGAGAATTGAGTCATTCTCCTAGCCCCACTGGAGTGTTGTCAACCCTTGTCACCTTGGATTGTGAACCTTGGAACATGCCCAGCAGTTGAGAACCATGCACCTTGAGAGATTCATACCCAGGAGAAGGGAGTCGTTCTCTTGGACTGTAGAAATAACTTTTCGTAGATCATAATTTGTTTTGTTTTTTTTATTTTGTATTGCTAGATTTAATTGTAAAACAATTTTAACAAGAGTGCTGTTATTAATACAATTGTACTTATCGATTTCCGGCATCTGCGGATTTTGTCAGCGAGGAGTCTCGGTCGATAAGTCACTGATGTCCGGGTGTTGCTAGGGCCGCAAATGGAAGGCAAATGTTACTTTTGAGGCCCGTTTACTGAAGGATTTATTGTTGCCCCTGGGTGCCAGGAGGTCCATCTAGGCCGATGTGTTGGAAGAAACAAACTACACCAGATCTTTTCTCCACACATTAGCCTGGCCCACCATTCGTCCTCGCTGTAGTGGCGTAGGGTCTTAAAGAAGTGCCCAAGATGGGTGATCCGGGTGTCTTGAGTTCCCGCACATAAGAGAATATGTCTTGTTGTTTCGGCTTCATCAGTTTGATTACAAAGTTGACATTTATTGGAGCTGGATTTGCCTCTTATGGCTAGAATTTTGTTGGTACTTAGCAGATTTAGGCGAATCCGTAAGTATCCTTGTCTTCTTTTGTCTGGGAATTTCGTCAGATATGGTATTACTTGGTTTAATTTCTTGAGGTTGGTCTGGTTAATTTGTTTTGTGCTC
Source organism: Ambystoma mexicanum (assembly GCF_040938575.1). Lineage (NCBI taxonomy): Eukaryota > Metazoa > Chordata > Amphibia > Caudata > Ambystomatidae > Ambystoma > Ambystoma mexicanum. Next base: position 1,314,314,278 of record NC_090931.1, on the reverse strand, counting down.
CTCCTTCCAACGTTTCGGTCCAATCCTGCTCCATTAGACACCTTTTAACTTTTAGATGGATTGGCCATCAGCTCTTGTTCGGAACTTCCTAGTGAGTACAAAAGGAGTTGGTTCTTTGTTATCCATTTTGTCAGCATCATAGAGTTCCCTCCGTCCATTTATTTTTTAATGATTTGTAGGATCAGGGAGGCGAGGGCAGGATGACCTTTCTGTAGAGCATTAGACCATTTTGTGCCACTGTCACTTTCAGTGACATTAAGCTTAATTCCTTCCGGATTATTACTGCTGGTGTTGATTGTGGCAGGACCAGGACTTTACGCCAATAACGGCCTTCTAGTTTCTGCCAGAGGCCTTCTAGGATATTAGGCATTGCTTCCACACCATAAATTAGACCTGGGACTACCTTGGTCTTGCCAAAGTTTAGGGCAGGAATGAACGAGAAGCGACCATATTTCGTGCCAATGGCTTTCGTCTGGGCTTTTGATGTTCTTATCTTTGCGTATAGACTTGCTTGCATTGGAATTTCGGTAGGGCTATTTTTCAGCGTAATCCCTAGGTATCTGAAACACTTGACCTTTTCCAGAGGTACTCCTTCGATGTTGCATCATAGATAGTCTTTCTTTTTCGTTACTTTTTCAAAGACAATTATTTTAGTTTTTGCTTTGTTCAGTTCCAGGTGGTTGTCCTTTATGTAAATTAACAAGTTGTTTAATTGCTTCTGTAAACCAATAGCCGTCTGGTCCATCAAGATAATATCGTCCGCGTAAAGGAGTCTTAGTTTCACTTCGCTCAGTGTAGGTGGAAGGCTCTAATCCTCTTCTCGAAGTTCTTGAAGTCAGCTATGTAGGAATTTATATAGCGCTGGTGCAAGGGGACAGCCCTGTTTGACTCCACGAGCAGTGAATATTTGCTTAGATAGCAGCCCTGATTTATTCAGTCTGACGCGCATTGTGGTGCCTGAATACAGAGCCTTTATCGGTTCTAGGATAGACCCCGGGCACTTTAGGGATTCCAGCTTGCTCCGTAGGATGTCCCGGTTGACCTGGTCAGCAGCCTGGACCAGGTCAACAAAGGCCTTGAAGACTCTGGGTCTGCCCTCAATGACCCTGGCCTTCAGAATGTGTGTGTTAAGTAGTAGGGATAGAATAGGAGTTTGGGCTAGAACAGTGAACCTTTTGATCTGGACTATAGACTTCCTGACTGCCCGAGTTTTAGTTTGTTTGAGGTAGGGAAACCACTTATAGTTAGGGATAGATAGGTTTGTTGGCTGTTAATAAAGGTTTATAGCAATTGATGAGCCACCGTTTGGTCAGACGTCTTATTCCATGCCGCCACATGCCGCTTTCAGCTTTTTAATATCGCAAGGTTACTTTTGAGGCTACTAAGCTCCTTGTTTCATCTGGGTTTTATTCCCCCGGCTTTTCTGTTGCTCTACCATACTTCTTGGTCTTCCAGCTTCCTATCTTGCCCATCTTCGCTCCATCTATCATGCCTCCATTACTGCAGTCTCTGTTGTTTCTCCCTGCGATTCTATTTCTGCTGCCTTGCAGCACCTCAACTGGCTTTCTTTTGAAGCTCGTCTTCTCTTTAATTTTCTCTGTATTGTTTAGAACTCTCTATATGGTCTTGGTCCTCCTTATCTTTCTTCTCTTATTTCGTTCTGTTACTTCCTGCTCTCAATCACGTTTTCTTCTTTCTGTTCCTCGACTTCCTTGTGCTTCTTCTTCATGTCCTTGTTTCTTTTCTCTGTGCCCATTTTGTTTTCTTCACTTCTCATACCAAAAAAAAAAAAGAAATCGACCCTTTTGTCATTCGATCCTTTTCATTCGAACCTTTGACCTATAACCGAAAGATGCTTGTCGGCAGGATCTCGGAACCTCGGCCTCTTCTATTCTTTCAGGTTTCGGCATTGGTTTCTGGGCCACCATTACTCTTCTGCGTACACGCCACTCACGACGATGGTTGGATTTCCATCCATTCCTTCCCCTTGACCGGAGCCGCTTGCTTGGTCACGGTACCCGCCTTCCAGCCTCCAGCTAGCAGGTTTCTCACTCGGCACGTCACTGATGGCTCTGTAACTCATTGTGGCTCTGCACCTCCAGGACATCAGTGCTCCAGGGGCTTACCTCTGAGTAGCACTTGCTCTCCTCCCAGCGGGGTAGTTCCTCCCCCATTCACAAGTCGATCTCCTCTTATATACGCCATTAAAATCAATAAAATGTCAGGCTTCCTTGATCATGGCACTCAGATGAGGTTCACCATTACCTGAAGCTAATAGATTCCAGAAGGAATCTTTGTGCATTACAGTTGTAACAAGGAATGCAACAGTTTTTCCGACACCCATATATGCGGAACGGGTGCTTTGTACAGGGAGTTCCATGCTGGAATGGGAGTCCTTGTCCCCAAGAGGGGGGGGGGGAATCACTCTCAGTGAGGTCCCACTTGCCCAGACCCGTAGGGATGCTCTTGGATAGCGGGGTTCACCTCCCTAGTCTCAAAAGGGATAGCTCTACTCTGGGGAGAAGGGACGAAATGTCCAGATTCGTCATAAGATGTAGAGATAAAGGGAAAGAAGTGGGAAGCAGGTGGACGCAGCTTGAGGAGGTCAACCCTGATTAGAGATTGTGAAGTAAACTTTTATTATTGAAGTGCGCATGAAAATGAATTCTGTGGATACCATATTTTGAGGTTATATAGTGTGATGAATTTGTGGCTTGGCTTTTCCCCCACGGGGCAGCCCGTCCCTGTGTGGCTAGGAAGGTGAGCCCGCTTTGCTGCACCCTCCCTGGGTTGAGGCAAGTGGAACCTCACCGGGAGAGATTACCCCTTTTGGGACAAGGACTCCCGTTCCCATGAGGAACTGCCTGATGGCCTCAAAGTGATGGTTTATATGGACTTTATACAAGATACCAAACTTTTATCAAACTCATGAAGATAACATTAAGTTATATTAAGAACAACAAGAAATGGAAGATATCCCTTTAAATTCAAGTCTCCAATGGACTGCAACGAGGAGGCTGAAAAGGTTTGCAAGACCAACGAGAGATATGAGAGAGGGAGAAAGAAGGCAGAGAGCATGGAGAAGGCCAAGAGCAGAGAGGAGAACAAGAGTAGAGAGGAGGCCGAGAGACGCATGGAAAGCTTCCGGTGCGTAACAGAAAGTAAGAAGGTGGGGCACTGGGAGCACATAGAGCCGACGTGCGACAGAGCTGCTCCAGCGCAGAACCAGAAACACTGAGCAACTGGCATGTGAGAGCGGAAGAAAGCCAACCAAGACTGAGGAGAAAGAGCGGTGTTGGCGTGACCACGGAATCTGGGTGGTTGGCAGTCTGCCCATAGAACAGTGCAGAGACTATCCAGGGGATTAAGCAGCTCCAAGTCAGAGTCCCGATCTTGTGATATTCCAAAGATGAGAATGGCATATCCAGGAAGGAGACGCTAGCCGTGCAGCAGCGACAAGAAGGAAAGAGAATCCAAGGGCCTGCAGGTACCGCCAACATTCCCCCAGAATGCTGAAGGTAAAACAGGGAATGGGAATGCTGGCAAGTCACGTCGGGACTTAACTCGTCTAGTACTAATGGGAAAACTATTGGGAATAATCCAGTGAAACAGAACTGTTTGAATGAGATGAGAAGAAATGCGTAAACCAGGAGGCCGGTAGGATAGCTCGGGGGCAACACGTTTGTCTTGTAAGCAAACGCATAGTAACACAGTTTTGAATTCCAGTCTTGCGCTTAGAAACTGGTCTACGATATTAATTGCATTATAAAAGAACAATTATTATTATAATTATCGAGTGGGAAATAAATAAAAGTGGAGGGTTATCACTTTGGGGGAAAAAAGCAAGATGCACCCATACCTTGAAGAGAAGAAAGGAAGCACACGAGAGAGAGGGGGACATTTGAGGGAAGAACACACCTGTAAAGTCAGGCAGCCCAAATACATACATGAAACTGCACCCTTGGAATGGGGAAAATGGTAATAGGAATTTGAGATAATACAAAAGAGAGGAGTGCAACAGAGATTCAGGAATCCTGCAAGGAGGAGGAAAGGAACCTAAATAGACTAAAGCTAATCAGGAAGAATAAGGCCAAGGGAAGTACCTGTCCCCTAAAAAAAAAAAAACTGCAGAGCTGGATATAGTGGAGGACAAGGAACTATTTGCATATGAGCAATGGAAGTGAGACTTGGAAGAATAAAGAGAAGGGAATTACTAACCCCTTAAAATAACTATAACTTGATATATTGGATGATTCGAGGCTATTTGCATATGGGCTATCGAAAAGAGTAAGATAAGTGAGAAGGAACTTGTGACAAAATACAAGCACCAGAAGAAAGGAGTCATTCTCCTGACCTTAGTTGGTTATAATTGTGGTCGGGTTCAGTTCGCTTAGATTAGGACTGAGGGCGGATTTGTTTTTAGATGTTCATCCTGATTGACAATCACCTTAGTTAGAAAGATAGGCAGGGAACACTCCATTGTTATAGAGGGAGATGGACTTTATTTTACTTTAAATAAACTTCACAGTAAGAACATGCCTTACTGTGTCCATGTCCTTCTTCTGCCACAATAGTTTTGAGAGGATATTGCAAGCAGAGTTGTAGTGCACAAGCGAGTGTGTGGCGATGTTTTCCTTTTATCCCGTCTTATGCTTTGCTTTTCAGAGCATGTTGGAAAACTTCCTACCGAATGGGAAAGTTTGAAAAAAATGAGCGTGATCACAATGTGTCAAGAGCTCATTTATATAGGCAAGCAGAGCAGGGATTAAAGAGAGAATGGACTCTTATTCTGTTAAATGCTGCTTCTATCTGCTTTTCGGTTTAATGGATGCTGCACAAGTTTGCAGAGGATTAGGTAGTGTGTCAAACGTTTGCTGCTGGATATGAGTGATATGATCTTAGTGTAGAGAATATATAGAAAAAAATGCTTCTGTGATTGTAGATCTTTGGCAAAATTAGGTGATGAGCCTTTTTTGACAAATGCGCTTAGAGAAACTTTGACTATGTTTGAGAATTCCATGCGTCTACTATGATACTACAGTGATCCACTCTGCTTATTTTGTTAGCAGTGTCGTTTGGGGGTGCTCACCATTGACTCTTATGCATATTATCGGGTTGAAGCTTACAAGGGATTACCTATTTTGTGGTAGATTGATTCTGGGAAGTTCAAAAGGGCAATAGGTTTGTGTAAGTTTTGAAATTGGAAATCGAGAGGTTTATTAGAAAAGGGCTGCACGTTTTTAGTTTCCACGGCTCATGGATAAGTGGATAGCAAATTGGTCTGTCCAGTACTGGTGTGGGTGTCATGCCTTTTGTCTCCCTAGATGCAGAGTAGTAGCTAGAAGCGACATAAGCTATAACTGGGACCTCTTGGGGTTCTCCGTTTATTTTGCCCCATGTATGTGAATCTGAGTGTGACTTTCCTCATCGTTCTGTTCCATGCCTCTACCCCAGACCTATGTAAATGAGGCATAGCTAATTTTTCTCATGACTAGCCCATGTTACAATTTGGACAAATATTACACTGGTTCATTTCAGTTTGCAATAGTCTGCTTCTTAAATGTGTGTAAACACACGTGGATGGTTATATTTATACTCCTACGTCCCATCCCCTTTCGTCCATACTTATGGGAGCGTGCGCTGGGCAGGCATGAGACTGGAGCTTCCGCCAGGAAAGCGCACGATTCACCTTTTAAGAATTTGTGTGCAGAGGTTGGTATGCAGTGCTGGAATCTGAAAGGTCCTTGTCTCCTGCCCTTGTGTTCCTTTACCTCCGTCTCTTTCTCCGCATCGGACGCAGCTGTTTTTGTTGATTTCTTTTTTTTTTTTCTTCTCTTTTTTACATTTATATCGCGCACATGACAGAATGCAAAATAGAATTAAGCCCAAAGAGGAAACAACCCAAAACAGAGATGCAGAAGAAAAAACCCTATCTAAATAAGAATGTTTTCAAGGCTTTGTGAAACTGGTATAATGATTCAAGGGTCCTAATTTCTCAAGGAAGCGAGTTCCACAGTTTTGGACCAAAGGCAGCAAATCTTCTATCTCCCCTTGATGTAATCACTGAATGAGGGATGAACAGAAGATGGCAATCACTAGATCGCAAATGTCTAGGCCATTAACACATTTGAAAACAAGGCAGGCCACCTTAAATCTGATGTGGTCTTCCACTGCCAGCCATTGTAAAGCACGACGAAAGGCTGAAATATGGGCAGTTCTACCTAACTTAAAAATCATCCTAGCTGCTGCATTTTGTGATTTTTGGAGTCTATAAATTTGTTTGGATGGAACGCTGAGAAGCTGACTGTTGCAGTAATCCAAATGTGCATTTTATGTGCATAACTATTTTTGTTAGTTGTGCATCTTTCCTGCGTTAGGTTTTAATTTGATTATTTCTTGCCCTTGTTCCCTTCTGGTCCTCTTCCATGCATGCCAGGTATGACTGGTTTTGCCGTGTGTATGGGGTGTCGTAGGTTGTTCTTGGTGGTGGACCGTCATGCTCTGTATCTTGTGTTCTTTGGCATGCTTTACGGTTGGGACACTTGAACGTCCTGTGATGCACGTTCCAGCAAGTCACGGAAGAATAGACTGACCCGGTGGGAGGTGATCTTCAAGGCCGCTGCCCCAAAACATCTCTGGAGCTTGATGCTTGATGCTTGAAGGGTGGAGATTAGATCCCTTTTTCCCCAAGGCAACCCAACCAGGTGATTCCTTCCTAGGGGACCGGGCACAGCTAGCCACTGTAACACTGGCATTACTGCCGAAACCTCTGAGGAGGTTGTGACTGATGCTTGTACTGCATGTCCTTCATGTTCTGGCACCAGACTTCAGGATGAGGGGTGGCATTTGTCTCAGTCAGGGCTTGTATGTGAACCATGTCACCCAAGGGCACCAGCGTCCCTAAGAGAGCACCTCAGCCTCCAGAGGTTCCATCTTCTCACCTCTAGTATGGGCAACATGGAACGCAGCGTTACTACGGTGATGTGCTGAGCTATGAATCCAGTCAGTTGCTGGTCCAGGAGTTGCCCACTCCAACCAGAAGTGTTCACTAGGGGGTGATGGACATTTTTATACCACTGACACCTCAGGGGTCTCCAGGGTTTCAATCTTTTTCTCCAGGGTTACAGTGGTCCCGGAGCGGCGGGGGGGATATTTGTCTATAGTGTTGGGAGTACCACCTGTTAATTGAGCTCCGAGGAGCATGCCAGCGACTTCTGCTGCACATTCTCATGACCACTTGGCAAAAGAGGGCCATTTCTTCAAACTGTTTCAGACGCTTATGCACTCTAACGCTATGAAGCAATACTTCAAGGGACTCATACGTATGGTGTGGTCCCAGGCCCTTATGTAAACCAAGCAGTAAAAAGTAATGCTCCTTAGCCCTCGACGATGGCACATATGACCCTGTCAGCACCTCTACCAGTACCATCACTGGTATCTCCTCCCGTGCATACCGTGTTCCCATTGCCTCCATCGTTTCCTAAGGGTGGCTGCTTCCTCCCCTTACCACTGACGCAACGGGTGACTATTCTGATGAAACTCCTATGTCAGTGAAAGCATTTCATGATAGCAGGGGTACACATTTCAAGTTGCAAGTTGCTAGCAAGCCATCAAAAGTAGCTTGCATCTTCAATTCTATACATACATACATACATACATACATACATACATACATACATACATACATACATACATACATACATACAGCACACAATTTCTTACTATCCAGGAGTCAATTATCATTAGCCAATGACTAGTGTTGAATGCACATTTTGCACCCTGGTGAGAGGGAGCAGGCGCTTACAGAATACCTAGAATTACTGCCACAGAAACTCCCCAATCAGGCCAGGGGATTCTATCGTCCGTGTTGTCTACCAAAATGACACATGCCCAGGATCCACCTGCAATCCGATGTGGTGGGGGAAAAGTTAAACATATGGCAAAAACCTGACTCGGTACCGGTGGTATCCAAAGAAAGGTAGACCTCAGTTACCACCCGCTTCCCTCAGAGAAGCTGTGCGTAAAAGGGCATCCACTAGCCCATTCAACCATATTGACTTCAGCAACCATGTTTAGAAAAAGCTCCTCATCTTCATCCACCTCTCAGGGACCACTTACCTGATAGAACTGGCCCTTGGGAGGGAGGTAGGGAGGGAGAGAGGGAGGGGGGTGGGTTGAGGGGGAGAGAGAGAGGGGGAGGAGGGAAGAGGGGGAGGGGAGAGAGGGGGAAATGAAGCAACACATTCGCTTACCGTCTTGCTCCTCCTGATAAACCCTCACTGCCTTCCGGAGTTCGTCATTGATGTCTTGCTCCCCCTGTGGAGTAGACTGCTGCAGTTGGTACGAGTCCATGGCGCTGCACAACGCCATCTTGGAAACGTTGAAATACAAATACGGTGTCCCTTCAATCATTGCCATAAGGACCAAGTAGACAACAGTCGTCTCCTGACAGTATGCCCCCCCCACCCCCAGGTCATGCAGCCTGTGAAAACTGTGCAGCCATCTCGGAGCATGCACAGCAGTAGCGGGTTCCCAAGAATGGTCAGCAGGACCGTAACCCTTCCAGTTAACAAGGCACTGCAAGCGCCCGCGGTAATAACAGGAATCACATATTGCAGCCACCTTAAATTCAGGTCCTTGTACAGTATGAACTGGGGGAGGAGAATGCCGGCCTGGCCGCAAAAAAAGATCCAACACATGAGCCTTCAACTGGAAAAAATGAACAACCGTGTGGATCCTCTTCCAAGAAGGTGGCAGCTGGAGATGGTAGGCAACCTTCTCAATACGTTTCTCAACTTCAAAAGGTCCAAAAAATGTAGGAGATATTTTGGTAGGTGTTAGTCTCTTGAGTAAGTATTTAGAAGCCAACCAAACCTTGTCTCGCAAAGAGAAGGTTGGTTTAGGACGACTCCTCTTGTCTGCTGAAGCCTTTATCCGGGCACGAGACTCACACAAGGCTGAAAGAGTGGAGGCATGGCCAGCTTGGATGCTGCTGACGAGGGAATCGAGAGATGGTAACTTTTGGATCCCAGGACGAACTGTAGGAAATATGAGGAACTCATGGTGACAACAGTAAAGACAGACACAAGTGATCACAGTTCAAGGGTGTTTATTTAAACTGTATGCAGTTTGGAAAAACGCCTTATCTAAACCTAAATCTAAGATGGGAGCAAGCATCATCCATCAAATGAAAAATAAGGAAGTCCTGGTGGCGTTGTGTCAAATAATAAGGGCCTATAGTAAAACACCTATTCCCAAATCTCACATCTAATACAAAAAGGGGTGTGGGATAGTTTTCAGGAAAAGAAAGTGTTCACAAATAATATGTCAGGATGCAGTAACTTGGATCTCCCTTCCCCACGTTTTTCTGCACGGGGTAAGATGGAAGCTTGGAGCATAGTACACACTCGATCTTTCCCAGCACAAGTTAACAGTTCTGATGGCAGCAATCGGGACTGTCGATGGCCAAGTCTTGTTTCTCCTGAAAGTCTCTTGCTTTCGAGGGCCTGATGTATCCAATAAACAAAGAAACGGTTCTCTTCCACAGTTCACCCTGGGTGATGGCTTCACCCCTGGCTCCCCCTCTTCCGGGCGTAGACCCCTCGCTCACAATTTTCGATATCTTTTTTAAATGGTTCCGGTGGACATCCCTTGGCCGCGTTACCTTTTGTCTGCACCCTGTTTCTTGGGACCTTTAGACTTTGTCCTCTCTCACTAGCACCCCTCCTCTGGGTTCACTCTTGCCAGTTTCAAATTCACCTTCTCAATCTCAATATTCACTGGATTCACTTCCTTTTTACTTTCACCTTGCAGGATTCACTTCCCTTTTACTTTCACCTTGCAGGATTCACTTCCCTTTTACTTTCACTTTGCAGGATTCACTTCCCTTACTTTCACCATGCAAGATTCATTTCCCTTTTACTTTCACCATGCAGGATTCACTTCTCTTACTTTCTTGTGTTTGTAGATCAAAGTCTTTCGATTGCACAATGATTTTGCTAGACCTCCAGCATGACCATTTTGACCTCTTATTGCTGCTCTCCTATGGCCTTTTGGTTTCTGTAGTTTCACTCAATCGGGGGATCAACCAGAGTCTCCCAGAACAACACCCACGTGGTGCCGATTCCCTCTGCAGCTGGTCTCCCCTCAGCACTATTACAGTTCCTTGAACTTAAGTCAACTTGCCACTTTGCAACTTTCATTCACCACAACCTGGCTTTTATCTGTTCTCTCCTCGACTCACCGGCTGTGATGAACCTCTTGGCTTTCTTCGTTAACAGGAGTCGAGGCCGGTACCACGGTAGCAGGAGTCTCCCTCGCTCCCGCTTATCAGCACTGACGCACTCTGTGTACCATTGACATCTGCTGCAAGACACTTGTGCAATTGTCTGCAGTATTAGGCTCTCTTCCTTGAAGGTTCCGGGGGATTGGGACAAAAAGGGCAAGGTCGCTTCTCGCCTCGCCACACTCTCACTTCCAGCCGCCTTTCTCCTTCTCTTGAACTGCTTCACCTGCTTAGCCATCTCGTCGTGCTGTCTGCTGTGCTCGTACTGTGATTTCTCGCTCCACCTTTAATCCCTGAAAGGGCCGTCTGGTGTGTGTGGTTCTGATCAATTGCCTGACTCTTCCTGACCCTTGTATTGGGACATGTCAGGTAAACGGTTTGGTGTTAGTCCATTCTCTATTGTGTCGTGGAAAGTGTTCGTGTAGGAAAAGGGGGGGGGCAGTGGTTTTGAATGTCCTACATGGTAGGATGGGGAAAAGGTGTCAAAAGAAGGGGGATACCGCGTCTCACCCATTGGTATCCCACTCCCGAGGACCCCCCATCCAGGTAATCCTCCCTCACTGGTCCACCCACAGAAACTGGAGCCAGTAGGGATGGCTGTGTCCTGGCCACCTGGATGACAGATCCCCGGGGACTAGTTAGGGGGACACCTTCAGGATGAGAAGGCAAGGCAGCTTACACTAAGAGACCCAAAGGACAATGATGGCGTACTTTGGTCTGTGAAACCAGTAGAACGGGCTGATCCATAAGCCTTTGTGTCTTCTCTCAATGAAGGCCACTAGAAATGTCTTAGTATCCGGTCGATAGTGTTGCTGACTCCCCAATGTTCTGCAGCCTTGGTGTCGTAAGGCAGTTGTGGGTATAAACAACCGGTGGTCTTGGAACAGAAGATCTTGATCTGAAGTCAAGGCATACTTGGAAACAATGCCTTGTAACAACAATAGATGGTCAAGTGCTGCTTCCTTCAGTTCTGATGAAATCAGACGCAAAAAACAGAAAGGTGGCTCGAGGAAATAACTTCTCTCTCTGAAGGACTCTACCAGATATGGTTTCCAACAGGACAAGGCATCTGCTTGAATGTTCTCATGGCCCGAAATTAAAAGTAAAACGGATGACAAACTGGTGGAATAAAAATAAGCCCACCTAGCTTGACATTCCATTTGTTGTAAAACCCTGAGATTTCGATGGTTGGTCCCAACGTCGATCTGAAAAGCTCAAGAATCGAGTAGTTTGTTTTCGGACAGAGTCAGTGTCTTAGACAGAAAGGCGTTCAAAGCCGTCTTTGTATTTCTGTTTTGGAACTGCCCCTAGTGCTGTATGAGATGCATCGGTCTCTATAATGAACGGATGGTCTTGATTAGGCAGCTTTTTGATGGGAGACGACATAAAGGCTTTCTTCGGGTTCTGAAATGCCTCCTGTTGATTCTCTGTCCAACAGAACTTGTGTCCTTTCTTTAACAATGCTGTAAGTGGTTTGATTTGATCCGATAAGTTTGAAATTAACTTCTGGTAAAAATTGGAGAATCCTAAAAATCGCTGGATCTGTGTTAGAGAGGATGGTTCCTTCCAGTGTAGGCTTGCTCTTACCTTCGAGGGGTCCATAGACATTCCGTCCTCAGAAAGGATAAAACCAAGGAATCGAACCCGGGACTGGTGAAATAAGCAATTCTCAGCCTTGGCGTATTTATGGTTCTGTTCAAGTCTTTGTAGAACTTGTGAAACGTGCTTGATATGTACTTCCAGTGTATCGGAGTACTCTAGGATGTTGTCTGAATACACCACTATGTAATGAGGTAAAAGGTCTGAGAATACGTGGTCCATAAATCATTGGAATACGGCAGGGGCATTAGATCCGAATGACATCACTCTATATTCAAAATGTCCTAGAAGGGTGCGAAAAACCGTTTTCCATTCATCACCTTTGTGGACACGAACCAAGTGATAGGCACCTCGCAAGTCCAATTTGGAAATTGGGGGTAATGGATACTTATCCTTGATGGTGATCTTGTTCAAACCCCAATAATCAATACATGTCCTCACTCCTTTTGAGTCCTTCTTCGGGATAAATTCAGAATAAAGAAGAGTGAAGCCCCCGCAGGGGATTTTGACTCCGCTATGAGCCCATGATCTAGGTTGTCGGCAAGGTATTCTTTTAAGGCTTGTCTCTCCAGGACAGACGGGGTACATATGCTGAAACGGAACTTCTTGGTTGGGAAGCAATTCTATAGCGCAATTATCTCCTCTATGCAGGGGTAATGCCTTAATTCCTTAATTGGAGAACACAGCTTGAAACTCTTGATACCATGCTGGTAAGGCTTGTACGAGGTCAATCCTAGCAACTGGATCAGCTTCATTTTCAGATTTGACAGGAGAATACAACCCTACAGCACCTGCTTTGAGACATCGAGCAAAACAGTGTCTGACCATAAAACGATCATCCCACCAGACCAGTTGACATAGGGGTTGTGAAGCCTAAGCCAGGGCAATCCCAGAATGATAGGATAATGTGCTGCTTTAATTAGGTCAAATTGAATCCGCTCTTGTTGTGATTCCAAAGACATCAGGACAGGGGTAGTCTGCTCCTTGATCATCCCGGAAGATAAGGGCTTCCCATCAACTCCTTCCACTGGGACTTGAAGGGAGATCCGAGAAAACCTCTGCAATGAGGCCCCCCTCATCGACCATGAAGTTTTCGCTGGCCCCACAATCCACTATAGCTGGGATATGACCAACAGAAGTTCCTTGATCAGTCATGAGTGTTTCAGAATTTGCTGCGGAGTTAGTCTTGAACCCAAGCATTCTCCCAGTTGCCTGGTTCCCACTAGGGCCGGGTTCTGGCGTTTCCCGCACGGTGAGGAGGAGCCAGTGGGCAATCTGACTAAATGATTTGAAGAACCACAATACAAACTAGGTCCACCTTCACGTCTCCGGTTCCTTTCTTCGGAAGACAGGGGACCGCAGGTTGTTCCCCGTTGCATAGGTTCTTCCTCTGATGGGGGTGTAGACGATGTTCGGGTTGGTTCAGGAAGGCTACGAGTTCCTCTTGACCTCCTTCGTTCACTCCTTCTTTCTTGTAGTCGGTACTCTAACTGCATAATCAAAGTGATGAGCTCTGCAAGATTATGGGGGACACGGTACTCGGGCGAGCTCATCCTTTATCTCTCCCGTAAGCCCTCTTTGCGTTATAGTGATCAAGGGGGTCGTTGGGCCAAGCAGTTTCATGGGCCGTTTGAACTGGTTTATATAGGTGAGCGTGTCCATAGACCCTTGTTTGAAATCCAGCATGTTTTTTTGAGCTGATACTACTAGTTCTGTGCAGGCAAACCTGGCACGGAAGCTGTGCATGTTTCCAAAGCAAAATACACAAACATAATGCACCAATATCGTGTACTGTATCGACGACGTTTCTTTTTTCAATTGGCATGTGTCCTAGCAGTTTCTACGCACAGGCTCTGAATGCATCACACTCAACTAACTACCTTTAGCAGCATTTTGGGATCAGTTGATGGACACTCGGAACAGTCTGGTACCCATACCGCACTGGCTGCGGAAGATTTTCACCCGGAAAGGAATGCAGTTCCAGGAACCTCTGCATCATTTGACAATGACCACAGTTTCCTACCTCTCTGGTTCGAGAGCAGCTCTGGGGGATCTTGGCATTCAAGACAAATGAAAGAAAGCGGATGGGTCCGAGCACATAAAGTTTCTGCAATTTAAAGCGATTGTCTTAGTGCTTCCGGCTTTTGTTACAGAAGTTTAAGAATTTCAATGTACTGATTTTAACAAACAATGTTCTGGCCATGTTCCATCTAAACAAGCGGGGTAGCAGCAAGTCAGACGTCCCCCGCCCCAATGCATCGAATCTGTTACTACTGGAAGAAAACCTAGCAGCACCTCAGAGCTGAAGAACTGATGTACTAGACATCCTCACATCGCATCGCCTACTACGAGAAAAAAGATGGTTTATACCCCATCTAAGAACCCTAAATAATGAAATGGAATCCTGGAAAATCATTTAGAAAACTTAACCAATAAGACAAGACAGCATACCAAAGGCAGATGCACTACTACAAAGTGTAAATTCTTAAAGCAAAACCATTTCATTTTCTACTCTGATCGTGTCCGCAAGGCCCCTCACCAGGAGAATTAACTCTAGCAAATCATTTAGAGGAGAAACCCCACATCTTGCAGCACAGCGCTGGCCCTCACTTCAAACACTGTGCGAACATATCACTAAAATGTCAACAACAAAAAAATGGAATTCACAGCAGGCAATCAAAGCAGCAAGTAAGAAGAGAAACCATAAAATATCTGGATACCACAACCACCCCACAACCCCAGAGATAAACAGATTTAAACCATCATTTGAACCAGACTTCAAATCAAAGGGGACCCGAGCAACAAAGACCTTCTCACCAAAGAAGCACTGACAATCTATTTTTGCAAACTGATGAGCAGCTCACTTGAAACAGGAATTGTCCCGAAAGCATTTAAGAGTGCCTAAGTCAAACCATTTTAAAACGCACAGCTGGAATCTCAGAACACGCTTCCAATTACCCACCTATCTCACTGCACCTTAATATAATATTAGAAAGCTACCTATACAGCCACATTTTTGGAGCATGTAGAAAATAATCTCCGACTTGTGAGTGATCTCATAGGTTTTAGACCTTTTCGAGGCACCAACTCGGCACTGGTATCCATCTGGGATGGCCTCAAAATATCTGCGGATGAAAAAAACACTTGTACATCCAAGTGGCCTTTGAAACTGTCAACCATAGTACATTAATCAAATGATTTAAAGTTACTGGACTCTACAGCACCCTATGACGAAGTCCCCTTTGGGGACTTTCCGTCTAGTAACCATGAGCCAAGTAACTCGTGATCTGACTTCTCAGATGAACTAATAATGGGAAAATACGTTTCCCATATTGCCCCGGAGAAATAAGACCAAAACCCAGACTGGATCCTGAAAGCGGAATTCGGGGCTAGGAGGACAGTAAACCTGTAAAACCGAAAACCATCCAATAATCCCTTCCTTTAAAACGGAGAAGTCGCCAGAAAACCGATAACCAAACCCAAATATCAAGATCAAAGAAACCACCCTCAGAGGGACTACATCTCCCACAATAACCTTCTCTCCCAATCAGAAAACCTGGAACGGGTTGTGGAGGTTAAGTTGTCCCTCCAAAGCACAGCAAGCCAAAATAAAACCTTTCACATACAGGGAGACCCTAGGAGAAACTCCAACACCCCTAGAGAACCCCTAACCCACTTAATCTGTCCAACAGCAGCACAACATGCGGTCTGCCACACAAGCTACCTCCACAGCTTCTGCATGCATACAGAATTTCAAAATGGCCACCAGCCCAAGCCTCCATCTGAATACCAGGGAGTGAGAGAGACCAGCCAATCACAACACTAACACCTTTTAGGCTCACAGCTGCAGACTATCATCCCTAATTTCAATCTGGAGAAGGGGGAGTTTTGCTATATAAGCACAGCGGCTCAGTCTAGTGAGGGGGTTGTCAGGAGCAGGTAACTTCTGTTTGGCAAAAGATGGAAAGGAGATATTGCTGCCGAGGAGGGGCGCCAAAGAGATTTTGAAGACTGGAGACAGGAGTCTACCAGAGAGGGGAGCTGCAAAAGGGGCAGCAGGATAGGGGACGAGGTGATTCTTTTAGAAGAGAAGAAAGTGGTGAGACGCCCACGACGCAGTATAGATAGCAGTTTTTTTTTTAATCACTCGCGACCGCTTATGTAATTAGGTCAAATGATGGATTTATAGTAAAGTGTTCAGCAATACAAAATCCAGCAATACAAAATCCTTTATGAATCTCAGACATCTATCATGTAATGAGACACATGAGGTGTAAACACCACTGAAAGATATTCATCATCACATCTAATCTCTTACAGACTGATTTCTATGACCTGTCTGAAAGCACTTGAGCCAACTGGAACCTACCCCCCCCCTACAATCGGAAGCATCGAATCCCACACTGCCCTCAGAAAAGCAATCAAAACTAAACTGTTTGTATAACCTCACCCAGGATCTCACTGTTAGGCATTTGCTGCCTGTAACCCTGGCATTTCCTTTTACCGTTTGTACCTCACTGTAGGCACTTGCTACCTGTAACCCCGGCAGTGCCTTCTACTTATTGTAACTAAGTCACTTTCTTGAAACAGCGCCTCAATGCCTCCGGGCTGCAAGACGCTTTACAAATACAAAAAAAAAAACACAGTCCCATTGGGAACACTGATGTGGAATATCCCCTGAGCTAGCGTTATGCAGTAGTGAACCATATACACTACTCCGCAGGTAAGATTCTTTATTATCTAACAGACTGATACCTACTATGGTGGGACAAAAGAGGTAGTAATAGTCTCTCTGCTGTCCCCTATTGTACAGTACTACCACTGGAACCAGAGACATATCATTGGATGATACATACTTCTGCTCTACAAGGTACTTGGAGTTCCTTTCATGGAGTATTAAATGTCTGACTGTACGTTGAGTTACCTTACACTTTGAATATTTGTGATGGGTATATATTGGACCCATGTGATTGAATGCATGAGATTAACGGACCAGAACACAAATTTGGACTTTGCTCCGCCTCCAATTCATGATGACCTTGATGTCAATCAGGTGATTTACTCTAACAGGAGTATGTGCCTTTGGAATTATGTCTATATATTAAATGTGGAAGATATTACAAACATTGTACACATATTCTTTAGATACTGTATATTTAGTGAAGAAATATAATTTGCAAGAGGAAGTTGCTCTTGAGGAAGGGCCTTGCCCGAAACTCACAATTTTATTTTATCCTCTTGTGTTGATTAAATAATTTGCTTTTCTAACATTGTAGAAAGAGTATACCTTATAATTGAATGCCCATGATAAGTACTCATTGAAGAAAGAATATAAATGACCCATTGTGCATTAAGCATTACTATATTTACTATTTGACTGATTCCAGGTAAGGTGTGCAGGGACCGGGAGTGTCCACCACTTTAGGACACTATCTGTTTGCACGTTATTGGGGCGACTTTTAGTGCCAGCGCTGTGTTTTTCTCCCCGTACCTATACAACAATTGAACCAGTAAAATTGACTCTAACCTCCACTTTTAAACATAAGACTAAAACTGGTGTGCATGACACAACCAACCTTGGATTGTATTAAAAATAATGCCAGTTTTGGCTTACATCGTGCATTGTTCTGCTACATATATTCAAAGAGTAAATCCCTTGTTAAGTTGCCAATGTCTTGGTGTGGGTAATTAAGAATACTGCACTCCAGGTTCATAAAAAAGGTAATGCAGCCATTTGTTAAAGCTTTGAGGGCAAAAGGAGTTCAACCAATTAAAATTGAGTCATTTGCATAACTCCACAACGGAATTGGTTGACCATGTGTATAACAAGCACATCTAAATTAACATGAAAACATTTTCAAACACGTTACAAATTAAAGAAAATGTGTCGGGGCTGTAAGGGATGCATGGTATCACATGTATGACACTGACACAATGGATACAATTTGTAAAACCTTTTATTGAAATTGTTGTGGATGGAAAACCTCCTACTTTGCCCTATAACTAAGATGGGAGTAGTCGCGACCATCAAACAATAAGCAAAACAATCCTAGTGGAATCTGTCAAATCAAAATGGTCTATGCTGACAAAAGCTAATTCGTGCCCTATCTCTTGTACAAAAAGTGCATAAAGGAGAAATGTATGTAAAGGAAGAATCAATGTTCAAAAGAATAAATGTGGTTGAACCAACTCTCCTCCCCATGTTGGACCTCACGGAGTAAGGCTGTCCCTGTATGCAGGATGAAATACTCTGGCTCGGCTTTCAATACAATAAACGGTTCCCGAAACGTGGATCGAGGCCTGCCTGGCCTTCCACGTTAAAGTCTTTTTTCCTGACTTCCAAATAATGTTTCAACAAAATGTTCCCGTAGGTCCCCTTCTGTTGGGCTCAGACCTCTCGCAACAAATTCACGTAGGACCCCTCAGTCGGGCTCAGACCTCTCACAATAAAGCTAAAAAAAAACTTACAATGGGGCTCCCTTCTCCAAGCTTTGTACACTTCGGGTCGGGCTCAGACCACTTTCGAATGTCGAAGACTTTCGAATGTGCGTGGCTTTCTTTACAGACAACCGCAGGACCACTTAGATTGCTTAGTCACTTTTTCCTTTGGGAGTTTCTTGCCGTCAAATAAAACACAATTCAAATCCTTCACTATGGTATACGTTGAACAGAGACCTTGACGAGGCACTTTCACTTATTCCTAACCACTCTGTCAACTCTGTATCACTCTTTTCCCAACTGGACTACAAGTCCCATAAAGCCTTGCTTTTGCCTTTTTATCCTTGGTGCCTTTTGCCAACCGGACTCTTGTTTCACTCACATACCGTTCGCGTTCAGGCTTTCCACTTCGTCCAGCTGGTTTGCGGGCAAGGCCTTCAGCATCAGCCTCTCTGCTCCTCTCCAACACTCTTGTTTACCCAAGAGGAGAATATCCCATTTCCTGACACAAAAAGGGATGCTTTCTCCAGCTCCTTGGCTTCATGTCACAAACCCTTCCTGCCTCTCGTAAGCAGGGTTCCCCCGCCTGGCTTTCTTTTGCTTTCCTTTGCAGCTGCCTCGGCCTTCCGTGCTTTGCTGCCTGGTCCTCTTCAGCCCCTGCTGAACAGTTCCTTCTTGTGTCAATCCTTGCCCCTTGAGTGCTTGGGATTTGGGTGGGGATCCTATGCTGGACTCAGCCTTACATCATCCCTCCTCTCTTCCCTAGAGCAACTGCCGCTTCCTCTCTGCAGGATCCTTTTAAACACTTGTGAGAGGTTAATTTGCTGCAGATGTGCGGTCAGAGTTGGGTCTAGAAAACGAAACCATGTATCACTACACAGTGGCCCAGAATGCACTCCTAAGAGGACAACTGCCCCATGTAAGTTTGTGTGGTTATACAAGTAGTAACCTCACTGAAAATGAGGACCGCAGCTAACTTAAATTGTTTCGCAGTTTCAGTATGCACACTGGCACATTCAATTATATAATGTCAAACAACATTCATTTAAGTGAAAAAGAAAATCCATATTTATGTTTTTTATTCCGAAAAGAAAGATCAAGCCACAGGGTCTACGTCGGAACCCTTAATGTACTGTGCCAGAATAGAGGTAAAGAGAATCCTACATAAGAGTGGTCAACATAATATGAAAATGTATTTGAGTTAGAGTGTTTACAACATTGACACTGGGAATTAAACAATTGTCATATAGTCTTTACAACACCAAAATAGCTCCTTATTGATGTTTCTATGACAAACGTGTTTCGGATTCTAAATCCATTTTAATGATGAGAGCTATATGTTCCTATTCGATGTACTTCTTGTGTGGAGCCCTACAGGGTAGTAACGAATTAACATTCAGGATCTCAGTTGTTTCAAAAGGATTTTTGATTGCTCTAACAATTGAAATTGGGATTAAACTAACCTGTAGGGGTCAATATGTGTAATAAGTAGGATATACCAAAAAGAGTTGTTACTGAAACACTACTACTGAGAGAGAAGCAGAGACTCACCCAGTTTTGTGGATGAGGTCAAGGACAACCTGTTTTCAAAATGGGAGAGTCTGTCCTCTGTGTCTTGGTGTGTGGTTTCTTGGTACTCTTCATTCTCTCAGTTCTTCTGTTTGTGTAAAAAAGGAGGGGCGTTGGGGATTCGGAGTATCCTAACAAATAGGATGGGGTGGGGTGGTGGAAAGGGGGGAATACTGCATCTCACCATTTGGTATTCCACCCGCACTCCCTGAGGACCCATCACTGTAAGGAAATCATGGTGGCAATAGTAAAGAGAGACACAAGTGATCACAGTTCAAGGGTGTTTATTAAACTATATGAATGGGTGAGAAAAACACCTAATCTAAACTGAAAGCTAAGATGGGAGCAAGCTAAAACCTTCAAATAATAATAAGGCAGTCTTAGTGGCATCATGTCAAATAAAAAGGGCATATACTTCAAAAAAAAAAAAACTATTGCCAATCCTTGCCACTAAGTTACAAAAAGAGTGTGGTGTAATGTGCACCAGAAAAGAATGGAGTGTTCACGAAATAAGTCAGGATGGTATGGCTGGGGCCTCCCATCCCCACGTTTTAAGAACGGAACAAGGCGGGACTCCTGAGCACAGCACACTCCTGAGCCTCGCCAGCACGAGGTTCACAGTTACATTCAGCGATACCAGGACCTTCAGGGGCCATGTCTCTTTTTCTGCAAGTCTCTTGCTTTGGAAAGCCTGCTAGACCAGAACAACAAACAAAAGTTCCTTTGGTTACCTTGCACCTTGGGTGATTGTTCTTAGCCCCTTGGATCTCAATCCGCTGTGCTTGGTTCCTTCTTGCAACGTGGGCCTCCCTCCGTCGGGTACACTACGGCCTTTCACTCTTTATATCAACACAATGTCCTCGGGTGCATCATTCTTCACTCTGATTCGCATGCATCCCTTAGCCGGGTTCACATTTGCCAATTTCACAGATTACTTTGGTTTATCACAGTGCAGGATTTACTTCTCTTAGCTTTTCAGTTGGCATCCCTCTGTTGGGTTCACAGTTGCCTTGATTCACAACTTTCTCAGAAAGCGAAGGGGTTCCCTTCCCCTAGATTTCTTTCGGCTACAGGTCCGCGACTTTCAATTTTACAAGGGATTTGACGTGACCCTTGTAGGACCACTCTGACACCTCACGCCACCCTCTCCAAGGGCCTTCTGGTGTCTGTAGTTTCAACACAAACAAAAGGGGCCAGTTAGAGTCCTTTGAATGAACACTCCTGCGGCACCTGACCACTGTGCAGCTGATCTGCAGCTGACCCTTCTCTGGGTTTTCCCAAAAGTTCAAACACACACAAGTTCTTTGTTCACAAGTTTCTTACATTTGTATAATGTTGCCAATTGCAACCTTGGTCTCAACACAGCTTGGTTTGCTATCAGCTTTTGCTGACTCACCGGCTGTGCTGAACCCTTTGGCTTGTCTTGCCTCTGGAGTCGAGAATGGTACCACGTTAGCCAGCGTGCTTCCCCGCCTGTTATCAACGTGGGAGGCCCCCATGTATCATTGACACCTGCCACACCACACGTCGTACTTTGCGGTTTTGTGATTCCCTTTCCAGAGGCTCTGAGTTGAAAGGGGCAAGGCCAATTCCCTCCTTGTCGTCCTTTCAGGTTTTGTCGCTTTTCTTCTCTGCTTGAACTGCCGGTCCCGAATAACTGTCTCCTCGCGTGTTCACTCTTGCTCATAGTGTGCTCTCGTACTCCACCTTGTATCCCTGTGGGGAAGGTAAAGCGCCACCTTGGTGTGTGTGTGTGATTGTTGTCAATTGCCTGACTCTGCCTGACCCTTGTGTTGGGACATGTCAGGTAAACGGCTCTGGTGTTATTCTGTTGTTTGTCACAGTGTAGGAAAGTGTGTCGGAAAAGGGGGGGTGGTAGGGGTTTTGAATATCCTATGGAATAGGATGGGGTAAAGGTGTTATAGGGAAGGGGGTACCACGTCTCACCAGTCTGTGTCCCACTTCCACTCTCCGAAGACCCCCCCCATCCAGGTGACCCCACCCCCCCACTGGTCCACCCCCAGGAACTGGATCCAATGGTGATGGCTGTGTCCTAGCCACCTGGATGACACATCTCCGGGGAATAGCGAATGAGCCACATTCAGGTGATCCTCCCGAACTGAACTACCACCAGGGACTGTTTGAAAAAGCCAAGGGCTGTGCCTGGCCACATGGGCACGAAATCCCTGGGGACTAGACGGTGAGATACCCTCTGGTTTCTCACAGGACACACCCCTGGCGGACACCAGAGACCGTTTTAAATGGAATTGTACATCCTCCTTCCTTACCAAACCTGACATATAAGCCTTTGTATCAGACTACAAGTCATGTTCTAACGAAGGTAAATGAGTAGGAATATCTAAAGTTGCTAAAAAAGCACATTATTTGATATGATTTACTTGCTCAAAGGCCATGCTAATATCCATAAATGCTAAATGTATAGAAACCTTGGCATGTGCATATTTTTCTGTATTCAAAAATAAATTGATGATCTGGTGAGATGGGGTCAGAGTTATGACCCTGTCGGGTGGTGGAAGGGGTGACCGTAGTCACCTCTTGACCTGGGGCAGGAGGCCTACACCAAAGTTTTGACCAGAGCCAGTCTAGCCATAGAGGTGGTGTGAGGGAATTGGGATGGCCCCAGCCCTTGCCCCCCATGACGTGTCTTGCTTGATGAGGGGTACCACTCTTGATTACTTAATGCCTGTTGGAGCCTATTTCAGACAGAAATCTTTCTCTTTAATTGCAGGAATACCGTTTCCAGAAGGCCATGCAGCAGCTAGCAGTCGCCACGTTCTGTGGAGTGAAACCGCCGACTTTGCGGGTGATTCTGGAATAACAAAACGAGTCAAACAGCCTTTCACAACAAGAATAACCCGCCGTACCTCAGGGATTACAGTAAAATAACAGAATCCTGCACAGGACAGAATGATACTTCCAATACATGTGGAAAGTGGGTTGGACAAAGGGGGGATTTTCACAATTCCAGGTCATGGCCCAACCCCAGAGGGACGAGTAAGACCAGGTTGGACAAAGAGATTGCGAGGTAACCAATGGAAGGGGGGAAGAAAGGAATGGAAAGTGAAGTCAGGGATGTAAATAATCCAGCAGAAGCCCAACCGAGTGAGGGGGGGTTTGGGTGATGTCCGGTGGAGTGGATGAGGAACCAAGAGACCAGGCAAAGGAAGTACGGTGGAGGGGAGCATTGCAGAGACTGTGTTGGAGCTTGTTGTAGGTGAGGTGTTGGCAGTGAGATAGAGAGTGGTACTTGATTGAGAGCGAGAAACTCTGTGAATGAGAGTGTTTGATGGATCCACCGAGAGGGAATAGGAAGAAAGCATACAGATGAATAGAGTAAGAGTAAGAAGTGTGATTTAGAGAGTGGAGAAGAGAGTGGAGCGGAGATGAGTGGAGAGCAATGGGAGAATAGAGTGGGGAGTGAAAAGTGGAGATAGAGGAGAGTGGAGTGCAGAAGAGGGAACAAAGAAGAGGGGTCTTCAGTCTTTGAAGATGGGAGGGACAAAAGAGGGGACATAGAGAGAGAGAGAGAGAGAGTATGGGAAGCCAACCAAAGGTAGGGAGTAGAACATGGAGAGTAGTAGGATCAGAGCGAGACGAGGGGGGACCTAGTGAGTTAGAGAGTAACTGTCATTGGCACCCTTTGAAACCATCGAGTCATGTTGACAACCTGGGTGAGTGTTAGCCTGGAGAATCCCAGAAAATCCCCTGATTGGGTCAGATAGATACAACTGATTGTCTTTACACCCTCATCATACCCTAGTATTAGATAGTAGGTGTTAGTGATGGCTAGCTGGGAAATCCTGGGTTAGAGTGGCAGGAGCCCACTGCAGGTTGAGCGAGGTAAGCCCATTAGATTACCTGCCTTCTTCTTGGCCAGAAACCCCCCATTGATTTTGACCATTTCTAAAAAATAAAATAAAAATTAACCCTTCAACCATCCTTCAGAGTCTGGGTCATTGAAGCCATCCGTGACACTGTTTATTAGTATCTACCCCTCAGTGAAGCCTCCTTGAGTTGATGCCAAAATATTATTCAATAACATCCACTTAAGCATTCTGGAATAAAGCAATTTACTGAATAATATTGATGAGGACTCTTAACAAGAGTAACGGGTCAGTACGATGTTGGCAAATGTTTGTCTCCCTTTTTGTAAATCTGAATAATCAAATCTGATTGGCAGGAAACAGGAATTATTCTTGAGTACCAAACTGTATTGAAAACTGCTACTAAAAAAGGAGCCCACAACTTTGGATCAGACCTAAATTTGCCAATTAGTACTCTAAAAAGATTGTTCAGCTGAATAACCTTCATGGAATTCTACAAAATGTATGGTCACCAGCCCTCTGTGTTTTTGATTGTGTTGAGGTGGTGAAGTGTGCAAACTTTGAGAAAATGTAGTTGAGAAGTTGTTCACAGCTCACAGGGACACTGCAATGACCATAATGTTGTGATCTGTTCTGTTGGAGATGTCTGGATGTGACGAGACGTATTTTCTTCCCATGTCCAAAGATTATTTTTTTATCCACAATTGGAATGCTTCACATTTATTTCACTACTCCAGAACCTGCTGTAGATTGACGCTCAGTAAACAAATGTCCTATCCTTGGCACCATTTGAAGATACCAGGGTATAAATGATCTTTCAAAGACAGGGCCTGAATCATGTATCCTACATAGCTTAGAATGACTACTTAATTTCTAGACAGTCAAATGTTTGCAGAGAATGCAATGATCTATTGGGTTGGTTGCTAAATCTGATAATAAATCTGATTGGCTGAATTCTAAAGGCTTCATTAGTTTAGATAACTTTATCTTTGTGTTTGAAGACGATCAGATACATTTAGCTTCTGGGCACTTCAAAGGCTTGCTTTATCACTCCTTTTGGGTAACCCCTTGCTAGGAAGTGTTACATGTTTAGATCCTCCTAAATAAATTCTCCTTTGCTCTACTATTTTGTTGGTTCCATGTTCTTTTGCCGAAATAAATTACTTTGATGTAATTTACTTCGAAGTCATTACTTGAAAAGCTTTCTTCAATGTTTTTTTTTAAATTATTTGGCTAGTCCCCACAACCCCCAAATCCCCTTCCTCTTCACCACCAACCTACCCCAAACTTCTCCCCACCACTGTACCCCCTTTGACCCCCTTAACCCAACAATATATGTACTACATTTGAAGTAATTTGAAGTAATGCCTTCAAAATAAATTACTTTGAAGTAATTGTGTTCGTTTAAACAGGATACCATTTTGTCTTGCCTTTAAGAATTCCCCATTGTCCGTTTCAGATGGTTTTTCCCCAATGTAGAATGTAGCTAGAAGGTCTTTGGCATCCCTCCAATAGGAACTAATCCCATCTCAAACAAGATTGCTCAAAATATCTTGATGGATGCCTAATAGCAAATGTCTCAATGCTACTGTTGATCTTCCCGATGCCTGCATCATGATTGTATTAACTTTTGGCAGAAAGTATACCATTGAGAACATTGGCTTGGTACGCTTTAAAAAGGTGAGGCCACCTTGGTCTGGTCACTAGTTTCCTACTGGGCTTCGTATTTATGATTTTTATTTATCATTCCTGTTTGCAACAAAGGATGAGAGTGCCAGCATTAATGTCTAAGCAGTATAGATCTGTGTTCATAGACACAGGTTGATCACCCTGTTTATTAAAGATGGTCTTATTTTGGAACAAGGAGATGTAATGAAGCTACTGACATTTGATTAAATTGTGGATATATTTTTCAAAGACTTTATACAAGTTTGGGAGAAGTACAACTTATCACAATAATGCACTTAGTATGAAATGTAGCTTATAATATGTTACATTGAATTAGCTGAACATATAACGAGTATTTTTACAACATCTGTCGGAGATTGGGAAGGCCAAAGATGGCCGACTGGCAGGATGTGTAAATTGTCCTTATTTAATTATCTGAAACCTTTTGCCTCGACAAAGTCTGCAGTGGATGAAACGCATTGTGCACGTTTGTGTTTGTGTATGTTGACTTTTTCCTTGAACAGCTGTATATACCTGATCTAGATTAAATCTTCTAATAGCAAGGTGAGTTCTTCCTTTTTTGTGAAACCTGCGTTTGTGGAGTAATGGTAATTAATGGAAAGCTGTTTTTCCCCCATTTCTCTGATTTACCGTGACGTGGGCTTTGCAGTAAGAATGCAGATGTTACTTAATGCATTAATGAATGCATGACACGGCAGGCGTGCAATGTTTTATGTGCCTTAACGGATGCAATGTCAGGAGAATTGCCACATGTGCAAGTTTTGGTCCTGATATTAAGAGGAACAATACCCATCACAAGGCTTTCCTTTTTTTTGTTGTTGCAGAAGTGGCATTTTGTCTGAATATCGTTGTCTGAATGAAGGGTCACGAGCAATCCCCCAGATGCTATTTTGTAGACCAGATACTTGCTTATTTTAGCACGCCATGTATTGAGCTGGCAATTAGTCTAGTTTAATGCTGCTACCCAGAAAAGAGTGACATATTTGTTCCTGCATTCTCTGCAATTTTTACATCAACTGTGACGTTTGCCAGGGTTAATAATTAGAGCGTGAGAGAGTCATTGTTTTATTTGTGTTGCGGGTCTGGATGCCCCTGCTTTCTTTAATATGATTGATGCTATTGTGTTCCCCAAACAACTGTGCGATACAGCTGCCGTAGCAAATACAAGTTTATATCCAATTCTTAGAAGAATGTGAAAAGTCTTTGAGAGATTGGATGCTTTTAAAGAGGCATTTACCAATTTTAGTACATTTGCTTTTGTGGCAATTAAATCTAGTCCCCGGAGTTTCATTTTGCAAAGAAGTACAGCTCCACTCTTTCGGGAGAGACGGCACATCTTCCCGATTGAATAGATGCTGTGCTTTTTGTGTGACGTACACGCTTTTTAATGTAAACTGGCTGTTCGCATATTTCCTTGCGCCTGTTCTTGCGGTCGCTCTGCGTTCCACCCGAGTATAATTTATAGCAAATTTGTAAACGTTTATTACAGTGCTGACATGTGTATGAAATGATTTTGACTCTACTGGTGTGACTGTATGCAACTTTACCCAAATGGCCATGAAATAGTTTGTGGTTAAAAGTGCCAAGGACGAGTATACTCGTCCTTTTTACATAGGCTTCAATAATAGCCTGGCACTTAAGAGGTTTTTAAAAGCATAGAATGTACACTAAAAATAAATAAGACATTCACTGTCCATGGATGCGCTAATGCGGCCAGTGAGCTGCCCATACCTTTTCACTTTTTTGAATTGCCAGAGTGGGTGAAAACAGATGATTTTTTTTTGGCGGGTGTGAGCCCATTGAAGTCTGTGGATTTGTAAAGTTTGCTCTGTGAGTCAACTAATCCCATGGCATACGCCAAAGGCGTGTGAGTGTAGTGGTAGGAGCTTCCCAGAGACCAGGTGCAGCCACAGAGACTATACAGGAAGGAAGCCCTGAAGAGTAAACCTTGATGGCAGCAGCAAACTTCCCCATAGATTTGGGAATTGAGCTCTCTTCAGAACTACCCAGCAGAAGGAAAGCAGTCCCCGAGAGCCCTGATGTGCCTGCCTGCACTCTTCTTGGGTCCTGGCCTTGCATCTGGGCAGCCTGCAGTCCATACACACACTGTTGGCTTCTCAACTGGGATGGGGAGCTCTTGATTGTAGTTGAACTGAGTACCCCCACTTGTAACCCAGGACTCCCAGTGAATCAAGGTGTGTGTAATCCTAAAGCCTCACCCAATAAAAGCTGAAATAGAGAAAGGAAAATTAAAAAGTGTACTTCACTGGCCAATAGGGGTTGGTTAATCAGTGCCCAAACATGTGGAGCCCTAGTCACCGTCGATATAGAAGTCCGAAAGAGAAGCACTTTTTTTATTTTAATTGCATTTTGGTTCTTGATCAGGTGTACATTCGATTAATACATGGGGGGCGCATCCCTTACCAAATATCGCTTTTTACCGCATTCCATTTGGGATAGCAGGGACTAGTTAACATTTACAGTTAGAGGGGAACCTGTAACTGTACTGAAAGAGGGGACTAGAGGGCGGAACCCGGGATTTTGGGCGGGTTGTAAAGGATGGTTTTCAGGAGGGTTGCTGGGCTGAGTTGTATCCACAGTTCGGGGGTTGGCTGTATCTTACAGGGTGTTAAGAAGGTGCTCCTTGAAGGGAAGGGTCTTTATTTCGTTTCTGAATTGCCTGAGGGTGGGGGCGAATCCCATGTTGATGGGTATGAGGTTGCACGTACTGGGGGTTAGAACGAGAATGCTTGTTTCCTCATTTTGCTGGTGTGTGACTTATTGGGAGCCAATAGAACGAGTGTAATTTACAGCTGGAGGAATAAGAGAACCTGAGCCCTCCTTTCTGTCATTAAACACTCACTCAAGAAGTCAATAGCGTATCCGGTGCTAGGAAGCAAGCCCTTCCTGCGTTACCATGTTTGGTGTTATTGCTACACCGAATACCACATCTGCTGTGCTTCTCATGAGTAATGGCCATCAGCGCCATCATCCCTGTACGCTTAGGTTATGGAAGCAGTCATACCTCAGACTTCCCTAGAAATTATTGTAATTCTGTGCTAACTGTTCAGAACGCATAGGCAAAATAAATGTTCATGCTACTTATATTAACGATCTCTGTTTTATGTAGAACTTCCTGTCCCCATAGAGATAATCTGAGGTGAGCGCTTAGCTCAGCAACTTAATTTACTGGCTAATGGTAAAGGCTAAAGGGAGTGGGCCGACCTGCTTAGCACATTGGGCTTGTTTTGCACAATTCCTACAGTTTTTGTCAGACCATTTCAGGAATTACCATCACACACTCCTTGAAATCAGTCATATTCTATCTACAATCTGTTCCTAATATCTAGAGAACCCGAGTAGACCACAGAGCTTTATATTGCTTGTCTGCCAAACGATAAAACTCCTCTATTCCCTGCTGCGTTAATAATTGGACATATTGGCATTCGAATGAGCAGTTATGCAACTTGTTTACATAACTCTTAACTAGTAAGCTGCCCACTTGTTTGTCAACTCCTTCACCTGTCTCACTTGTGTCAAAATGCACTCCACTGGTATATGGCCACCTAATGAACCATTGATTGCAACAGGAACAGCAAAAGGACCCCCTCGTTCTGCATTGAACCTATAGAGTTGCAGCCCCGCAGTTCGGGAACACATGAGGTTCTTGTCTACCCCACAGGTCCAGAAACCCACTGAGATGATGTATCTAGCAATTAAATCCGCCTGTTATTTTTGTAGAGCTTCATCCCGGAGTCCTTGTGCTTCTAACCACTGACTTTATGTACTATGTGTTATTACCCAATTTATCAACCCAGGAAGGATGAAGGACAGAGTTTGCTCGTTCGGGTTTCAAACTTGTGCTAACTGCTGGCTGGACACATGTTTAAGGCAAGCACTCAACTCTATGACCTACCATCTATGATCTAACACACTGAGCCAGGCCCGACTCCCCCTCTTGTCACTTCACATACTGGACACAGAACTGTTAACTGTATATATGTATATATTCCGGCTTACCTTCATTTTATTGTGTTTATGCCTCGTATGTATTTTATTGTCTGTAACTAAGTTTCGCATATTCTTGTATCTGCTGCGCCCTGTTACCCTAGGGTATTCCGGCGCATTACAAATAATGTTGCAGGTTGTGGCATGAGAACTGAGTATGCAGTCGAGACTAAGGAACCAGTGGGGCTCACCTGTGCATGGACTAGTACTGTGATTGGCAATGTTTACCAACTCGCTTTCATGTCTGAGGGATAAAGATAACCTAATCATGCAGCTCTTGAATTACTTGACCAAATAAGAGGAGAAATATTTTCCTTGAAATGTATTAATTGTATCTGGGGTGTAGCTGACTTCACATCTTCAGAAGTCGAAACACAAGGATAATAAACGTTATAATATAGTATCATCTTTTATCTAGTTCTTTATGTTGGATTCCACCTCGCTGAGCTATCTTTCTGGGGCACTGACAAGATATGTGACGAGACCCACCTGGGGACAGGAGTCTGCAAAAGATGAGCGGTTTGCATAATAACGATTCTGACGAAAATTTCCGAATTTTTACTGGGGCAATTTGATCCACCACTTTCGACAAAGATGTTTGGTATCCTAATGCCAATTAATCCGTGGTCTCATAGTCGTCCAATTTATGGGTCACTTGTGTAATAAAAGGAGTCATTGCTTCAACAGTAAGCAATCATGTGTTCGTGACACAATAGTGCTACTGCAAGGTTTCTTCTTCCTCATCTGCAAGGGTACCTGAATTTTGAAATGGATAAAGGAATGATCTGACAAGGTGCGTGGAAGGACTTTTACATCCATTATATCCGTATTACAACTGGTTACCCAATCCAGGGTATTTCAATGTACATTGATTGGTTCTTGAATGTTGCCTAAAACCTAGACTTGCCAGAGTAGACTCGACCAATCCTGCTGTCACGTTTACATCATTAGCTAGCCGAAGATTGAAATCCCCACACACTATGAATTTCGCATTTCATTTAAGCAATGGGAGTAGGATTGTAAAACGCTGATTGTGGAAATCGATCATGGGCAAAGGAGGTTAATAGATGAGAATCAAATTGACAATTGCATTAGGGTGAGTTGATATTTTAATGTGCATAATATTGCATCTGTGAGGACCCTGTAGATCACCCTCGTGGATATCCAAAGAGGTTCTACGAATTAAGCCTACCCCACCTCCTCTACTTTTAGTTCGATCTGCCCTAAAGGTTCTGTGGCCAGCTGGCATAGCCAGTGAGAGCCAGCCCTGCCGCACTTTGTACCCATGTCTTTGAGATGGAACAGATGGTCCACCTCTTGGGTGACAATGTAGTCAGCAATTTCTGTTGAATGTTTTACAAGTGATCCTGTATTCAATAATTCAGTTTATAAATGCTGTTCATTATTCGTCCCAGACAAAGTGCATCATGCGTGTAGTTCTCCAAAAATGTGGGTGTGTTGCAAAGGTATGTGTGATTTAATCTTTTGGTATCCCCTCCTGTTTCTTTTGGATAGGTGTGTGAGCTTTAATCAATATTTGAGGTTGTGCAAACGAGCTAGCAGTGGCTTTCTGATTTGTAGGCTACACACCTGGACAGCATATGCCTTAGCCTGAATAATAACCTCTCTTTGCAGATCATTTGCCCTCATCTCATCCTCATCCTCAAAAGGGGTTCCTTGTTGCACCGTACCCAAGGCATCAATACCCTCACTGCCTACTGTCTTACCTAGATCTCTATCAGCACATCCGCCCCTTATTAGAACTTCATGAGGTTGTGCTGTCACTATTATCAGTACCAGCAAATAAGCACTCAAAATGAATACTCTGATACTTGCATGTGCTTTCATGCAGAAGAAAATCAAATCCATAGACTCATAACAACACAATATTAAAGCAGTCCGGTCTGATTTGGGGCAGGCCAGCTCTAGTGGAGTCACCAATAAGCTTGTGCTGGCTATGGACCGTCTGCCAATAATCCGGTATGATGGTTGCATCCCTGCAGTAATCCTTCTAGCCAGTGCTCCAGATAAGATTTGGAAGTGGAATTATTTTACTGCCCATTTTTTTAAGTTGGGAGTAAAATGATTTTTTAGGGAGTGAAAATGTAAGTCCAATTCCCAATGAGAGTATTTTATAAGCAAGTACAAATATGTTTTAACTGAAAAACTGAATATTTTTTGTAATATGTATTTCTTTGCCCTTTGTTATTCATACACATTGAAAGATACATGTTTACTTCTTCCAATTAGGCTGTTGAAATATTAGTTTCTTCCTGTGGTACTGCGTGCACTACTGGTGCAAACATATCCATGGAGCTGTATGGGTGAAAGCAGGAGCGCGCGATTCTACATGTCTTTTTCCTATTTTTTGTTGGGAGTATTTTTACTCCCTATTTTTATTTTTTGGGAGTATTTGCCAATTCTTGGTGTGTAAAAGTGGCCGATACACACCTTATCTGCAGGGCTGCTTCTAGCTATAAAATATGGCTATATACAGCAACGCCTTACCAATTGGCGGGATGTCTTGCCACAACGCCACACGCTCCATCACAAACTGGCACAGACCGGCTTGCGAACGCACTGGTGCCAACGAGCCGCTAATGACAACAAATACACACATGCACAGGCTGCACCGAAGTATAGTTCCTAGACACTTCCTGATACAGCGGCCAAGATCGTAAAGGATAATCCTGCAATAACGTTCCTAATGTTTCCTTGCCTCTCTCAATGACACTCTTCTGCTAGATCGGGTAATTCTAACCTCACAATTCCGTTCTAATCTCACACCACAACAAGAGCATTTCAACATGCACTTGTACCATCAGAATTGCCTGATGCCAGACCTAAGGATGGTAAACGGATGACCATGGGGAGTGTTTGACTGCATATTCCTATGCTGAAAACAGAAGCAATCATGAATGTTGCACAAAGCTTTCAAAATGTCTTTTTGTTTTTAATTTCTATTATATGTTACTCATGACACACACCGAATAAATAGGATCAATGAATCAGTGAAAGCCTTAGGAAAGATATTTGCAAATAGTTGTGATCTCTAACATAGTTAATACTATTGACTGTTAGGGCCATAGATAAGTGCAACATTTAGTTTAGCATAATGTGTTACACATTAAGCACCAGTTTGACGAAGTCTCAAAGTATGGATTCAATAAGTATTTTTCCTAGTCCAAAAGCAACACATTCTTTTTGTTTTTCAACATAGGAATATCCAGTTATAAAGAAAAATTCTCATGTCATCCGCTTACCAACCTTAGGTCTGACGTCGGGCAATTTCGCCCCAGATAAGGGGCTTAATGGAAGGTGGAGGAATGCACATTTTTAACCTCTTTAGCTTCTAATAAAAGAAGCGAAAACTGAGAAACATAAATGCAATTTTTTAAAGACAGTGTCACTCTAAATGTAGCGTTTACCACCTCTGATCTTTGTTTCGCGGTGTTTGGATCTTGTTATCGTTTGAGAGTAGCGTAGTTCCAGGAGTGGATAATGGCAAGCGGTTGCACAGTAAATTAACAAAATGAGCAAAGAAAGTCCATTGTTTTCAACACCTTATCCTTCAAATTGTGTAATACGATCCGTTGGATTACACGGAGTACCAAAGGGGGCAGAAATCATTCCTGATGCTTGAACACATTTGTGTGTCTTTAAAGTTCATTGTGGCCGGGAACTAGGTTAGTAGCAGTGCATATGGCAATGTGTAATATCTTGGTACCTGAACAACACCCGGACCAGCAGGTAAGATATAATGTAGGTTTATTGTAAGACAGTTTCCAGGAACAACATTGGCATGTCCCCTCAAGCCAGCATATCTGTCAACTGTAAAACAGAACCCCAGCTTCAGAGCAAAACATCCCAACACTCCACTCACTCTGACCTCACCACATTCCATGTACAGTGATGTTATCACCTCACCCAAGGTACACATTACAACACAATGCTTGCTTGGGTAACATCATTCTGTCTGGCATAACTGTTGCGTTTCCTAACGAACAGCTGCGCTGAGTGTATGAAAGTCTAGGAAAAAGGTAAAGCTTTGATTAGTTCCACAGCTTATTCTTTAGCCAACAAGATAATGGGAGCTCAAATAATCACATTAGTTTATTGCGCTGAGTATTGTCAAAGGGGAAAAATCAATCCCCATGTGTTTTCATCTTTGCACTTCATTTCACAGTTGGCTGCAACACTAATCAACCCCTCTGTGCGTCCAAATGCATGAGCTGGGTGGTGGCATGCAGAGAGTGAAATGCTACATACCTCGCCTTTGCCATTTCCTGCTTTGAAATTGCAGCAGGTTTGCAATCTCTAAGGGCATTTCCATCAGCCCAAGAGGGTATCGCTCCAGTCAACCAATGGGGTATACTATTTAGTGGCCCCAGATTTCCTTCCAAGCAGGATCCATATATCACCAGGAATTGTTTATGTAGGAGGCGGGAGCTCCAGTGAAGTAGAGAGTAAGTAGCCACCTGCCCCACATGTTGATTAGTCATGCAGTATTGCGCCTCCAGGGTCTGCTGATCAATAATTGTCTGGGGGAAGCAAGCCAGCCATTGTTACTTGCCTAAATGACCCGTGCTAGGTTTCAGACCGACAATCAATGTTCTGCTATCCATCCTTTAACTCTTTCGACTTATTTTCACTAGGGCAGGGGTCTGTAACCTTTGGCTCTCCAGATGTTTTGGACTACAACTCCCATTAGCCCTAGCCAGCATAATCAACGGTTAAGACTCATGGGAGTTGTTCAAAACATCTGGAGAGCCGCAGGTTGCAGACCCCTGAGCTTGGGAATACCACTGAACTAACAGTTGGATGAAGAAATAGGCCTCGCTCAGATGACGTCACAATGAAGTACCTCTTTCTCCTACAGAAAAAGCAATGAGCGAAGAGCAGATATTTTATATCCAAATGGAATGAGAACAAATGTCATTCCTCTTGCCTCTCCGACATGATTCACTTGTTTGACTTACTGGACACCATGACTTCGAGTATGAAATGGAAGTCTGCTGTAACCACATAGTAAATGACATTAATGAGACATTGCACATAGCTGATCAATGGAGCGCCTTAGCCATGTGCAGACCTCGAAGAGAAAGGGAAACAAATCATCCTAAATGACAGTAAGCCAAAGATGGTAGAGTTTGGTTCTGTTCAGGGACATGGGGCTGCGCCTGTCGAGCGCCTTAATCCAGGCATGCTATTGTATAAAGTCCTTATCAGTCAGTTTAGAGTTCTGGTGGTTCTAGAAACATATTTCTGTCTGAGAAAACTGTTGAGCATTCACCCCATGATCCAGTTAACCCTTTGAGTGCCAAGCCCTACAAATTGGGAGCGCACATAGTTATTCCCTGTCATCCCAATCCAGTTCAGGATTTGTATATACAGGACACAATTGAACCTTTTTTTGGGATGTATGCATATAGGTGTGGGTTTTTTATGTCTATATAGTATAATATACCTTGACAAAGTCCCCTGCCTAGCTCTGAGGACAGCTAGTGGGGTAACCAAGGGAGCTAGTTATCACCCTATGTGTGTGGATGATGGCACCAAGTGTACTGTAGGGAGGATCTCGTGGCCAATCCTATTTAGTCCTCATCTCAGGGCAGAGGACAGTCACATGAGGCTTATTTCGGATAGGGGCCCTTTAATGGGGGTTGAGGGCAGCCCCAACTCCTTGGGCTCCAGAACCCTAGCAGATAAGTCAAATCAGGGTATCCCCAGGGCCAGCCCCAAAGAACCATCCTGCAGGCTTTAGTAGACCAGGAATATTGTGAACACTCTCCCTCAGATCTGAAATCAGTGAACCAAAGGAATACAGAAGCAGGGAAATTGTGTTCTCAACATTGATAGTGATCATCCCCTCTGACATTGGAAACACATCCCTGATTCCTTTGGAACAGTAAGTTAGTTTAGAGAGTGGAGGCACTGAAAGACTTTCTACAGCACTTGCTCTGTGAGCCCATGTAGCCCGCAGATGCACTCAGAAAGTTCCTTTGGCACTCTGCTGCAAGTCCGCTCAGATGGAAAGACTGTCCTTCGATACTCGTGCAGCACGTCTGTTGCAGGCACAGGTGCTGTTTTTGTTTCCCTGCAGCTTGAACCCTTCGAGGTCCCGCAGAGATACAGCACCAAACAAGTGTTTTTAGTAAATTCCCTTTGTCCAACAGGCCAGAAGAGAGCAAACCTGGCTATCGAGCCATAACCGATCAAAGGAACACCAAGGGGGGCCAAAATAGAGCATAACCCACTTAGACTTGGCACAGCCCCAGAATGCCACCTTATACAGGTGTTGCAATATGGCTTAACCAATCACAGCCACTTACTACCTCACAATACCGGTGCAGACCGTCCCATGGAATCTAGCCCATGGGGAGCGGTTTTAAGGTTATACAAGCTTCATTTAGTGTGGTTATTTGGAGTCCGAGTTGGAGACAATAGTTTGGGGTCGAGTGCATCTGGGGAAGGTTGGAGGAGATCTCAAAAGGGGCTAGTCTTAAAGGTAGATATAGGAGACTGTAGGAGATCTTCAGGAGACTTGGCAGTACTGGAGCTAGAGAGCTGGAGGAAAGGATCATGACGCTTGGAATTACTGGAGCCTGGGAGCTGGAGGAGAGAGCCAAGAGACCAATTACAAAGAGGGACTCCAGGGAAAGGAGGGCTAACTGGTCAACCCTGGAAACAACAATAGGGAGACAATATACAGTTTTTTGATCGCTATAATATATCTGAGAAGCAGAGCAAGCGCGTATATGGGGCAAGCTCAGGAAAGCGACTAAATAAAAATTCAATAGTCCCTCTGTACAAAGTGAAAAAAATTACAAATATTGAATTGGGTGAATGTTCACTCAACGTAGTATCAAATCAAAAAAATATACACTATAGCAAACGAAAATACAATCAGTAAAAAGTATATCTTTACACTGTCATGGTGGCAAGACACGCCAATTAACACACCAAATAATCAAACGTTCATCATACTTAAAATTAATTGGTGAAGTATGAAACCCAAGACATTACAATTGAACGACAAAAATACAGTCACACATTTAAACATATGTAATGAACAGTATGGAGGAGCAATATTAATAAAGCTCTCTGTGACCCTCTAAAACTCCTCAGCCTGGTATCTCTCCTGAAACCCACTCTAAAGCCAACTTAATTTTAATCCTCACACTCGCTCTCTGTGCTGTTGTGTGTTCCTCATGTTACCATATATGACATTCCAGTGTAAATCCAACCGTGTATAGACTCCTTCTCCCCCTTTCATGTAAACATCTAATGTTTTCATGTAACCCTTATAAATGTACAGCGCTGAATGGCTTCCTAATCCTAGTTTTGTACTCTGTCAATACCCAAAATAATATACAATGAAGATTTATGATCCAACGACTTATCATGCAATCCATGAGATCTGTGAACCTGAAGCAACATATAGGCTGCACGCACAAACAAACCCCAAGTTGCCTGTGCTGCCTAGAGTATACTCTGAAGAACACTCGCAATGTGCTGAGGAAAGGTGTTCATGAGTACACACTGTGACCAAGTCAGATCTCTGGCCCCTTTAGCAGTGTTTGGAGGGAACTTTGCAGCCCAAGAAAGCCGGCTTACTATGGTGTTTTTGCCAGAACCGTGAGCTACTTGCTTAATAATGGCATAGGGTGACGTTTACCAGAAACTACTCCTAAATGTATTTTTCTTAGTCCAGGAGATGTAGTAGATGAGTCAAAAGATCTAGATCCTGAGACGAGAAGGGTATTGGAGCCCCTCCCCAAAATTGCACCCCTGTTTTATATGCATGTATAAAATATCCAGGGCGAAACTAGCAATCCTAATAAGGTGGTCTGCTGTTGCTCTGGAGCCACATCTGCTGTTTTCTGGCCCAGGTGGGCTTCCATACAGAGGAACTTGTTGGCCACACTCCCCACCCCCCATGAACTACAAGCACCCAAGTCCTGACCCGCAGGGTAAAGCCCACTGGAACAAGGGCGCAGGTGCTCTGGAGCAGCATCTCCTGTTTTCTGGCCCAGGTGGGCTTCCATACCGAGGAACCTGATGGCCATGCCACCCCTGCACTACAAGCACCCGAGCCCTGACCCACAGGATCAAGGGCACAGGTGTTTCGCTCCCATAGGTGGTTCCGCGCCTGTGCGGGGAGCAGGCGTCTATACTCTGCAATGTCTGTGGCCCGGAGAGCCTATGCACCTTAAGTACCACCAAGGACCCATCTAAGGAGACAGCCAAGAGGGCCCAGAGAGAGGGCACAGTGGAAAAGAGCTGCGTGATTGAGCACACATCGAACATTTGAACAAGTGAGAGCAGAGGTGGCGGGGGCATGATGGGGCCAGTCAATAGATGGGCCAAAACCACGGTAGTTAGTGGGTGAGCGCAAGCTGAATTTATTGTATTGTATTGAACTTGCACAGTATGTATTTATTTATTTTATTTATTACATTTATTACTCGCCCAGACCCGAAGGTATCACGCAGAAGTTACAGGCAGCATATCACAGATTTCTTATACAATGTTGCAAACCAGCAAGACAGTGAGTATCGGTTCAATTTAGAATTCTTGTTACAGACTTATTAGGCTACTAGGCATACATAAAGGCCATAGGGCCCGCATTTAATATTGCAGTTTAGTAAGTCACGGTAAATCAGTCTGGTGCTATGGTTGATTGGGAGTAGCTGAATTTAGTATTTGTTGAACAACCAAGCTTTCAGTGATTTTTTTTAAAGCCTAATAGCCTTTAATACTAAGTGGTAAGGCGTTCCAATGAGTTGGGGCTAGGACTTTGAAACTACTTCCTCCTGCTCTATTGTATATGTATTGCGGTATTTCCAGAAGAGCCAATTTGTTGGATCTAAGTGTCCTACAAGAGTTTTTTTTTTCTTGATAGTGTTGTTGAGGTAGCTAGGGGCTTTGTTTGTGATGCATTTGTGCACGACGCAGAGTGTTTTGAAAATGATTCTGGCTTCGATAGGTAGCCAGTGATTATCACGCTCTGAGGGCTTTGTTCTGCAATAGTTGTAGCTTATTGATGTTGGTTTTGGAAGTTCCTAAAACGAGAATGTTGCAATAGCCCAGTTTCGATAAGATCAGCGCTCTAGCCAAAGTGATGCAGTTTGTGGGAGTGAGGAATTGGCGGCTGAGTGCGATACGTTTAGCTGTATAAGCTGTTGAGGAGGAGACGGCTGATATTTGTTTATGCATAGTAAGGTTTGCATCTATATAAACTCCAAGAGTTTTGACTTGCTTGAGTACTGGGATCTGGGTGCTGCCTATATTTATGTGCGAGAAGTCGGGATGCAGGGTGCTTATTCTTTTTTGTGAGCCCACAATGAGAACCTCCGTTTTCTCATCATTGAGACAAAGGCTGTTAAGGGCCATCCAATTTTGAATTATGGCGTAGACTTTGTTGATGGTTTGGGTATCTTGGGTGTAGTCCCCCGTAATGGGGATGACGATCTGTGTCGGCTGCAAAATTTGTACAGATGACACCCATATCGTCTAGGGCTGAGAATAGAAGTTTGGTATATGCATTGTAGAGTGTGGGGGAGAGGCATGAACCTTGGGGAACGCCTATGGGAGCTGCTGTAGGGTCAGCTGCGTTATTTCCGATGGCAACTCTGGATGTTCGATCAGTTGAAAAGGATTTGATCCAAAGTGTGGCGTTATTTGAGAAGTTAAAATCTTTTTTTAGGGTGTCACAGAGTTTGTCATGGTCTACCAGGTTGAAATCTGCGTTGATAGGTCTAGTAGCAGTAGGGTAGCCATTTTTCCTGTGTCTCTGATGGTATCTAATTGGCTTTTCCGGTCTATGAGGGCCGTCTCAGTACTATGGTTGGGCCTGAAGCCGGATTGTCTAGCCGCTAGTAGATTATTTTGTTCAAGGTGGGTTTGTATTTGGTTGTAAGCTAGTTTGTCAATGATTTTGAGTAGGAAGGGGATGGTTATGGGCCGGTAATTGGTGGGGGCTAGTGGATCTAGTGTGGCCTTTTTTAATAGAGGCGTGACCCACGCTTCTTTGATACTGGCTGGGACAAAATTCGAATGTAAGGAGGCATTCACAAATTTAGTGATTATTGGGGTGAGTGTAGGGGCACATAGTTTGAGTAAGTGTGCTGGGAAGTTGTCTCCTTTGCAATGAGATACTTTGAGTTTAGTTATAGTGCTTTGTACTATTTCTTGCGAGACTGGGGCAAAATTGAAGGTGGGAGTAGTATCTTCTATGTGTTTAGTGATTTGGTTCGACGTGGGGTTTTTATCCGATAAAAGATTTCTTTTGGAGATAATTTTATTTTGTAATAGTTTGATTTTATCAGCCAGAGCATCTTGAATGGTGGTGCACCATTCTTTACTTGGTTGAACTGGTTTAATGATAGGGATGGGGTTTTCCAACTCTTTAAGGATGGAGAATAACTCTTTTGTATCAGAGGAGGCATTTCTGATCCTGGTATTGTGGGCATCTGCTTTATGAGCAATGATGGCTGCTTTATTTATTGGCAGTGTTGAAGGTATCCACGGCTTCTAGAGTGTATGGGTATTGTTTAGACGGTGTTCAAGCAATCGTTTAGTCCATCTGAGAGAAACTATTTCCTCATTAAACAAGGAGGATTTTTTGTCCTTGCGTCTGGTTTTGGAGACACAAGGTGCTAAGATATCTATTGTATTGGTGAGGCATTTGTGGTAAATGTTGGCTAAGGCACAGGGTTTCTCAATATGGATCATTTTGTCATCGAGGGCAATTGCTAACAGCGGATTGAGATTTTCTGCTGAAAGTTTGCGGATATTTCTCGTTACGTAAGATTCCGCTATGATAGTTTTGGGTAGGACTGGTTCATTGCAAAGGATAGAGAAATGTACACTATGATGGTCTGACCAGGGTACTAGGTTGATAGTCTATAGATTCTGTAGTATTGAGTGGTAGTATCCAGTCTAGAATTCTCCCTTTCACGTGGGTGGGGTCGTTCACAAGTTGTGTGAATGCCATGTCTTTGAGTGCACTGTGTAGTGCTTCTGCTTTACGGTCTTGTGGATCATTGAATCCGAGGTTCAAGTCGCCAAGGACTATGCATTTTGTGTTGGGTTTAATGAGTGGCGTTAGTAGTAAGGGAATATCTGATTCTGGTTGAGATTTAGAATT
Source organism: Ambystoma mexicanum (assembly GCF_040938575.1). NCBI lineage: Eukaryota > Metazoa > Chordata > Amphibia > Caudata > Ambystomatidae > Ambystoma > Ambystoma mexicanum. Next base: position 1,314,273,693 of record NC_090931.1, on the reverse strand, counting down.
AGGCGCTCTGTAAATAGTTACTAGGTTTATGGTGGTTTTGTGGTTAGTAGCTATTTTGGCTAACAGGATTTCATACCCGTCTGGGTTCTCTATAGGGAAGGCTCTTATTTTGAGTTGGGTTTTAGCGATAATAGCTACTCCCCCGCCTACTGACTTCATTCTGTCCGTCCTAAGGATAGTGTAATCCGGCGGAATGGCTATGGTAAGTATTGGACCAGAGGCTTGGTGGAGCCAGGTTTCCATCACTATATTTAGGTCAAGTTGTTGCTCAATAATGTAGTCATGTTTTTATGTGGCATGTGCAGCTATGGAGCATGCATTAATGCGGGCTGCTTTGCGGTGCATAGAGGGAGGTGGTGCTTGGACTAGAAGTGCTGGCCATGTATTGGTAGTCCCAACGGTGGTGCTTTGTTGTTTGGTTGTATTATTCAAGTTAGAGGGTTTAGATTGGTACACTGGTGGGGATACACTACCTATGGTGGCGGATGTTGTAGGGGCAAGTATGCTAAGGTGATTTATAAATCGGGATCTGAGTCTTTGGGTTCTAATGCTACCCTGTAGCAGGATCGGATTAGCTTGTTTGGCTTTGGTGTAATCCCTATCTGGACACCATTGGGTGGTCTGGCTCCGTGATCTGAGTCTGGCGCATCTGAGTGCGCTGAGGACCGGGTAGGTCATGTTGGGCGACTTATTGGTAATGAGTGTGTATATTTTGGTAATTTGTGGCTTTTGGGTCATTATGGTGTCTGTTAGGTTGTTAGTCTGGTGATGATGCTGTGGCAAAGGAGCGGTATGTGGTAGGAAAGGCGTGGGACAGGGGATGGGATGGTGATGGGGGCATGCTGCCCTGATGAGACCATTTTGAAAGGTAATAAAATGGGACCCTGTGCAGTGCAAATCGTACGGTACGATGCAAAAGGGAAACATCATAAACAATAACCAGTTTGGCATGGTTTAGTTGAATTTAGAGTACTGGGCGTCGACTGTCCGTGGGGTGGCTAGATGACAACGGCTAGGGAGGAAGGAGACTGGCTAGGCACTAGCGTTAACAGTTCACTGAGTCATATGGATTGCTGGCGATGCTAAACTAGGGTAGTAACAGATGGTGGTTGCTGCAGTCGTACATATAGCGATCAGCTAATATGGTTGTCCCCAGTATTAAAACATTGTACTGGTGAGGAGTGTAGTTGCTAAGTACTAATGACACAGATAGTGATGCAAGTGCTCATACAATACATGTAAGATGAACGTGATGGTAGGAATAAAGCAGGTAACGTGGTTGGAGCCTATGGCAAAGCAAACGCAATACATGGAAGGTAATTGGCAATCGGCATACAAGGTTACTGTCGAAATACACGAACGCGCACAAAGCTTGTAAGAGAAAGGCATGGGAAGTATACCACTGGATGTTATAATTAGTTATAATGTAATTAGTTTCATGAGTGCAGGGTAATAATGGTGTGTAGGACTATTTAAGAAATTACCACTGAGGGGAAGGTGAGGGTGGTCTCATAGTAAGCTAGTAAACATTAGGCTATGGGCTATGAGAGACCTTGAGAAATCGAAACATTACAGTCTTGCTAAAACCCTTAGTTTGTGATCAAACAATACAGGCAGTCTGGATAAAACATTGGCACATTCCCAGGAGTAAGGTACCTTATTTCTTGATGTATTTCGGGTGTGTATATAACGCCATTTGACGTTGTATGCCTCCTGGAAAACTGCTTCGTTACCAGAGCTTGTGGAGGTATTTCAGGAGCAGGCACGATATTAATGTTACTGGATTTTTGAAAGGAGATTATCGTGGTCACAGGTCCGCCTCCATCCACGGACAGCCCGCAGACAGCCGATGTGCCTTAGCGCCGGGTCTTTGGTGGGCGGGCCTACCAGCTCTCGCCTTCCGGTTCTCCGGGTGTGCGAATAAGGATTTGCATGGCCAATGGAGCAGCGTTGGTGTTGCTAGGCAACAATATTAGCAATGGTGACGGCCATCTTGGGAAATCAGCATGGTTGCTTCGGCTCCCCTGCTTCCGATTTCAATGCCCAGAAGGGACAGCAGATTGGAGGAGGCAACTCGATGGAGCAGTCTGCCGTGGGATAATAAAGGCAGATTATACCTCTAGTGATGGCGGATCGTTGTCGTCCTTCCCCGTTGCATCCAAACGTGAGTGCGGGGAGGCAGTCGGTGTCGGGTGATGAGAAGGGGGCTCCTGCCCTCCTTCCAGGTCCACGACGTCGGGAGGAATGTCCAGTAGTGCCCAAAAGACACGTAAGGAGTAACCAGCTGCCCCTGGCTCTTGGCTCCCGATTACTTTTGTTACCATGCCAACACCCAAGACCCACCCAAACAAAAAATACTTACTGTTAAAAGGAAAATTCCCCCAGTACCCTTACAGCTCTCAACACATTCCATAAAGAACAATTCCAGCAACTTGACTAACCCTGCAAGACCCTTGGCAGAGGCACACATCCTGATAAGTGAGATCCATCATTTCCTAGTTTCTTTTAGTGTTCCCGTAAGCTTGGACCCCTGGTGGGACAAAAATAATACTCAAGAGGCCAGGGACCCCAATGCTGACAATAATGCCCCCTGCTCATCTCACCAAGTCCTTGATACCGGCGTGTCTGATAATGGGCCCAAGACTACTATTAATCTATTGTCCCTTGGGTGGGCAGACAACGGCCCGCCCCCGACTATCGCTGGGCTTTGTCAGAGTGAGACCACAGGGAGTCCCATGAACTATGAAAACAAAATAGCAACGTTAATCTCTTTGCCCCTGGTAGCTTCGGCCGTCCCACCATCCAGTTTGTGCCCATGTGACGGCCCTCATCCCCCAATATCTTCCAGACTATGCTGCCAAGAGGGGAGGGGTTGCGCAATAACATCGGTGGTAGTCGGCACTGATGATGCTCCACAGATAACTAAGCGATCATCACCCTCACCACAGGGCTGTGGTGAGATGCAGTGGGGAAGAGGATAACTGCCAAATGCAAACCAGGGGAAAGGTGCCTGCCAGGGTGCAGAAGGCCCTAGCAGGGGCAATCGGCGATACCCAGCATGGAACTGGCTGATTTCTCCTGCTAGTCATCCTTGATCAAACTTCAAAGCGAACATTGGAACAGATTGGGGAGGAGGAGGGCCCAGCTGTCAAGGAATATGGATGTAGTACCGTTTTAGCCAAACTTATGATACTAAAAAACTTGGTGGTATCCCTGTTGGAAGCAATCAGGAAGGGAGGGGACAAGGTGGGGGGCGGTCACCAACCAGTCTAGGGGGTGGAAAAAAGGCCCTGAATCCATTGAGGTCTTGCGCTCCCATGGAGCAAGCTCTAAAACCTTAAGAACTCCGGCTGGCAATGGGTCAATGCCCCCAATAGAAATAAGCGGCCTGGAACCCATCTTGCGCAGCCAGTACCCAGCCCCTTTCCCATCACTATAGATTTCTAGCTGGAAGGCGGATGGTGCATTCAGGGCAAAGTTGAAAATTGGCAAGACGGCATGTAGGATTGACCATGATCCATCTACACCCTCTGCCAACACCAGCAAGGTTCCAGATATCCGTGAAGGGAGGTCAATATACCTACTGTGAAGGCATCATGAAGCAAGACGCAGACAACAGATTCAAAGTTCAAATAAAATACCTTTATTAACTCACATGTCAGGATGGTGTAAGGCCTAACTTGCCTTATGGCAAGGTGGGATTTCCCTACCTAAAGAAACTAAGGGAAGTCTGAGTCGGTAAGTTCAACTTAAAGTGTCTGTGGCCGAAACCTATACCTGCCTTCACACCTAAAGCTAAACAATATGTAGGGATGTCAACAACAACCTAAGTAGTATTCCAAAATAAAGTTCTCAGCTTTTTCCAGCTCTTGGGTTATTTTCCAGCTCCCCTTCCCCAAGTTCAAAGCAGTTCCGCCAAGTCTTGGGGTTCCCTTCCCCAAGGCAACAACAAAGTTCACAAGGTCTTAGGTTTCCCTTCGCCAAAACATCAGCTTGTCCAGCTTGCCAGCTCAAGCTTCATTTAAGTTTATTTATTTACTTATAACACGCCCGCAGGCATCAGGGCACGACACAAACACAAGCAGACGTACAGATAGCACAGGACAAATTCTTAATATTCAAAACCAGTTGCAGGTCAACTTTACACGCTTCTGATTCCTTAATAGTTTATACAGATTGCTATCTTCTGCTTTCACTTCTGCAATCTCTTTTATACGTATCTGTATATTTTCCTGGCTTTCACAAACCAAGTCCCCTCGGAGGTCATGCAACCGATAACCCTAGGCTTTTTTGCCCACACAGGTTTCTCTGCCACTGCCCCCCTGTTTTGGTTTACCTTCACTTTGGGATCTCCTTGCCAGTCTCTTGGCTTTGCCACAATGTGTTCTTTTCACACAGTTCACTCCGTGGTGCCTACTTTCCTTCACCACATTACTTTCACACTCTTCAGTAATATTCATCACTTGCTTTTCACCTTATTTCATAGAATTCGTTAAATGCCTTTCAGTATTAATTACATGTGTTTTGCACATGCTTACTTTCCATTCATAAGTTTATCAAAGCTTTCCTTTAGTTCGGTATTCAATCATTTTTAATTCACAAAGCTTTCTCTTATAGTTCAACTTGCTCATATAACCCCTCACTTTGGGTTCACTTTTACATGCATAACTATTTTCGTTCACCTGCCAATTACATTTGCTCTGCAGTATCCCTAGGAGCACCCCCCTATGAGTGTTCCCTTTTGTTCACTCACCGGACCCTGGCGGCTCCTCTGGGGGTCTTCTTTCCTTGCTCTGCTCCGCGTACAGGTCTCCATTGCGAGCGGCGCTTGCACTTTGGAAACCTTTCTGCAGGTTGCTGGAAGCACTGCTTTCCACTCGCGGACACTGCCAGTAGCTTGCAGCACTGGGGTCTCTTCTGTTCCCCACGGCTCCGGCTGTGGGCAACTGAAAAACTGTGACCTTCCTGCGGCCTGCCCGGGCCTCAGCGTCACAGTCTCCTGCATATTTGCCAGCGTCCTGGTTTTAAGGCAGGACATCCTCGACGGTCTCCTTTTTGACAGGATTTCTCTCCTTGCAAGCCTGACACACCCAGCCCAGCTTCTCTCCTGCTTGTCTCCCCTCTCTGATTGTCGGTTCCACCTTTTGTGAACCTGCAACCACGTAAAAGGTTGCAGGTGAGGTTCCTTAAGCCTATTTCCCTGACCATAGTTACTGGTGTTCTCTGGACATGCCTGATCCCTGCAATAACCTTCAGGCCTCTTCCTTGTCCCAGTACTATAGTGGTGTGACTGAGGGGGAATGATAGAATGGGATTGGCAACAGCCTATAAAGGCATGGGGAGGTTAAGGTTGGTTATCACAATGAAAAGGGGATACCATGTCTCACCTGTGGACATCCCCACCCCTATGGCCCTCCACCAAGGGCCCACAGAAGCTGGAGCAAATCTGTCTGTGGGCCAATCAGAAGGCTCCTCACAACAGAACTATATGAATAACCAATGGGACAAGGCAAAAGTTAGGTTTTGGAACACCAAGACTGATATAAAGGAGAAATCAAATGCAGAAAAGGAGCCATTGTTCTAGAGCTAGCTGACTGCATGGATACTGAAGAAGAGATTCTACCAACTACATTTTAGCTGGTTAACCCTTATCTATGTTACCTGTGTAGATTGGCAGAAGAGGACGCATTGAAGGGCTTGAACATGCTTGACAGGTTTGCTGGGCTACTGCATCTTAGAGAGCTGGGAGGTCTTAGAAGGTATAGGGTTCAAGGCTCCGGAAAGAACTGCAACTGCTGGAGTGAGAGTGGCTGCCACTATATCCCTGTGACTGTGAAGGAAACAGAGAAATGGGTAGGTCCTAGTTCCTTGTGATTGGACTTTGCAACCCAGAAGCGTGGGCGGGGTGGCAACATCCCTGTTACTCTTATCCTGAAAAAGCAGTGTGCTTGTTGTTACATCACAGAAACTGTTTTGTGAGTGAGAATTCTGAGGGTGATCAGTGTCCCTGCTAGAAGGAGAACTCACAACAACCTATAGTTTGATCCAACGTGACACCTTGTGCTTAGTTGGTTCCAGAAGAGGGTCCCCCACCCCCTTGTAGTACTTATACCCCTAGACCCTATATGCATTTCGCTCATCTACTCCTTAAATGCAAGAAGGTGAAACAGTAAAGATATGGCTGGAGGCAAGTATTTTTAAAAGACGAATAACCCATATAGATTCTATTTTGATCCAAAATGACACCTTTTTCATAAATTTTAAGTAGGGATTAACCCCTAGTTCTTTTAGGTGTTAATCCCAAACACCTCTTGAACACACACTTTTTTTTTATTTGTATTATTGTTTATTGGTTAGCTATCATATTCAACCTTAGGAATACCAAATGAATAAACATACATCGTATATGTATATATGCTTAAATTAAGACTCATCTAAAACAATTTGACAACAGTTTAAAAATGTTTTTGAATGTTTTGTCTATACACTTATGCACACAAAATCCACAAAACAGCTAGTTGTCTAACTTTAAGCAATTGATAAACCCCACCACCAGCTGTAGTCACAGAGGTAGGGTGACTGTTAAGACAGCGGATCCAAAACCTCTAATTTTCAACAGAGCTAGCACCATTTAACAGTCTACTAAAAATATAGCCTCCTCAATGCTAAAACTATTGGGAAATGCAATAATAAATGCTTCAAAGTCTCAAGATTAGTTTGCGCATCACAAAAGCGACCCTTAGAATTCGATGAATTTATAGGATATTCGAGCGAAAACGCAGTTTGGGTACGTTTGGCAGTCTGAGAACTGATCACGGCAAAGTGACCGAAAAAAAGACCAACCAGCATGCGATCAGTTCTGAGGCTGAAACACGCTCAAACCAACTCCCCCACCCCCTCCTCCACTTACCAGAATTCTGTCGCCTGGTCCACTTCAGCCCTGCGGCATCGGATCCGTCCTTCTAATGCGGGTTGGCTCCGACACTGCAGGGTCCGTTCACCCCCCAACAAAAACCATGCACACCCTGGGATGAGGAAATATCTTTAAATATCTTTAAATTGGGTTCCAAGATCTCCAGTCGCTTGTGTACATATTTAAGATACTCTAGAGAATCATAACTACGAAAACTGTCCATTGTACAACACCAGTCGTGCCGCTAGAGTGCAGTTTTAAACTTAGTGGGAGAATCCTTTAGGTCAATAACACACGTTCAAATCAAGTTCAAATCAAGTAGCAAGCTGTCACAAAACTCTCAGAAGGATGTGCCTTGTGAAACAAATAATCTTAATATGTTGTTTCCCAGGTTTACAAGCAATAAAAAACATAAATACATCAAGTTGTCATCTGATTCCAGGGAGACTGCATTCAACCTACAACTAAAAGTAGATTTCCTCTTATGTGACGTAAATTGCACGATTTTAGTTTTAGTAGTCTTAATTTTTAACTTGTTCTCTAATGCATATTTAGAAAAGCCAGTAAGCAGCCATTGCAAGCCAAATGGTGTGCTATCAATCAGCAAAGCGTTGTCAGTGTAAGCTAGCCAAATTTGCTTGCAAGGACCTAATTTAGGCAGTGTGAACGGAAACTGCTCTAAGAGTTTGCCAAGACCCATATAAGTTAAAGAGGCAGGGGCAATATGCACCCCTGCCTCAACCCAGAAATCCTGGAGATTTGTCTTGACATTAAGCCGTTTTCATTTCAACAGACTTGGAATATTTTAGCCCTCATGGAGACCCATGAATAATTTAATTAGACCTCAAGGGATATACCTCATGCATACGGCTCACCCATAGGTGGTTGTGATCTACTATGTCGAAAGCTGATGTTAAGTCAATGTAGGCCAATATATAGAGTCCTATGTTTTACACCAGGCCTTTCCTTGCAAGCACCTTAGAAGGAAACCATTTAAGTTGGTACTATGTGGGTTCCTGAAACTAGCCTGAGGTTTTTTAAACCGGCCCGCACTAATAGCCCAGTTTTCCAAATGACAGAGCTGGATGTAAGCAAAGACCTTTCTATCCGTGTCCAAAATTGTTATAGGAAGGTAAAACCTAGGATCAGTCTTCTCTTTTAAATATAGAAACTATGTACGAAGTGCGCCACAATGCTGGAAACTCTCCTTTACTTAAAATCTCTTTAACGAGAAAAGTAAGTATAGAGGCCCACCTGGCTGGATCTCCCTTAAATAAACAACTCCACAAATGGTTAGGACCTGGTGCCTTCGAATTACTTGCACGTGTTATAGTCACAAAAAATGTTTACTGATGAAGATCTAAGAACCAGGCTTTGTCTGTAACGTAGGGGGTCATTATCACACAAGATGAAACTTTAACTTTCCTAAGAATACAGATTTCCAAAGTGAGTAACTCAGGAGGCTTTTGCTACTAAGTTTGTTTGTGTAGTAAACTGGATTAAATTAACCAATTTTCAAAAGGTTCCAACATCTATGTTAACTAAGGTCTTAGTCATTGTTTTGGCATCATTTTGCTTGAGACAAGCCTTTTGCCTCTTTCACTAGTTTTTAAAAACTTGTCTTAATTTAGATATTTTCTTTCTTGAGTTTATCGGCTTGTTCAAAGGTGAATTGCTGAACATTTCTTATTGCCTGTCTCAACTCTCTTTTCCTACTTGCAACCAGTGATCGTAGGCATGAGTAAACTTGCAAGACCCAGAGAAGACCCTTTTAGCATTCCTACCAAAAACCTCATTAATGGTCTGAGCAATACATTGTGCATAATTACCTAGGTTGAATGTATTCAGCTTTCAGTCAAATGAAGTTTCCTGCATCATAGTGTTAACTTTCAGACTAAATTGGTTAACTGCCGAAGCATTCCATTTAACATGGTATCACAAGTGTGACACTAATACAATGGGTACAATTTGTAAACCTTTATTGAAATGGTTACGGCTGGAAATACTCCTTCTTTGCCCTACAACTAAGAAGAGAGTAGACTCGATCATCAAATAATAAATAACACAGTCCTAGTGGAGTCTGTCAAATCAAAATGCCCTATGCTAACAAAACCTAATGCCTGCCCTATCTCTTGTACATAAAAAGTGTGAAACAGAGAAATGTATGCAAAAGGAAAAATGAGTTTTCAAATGATAATGTGGTTGAACCAGCTCTCCTCCCCACGTTAAACCTCATGAAATAAGGTTGGTCTCTGTAGGCAGGATGACACACTCTGGCTTGGCTTCCAACACAATACACAGTCCAAAACCGTGGATCGAGGCGAGCCTGGCCTTCCATGATAAAGTCTCTTTCTCTGACTTCCAAAATAATGTTTCAACCAAAACGTTCACAAAGATCCTCCTCTGTCAGGCTCAGATCTTTCACCACACAGTTCTCGTAGGTCCCCCTCTGTCAGGCTCAGACCTCTCTCGATAAAGTTCAACACAAACCTGGAGGACTCCATTCCCCAAGCTTACTATACTTCGGGTCTCCCTCTGTCGGGCTCGTACCACTTTCAGATGTTGAATACTTTCAAATGTGTGTGGCTTTTTTTTCAAAGACCACTGCAGGACCACCTCGACTCAAAGTTCACGGTTTAACTTTCACTATTCCTTCCTCTAGGAATTGATCTTCTTTATTTCATTTTTGATGTTCATTCGCGTTCTCGCTTTAAACAAAGTACCTTTGACAGAGACTTTCGAGTGGGCTACTTTCTTTCACCGGACCACTCCATTACTTAGTAAAGCTGATTGCACAGCTGGCCTTTACATCAAAGTTCACTCACAGGTCTGCCTTTCTTCGCATCTCATCCACACGCGTGAAGCCTTAACTTGCAATATACTATTTCTAGTTCAAACGTTAACACACACCGGTCTCTCAGGTCGCTTGCCAACTTACCTGCTGTCTGTGTCTTTTTCTGGGTTATGCGTTTTCTATTTCTATATCAAGGTTAGTACCACAGGGTTGGCCTCGACTCCCCAACTCTGCTGTTCACCCGGGAGGTGTCCTTGAAACACAATGCAGTCTGCTGTTGCGGGATCTGGCCTTCTCCACTTGTCTATTGCGGCCTGTCGGAGGCAACGACCTACCAGTAAGGGGATAGTGGGATAGGGGGAGAGGGGGAGAGGGGGAGGGGGAGGGGGAAGGAGAGAGGAAGGGGGAAGGGGGGAGACTCTGGTTTCTCACAGCATCTAAAAATGTATCTAAAACACAGAGCAACATGTGCCATTATATATTGATCAACAAAACATTTCGAATTCCAAATTCTGATTTAAAGTCTAATTCAACAGCTAAGGCCCCTAACAGAATGTTAAGTTCCCTTATGTCAGTTATACCGTGGCAAGATTTAATTATAGTCAAGGGACCCCCACTGGTTAACCAACTAAACCTGGTTTTGCAGACTGAATACAAACCTACCCATCCAAGACAGGACAATGCGTCAACCAGGACTCTTGTATCAAAATAATCTTGTATTCTTTTAAATTCAAACAAAGCGTGGAGTTTGTAAAAAGATGACTGACCTCGGGGAATTCCATGATGCCAGTTCAAAAGTACTCTCAACAATAAAGACTCTGTTGTGCGGAAAGGTTGCTTGATTTAGTACTCAAGGCCCCCACTAACCAGAACCAATCGAGTGTCCCACCTTGTCTAGCACCTAATTCACCCGCTAATTGGACCTCCCACCGACCTTCCCCTCCATCCTTCAGTGATACAATATTCTTGCCTGCTTTAAAGATCACAAGACATGATGTATTGACCGATAATCGTTCAGGCAGCTGTTTATACTCTCTAATGTCAAATTCCAATTGATGTAGAGGAAGGGAGTCCCTCGGAATGGTCAAAAACTATTCTGGAAACAATATCTAAGGTTACAATGTCAGTCCTAATAGTCAATAAACTCAACCCTTGCAATGTCCTCCTTTGAAATATCTCGTACATGCGGGACAAAATATTAGACTGATTCAACGAAAGTTGTCTGTCTTCTTTAAATAAAGCTCTCCACCAGCAATCTATTAGGAGTGTTAACTGTTGAACGACTATCATTTAATGAGTGCTTCAAATCATCCATTCCTGGATTCATAACTGCATCTCTAACTCTACTCCCAGTAATATTATTGGTCCCTCATCCTGTACCTCGCAGGATACTGAAAACAGGATTTAGCCTGTTCGTGTTGCTTCTTTGGCCACTAGGTATCATTTGTGGTGGCCTTATAGATCGGGGCGGGGGCCTCAAAACCAGCTCATAGACACACTCCAAACTTGGCCCTCTCAAGTTATTCTCTGGCTCATTTGACCTTTTAGCAACATCAGAATATAGCAAAGCAGAAGGTCCTGCACATTCCTGGATGTTGCCTCTTTTGTTGTAAGCATCCCTTGAGTAGCTAGATATGGATGGAAGCATATCCTGTTTCAGAGGGTTTGCGAGTCCCTTTCAAACTGCCCATTCTAGGATCGGAGAATCCAACATAACCATCTCAAAACTCTGACTCTGCGTATCTTCCGACGTGGAAGCATTACTCTTAAAAGACCTTAATTAGATTGTGAATAGTTTGAATGGGGTTGTTAATGTCTGCCACAGTACAGGGACGCTTACACAAAGAAAATATCGGTGAATTGGAACCACAGGAGGTCGACTTCCCTGGAGATACATTTTCCTCATCACCAATCACAGAAACCTCCTCTGCGATAACAGGTTGATTGTTTGATATTTCATTCAAAGCTGAGGAGGAAGTAGTTTGACCTTTGTAGGGCAATTTGGTAGATTTAAAAGATTGCTGGATCATGGGGTTCTGGAGGAATTTTCTTGAGCTTTTGTTTATCTTTTTTTCACAGAAGATTTCTTGGACTTCTTTACTTTGTGTGAATGAATGTTCTTACGTTTAGAAATTGCTTTCTGTAAGAAAACCAAGGGTGTTTCTCCATCAAACCCCTTGGTACCCTCCTTTTTGTATGACCGGAGAAGGATAATCGCTGTTGGGTCCAGAATCAGAGCGGGAGAAGGAGTTTCAAGGTGAGACATGGGATCCCCCTTTCAGTAACACCCCCCTACACAACCTTCCCTCAGTCACCATACATCATTTCAAAACCCATACCGCTAACCCCTCCCCAATTCCGACAAGCGTTAAAACTCCCAGGAAGTATAAAAGGCCGAGCTGGAAAGCACACACTGAGCGAGTTGGGGATGCTGGAAGGTGCAAGAAGCCAGAGGAAGACCACAAGAGCTGCAAAGACGCTGGGAGAACTGGAGGAGAAGAAACCCGCCCTGACACTGGCAATGTGAGCCCAGAGGAGACTGCACTGTGGAGAGGGAGCTGTACCTCCCGAAGGTAAGACCAGGGGCAGCTGGGGTTGCCTGGCGGTACCCACAGAAAGACTCCTCCCCTAGGCCAGTCATGCAAACCCAGGTCTCTGAGGGTCAGTGAAAGAGACCCTGACCCCAGCACAATATCCCCTTTTATCTCCAGCAGGTGCCAATGCCAAATGCCATTTTGGGGAGCTGAGATGTGGGAGAAAAATCCTGACAGTGCATTCTGGGACTGGAAGACCCAAAACCCTTTTTGAAAACTGTGGGGTGTGAGAGGTGACTTGAGCCTGGTGGAGGGGAGACCCTTATGAACTTTGTGAGAGGGTCCATACCCGGTGGAGGGAGACCCTGAAAGACTGAACTTTTGTGAGTGAAATTGGTACCAGAGACAGAGTGGTCCGGCACTATGTGGGCGCTCATTCCAAGGTCTCTGGCTGGTGCCCCTCTCCTGAAAAAGGAGAGTATTGACCTCAAAAGTGTTGAAACTATAAGTATCAAGATGCCCGAGGGGAGGCCAGCGTGAGGTGTTGAGGTAGTCATACAAGGGTCAAGCCAAACACTTTGCACATTGCAGAAGTCTTTGAGGAATATGAAAGTGTGAAACTGGCGTTTGAGCCCGGATGAGGGGCACGCCATGTGAACTGTGATATTGTGAAGTACACACTTGTCTGAGAATAAGAGTGACCCAGTGAGATGTGATTGAACTAGCAAGTGCTTTAGGAGGCTGTTGAAGGATGGTCTGAGCCCGCAGGAGGGGGACCTAACTAAACTAGATGGTTGTTTAAAAAGATATTGAGACTTTTGACTATTACAAATGATGTGATTGAGATTGAAAGGCGGTAGTGAACCTGACTGAGGGACGTCAAGCGAAAAGCTAAGGGAAGTGAATCCCACATTGTGAAAAAGCTAGGTGAACTACATTGTGGTGACAAACGTGAACCCGATTGAGGGATGTCCAAATAGGATTGGAGCCTGGCTGAGGGGTGTGAGAAATCTGAAGGTATTTTCCCAAGTAGACCTTGAGAATCCCTTATTCAGGTGGCCAGGGGAGGACTGGCGCTCTCAGATCCCAACGCTGGTGGTGGACGAGCGAGGGAGGATCACCTGCGTAGGGGACCCTGGGGTTGTGCTCGGGGAAATACCCCAGGTGAGACGCAGTATCATACCAGAGAAGGACGCGATCTCCGAGACCTTTGTAGGTTGTACCGCATCTGTCTTCCTTCCTTCCTATAAATCTTCCTTGCCCAAATCCCATAACACCTCTGTATATAACTAATGCTCTAGGATCCCAAACCCTGTTGCACAAAGAAACTATCTCTCCCAGACTCCTTGTTTCCTACCCAGGTACTCCCAATCGTTCTTCTCCACGTCCCTCTGCCTATTCTTTTCCAAATACCTAGTCTACTTTAACAAAACATTACAGTTCCCACAATCCGCCCTGTTCATTTTACGATGCTAATCCCAGTCATCCCTGTTTGTTTCCCAAACTCTACCAATCTCATCCTTCCGCTGAGTTTATTAGCCCCTCCTTGTACGAGGGTTGTAATTCCATATAACACCTTTTCCCCATCCTACCACATGGGACAATCAGACACACTAACCCCACCCCTTTCCGACACAAAGACTGTCTTACCTCACGAAAGACAACAGACTAATACCAAAACTGTTCACCTGACATGTCCCAACCAAAAGGGTCAGGCAATTGACCAGAACCTCGCACACCTGACAGCCCTCTCCTTTCCCCACAAGGATAAAAGGTGGAGCACGAGAGCACAATATGAACAAGGCATACAGCCCAATGAGAGAGCTATCCGAGGGTGGTAGTTGAGGAGGAGAAAAGCGGCGAGAACCGAAAGGCTGACTAGGAGAGAAGCGACCTTGCCCTTTCCGATCCAGACCCGTGATTCCTCTGTGGAAGAAATTGTACGACGCAAACAAAAGCTAACCTGTCCTGCAGCATATGTCAATGGTACACGGAACGTGCCTACGCTTATGAGCAGGAGAACAGAAGGTGCTTGCTACCGTGGTACCGTCCTTGACTCTAGATACAGGAAAGCCAAGCGGCTCATCACAGCCGTTGAGTCGAGGAGAGAACCGATAAGAAACCAAACTGTGTTGAAAAGTTGCAAGTTGAGGAAAGTTCAAAGAACTGTGAAGGTTGCAGGGGAAAGCCAGCTGAAAGGGTCCGACACCATGTGGGTGTACAGCAGGAGACTCTAGTAAGTTCCCCGTTTTTGTTGAAACTACCAATGTCAGAAGGCTGTGCGAGGTCCGTGGCAAGAGTGTCAAAGTGGTCATACAGAGGTCTAGCAAAATCCGTGGTACAGTCGAAAGTCTTTGACCAGCAAGTAACGGAAAGCTAAGGGAAACGCATCCCCCATGTTGAGAGAAAAGATTGGCAAGAGCAAACTCAGCGGAGGGATGGCGATAAAACGGGGCGAAGCCTAAAGTCCCAATGAATAGTGTGTTAACGAAAGGAAGCCCAACAGAGGGATGAGCAAAGTGAACTGTTGAAAAAGACATAAGAATTTTAAATACCACATGTGAAATTTAGCTGAGAAAAAGGCTATAGTAATCCCGACAGAGGGAAGCAAACATTCGAAAAGGGTCCAGGCCCGGAAGAGGGGGATCCAGGGGTGAAAAGCCACCACCCATTGGAAAAGGCCATAGTGAACCCAACGGAGAAAGGCAAACATTCAAGAAGGGTCTGAGCCGGGAAGAGGGGGACCCAGGGATAAAGAAACATCACCCAAAGAAAGAGGTAAATAATAGAGAAGGGTCTGAGCCCGGAAGAGTGGGAACCGGGGGTGAAAGGTCGTCACCCAACATACAGACGAAAAGGAACTCTTTGTTTATTATTTGTATGCAGCAGGTCCTCGGAGGAAAGAGACTTAACTGTCGCATGTCCTGGTACCTGAGAATAGAACTGTAGGCTCGTGCTGACAAAAGCCAGAGTGTGTGCTGGGCTCCGGAATCCCACCTTGTCCCGGGATGAAAAACGTGGGGAAGGGAGACCCCCCCCCGCCTCCTCCCCGACTACTACATCCTGACTTAGTATTTGTGAACACTTCTTTCTTTCTCAAGAAACCTTATCCTACACTTTTCTGTATTTAGTTGTAAGGATTGGCAATAGTTTTTTGTTTTAGTATAGGCCCTTTTATTTTGACAAGACGCCACTAAGGACTACCTTCTTATTATTTGGTGGTCGTACCTTGCTCCCATCTTAGATTTAGGTTTAGATTAGGCGTTTTTCCAACCCCTTTATACAGTTCAATAAACACCCTTGAACTGTGATCATTTGTGTCTGTCTTTACTATTGCCACCATGAGTTCCTTACAGGGGGAATACTAGAATGAAGGGTAATTCGCCCGACGTGGAGATAGCAGAAGGAACTTGATTATGACATATTAGGCCCTCTGAAGCAAGAGACTTTGCATGAGAAGAGACTTGGGCACAGAAGGCCCTGATATTGAGAAGAGGAACTGTAAGCTTGAGCCAGAGAAGCCCAGGAGTGTGCTGTGCTCAAGAGTCCCGCGCTAAAAACACGGGGAAGGGAGACCCCAGCCATAACATCCTGACTTATCGTTTTGTGAACACTTGTTTCTTTTTTTGTGAACATTATCCCACACTATTTTGTAGCATAGCGGTAAGGATTGGCAATCCTTTTTTTTTTTATTAATAATTTCTTTTTTTTTTTTTTTTTTTTTTAGTATAGGCCCTTTTTATTTGACTGGACTGTACTCGGACTGTATTATTATTATTTGATGGTCGTAGCTGGCTCCCATCTTAGATTTAGGTTTAGATTAGGCGTTTATCACAGCCATCTTGCAGATTAAACACCCTTGAACTGTGATCATTTGTGTCCGTTTTACTTTGATACCATGCCTTCCTTATATTTCCTCCCCAAAGGTCTGGCCATTATTGCAGTCTCTACCGCTTCTGAGATAGATGGTCAGGTAACAGAAGAAGGCTTACTTCTCGTTGGTTCCACAATGTGACCCGCCATTTCCAACTCAAGAGTATAGATTGTGGTTGCAGAGGTAGCTCCGGAGCAAGGCAGCACCCTCTGTGTGGTTGACAAGCTGCCTGAAACCAAGATATCATCAGCTAACCCTTTTGAGGTATCTCTATTGCCAGAAGAACTCTGTTGGTTATTCTTTGGCCGAACAATAGAATTCTGGAGGAAAAGCACAGCCTGTGATGAATCTGATTGTGCTGCCTTGGGATTTCATTGCAGAAGAGGTTACAGTTCTGTGTCATTAACCATGTGATCCAATTTGCTTCACTGCAGCTAAGCATTACAGTTTGAGTTTGAAATTCGGTTTTTATATTCTCATAAAGAGAAACAAATGTAGAGAGAACGTAGTTCCAGGACATGGGAGCAGTTTGAGAGTGACTAGTGGAGTCTGAATGAATGGAGGTGGGACACTGTCCCGGAGCAGAGGAGAAGATGCATACGGAGAAGGTGAAATGGCACTATCCGAAGAGTCCACATCCATGAATATGGGAGGGGTATTGTTGACATTGCTTATACAAGAGTGTCCCAGAGTCGCTTGATCTCGATCGAGAGGAGCCATAATCGTAGTACATACACGGCAATGCTCTGCACTCAGAAGCTTCCAGATTATGTAGTCGTTCAACCTCTATTATAGTAAATCGCAAAACTGCTATCTCCTCATGCTGTTTGCGTTGTTACGCTCTTTAGATTGAACTTCGGTATACATTTCTAGCCGACTTGAGGGGTCCGTCTTCTTTCCGTTCACTGTCAGTTTAAAAAGGATGTTCTCTTAGATGCCTTATTTTTGGGAAGATTTCCCTGTGCACAGGCAAAGTCATTGCAGTCACTTCCCCCTGCCCCGTAGATTCAGGTAAGGTAAGATCTTGCGCCATAGCGAACATTTGTTCATCAATTGCAGTATGAGGTCCCCAATAAACTCGATAGTATATACATAATAATGGAATTGCAGTGGCGCGATTAAAAAGCACAATCCACTACCCAACAATAGGCTGCAGTGGCTCTCCGAGTTTCAAATTTGAAGTGCGTCACGCAATGCAAACTGCAGTGCTAACCGCACTCATCTGCACTCCATGGGCATTCTGCGCCACAGGAGATGTTTCCTGTAGTAAATGTGCCACCAGCAAATCTATCTCTTGAATTCATGAATTCAGTCAACATGGTTAAAACGCATCTTTTGTACTACAAGTTTTGCCTATCTGCCACGTCACTTCTTACATGGCACGCAGCCGACAAAGATGCAAGAAAGCCAGAAACATGGATGCTCTGCTGAGAAGCTGTGAGGGAAAAACAACCCAGCTGGTATAATTGCGTTCTTTCTTCTTCGTGCCCATATAGATGAAATGTGGGGTGCTGCAGGGGTTGGAGCGGTCACCCGATTTTCAGTCTAGATCCGTCAGGGTCCTAATGTATAATCTGGCAACAGTGTCTTCTATTTTCCAACTAATTCCATGATATCCAGATTATGGTGATGTTGGCTGGAGAAAATGTTGCATCCAGTGTAGTGAGCAGATGTCTTCTTTCTATTGAACAGCGGTCATACTAGAACTGTCTCAAGAATATTCCTAACAAAATGGAAATTCTTGTGGTTAATGCAATATTAAACCCTTGGAACTCCTCTTTCTGGCCTGCAAGTTTTGGGCCCAGCTTCAGTCCGTTACTTATGGTCAAAAATCTCGCTATCATCCTAGACTCTGAGAAAACCCTAAAACAAGTCACAACCGGCTCCAAATCATGCTTTCTGCATATGCAAAGATGTAAAAAGTTTGTTACTTCCTTTGTTATGTTTCACCATCACGTAATGGCGATACAATATTCTGCAGCCTCATGCTTGACTTCAGCAATAGCATGTACTTGGATGTTTTACCACGTAGTACTTGCGACTAAAATATAGAGTACGCTCCCTGCTCTTTTACCTGTGGACGCCATCCTGCTGCTTTTCAGGAAAAAGCTTAAAACCTTCCCTTTTAAAGCGAATTTACCTTAATTTTGTAGAAGTAGTATTTTGTTTCTCTAATGCATTTGAGGTGTACATTTTGTGCTCTATAAAGCCCCCATATACGTAAATGGTGTCATGTTATGTAACTTCCTGTAGCCATGCACTGGCCGGGATGTAAAGAGTGCTGGCTAATTTATAATGTATACATTGCCAAAGGTAGAGGAAGGAAAGGAGGATAACCTATTTCAATAAGTGGATGAAGTAATGGAAGGGTCAAATGCCTATAAAAGGAGCCTCGTGAACTTGCTGGATTAGGAAGAAGGTTTGTCAAGGTGCTGTTGAAGCTTAACTTGAAAGGTATTGATAACCACATAGCTCCTTCCAGATTCAACTGCTAACTCCCTGAGAGCAGTTGAACATAAGAGATGCTGGTACTCCCAAGAGCACTTGAATCTGAGACGAAACCCCAAAAGCACTTGAAATCAATTGCACTCTAGTAGGTGGTAAGAATCATAACAGACCTGAATCTTAAGAGCTAATTTGATGTTGAAACCACTTGAACCCCGAGAAGTGTCAAGGAAGAGAGATAAATGAAAAAGTGAAACAAAACAAGCTGTGCTGGTATGCAAAGGAAGACAGAAAATCTGATTGGTAGGGTTCGAGGTTTCTGGGAGCTAGTTAGCTCCTGCTTGTAGCCTGAGAGCACCTGATTAGCTTCACACCTGCAGCTACCATGAGCTACATCCCCATGTCAACTGGTGCGATGGACACGTACCTATGTGATATTAATTCAATATGTTTGGTAATATGTATAAAGGACACTGGCCATTTGAAGCGCATTAGACAAAATGTTTGCATTTTGTGTAGATGTTAGTTTTGTGCAGCGATACATAATAGCTTCAGGTTCTCCTGAGGTAGCTCCTGGGCCTCTTTTGACTCTTGCTTATCAAGTCTTGATTCTTATCCCCAGATCAGTGTTACTTTTTCCTTTGACTGTCACCCTGCGGTGGTGTTGCCTTTCATTTGATGGCCCCCTGAAAATGTGTTCCCTAGACTTGATAGACTACATTAGTGTGCTTGAACTAAAGGCAGTATTGTTGGCACTGAGGGTGTTCGCCAATTTGCGTTGCATCTGTACACGTGGGAGTTGGGCAACCACATCTTGGTGGTTACCCATTTCACCAGGTGTATGGGCAGGCTCCACAGACTAGCTCACATCCGTCACAAGTGGACATGTAGAGATAAAAAATAAAGATTTAATTAGATAAAAACCGCTTCTGGGTATTGGCCATCAAACATAAAGCAGAAACGAACTCTGTAAAAAGAGGAACTAATTCATAGCGTGTCAAAAATGTAACTTCCGCATGACATGGAAACTTGAACTGTTTGTGAATTGTGTATGGCCCATTATTGGTTTGCATGGCTAGACGTTTTCATCTAAATTTGCTGTGCAATACCACCGGTTATCACATCTCCTCGTCCCTTCTGGCATCTCACTGCCCACCCCTTACTCTAGTCCCAGTCTAGTATAAAGGGGGCTGGCCAAAAGTGCTGCAGTAATTATCCCCTCTAGCATCTGTCTACTTTTGTCGGACCCAGTCATGCTATTCTTTATCTGAAAATGTAGTTGTATACAACTAACACACGTTGCTCGAAAGTACAAGTTGTATTAGTTTCTCTGATTCTGATAGTGTAGGATTTGAAGTGCACAGGCACTGGAATAATGTATTCAAGTACTGTAGGTATTGCACTGGTATTTCTCTTTATAGAAATCAGATCTTTGCACATGCTGTTCTACCCCCTGAGCTATCTAACTAAGCTTTGGTTCTGTGACTTGCAGGTTCCATAGGTCTCTGAAGCCAGTGTTCAACCTTGGGAGCAAGTTAAGTAGAAGGGAGAACCTTTTTCTGCCATTTACAAATGGACCTTTCCGTAGCTGCTCAACTGAATAGTGTTCTGAAACGGCCACAATCTTTCTCTCCTCCTTTGCCACGATTGTTACTGTGAAGAATTGCTGTCTGGCGAGAGTGTGAAAGCCCTGTCTTTTTTGATTTTTTTATTAAATGATAAAATGATGCAGGTAATTCCATCTCTGAAAGGGTGATCTGCCGATCACATTCCCCTTTCATAAGCTCCACGCCAAAAGCATAATGTGCATCTGTGTCCTGCTGTGTCAGTATCCTGATTTGTAGTGCCTGCTTTACCAATGGCCCAGAACACGTTCAGAGGTCACAGCTGCCCATTAGACAGCTATAGTGGCAGCCTAGTTTTTGCAGCCCATGGGCTGCATTTAAGATATGCACCCCTGTACCAAAACTATGATGATCATTTGTAGCCCAAGTTGGTGGCTGGGTAAACTATAAATATATGCTATGCAGGAGTAAAGGCTTGGTGCATGCCGCTATTCTGATCATTAGAGCCACATCCATTTGAAATGACACATGTATTGTCTTCTGTGAGACAAGCTCAGCTGTGGAAGGTGATGTGTAGTCTGGCCAGTCGGGCTGAGCCTTAGCGGTCACTATCCGGTTGTTTGCTTTGGTGGCTTCTCTGGCTCACCTGGACCTTCCCCAGTCTTCTGCATGCCTCCTCTACAGTTCTGCTATGGTTTTCTTCCACTCGTGTGGCCCCTGGAACCTACAGTTACATTTCCTCCTCTCCAGTCTGCCTTCTGTGTCGCAGGCTTTCTGGGCGAGCGTCTCTCCCTTAGACACCCTCTGCCTTGCTCTCCTGCACGTACCTGGTCACTCCCTCGGATCCTGCCGAGCCGACAACAAAGGCAACATTCTTCTGGTTTCTCGCTGCCTTTGAATGACAGCTGACCAATAGGATCACTCGAAATGCTAGAGCACATGGATTTGTTCTTGTCAGTGATCTTCATTACTCGAGGCCTCTTCCTTGTCCCAGTGGTTCTTGCCTAAAACAAACCGTAGAAACACATGGGGACATTGGGTAGTATGGAATTAGAGGGATTTTGAGGGAAGGTGGGAGGGTCAAAGGGATACTGCGTTCTCCTGGGATAGTCACTACTCTTAATGGGATCCTCTCGCCCCGTGAGATCCTCCCTCCGAGTACCACCCCAAGGGGGCCAATCGAGTAGCGGCCTCACCTCCTTGGTCTGATGGAATGGGGCTCCCCCATCTAAAGCAGTGACGATGCCTCAGATGTGTCACAGCATATAGTTTATTAAAACTTTTAAACAAAATATAAAATTACAAAATTTTCGCAAGTTACAGAAGTACTTTTACAGATGCATAATCAGAATAAAATACAGAAAATACATAACCAAGTTCTAAAGCTCCCCAAAGTACTCTCTTTAAATCCTCCTGGAAATGGAATCATACACATCCCCCGGCCCCAAAGCGTGGTCAATCATCATTGTTAAAATGTGTATCAATGCGATCGTGGTTGCTGGGCAATCACCTCCCACCATCATTGCTCCAAACCTTTCACTCATAATCACAGTAGGGTCATCCGAGTAAGTCATTTTTTTTAAAGCTGATATTCTTAGGAGCAAAGTGCCTACACAATTTGGAAACCAGTGTTGAAGAGATTCTCTATGCAACAATACTTCACGTACTGCACAATCTTTCAATCAGTGGTATGCATCTTATCGGCCCCCACCTATCCAGTGATCACAATAAGTAAAGATGAAAACGTAAAAAGATCATTCATAAAAGTGGGATTCAGAAACCTCACTAAATAGGATGAAGGGCTAGTAGAATGTCTATGAATGTCCACTCCTCAAATGGGGAACATATTGTGGACTTCCACAATCTCAAGATTACTTTGCGGCCTTACATGGTAACCTCACTAAACCAAACTCTCGGTTTCTATAGCACCTTTCCCAGACCCACTTTCCACCTTCCCACTGACTGAGCTCATGTGTCAAAATTATCCTGGATTCGTGAGTGAAGTGTTCTATTGCTGTAGACCCTAGTCATATTTCAAAAGGCCCTACTTTCCAGACCACCAAACCTGTACATCAAAGTTCATATAAAGTGTCCACAGCCTGAGCACCTTTGTGAGTCTGATAGCTGAAAACCTGGTAACTCTACAGAGAGTAGGGATTTACCTTATTGTACGCCTTTTGGGTGTTCCGCCATCCACAATAACCTATGCTACCCACTTGGAGACAGGTCAAAATGACCTCACTGATTTATTATCCCCAACACCCATTTTATTCTGGCACTCGCTGTGGTCTAGAGAAGAAGGGGAATGGACAAAAAAGCTACTAAGGAATTTATTATGTCGGGAAAGTTGTCACAAAATAGGGTAGTTATCAAATATTAACAAGACTCTGCAGAAAGTGGGGTTGAGAACATGTTTTGAGAATCCCCATAGCATCGCTAGAATCCTATGACTCTGTAGGAGCAGACAAGGGAAGAAGAACATTTACCGAAAACCTCTGTACAGTCTTACCCCTTTTCTCATTAGCAGGAGTGGCCAGACATCTCTAGGTGGCTACCAATCTCTGCCATCAATTCCTGTTTATTGAGACCCAATTGCACACCGTTAGATCTTTTGTAAAAGACAGAAGGTGAAACATGCTTTCACAGACCAATTCCTCTCTGATCATGTTTGCTAGACTATAAACAGCAGAAAGAATTCAATTACCCTTAAAACAATCACATGCAAATATTCCAGCAGTCCAACTGAAGTAGATGAAAGTTTGTGTTGAGAGGGAAACATTCCACTTTGCACTATTGTGCCCTGCGTACAAAGGTATAAGCAAGCGATATCTACTGAGTGTTTGAGTGGTAGTTGTAAGGAACTCATGGTGGCAACAGTAAAGACAGACACAAGTGATCACGATTCAAGGTTGTTTTTTTAAACAATATGTAGGTTGGAAAAATGCCTAACCTAAATCTAAGATGGAGCAAGCGTCGACCATCAAATGAAAAATAAGGCACTCCTTATGGCGTCTTGTCAAAGTAAAAAAGGCCCATACCAATAAAAAACGTATTGCCAAATCCTTACAACTAATTATAGAACGAGTGTGGGATAGGGATTTCAATAAAGGAAAGGTTTTGACAAAGAATACATCGGGATTTGATTGCCAGGGGTCTCCTTTCCCCATGTTTTCACCACGAGACAAGGTCGGTCTCCTGAGCACAGCACACACTAGAGCTTTCCCAGCACGAGTCAACAGTTCTGCTTCAGCTATCAGGTTTTTCAATGGTTAAATTTCTTTTCAATAAAAAGTCTCTTGCCTTCGAGGGCCTGATTGTTTGTTGAAACTAACATAAAGTTCTGAATTGGATTGACCCCAGCCGGACCATAAGACTGGGGGGGTCTCCAAACAGCCGTATAAGATGAGTAGCAGCACCCTTGAGATAGATGGGGATGCAGATTCGTACTCTTGCATCAAATAATAATGGCAACTCAATAGTTTGGCAAAGGGAGTTTGTTTAATGACAAGTACAGAAAACAGGGAGTTCAATGAACATCAGCAACCGCTCGATCTTCCTTCTTGCTTAAAGTCCAATTAATTTCAGAAAAAACACAACCTTTATACCAAAAACTCGTCATCCTTGACGTGTATTCCCAAAAACCTAACATGCAACTTGATTGGTTATAGGAAGGTAACTTTAACATAGGTACTATATCTGTATATGGTAACGGGGAGAGGGGATTGGATAATATCAGGTGGAGCAACTAAGCCCTTCCTTCAAACTGGCCACTGTAAACATCACAAAAAGTACGACGTGCCATTGGCTCTGCTCTCTATAGGACCCTAGATTACATGCTCCACTATGATTGGGTTGGCATTGAGCCCACACATACTTTTCCACTTGCTCTTAGCAGCATGCAGAATAATTAGCCAGGTGCAGGGGTTAAGTCTGTACCCCAGCTTCCCTCAAATTTATGTTGCAACCATTCATCACCTCAGTGGCCGTGTGTCAATTACTGCCTTGTAGTTTGGCCTTGAGTCTGCTTATTGGTCTGATAAAATTAAGGGGGAGGAGTACGATAAGGCTCCATGCGTAGGTGTGAAGTCTCATCCCTTTCTGCCTGCCTTGCCACATGACTAGTACACCGTGAAACAGGCCTCTTCTTCGTGCAATTTAGTGTATTTGATTTACTTCTGTCAGTTGTTTACCATCTGTAGCTTATCTCCACCTCGCTGAACAGGAGACTCTTATTTTTCTCTTAAATCGTAGGCATTGCTAGTCTATTCCAGTCTGACATGACCTTGGCTTCTCTGCATGGTTACCTTCAGCAGGATTTCTCTCTGTCTTTAATTCTTGAATTGTTAGCTGTGGCCCTCTCCTCTTAAGACCTTTTAGTAACCTCGATTTGATTCTGCTAATGTGCGTAGTGGATTTTCACTCATCTATAAAGTGCTTTTGAGGTATTTATAGTTGGCGAGTCCCGCAATCTATTTGACTATTAAGCATAAGCAAGCTTTCACGATTTCTTTGCTTCTTGCGGTTCCCTGCGTATGTACACGTTTAAACTGGCTTAATGTCTTCATCGTGCAGTTGGCATAAGTTTCTCCCTCCTTCGGGTCAGACCCCTTTTCATTTGTCAGCCTCCCTCCTTCGGGTTCACTCTTGTCAACCTTGGTAAAACAGTTCACTGTGGACATCCCTCCGCCGGGTTCACTCTCGTCAACGCACTGTTCCTAGAACTTTAGACTCTTACACTCACAAGTCTTAATGTCCTTTCACCATGCATAATTAATTTCCCTTAGCTTCACGATCATCCATCAGTCAAATACGTTTGACTATACAGAAGATTTTACAAGACCGCTGTATGACCACTTTGATCCCTCTTCTCGCCATTCTCCCAAGGCCTCCTGGTAACTGTAGTTCAATAGAGGGGTAATCTTGTAGCATTTCCCGAGTGAACACCCACCTGGTGTTTGATTTGGTTATGCTGGCTTTCCACTTTTCCAGTAAGCAATCAGTTCCTTATTTATTCACAGTTCAATTAGCCGCTTGCTACTTTCTTTCAACACAGTTTAGTTATTTTATTGGCTCTCCCCTCGACTCAGTGGCTGTGATGAACTGCTTCACTTTCTTGTCTTGTAGAGTCTAGGCCGGTATCATTGGACCATGTGTCTCGCCCTGGCTTGGCTGTCAGCAGAGGAGGCGCATAGGTAACGTTGACATCTGCTGCAATACACGCTTGCTACTGTTTGGGGTCTTAAGATTCTTTCTCTTGAGGATTCACATGTCTCTGTCGATAAAGGCAAGGTCACTTCTCCCCTTGGTATCCTCTCGACTCGTGCCGTCTTTCGCCTTCTCTTGGACTGCTGTGCTGAATTAGCTCTCACGTTGTGCTGTCACCGTGTTCGTAGTGTGCTGCCGTGCTCCACCTTTTATCCTTGTGCGGAAGGGAAAGGGCCGTCGGGTGTGTGTGATTCTGATCAATTGCCTGACTTTGCCTGACTCTTATTTGGGGCATGTCAGGTAAACGGCTCTGGTGTTAGTCTGTTGTCTTTTTGCAAAAGTGTTTGTGTCAGAAAAGGGGGGGGCAGTGTTTTGGAATATCCTACATGGTAGGATGGGGGAAAAGGTGTTTAAAGAAGGGGGATACCGTGTCTCACCCATCGGTGTCAAACTCCGACTCTCCAAGGACCCCCATTCAGGTGATCCTCCCGCATTGTTCCATCCCCAGGAACTGGATCCAAAAGAAATGGCCGTGTCCTGGAAAACCTGGATGACATCACCGGGTACTAGACAGGGAGACACCTTCAGGTTTCTCACATAGTTCTTTCCGACAATGCAGACCGCCCTTTTTGTTATGGTCTATTCCGGATTCCAAGGGTGTCTTTGTGTTTGCCACTGTGAAGGCATCATGAAGCAAGACACAGACAACAGATTTAAAGTTCAAATAAAATAATTTTATTAACGTAAATATCAGGATGGGCTAAGGCCTAACTTGCCCTATGCTAAGGTGGGATTTGCCTACCTAAAGAAACACAGGTATGTCTGAGTCAGTAATTTCGACTGTGTCCAAAACCTATACTTGCCCTCATAACCATAGCTAAACATTGTGTAGGAATGTCAACAACCACCTAAGTAGTGTTCCAGGTCTGAGCTTCTTCCAGCTCTTGGCTTATTTTCCAGCTCCCCTTCCCCAAGTTCGAAGCAGTTCCACAAAGTCTCGGGGTTCCCTTCCCCAAGAAGACAACAAAGTTTACAAGATCTTGGGTTTCCCTTCCCCAAGAAATCAGCTTGTCCAGCTTTCCAGCTCACACTTCATTTCTGTCTCTTAATATTCAAAACCAGTTTCAGGTCAACTTTACACTTTTTCTAACTTCTTAATAGTTTGCACAGATTGCTCTCTTCTGCTTTCGTTTAAGTAATTTCTTTCATACGTATCTGTATGTTTCCTTGTTTTTCACAGACAGGTATCCTCGGTCTATGTGCAGTTGTCGGACCACACGGTACACACATTACAGGTCATGCAACCAATAACCCTACACTTTCTTGCCCACACAGCTTTCTCTGCCACTGCCGCTGTGTTTTGGTTCACCTTTACTTTGGTTTCTCCTTGCCAGTCTCTTGGCTTTGCCACAATGTGTTTTTTTTCACGCAGTTCACTCCGTGGTGCCTACTTTCCTTCACCACATTATTTTCACACTCTTCAGTAATGTTCATCACTTGCTTTTCACTTTATTCCCTAGGGTTCGTTCATTGCCTTTCAGTATTTATTACGTGTGTTTCGCACATGCTTACTTTCCATCCATAGGATTATCAAAGCTTTCCTTTATTTTGGTATTCCATAATTCCTAATTCAAAAGGCTTTCTCTTATATTTCAACTTGCTCATATCACCCCTCACTTAAGGTTCACTTTTGCTTGCATATCTATTTTCGTTCAGCCAGGTAATTAGATTTGATCTGCAGTAGCCCCAGGAGCGCACCGGTACAAGTTTTCCCTTTTGATGATTCACTGGTGCCTGGCGGCTCCTCCGGGCGTCTTCTTTTCTTAGTCTCTGCTCCCCACCTATGTCTCCGTAGGGTTGTGAGCTGTGCTCGCACTTTGGAAACCTCTCTGTGGGTTGCCAGCAGCTCCACTCGCGGACTCTGCTGGTAGTTTGCAACATTGGGGTCTCTTCCATGCCCCACAGCTCTGGCTGTGGACACCCGACCAGGCTCTAACAGCTGTGAACCTACCGCGGCCCTGCCACGGTCTCAATGTCGCAGTTTCTCCTTGAAATTAGCTGCATCCTTGCCTGCAGGCAGGACCGTCCTCTGCAACCTCCTTCTTGACCGGGTTTGTCTCTTTGCAGGTCCGACACACCCTGCTCGGCTTCTCTCCTGCTGGCCTCCCCTCTCTGATTGTAGGCTCCATCTTTTATGCACTTGCAACCACTTAACAAGTTGCAGGTGCGGTTCCTTAAGCCTATTTGCCTGACCATAGTTACTGGTGTTCTCTGATATGATATGATGGGTTATTTATAATGCGCCTAATACCCAGAGGTTTCAAAGCGCGGACCCAGGCATCGAACCTGTGTTGCTCGTTGTCGTCTTTCTTCCAAGGTGAGCATGTTGCCCTGAGCTATCTTCCTGAGACTCTGGCCATGCCTGACCCTTAAAACTGCCTTCAGGCATCTTCCTCGTCTCAGTACCAGAGTGGTGAAATTACATGTTGGTGTGTACCACTCCTAGTCGCCTCTTCCTCGTCCCAGTACTATAGTGGTGTGACTGAGGGGGAATGATGGAATGGGATTGGCAACAGCCTATAAAGGCATGGGGAGGGCAAGGTTGCTTATCGCAAGGGAAAGGTGGATACATTGTTACGCCTGCAGACATCCTCTCCCCAAACTGCAAGGACCCTGCACCCAGGTGATCCTCTCTCGCATCTCCACCCCAAGGGTCAGGATCCAAAGGCGATGGCCTTTCCCTGGCCACCTGAGAAGATGATCCAAGGGGAGTAGGTGTGAGGATGCCCTCAGGTTTCTCACACCACCCACTTAAAGGGAGCTTGGCAAAGAAGATCAGGGTTGCTAGAAATAAACCCGAAATAACTGGGAATGTGCTGCATAGGGATTGGCCAAATCTGCATACTGATTTTTGATCTTACTGAGTGTTCTTATGTGACGGTTTAAGAACTTTGCCTTTTAATGTTAATTATTTTATGGTGTCTATTCATCTATTGTACTTTTTTTAATTGTACATTTTATGGGTTATGTAAATCCTAAATAAACTGGATTGATCGATTCACTGAGTCTGTTATCCCCTTCCAAAACATCTTCCTGGGTGTCCAGTAAGGCTGATGAAGGATTTGAACTGGCATGCTCTAAAACCTCAGCTCACGCATTGCTTTATGGGTATTAGTAAATTGTCACTGTCATAGATGGCACAAGAATTAAATCAAGCTGCAGAGATGGTTCAGGTTTTTTTATTGATTTTATAATGGTCCTTATGATTGTGCCTCCCTCTAACCCAGACGTCTCTAGCCCTGGTTAGTAAATACTGATTATTTCACCCTCTGCATACTAACAGACTAAAAAGAACTGTGATGTCAACCTAAAGTCTCGGGCCTTCTTTAACTAAACTTCCTCAGACTTTGTAGCGTTCCCTACGAGTTGTTAGTATTCAAAAGGAAAATTGGATTGTGCTTTGCAGACACCCTGCTTAATTCAGTCTTTCTCCTATCACGTCCATGCTTTATTCTCCCTCTTCCTCATCTCTCTGTAGACTCCCTCTCGAAGTCCACATGCCTCTTATCTCTCCCCTCTTCTACTCTGTCCTCCGATGTCTCTCATACTCTTAAGGCCTAACCTCCACCATTTGATGTTACTACATCCTCCTCCACATCCTCTATGCTCGTTCTCCCTCCTCCACGCGCGTTCTCCCTCCTCCACGCTCGTTCTCCCTCCTCCACGCTCGTTCTCCCTCCTCCACGCTCGTTCTCCCTCCTCCACGCTCGTTCTCCCTCCTCCACGCTCGTTCTCCCTCCTCCACGCTCGTTCTCCCTCCTCCACGCTCGTTCTCCCTCCTCCACGCTCGTTCTCCCTCCTCCACGCTCGTTCTCCCTCCTCCACGCTCGTTCTCCCTCCTCCACGCTCCTACTCCATCCTCGATACTACTATCACCTCCGCACTAGCACACCCTCCTCCACACTAAAACTCCACCCATCTCCCCACCCGGACAATCCCCCTTCACTCTGTCACATACACTTCACATTCACTCCTTGCACCATCTCACCGAACTACGGGGGAGTTGTGCCTTTTCTGGCCAGGCCTCTGCTATCAGTTTGTGGCCCACATGTGGCACCTGGGGGCTTTCTCTTGCTTTGGTGCTGCTCTCTTGGGCTCATACCAGGTTCCGCGGAGTCTACAAGAAACCAAAAGCGTCTGGCAAGCATTTTGTACATGAGGCATGGCATCGGACGACAGGGTACTGCATAACCGCATGCTTGCACAAGGGAGGCAGGGGTAAGAACTGGGAATCTTTCAACTGCCCCCGTCCTAATCGGGGGAAGGAAAGGCTCTGGAGTTCTCCCTGGTAGGCCTCCCACCCCCAGCTGAGGGTGGTGCCCATCCTCTCTTGACAAGGCCAAAGCCTTTTTTTCCCAAATCACCCACTGCTTCCCCAACATGTCTCTCCCCATTTCCTCTTACCAGGTCCCAAGTAGTCCCTTATCTGCATCCTAGGTTTTCGTATGCAAAGAGTTCGCTATTGAGGCATTGGAAAGCTTCTCTGTGAAGGACGTCTTACAATAATCCACCCAAAGGTCACTAGTTTATGGGTGAACTGGTGTCTTCAGGGAATCGAATGTGGATGGCAAAGCATTTCTCTCTGATGCATAACGGGGAAGACGATCTATAGTGTTTTTTTGCCTTTGATCATGCAGTGCTGCAATCTAGTGACCAATACAGAGTTAATTGAGATGAATCACCAGATCTATTCTTATATGGCTGTTGGCCAGAAAACCCATTTTCTGAGTAATATTGTGCTCGGATTATTGCCTTTTTTTAAAAAAAAAAAGAAAATCTATTTATTTTGCAGACTGATTATTCTATGCATACTGTATGGATGGACATATTTAATTTGTTCTCAAAGATGTTGACAGGCTGTCAAATAACGCTGGCTTGCATTTAATAGCCTAGGATATGGGAGGAGCCATTTGTTTGCTTTTGGGCACTTTTAAAGGTTCACGTTTTTTTTGGTGGGTCTACTTATGAAATTGCAATGACCTCCTAACTCTGTGAGCTATATATTTTTAGAAAATGTGTGATTTTCAACAATCATTTAACTATAAAAAAAAATCTAACAAAAGAAAGAAAGAAAAAAACAAACTAGGAGGAGCATTGAGTGTTGTGGCCAGTCAGGAGGAGGACACAGACTCATTGGGAAAATGGTGTATATTATGTATTCAAGTAAAAAGATAAAGCCTAACTTTCCCCATCGCTCTGGGTGGTCCCTGCCTATGTTATTTACTAAGGTGCTTGTCAGTCATTTGTGAATTTTCAAGAAAGGAATAAGTCCGCTGTCAAAAGTTACCCTTTGCTGACCCTACCTCTATGAAACCTAACTCAGATGTGGAGAATGACCGCACTCCTCTGAGGGTAATTCTAGTACCAGTCTTTCAATATATGATTTGCGAATAGTCTCTTGTAACGTCTTCCATCAAACAATTCAATTCATTACCTGGGTAATTTGGATTTCCCTTCTCTTGGTTTATCCCTCATGGAATTCTCTAATTAGTTCTTCTTTCTGCTCTGTGATTCTCAGCGTGCCATTTTGCTGAGCTTTGTTGGAGCTTACCTGTTTTCTTTAGGCTCTTTTTTCAGTTTCCTCTTTCAGTTTATTTTCGTTGTGTACTGGATGTCGAGTTATCTTCCCCTTCTCCAAGGCTATTCCTATCAATTCTTCTCTTCTCCCAATATTTAGTCGTTTAACAGTTCTTTCTATAAAGCTATCACACTTCTACTTCCTTTGTTTTAATGTAACTCTGTTTCAGATTTTGTACTGGGACAAGTTGATGTGATTCCCTTGTGTCCTCCCAGGTCTTCTGTTCTCCCTGTCACCTTCCTTGCGGTAGGAGGATTTCTGTGGGAGCCTTCTTCCTTGCAGCCCCTTGTTTGGTTTGTGAACCCCTTGTGTCTCTCCTTCTCCTGCGCCTCCCTCCTTGTATTCTCCGGTCTATTCCATGGCTGACTGGTCAAGCTGTGGTCTCCTAATGCTGGCAGTGTAAGCGATGTTGTTTGGACATTCTGTCCATCAAGGATACCTGGCCCTGGTCCCGCCAACACCTTTGGTTGGGCCCTTGCCCTTTTACGTTCTCGTGTTCTGGGTTCGCCATTGCTCCAGCGCACTGCTTTCCAAAGATAAAAGTTTGACACTCACGGGCTTCGGACTCTCTCTCAAGCTATACGCAGCTTCATGGATTGCCCAGCTGATGTATGTGGTTCTCTCGATGTCTCGAGTCACGTACCTATTGGTCTTCCCCATCTGATGGGCATGGGTTTCTCTTTCTCTGTCTCCCTCTTGTTCGTCTTTCACTGGGGTCACGTTTATCCACCTCTCTGTGGATTGGGAGTCTCTTCATCCCAGTATTGATAGTTCACTATTTCTGACATTACGGCTTCTTTATCCCAGATTGGTTATTTCACAGGATTTGTTACTACTGCATCCTCATCCCAGTCTTGATCCTTCATAGAGTCTGGTGTTGTGAAAGATCCCATGTAGGCTATTGTATGTACCACTTGAGGGATTTCCTCATGGGAACAGGAGTCATTGGCCCCTAAGGGGAAGTCTCTCCCAGTGAGATCCCACTTGTCTCTACCGTTAGGGAGGGTATTGCGAAGCGGGCTCACCTCACAGGAAGGGGCTCCCCCTTGAGGAGAAGGGACAAATTCCCTCGATTCCTCAGTGCTTACATAATGACAAATTATATAATCGTTTATAAGAGCTACCATTGCACTTCATGATTAAATGCTCCAGTGGGTCCCACAAAATTTAGGAGTGCAATAATATATACCAAACATCTGTTTGCCTGTCATTTAAAATCACATGGATATTCTATTTAAAACTATATACAGGGTAGTAACTAATAAGCACTAGCTTCCAAGACCTCTAGCCTTTCTGTTGCTTGCTCCTCGGTCTCTAACCTACCGAGGTAAGCAAGTAAATCTTTACATATATTTTTTGGACGACTTGTTGGTGGTTTCAAGGTACTGTATGTGTCCTCCCATATCTTAAAATAAATTATATATGCAAACCAATTTTTTCTTGGGGCTTGATCCCTTGCACCAATTTATAGCCAGTCTATGTCTAACGAGGATTGATGCAATTGTTAGGAACCTTAATATATCACTGTAGTTAACAGTGAACACCCCCCAGCAGCCATACTTTAATGGGTAGTAGTACATCAGTGTGAACAAGATCTTCCACTCTGCCCCTCAACTAACTCCAAAATGTTAATATACTCGTACAGAACCATGCTAAATGCATACAGTCTGCTTTGCTACACTGGCCCTGTTGGCATCTCTGAATGCAAGAGGTGACTTGATGCCAGCCTATGTGACATCACACACAATGACGTCATGGGCCTCCTCATTTATGGTTTGAAACCGCTGTCAACAAACTTGTTACAATGTGCATGACGCATATACTCCACTGCAATGTACGTTGTATAAATAACTGCTATCAGCACAATGCGTTATACATAGATGTTCCATGTTGAGTAGCCAAAGTTCTGTAAAGTGAAGAAAGTGCAATGTGTGCTGAGATGAACATGATGCAGACAGACACTAGCAAGGAGATTTATTATTTCCCTTGCCGTTCTGTTCACATGCTAGGAAAATAAAAGCTATTTCTTGAAGACGAGCAGAAAGCTAAATTCTGACTTTTTTGTGTAACAGGCTTTCTCGAACTGCATGAGCTAGGAGGTGAATAAGTGAAGTTATGCAGTGATCGAAATTGGGATTTGTTCACCTGGAACAAAAAGCATCTCCTGGTTATCAGCCATAATCCGTTAGGCCGGAGCTACCCGTGGGGATCCAGGAGCTAGTACATAGCATGCAGCAAATCTAACTTTGCGCAAGATTCAAACTTTAAACTTTTTGTCCATTTTATATTATCCAATATGCTCTAAATGAGTTCTTAATTCTCCTCAATATACATTCCCAAGCATACACAACTAATATCACATAGCTAGATTTCTATGGCACCACTTCCCATAAGAGACAAGGGTAGCCCTGGGTGCCTGCTGGTGTCAAGCTAACCAGGCTTTTCTAAGCCATGACGAGGAGCTAAATAGCTACCAGTTGCTGGCAATTCCGAATCCTACTGTGGAAATCCAGTCTTCAAATATAATTTTTTGTTATCAGATTAAAACATATAAGCCAGACCAAGAGAGACAAAAATACAGCAGTTTTATTTGGACGCCATGAGCCGTGCGGTGTGCTGAAAGCTGTTAAATCTGTTGGGCAGATAAGACTGGAGAGTTCTTGATGTTTAGGAAGAAGTTGTTACGCTTGTTCTGTTCCCTTTAACGTGAGTAAGACTGGCACTCGCTTGGCTGCATTTAGACTGAGCGTGAGGTGTAGGGCAGAAGAAGATGTGCTTTCAAATAGTTCGCATGTAACCGAGAAGACTGTTCTGTTTTTCCACCCACAATGACCATGTCTTAAATTATTTTCCTACTCTTTGTTTTTCTTTGATGGTTGTTGTAGCTGCTTTTATGATGCATGCCTATGCTTTGAGAGAATCATTCTTGCATTAAACTACATTGTGTCTTCTTCTCCCGTGTCATTTATGCTTACCAGTCAGAACTGTCATCTATGGCAAGGGGGTGGACACACTAGGCCGTATAAAATGCGTAAAGTTCTAGCATATGCAGATGGCCTGTCTTTTCGTATGAACATAGACTGATTACCAAGAGATATCAATCCCAACCCTGTTTCCAAGGTCGAGTGGCTTAGCTCTGGTTCTCCACTATATTTGGATAGGACTTCAATTCAAGTTGCATCCCAGCAGATGGGACCCCTCTTAGAGAGATGACAGTCGTTGCTATTTCTTAATCTACCAAGCTAGTGAGGTTGGGCAGTCCAGTCCAGCTGCCTACCCATTGCAGGGGCGCCATTTTTGATTGGCTCAGATTAGCCAATTGCGAACCTCCAAATACAAACTTCACTGTTGCCGTAGCACAGCTTGGTGGTTTGACAGTGGAAACGCTATTGGCTTTTTTAAAAACGCCAGCCATTGCAACCAGGAATGCGTATGCATGGTCCGGATAAGAGGAGACTTAAACACTATCCAGTACCGGCCATGCCAGTTCCCCGAATTGCCATTAACTAATACAAATCAAGTAAACTGATTTGGAGGAAATCTAGTTTACCCACGCACAAATGCCTGCCATGGACCATTAGCTGCACAAAACCTCACATTAGAAATCTTAGCCGGTTTCCATTCAAGCCGTCTAGGTCCCTTTTTGCAAGCAGACTGTACACTCCTGACCTCACATTTTGACACTGTACGCAGCCTTGAGTTACATTATGCTGCATGGCATAGCACCTACTCAGCAACCACAATGATAGACTGAGATGGGAGGGCTGCAGTTACAAACACTGAGAATTCTATTGGGGTCTTACCCTTCTATAAATGGTATTCACAGAAACTGGGACAGCTACAAGCTGCCTATCCACAAGTTACACCTCAACAGAGACAGAGTGCTTTAGCCCTGTTTCTTTCCTCTGGCTGCACACACCACTTGATAAGCTGCAACAGTTGAATTTCAATGTATAGCTGTACTTGCAGCTTCTAGGCACTCCATCCATCACATCTTTAACATGAATGTTAGAAGACATTATGGGGACAAAGGGTACTACTGCATCTATGAATTTAGGCTTGTCCATAGCCTCTGATAATTATCAAATGGTTGAGAGCATAGTTCTACCTTTATTGAGAGGAAAACCTTCAAGTTTAGAAGTTCATAGAAAACTATCTGTACTTAATGAGCAAGAAAAAAGGGAACAATTTGGAAACATCTACTAACCCATCACTAGGCAGAGATCGCCTAGGCACGAGGCCTGCAGTGATGCAGAAAAAGGCTAACGAGGCCAGTAATCCAGACAAAGAGGTACATCAGCAAGGGAGACAGACCCACAAGAGGCATGGGATCTTTTCAAGGTAAAAGGGGTGGTAGGACAGACTGGAGCTATGTGATTCAACACACTTTTTTGTAATTCCCAAAACATGGCATTTTTTTATTTTAAATGCATTTCGCCACAATTAAATGCAGGGGGAGACCCCCCGCAGCTCCGCCCACATCCCCCCACACCTTAATTATTACCAATACCCAAACACCCATCCATATTGCAGTGAAACGCGTTAACAAAAATTCCATGTTATGAGATTTGAAAAATTGGGATTCAATGTTTTCGTAGAGTACTGGACACACCAACATCAGCTTCCTCCAATTGAGGAATTAGAGTATCCAGAACATGAACCAAATAATGAGAAATCTACAGAAAATAGGGATGCACCCCATTGGCAAGGCACTTACAGGAGTAGGAGACCTTGAGGTAAGGCTAGAGATCAGTCTCATTTTATACCAACAAACTATGATTTCAGAGATGGAAATCAATGAGGAGCCCACAGAAATATGGCATGGACGAGGGCTCATCTCATTCCCCACAGGCAAAGACATCCGGCTGTTTTAGAGGTGAGGGGAAAGAAGGGACAGTTGAAAGAAAGCATACTGCAGCCCTTCACGTTCAACATGCAGAATCCATGCACTCATTGAATCATTCCCAAGACAGGCTTCATACTGATTGTATAGAAATCCTATTAGATTCTGGGTCTGACATTTCCATATTTAAGTCAAGTCCCAAGGCATTACTGGAGCACACTCGGGCACACACAAATGCAGAAATAACTACACCCACCGGGCAAACATTATAAAATAATTAAGTGTATTTTGTAACTTTTCAGCTGGAAGTACAAAATCTCAGAAATTGGCCCACGTTACATATCCAAAACAAAGGGCTTTTGACACTGCAGGATTGGCCACCACTAGATGTGAGACGAGCACCTGCAGGTGAAGAAGTGGTGAAATCTGCTTTTTCAAGTGAAGTGAATGAGGACAAAGTACATACATATGCGAAAGAATGGACAGCACTGTGAGCAGCAGTACAACTGTTTGAAAACCATGTAGGGCATGTTCTGGAATGTCCAGCACATGTAGTAACCGTGCTTGCACCTCCTCCACTGCAAAGACGCAAGGAATGGCACACATACAAACCATAGTGGGCCAATTAATATCCAAAGGGTAATTCCAAAGCAAGCAACCCCACGGAAATCTCTGGTGTTACCTGTATCTAAGCCAGAAGGTACCTATCGTTTAATTTTGGATTATAGAATTTTAAATTAAAATGTTATGACGGAGGCAGTTCAAAATTAGCATAGTTCAGGTCTTTAAGCCAACCTGCAAAGATGCAAATACAAAACAAGTCTTGATCTAGGTAATGGATATTTCACCTAACGTTTATGTGGGGAAAGCCAGAAATACACAGCTTTCACATTTATGGGAAGTCCTTTTGTGTTCACACACATTGTGCAGGGATATAAGAATTCACCCAGCACTTTAAGGCAAATACAGTCTTTTAGCTGTCATCCCTAACTGTTAGGAATATATAGATGGTAACTATGTCTCTCATGAGGAGTTACGTAAACACTTGCAGCAAGTAGATTTAATCGTTTGCACGCTGGCTGTCAATGGGTATTTCTTTAACTCCAGAATTGTAAAATAGCTCACTGTGAGGTCACCTTCCTGGGTCTCACGCTCATGGATGAGTGCAGGGACATGACAGCAGATTTCTTTGACGAATGTGCAAGTTCGTGACTGCCTAGCACACTCAGACTTTTGCGAGCCATTTTAAGTCTTCTGAACTCTGCCGATCATACAAGTCTAATTTTGCAGAAATAGTGAAGCCATTGCATGCTTTGATAAAAACCACGTTTCAAAGTGGCTTCCTGGTTGACAGAACATAGTCGCATTTTGCAGCATGTGTACTCATTAATGACACAAATTGGCCCTTTGCAAGACAGAAACACTGAAGGATTTGGAATTGCATATAGTGGCAGGTGACAATGCGTTCTTATACAGTTTGTAATTCAGGAGAGAAAAAACCAATTGCATATAACTAATGTCTATTCTACACCTGAATTAAGATTTACACAGAAAGAGAAAACACGGACAGCAGTCCAAATTATTGTCCAAAAGGAGCACACATTGGTTGTGAAGAAAATATTGCACATAAACACACCTTTAGTTTAACTAGAGGCTGCCACACAATGTAGCGTAGCTAGTGCTAAATCATTACACACCCAGTGAGTACAGTGGGCAGCAACAAAACATGTCCTTGAACCCCAAAATATCATAATAAAGCAGAATTGAAAAGAATGTGTGATCTACCAGTACCCACGTTACTCGATATCACGTGGTTTGATTTCTACTAAGTGATGCATTGTGGTGGGTCAGCAATTCCAGTTGTTGGTACCCGTTTAAAGTATGCAACTGCATGTACAGCCATCGCAAGGCATTTCCCACATGACAAATATGTTAAACATTCTGACATTGCAACTGAACACCTAGGATATACTTAAGTTCAGACTGCTAAATTACATGGGCTATTGCTGGCTCTACACCAAATGGGATTACAGAAACTCACATTAGTAGTCTCAGATTCAGATTACATTGTCAGAGTTTACAAAACTGATTTACCGTGGTGGATTCAGAATGATTTCAGGGACAAAGGGCATAGAACGGTCTCTTCCAAACTGCTCTGGAAACAGGTTTGGGACATTAAGCAGACTTACCCTTGATTGTTTGTGATGCACATCAACGCATACAGAAGGGCATGTTGATAGCATTGGCAAACAAACAAGCCAAACAGCACACAGCGAAAAGTCTGGAGCAGCCATAACTCAGTCAGCTACTGCAGTTGATAAAGCAATTAAAGAAGCATGTTTGGGTACTCTACCCAAGCCAAAAGATTTTCTGTGCAATTCTATTCATGATCTAGAGAATAACAA
Source organism: Ambystoma mexicanum (assembly GCF_040938575.1). Lineage (NCBI taxonomy): Eukaryota > Metazoa > Chordata > Amphibia > Caudata > Ambystomatidae > Ambystoma > Ambystoma mexicanum. The sequence goes on along the minus strand of NC_090931.1, from coordinate 1,314,235,477 downwards.
AGCAGTTGTTACAATTCCCATTAAAAGGGGACATCCCATTCAATGATCAATCCCCAATGAAGCAGCTAGAGAAATGTTAGTAGCTACCACTCACCCTGGACTTGTATCTACTCGGTTTGGGATTACTGCAACCACATAGTTGCTTCTTGGTAGATATTGGTGGCCAGGTTTGAGAGAAGAGGTTGAACTATGCATAGCAAACTGCGATACATGTCTGAAGATGACTGTAGATCACAGTAGAAAGCCAAAGGAGAAACAGACTCCTTTAAGAAAGGTAAATCCTCCTTTTGAGATTCAATAATTAAATCACATAGGCCCACTACCAACAGTAAATAATAACAGATATATTTGAGTAATAGTAGATTTTTGCACAAGGTTCACCTGGATAATCCCTCGGAGGAAAGCATACTGCAAATCAGTCATACAGGCACTAGGAGGTGTAGTAGTCCTGAAAGCAACTCGGGCGTGATGATAATGTTCCAGCTTTCTCAGCGGATCTGACCTGCATTTTTATATCTGTTTTATCCAGAGACCAATGGCATAATAGAAAGGGCGAATTACTCCATAAGGTTGTGCCTGACAACATGCATCCTATCAATGGAGGTAACTGGATGGACTATGTGCCGCTAGTGATAAGAAGCTTAAATAACTTGCTATGCCACTCTCTATGCCCAGGTAAGACGCCATTTGAAATGTTGTTGGGAGAACATTTTTCATGTCTGATCTGCACACTCTTACCAGTTCCCTCTCCATAAAAGAACAACTGCTGGCAACAATGCTGCTGAGGGACTTCCTCCAGGTGGAAGTTGCCAAGGCCACTTCTGACACCCCCCTCAACGTGAGAGACTGGGTCCTGGAGAGCATCCATGACAAGACTCCATTTGGCCCTTCCTACAGACTGGCAGTACAAGTAATCAGATTGAAGGTTTCTAGAACCGCTGTCTTGACCGTACATACCACCCAAGAGAGGCACCAGACATGTCTCTGTGGCTCACCTGACGCTCCAAATGGTTACCAGAATGTTTCCAAGCAACTGTCCACTTCCAATTGAGGGGCCTGAAGATGATTCGATAGATGATGATGGACATCCAAGACAATGCAGAATATGCCACACTTGATCACAGCACATCAATTCAAGAAAGTACTGAGCCTCTGCCCAGTTGAAAGCATAAAACCTCCTTTGTTTCTGAAGCCATGAAGGAACCTTTTTGAACAGACATTCTACTACTGGTTACTACTACTACTACTATTACTACACCTGCAAGCAAAGATGTTATTCTAAAGCCTTTAAGTTCTTAACATACATTAGAGAAAAGAGAGCTTCAGGAGCCAGGAATCCAGCCTCAATACATGTCTTTCCTCTAGCCATGGGTCATGTGTGGATGCAATAATTTAAACATTTAATGGTCTAGCTAAACTGCTGCAAGTTCATGCATTTCTGTGTTGATGAATCCAAACGTGTTTGCACCCAGTAATCCTCCAGAACATACAGAGAACTGTTAAGAACCAGGCTGCAGACATTTGCACAGAATGGTTTTTATCCTTTTGATGATGTTGAAGACCTCCATGATATAGGGTCCCAGGGTATACATATACACACATACATATAGGGCATATGTGTGTTATGTGCGATTTTACAGCGCCTTTTTGTTTGCCAAGCATGAGCCCATCCACTGGATCAAATACACTTTCTGGGAACATGGTGCAGTACCATTCCAAAACAATACCTCTGAATTCCGAGCACTTTCTCGTATATTTCACTGAAGCCAAATTAAGAAGGAAATTACTAATATGAGAAACAGTACAAGTTCCTTCCAGAGCCAGATAGTGAACAGCACTTTGCAAATTCAGTTGTGTTTGATAGAGGTTTCTTTTCAGACATGATTGAACAAACGTGGCGAGAGGCTACCCCTCTCTGGTCTACACGGGGTCAACAAATATGGCAAATCTAGGGTGTTCATAAGGACATGGCATGTAGATTCCCACATTTATTGGATTTTTTTTAAATCGCACACAATTTGGGACCACACGCATCAATACTAACATAAGCTTCTATTCTGAATGGAAGAACAAAGAAAGGGATTGCTGGAGGACATCATATGGAGAAGAAAAGAAATGCAATCGCACCAAGCATATTGTTTGTGTCAGATCACCCTGTTTTATGGGCAGTCCAAGCAAAAACATGCAATAAAAGGACAACAGGGGGCAGTGGGGGCCCATATCATGCTTGGAACTCCCACAACACTTCACTGACTCAAGCCATATCCATAAGTAAACTGTGTCAAAGAATGCTTTTACAATCTCACCCGAGTGAGGTTATACAATCCCTGAATACTTTCATAAAAGAAAAGAATTTGGCAGCCATCATGCAGACAGTTGCTGTTCTGAAACTTACACAGAGTGGGCGTGTCAGGGGGACCACTACCTGCACCACCTCTGACCCTAGGATACCTTGCGAGGAGGGGCAGACATCCATTGCAGGCAACATTTATACTTGGTCACAAGCTATAATGCAAATTCTGCAGACTGAGAGCGAGGCGGTGTGGCAGGGATTCCACGCATCAGATTGTAATGATCAAGCGCTAGAGCAGGGCTTCCATGTGCTAAAGGATGTCGTGGGATTGGTCCAAAATGACCCGTCTATTGTTAGAAGCGATCAGGAAGCAGCGGTAAGTCTTTCTGCTGTAACACACTTTCTGGACACTCCGAGTAGAGGAGTCCCAGATTGGAATGTGATTTCATGACCAGAACAGATTGATGCACTTAATTTGTCCTCTGCTCCAATACGCTAGGCTATGCCAGTTTCTATGTTCCTTTTGCTTAGCATGTTCAAGAGAAGCTTTGTGGCATCATCTGCCTGGGCACCTCAAGTGTCCACTTGGATTTTGCATGGTGCTTTAAATATACTCCTATAAACCACACGTGCTATGGTTTGTCAGGGACTACACTCTCGCGGAAATGTGCCCTTGATTATTGACACTTATGTTAGGGAAGAGTATATAGTGCCATACACCCATGCACATGATGAACATGATAACCTTTACGTGACTGCAATGGTTCTATTCGTGCAGTGTGCACACAAGCTGTGCAAGTGAATTCCTGTGAGTACAGCACTGAATGCAAACTCCATTTTAGATCTGTTGCAGCATTCCATTCAGATAAAGTTTGTCAAATGCTTCCTATCTTGTGCACTTCAATGCTTCATGCTGCCACATTGAGGTTGGGGTCCCAACCATGATCCCTGCATGATCCCTTAGATGTTGTGAGTTTATATTCAATCCATCTGTTTAATCAAGATCAGAATTCCTACCTTGACCAAGCGTGAGTTTGAAGCCACCATTATTTCCAAAACTCAGCCTGTATTTGGCTCGTTTGCAGGACATTCAAATCGATGTGTATAGCAGTGAGGATTTTTATAGCGTAACACACTACAAAGTGGTTAGGCAGATTGCATCACTTCTAGCCTTTAAGTATACTATGCCTGGAGCTATTCAGGCTTTGACTGACACATTCCACTTTACGGGCTTAAATTAATTTGTTTGTGCTGTCACTGTGGTTGCAGCTGGAGTTCCCAAAAAGGGCGTGGAAGCATTCAATACATTTATTAGAATATTGTCATTCTTGCAGACAAGTTGGCTGCTTGTGGTAATCGCTGTACTTGGAATTTCACTCCTGTGTTGTGCTAAACTCTGAATAATGAGTGACAACTGCAACATGTGCCTTGAAGCGTACCCTACTCCCTTTCAGAGCTGAATTCTGCAGATGCCTTGGCTTTTCTCAGTGCACTCATTTTGAACAGCATTTAGTCTTTCTTGATCATGACCCAATCTGCCATCAAATCCACTGATGGGGGCACGGGCACAATGTGGAATAAAATACCCTGCGTCTTCTATTTGAAAGTTAATGCAATTGAGATTTAGTTTCCAAAAAGCCCAATGCATTTTTGTATTGAAGTGCAGTTCACATTTGACAGCATTTTTTGCAATTTAAATTCAGATTGTTTTTGTAGGATTATACCAAATTAAACTAGAACCCAAGGCTCATGTCGGCATGGAGTCACGTGCACATAGTGTCATCATGAAACATTATCGTCTGACGGAATATCATTTAAAATTGCGACCAGTTTATGAGAAACCTGAGGGTATTCTCCCTGTAAGACCTCGATAATCCATTATTTAGATGGCCAGGACACTGCCATTGCTGTCGGATCCAGTTCCTGGGGGTGGACCAGTGGAGGAGGATCACCTGGGTAGGGCAACCCGGGTTATTCTTGTGGGAATACCCCAGGTGAGACGCAGTATTATGCGAGAGAAGGAGCAGATATCTGAGGCTTTCATGGGCTGTATTGCATCTGCCTCCCTTCCTCCTGTTGGATCGCTCAGGCCCAGACCCAACAACCCCTCCATACGAAATCAATCATCTACAGCCCCAAACCCGGTTACACCCAAAAAGCATAACTCCCAGAATCATTGTTTCACTGGTCTCCATTTGAATACTCCTAGTCATTCTTTTCCCGTCCCTCTGACTGCTATCTTCCACACTCCCAACCTACTCAGGTAAAATACTATAATTCCTTAATTTCCTCTTGTTTATTTCACAGCCCCCATCTATTCCTGTTTTCCCCACAAACCCTACCAATTCTGGCCTTCTGATTGTCATTTTCCGAATAACCAAACCACCATGACAGAACGCTACCGTTCCCACAATCCCCTCTGTTCTGTTCTCCATCCCGGTCATTCTCACCCATTTAACAAACCCTCCAAAAACAACCCTTCCGAGAACACCACAAACCCAAATACGATAGTTAGAATTCCATATATCATTTCTTTCCCTTCCGACTCCGTCAGATGTTTGGGAACTGTACCAACCTCTTTTTCTATTACTCCAACCTCTTCCTTTTTTGACATGAACACTGGTTTACAGTCTAATAGGACTATGTACCTGGCATGTCCCAACCAGAGGGTCCGGCAAGGTCAGGCAATTAACTCAAATCACTTTCACCTGACGACCCTTGCTTTTCCCCATAGGGATAAAAGGTGGAGCCAGAAAGCACAAGACGAGGAAGATGGATATGACAGGCAGCACGAGGGGACGGCTAATAGAAAGCGGCAGTTCAAGAGAATGAAAAGGTGTCGGGAAGCGAGAGTGTGGCAAGGAGAAAAGCGACCTTGCTCTTTTCATCCCAGGCCTGCAGAACCTTTGTGGGGAAGAATCTGAAACCATGTATAATAGAGCAAGTGTCCTGCTGCAGATGTCAACGGTACACGGGGCAAGCTGATGCTGATACAGCGGAGCAGAAAAGAGTCCTGCACCTGTGGGACCAGCCTGGACTCCAGAGAAACCAAGGGCCAAGCGGTTCATCACAGCTGGTGAGTCGAGGGGAGAATCGATAAGCACCAAGCTGTGGTGAGTGGGAATCGCAAAGTGGCAAGTTTTGAAGCAAGGCTAATGAACTGTAAAGAAACTGTTGAAAGTGTGAGGGGGAGACCAGCTACAGAGGCAAAGAGGCACCACGTGGGTGCTAACTCAAGAGACTCTGGTTGAGCCCTATATTGAGAAACTACAGAAGCCAGAAGGCCATTGGTAGGCTGCCAAAGGAATGTAAAGTGGTCATACGTGAGGGTCGAGTAAAAGCCCCATACACTCGAAAGACGTTTGATTTGTGAATTGGCGTGAAATCAAGGGAAGTGAATCCCGAAACCTTTGAACTGTGTAAATGTGGATAAAGGCAACATTGAAAGTAAAGATGGGTCAGCCCAGGAGAGGGGAACTCTGGGGGGGGGGGACATGAGCCACTATCGCCCTGCTCGAGAGCCATAGTGAATCTGGTGAAGGAAGGCTGAAAATCGAGAGGGGTTGGAGCCCGGCGAGGGGATCCAAGGGTGAAAAGTCGTCACCCCAAAGTGGAAAATTGCTAAAGGCAATAGTGAACCTGGAGGAGGGATGCCAAAGGAATGAACTGTTTGACAAAGGCCCATGGGTGAAGTAGTCACCCTGTCTGAACTCTGAAACCAATTGAGAAAGGGTAAGCCCAGAAGAGGGGGGCCCAGGGGTGAACTCGTCGCCCAGTGAATATTTTGGAACCAAATGTTCATTTGTTAGAGGGACTTTTGTTTTGTTGTTTAAGCACATCAGGCCAAAGGCCAGAGGCCTTCCAAGGGAACAAGACCAGAACGTCGACGGTGCAAGACTCTGCCTTGGGACTGTCGTCTTGTGCTAGAGAAGCCCAAGACTGTTTGCCATTGAACCAGTTGACTCGTACTAGAGAAGCTTGAGACTGTACTGTGCTTCTCCAGTTCCCATTTTACCACGTGCTAAAACGTGGGTAAAGGAGACCGAAAACCACTGCATCCTGACTTATCATTTGAGAACACTATTTTCTTTCTTGAAACATAATCCCCTACATCCTTTGTGTTTAGTGTAAGGAGTTGGCAATAGGATTTCTTAGTATAGGCCCTTTTATTTGACTTTCCACCACTAGCACGGTTTTATTTTCATTTGATGGTCGACGCCTGCCCCCATCTTAGATTTAGGTGTAGATTGGCCATTTTTCCAACTTGTATACTGTTTTCATTGTTCAGTAAACACTCTTGAACTGGGATCACGTGTCTGTTTTGCTTTTGGTCACCATGAGTTTCTCACAGGTTGCAGCCTAGTCATTAAATAAATGCTTGTGCCACAGAAAGTACCTCGGAGAATTCCTTTTATTTACAGAAAATCTTGCAAAGTGTAAAACGTATCCAATCCCTTTTCCTGAAATGCACAGTTAGATGTGTGTGTTATATGATTGGGCATGGGTGCTTTGACATTGTCCTTTGTACTGGAGAATATTACACCTCTGGCCCAAAATGTGTAGATCTGTGGGCAAATGAATGGACATGGATTGAAAGCTGGACACACATGTAGATTGAAAGCTGTGCACATATGTAGATTGTAGATTGAAAGTTGCATGGATACATAGATTTAATTTTGCATATACATGTTCACAGAACACTGAACACACACAGCTGTCCAGAAGAGTGCACATTCCTTGAGAGTATTGTCCCAATCCAAACCTGTCGGAGTCAGATGTAATTTGGTCTTGCCTATATTGTTGCTTTATATTGAGACCACCCTTAACCTGGGGAGTTCCTTCCCACCCCCAATTTAGGAGTCCTGCAATACTTGCTTATGTTTTTTAGGACTGGCCTCACTGAAGACTCATAGAGATTCACACAAATCTCCCCCCTGTGCCCACAGTGAGCCAAGAACCAGGTTGGAGTATAGGAAATATGTTTGTATTTATTTGGAAGATAGGTAATAGTGATCACACTAAAATGTACACACCATTCTTTGTGGCTCACAATTAATCTTCCTGTTACACAAATAATCGCGTCAGTTGGTTTGGGAATCACAATACTTTACTTTATACAGATTTCACTTCAAGAAATAATCAAACTGGTCTATGAACACAAGCAATTTACATCTATAATGCTGTGCAATTTCAATGTTCCTCCGCACTTAAAAGGCTAGCAGTTTGGTTTATAGATTGGTACAAATGCATATGGCCATTATGATTTCACCCACACTTTCGGTTAAAATCAGCACAGGGTGATTTAGCTGTTTGTTTTCAGACCCCATTCACTGAAAGGTCTGTGTTGGGGAAGTTGAACAGTAAAAATTGGGATGATTTGTGAATTTTGGATTTCAGACCCCCACCCCCTCCACTTAAAGGCCTGTGTTAGGGGAGGTTGAACAGGAAGATTGCTTAATTAAATTACAGGATATTGTTTTGAGCGCACACAGGGAATGAGCTTTAATTTTAACAAACATCATCCTGTGGTGTTATGCCAAATGCAGAATTAATTAAATTAAACCTTTTAGTTAAATGGGCTAAGGATCTACACAGTGTTGCCCTTCCCCGCCCACTATAAAGGGAAAGGATTTAAGGCAAGCAGACTTCCCCTACTTTTGGTTTCAATTGGCTCAATTCTATGTACGTTGAAAGCCTCTGTTTAGAGTTCAGTAAATCCAGCTGCATTGCTGGACCCTGTGGAAGAACAGGGGTCTGGTCACTCCACTGTCAAGGATGGTCCCCAGCTCTTCGCCATAGGACCCAGTGATCTTTTAGGCCTTCCCGGCAATAGACCACACCCCCTGATGCAATTGCAGCAAAATCTCCTTTTGGAGTTTGCTTGCGGCTGTCAGATGGTAAATTTCAGCAGCTCTGCCCTTTCCGCATAGTGCATCCACTTTGAATACCTGTGATGACACCATCAGGATTTCAATACTGGGTGATGCCCTGCAAGAATTCTCGCAGCCAGGAATGGACAGTTACCCTCCTCTCTATCTCCAAGTCCAGCCTCTCTCAAGGATTGGTTTAGGAGTTTGGAGCAGACATATAACCACTTCCATTTGAAATCCCCTTTTGTTCCATATCAACGTTTGGCAAAAATCTAGTTATGTGACCAAAATGTCAGAATGTACTTGTAACTGCCATGATATACATATTTTCTGCTTAAGCTAATCATGTGGAATTTAACAAAATAACAACCGGGTCTGCACCATGTTGCACGGCCTTTTGGCAGTTTTCTGCCGTTTTTACAAAAAGCATAATCATTAGAAACATACAATTTACTCCACACATTACCCACCATGTGTCCTTGGCTGAAAGGAACTCACACATTGCATTTCCTAACATCAGCCTGGATTCTTTGACTTAGTGTGTTTTACTGATCAGGGTTTACTTTGCTTTTGCACTGAAAGTACACGGCTGTTTCTTTCAGTCATTAATAAAATATACTTTTAATTGTCTGCTGATCATTTTTCTGCTGAAAAGTAGGTCTGAATTGTCACAGTGCACCACCTTTTCATGCGTGGCAGTTTCAGTGAAAATTCAGCATTTTTTTTTCAGCCAGTAATGTGATGCGCTTTTCCAATCTGCTCTTGCATTACGTTTTGTTTTAGCCTTCTCTGGATTTCAACTGCAGAAAGATGCCTACATAGTCTGGCTAAATAGGCCCCTTTTCAGCATGCAGGTTTCTGAATGCTGGCAGGTCATTTCCCCAGTAGGCCCTTTAGTTTTGTTGGTTTGGGGCCTTTGAGTACACACACACAATACTTAAAGTCCCTATGCATAGCTTATTCTTTCACACAACTCCATACTCGTATAGGGGAAGCAAGTGAAGTGAATATGTGCATGTAAATGCTATTTGTCCAAGTAACTTTTCTGTGATACCATACTTGCCTTGAGGCTGGAGAGAAACAAAGCATTTTTGAAGAATCCTATAATGGTTAATGAAAATGTTGTAAATACCTGTGAACGCATAGGCCTGTAAGTGGCAAGGCCATCATTGAAGTACATTGTGTTGCTTAGATGGAAACAATCATAGAACGAGTTAAAGTCTGTCTGTATTGACAATGGTGAAAAGCATGCAGACAGGCCAAATCTCCTTGTGTTCATAAACTAACTGTGATTGAGTAATAGGATTAATATTGTGGTGACTTCCCTGGCATAAAGATGGAGACCACTGTTGTTTGGATTTGACTTATTTTCTTTTTTCTTATAATAAATTCGAGTTTTTACACAACTGCCTGTTGATTTCCCATAATTGTGGGGTTGGACAGAATGCACGGGACATGCGATTAGACTTGTGCCCATAATGAGAGTTTATAATGTAAAACATAGAAATAACTTTACAACTGGATTTTCTTCAACAAAGTGTAGGTTCATATAAAACACCTGATCAAGAGAAAGGCCCTTCACGTGGGTTGGGACATTGGAGAGATAAGACTGGTCACGTGAGATCGTCATATCTGTTAGTTGACTTGCCTCATGATTGTTTTGGCAGTTCAACCATAGGTTAAACTCAGCAAATAGTATCATTGCAAAGTTTAAAATCAAACACGGTTGGGCTCATTAAAGGAACACACATCTTGGTGTATCACAACTTACAATTACAACGTTCTCTACTTTGTACAAACTGGGTTTGCAACTCTGCAAGTACCTTCACGATGTTCTTGTCATCACTAAAACCCACGTGCATCATCCAAGGATTCCTGCTGCGAGTTATTCATACGCAGCCTGTGCTGTTCTGGTGTTTTGTCAGACTCCAAATAGCCTTTGCAATGTTAAACATAAATAAAGAAATAAATGTTAGTATTTATATAGCGCTACGAACCCTCCGGTATCTGAGCGCTGCTTATTATTATTACCCACGGTGTGTGGTGCTCAAATGCCAAATGTATCTAGTGAATATCCAATGTTGAGTTCTTTTTAAGGTCCTATCGTTTGTAATATTCCGTCATTGCACAGATTACAGAGAGTTAAGCAGGTAGTGAAGCAAGAAGAATTTTAAATCTGGTTAGCTAGTTTGCGACATACTTGCATTAATGCCTTCTGCGGTATGTTCAGAATGGAAAGCAAGTGCGCTACTTTCTTGATGTATTTCTCCATATTATTATTAAATTCACATCCAGAAAATGGTTTATCTCCTAGGGTTACGGGTCAGCATGCTCTTCACCTCTGCGCTAATGGTGCTCGGATCAGGACTCCGATGTGTACCTGTTTCCAATGTGATAATTAAGCAAAGGTAAGGGCATGATCTCCTAACCATTTTTTGACTATTATTAATGCTGTACACATTATACTATGCACTGGTGGTCACTGTTGTCACATTGCTTTATGCATATTTTCTATATCGTCTGAATTAACTGATGTCTGAGTTAAAGATTACATTGGCACACTTGAGCGGCTGGAAACCAGTCCGATCATATTATTCAAAAAAACGTGAATTGGCTTATTAATATTACTTTGTCTTCAGCCCGGGGAGAACATGGAAGTGTGCTGATTTTGAGATGGAGAACTTAATTGCGATTATGAAATTGAATCCAGTTGCAAGGAACGTGATCCACCTTGGCAGGAAGTTCTATAAGAAGTATTATACAGGCAGTGCATGTCTTCTCTGGCTCTTCTGTTTCCTTTAATTTGGTCTGCAGTCCCCCCCCCCCCCGCGTATACTCCCTCTCCCCCCTTCCCGCCGTGTATCCTACCACTAACTCCTTTTATTCTATTTTCAACATCATTGCACTTCAACATTACAGAACCACCGAGTTTAACTTTAATCCTGTTGCTTCCACTATAGCTCCCCAGTCTACCAGTAAATATTAACTTTCGCATGCAGAGGCCTGAGGGTGCTGCTGATTTGTACTTGTGCGTTTCTCCATTGTGTTTTATTCTGGACTTGTATCTCATGTAATTGCCCTCATTGCGCTTTACAGCCCTTTTGCTATTAGACAGAGCACTGATATTGCATTTGCGGTCCTTAATTATAATTTATAGAAAAACAGCATGTTGATCCAAACCCAGCGTTCTTCTAGAAAGTCTCTTTAAGACTTACGTTTAGGGGCGTTAAACTGTGGATGTAATTGAAATCCCAGGTTTAGTAAGCTCTGAAGTCAACCCCGTTAGAGAAGCGAGAGTTGTGACTTCCTTTTTTAGAATCAATTAGAAGTCGTTTATTATGGGCTGTTATGGTCTTTGGAGACACTTTTTAGTTTGGGCTGTTAGATGGCGCTTTAGCACAGTTAGGGAGAAATAGCATATGGGGAGGGATACAAAGCTTGTTACTGTTTGTTTTTTAACCCATCTATTGACTGCCCCTGGCCATGTTAATCCCTATGGGCCTTCCCGCCCAAAACACATCCTCCTAGGCTCTCCTTCGGCTAGGTTCATCAAGCCTTACGATCAAACATTGAGCTTGAAGTGCCTACTAGTGCTTTTTAAAGCAGTCTTCTGAAAGTGAATTACTTCATTGCGCTGTGAAGGCGCTACAGGTGTAATAAAAATGTCTTAACTAGGTCTGCCTTCAGCCACTCGATTTAGAAGCACTGTGCATATCTTGCACGAATGTCCTGTTGAAAACAAGCAATATTGGCTTATGTATAAGTATTGGACATTTCACAGGCAGTGCTATTATATGCCCAGGTACTCGCACCATTTTGCAGATGCTACCATCAATGTGCAGTTAGTTCCACTATGGCAGCGCCTGGCAAATGCCCCTCCCATGCCTACACAAAAGCCAAAAGTGTTGGCATTGCCAATGCTTGTTTCATATATCCTCCATCCGTTTGCACTTTTCACCTCTCCCCCTTGCACGATCTGAATGTCACATGGACTGTAAGATCGTTTGTCTTGTCTAATACCCCCCCCTAGTGTTGCCGCGCCTAGAAACACGTGTATGTGCGCGTTATAAATATCATATCATAAAGGTTGGATTGTGATTTCTGATTGAGACTGTAAATGGTCTTCGGTGGGAATGGTATACTTTAATGGAGGCCGTGTGCATGATTTGAAGTGTTCGGATGGAATGCATCTAAATGTTCTATTGTATGATGAGATTGAAAAAAGTGTCCTGCTCAGTAGCCCCAGGTATAGAGATTTGAAAAGGTTCATACAGGACGCAGTAGAGGGCTAATGACTTCTGGTTAGGAACTACCTTGACTTTTGCCAAATGTATGATGTGCAAGTGACGGAACGTCCACACCGAGCCCAGCGTGTGAAGCCACCTAGTCCTCTTAAAAAGAAGGCTGCACATTGAGCCACGTTCCAAATTGTGTATGTTCGTATACCGTACAGTTATACTGTGAAAGAATAGGTCTAGTGCGGCCATGTATTATACTAAAAAGCATTCGGTTAGATTTAGCAGATGGGAGCTTTTCGCGGAGGGCATTAAACATGGACTCTTTTTTTGTTGTTTTAGTTCCAGTCTGTGCGGTTCTAGATTCTACATGCACTCTTCGCAGCATCCTCCCTTTGGAATGCAATCAAGATTCCTGCTTTTGAAATTTAGAAGTGCACGCTTATTTGTCATTTTTCTAATTTGCCTTTCCTAAAACTGGCAAAAATGGCTCGCCCGGGCACAATAATGTATTGGGAGAATTGCTTTGGAATGTCCCTTGCCGGCAGAAGGGAGTTCTAGCTGGGATAGGCGAGGGTCGTGCTTAAGAAGGACATCCCCCTCAGCCGCTCCCCACCCCGAGTCCACAGACCTGCCTGGCGGATTGCTGCAGGGTCTGTGCATTCTATCACATCCCCTTTTTCTCGCTTTAACGTGCAGCACGGGTTAATCGGTCTCTACTCTCGGTGACTGAAACTGCGGCTCCGTCTACACCATAGACCCACCTGTGCATTTACTGACCTAGAGGTCCGTGCAGATTGCAAATGCACGTTTATTAAGCCCGAGTCATGCAGTGTTTAAGTGAAGGGATTAGCAAACACCTGTCCCTTTACTTAAACATTTCATGAATTTGTGTCTGGAAACTCTACACAAGGGTACATTTGAAAATGAGCTTTTTAAAGCCGTGCATTATGAAACGCACGAACCAGCCATGCTTTTACGTGCGTCTTTTCCGAAAAGCAGCAGTGTACCTATTTGTGACTTTCCCTCCCAGCACCCGTATGTATGTATATGTATGTATGTATGTATGTATGTATGCATGCCCGCTAAATCATGGGAGCTGCCCGTTGATGCACTGGCCGCCTTTGTGAGTTGAGCAATAATAAGACAATCCATACATGGGCATCCTTTGCGCTCGATTCTTTGTGACTCGGACTGATAGTCGTATCCAGTGTGAGCACGGTGACACATTTCGCTTCTGAAAGCTGTGGGGCGTGGCTGTGCAGCAATTTACCGCAAACCTACCCTCACTTCTCCATAGCACCCCGGTATGCTGCTCAGCCTTTTCTGGCACTTGACTGATGACTGGGTTAGCGCGGACATTTACCTGCCGTACACTCTGTACCAAGTGCAGCTCCCACTGCTGTCACCCTGTCCGCTTCTGATGGATGGCAGACCTAGTTTTCGCTTCTCTGCTAATGCGGCTTAAGCACAATTGCATTTTTATGTGATAAATGTTGACGATTTGGCGCCCGCATGGTGTGAAATGAAGATACCACAAGCGAGCAGAGCGAAACATTTCAATAAACATCGGCTGTTTTTATCAGTATAGTGCAGACTCTTGTTCTACATACATTGCTTGGAATATTGGTTTATTCTGACATTTTAACAGCGGGGACTTCTCCGTGTTAAAGATTAGCTGTAAATATATCATCACTGATTGATTGAAGAAAAAATGAGTTGCACTTTCTAGTGCCAGTATCGTTTGACGTTAGAAGATTAATACATTTTTTGTAATTTCAATAAAATATTAGACAGATGTGGCCAAAACAGTTATCCATCTTAGTCGGCTTTAGTGTCTGAAACACAGTTGTCTGTTTTTAGGCTTATCGTTAATGAGAGAATACCTTGGATTAACTTGTTTATAATAATGTGAAATTGATGAAATTGCTGCCGCCCAAAATACACATGATTGATCCTCCGTCCCCTTGGACCAGGCCGCTGCTTCCACTGCTCTGAAGTGAATGCTGTTAAAACGCGCCCTTGTAATAAGAATACGCTGAGAAGGATTCTGAGCGCAGCACATATACTTCTGGAGACCTTGGGCCATAATAATGCATCACCTATTAGCAGGCCTCATGATCTCCAATGACTCTGCTTCTCTCTAAAAAAAAAAGTGACATACACTAGCTTTCACGCTTTTTACGACATTAGAAGATATAAGGTCTACCATATAAAAGCATTGAATCGCATCCACTGCCACCAGTGAGGCTTTAACATACCTGATCCAGGGGAACTTAATTGTGAGTCCCTAGGCACCAGATATTTAATTCGCTCATGAGTCAAAGCGGCTTTACTATTCCCCCAGCCTCTCAGCCAATGACTTACAGGCTGGGATGCGATAAGATCACTAAGAAACCAGAACCCCAGTTCCTTGTCTTTCATTGCTTTTGTGGACATCACAAACACATACATTTACAATTGAAACGGCATAATGCAATCACCTGGCAGTATGACAACGTCAAATGCTCACATCAACGTCCAACCATCCCCGCACACCCTTCCCAGTACCCCCTCACCCCCCGTTCCGTCTGATTACCTACTCCAGATCTACTCTCAATCACTTGTGGATTTGCTGTGTCTAAGCACCCACAAGCAGTAGTTCAATCATGCATTGTAGAGGCTCCTTACATATGCCCCTTAAAAACACGTTCTCCTTGGACCAGCTGGCTTTTTATGGTGGCTTATCTGGGAAAATGTCACCTGTGTCAACACATTCCAAGCCAGTAGTGTGCCACCTCCTCCCACCCTGCCCCTACACTTGAAACAGACCATCCTTTCAGCTAAAACCCATCTTTTCAAATCTATCATCTATTTGCTTCCATACTAACGCGATTCTGCGTTTACCCAATACAAATGTCAGGTCTACAAACTTCAGCGTATGCTTCTGCAGTTTCGGGCCTTGCCTGGGAAACATGCACAACAGGCACACCTGAGGCGAATCTGTGACGTTTGTTATCCCCTGTTCAGCGAGCTTATTGTGTATTGAAGCACAGTCCCGTTGTATCACTGGGCAGTCCCAAAACATGTCCATCATCCCACGTTCTCTATAACAGCTAGAAGGGAGGTTCAAGAACATGTATGCCAGTCTTGCAGGGGTCATATACACCCTATGTAATAATTTGTACTGCATCAACTTGGACCTGGCATTCCTCAACGCCTGTCATGGTATTCAAGAATTCTGCTCCATGTTCCTTAGTCAAACACTGTGTCTAAATCCTGTTGGTTTCCCATTCTGCTTTAATTCAGAGTTCACTCTCACTCGGAGGGCAATCAGCATAGCATATACATGTGATACCATGCCCTAACTGTCCAGCAGCTTGCACATCTTGGACAGGAGCACACCCCTCTCTGGTTCCTTTCGGATATTCGGCCAGCTCCTCCTGTCTAAGTTTGTAAATGTTGTATAAACTGATAGGCTATATCGGTCTGCGAGTTCCTTGAATGCCAAGTGTTTCCCATTCTAAAACACTATCACTTCCATGACTTCCCATTTTGACAACCTAGCTCTTGTGTTTCCATTCATTCCAGGTCCATGCTGTATTATCAGGATATTGGGTGACTATGCACCCAAAGCAGTGGTAACAGTCTCCTGAATACCAGCTCTACCCCGTAGCTTAACCAATGGGAACAAGCAGGACTTTGTCCAGTTCATCTTGATGCTGGACAGTACACCAAAATTCTCCATCACATCCAAAATATAGGGCGCAATCACTTTTGGCTTATCCTCATACACTAGGATATCATGCATATAAAGAGATGAAATGTTGACTCTCGTACACTAATATATGATATGATGATAAGTCATTTATAATGCGCCTGTACACAAGTGTTTCTAGACAAGACAAGGGAGGGAAGACGGAGGGAGGACACAACAAACAATCTTACTTGGCCTCGTGTCATTCAGATCGTGCAAGTGCGATACACAACAGTGCAAGGGAGGGAGGGAGAGCGAAAGTGCCAGGGGGAGGGAAGAGGAAGGGCAAACAGGGCAGCGATGCTCTTGAGTAAGTGCAGCCTGGGTAGGTAGGTGCAAATAGGGAGGGGACTGTAGGGTTCCAGATACAGCCCCTACGTGCATGGTAGGCCTGGAGGCAGTGTAGGGGCTAATGGTCAAGGTGGGGCCTGGTACCCGTGAGACTCTGATGGTAGCCAGGCGACCAGGCAGCGCAGCATACAAGTTTGTCAGCAGTGGGGAGGGACTGGGAGAAAAAGCAGAAGCAAAAAGGAAGGTCTTGAGCTGCTTTCGTTCAGAGCGTTGGGTGGTCCGGCTCAAGTTATAGAGGGACAGGGAGTCCATTCCAGAGGGATGTACCTGCAGAGGAGAGAGATCTACCTTCCACGCTCTGCCTGGAGAAGCATCTGACCCTCAGAGAGTTGGCGGTGGCTGGGCAAAGAAGTTGAGAAGGAAAGGGTTTTGGAAGAGAGAGTTGGATGTAGTGTGTGCCCCAGCCCAGAAAGCCTTGTGTACGACACAGAGGGTCTTGAACTTGATCCTTGCAGCCACCAGGAGCCAGTGGAGAGATTTCAGGGCTGGAGATATATCGTCCCTGGGCTTGAGGCCAAGGACAAGTCTCCGAGTCCTGTTCTGGATTAGTTGCAGATGGCGGACAGTAGAGGAAGGCAGATTGAGAAAGAGGCTGTTGCAGTAATCCAGCATAAAGAAAATCAGGGCTCTGCAGACAGTGAGCTTCTGGGGAGAGTGATGAAAGGAAGAATACCTCAGAGGAGGTGCAGCTGGTAGTGGGACTTCTTGGTAAGGCCCGTGATGTGAGGAGAGAAGGAGAGTGGAGTCAAATATGACACCAAGGTTTTTAGCCTCACAGGAAGGCGAGGGAAGAGGGCCCAAGGAGGGCGGCCAGAGTGAGAGAGAGAAATCTGGAGCAGGGGCCCCAATGAGAAGGATCTCAGTCTTACTGGCATTAAGACTGAGCTCTTTGGAGTTGCACCACTCCTGAATCGTGGGTAGGAGGCTGAGGCTAGCCTGAAGGAGAGCAGAGTCTCATCCGCATAACACTGAAAGTTAAAGGATAAGGTAGAGATAAGGTGGGCCAAAGGGGCCAAGTAGACATTGAAGAACCAGGTGAGAGATTAGAACCCTGGGGAACACCACATGTGGAGAGAGAGGTGGTGGGGAGAAACAACCCAAGTTGGACCTGGGAGGGTCGGTCCAGGAGGAAAGAGGTCAACAAAGTCAAGGACTGATCTGTGATACCCAGGTTCTCATGGAGACTATTGATCAGGATGGCATGATTGACCATGTCAAAAGCAGAGGAAAGATCAAGGAGGATGAGGACAGAAGGAAAGTTAGAATCAGGATTAATGAGCAGATCTTCATGGGTGTTCAGGAGAGCAGTTTCCATGCTGGCGGCTGGTCTGAAGCCAGACTGATGGTCCTGTAGACAACCAACATATTCAGTGTGGAGAGTAAGCTGGGAGATGGCAATTTCCAGGAGTTTGCCAAGGAAAGGAGTGATAGAGATTGGGCAGTAGTTTGCCGGACAGGAAGGATCGGCAGAAGTTTTTTTCAG
Organism: Ambystoma mexicanum; assembly: GCF_040938575.1. Taxonomy (NCBI): domain Eukaryota; kingdom Metazoa; phylum Chordata; class Amphibia; order Caudata; family Ambystomatidae; genus Ambystoma; species Ambystoma mexicanum. The sequence continues at coordinate 1,314,217,509 of NC_090931.1, read as the reverse complement.
GAGGGTGTGCACAAGGGAGTGCTTGAGGGGAGAGGGGAAAGTTCCAGTGTAAAAGAGTGATTGCAGAAACCAGCCAAGGCTGGAGCGAAGGTGTCGATGTGGTCCTCGATGCTTCTGGAGGAGCAGGGGAGCAGCTGCTTTGACGACCCTTTTATAGATTGGCTTGCTAAGAAACCTTGTCGAGAGTGGTCGGAGAGAAAGAGGAGAAAGGAGGAGGAGAGGGAGGACAGGATGTCCTGAGTTTTAGTGGTAAAGTGAGAAGCCATAGCTGTACAGAGTGCCTGGGAGGGATCAGGAGAGGTGGCGACTGCAGAAGAATTGGCAAGCTCCTTGCAGATTTTAAAGAGTTTGGCCGTGTTGCTAGATGCCGGGGAGAAACAGGCTTGGATGTGGGCTCTCTTCTTGGTCAGGACAGAGTCTGTATTGCGTTTGGAGCAGGCGGCAGACCAGTTTGTCAGAGGATGCGTCTGATGCCCTCCAAATCCTCTCAGCCACCCTAAACTTGTACTTCAGGGTGGCGAGATCAGAGTCATAACAAGAGTTGCACTTGGAGGTAGGCTTCAGACAGATTCTGATGACGGGGCAAGGACATCCAAAGTGTTGGAGATAGAAAAATGAAGGTTATAGAGGGATGTGTCAGGGTGTGAGTCAGCTGCAGGCATAGGAGGAGCAGAGAAAGCGGCAAAGGCCTCCACTTACACACGCTTCATAGGTCAGATGAGGAGGTCATGGCAGTGCTGGAGTTGACTTCACCTAGGGCACAGAGAGCTTCAGGTGAGAGGAGAGCAGAAATTGATCAGTCCAAGAGAGAGGAGTGGTGAGAGGGTTCGAAAGGGGGATTTCTAAGGAGATGAGAACATCCAAGGTGTGTCCGGCAGAGTGTGTCGGACCAGAGGGTAGAATGGAAAGAGAGAGTGTTGCAGAAGTTGCGGAAGAGCCCTGAGGAGAGATTGGAAGCATCCAGATGGATGTTCAGGTCTCCGTGGAGGAGAGGTTGAGAGGTAGAGGTAAGGAGAGAAGAGGAGAGGAGAGGTCAGCCCAGTCTGAGAGGAAAAGGGCAATTTGGCTATTGGCCTGTAGATGGTGGCCACAGTCAGAGAGACTAGGAGGGATGGAGAGCCTGTAGACCAGGCATTCAAAGGATGAGTAGACCTGTGTAGGAATGACAGAAGTAGGGACCCACTCCGGAAAGATCAGAGCTACTCCACCTCTGGGACGATTGGTTCTGGGTTCGGATAGGATCTTGTAGCCACCAGGGATGAGAGTGTCAAAACTTATGACAGAGCTGGCCGTGAACCATGTCTCAGTGAGAGCAAGGACATCCATGTCAAGTTAAGGAAGTAGCAGATGTCAAAGGAGTTTTTGACAGCAGAGCGAGAGTTGAAAGTAGTGACGTGGAGTAGGGTGCAAGCTTGAGGTACGCCCTGCAGAGGTGGTAGAGGGGCCCGAGGGTAGGCAGTAGAGGTAGAAAGAGATAGCAAAGCAGCTAGAGAGGTTGCGGAAGAAGGGGGTAGAGGAGCCAGAGAGGAGCTGGTAGGAGTAGCAGGAGAAGGAAGTAAGTTGGTAAGACGTGTGAGACACCTATCGAAAAGGAGGGGATTGGGCTGAGGGCCCTGGACCAAGACAATGCCATTCAGATAGACATTAATGATGGTCTTGGAGGAGTGGAAAGAGGCCCAGAGGACCTCCCACCACGTACCACCATTAAGGAGTAATAGCTTCATCACAGAAGTCCCACCTCAAATATATTGCAAAGGGTTCCAGGGCCAGAACAAGCAACATGGGTGAAAGTGGGCAGCCCTGTCTTGTGCGTGATTTAATAACCCATTCCTTTGAAATTATCACCCCCTGTTTTAACTCTGGCAATCGGGTTTGTGTATAGGGGACGCCGAAAAACCGAGCACTCACATAGTTACTTAGTTGTAACCTTTATTTTATTGTCTTCTTTCAAAGTGCTTATAACGGCAATATGACTTTTTTGCATTAGCTTGGTATTCAAAATATAGATTAGCAGCCAGCGTTTGACTAACGAGTGTTCCGGATTTACTTAATGAAAGTCAACTCACCGGTCTCTATACGCGTCAGCACGGTCCGCTGCAACTACTGCTTCTTCCGTTGATTCCTGAACATCTGATAGTTTTGGTCGTATTACCGTGCCGATCACGAAAGGAGTCTTTCTTGCTCCTTGTGCACTCCGGTGTTCGCCAGCCACCAGGACAAGGCACGAAATAAGCAGAGTCTCAAGCCTGACAAAACACTGCTTTCCGCTGCGTGACTTAAGCACTTCAGGTTTTCAAACTCAAAAACTCTTTCTGGATCGACATCCGATTCAGAAAGCCGCAGCCCTGGCGTCTCCGTTTCTCTACTTCTGCTGCTGTAACTGCGGCAGGCAACTTCTTCTACTGCTCCACCTTCTTGTTCTAATGGCCTGCACGTGAAGGGGCTTTAAATATTCAAAGGTCCCGCTCAGGTGTGGGTCATTAGAACCACTTGACTGAATACTGCAGTTCTGTACCTCTGAGCCCCTCTTCCTCATCCCAGTACTTGGGGCATTGTGGGACTTGAAGTCCTCAATGTTCTGGTTGCTTTTCATATCAGAGGCCTCAATTTTACAATAGGCCACCAAAACTGTAGGATCTCTAGGTAAATTAACCCTTTAATATCTCGTCCTTGGAAGTGCATGCACAGTGCCAAGGACGAGATAGCTTGTCCTTTTTGGCAACTTGTTTTGAGCGATTCCTGCAAAGCAGGGATCGCTCAAAACTGTAATCCAACCCTCGGGCTATGTGAGGGGGAGGTCCCCCCTCACTGCCAGGGGGCTGGATTACCTTCAGTTTCACGTCGGCGTGAAAGTAATTTTCACCGGAGCAGCCATTTAGGGCTGGTGCAGTGAAAACAGAATGTGAGTGTTCACCTTTCTCCGCCTCGATCTCCGGCTGTATTTCAAGTTGGAGATCGAGGTGGGTATCGTTGCAAAGGGGAGATTCTCCCCTTTCCAACGATACCCATCGTGTGGCATTGCTGCCCGCGGATCGGGCGCAGGGCGCGTGGTCCGTGGGCAGCAATGTCACCGAATCAATACAGATCCGTTTGTGACGCGGTGGGGGGGGGCTGCTTACTAGGTAAGCGGCCCCCTTCTCCCTATGGCCCCAAAGCATGGGGCCACAGCGTCGGAGACCCCTGGGGGCAGATGATCAATGCCCCCAGGGGTGAAAATGAAAAAAAAAAAAATAATTCGAGGGAAGGGGGAAGGTGAGAGGGGGTTTGGGGCCCTGGGGCCCACCAGGACACCAGGGATAGAGGAAAAAGTGGTGTCCTTGGAAAGGGGAGGTTCTCCCCTTTCCAAGGACACCACATATATGAGGCATTGCTGGTCACGGATCAGCGCAGAGCGCTCGATCTGTGACCAGCAACCCACTGGACCACCATGGATCCGTTTGTGACTTTGGGGGGGGGAGAGGGGCTGGTTCCCACTGAGGGTGAGGGGGGTGAGGGCCCCCACAAATGGTGGAACCGGCCCCCCAGTGGGTGGGGCAGTAAGGTTTGGGCACCCCGGGGCCAGATTGGCACATCAGTGTGCCCCTCTGCACCAAGAGGTGTTGGGTTACCAAAGGAAAAAAGTGAAAATGGTGGAACGCTTTTTAGGGGGGCTGTGGGGCACCCCAAAGGGTTGGGAAATTTTCCAACGGGATGTGGCGTTGTCCCCCTTCCCCCCCAACGCAATGGAGTGGGTGCCATGTCATGCAGCCCTCCCTGGAACCAGATATCTGCTCCTAGTAACTGAGCCCAGGGAGGAGTGCAGGACAGCCCCCCTTATCTGCCCCTGGGGAGGGCTACATGAGATGGGCCGCCCTTCCAATTTGGCAGTGTGTGGATTCCCACGAGTGTCCTCTTTTGGGAAAAGCATGGGGTTCCCTGTTTTCCTTGCTGGCTTCGAAACCCTAGACCTAAATCTGTAGGTTGCCCAACTGAACAAAATGGGCAGTGGCGAAAGGCTTGGTTACCAGTGGGTTACCCTTTTCCTTTTACGCCCCCAGTAGGTGCACCCACACATGTGAGGTACCGTTTTCATTGGGACGCCTGTGGGAATGAGGGACGGTAGGCCATGTGTTGTTGGCGGCGTGTTCGATGGGTGAGCCGAGGGAAATGTACGAAAAATGTGTTTTTTTCCCACATTTCGGACTTTGCGGGGGCGTCTGGGTAATACATTCTGGGCCGATTTGCACAAATTATACCTCTGCGGATTGCCACGGGTGTCCTCTCTTCGGAAATGCATGGGATTCCCTGTTTTCCTTGGTGGTTTGGACACCCGAGGCCCATATCTGTATGTTGCGCTTTTCTGGAGAAAGTGTGAAATTCAGGTGTGAAAACAGACTTAGGGTTACTTGTGTTTTAGGCTTTCTACTTGGCGCCCAGGTAGGTGCACCCACACATGTGAGGTATCGTTTTTATCGGGACACCTGTGGGAACGCAGGAAGGTATGACATTCGTTGTGTTTGTGTGTTTTTCATAACGTGTTGACCCATTTGCTGGTGCCCTTTGTCACACAACCCTTTCATTTCCCAAATGTGACCTACATTTAGTCACTGCTTTAGGCACCATACACTTTTGTAACCTGCACAAGTCACCTACCCTTGAAAAGGTCTGCCTGTGCTCTTTCAAAAAATGGATGCTTGCCGTTCCTCACCACATTGATTTTCCCGATTTACACATGCTAAATGCGTCTGTTCAGGCCGTGAGCATAAAACTCCTGTGTACCATGGCTCAGTGTTTGGCTTGTGGTAATGCTTGTATGGTAAAACACTACAAAAAATGTGTGCTTTCCTAACTGCAAGAGTCAGGGGAATGTAGCGGAGCATTGCTTTTCTCAAAATTCATAGAAGCCATTGCCGTACCAAGCCAACTATCTCCAACACATACCTTTTTTTCGGTCATTTTCCTGCTTTTCCCCCAATCTATGGCAGTTTCCCCTACCTAGTTGTTGCCTGACCTACGCAAATCACCCCTTCCTAAACTTGGAATTTTGTCTACTTTTCAGAAATATATGCCTTTCTGTCCTCCAATTCGGCTTTCCTACCCTTTTCTTCCATTCCGTCCATGCATGTCCAATTGGCAAAAATGGCCAAAATCGCCTACCTCTCACAAAACGGTTGATAACCACATCAAAATAATTTTTTTACGTTTCCACTCAACCTGTTCTTGAAAGCCAGGAAATTGGGGAACTCGGCACAGCAAACTATTTGTTCCTAGCTCTTACAAGGAAAAAAACACAGGCTTCTTTGTACATCATTTTATTGGCATTTTTTGAAAAAATCCAAAATTTTCGCCCTTTTGGCTTATTTTCTCTCACCCCCTACAGCAACCTGGGGGAAAAAAGGAGCCAAATTTGGACGAGATATCTGATGTAACAAGAAACCTACAAGGCTTTGAATGGCCACATACCGAAATCACCAAAAAAGTCCCTGGCACTGGGGGGAAATACCCATGGCACTTAAAGGGTTAAAGGGTTCTCCCAATTTTCCTGATCGGAGCCCCATTTCATGTTATTCTCCTGCAGAACATCACCCCCTGGGTCGAGATCAGGAAGTGTCTGCCTTTCCCTGGCCACATGAGAAGGGTCCTAGGCCAGGGTTCTTAGGATAATCACTTCTGATTCATCACAGTAGGCACTCTAGAAAGTGGATCTAGGCTTGATTTGCGGATATGTGGTGTGGGGTGGAGAGGGAAAGGTCAGTTTGGTTGCAGTCTGGTATCCGTATGAGAATGTAGGTCAGTTTTCTGGATATTCTTGATATTTACCTGACATTAATTTTCCACATACAAAGTCCTAGGGCAATTCATGAATTCACAACAAAGTCATGTAATTTGTCAGAACTTCAGGCATAACCATGAACCTATGACTTCCAAAACTCTTGCAGGAATGCTTTTTCAATATACTTGGTTGAAGGCTTCTAGTAGTCAGAATGAAGCTAAACATGGCAGATAATTCTACATCCTCAAAGATATGTCTATCAGAATTAGTTCAGCTAAGCTGTAGTTTGTATCGGTTCTCAAGTCTGTGGCTTAAAGCATAATTTCCTTAACTTCTTTCTGTCTTGCATTAACCTTAAAACAAAGACAGGTGGGGTGAATTCACTCTCAAAACCTCCTCTTGTAGACTTTAGATACTTTAAAAAAAATGTATAATTAATGTGTTACAGTCACATGTTTGACTTTTCACATAATACAAAATAGTCCACAGTGTCCTTAAAACAACCTTAAAACTAATTTATCAAAGTGCTCATTTCATTTTTCCTGTCCTAACCAGTCCATGGGTTTTAATTAAATATAATCTTTCATTTTTGAATAAATCCAGAGTTTTTAGTACTTTTATGAGCTACATTGATGGGAATGCTCCGTGACCCGAGGACAGTCTTTGCTAGAAGCAACTCCTCATTATGGACAAAGCAACAGAAGGATAACTTCATGAACTCCAGAGACATCGAACATTCAATCAGGAGTATGTTTAATTGGAATCTCAGAAGCACATTTCTCCATCTCTGATCAGGGAATTTCATCAAGTAGGCAGGCAATACACCTCTGGGTTTGCCCAGAATTGAGAAGCTACAGTGAAGCTTTAATGTGCGCATAACTTCAATAATTCTAATACAATGCATCTCCATTACAGCTTTCTTGACATTTGTAGGGTTATTAACAAAGTCCTCCACCGATCTGAATAGGAAGGCTAGGATAGTTTTCACCTTATTTACTAATTTCACTATGCACCCATTACTCAACCTTGATTCTTCTTGGTTTACCTCCGTGAATAAGGAGTTAATCTCAGGGACCTTAATGGAACGGTACAATTGTAAAATCTTCCAATCCAAAGAGGCCCTCAATGAGTTCAGGCCTAACTCATATCAAAGTGAGGCAATAGGGAGGGACGGTGCAAAGAATCATATTTTCTTCCACAGCCTGCCCTCCAATCACTCGCAGTTTAAGTTCCAGGCTTGAGATTCGATATCCATACCACAAATCAATGTCGGCATTGCTTTCCCTTTACAGAACTTTATTAATGGTATTATAGATAATCTACAATAGCCATTGTGGATCTTCATTTGACTAGATATTGGATCTAGCTTCGCTTTCAGCTGGTTTTCCACCAACCTTGTATTCGGATGTGGGGATAATTTAAAGCCAAGATAGATGGTCTCTGTTACCACTGGGATAGACTGTGTATTTAGGAGCCATCTGGTACTAAGCCTTTTTTTTGGTCCGATTACAGAACCTCATAATGGTTGTTTTAGCAGGGTTGATCAATAAGTAATTTCTGGTTGGTTAAACGTTGAATGCCTGAAGGCGTGAAGTCCAAGAGTAGGATGGCGTCAGCATAGGCTAGCCAGCTGACCTTACGAGATCCTATCTTGGGACTAGCTAAAGCGTGCTCATAGAGCACCTCGTTTAGCAGCCGGATATAAATTAAAGAGGCAGGGTGCAAGGATGTAACCCTGCCTCACTCCTGTTTCCGTATTTATAAGACTCGAGAGCTGTCCCTGTGCATCAAGCCTAACATGGACAGTTGTATCTTGATGCAAATAGGTCAGTATTGCTATGAGACCCGGAGGAATACCCAAAGTTCTCAGATTTTTCCAAAACCGATTTCAGTTTATGGTGTCAAAAGCCTTAGAAAGGTCAATCATGGCTACATAAAGACATTAATTCCCCGCCTTCAAGCGTTGTTACGCAGCATATTTACTATTGGACCCTTTAAATTAGTAGACCTACTTCTCCTAAATCCTATTTAATATGTGTCTTGGATATCATTAGTTTTGTCCCAGCATTCCAACTCCCCAAGAACAACTCCGGCAAAGAACTTGCTGTTAGCATCAAGAACGGCGATCGGATGATAGTTAGTCGGATCAGTCCGATCGCCATTATTGTAAATTGGAATGATTACTGCCACTTTCCAGCTCTCCGGCAGCGCAGCTCTGTGATAATATTTTGAAAGAGAAGAGACAGAGCGAGTCGATGCCCATGATGATGAGTCTGTCTTAAGAATTCAATTAGTCAATCCGGCCGCTCTCGAGGTAGAGGCTGTTTTAATCCAGTTTTGAACCACCTCCAGAGACTGCGTGAACGACCAAGGGACATTGGGAGACACACTGACCATTTTCTCAGTAGGCTTACTATAGAGTAGCACTGTTTGAAAACAACGCCGGCACCTGTCTCTTCCACATGCGGCCTGGTCCCTGCGGCTCTAACACACTTTGCTGTGTTGCTGAAGCAAGAAGCACTGACGAATATCAGCTACATACGAGGAACAACACGGAACAGTTGCTGGCCATCCGAGACAGCCATCCAGGGATGATCAAGCAGGGGCCCCATTTGTTGCAGTTAGAAATTGAACTGTTTATGAAAACGGCGGCTGTTTCAAGAAACACCACAACATTTTATCATCCATGAATGAGTTTATGACTCACAAGAAGTCCTAAAGATATTGAGAGATAACGCTGCAATAGCACTTGTGAAATTCTGCATCCCCCAATATGAGGGTTTGATGTGTCCTGAGGAAAGCCTTACACATACTACCAATCAGCACAAGACCAAGTGACAGTTGTGTGTGAAAATGAAATACTAAGGCTGGAAACAGATCTACTCATGTCGACACAATTTTGATGGGGACTTTTGTATCAAAACGGGCATGAATGAGCAATTTCAATTGTCACCCATCTGTTACTAACATCACCTAATAGGTAGTGAACTCCATGAATGAACACAAGAAAAAATTGCTGAATAATTGTCTTTTGCATTATTTTGTTTTATGTTGTTGAGATTTGCAAATGTGACCTAATGGTCTGTTTTATAATTTATTACAGAATAATAAATATATGACGTATATTTTTTAAAAAACCTGAGCCCTCCATCTGTTTATATTTGTTTAGAAATAGATGGTTTCACAAGTGTTATGTGGTTTGAGTCCTAGTTAGGTCAACTCCGGTGTAGACATCGAAAGGTAGCTTGTCGGGACCCACTCATTTGTCTCTTACTATAGAGAATCTTAAAATGTGTACAGAAGGAGTACTCCGAGGCACAATTGCTCTGATGATAAGATTGGGAGGCTTTCCCATTATTAACCAGAGACCAGAAGTTACGGGTGTTTTTGACATTGGGGTTTGCAACATGAGTTCCCCCTGTCATTGCAATTTTAAATGTGTATTTGATCTGTTCCTATTCTGATAACTCAACTGCAATCTTTTCTTCTTCACCAACACCACAGATCTAGACATACTATATTTGTTCAGGTCGCTTTTTTGTGTAGCCATGTCTCCTGATCAAATATATACTAATGTTTTATTGACAACATTTTAATTCCGATCTGATGTCTATCTTACTCCCAGAAAGAAATCTCTCTGAAATTTCCCGGGGAGCAGGCAGAGGTTAATTGCTCACAAGACAAAAGCATTAATGCTTCTCTCAAGTTCTACGCCCATCACTGCCAAACCTTGCCAATCTATTTCCCCCTTGTTTTACCAGCAATTCTGTCTGTAAATCCCTTGGTGCTAGATTTCTACCAAAGGCTAATTTAACAGTTGGCATATTCTAATCACTTTTCCCAGTAGGCTTTTTATCAATTTTTGCGCAGCGTTCAAATACGTCTCTAGACATAATTATATAGTCTATGATGGATTTTGATCTACCATTTCCCCAAGTAGGAGCAGATATTGAATCCCCTGCCACACTCATTGAAATTGAATGGGGATAAAACAGAGGTGTTGGTGGTGGGCTCCCCTCCTGACCCTTCACTTCCTGTGCACTCAACTAAAGTAAAAAATCCTGGGGTCGTCATGTCTGACAATCTTTCTATGGCCGCTCAGGTATCCGCGGTTTGCCAGACTGTGCATTTTCAGTAGAACATTTTGAGAAGGATACTCCATCTGATTGATGTTACACTACGTCTATCAGCCGCCATGATTTTGACTAAGTTAGACTATTGTAACTCCCTTTACATTGCCCAGCCAAAGAGCTGCTAGGCCATTTACAACGCCTTGTTTTGTTAGGGATTTTTGTAAGTTTTTATTAATATGTAGATGAAGGTGGGGGAAGGGAATAGGTGAAGGTAGGGGGAAGTGGGTGGAGAAGGCGGCACCCCCCGCATTATAAAAACAAATGGGACCAAACAAAAGAGGTAACTTCTCATTAGGTATTTTATTTCTGATCATTTCATGATAATCCTGCTGGTTAGGGCTAATGGCAGTTTTAAATTAAAACACATGGTTAGTCAAAGGTTGCAGACTCTTGCCCCCGTTTCAAGGAGTGGGAAGGCTTTCCTATTTTGCTTCTTGAAGCTGTTGCCTTGTTCTTCAGGGAAAAACATTCTGCCGACGGGGGTTGTTCCATCTTTCGAGAAAAGGGGCTATCACCCAGACATCAACATCAACATAATCCAGATAGCCCTGAATCAAAGCCATCATCTAGACTGCAACCCTGCTAAATTCACCATCAGGATACCTCAGAAAAGAAGTTTTCAGGGGCATTCCATTCCCTGTGACTGCCAGTCAGCTGATCATCTTGAGCGGATGTTTGGGTATCGTGTTTTGTTTCAAGAGTGGGGATGAACGTTGGAACTCCCGTCTTTTAGATTAGGACACCCTCACAGACATTTTTAATCCCATTACCATGCAATGTTTTCGTTTGGCATACCCCTACCTGAGTTACCTCTACACTATTGGTTGTCCTTCCATCGTACCCAATCGACATTTGACAATCTGGTTCCCGGGGGGCTCCTCTTAGCCTTGCAAACTAAAATGTGGGGTGTTTGGGTCCACTATATACCCTTCCAAACAACTGTTTGAAAGACTACAGCCAGACACACCTCTTATGCTGGGTGGTGTAAGAGTGCCGAAGTAGGAGTCCGATACCCAGGTGACATTTTGTAGATTCTAAACATTTATTTCAAACTGAAACAAAAGGAAAAACCCTAACTGTCCTCATTTCTAAGAGGGGCTTTCCTGCCTCAAATAAACTCTGTCAGGATGTCTTTCCAAATGTAAATAGTCCACAGTCATATCAGAAACCCATTTCCTTCCCTTACATTCTAAATCAAATAAAGAAAAGGGATGATCTTTTTGGTTGGGAAGATGTCTTTCTCTGGGAGATTTCCCCAGCTTCAGTTATAAGAAAAATTCAGTCTTCTTCGTTAAGAGCAAGGTTTTAAAACAAAGTCTCAAAAGGCTCCTTGGAGTCCCTCTCCACAAAGGGGCAAAGAAAGTAAAGTATTTTATCTCCACACTGTTGACAACTCCTGTGGGATTGTTCCCTTCCCCAGGTCTTTCTCCAGTTTCTTAGGATGCCAAGAGAATGGTTTCCTTCTGTTGGCTGTCGCATAATGTTCACAACACACCATTGAGTATGACTCCCTTTCTCCTGGTCTCAGACTTCTTGTGGTGTCAAAAGATTGACTCTCCTCTCCTGGCAGTTTGCAAAATGTTCTGAAGGCACCAGAGGGTAGGACTATCTTTCCCTGGTTTCGGGTGTCTCATGGTGCCAAGAGATTGACTCTCTTCTCTGGGTTATTTGCAAAGTGTTCATAACGCACCAGGGGGTATGACTCCCTTCCATGGTCTTATCACCAACTTAGTTTCTCAGTTGGTCAAATATTTGCTTTTACGATATTCATGAAGCTGTGTCAAGGGTAATGCTTCCTTTCCCTTGTTTTACTTTGGTACTCGGTGAACCTGACTCCCTTCACTGTTAGGCACTGTGATCTTAAGATTGGTGACGATACTACACTGGGTGAGAGTCCCAGACTTGCTTGCACAATTCACCTGGTATACTCTCCTGCCAGGTAATATTGTTATGAGGATCAACAAAGATGCTTTATGGGTGCGGGACAGAGACTTGCAGAATCAGTCCACCTGGTATACTCTCCTGCCGGTATCGGGTAATATTATCCCCGCCAAAAATATCGCCATACATATGGTCGTCGGGAACGGCCATAGGTGATATTTTTGGTGGGGATGATTTATGGGGTAAATGGATGGGGGGGGATTGCGGGGGTGTCCCCTGCTCCGTTTTAAAATATATGGGGATTGCGGGGGTGTCCCCCACAGGTTCCATGGGGTAATATCGCTGCAAAAATATGGCAACATTTTTGTATGGCGATATTTTTGCGGGGATATTATCACATGGAACCCTCCTGCCAGGTACTGTGACTAAGATGGTTAACTTGGAGGTCTTGCGCACCATTATGGGGGTGTGTCCAACACTTGCACTTTCTTTTCACCACACTCCGTTCACCTGGTATACTCCCCTGCCAGGTACGGTGACTGATAAACTTGGATGCTTTCAGATCTCTTGATATACTCTGGGTTTGGGTCCCAGACTTGTGACTCTTGTTTCCCTCCAAGTTCCAAACTTCTGCATCATTGCCTTAGGCCCCTTTCACCTCCCATTGCACGCACATACCTTTCTCTGTGGTCTGCGATGCTCTCAGGGCTTCTGGCCCACATTAGTATTTCCTCGCCGGTCAGCAGTCCCCTTCTGCTTGCGGTGGCTCTGTGAGGGAAATTTCCTTCCGGTGACCGAGCTTCCTGCTCTGCACGTTTGTCGTCCCAACAGGGCATCAGGAGCTCCTTCCTCCTTCTTTGTGGAGTGGTCCCTCGACACTGGAACCTCTTTGTGGTGGCGTGCTCCCTTCTTGGCGTCGCAATCTGCCTTCCTTCCCGCATTTCCTTCTTTGGACTCCTGGTTCCTCCTGGGAGGGCTCAACAACAGTCTGAGTCCTTGCTCACTTTTTTTATTTTTTTTTTTATAAGCTTTACTTTCCTCTCCATCAACTTAGCAAATATTAACATACAACTCTGAAAGATGGTATCAATGATGGATGACACATTTCAGTTTTGAATTCCCCCCTCCAGAAAACAAACTATCCAACAAAAAAAAGCATGTGGGCAGTTACAGTGCTGTATCTTTGTCCACAAGACCATCCCATCCTGTTCAAGTGTATTGTCAGGGTCCATTAGGACCCCATCATTCCCAAGTAGTTTGATGCCCAAGTTGTACTAGTAGCATATTGTCAGAGTACAGTACTATCTCATAAGATTGTTAACCAAGACATAAGTGTTGTATGAGTCGGGACCTGTGTATCACAGCCTCCCTGCCCTTCACATGTTCAATAAATGGAGACCCCACTCTTCTTGCGATTTCCAAAATCGTGCCCTGGTTATTTTGGCTGCAATAGTAAGTGGGTAAGGAGTGTTGCCTGTGGGTCTGAGAATGAAAATGTGCCATCTCTAGTGTCACCAGAGGGCATAGGGTGAGTTGATTCCCTGTGACCTTAATCTGGACAAGGACCTCTTTCAAGTAAATTTGTATTACATGGCATGTACACCGCCTGTGTATCGTAACTCCCTTGTCACTGCAGGCCAGCCAACAGCAGTCAGGTGTTTGAGAATATTTTGTGGAGCCTCGCTGGTGTGAGATACCATCTGTAGCACAGATTAATGTCCCCCTCTTAAGTGTGTACATCTAGAGCTTTTGTGGGTCCTCTGACAGATCCTGTGCCACGATTCTTCCGTGATCTCTTGGCCAATATCCTGTTCTTAGTTAAGCATATAGGGGAGCTTCTTTTCCTCATCTGATTTTTCTAAAGATGTATATAATTGGGAAACCTTTCTAGCCCCTCTGTCCTCTTCCACCACGAGTTCTTGTCCCCTGGTGAACCCGATATCTGCCTGTTTGACTACAGGATGGCTAATCCAGTGTCTCACTTGTGTGTATCTAGGCCTTTCTGTTTCAGGGAGTCCTAATTGTTTTTGCATTCAGTGAAGGTTAGAGGTATCCCTTCTCTGTAGAAGCCCCCAAAACTCAGAAGAGAGTCCATTTCCAATTTGGCAAAAGCTAGTTTGTTCATCCCAGGCTAAAAATCTGGGTTGCTGGTAAGTGGAAAAAGTGGGATAAGGCCCAGGGAGTTACCAATAAGATGTACTGCTCTATCCCAGTGCTTTAGCATGCAAGCTGTGGTTTGCAGTAGTGTCGTTGTGTGCCCTCTAGCTGTTTCCTTTAGGAACTGGAGTAAATGTAATGGTAGAGAGAGCCCTGACCTTCCAATTCAATCATCTTCTACTTTGGGAATCTCATTTCTGTAGCGGGACCAATTGTGTCACCATTTTAATTATTTTAATCGATGGGACACCTAACCCACCCGTACGTGGGGATCTCATTGTGACCTTCCTCTGTATTCTAGGATGCTTGCCTAACCAGATAAGCTTGGTGCTTAGTCTCGGAAGATCTTTCAGATCTCTAGATCGGATTTCTTTAGTTAGTGCTTGGAACACATCTAATAGTCTTGGGAGTGCGGTCATCTTCACTGCTTGTATCCTATCTAGCCACAAGATTTCTTGTTCATCCCAGCGCAACAGATGCCCTTTAGCTTCTCTTAATAGCTCTGGGATGCTTGCCCCCATTAGGGTGTCATATAAGGATGTTATTTTAACCCCCATATAAGTTATCCTCCCAACTATTTAAGGGTGGAGATCTCATAAAGCAATCCAAGTTCACCTGAGTCTCGGTTACATTCAGGCCCACTAATTTGTCTTTATTAATATGAAAACCAGAGACATCCCCAAATACATCTAGGGTCTCCCAACAGTTCAGGTAGTGAAACTACAGGATTCACAAGGAAGTAGAGCACATCATCTGCGTACAGTGCTACTTTGTGTCATACCCCGAACGTGGTTCCTTGTATTCTTGAGTTCTCGCGGATCTGCTGCACCAGAGGCTCCATAGCCAGGGCAAAGGTGAGGGGCGAGAGTGGGCAGCCTTGCCTTGTCCCTCTTTTCAACCGGATTGCTTGAGATCAGTGACCATTTACATTGTTTGTTTTTAGGAATTTTATACATGCCCATAATGACCCGCCAGATCTGTCCAAAGTGTTAGCTTCTAAGCACTGCTTTTAGGTACTCCCACTCATGTTATCAAATGCCTTATGGGCGTCTAGGGATAAAATCACAAAACATTCCGGTATTTCTTGCTTGGCTGCGATGAGGTCTACCACCCGCCGGATATTGTCATGTGCTCTTGCTCCATTATAAAGCATGTTTTATCTTGGCCAATATGCCTGGGTACAATCCCTGTTAAGCGATTGGCTATAATCTTTCCATACATTTTCGTGTCTACATTAAGCAACGCAATCGGCCTGTACTACAAGCAATCTTCCCCATCCTTTTCCGGCTTTGGAATTAACACTGTTATAGGTTCTGACATGGATTCTGAGGCCAAACCCGTTCCCAGAAAACTATTAAATTCCCTAGTTAAGTGCAGAGATATCACCCGTGTGAACGCCATGTAAAATTGGACTAAGAATCCATCCGGACCCTGGACCTTCCCTGAATAGAGGCTTTGGATGGCTTTTTGGAACTCAGTTCAGTATTTTCTGCCTCTAGTGCCTCCTTACCCTCATCAGAGTGTCTCAGAGGGTCTCACCTTTTCTATGAAGTGTGCCCTCTGCACCTGATCTCCGGACCCCAAGCCCCCAAAGTAGTTCTCCATTAGCGCTATTTTATCCTCCTCCAGTGACACTTTGTTACTCCAGCCATCCTTCGGGGCATGTATGTAGTTGCATTGGGTTTGCGTTCGTAGCTTAGCTGCCAATAACCTGTTGGCCTTATTACCTTTGACATAATAGAATTGCCTCATGTTAAGCGTAGCCTGTGCTGCAGCATCCATCAGGTGGGTCTCTAATACCTTCTTGGCTGTATGCACTTCGATCAATGTGTCCGTAAGGTGAAGCCTCATGGCCACATCTTTCAGTAGAAGGTCATTGAATCGCCACGGCTACCTTCCCGGGTGGGAATAGGCACCCAGGTCCAACGAGAGTTGAACAGAAGCATGATCTGATGGCACACATGAGAGAATTTCACTCTTCGTGACTAAGGGGGTGAGAGACTGGGAAATTAGTATAATAGCCAGTCTTGAGTACCTCCTATGTACTGGAGAATTGTATGTATAGTCCCTTTCATCTGAATGAAAGAAACTTCAAGTCTCAATTATTGATAGGTTTCTTAGAATCTTTGTCATGGCCAAGAAATTACGTTTGTCAGCGACCGTTGCGGGAAGTGTTTTATCTTAAGGGGATCCACACAGTTAAAGACTCCCGCAGGAATCCATGATCCATCAGAGAAGCCCAACCGTGAGTGTGTCAGGGAGTCAAAAAAGGCCTCCTGCCCCATATTTGGCCCATAAACAGAAACCAGGTTAACCTTGTGTTCACGGAATAAGGCGTTTCATACTATAAATCTGCCATCAGTGTCCCCCAGCACATTGGTAACCTTTAGTGAGATTCCCCTATGGACCAAAAGGGCCACCCCCTTGGTTTTCGTGCCAGTAGATGCAAAGTATGCTTTCGGGTAGGCTCTATAGACAAAACATGACTCATTCCGGGATAATAAGTGGGTCTCCTGAAGGAACAGGGTCAAACATGATCTCCAAAGCCTCCCCACTACGGTTGTGATTCTGCATTTGCATGTTAGATGGGGGACCTTTGTGAGCACCCGACATTGCAGTAGATCGTATAGGAGTCTATCTTGGTAGGAAGCCCAGTGCCCCGCTGTTTCATAATTAGGTGATTGGAACATTCCCAAGTCAAAAATAAGGGAAAAAACTAAATACATTACATTCCCAAGTCATCCAGCTTCCAAAGGCTCAAAAATAAATTCTAACAATTTACAAATCCAATATTCGCAGCACATTAACCAGCGTCATACCGGAATAATATCTTTTTGGGCTCCAGTAGACCTAGGTTATGCCCAACACGTAAGCCTAGAACTTTAAACCAACTCATCGGACCCGCTTATGCAACCCAATCTTTAAGCATGTATCCACAACGTGTCTGTCCTCCGCTCCTCCAACCGGAACATTCAAAGTATCCGACCATGTTCAATATACCTTTCATGGAAAAGGAAAAGGAGGCATCAATAAACCCAGCTTTCCCTGTGTGGTGTTCAACAAACATCCTGCTGGTGCAGAACACTTTCTCTTGGATTGCCATGTAGTCCCTGCAGGGCTCTCCAGGGGTCATTGAGATGGCCACCCTCTTCCTGCTTATCAGTATCTGGTACGGGGACGACCCATTTCCTGGGTTACAGCCTTTCTCATTCGCTAGCGTATCAATGAATTTCTCCGCTTCATTATCCGATTAAATCACATATCGTTGGCTTCGGAATACAAAGATCATTTTGCTAGGGAACCACCATTTATAGCAGACCTTCCTCACTTTTTATACACTGATCGAGTGCATGTTGACTAGACTATTCATTTTGGTTCTGCGGGTTACTCGTTAGTACTCCGTGCCTCATCCTCGTCACAGTACTAAATGGGCTAGTCTCCCGGGAACTAATAGTTCATCCTCATTTTGGTATTAGGAAGCGGAACTCTATTTGGGTAGTTGTTACTCTTCCTCGTCCCAGTACTAAATAGATCAGTCTCCCAGGAATTGGTAGAGCCCTTCTTTATCTTAATATTTTGAAGGGGAACTCTATTTTGATAGTCCTTGCTCTTCCTCTTCCCAGTACTCCCTATACTGGAAGTGTAACAAAAACACAAGGGAACAGTGGGAATGGTACTGAAATGGGTTTGTGAGGAAGATGGGCTAGGGTAAGGCGGGCTGTGGTGTTGCCATATTCTCCCCTGGTCGTCACTAATCCCATAGCGGTTTTCCCTCCCCATTAGATCCACCCTCTGAGTGCCACTGCCAGGGGGACTATTGGGTAGCTGCCTCACCTCCCTGGCCTCATGGAAAGGGGTTACCCATTTTGGGGAGAAGCGACGACATCCCGGGATTCGTCACAGTGGTTTGTGGTTCTTTTGTTTGAACTCTTTGCCCTTCATTACCAGTATGAACACTTTGTGCTGCGTTCTTCTTTACTCAACCATCATTTTCATGAAAAAAAATAGTGGTGGGAAACACATCTTGTGTGGGTATTGTGTTCTTCCTGGCTCACTACAATACCCAGTGATGCAACTGGTTCTAGATAATGCTTCAGAGTTCCAGACTATCTTTCCTTATCCCATACTTGTCTTTGTGCTAGACCAATCTTAGAAATCTGTATCTGTTTTGCTTTTTGTCCAACACTCACTGGACAGCATACAGATGTGGATCTATGAACTTCTCACAATGGTGCTTGAGTATTTATGCTCAGTAATTTGGGCCATTTTTCTCTCTAGCTGTAAAATACAGATTTATTTATTCAGTACTTGATTTATTTACATGGTTATATAAAGGGGCAACACGCATGAAGAAAAGTCTTGTCCACAATCCTTCTTGTTTCAGCTCCCACAGTATTGATATGTACAACCTTAATGGGTATTGCTAAATAATGTTAATAATGGGGGGGCGTGGCCTGGAGCGCGGACTATGCAGTCGCCTCCTTGATGGCCTCCGTGGGAAGCCCGCTGCATCCCAGCTTGTGAAGGTTCCCAGGCAGCGTTTTCGGACCCAACTCGGTGAGGGGATGTGAGAAGGTCCGGAGCCCCGCCGCTGAGCTGCTGGGACCCGGATTCGCCGAGACAAAGATGATCGGGCCGCCTGCATTTCGCGGCCCCTCCGCCGCGTAATCCAAGATGGCGGACGGGACCCAGCGACGACGGCCGAGACGCGGCCTCGCCATCGGAGCTCCTCCTATGGACCCCTGAGCACTCCGGCGATCCAGCTGACATCCCGGGCGGCGGGAGACGAGGTAGGAGCTTCGGGCCCCGGGCCCCCCTTTGCTTCCCCCTCTGTCCCGGAAGCCCCCAGGAGAAGAAGACCTTGCAGCCGCCCCAGATACACCGGGGGCGCGCCACACCACGCAGCTGCGGTCCCTCGGCTCTCGCCCTCCGCTACGCCCCGCCGCCACTTTGGAGGAGGGGGCCGGGGCCATAGAGTTCTCGAGGGCGAGCCTCGGACCAACTCCACCTCCATCAGACTTTGCACCCCTGCAGGAACAGACCTCCTGGCCCATAGCTCCGGATAACGGCGCCACGCTCTACTGCCCTCCTAACAGTGACATAAACCCTCTACTGCCACCATTACCACCAGGAATCCGGCGGGCACCCGTGGCGATCTGGACCCGCGCCCTCCTCTCTGAGAGCCCAGCCTGAACTGGCGTGCCCCGGCACCTGAGCTGCTCCCGCTCGTCCCCTTGTTTGCTTCCTGGGGCGCCCCAGCCCACACCCGCCATCCCCCCCTGCCCAGCTTGGTACCAGTGAGACCGGGACGACACTTTAATCCTCCTCCCCTTCGCACCAGAAGCCCCTGCGTGCAACCAGGACATCGGAACACTCATTCCAGCCCCCGGAGGGTTTCAGGCTACTCTCAAGCCATCGCCACTTTTGCGTATGAACTGCCTGTGGCCCTGACTCACGCTTGCCAGGCCACACCATGTCTAGGCAACCGAAATCTGCCAAGTCCTCAGACATAGCAACAATGCTAATGTCGTCCGACAAAGCAAAGAAACTGGACACTCTTCCCCCCGCCTCACGAGAATCTCTGGACAACAGGGGACCGTTAGCAACTAAGGAGGACATTCGTGATTTCATGGCTGACATTAAAACCGAATTTCGATCATGTATGTCGGAGCTTACGGCCAAGTTGGAGACTACCGATAAAAGGGTCTCGGAGATAGAACAGAGAGTGGGGGAGATTGAGGATTGAGCCCAGGACCACGCCTCCTCCCTGTCTGAGATTCAGCGCTCCGTGGGGCTTTTGCAGGACAAATGCGAAATCCTGGAGTATAAGCAGGAAAACTTGGAGAACAGAGCCCGGCGCAACAACCTCCGCATCCGAGGGGTTCCTATGTCAGTCCCAGACCAAGAGCTCGCTGGATACGTGGGCCTCTTCTTCCAGTCTCTCCTCCCAGACGTGGAGGATTCACTGCTACTACTGGATCGCACCCACAGACTAAACCCCCGCCGTGGAGTTGAGTCAGACGGCCCTCCTGATGTGATCACCAGGGTGCATTTCTTTACAACAAAGGAAGCCATATCAGCAATAAGTCGCTCTGAGAACGAAATCACCTTCCAAGGGATCCCTCTTCAGATCTACCAAGACCTATCTCCGTTGACCCTCCAGAAAAGGCGAGCCCTTCGCCCGCTAACCACCTTCCTTCAAGCCCAAAAGGTTCGCTATAAATGGCTCTTTCCTACAGCCTTGCAATTCTCCTATAAGGGTACCATACGCAGGATCAATCATCTAGACGACGCTGGAAGTATATTGCAGCCGGTCCCCGCTAACTCCTCGCCCTCACAGGCCACTGAAGCGGCAACTGACTCGGACCTCACAGCCTCCCCTAGGTCCAAACAAAATACATGGTCGAGGGTTCCGAGATTTAGGAGGAGAAGATAACTTGGAACGACCTTGCAAGGGACCCTTCCGACCCCCTATGACCCAACTCAGCGATACTGGCGCAGCGGAACCAACCGCCACTCTTGTAAACATGGATGGATTTCATCCCCGATGCAGCGGATCCCCCCCCCCACGGCTCATGCCCAGCTTCAAGGTACATTCCACCTATGAGTCCTTGGAGCAAACCACTCACATTTTCAGCCATGTTGGCTATTCTTTGGTTCACGGCCCCGTTGGCCAGGGGAGGGCCTAACCCCACAATGGGTCCTCTATCCCCAGTTAAAACTTGGACCTCCCGTTGGCGGTCCGAGCAAAAACCCCTGAAGCAGGATAACAGATGGTCACATCTCCCACGACATAATGGCTGATTCCTCAGTAGCTCCCCCCCTCCCACAAGCTTCATCAGCGACCCCAGGTCCCGCTCCGGAACAGCAAACCTGGAAGTTCGTCTCTCTAAACGTCAAGGGCCTGAACTCACCGGCTAAACGCAAATCAATTCTACAAAAACTCCAGAATGAGGCCGCCGCCGTGGCCATGCTACAGGAAACTCACCTGCTACCGGCAGACTTCAGCCGCCTACACTCTCGTGACTTTCCAAAACAACTCTTCGCATCCGGCAACTCCAAGCGAGGTGGCACTGCAATCCTGTTCCGGAGGGGGCTGAATCCCCAGATTCTGGACACCATAAGCTGCCCGGAAGGACGCTACATAGCAGTGAAATGCCTACTAGCGGGACAACTGTTCTCCCTGGTCTCCGTATACGCGCCGAACCTGGGCCAAGCACCCTTCTATGATTCGCTCACCACAACTCTTTCGCCCTTTCTGGAGGGCCAGATAGTGATCGGTGGGGACTTTAATGGGGTCCCGGACCCCGTAAAGGACAAATCGCACCCACCCTCCCCTGGAGACTTCACCACGGCCTTAGCCCTCCTGCGCTTGTTCAGGACTCTGGGAGTGGTGGACTCATGGAGAGTGCTCCACCCATCTGAAAAAGACTTCTCCTTCTACTCTTATGTTCACCGGACATTCTCCAGGATAGATCTCCTTCTAATATCCCTGCAAATCTTCGCCTTCACTGAAGAGGTGACCATAGGCTCCAGAATCCTATCCGACCACGCCCCGGTCACCTTGGAACTCCGAGTTCAGGGTCCCCCTGATCCCCAGCGACGCAGATGGACACTATACGACCCCATCCTTAATGAGATGCCACTCAGAGACGCTATCGCAACCACGATCGTCAATTTCTTCAAGGAAAACCCTAGCGAAGATACCTCCCTAGCTAACACCTGCGATGCAATGAAGGCAGTGGTGCGGGGAGAACTGATTGCCAAAGGGGCAGCCTATCATAGACATAAACAACAAATTCGTCAGGGCCTTGAAGAAGAACTGGAGAAGGCAGAAAAGACCCATAAGGAGAAGGGCTGGACCCCTAAAACGCAGCGAGCTCTCCGAATAGCAAAAAAGAAAATTGAAGCCCACTATGCGGAACATACCGCCCATCAAATGACGAAAGCCAAACAGTTCTACTATGCCAAAAATAATAAAGCAAATAAACTACTGGTGGCTAAACTGGCTAAGATAAGAAGAAACAACACAATCGTGGGCCTACGGGACCAGCAGGGCAAGACGCAATACTCAGATCACGACAAGCTTCGAATTGCATCGGCCCACCTGACCCAGGTAATGGCCGCCCCGCCTCGGAAGGTCGAAGAACAGAGGGAATACCTGCAAAGCGCGGCGCTCCCCCGACTAGAGGATGCAGCCCGGGACTCATTGGAAGCCCCAATCACCGGCGAGGAAGTCGATGAGGCGATAAAATCCCTCAAGTCTCGAGCCCCTGGCCTGGATGGCTATACAACGAAATTTTATAAAATTTTCAAACCCCAACTCCTCCCACCTCTGGTACAGCTGTTTAATTCATTCAGAACCACGGGCACTATAACCCCGTCAATGCAAGAATCAATCACCGTCTTGCTGCCTAAACCTGGCGGCGACCCAAAGAATCCTGCGTCCTACAGACCGATTGCTCTGCTCAATATAGACGCCAACATATACTCCAAAATCCTGGCAACCCGCCTGTCCCGGACCCTACCAGAGATAATTGACGCCGACCAGAGTGGCTTCATCACACACCGTTCTACAGCTGATAATATTCGCAGAGCTTTGAACCTGGTGGAACTTGCCTCCCGAGACTCCCGAGAGCTGGTGCTTCTGGCCCTGGACGCAGTTAAGGCCTTTGACAAAGTGGACTGGAACTTCATGAGGCTTACTCTCGAGGCCTTTGGCTTTGGTCCAGAGTTCTGCGCCATGGCTTTGGCTAACTATTCTGCGCCCAAAACCCTTCTCAGAGTCAATGGCATCCTTTCTCCCCCTATTGGCCTGACCTGCGGAACCAGACAGGGCTGCCCGTTATCGCCACTGCTTTTTGCATTAATCATGGAACCATTTGCCCAACGGATCAGGCGAAACCCGGAAATCAAGGGCTTCCAATCGGACACAACACACCATAAACTGGCCCTATATGCAGACGACGTCTTACTGACCATCACAGAACCTCGCACTTCCTTCCCTCAGGCCCTAGCTGAGATAGAGAGCTATGGAAGGGTCACCGGCTTTGCCATCAACTTACGGAAATCAGCTGCCATGGGGGTGGCCCTTTCCCGAGAGATTCGAGAGGCTCTGGCCCCGCTATGCCCGATACAATGGTCAATTAAGAGCATCAGCTATCTGGGGGTCCAGATCCCAGCTGACCCGGGGGAAGTTTACTGAGCAAACTTTCCCCCACTGTTCACGGAACTCGTGGCGGACTTAAAACGATGGACGGCGCAAGAAATCTCACTGATGGGCCGTATCACGGCCTGTAAAATGAACTTGCTTCCGAGATTCCTATATGCTTGCTCTTCGCTCCCAGTACCGATCCCGGCACCGGCCCTTCAAAATCTGCAAAAGGAAATGTCACGGTTCATTTGGAAAGGGAGAAAGCCCAGAATCCCTAGGACCACGATGCTGGGCAATGCTAGACTGGGTGGCCTCGGAGTTCCAGACCTACAAAAATATCAGATGGCGGCCCAACTCGCCTGTATCCGAACATGGCAGATACTTACCAACCGCCCGAGATGGGTGGACCTTGAACAGGCGCAACTGCCGCTCCCGCTACGTTTTCTCCCACATATCAATCTCTCCGAGCGCCGCCAGTGGCAGAACCTCCTGAGGTCCACCAAACACACTGTGGCTACCTGGGACAAAGCACTGAAACAAAAGAAAATCCCAGTGGGACTCAGCCCCTCCTCACCGGTGTTCCTGAACCCGGCCTTTACACCTGGCTGGGCCACCCGGAACTTCAGATCCTGGATAGCGGGAGGCCTGGTGACCCTGGGGCAACTTTTCGAAGGAGGACAGCCCTGCACCTTTAGGCGATGTAAAGAACTCTTCCAACTTCAGGAGCAGGACAGATTCACGTATATTCAGCTGCGCCACTGGTGCTCCCATCCACAGACCCGCCAAGCTGCCACCCGCCCCCCCACGGCCATTGAACTGACTCTAAAGGATCTCCCAACTAGGGGGAGCATCTCCACCTTATACAAACGCCTCCAACCTGACTTCCTAATCTCTAAAACCCGGTATATGGCCCAATGGGAGGCAGACCTGGGCCGCCCAGTCGAGGACCAGCTGTGGGTTGACATTTGGTCGCGGGCTCATACTTCTTCATCTTGCATTACGAACAGGGAAGGCGCCTATAAAATCCTCCTCCGATGGTATTATTCTCCCCTAAGACTACACCACATGAACCCCACGCTCAACCCGAACTGCTGGAGGCAATGCGGCCAAGTAGGGACTCTCTTCCATATGTGGTGGTCATGCCCGAGGGCCCAGGCTTTTTGGGAACAATGCCTAGCAACAATCACAGACATCACTCAGGTGCGACTTCCCCTGGAGCCCGAGCCCATCCTCCTGGGAGCCCCAGTCACCGGAATCTACCCCAGATCTGGCCCTATGGCCAAACTGTTATCTCAATGCCTATTGGCGGGCAGAAACGTAATAGCTCGCACTTGGAAAACAGCAGAAGGACCGTTAATGCCCTTTTGGTGGGTAAAAATCTGGGACATCTTAATTGCAGAGAAGGTGACGGCTGCCGGGGCAGGCCGCCTACATCGCTTCGAAAACATTTGGGGCCCAATCCTAGACTTTGATCGGAATTATCCAGCCCTGACATACAAGCCCCAACTAGCCAGGAGGACTTTACGGGACGATAACTCCCAGCGGCGACAGGAAGAAGAAGAATGTTAAGACACGGGGGAGGGAAAGGGACAGTAATCTACTGTGCTTTCTTTATACCATTTGTCGTGATTGATCACTTTGTATTGCCTAATCCTGCCTGTTTAAAATAAATATTTTTTTTAAAAAAAAAATAATGTTAATAATGGTACGTTGATATTTTGGGATTTCCCTTGATCATTACATTAATTTAGACTGGTTGATGTGGTCTTTGTTTCAGGAACTGCAAAGTTTTGCATATGTGATCTAGCCTTTACTTCTTCCCGTTACCTGCCCTGTTTGAATCCTTTAGACTTGGATCTGTCTGGATTTTGTGGGACAAGGATGGTTCCTTTGTTTCACTATCCACTACACCAAGCCTTCTACTATTGTTTCCTCATTCGCTTTCAGTATTATGTTTCAAAGTGATATCTCTTTTTAAAATACCCTTTGGGTCATAGCCTTTGGATAATCAAGTTTTGTACTCTTGTTGTGATGTATAGTTTGTCCATTGCCTCTGGTGATGATGGAACTAAATATATGTAACGCTCACCTGATTCTCGCAGAGGCGCCGATCTTGACTGGGCGACTACCGTATCTTCAAAGGTGATGTGCAGCACCCGGTGGGCTCTTTGGGCTGGACCTCTGTGCCCTGTATGCCTGACGTGCAGAGTAAGATGTCTGCAGATAGAAAATACGGGGTTAATGAACTGGGGTTATTGGGGTGTTCCCATCTCTTTCCCCTTCTCCTCTCCTGTAGACCCCCACAGGTTAACGCTCTCACCTTAGGTAAGTGAATGCCGAGCTCTCCATCTGCCTCGGGGCAGGGTGCTGTAACCAGTTTCTTCACTGGATAGGTAGCGCAGGCCTCTTGACTCCAGAGGACTACTACTGTCTGTCGTTTACTGCACGAACGGTAAGTTTCGAGTAACTCAAATGTCTTTAAAGTCTTTAATAATGATGTCTCTTGTTTTGCAGGGTTCCGGCGATGGCGGATGACGGGCTGAAGTGAGTTGAAGATGGAGCCCGTGTGATGGATAGAAGCGCCTGGAAGCACGTAAGTAAGCGCTTGTTGCCAGCTTCACGATGCGCTCTAACTGTCTTTTTATTTTGCAGGTACAAGTTCGGAGCGGCTGCAGGGTGCCGGGATACCCACTGGGTTAGATGTGGAAAGGAGTAATGGCACGTGAGTATTAAAGTTTCCCAATGTCTTTAAACGCACCTTGTTTTGTCTTTCAGATGCAGGATGCAGCGCCGACGGCCTCCGGAGCGTGCGAAGAGTTGGTAAGCTTTTGTCTTTCAGATGCCGGAATGCAGTGTGAAGACCTCCGGAGCGCACGAAGAGTAGGTAAGCCTTTGCCTTTCAGATGCCGGAATGCTAACCTGTTCTTTCTTGTCTTTATAGGTGTTGCTGAAGACTGGATTCAGGATGGTAAGCCTTCTTCCTTAGGCCCAGGACCGGATGCAGAAGACACGATGAGCGTTCTGCTGCAGAGGGTGCAGAATAACGCAAAGCAAGATTCATCCACCGGGTGTGGTTTAAATAGCCTCCTGTAGTGCTTAGGTGTCTCCTTCCACAGCCACGCCTAAGTAAGAAAAGAGTTCCTGGTAAGAAAAGAGTTCCTGCCTTCCAGAAGAGTTCCAGTGTTCTGAATCTAGGGAGTGGCTCCAGCCCCACCCAACAGGAAAAGTAGTTCCAAACAGAAGAGGATCAGAGGCTCAACTGGCAGGCAAGTAAGCAGCATGGTCTGCTGCAGGTAAGTCCACCCAAGCATTATGAGCCCGGCGCTTCCAGCGCTGGGACTGGGCATATTTATGAGCCTGGTGCCAATGGCGCCAGGACTGGGTCCAAAAGGTCCCAATTGGGACTGGTTGGCACTCGGAACCTGGGTTATGGATCTGCTTCCAAGGGAGTTGGGAAAACCCTGACCTTTTGGAAGCAGAGATCATGACAATATAACTACAGCAAAAAATGTAGTGAGTTAGTAGGGCTTCTTTGTGGAACTTGCAGCTCTTGTTTATATCAAGCACCTACGTGTGATAACATACAGCCGTATATTAGATCTTCAGAAATGATTGTATAAAAAGAAAGAAAGAAAAAAAGAAAGAAAGAGAGTGAGAGTGATACAATGATATAACACATTGCAAGAGGGTTTTCAAGAACCTGTCTAGATAAATCACCAGGACTAGATGGTATATAAGAAAGGTACATTTTAGTTGCTAGCAGTCCTATGAAAATGTTCAACACTAAATGCTATAATCAAATAATTGTATTGACATGATTGCAAACACATATCTATCTTGAAATCGGAGAAAGACCCCATATATCTGTCAAATTGACAATTTCTTTCTGTTTACTAGATTTTAACAAAGATAATAGCAAACCATTGAATATGGCCACCCATAAAATATTTTACATTGACCAGCAAGGTGTAAATCGAAGGTTACAATCCAACATGTACGTTCAGCTATTGATGTAGAGATCCTTAATTGTTTTGGCTATTTATGCTGAAAAAGCATTTGACAGGCTTTGATGGGAATATCTTAGGTTGCCATTTTAAATGCAGGTCTTGGTACAAGATTTATAGGTGCGCCATGGCCACTTACAGAATTGCTAAGGCTGTTCTAACCATTGATAAAATTCCTTGTTTTTTCGGGTAATTAGGGACACATGCCAGGGCTGTCTACTCTGCTTTTTGATATTGTGAAGAACCATTTGAAGAATGATAATACTATTCAAGGGTTTCAGCTGAAAGGAAGGAATGTTGAAAGTAAAACTATATGCAGGTGACCTAATATCATCTTCACAAGGAGATCTGGTTTGTCACAGTTATGTCCTTTACTTTGTTAGCTGTCCTGGTTATAAGTAAAAAGCAAATGAGAGCTTATGACATTTTAACATTGAAGCTCCTTCACTCGCTGTTAAGAAACCTTGCTTCAGAGTTTGAGTAATAGAAAAGTTGAACATGCTCCTTCAGGTGAATTACAAAGCTAGTGGGTTCCTGGAGTAACCTATCGTTGCCATAAATAGAGAGGAGAAATATAGTAAAACTAGTTATACAACCTATGCTTGCCTCCTTATTTAGTGATGTGCCCTGCTTTATACCTGAATTTGTTTTCAGGAAGCTCCAACTACATATTACTTTGATCATCTGGGCCCGTAAAACACAAAGAAGGATATGGAAAAAACAAATGCTTCCTCAAAATTTGCTAGGTTAGGCATTGCCAAATTTTAGATTGTTATTGGTTTGGCTGAGCTGGGACCTGAGATGGGCTACTTTGTGTAAAATCTGTCTGCCCATGAAAAACATGAGTAGTTATACCTCATCGTTTTTAGATGCCATCTTGATGGTATTCAGATTTTCTGACTTTGTTGTATGTCACATGCCATAATCACCTAATTGGCCTGGAAAAGTGCAGAATTGAGAGCTTCCATTGCCACACGCCTGGATAGCAGCGTGGGGTGGGTGGAGTCGTCCTCTTCGATCCCTAATGGCACAGGTTAGGTCCTGCAGGCAGGTTCGGAGCAAGGTTCAGAGCAATAACATAGACAAATACACAATGAGAAACCCTAGACCAAAGCAGCCTTTCATGGAGGAGGGGAGGGACTTGCCCATGTCTGATCAGGATGGAGAGGGCGTGTCAATGGTGGAATTACTGAAAGCTATAAGAGAATCTCTGGAGTGTAAAGTGTATCCAATTGAAGTGGATTTAGGTGTGCCAAGGCGTGACTTGGATGGAGCAGGCAGAGGCATGTGCATTAGGTTTGGATGACTCCCTAGACCACCTCAGCACTGTGGTAAGGCAAAGGTGCTCTAGGACTAAATCCCTGGAAAACAAGAAAGAGGATGCAGAAGGATGTTGCAGGCAGACCTATGGGATGGTGATGGGTGTACCGCAGTGGTATGAGAGGCCATCCATTCAATTGTACCCAGGAACTTGGTTCTGTGGCTTATCACGATTGTCCTGCTTCTTTTCCATCGAAAGGGCGTGGAGTTACAGTTAGGATTTGGTTCGCGGGTTTCCTTGCACAAGAATCCAAAAGAATAGGGCTTCCCCTCTCACACCAAAGAGGTTCCCTCACTGCAATGTCCAAATTTGCAAAAGTCCAAATCCAACAAAAATCCCAACACTGTGTTAACCTAAATCCCAAAACTCATCAGTTTCCTGGTGTCCAAAGGAAGTTGTCTCCTTTTCACCTCTTGTACCCATAAGGAGGATGACTTTCTCCTCCAACTCCCTCCCTGCTCCGCTGGTGTCTTCTGTCACGGTTCCACAGCACCCGGGCAAATAAGTGCTTTGGTGGGCTTCCAGACCATTGCTTTGTAAGTGGTCTCCTCTATCCTTTCTCAGGATTTCACTTGCCGAGAGGTCTTGTGCCCTGGTGGGTTTGATGTAGAAGCAAGGCCCTGCTCTTAACTTACCACCTCTTCCTCCTATGCTGCTTCCCAGGCCTGCCTTGCTCCCCTTTCGTCTTCCTTGTCTCTCCTTCCTTTCCTCCCTTCAGCCTCACAGTATCCCCCTGTATCACCTTTCCAACAGCCTTTCTTTGTGCTGTGGTTGTACTCCTTTCACTCTCTCTCTTCCTCTTGCTATGTAGTTGGTACCCTTTGCTTCCAAGCTGATAATCTTTATTTCTTCTCAGACACTCTCTTCCACTCTCTCTAAACTCTTCTGTTTAAGACTCTCTCCGACTTCCCAGGTGGTATGCCTTGTTCCCCTCTCCATGGTGGCACTCTTCCCCTCTAGAGAATCTCCCCCTTTCTAGTAGTTCTCAATCTTTTATACTTCCCCATGCTTCTCCAAACTTAACCCTCATTACCTCCATGCAGCACTTCACTGTAACGCTTCTTTCTTGGTGAAGATATGCCTGGGTCTGCTTCTATTTTCTGGCCATCCCTCCCTAGTCTGTCACTCGGTAGCCAAGTCTCCTCGCTTAGAGTCTCCCAGCATCTGCTTCTCTCCAAACTCTTCACAGGACTGACAACACCAGGCCGAGTTTTAATGGGTTGTTACTCTTTGTGAGGGGTAAGAAATGCGAGGCGGACAACTTGATAGAGGTTTTTCACAAGCAGCCAATTTATTAAATTGTAAGGGTGTATCAAACGCCTCGCTTTCCTTAACCTAACAAGGATTTCCCTGCCTGTAAGACTGAAGGAAAACACTTTGACGTCAAAAGGTAGCTGTCCCTCACACCTATTCCTACAACAAAATCATACAGGCATTTATATGGCTATTCAAACTCAACAAAATAACCGTCATAATCAAACACAAACTTTCTAACCAAATATTCTTGGGACCAGAGTTGGATTCCCTTCGCTAGGATTAATGTAGGATTTTCCAAATAAAAGTTCCAATTAGTAAAGTTGCTTTCAATAGAGGTTTTGCTTTAAGGGCAACACAAGGTTCTTTTCAATAACCAAGTTCTGATTTCAACACAAAGTTCCTTTCCTCCTTGAGGGCTTCCCTTGGCACTTGGATTGTCTTATTTTACAAAAGGTTAATCACACTTCAGAATGAAGTGTTCCTTTTATTTGTCAAACCAAAAAGTCTTTGTCTTCACACTTCGTGAATATTTCAATAGAACTTCATCTCTTTAGAAAAGACAGCTATTTCACGTTTCTTCTTTATAAACAACAATGTTTTCATCAGGAGGCTTTTAACACAGTTCAACAAACACATTAGTGGCTTTGCCACTTTATTTCCACGGCTACCTTTCACCACAATGTATTACTTCAATATCTTCTTACTGGTACACTAACCTGTCAGAACGAACACTAATAATCAATGTCCTGGTATACTTGCCTGCCAGGATAAAACTACCACTACTACAAGTACTCTGTGGTGAGACTTACTTCAAACATTAACGAAATCTTTGATTTTCCACAACATTGAGATTCACAACCTCTTCCCTAAGGATACAACATCTATTGATGCTGTTTGTTCCACTAATTGGTTTGCCACATGCAATGCAGGTTATGTTCCTCTCCCCCTTGATGCTTTCCACAAGGAGGGCTTCTCTCCTGCCACCTTTGGGTTTCCACTATCACACTAGGTAACTTCTGGTAATGTCTCTTATTCAAGTTTCTCTCTTTATGAAAGCTGTTGCCCTTTTTATTTGTAATGGCCTTTCTTTGACTTATGCAATGCTGGTTGTTATCTGGCTTAAATATTGCCTCCTCTGTACTTTGGCAATGTTGGTTACAGTTTGGGTTCAATATTGCTGCCTCTTTACTTGGGCAACGGTAGTTAGTCTTTCTCAAATATTTCCACCTTTTCACTTGGACAATGAAAGTTGCAAACCTTCTCCTCTCGTTTCCTCTCAATAGGAGTATTGTGCAAAATAAATATTCTTTCATTCGTTCGGTTTTCAAAACGTTTGCAAGCAACCAGTATTTTATTATGGAGTGCACCCCGGGGTCACCTATCAAAGGCCAACTTGCTGGTCTCTCATTGCGCGTCTGCTTAACCCGCCGCAACCTCTTCTTTGGACACAGAGCTTCGGACAGCTCTGGTCGTATTCCTGTGTCCTGCACCTTTCGCAACAGGAGCCTGCATTGCTCCTCATTTTCTCTGGTGCTCGCCAGCCACCGGAGTTGGGTACAGTTTACCGAGAGCTTCTCTCTCCCACCGGGCAGCCTAGCACAGCAACGCATCCCGCTGCGCCACCTCTGCAGGTCAGGCTTCTAACTCCTGCAACTCTCTCGGCATCATCATCCACTACAAACGCAGCATCTGTCCCAGCGTCCTCATTTCTCTGCCTTTGCTGCATGCCCGGCTGCTGACTAATTCTACTACTGCTTCCAAGGGCCTGCACCTGAAGGGGCTTTAAATAATAAGTCTGGCTCAGGTGTGGGCTATTAGAAACACTAGACTGCATACTGCAGTCCTGTGCCTCTGAGCCCCTCTTCCTCGTCCCACTACCTATGGCATTATGAGACTTGAAGTCCCTAATGTTCTTATTCCCCTTTTTATCAACGGTTTCACTTTTAACCTTATCTAACTCATTAATTTATATTGAATGTACCTCTAGAAAAGGGCGTTTAGAGGAATTAATGGTTGATTCTTGATTTCATAGCTCAAATAAAAGGGGGAATCATGTTTATCAGAAGCAATGGTATTGATGTTCTGATCCTTCTATGTTCTATTCCCATGCTGACCATAAGGGCTTTTACTAATAACGTTTTGGGTATTTTTAGAAAATGGAGCCTTACCCTTACCATTAGGTATTCTGGCATTATGGAAGTCTGGCCCTCCGAAGAAGATGAGTACTGTGTCTCTCCTAACAGTCACCCTATTCCCTTGGTGGCCTTCTCCTCCCAGGTGATGCACCTGGCAAATACCAACCCCAGGGTTAAGATCAGGTAGCAGCTGCTTTCCCCTGCCACCTGGGAGGAGACTTTAGGCAGGGATTCTGTGAGGACTCTGCAGGATTCATCACATCTTGCTGTGCTTTAGGCGGGTGGGTTTCACCTGTGTCGTGTGGAATGTGCTGCCCTCTAATATGTTGAAGTGACTAGGGTCACAGCATCAGTGAGGGGGCTGGCACAAGGTAATATAAGTTCCATCCACCATTTAGGATTTTATCCTGCCATGTACTCTAAGTGGTTTCTCAACCCCCTTTCCTGAGGTTTTATGCTCTTCCCTGTGTGTATCTGAGAGCCCAACGGTTACCTGCTACAGAATTCTCAGGGTAAGTTCTGGTGTTCTGGAATTTCAAACCATTCATTTAATTGGTGTACCTTGTTTGTTTTTGTGAGGAAAGTGCAACATTTTAACTTCTCTAAAGCATTTTCCTCTCCTTTGGGGAAAAGGTCCTTGGCAAATAAGTGGGTGCCAGATAGCTGGAAAATGGAAGTTATTGTCCCAGTGTATAAAAAAAAAAGATCAAATCTGTTCCATACCAGGCTGTTACGCTACTGGATGGGACATCAAAGATGTTTGCTGGATCCTAGAGAAGTTGATATTCTCAGGGACACAGCTCGTGTTTTAAAAGTGAACGGGCACTTTGCATCAATGTCTACATTTTTACTTAATTCTGGCCAAACATGTGCATGTTCTGCATTCCCCTGTCTGCGTTACCTTTACAGACCTTAGTTCGGCCTTTGACCACGTAGACAGGCAAATACTTTGGGCTTGGGTGCCCAGAGACCGTTGATAAGGACGATAGTCAATGCACCAAAACTCCATTATGTGTGTGAGATATGGACCAGATGGCGAGTTATCAAAAAGTATAGGTATAAGTAAAGGTGTCCGCCAGAGTTGCGTGCTGGTGTCTGTTTTTTTAATATATGTAAATGCTGTTGCCGAAACTTTGGAACTGTGTTCTGCTGATGTACCAAGATGTGGTGTCAGGAGACTGCTAGCACTCAGCATTGCTGATGATGCTATTCTCCTGGAAAAAACCCAGAGAACTTTGCAGGTTTTAGTTTTGGCATATGCCGATTTTATGAGGTCTAAGGGTCAGTAGATCTAAATGTTTTGCAATGTGTTTCTCCCGGCAGACCCACAAAATATTTGCCATCGTTTTGGAAGGCCAGCATCTTGAAGATTGTACATCTTTTGACTATCTGCTGATGAGATTTAACAGACTTAATTGGGGTGACCATATTGGAAAGCAAAACATGAAAATGAATCAGACCATTGGTGGTACATTTAAATTTGCTAAAACCTTGGGGTATTATTCAGTACCGCACGTGCTCAAAGTATATGCGGGGAAGGCAATAAAAACGGGAATCTATGGGTGTGAGGTATAGGGTTTTTCTAAAGCGGACTGCGTTCAAAAGACAGAAAATGTTTTTTTAAGGAGATTGCTGATGGTCCCTCCTTCTACACCAGTTTTTTCGATATATAAGGAGACTGCCCTGAACCATATTGCAGATACTATTTTTGTAAGACCAATTTTATTCTGGTTTGCACTATGGGCTGACAAGCCGAAACCTTTAACAAAAAGATCTGATTCTAAATCTGCTTACTACCCAGGGCTCAAATAATGTAGGATGGCTAGCACACATTAAGTCACTTATGTATAATCGGTCTTAGTCACCGTTTTTTGAGGATCCTCAAGGTATTGGAAATAGTTTTAAGATTATGATAAAAAGTAGACTGATGGACCATTTGGCATCAGTTAGGGAGAACATTGCATTGGCTAAGATGCATGTGAAGGTTGTAAGGAAGGCATGGTATCAAACGGTGAAGACGGACACAAGTGATTACAGTTTAAGGGTGTTTATTGAACTTTAATGGGTTGGTTGAACGCCTTTCTAACCAAAATCTATGGATGGGAGCAAGCTACGACCATCAAATAATAATGCAGTCGTAGTCGAGTCTCTACCAAAATAAAAGGGCTATACTAATAAACCTATTGCCAATCCGCAAAAAGGAAAAGTGTTCAAGAAATAATGTCAGGACGGGTGAGCAGTTGGCTTCCCTTCCCCACGTTTTCAGCACAGAGCAAGGCGGCACGTTTGAACTTTGCACACACTCTGGCTTCTCTGTCACGTCACAAGGATACAGTTCAAAGCATAGATACCGAGGCCATTCTGACAGTCACTTTTCCTTTAACAGTCTCTTACTGCAGAGGGCCTACCGTAATAAATGGATATCGAAGTTTCATTCCTATCAGGATCTTCACATGAACAAGTTATTGCTTCAAATGTTTATCATTGGTGTCCCTCTTTCAGGCTTGGACCCTTTTTCCCACAATGTTTACGCTTGGTCTCCATCGTTCAGGCTCAGACCATGGATCTCCCTCGTTCGGGCTTGGATCCTCATGATATCAAAATCAAAGACTTTCGAATGTGCGATGGGTTTTGCTTAAACCGTTGCAGGACCCCTTCGATTCACTTCACACAATGTTCGTATCAATCTTTTGGCTTTCGTTTCGCTTGGCGGGGTACCTTACTGAGACCTTCGATTGAGCACACTCACAGTGCCAGACCACTCTGTTAACGGCCTCCTATCTTTCCTTCTCAAGTTAAAACATTCATCAGCAGTTTAGCTTTACTCGCATTTTTCATCACACACATTTAACAATGTCTGTTCTAGCGCTCGTTACACAGTGTTGCTGCTTGCAACTTTGACTTCAACACAGACCGGTGTAAGAAAGGCATGGTATCAAGATGGGACAGACACACGTGATCACAGTTCAAGGATGTTTATTGAACTCTTACAAGGTGTGATAAATTCCTATCTTTACCTAAATCTAAAGATGGGTTCAAGCTACAACCATCAAATGATAAGTCAGTCCTAGTGGAGTGTTATTAACATATAAGGGCCTATACTAAAAATAAAAAATTGCCAATCCTTACCGCTAATTACAAAGTGTGTGGGATAATGTTCATGAGAAGTGTTCACAAAATGATAAGTCAGGATGTTTAGGCCATTGGCCTCCCTTCCCCACGTTTTCAGCACAGGGCAAGGTGGTTCACGCAAGCACAGCACACTCTTGGACTTCGTCGGCATGAGGATACAGTTCCATTACCAACACCAGGGCCTTCTGTGCCCAAGTCTCTTAGCTTATCAAAGTCTCTTAATTCAGAGGGCCTGATGTACAAAAAAAAAAGTTATTTTACGAATAATATGGTCAGGTGAGTCACTCTTCACCCTGCATCCCCCTCAGCCGGGCTCCGATCCTCTGCTCCAATGCTTATAGATAATTCTTACAGAATATCTTCTCTCGGGTGACTCACGGTTCACCCCGGATCCCCCTCTTCTGGGCTCAGACCCCTTTTATACATCTAGTCTCTCTGTCGGTTTCAGACCAATTTTAGTTTGTATTAGCCAGAGCGCCAGATAAGATTTTGAGGTGGGAATATTTTACTCCCTATTTTTAAACTTTGAGAGTAAATGTGATTTTGAGAGTAAAAATGACTTTTCTCCTTTGCAAGATAGTAAAATGTATGTGACATCCAGCCGGCATGCGCAAAACCTGTATGGAAATATGAGGCAGCTTTCTGCTTTGTGACAGAACACACCTTTCATTTATTTCTCTAAGGTATGGCCATTTAATCTCTCCTGTATATATTTAAATGTTGAAAACACAAAAACCTAGCCAATTACATAGTAAAGCAAGCATGAATTGTAGTGTGTGTTTTGAGGTTCGATTGCAGAATTGTCTTTTGATGTTTAATGAAAGTCCTCATTTCCTGGAGCTATTACTCCCTAATGGTATGCCACTGTTATGATACAACCCTGAAGAGAGGCAAGGGACTCCATGCAAAATTCTGTATCGAATCTCATGGTCAAATGGTCATTTACATAGCGCTTTTGACAAAGCACTGTACATAGAACATATTTATCACAATTATCACCAAACCGAAGTCTGTACTGATTTATCAACCTTGAAAGGATGAAAGGCTGAGTTGGCCTTGCCGAGATTTGAACCTGCAACCTACAGACCACACACATATTGCAGCAGCAAGTGCTCAACCAGCTGAGCTATCTTATTGGCTAGGATCCTTTAGAGGTCGGTTAACTGAGTATCGACTGAGTTATAATAATCACAGTGCCTAGATGTTGGACGAACCATACATGAAGCGCTACATAAAGTTACATAGCTATCTGGATTATCACAGGGACAGGTATTGCTGACGTTTCTATTTCAATTACAAATGTAACTTTAATTTGTTTGTTTTTGAACATCTATTGCACTTCCTGGAGAGTCAGGTGTTGGATGTTTTAATTGTAGTCTTGAAGCTTTGAGAGGCTGGAACACCTGTGATTGGTGTAATGACAATCACTCACCCTTGAGCAAAGACTCTGCTGCCACTGACCATTTATAGTAATGTACCCCATTCACTGCAAGGTTGAATGGATGTAAAATAGATCATGCATAGTCATCATTTTACATACTGCTTTTATAATTACAGTGTAAATTAAAAGTGTAAACATGATCTGCCTTAGCATGACTATGCACACAACACAGGAACTCTTAAAATACAATTGTGCAATACTGGTTTGCTTTCACTGGAAGAAAAAAAAGATAATTTGTTACAAAATATCAATTCTCAATTGCAACTTAGTTTTCCATCTTATTAATTTTACAATCCTAAAATGCAAGGAAAATGAATATGCACAGTGCTTCTATTTGCTCCATGAGCAGCAACACACAGAAGCTGAGTGGAAAGAAACCATTCCTTTTATCAGTGTGCAGTTTCTTTTTTGAAAGGATTCAGAGAAATCCATTCTGGTTCATGGCTTGCAATTACATCAAAAGAAACCTGGTTTATGTCAATTAACCTGACCTTTGCACTTCCCTCTGCTCTAAACTTGTGTGTAAATGTACACATGAAAATAATAAAGCTGTTGTTTTTACATGATTTTCATGTATAAAAAGGACTGGTACGCACCTTATCTGGAGGCCTGATATTAGCTATCGAAGAGTTTTGAATGTGCACAGGATTTAGCTTGACCCTTTGCAGAACCACTTCGACTTCACAGTTAAACAATTTGTACACGCTCAGTTGGATACTAAAGAGAGACCTTCTGATGAGCACCCATGTGGCGCGGACCACTCTGTATATGGTACCTATCTTGGTTCCAAAAGTTCAATCACCTACGCCTCATCTTTCTTCATACAATGTTGCCGCTTGCAACCTTGGTCATAACACATTCTTGTCTGCTATCAGTCTCCCCGACTCACCGGCTGTGCTGACTTTACTGGCACTTCTTTGTTGTCGGAGCCAAGGACAGTACCACAACGGCAATCACTTCTCCATTGGCTTTCAATGCAGGAGGGCCCGGTGTACCTTCGACACACACTGCACCGATCTTCAGCTTTAATTCCCGGTCTTATATTTCTATTCCTCGAGGCCTCCTGAAAGTCGCGGTTCTTCTCCGGAAAGGTCAGGGGTAGTTCCCTCCTTGCAACCCTCTCTGGTCTTTGCCGCCTTTCTCCTCGTATCAAACTGCCATCTCAGAACTGCTGCTTCCTTATGCATTTTGCCTTGCTCAGAGTGTGCTTTTGTGCTCTGCCTTTTATCCATGTGGGGAAGTTTGATGGAACTCAGGTGTGTGTAATTATCAGTAATTGCCTGACTGCCTGACCCTTCTGTTGGGGGCATGTCCGGTGTACGGTTCAAGTGTTAGTCTATTTTCTCTTACAGTGAGCTGTCTGTGAGGAAGTGTTTGTGTCGGGAAAGGGGAGGGGGTCGAGTTCAGAAGTATCCCACCTGGTAGGATGGGGAGCAGGTGTTAAAGGAAAGGGGATACTGACCCCTCATCCAGGTGATCGTCCTGCACTGGTCCACCTCCAGGAACTGGATCCAAAAGCGATGGCAGTGTCCTGGCCACTTGGACGACAGATCCCTGGGGACTAGCGGATGAGAGACCTTCTGGTTTCTCACAGAGGTCTTGCTTCAGTCTCCCCAACTCGCCAGCTGTGTTGATCTCTGGTGCTTCTCTGTTCTTGGAGCCAAGGTCGATACCCCGTTGGCTGCTGCTCCTCCCCACCTTGATCGGTTATGCGGGAGGGCCTTCGGTATCTCCACCACACAATGCAGGATTCTTCATTCTGGTTTCCTGGCCTTATGCTTTCTGCCTCAAAGGTTTCTTGAAAGTAACGGTTTCTTGCTGAAAAGGCCAAGAGTATTTCCCTCCTTGTAAACCCTTCTTGGTTTCCTGTCTTTCTCCCCTCATTCAGCTGCCGACTCGAAACTGCTGTTCCTTCATGAGATTTGCCTCGCTCAGTGTGCACTCTTGTGCGCCACCTTTTATCCGTGTAGGGAAGTTTAATGGAAGTCAGGTTTGAGTGATTGTCAGTAATTGCCTGATTTCGCCTGACCATGGTAGTGGGACATGTCAGGTACATTGCTCGGGTTTCAGTCTGTTTTCTCCCAGAGCGGACTGTCCGTGTAAAAGTGTTGGAGAAGGGAAAGGGGGAGGGGGGTAAGTGTTCCATGGTAGGATGGGGTAAAGGTGTTACAGGGAGAGGGATACCGCGTCTCGCCATCCGGTGTCCCACTCCCCGAAGACTCCTCATCCAGGTGATCCTCCTGCACTGGTTCACTCCCAAAAACTGCTGAATTCATAAGCGATGGCCATGCGCGGGCCTCCTGAATGACTAGCAGGTGAGACCCCTTCTGGTTTCTCACAGGCAGTACATGCCGTTAATGCCTATGATGGGCCCTGCAGATTATTTAATGAAGATCCATGTTCCCATATACCAAGCTTTTACATCGAAAGCTAGATTTAGGGCCTCATCATGAGTTGGGCGTTATGCGGGCGCTAGCGTTACCGCCGGAAGAAGTGGTGCAAATAGCACCGCATCACAAGTATACGGGCCCGCGCACACAGCCCGGCGGTAATGCTAATTGTCCCTGACAAACGCTGCCAAGCACCCTACTGCCCGAAAACTCAGCGCTACCACCGAGCGCTGGCACAATTAGCGCATGCTATTAGCGCCAGCGGGAAATGCGTCACTGCCAGAACGGGAAGCACAGCTGTGCCCATTTTGGAAATCACAATCCATTCAATATCGGAGCCCTTGACAGCCATCCACACTTCTACACCATCCAACATATCTCAGGATATGCAAGGGGCAAGGCAGCCCAAGATTGTCTCA
This sequence comes from Ambystoma mexicanum, assembly GCF_040938575.1. Taxonomy (NCBI): domain Eukaryota; kingdom Metazoa; phylum Chordata; class Amphibia; order Caudata; family Ambystomatidae; genus Ambystoma; species Ambystoma mexicanum. Next base: position 1,314,178,333 of record NC_090931.1, on the reverse strand, counting down.
AAAAACAAAGTTCACTGATGCTGAACTCATTGTCCTGGTGGATGAGGTTGTAGCCCACCATGCAGAGCTAAATGGAGCCAGGCAGAAGAAGACATCCTCCCAGCGCTACATCCAGATCTGGTAGGCAGTGAGCCAGAAGGTGTCGGCAGTCTGATGTGTCCCCTGGGCCTGGGAAGACTGGCGCATGCATTGGAATGACTTGCAGGTCCAGGTCGGAGGAATCCTGTCCCGCCATTGCCAGCAGGGGGAGGCTCACCACCTATACTGGACCTGACACGCTGGGAGGAAAGAAAGTAGCACTGTGATCAATTTGGAGGGGATCAAGTGAGTTGGATAAGCCAAGGCGGGCACCCAGAAGCTGAAGGTAAGTCAACCCCCCCCAATCCAAATGTAACAGCCCAGCACAGCAACCCCCAGTGGAACTACGCATGAGCCGGGCACTGCGAATGGGGGCAGTGTGTGGGAGCCACGACAGGCACCTACATCAGCCCCCATGTGTCAGTGCACCAAGGCCACTCCTGTGAGCCAGAGCAGTAGGGTGGGCATCCAAGGAACACATCCAAGCGCCATGCACCACCCAGCCATGGTGGGGGCGCAGCAGTGCCCCATTGGTACCTGGCAGTGACAAGTACCAGCCTCCCCCCACCCCCCAAATCATGTGTACCTTGGCCATCAGATGCTTGCAAGTCAAGCAACAGCTATGCCACCAATGTACACCTGCCATGCCTCCACATCGTTGGCAAACCACAACCAGACGCATGGCAAAGTGTGCTGGGGTGTTGATGGTGGGTGGGGGGAGGGGGATAGTTTTCTGGGATGGTGGTGGTGGTTGGAGGGAGGGGGGAAAAGTGTGCTGGGTTGTTGTTGGTGGTGGTGGGTGGGGGCAGGGAGGATTGTGTGCTGGGTTGTTGGTGGTGGGTGGGGATAGGGGAATGGGGTTTGACCAATAGTTAGATTTAAAAAAATGTTGACCAAATGACATGCGAGGACATACATGATTGTGTTCTTGTGCTCTTTATTCACACTGTGCAGGATGTGTACTGGGTCAGGTAAACACACTGAAAGTAATTATCTATCAACGCCTGTCGGGCTACTCTTCTTTCCCTAACTTCATCCCTGTGGGTGTCTGCCCTGGCGGTTGCCGTATGGTCATCATTTCCGTCTTCCTGTGGGTGTGGCCTGTCAGCATCGGGGGCGCAGAGGGGGTTAAAGGAGCATTCGTCCTTAGGCAAATATTATTGAGCATAACACACACCAAGAATATTTTCCCTATTTTGCCAGGGGCATACATCAGGGCCCCTCTAGTGGGGTCTAGGCACCTGAATTGTGCCTTCCGGAGTCCAAATGTGCGCTCTATGCAAACGCGGGTCTGGCTGTGGGCATGGTTGTAGGCGGTTTCATGTGGTATACGTAGGACACGCACAGGGGTCATCAGCCAAGCCAGCAGCCGATATCCGGAGTCACCTGCACAGGGTGTAATACGGACATCAGTCATTTGTCTTGTGCATGGGTCTGCAATCTCAATGTATCTGGCAATTGTTAGCTGTGGGGATTCTTGTGTGCATCCGGGGCATACAATGTGTGTGTGATGGATGTGCATCATTTATATATTATGTCATTAATTACTTGTCCTGTACACGTGCAGTGACTTTGTGGTGGGTGTTCTGTGGTGTGTCCCAGGTGACTGCACATGGGCAGATGGCTGTTATATGGGTGGACATGCTGTTGGGTGCTGCTGTGTGGAACTGCGCAGTGACACATTCAAGTTGCATCGCGGTACATGTTGTCTGATGTGTCGTCGTGATGGCAGCGGTGTGTGTCCATCACCATGTGTGTGTGCAGGTGTGTCAAACGTGCACATGCACCCTTCGATGCCCCCCCCCATCGATGTTGCAGGGGCTGCACGGGTGCTGCCAGTGCTTCCTCTTGACATGCAATGCTTCCTGGGGATATCCCCACATTTTTTAATTGCGCTTCAATGTGCATCTGTGCCGAGGTTTGCCCTCTGTGCCTCTCCATGTATCCCGATAGTGTGCTGTTGCATTTGACCATGGAGTTGTGGGTGGATCCTGGGTAGCGGGCACAACAGTGGGTTATGATGAGGTCAGGACCATAGGCCACCTGCACGTTCATGTAGTAGTAGTGCTTGTGGTTCCTATAGACAACCTCATGGGCCTGGGGTGCCACCAACGCAACATGGGTGCAGTCGATGGCTGCTATCACATTGGGCAGTTGTGCTGTGGCATCAAAGTGTGCCTTCATGTCATTCAGCTGGGTCTGGGTGGTGGGCAGTGCGATGTGTTGGTTGATATGGCACAGAAGGGCACCCAGCACTTGGCCACGGACTGCACAGAATGTTGACTGGGCCATGCCATGCATCATGGCCACGGAGTGCTGGAAAGTGCCAACCCCAGGAACTCAAGGACTGCCCTCAGCTTCACCAGTGGGGGCACAGCTGTGTGGATGTTAATCCTGCTCCCAATTTTTTCATCTATTGTGGCCAGCAGCTCAATGATGGTCTCCCTGTCCAGGCAGTATTCAGTTACCAACTCGGTGTCTCCGAGGACCCAGGGTGATGGTCTGACCCTGGGGATGGGTGCTCACCTTGCTGGGGCTGCTCTCCTCCTCATTCCATCCCCACCCCCTTTACTCCTGTGCCCTGGCCTGGTTGTCCTGCATCTGAAGCTCCAAGCGCAGCCTGGGCAGCTGTCTGGCCCAGCTTGCAATGAGTAATGGCAGCATTGTGTTGGAAACAGTGTTTGGGGCCTGGGTGGGTCTTATGTAGCCCTATGGTGTATATTGAGTTCACCTGCGGCTTGATTCCTGGCACCTGGATTCATTTACCTCCAGCTGGAGGCTGCAGGTAATTCTCAGCTGTATTGGTGCCGGTTTTTGACGCTAATACCGCAGAGAATGCACTTACAATACTGCTGTATTTGTGCATTGTGTTGTTGGCCCTGTTAGTGTCGGCTGTAATTGCACCGGTAGTTTTTGGCACTGGCAGTATTTGCGCCGGCTCGTGATCCGGCAGAGCGGTATTGGCAGCGCTAATACCATTACCGCCGGATTTAAGGGTTACCGCCCAACTCGTGATGAGGCCCTTAATATTCTGCCAGTCGGGGAAGTGCCGTGAAATTGGTGGAGGGGTACACCTGGGAATTGTAAATCCGACTGCATGTGTGCGATGCTGGAAACTGTTAGCCATTTTGTTTTATTATGTCCTTTATTCAAGGATCCCAGAGCAAAATCTTTACTTAATATTCTCAGGGAAAGTGGAATTGGGTCATATTGTTTGGTAATGTTGTTTTTGCTAAGTAATACACGCTCAGTCGTTCTGTTTGCCTTTGTACATTTTCTGAAAAATGCATGGTGGAGAAGAAGGAATCTGTGGAAAGGTCGGCTTGAGGTTTCCTAATTTCACAGTCTATTTTTATAATGCAATGCCATGTGAAGGATGTTGTGCTTTCATGCTTTGTGGATTTTAAGTCTTATTTTTATCAATTTCTTTGCTAAAGGTTTTATGCTGAATTGCTATTGTGATGTAAATGTTGGATTTGTAGATATGCAATATTATCCGAAATAAACTTGACTTGACTTGGAGCCTTGTTATACCAGACCAGGTAGGAAACTTAAATCATTAGATCAATGCGGGCCCTTAACGTTCAGACCTTGCTATAAAACATGGACTCTGTCCTTTCAGAGCCACTGAAATCAAACTGCAAAGAAAGTGGTTGAGAAGGTTCTGCAAGGGGACCTCTCACCAAAGCAGTGAAAGTGCAGTGCCCAGCTTGCTGACAGACACCATAGCAGGAGACCCAGTAACATTGTTTGCCCATCATTTGGAGGAGGCTACAACGGAGCAATGGGCTTTGCATATAACTGGTGAAAAAACATTCCTTTCCTGTACCCTTTCCTCCATCCAACATGGCGACAGTATCGGAACCTTTGGCAGCAAAACTCTGAGCTTCCCCTTTAAATTTAGTCTGGCTCTTGGGGGCGTGGCAACGTCCACCTAGGCCCCACCCTCCGGCCCCTCAGCTCAGTCCCTTTTTCCACACAGACAGTGTCAGACCTGGCAGCTAGGCGAAGAGAGGTTTTGACTTTCCGCTGGCCCTCTGTCTTGAGTGCCTGGGGCCCGACCACCGCTGGGCTGCATGTGTGCCATGCAGCGCTCTCGGTCACCGGGCATTGAAGAATCGGTTGTCCCGTTGGAGGGAGATCTGCCACTCACTCATGACCCACGTCAAGACAAGGTAAGCCTTTTGTTTAGTACAGAGACTTTTTCCCTGGGGCTTTCACGGGCAAGGCTATCTTGGATTTAGGTTCTGGTAGGCCCAAGGATGCTAAGGTTACTGGCTCCCAAGTTGAGGGGCCCAGTGGCTTGTCCGGGCGATCCGCTGGTAGACCCGAAGCTATCAAGGCTACCAGATCCCAAGTCGAGGGGCTCAGGAGCTCTACCGGTTGGTCCACAGAAGGGCGATCAAGTTCGTTGTCCACATCGGCCCCAGGGTTCAAGGGATCATTGTGTTCTACCTCCAAGAGTCAGTCCTCAGCACGACTACCAGCTCAGCCACTGAGGGCACACAGCCTACTGGAGCGGCCTGTGAAGTTGTGAGTTAGGACGATTCGACTAGTGGCCAGGAAGCCGGGGGCTCAGAGCCTTCCAAAGTGATCTCTGAGGTCGACGCTTCTGCTTCGGGTTCAAAGCCAAAGGTGTGTCCTCCCATGTCAGAGCGGGAACGTGGCAAGGGGTCTTCGAGCTCTCCTGCACAGGGCGTGGCACAAGGCCCCAAGATGGCGGATAGGCACGTGGCGAAGTATGCTAGGCCGGCGGCCATCTCGGATTAGGATAAGGGCCATCTCGTGCTCTCGCCTGTTCAGTGGGACATGCAAGAAGGTTCCAGTCCCCTTCTGTCTGGAAGCAGCGGCAGAGTTTATGGTACAGGCGTTTGGGCTCCTCAAGGATACATTTATCCATCTCAGCCTTACGGCTACACGTCTCAGTGCTCTGATCAGGAACAGAGGACCAGCGCCGCAGAGGGCCGGCCCCCTCATGATGCGGTGGCTTGATTGGACTGCTTCGTGTGCGCTTCCACCTCCTCATGCGTTCCCCACAGGTGACAGGGCTCATCAGTTAAGGAGGTGATCCTGCAGCTCGCCCCTCCTAGGCCCCCACCTCTGGGCCTTTCGCTGGCTTCACTCCTCCGGTCCAGGCCTTACTGGTTATCCAGACCCCGCCTCCTCCGCCTCCTGTACCACCAACGCCTCTCCCCTCTGCAACCATTGGATCTGTCTTCGGGTCCCGATCAGGGGGGACCCTGCCGGCACCTGCGTCCCAGGGCCCGGACCCCCATCAGTCTGGAAATGAGGGGGGGGTGATGACGACGAAGCCCAGTGTGACAAACCCTTGGCATCTGCAAAGGCCTTTCATGACTGCCTTCAGGGTCTTGCAGAGTTCTTGGGGGGTCCTCCAGCAGAGGAAGCCCCCCAGGAGTCGGGAGTGCTAACAGAGGTTTTGAGCAAGCGCACCACAAGCCGTTCAGGCATTCCGCACCAGAAGGATGTCCTGCAGGTGGCGAGAAAGATCTGGGGAAGGCCAGGGCCAACATCCAGACAAACAAGAAATTAGACATAAGATTACGGCTTAATGATGCGGATCCTGCCCTACTGGCCTTCCACCCTCAGCCTCACTCTTCAGTGGTGGCTGTGGCCTCGCTATATTCTAAACCTTCGTCTTAATCTTGTGGCAAACTTTGCTATGCCAGCTCAGGTCTGCATTTGCGGCAGGCTAATGCGGATGTCCTATTAGTCGCGGCTAACCAGAAGCTGTGGCGAGAGCTTGGGGAGTTTCTGCCTGACCTCCCTCTGGAGAGGCAAGCCTCCTTCAAGGCCGGCCTGGTGGACGCCTGGTCGATTGCGCAGGACCTCATAGAGTTCTCGGTCTCCCAACACCAACACAGCCGCCAGCAGAGGGCTGTGCCTGGGGGTCGACATGAGACGGACGGCGTGGATGCATGCCACAAAAATCTCGTCTGATGTGCAAGAATGGATCCTGGATCTTCCCTTCGAGGGTGTGTACCTTTTTAATGAAGAATTGCCAAAGACGAAGACCTCTACACAAACCGCCAAGTCATTGGCCATCCTGACTAAGCCAGGGAAGAATCCCTTCCTGCAATCTCAGGGCAGCACCAACTTCAAACCCCGCTCTTTCACCAGCTTCAAAGGGTTTCAGGACCGCGGTGCACATAGCCCTGCCAGGTCGCCAGTGACCACAGGAGGAAACAGCAGAGGACTGTGCATGTTTTTTTCCACTGCCCCTCATCCGCCCCTGCCTCAGATGCCAAGAAGCAGTGACGTCCTGGTCGGGGAACACAGCTCACCTGTACAGGGCTAGCTGGCTCTCTTCCAGGGCAGCTGGAAGCGTTAATTCAAGAGCCTTGGATCCTCTCCATAGTCGCCATAGGCTTCAGTCTCCTTCTTCCTTTTGCTCTACCTTCCTCTCCTCCTCTTTGTCAGATTGTGTCCTTCTACGGGAGAGCCTTTCCCTTTTGGAGATGCAGGTGGTGGAACTGGTTCCTCAGTCAGACAGGGGCTCTGGTTCCTACACCATGATTTTTGTGATACCCTAGAACAACCAGGCTGACCTGAGGGTAGTCCTGGACCTGTCATTTCTTAACCTGTCTTTACCGTTTGAACTCTTCAAGATGATTACTCCCGCGCACATAGCAGAATCTATGGCTGCGTTTGCAGCATGTCACTTCCCGAGTACCTGACGCTATACCAACCAATACCTTAATGACCCTGCTCTTTGGCTGGAACACTTTGCAAGGAAACCTACCCCTAATCAACCTTGTTCCCTCTCGCTTAAAAACAAGAGACTAGGCTCAAGATTCCGCCTATTACACACCTGCAGCAATAACTCCAAGCACACTATACATTCACCACCTCGCTCACCTTCACCTACGACTACGCTGAAATCCACTACTACAGCAGCCAAACCGCTACAGATCAAGGGTGCCCTTATTAACGCCAGATCTCTTCCAGCTCACGCACTAGACATCACAGACATCATCACAGCCCTAGAACTTGACTTTATTGCCATCTCCCAAACATGGCTACATGCGGCATCCGGACCTTAACTGTCCCTGGCCTTACTGCCAGACTACGGCATCACTGCCCAATCCAGAGGCGGTGGAGTGTCCTTCATTCACAAAAACTCTCTCGGTCTGAGAGTGTCGACCAACTCCAAACTCGAGTCAGCCAAACTACTCTGTCAAAATACCACTAACGCCCAACCAAACCGCCACCCTCCACCATATCTACAGACCCCCGGGTCCTGCACCTTCCTTTGTTGGTGAAATATCCACCCTTCTCCTTGACAAAACTAAAACCAATTCGCAAATTATCATCCTAGGCGACCTCAATCTGGGATTTGGTGACCCTAAAGACTCTACTGCATCTGACCTGGAGAATGTACTAACTGACTTCGGCTTCACCATGCACATTCATGAACCTACCCATACTAAAGGTAGGACCCTTGACTGGTTAGCCGGATCCAATTGCAATATCAATGTCCTTTCCAATACCCCCTGTTTATGGTCTGACCACCACATAATTTCCTTCAATATTGAAGCAGCCCCGCGTGCCCCGACCTTGTTAGCTCCAGCCCTCCCCACCAGAAATAAAAGGGACATAACCAAGGAGAAACTTCTCCCATTGCTACTCCCATTTCTCAATGCTGCCACACACACCTGCACCGACCCTACGTCCTTAGCAGACACCTACAATCATAGTATGCTCACGGCTATAAATTCCATTGCCCCTATCAAACTCAGGAAGTCTAAACCACGTGCACATCTCAACTCTTGGTTTACTCCTCAGTTAAGAGTGCTCCACAAAGCTAAACGTTGCACTGAAAATCGTTGGAAAAGTCACCCCTCTGATGAGCATAAAGACGGTTTTATCCTTGCTTCCCTCTCCTAGAAAGATGCCACTCTCACTGCTAAAAAGGAGTCCCTTAATAACCGCATCTTGCAAGCAGACTCGAACACAAAATAACTTTTTAAGATCTTAAAAGAACTCGAATCTCCAGCCACCTCCCCTGACACTTGCATTAAAGTCAGTAAATGGTGTGCTAACATCCAGTCCGCTCTGCTGAATAAAATCTCTACAATCTAAAATCAAAGTCAAATAAGGCGGTCTGAAGCTGGACAACTGTTCACCCAGCCCTGTAAGGGTTGTCCCTCTAGATTCTCCCATTATTAAACCTTTTGCCTTCTCCCCACTCACTATTGCTGAGGTAGAAGACATCATCAAAAGAATCAAAGCTTCAAACTGCTTGGTGATCCGTGCTCTGCTCCTATCATTAAGGAATCTGCCCACGACTTGGCCCCATTCATCACGGCCTTCATTAATTCCTCTTTTAAGAAAGCACTGTCCCCGACAACCTCAAGGACGCATGGGTGATCGCACTGCTTAAAAAACCATCCTTAGACCCATAACCACCGTCCCGTTTTTGCTCAAGGTCTTAGATCGTGCGGCATACCTACAGATCCAAGACTACTTGGAATGCAGTAATCTCCTAGGTCTACGACAATCTGGATTCCGCCCGAGACATGGGACTGAGACAGCTCTGATAGATCTAAAAACCCAAATTGGGAGACCACCAGGGGGCGCAGACATGCAGGCAGCCTAAGCCCGTGTCTCCCTCTCCAGCGACAACGAACGCCGAACAAACTTTCCAAAAAAGACCGAACGCAACGCGAAAAATGCACAAGACCGATCGTGAATACTCTGGGACAAAGCACGAGAAGACCGAAGAAGAATCGGAAGCGTCTTCCCAGTAAACGCGGTCTCGGAAGACAGACGATCGGAGCCGTCACATCAACGACAAAGATGGCGGCCGACTAACAGAAGCCGAGACTACAAAATACCCCGAGGCGGACGCAAGCGAAGTGCCCTGCATCCACGAGCCACAATCCGGCCGCAGCAGAAACAACGCAAGGGACAACTGGTGAGGAGTGCGGGGAGGTGCGATTGAAAAGCCCCAAAAAGTGGGGAACGGGCTTCCATGGCTTCACCCGCCCCTCCCCCCCATTGAACTGCTTGAAGCGCTCATCCCAGTCCAACCAGGCTCCCGGCTAAGGTCGCGCTGAGAGCCTCTTCATAAACAGGCCAGAGGCGACATACGCGGCAAAAGACTTGCGGTTCCGCGTTGCCGGTGGGGGGGAAAAAAAAAAAAAAAAAAAAAAAAATAATAATCCAGGTGCTTATTATACCAGCAAGAGGGCCACACAAAAGAAATGGGAGGCCGCACCAAAGCTGGCATCACCGCCAGTTAGCTCGTTGCACAGCTACCACGGATCGCTGAGAGTGTGTGGATACCCCCACGCACTCAAATAATAAAGCACCGGTGGCCATCTCACTCCAACCTGGCACCGGGCTTCATTCAGGCCGCGAACCCTTCGACGAGAGGGACGGAGACCCCCAGCGACACGCATGGACAGAGCACTGGCACTCTCACACAGCAGTACAAAACCCCAACGCCCAGAGAACTTTGCAAAGTGATCTCAGCCCACCGCGGCACGCGTGCACAAAGTATAGAGAAATACTTTGGAAAGCTCTGAACCACATAAGCAAAAAAGGAGATCCTGCATCGAGGCTAGCGACGCCTCCCATCGATTCACCGCACCACCACCACAGAACTCGGAGAGCACAGGGAGATTCTCACGCTGCCAGACAATAGAGCACCAACGCACTGCACCGGTCGTTGTCACCCTGAACATCGCTGGTGGGAGTATTACTTACTCCAAGTCGACACTAAAACACCCGTCAAAATCCACGCACAAGCTGGATCCAGCCACCCTGGCAACATTGCGCAGGTTCAGTCGTCCAAACGAGGCAATGGAGCAGAATGAAGTGCAAAGCTCCTCGGAGATACCAGGTAACGACCGTGACAGTGCCACAAAATCCGACATCCGCCTCCTTCTCGGGGAGATTAGGTCGATAAAGACAAGCCTCACAGAAACTGTAACTGACCTCCAATCTAAAATGGCCAAGGTAGAAGACAGGCTGGACGCCGTGGAGAACGTCCAGCAATCAGGGGACATTCTCACCATGCAGTACGAAGCTCGGCTTCAAGACCTAGAGCAGAAGGAACGAGATATGGAGTCCAAAATGGACGATCTGGAAAACCGGGAGCGGAGATCCAACATAAGAATCATGGGTCTCGAAGAAACGCAAGGGGAAACCCCAACCAGCTTGGAGAGCAAAATAAAATCCCTGATTCTATCTCTTTATGAGGGCGAAAACCCCCCAGCAATACAATTCGACAGGGTACACAGAGCGGGAGGCCCACCGCGCGGACCCCGCTCAGTCCTTGTTAAATGCCACTATTACACGCAAAGGCAAGAAATTCTAGCAAAAGCAAGAAACAAGGACACCATAAACTTCGAGGGCTCAAAGGTCAAACTCTTCCAGGACCTATCCGCAATGACCCTGGCTAAAAGAAGAGGATGCCGGCCCCTGACGGGGTGGTTGCAGGAAAGGGGAGTCCGCTATCGCTGGGGACACCCTTTCTCACTCTCTTTCGAATACGATGGTGAGGAGTTCAGGCTCACGTCGATCGAGGAGGCGGAAAGAGCTCTACAACACCTGCAGGTCTCAGGGGGAGATGAGAATTCCGAGCCCAGAAGAGAACCAACAGGCCCATTGCGCGATTCAGCACCAAAACCACCACGACGAGGACGAGCGCAATCCAAATGGAAATTTAAGAAACTTAACACTCCTTGAGAAACACCTATGGAATGCACAAGCACAGCAACTCTCGAGGCCTACGAGGGAAAACCGGCTTTGATCTTACCCACCGCAGTACCACAGGCTAATAGTAGATTGGACATTTGTCATGTTAGAGTTAAGGCCACGGACCCATATAAGTTAATAGTTGCACTAAGCAGGCCGCATTAATTGTTCATGTTTTAGGTTAAAATATAAGTAATGTCGCTGGAGAGGGGCCCCTTTAGTGTGGCCCTTCTATGAAAAGGGCGTCTCATTCTCACACAAATGAGATGCTCCCGAGAGCATCTCGCAGGGGAGGGGAGGGAAGGGAGGGAGGGGGGAATAAGCAATCCTACAGAACAGAAAAATTGACACGTCACGACACTTTACACATGGGGGGTCCTTTTCAATACAGCAATAACCAAAAACAGGTGTTAAAAACAGAGCTACCTCAAAAGCAGCAGATAAAGGGAGCACAGTACAAGATCCACACTGGTCAGTATGGCTAGAACTTACGGAATCGTCTTCGGTTCCCTTAACGTTAAGGGCCTCAACTCCCCTCAAAAAAGGTCAATGTTATCCCGCCAATTTAGACAATCCAGAGTTGATATACTTTTCATCCAAGAGACGAAATATACCCAAGGGGAAGAACGTAAAATTGTGGGCAGGGACATGGAAGACTCAATATGGGCATCAGGCCCACGCAAGAAAGGAGGGGTAGGAATACTATATAGGAAATCCCTGAGCCTCCAAATAGACCACATACATAGAGATAAAGAGGGCAGGTTCGTAGCTCTGAAAGGCAGGATGAGAACACGTAAGGTTACTCTCTGCTCTGTATATGCCCCGAATCAAGCCCAATCCACCTTCATCGAACCATTGCTCGATTTCCTAGAGGACTGGCGAGAGGGCACCCTGATTTGCGGGGGAGATTTCAATGTAGTGGCAGAAAGAGAAAAGGATTGGCTCTCAATGGCACAGAATGTCCACCCCCCCAGCCACCTGCAAGGCGATAGATTCCGAAGCTCGCTAAGAGAACATCACCTAATTGACTCCTGGCGCACAACACACCCAGAGGATAGGACATACACCTTCTACTCTCCCCCGCATCAAACGCTCTCAAGAATAGACTATATAATACTGGGAGCAGAGGAGGAAAGCGCTATCCTGAAATCCACCATAGAAATTGTAGCCTGGTCAGACCATGACTTATGCACTGTAGAGCTAAACTTCGGCCCATTGCCCAACCCCGAGCGCAGATGGATTTGTAATGACTTCTTGTGCAGAGATCTAATATTTAAAGAGACCCTGGCAGAAGCCATCACTAACTATTTTGAAGTAAATGACGTTAATAACATGCCACTAAACACAGTATGGGAGGCAGGAAAAGCCACAATCAGGGGGCTCCTCATAGCAGAGGGTGCAGCCAAAAAAAGGCTCAAGCAGCGTAGAGAGGGGGAATTGAGAACAGAGATAACATCTCTAAAGAAGACTCTGAGGCAGAATCCAACTCACGAGGTAGACTTAATAGATCAAATCAAGGGACTTAGGGGAGAATTAAAAGACATATGGCAGGGCAAGGCACTCACGCAGCTTAAGTACCTAAAACAGAAGTTCTTCGAGAAGGGGGATAAGGCCCACACAATGCTAGCAAACCAACTCAGAAAACAAAGAGCGGAAAGAGCAGTCCATAAGATTAACAATGAATTGGGTACCCCCCTCACTGGTCCGCAGGACATAGTCAACCGATTTGCTAAGTTCTACTCAGAACTATACACAACAGAAGGAGACGAACACACCCCGGCTATAAACCCATATTTATCCGTTCTCCCCCGACCAACAATAACGGAAGAACACCTGGGAGTACTAAATGATCCAATCACCACCTTCGAAGTTCAGGGAGCAATTTCGAAACTAAAAGCGGGCTCAGCACCGGGACAAGATGGCTACACACCGGCCTTCTATAAGACTAATAGTACCTCCCTGACCCCCTTCCTTACTAAATTATTTAATTCAATTTTGGAGACGGGCCAGGCACCTAAATCGTTTACTGAATCCATAATTATTGTCATTCCAAAGGAAAATAAAGACCCCCTGGAATGCTCATCATATCGCCCTATCTCCCTCATTAATGTAGACGCCAAGATCTACTCTAGCATCTTGGCGGCACGGTTAGCGGTAGTCTTGCCACAGCAAATTCACACCGACCAGGTCGGGTACATAAGGGGAAGGCAGGGAGCAGACAACATCAGGAAGACCCTGGATCTCATGGCGACACTGCGAGAGGCGGGAGAAGGCCCCCTGCTCCTATCGATCGACGCCGAGAAGGCGTTTGACCGCGTGGAGTGGCCCTTTTTGCGGGCAGTATTGGGATGGGTCGGCCTGGGAAGTACATGGATCCAAGGGGCCAAAGCACTCTACCACTCTGCTCAAGCAAGAGTATCTATTAATGGTCTCACCTCGACGTCATTCACCCTTACACGAGGCACGAGGCAGGGTTGTCCGCTATCCCCCTTAATATACGCATTAGTTATTGAACCATTTGCCCAAGCCATAAGATCAAGCCCCCTGATTCATGGAATTCCACGAGGAGGAGAGGAATACAAATTAGCTATGTTTGCGGATGACATCTTATTATACCTCACCCGACCCGGGGAATCCATACCCGCCCTCTTTCAAGAGATACTCCGCTATGGAGCTCTCTCGGGCTTCAGAGCTAACTTGCAAAAAACCATTGCGGTTCCACTAAAACCTGACATCGCAGCACTAGAGCAATTGAAGGCGGACTGGGGATTCTTGGTGCAGGCCCACTCTGTAAAATACCTGGGCGTAAACATAACCGTTCCCATATCAGGCCTATTTGAAGCCAACTACGTCCCTCTATGGAAAACCATTCAAGCAGACATACACAGATGGGCGAGGTTACCGCTATCCTGGGCAGCCCGCTTCACCTCTATAAAAATGAATGTCCTACCTCGATTATTGTTCTTGTTTCAATCCCTCCCCATAATAGTACCGGAGCTGTTCATGGCGGAAGTCAAACGAGCGCTCCTAAAATATCTCTGGGCCGACAAGAAACCAAGAATCCCATATTCCACAATGATTCAACCCAAAGAGTCAGGGGGCATGGGATACCCAGATTTAGAAGAGTACTACAGGGCAACTCAGCTCAGAGTTTTATCAGACCACCTCTGGGAAAACCCCGAAAAACAATGGGTAGCCATAGAAAACGACATTTTTGCACCAGTCACCTTGGGAGATTGGATGTGGGTTCCTCTACCAGCAATGACCCGTAGGATAAGAGAACACCCAATCCTAAAAGTCTTATGGTCTCTATGGCGCCCTTCTCGACAAATGAAAGGAGTCACGACTTGGCCCTCCCCTCTCAGTCTCATCTGGGCTTCCCCCATCCGTGATCTCATAACAGACGTACAGCGCTTTCAGCCCTGGCTTGACGCAGGGTTGACGCGGGTGGGCCAAATGTGGAGAGAAGGCAAATTTATTTCTTACGAAGAAGCGAGAGAGCCAATGCGTGGAAACGAGGTGACCCCTATGCTATACCTGCAGCTAAGAGGTGCTCTGAGCGATGCTAGGTGGGGCACAAAGTTAAAACGCCCCCTTACTCCATTTGAGCAGATACTAAGCGTCCCCCAAACAATGAAAGGCCTGATCTCACGTATGTACAAAACCTTACTCATGAGGGGATGTCTGAAACGCCCCCAATCTGAAGCCAGGTGGGAACAAGAATTAGGCCTAACTGAACAACCGAAAACCTGGGACACCATATATAGAGCAGTGTGGACATCATCTATCTCAGTCCAATATAAAATGCACAATGCACGCTTGCTGGTCAGATGGCATTATACTCCCCAAAGACTGTCCAGGATGTTTTCCGGAACGTCTCCACTCTGTTGGAGAGGATGTGGTGAAACCAGTGATTACTGGCATCAATGGTGGAGCTGCCGAGTAGTGCAGACGTACTGGAAGGAGGTCTTGGGCTGGATACAAGCCATAGATGGAATACACAGGGACTTAACTCCAATCCTAGTCCTGTTCGGAGTAGAGCCAGACGGAGAGGATTCCAATGTAATACTCACACATATGCCCCGCAACTTAATGCTAGCAGCAAGGGTCTGTCTGACAATAAAATGGAAATCCCCATCCCTGCCCACAAAGAACGACTGGGTCACCAAAGCGCACGCCATCTTTGAAATGGAAAGCCTTACAGCAACAATCCAAGAATCTAAGAGGAACATAAATACGATATGGCTGCCCTTCTTAGAATTCTACTCAGTGCATAGGGACACCATGAGACGAAGCAACAGACACACACCGACATGATCGGCGAGAAACATATAGAAAACTGCCCCCACCAGCTAGCTAACCCATACAGGATAGCCAACAAAGTAAGATTTTGAGCACTGCACCCAACACAAAGGATCTCACTTGTAAAAGTTGAAAAAAAGCACCACACAATCTGTTTGATAGGACTCGACCATATCTGTATCAGAGCGAATTCAGGGGAAGGAGGGAGGGGAAAAAGGGGAGAGGAAGGAGGGTGGGGGGGGGAAAGGGAGGGGGGGGGGCACAAGTGTTAATTTGGTACTTATGTGCAAGTCATCTTTTTTTCGTTATCGGTTTTTTGCCAGTTTAAGTTTGTCAACACTATGAACGATCTAAGATACAAGCATTATTGTAATGGACACGCACTATTTGAAACTTGTTGAAATGCAAAAAAAAAAAAAAAAAAAAAAATATAAGAAAACAATAATAAAAATATATTTAAAAAAAAAAAAAAAACCAAATTGAGGTCCTGAAAGACAATGGGAAACTAGCAATGCTACTTCTCCGAGACCTCTCGGTGGCTTTTGATCTGGTCAACCACCAAATCTTATGCCGGCACCTTCATTCTGCTGCCCACTTCTCGGACTCAGCCACGGCATGGATCAAATCCTTCCATTAGGGTCTTCTCACCCTCTGCAGCCGCTGACCCCGCTCCAATTCACTACGGCGTTCCCCAAGGTTAATGCGTGTCACCTACACTTTATAACGTTTTCACTAAACCGCTCTTTGATGAACTTGATTATCTGGGTGTCTCCTATACCTACTATGCTGATGACACCCAGATACTCATCCCCATCACTGGTGACTATTTAGTTGATACCAAGGCCTTGAACGACGTTTATCTGGTCATCCAGGATGGCCCAACATGAACTATGCCTCAACGATGACAAGACGGAGCTTCTCATCCTGGGCTCCTCGCAGCGTCTTAGCAAACTAGATCCTTCCTACCAGTCATTACTCCTACGTCCCGTCCCCTTTCCTCCATACTTGTGGGACATCTCTCCGTCCTGTTGGACGGGACCGGAGCACTTTGTAAAAAGCATCCAAATTTTTTTCAAAAATGTGCCCCTCCTCTCTTTCCTGCGTGGGGCCCGGCACACGGCCGTAACCCCACCCACCTTGGCTCCGCCCCGCGCATCGCCCATCAGTCCTTTTCTGCACTCAATCGGGGCCGGACGCACTTGTATCCTCGGAAGGTTTTCTTCCCTTTTTTCCTCTCTGGCTCTCGCTGGCGTTCGTTTACTAGCCTGTCTGTCTTTCAAATTAGACTTTCCAGATTGTTCATCGTGTCACTGTCGCTTCGCGAGGGCGGATCCCCATCCTCTTTGTTTAGAGTGCTTTGGTCCGGAACACCGTTGGGACTCCTGTTTTTACTGTGACTCCCTTTCGGTCCAGGCACTTCAGCGTCGGTTGGAGCGGTGGGAGGAGGTGTTCCGACGAACTCCTCCTTTGCATTTTCAGGCGTTCATCGACGAGAAGAAAAAACACCTGGTAAGTTCTTTACTTTTCAGAGCACCCCGATCGGGGGATACCTTCCCGGGTTCCACTCGGTCCGGGAGGGGCGTTGTGCACTCTGTTAGCAGGGTTCGCCCTCAGGTGCCCGTTGGGCCTAATAATTCTACTGGAGTTTTCTCCGAGGGTCTCCGTAAGGGTCTTGTGAACACCGGAGTATGCTCCGAGGCCCCTCCTGTGGGGGCTGTTTGTAGACCCAGTTCTACTGAGTCGTGGGGTACCGGAGCTCGCTCTGAGGCCTCTCTGTCGGCTTCCCTCAAAAACAAAACCGGGGTGCACCCCGAGGCCTTGGCTGGGCTTGTATTTACCGAACGGGGGTTCGAGGCCCGCGCAGAAAAGGCTGTCACCAGGCCTAGGTCCAAGGTCTCTCGTACAGAGGCTAAAGCTACCAACAGTTCTGAGAGGCCGGTCAAGGCTTTGTCGGTGAAAGCGCACCGTTCCCACTCTTGTGGTGACACAAGATCTGTTGAGGGGGCAAAGAAGCAAGGTTCTTCTTTTACCTGCAGTGCCGAGGTCCTTCCTTCGAAGGCTCAGTTGGCGGTTGGTATGTCACAAAAACATTACAGGCCTCATAGTACCGGCTCGGTCGAGGTGCCTTATGTTAAGGCTAAAATTAAGACCCCTGATCTATCGACGGGGACCCCTCCTCACTTCCTCACATGCCGCAGCTCCCCTCAGATGAGGACAAAATGGCGCCCGTTCCCGCCATGACCACGGTGGCCATTTTGGATGCTACCCCTACAACTACGCCATCGGCTTCTGGTGTAGGGCTCGGACTCTTGGGTGAACCTAAGGTCTCTTGTGCGCATCCTTACCGGCCGGTTTATGATTGGAACGCCCGGATGCCCCTTCCCTACAATTTTTTGTTGCCCGTGGGGGTGGCACCTTTGATTTATATGGATATGTCGGTGGAGGGGCCGGTGTGGCACCCTTCCCTGTTACGTCCCTGGATTTGTCCACCTCATGAGAGGCCTCCTCAGGTTCCGAAACAATCTCCTGAGGATGCCTTTTTCGGTAAATTTCAAGCGCTTATGTGCACCAACCCCATGAGGGAATATTTCAAAGGTCTTTTCAAGGAGATATGTCCACCGGCGCCTCCGGCTCCACCTGTTCCTCCGGTGGTTCCGCCGGCGCCTCCCTTGCCCGTGGTGCCCCCCCCTGCTCTCCCGCCTTTGCCTCCATTGTCCCCAGTGGACAAGGCAGTGCCTGACACGGCTCAGCAGGATCCTGACCTGTCGGATGACCCTCAAGGCGATCAGGAAAGCGAGGGCCTTCCCTGCTCTATCAGAGCCTTAGATGACCGGGTACTGGACATGATGAGTTTCTTAGATGTTCCTGTGCCCCAGGCACCCGCTCCGCAGGAGGGCGTGCTTTCTGGGTCGTTCACCCTGTCTCCCTTGGAGCGTACCGGCCTGTTCCTGCAGAAGGACGTTCTGGCCGAGGTCCGAAGAGTCTGGGAAAAGCCACACTCAGGACTTTTTGTCAATAAAAAGATTGACGCGAGGTACAGGCTGCATTCTTCGGAAGAGGTGGCCCTGTCGTCTTGTCCGCCTCCCTCCTCCACAGTGGTGGCTGCGGCCACTTAGCAGTCCAGGCCTGCAGCATCCTCTTCCACGACGGCTACTCAGGTTCTGGGAAAGGAGGACAAGCTCCTCGACTCCCTCGGGAGGAAAATCTTCGCCAACTCGGCCTTGCAGCTCAGGCAGGCCAACGCCAAATTGATATTGGCGGGAGCTAACATGAGGATGTGGAAAGGTCTGTCGGAGTTTGAGGAGCACATCCCGGTCGAGAAGCTGGAAGACTTCAAAGGAGGCCTTTCCGATGCCAGGGTCTTGGCCCACGATGATCTGGAGGCTGCAGCTCATCACGTAAACGCGGCAGGCGTGGCTGCATGCCACTAAATTTTCTAAGGAAGTGCAAGACAAGGTGTTGGACCTTCCATTCGATGATAAGGAGCTTTTTCATTCTTCTACTGATGTAGAGCTCACCAAAACCAAGGATAGCACTCAGATGGCTAAATCATTGTCTGTTCCGGTTAAAGCTCCTTTCAAATCCCAGAGACCGTTGTCGCAAAGTCGACCTTCCTCTGGTTTTAGGGGCTTCCTCGACCGCAAATCTCACAGAGTGGATACTCCTGCGGGGAATAACCGCTGTAGACAACAGCGTACGCAGTTTTTCTCCCTCTCCTCAGCCTCCTCATCAGGTTCAGGTGGCACCGCCACCGATAAGCCTGCCAAATGAGGGTTTTCTGTGCTCGCACGAGATCCCGGTGGGAGGACGCATTGCGTCTCATTGGGAGGCATGGCAAACCATCACAGAAGACAGATGGGTCTTGACAGTCGCTCGAGCGGGCTTCCGCTTACCTTTACCCCCTACCCCACCCCTCAACCCTCCTTTTCAGCTGTCGGGCTCACCCTCCCTCAAGGCCGAGTTTCAGAAACTTCTGGACCTCAGAGCTGTAGAACCTGTTCCCTTGGGGAGCGAGGGGAGGGCTTCTACTCCCGGCTGTTTACGGTGCCCAAACCAACCAGGCTGGGCCTGCGCACCATCCCAGACCTTTCCCAGTTCAATCTTTTCCTACCCCAAGAGAAATTAAAGATGATCATGCCCGGCCAGATACGCTCCTCTTTGCAGATGGGCGATTGGTTTAGCGTGGTGGATCTGCAGGATGCGTACATGCATATCCTGATTTGGAATCCACACGGGAGATACCTCCGCTTCTCTTTGGGAGAGGAGCACTTCCAGTTTCGGGTGCTTCCTTTTGGCCTCAGCTCAGTGCTGCGTTTCTTCAAGAAGATGATGTTGGTGATTGCGGCCTATCTTCGTCTCCAGGGTATCCATCTGTATCCTTATTTGGACGACTGGCTTTTACGCAGCCCTTGTCCGTTGGCAGCAACGGGCAACCTCCAGTCTCTCCTTCAGCTCCCGTTCCATCTTGGGCTGTCGGTGAACTGGCAGAAATCCTCCATGACGGTCTCACAGGACCTGATCTGCCTGGGTTTTCGTTTGAACACAATCAACTGCAGAGTGTATCTGACCGGGGACAGAATGGCAGATCTGTTGGCCACGTGTCAGATGTTTGCGCAGTCGGAGAGCATGTCGGCCTGGTGGTTCCAGAAGCTTCTGGGCCTCATGACCTCGTGTGTACTGGCTTTTCCTCTTGCTCGTCTCAAAATGAGACGGACCCAGATGGCGCTTCGGAATTCATGGCGTCAGGCAGTGGATCCGGATTCCATGCGGATAATGATTCTGAAATCTATGAGAGTGGACCTGGACTGGTGGTCCTCTCAAAGCAACCTGTCGGTGGGCGCAGGGTTTCAGGACCCAGCCCCCATGGTGACGATCAGGACGGACTCCCCCCTTCTGGGGTGGGGTGCGACGTTAGATCTTCTTCAGGTCTCGGACCTCTGGTTGCCTCAGGACAAGCTCCTGCACATAAATCATTTGGAGCTTCTGGCGTTCTTTCTGGTGCTCAGGGCGTTCAGACCGCTCATTGTCAACAAGGTGGTCCGCATAAGAACAGACAACGTGGTTTCAATGTATAACATAAACAAGCAAGGGGGAACAAAGTGTCCCCCCCCCCCCTAGTCGACCTGTCCATCCAGATTTGGGAGTGGGCAGTGCTTCATGGTGTTTGGCTGCTTGCATTGCACATCCCGGGCCAGCTGAATGTCACAGCGGATGCCCTCAGCTGGTGGACAGTGACCAGCTACGAGTGGGAGTTGGAGGTCCTATCATGGATTTTCTTGCTTTGGGGCACACCGGAGGTGGACCTCTTCGCCACGGCGGTGAACAAGAAACTTCCTCAGTATGCCTCCAAAGAGGGGCTGGGAGCCTCCTCTCTGGGGGATGCTCTCGAGATTCCATGGCACATCATGAGAGTTTACGCCTTCACGCCTCTGCCGCTAGTTCACCGTGCAATTTGGAAGTTGAAGAACTCTGTGAACTGTTCGCTTCTACTGATAGCCCGTGGTGGCCGGCTAGGTTTTGGTTCTCAGAACTTCACCACCTGTCGGTGTCTCCGCTGATCGGGAGTTGCTGGTAACCTGATCTTCTTCACCAGGGGGAACAACAGGTGTGGCACCCCTCCCCACAATCGCTCAGCTTGGCGCCATGGTGCCTGAGTTCAAGTCTTTAGAGCATTTGAGTTTGTCTGCGGATAACATGCGCAATATACAGGCAGCCAGGAAACACTCGACCAGATCTCAATACAGGAGTAAATGGCTCAGGTTCTGTCATTGGTGTTTGGAGAAGAAGTTGGATCCGAGGGTGGCCACGATTGACACAGTGCTGTCCTTCGTGTCCTCCCTAGCAGAGTCAGGGGTTCATGTTCTGTCATGCAGGACTTATCTCTCAGCAGTTTCCGCTTACCTTTCTACAGACCTTTGTTCTTATTCTCAAACTAACCCAGTGGTGAGGCATTTTGCTGACTTGACATGCCTCTACCCTCTGGTTCGTAATCCGCACCCGCCATGGGATCTAAATGTAGTCCTGACGGCGCTGTGCCATAAACCCTTTGAACCAATGGCTACGGTAGACCTCAAGTACTTGTCTTGGAAAGTGTCCTTTCTGGTCGCAGTTACATCAGCAAGGAGAGTGAAAGAGCTCCAGGCATTGTCGGTGGAGCATCCTTTCTTGGTCTTTCACAAGGACAAGGTAGTCCTCCGGACAAACCCGGCTTTTTTACCGAAGGTGGTGACCGAATTCCATCTGAATCAGTCGATCTCCCTTCCGGTCTTTTTTCCGTACCCTGCCTCAGAGGCTGAAAGGGTTCTACACTGTATTGATGTCTGAAGAGCTCTTAAGTTCTACCTGGACAGGACTTCTGAGCTTAGGAGGTCTTCTCAACTTTTTGTGACCTTCGGTAACCCTCATTTGCTACCTCATATCTATCCATTGATCTCTGCTCGATGTACATTTTCTGTCTCTATGCCTCACCTTGTTAACTGCTATTGCAATTTATGTATATATCTGTCTGCGTACTATGCATGTATATAACTATGTATGTATATAAGATATGTATGTATATTTGCTCAAGTTGCGCTCGGATGCCCTTGGGCCGGATGGTGCGCGTTATAAACAAATACAAATATCAGGAACCTATGCTCTTGCGAGAATTCAGGTTAGCCAAATTTAAATTACACACCTTTACAAGGTGGGGCAACGCTGTTCTCCTCACAGCGATATCCCTTTTCAATTTCCATTATCTGAATTCTTTACTAAAATGGCGCCGCTCATTCAGCGCATCCACTGTCTCCTAGGTGACTCTTGCGCCAGAGACTTGAATGCGACTTGAATGTTAACGTCTTCAATCCATTTAGAAGGTAAGACATTTGGTAGTGCAGCAATTATTTTGCTTGAGCCGATGTCCATTCAACTCTATTTATCATAATCCTCACTGTTCGGATCATATTATAGATCCTGCACGGCCTGGGAGTATGCCAATATCCATACTTGAGGCGCTTTTGATGCCGCCCAGATATCCGCTGAAGGAACCACCACTGTACCCCTGGGACCCGCTAGCATGAGTATTTTTGATCCTCGGGCTCTTTGAATTGTTTTTATCGATCTGTTCATCATAGGAAATGCCCTATTGTAGAATGAGTTCCCACATGATGATATTCCGTTTCTAAATGGACTGTAACCTATAGACCGGGTTCAGTAACCATGGCAGAACCACATAGTCTATGCTTGTAGCATAACAGCAAGCACCATCTGTACTTCCACCTTGATCCCATAGTTAGGTAACCTCCCACACGTCATTTCTCATTAATATTCTAGATCCCGTATCTTTCAAACTGCGGGGGCCATATACCATTAGATATAGTTAATTGAGATTCAGTTATCTTTTAGCAGATAATGACCTGATGAGTGGATTTTAGACACCACCTTATTTTGATTTCATTATTGCTAATTTCTCCATTAACAGATACACGCCCCACATAAAGTACTAGTGGTTGGAGCCTGGACGGGACATCGCCTTCCTATTCGTGGGTAAACCTGATGCACCTTTTCACAGCATTATGATGATTCAAGGTATTTCCACATATTCTCACGTAGTTTGTCTTTTTCTGGATCTCTAATGAGTGGCACTTGAGTCATTCGTTCTTACAATATTTATATTTTATTATAAGCTTGTTCTAAGAACTGATACTCGGAGATAGCTAGATCCAATTAGCGAGTTCATTTGTCGCATGTGGAGATTTAATTTCCTATTCATTAATGGAAAGCTGACCACCTATAATTGGTGGAACGTGGATGTTTTCCCAGGGACCATCCAATTGGGTTTAATAATATCATCATATCCAAGTTCGTGGACTAGGTTGTTTCTAATACCTATTCTACTGTTCATGGAATCCTTATACTTTTGGACCTATACTCAAGTGCTTCATGTCTTAACTTTAAACCTGCGACTAATGAAGTAATGGGCCAACTTCATCAATTTACCTGACTTTCTTTCCTTTTTCTCTTTTAACTAACAGTCCAATTAGGCCCTGTCTGAAGAAGAGGGAATCCTCGAAACGCGTCGGCCGACTTATATTGGACACTATTGCTTGTACATTGTGTTTTTCCTCACATTTATTATCATTGTAACATTAAATCATTGTTCTCAAAGGAATATTGTGTTTCAGAACCCATTGTGGTATTAAATTGTGAATTTTACTTTACTTGTTTGACTTTTGAATATCTATATGTTTAATCACCCTTGTGGCGCATGTAGAAAGTGTGCAGGGGATGGGAGGATCCCAAATTTCGGTTCTCTTCTTTTTCTTTATTAAGTAGGGCTTTGTGCCAAGGCCCTATTCCTCCCCCGCACCGCAAAACATTTATAACCAGTCATAGCTGGGTTTGTAAAAATATTTGCTACTAGTTGTTCCTCGAGTCATTAGGTGTGCGCTGCTTATTGCATTTTCTTGGTGACTGGATGTGTTCCTAGACATCAAGGATGCGTACCTTCATGTCCCCACCAACGGAAATGCACAATTCTCGATTATGGTGTACCACTTCCAGTACAAGGGGCTGAAAGGCAGCCCCTCAACTCGGCTCTTTGTGCGTTTCGTGAAACTGATGAATGCTGTGGCTGGTCGCCTCCACCTGGAGGGCCATTATCCTTATCTGGACTACTGGCTGGTCGGGCAGTCTCTACAGAGGGGGCAGTAAACTTCTGTCAACTGCTGGCAGACATTCTTTACCAGCTGGGCTTTTCCCTCAACTGGCGGAAGTCGCAGATGATTCCCACCCAGGTGCTGGTGTTCCTTGGACTGCGCTGGGACACAACGGTGCAGCATGTGTTCCCGACGCCTGAGAGGCTCCTCTTCCTCTGTACAGCGATAGGGCACTTTCTGGCCAACTCATCCACCTTGGCAGGTTGGTTCCAGCAGCTCCTGGGACTGATGGCTTTGTGCATGTTCACGGTTCAGCACACCCGCCTCAAGATGAGGCACCTCCAGCTTCATCTGGTGGCCATTTTGGACCGGGAGAATGTGGTCTGTCAGACAGGATCCCAATCCCCCTGCTCCTCCTGCCGGATTTTCGCTGGTCGCTGGTGGATGGCAATGTGGCAGTAGGAGCCCCCTTTTCCCAGCCGGTACCGACTCAGGCGGTGATGACTGATTCCTCGTTTTGGGCTGGGGGCTACTCTAGGGGGCGCATGGTCCAAGGTGGAGTCTCTTCTGCCTATCAATCTGCTTGAACTCAGAGTGGTGGCACTGGCACTCAAGGCCTTTCTGCCGCTCATCAGGGACACATCGGTTCTGGTCTGAACCAACAATTACACCACAATGTTCTCCCTTAACAAGCAGGTTGGCACCCATTCTCCCCTCCTGTGCATTGAGGTGGTGGCGATCTGGGAATGGGCCCTCACGGAAGGGATTTGGATTTCAGTGGTCCACCTCCCGTGTGACAGCAATGTGCGAGCGAACCAGCTCAGCCGCTTAGGGTTCAACACCTGTGAGTGGGAGTTGAATATCAACTTCTTGTTGCCCCTGTTTCAGAAGTGGGTGTTTCTGAATCTGGACTTATTCATCTCTCCTCTGAATTCCAAGTGCTGCCGGTTCATCTCTTGGGCGGGCCGGGGGCAGGGCTCTCTCTGGGATGCGTTCCAGCTCTGCTGGCACAGCCGCAAGTGCTTTGAGTTTCCTACGCCACCATTGCTCCAGCGGACCCTCCGCAAGGTCCGGACCTCGGTGGCCTGCAGCCTCATCCTGATTGCCATGCACTGGCCACGAAGTCTTGGTTTTCGGATCTGCTGCAGTTGTGCTCTCAGGGTCCGGTCCACCGTCCGATCCCTAGCAGGGTCTTCCTGATGCACCAGGGGCGGGGCAGTGGAACACCTGGATCCAGCCAGGCTGGCCCTAGCAGCTTGGTTGCTGACCAGCTGAGACTTCACCACGCTCCGTTCTCCAAGAATAAGTGGGACATCATTCAGGAGGCCCGGAGGCCTTCTACGCAGGCTCAGTACAAGAGTAAGTGGACAAGGTTTTGACACTGGGCTTGCAACAAGGGGTCTGGCCCTCTCACCTGCACCCTGGATGAATTGCTGGTGTTTTCTGCGCATTTGGCACCTCTGGCGTACAGGTCGATACCTGCTGCAACTATCTGGCGGCCATGGGGAATTACAAGAACTCCTCAGAGCACCTTTAATCAGCAACCAATCCAGTGTTAACGGCCCCTTTTAAGGGGTTGTCCATGCTCCTTCCTCCGGTAAACGGGCCTTATCCGGTATGGGACCTTAATATGGTTCTGGCGGCCTTGCAGCACAAGCCTTTTGAGCCAATGGCCTTGGTGGGCATCAGGCTGTTTATACTGAATACTGTATTACTGGTGGCGCTCATTTGGGCTTGCAGGGTCAGCGTGCTGCAAGCTTGGTCATGCAAGCTTTTCACCACGTTTCAAAACGACAAGGTCATCTTACGCACCCATCCAAATGTTCTGCCCAAGATGGTGTAGGGAAGGCATGGTATCACAAGTACGACACTGACACAATGGATACAATTTGAAAAAACGTTATTGAAAATGTTGGGGTCGGAGAAACTCCTATTTTACCCTATAACTAAGATGGGGGTAGTATCGACCATCAAACGATAAACAAAACAGCCCTAGTGGAGTCCGTCCAATCAAAATGGCCTTTACTAACAAAAACCTAATGACTGCCCTATCTCTTGTACAAGAAATGTATGCAAAGGAGAAATCAGTGTTCAAAAGAATAAAGATAGTTGAACCAGCTCTCCTCCTCACGTTAAACCTCACGGAGTAAGGCTGTCCTTGTAGATAGGATGACACGCTCTGGCTCGGTTTCTAACACTTTAAGCAGCTCCAAACTGTGGATTGAGGCCCACCTGGCCTTCCACGTTAAAGTATCTTTCTTGACTCTCAAAATTATATTCAAACGAAAAGTTCACAAAGATCCCCCTCTGCTGGGCTCAGACCTCTCACGTCACAGTTCAGCACAAACTTGCCGAAGGCTCCCTTCCCCAAGCTTTATTGTACTTTGGGTTTCCCTCTTTCGGGCTCGGACCCCTTTCGTATGTCAAAGACTTTCGAATGTGCGTGGCTCTCTTTACAGACCACTGCAGGACCCTTCGACTCAAAGTTCACGTTTACTCTTGCTTAATTCACTTTTGTTCGCTTTATAACTTCAAACAATGTATCTTTTATTGAGACATTTGAATGGGCTACTTCCCTTCACCAGACCACTCTGTTAATTAGTATCGCTGATCTTACAGCTGCTTAAGTTCATTCACAGGTCTGCCCTTCTCTACGTCTCATCCACACACATGCAGTCTTCACTGCTTATGAGATACTGTTGCTACTTCATTCGCTTTAACTCACACCGGTCTCTCAGGTCGCTTGCCAACTCACCGGCGGTGGGTGCTTCTTTCTTGTGTTGCTATTTCCAGTTATGAGTCAAGGTTAGTACCACAGGCTTCGCCTCGCCTGCCCAACTCTGCCGTTCACCCGGGAGGGTTGCTGTCATCCTCGAAACACAACGGCGTAAAGCGTGCTGAGCTGTGGGAAACCCGACCCCATGCTCCCTGCAGGCGCCACTCGTGTCGCTATGCAGGGTGGATGAGCAACTGAGGAAAGGGATCCGCAAACACTGGGAGCCGGTAGGCCTAGAGACCTTGGGAGATATATGGCAAGAGGGAAAGGCACTGGACTTCCAAATGATAGTGGACGAAACTGGGGTACACACAGGGCATTATATCACATATACTAGAATAATTAAACGGGTGAAGGAAACGTGGTCCGAAATAGCACTAGCAGAACAACCTGACACCGCCATAGAAATGATGTACGATATCTCGGAGGGAGGGCACGAAATATCCCGGATCTATGAACTGGTGATGTCTAGAGTGGGTAAGGAGTTGCTCCAATTGAGACGCGACTGGGAGGAGGAAACGGGAGAACCTATGCAAGACGGGCAGTGGGAAAGAGCCCAGAGATATCATAAGAAGGTGTCTATGAATGCGAGGCTGCAGCAGATTCAGTTATACGTCATCCATAGGGCATACATGACCCCCCCAAAGGATCACCAGACCTGGGAGTACAGAAGTACAAAAATGCCCCAAGTGTGGGGAGGTGTATGCCGGGATGATCCATATGTTCTGGGCATGCCCGGAGGAGGGAAAATTCTGGGCGGAAGTCAAGCTACAACTATCTGAAAAAGGAATTAAGCTAGATGTGGAATCCGTATGGGCATGCATGATGGGGGGATTTATCAGACCAACCTGAAACATGTTTGCAAACTCAAGGACGTGGCCTACATTTTGGCCAAAAGGAGAATAGCCATGGGCTGGAAAGCAGCTCACAGACCCAGACTAGAGGTATGGTGGAACGATCTCCGGAAATGGGCAGATGCCAAGACAGTAGCATGGTACGAGGCAGCCAGCAGAGGGGAGGATGATGAAGTGGGACCTGTGATGGCATGGAGACAAATGGTAGCCACATTGTTGAGATCCTCCCATACCAATTCTAGTGAATATGACACATCCGAGAATGGCGAAGGGGATTAACCCCAAGAGAAGGCAAATCCAAGGAATTGAGGTTGAAGCTCAAGTGGGGGGTGGAGGGAAGACGGTAATAAATAACATGCAAACGTATGCTAAGAAGCTTGTACCTAAAATGTTGTGTGTGTGATGGTTATGTTCTTTTTATTGTAAAAATAAAAAAATCCTCGAAACACAATGCAATCTTCGCTTGTGGGATCTGGCCTTCTCCACGTCTTTTGCGGTTTGGAGTCAACAGCCTCCAGTAGGGAACCCTTGCGGTTGTCTACCCGCTGCTCTTGTCCCTTGGTCCTTTGCTCTGCTCCAGTAGGTGTGCCTTCGTCCCAGAAGTTCTGCTCGCACTCGTGTTCCACCTTGCTTAGATTGTTTCTTTAGGTGTTGCCTTTTATTAATGTAAGGAGATCAGGTGGTATCCGGTGTATTCACTTAGTGTACAGTGCCTGACTTTGACCCAATGTCGGTGTAATCTCCCGGGGGCCGGCAGAGCCGTCCGCGGACCTCCGGGGCTGGAGAGGCCCCAACTCCTCCCGCGTCCCAAAAGGAGTATGAGGCACACGCAAGAGCAAGGTAATCACTGCTGTTTATTATAACAACGGCAGGGATAGTGCTTCACCCGTATGCATCCGGGGAGACGCTCTCGTTCTTAGTGGGGCCCGCAGGCCCTTTTTACCGTGACATGACGCGTTACTCGCGTCACCTGGGGAAATCGTCAGAAAACCTATCGCCACTACGGGTTGGCTCCCCGAGTGGTAGGGTTAGTATAGATGCTTATATGAAAGAAGGTTATTGGATAAGGACGGGTCAGGTGGCACACTTTGGGATGTCTCTAACACTTGCTACACTAGAATGGTTACATGAGGACCCTTGATAATTGGCTACCTGAAATGGCGTCAGTGTGGAACACCACGTGTTCTGATTGGTTCCCTCGTGAGCCCCCAAGCCTGGGACCATAGCTATTCCCAGCCCGCGAGGTACCTGGTGTTTGCAACATTGTGCAACTATGTGTTAGTGGGGAACAATGAACAGGTCTTTGCTAGTGGCGGATGATCACGCCTTCCCATTGGTGTAGGTGTCCAACTTGCTGCTTTGTTGTTGCAACATGTGTCCCAGACGTGGGACCCTGGTGACTTTCTGTCTCGTGAGCTTGGCATCTTATCAGTTCGGCTTGGTCAAGTATGGAGAGACTGTAACTGGAGCATAATTAAGATTTGGTTTGTTAGCCCAGAGGGGTGCTTGGCGGTGGCAGGTGTAACCTTGGCCCTGGGAGCTCGGCATGTGGGTTGCAACATTTCAGCCTTGGCGACGGGCTTTCGCTGGGACTCGTTCCGCCTGGTCAACGCATTGCGTTTCGTCTCGAAAGGGTTTTTGTCTTAGAGGCTCCGGCCTGAGGACTCTTGCTTGCTGCCTACTGGGGCCTAGTTTTTCTGGAAGGCGATATATAGTCCACAACATCCGTGCCGCAGGGCAACAAGGTGTCACAAGTATTAGTAGTAGTATATGTACATATGATGACATCTCTATAGGGATGGGTAGCATAAAGCGTCTGCGAGCATATACACAAGCTCTTCAGGCATCTTGCATTTCTGCGGTGCTGTAGGAGGCCTATGTGAAAAATAACAACGATGCACGTCTGTGAGTGAGTCAGTCCGCTATGTCATAGCACTGACTATGTTCTTCGTGTGGGTTGGTGTGTGAGTGACCAGTGTGCATTTATTTATTTATTTATTCAGATTTGTAGATCGCACGTCAGCCCAGGGGCATCGTGGCGCTTGTTACAGACATGTCTTGGTTACAAATAATACAATACAGATAAAGCAATGTTAACAAGGAATACATTATTTACAGTGGGAATATGTTATTTGTACAGTAGCAATGCAGTATATTTACATGGATTCACAGGGGTCACCTTATTGTGCAAGGAAAGAGGTCTTCAGTTTCCTACGGAAAATCGGGAGCGAGTTTTCCGCCCTAATGTCTGCAGGGAGAGCGTTCCAGGTCTTGGCAGCAATGTAGGGGAAGCTTAGGCCACCTGCTTTGGCTTTTTTGATGCGTGGGATGCAGAGTAGGTTGGTGTATTGCGTTCTGGTGGGACGGGCAGAGGAGGGTTTGGAGATGGTCTCAGATAGATAGGACAGGGCGGAGAGAGTGAGGAATTTGTGGGTGAGGGTGAGGATTTTGAGTGTGATTCGTTCTTTAACCGGGAGCCACTGGGCTGAAAGTCTGGCATGGGAACTATGCTCTCTTCTTGGGATGCTGAGATCGGCCCGGAGCTCATTGTTCTGTGTGACTTGGAGTCTGTTCAGGTTTTTTGCTGATGTGCCCGCTAGGAGGGCATTGCAATAGTCCAGTTTGGCTCCAATGGTTGCTCTGGCTATGGAGAGGCAGTTGGGTTTGGAGAGGTAGGGCTTGATGGCCTTTGAGTTTAGTGGTATGGGCAGATGAGGAGGTGATGGCGCTAACTTGTTTGTTCATAGATAGAGAGGAGTCTATGTATACTCCCAGAGTCTTTACCGCTGTGGAGACGGGGATGATGGAGTTGTCAATGGAGAAGTTAGCGTACAGTGTTTCCAGTTTGTCTAGGGTGCTCTGTTGACCCAATATCATGATTTCCGTCTTGTCTCCATTTAGGCAGAGGCCGTTTACTGCCATCCAGGCCTGGATGATGGCGTGGATCGAGTGGAGTGCCTTTGCGTCGTCGTGGTATGAACCTGAGAGGGGTAGAAGTACTTGTGTGTCTGCGTAGTTCGTGAATGTGATGCCGTAGGAGTCGAGTTTGTCAAGAAGAGGTTTAGTGAACTGGTTGTAGAGTGTGGGAGCAGTGCAGGAACCTTGAGGGACTCCGCAGTGGATTGTCGTGGGAGTGGCGTTGGCGATGTCTGAGAAGACTTTCATGGCTCTACCCTCTAGGAAGGAAGTGACCCAAAGAGCTGATTCTTTAGAGGAGTTAGCAGAGTGTGTGAGGTGAGGGTCTTGTGATCAACTAGATCGAAAGTGGCCGAGAGATCTAGGAGGAGCAAGAGAGCTGGCTTGCCTTGTCCATGATTTGGGTGATCGGATTTTTTAGGTCCACCAGGGCTGTTTCTGTGCCATGTCCTTTCCGGAAGCCTGATTGCCTTGTTCCAAGGATGGAGTGGGTTTCCATAAAGTGCTGAATTTGGCAATGCACGGCTTTCTCCAGTAATTTCAGGAGAAATGGCACTGTGGTTATTGGTCTGTAGTTGTTGGGTTGTAGGGGGTCGAGAGTAGGTTTTTTTAGGAGGGGCCGGACCCATGCCTCTTTGAGGCTAGCAGGGATAATGCCCATTTTAAAAGACGCATTGATGAAAGCTGTAAAGAGCGGCGCAAAGCAATCTGCGCAGTCTTTGACGAGTTTAGGTGGGCAGATGTCGCCTTTGCAGGGGGAGGGTTTGAGATTTTTTAGTAGATTGATAACTTCTGTTTCCGTGACATCCCTGAAAGAGAAGTTAGGTATGGTGGGCTTCGATGAGGAGGGTGAGGCATTAGAAAGCTTGGTACCTGTCTGTTTAGGTAGTACTTTGCAATTGTCTTTGATTTTCCTTTGGAGAAGGTCAATTTTATGTAGCATGGCCGATTGAATGCTGGCACACCACGCTTCATCTTTGATTATTTCATCTGGGGTACTGGGGGGGAGATGAGCTTGTTGAAGATGGCGAAGATCTCTTTTGTGTGCGATTTGGCATTAGAGATTCGTGCGTTGAATGCTTTGGCTTTAGCATCAGTGATATCTGTTTTGTATTGCTTGGAGATTGCATCATGGCACGTGTGTTCTTGTCTGTTGGCTATGTCGTCATGGCATCTCTAACGATGTTGATGTCTTGCGCCCGTTGTTTTAGTCGATCTGGTCCATATCGCAGGCGTCGGCTTGACCGTGGCATGGTAGTGGGCAGGCTCCTTGTGCATGTGGCTCACGAACACATGGTACTTTGTTGCCTGGTAAGGAGGTGAGCGGGTCAAACTCCTCTCTCGGGGGTGCTTGGGTCGCGATCTTCCTTCTACCTCTAGGCCAGGGTCTGGATGAGAATGGGGGAAAGGAAGTTTCCAATTTTCCCACTTCTCCAATTAACGGGACATGTCCAGTACGATATGAGAGAGTTAGTCTGATTGCTCTGTCACCCTCTTCCTCCGCCCAGTGTTTGTGTAAAAAGGGGAGGGGGTGAGATGGGACTTCAGAGAAGATTCTAAAAAATACGATAGGGTAGATGAACAAAAAAAGGAGGGAATACCGTGTCCCACCATCGGCTGTCAGAGAGTGAGAGTGACATATATATATAGATATATAGATATAAAGATCTAGATATCTATATATAGATATTTCTGAGGCTTGTGGAATCTGCTTAGATCACATCTAGTGGAAGCTGCGGAGTATTACAGTTTGTTTTTTGAAACTCGAAAATGGGTGTCGACACAGGGCGTGCCAGTAATACTATCCCTAGTGTGACGTCCACTGTACCCAAGATCCCTCACGCGTCTAGGATCCTCAGATTGTTTTTTTCCGCCATACTGGTCAGAAGCATTTTGCGGAGTCCCCTGGCCTTAGCCATACTTTTGCTAAAATGTAAAAGATTAATCTATTGACATCCTTCCCCACCCCAACGTCGAACTTCGACAACTCGACGCCGGCTGGAGAAGAAATCGACCGTCGGCTGCTGCACGACGGATTTGGGCATCGGTAGGCCACAGGCCTCGGCCCGGGCCTTGGAAGGCCTCTGGCCTCGGCCCTGCAAGTAGGGAGAGTGGGGGGTGGTACATTCTCTACACTCTTGGTATATAGGTACACCTTATACATTTCCTACACTTAACTGCCCGCTGCCTCAAGGTGCATATGGAGGGTACCCCTTTTCAATTCTGCCCCAAGTGCAATCGCAAATACCCTTGGGTCGACAGGCACGCCAGGTGCAATCTCTGCTTGCCGAGGGACCACCCCGAAGCGAACTGCAGAGCGTGTAGTAGGTTTAAACCTAAGACACTTAAGGACCGTTCGACAAAGCGTTGGGCCCACCACGCCAGGCAGGCGGCCATGGCAGCGGAGGGTGCCTTCAGCGATTGCAGCGACGCCGTACTTTCGGACGGCGAGGGCATTACGGCGTCGAAAGACAGCCGAGCGCAGGTCCCCGACCTCGGAAGGTCGTCCGGCAGGGCGGCTATGGGGAAGACCCCCGGCGACACAAGCGCTTCACATACTACACACACTAAACACACTAAGTCCAACCGGGACTCAACGACGTCGAGCTTTCGAAAAGAGGCACAAACAGAACGGTCCGATTCGGTGTCCTCTGGGCGCTCTCGATCTAGATCGCCGCATGACTCCAGGCAATCATCCACTCTTGCCAAGAGTGCCTCGCCCCCTCGGCTAACAGAAGTTCGATCGTCGGAAGACGAAGCCGACTTCCACCCCCAGGCCGCACTCCAGGAGTCGGATCCCGCAGTTAAAGCCAGCGAGGTCCCACGCTCGAAGGATAGGGAAACCACCCCCGATCCTCGCCGCCAGGCGTCGAAAAACTCCGGAGCCACTAAAGGACAGGGAAAACATTTTTGAACGCACGGGGAAAGGGGAAAACAGCAGAAGAAACTACCTGTACATTCTTCCACACCTCTGAAACACTCCACTCCCCCTAAACAGAAATACAAAATCAGGTCTGCTGATAGGTCTACAACCAGCAAAGCTACACAAGATAAATCCCATAGACTTGCTGAGAGAGTCATTACCAGTTCCAAAAATTGGTCCAGTGAAGACATAGATAGGGTCATGTCAAGAATGTCTTCTTTGGCTGATTTTTATGATAAAAATCCAGAACATTTTCTCTCGTATGATCCACAAGGGGCCACACCCTCAGGCTCTACTGATCCTATCCCCCTGAGTAAAAAGCCCTGGTTTGAAACTCCGATGAGGTCAGAACCATTCGAGGTCCAGACTTACGCAAGACCATACTCACGGTATCGAGGAGAGGTTTCCTTTGGTGAGGACCAAGAATTTGATATGATAGAAGAGCAAACCGGGACGGCTACTATGGGGATGATGAGGACCAGGAAGAAGAGGACGACCTTGAAACTTACAGAGTAGATTCCCCGGTAGAGAACGGAGCCCCGGTTACCGACTCCCCGGTCGATAACCAACCCCTCCTAAATGAGGTTCTCGCTCGCGCAGCAGAACATTTCCACATTGACACCCACTGTGTCAAGGAGGAAAGGGTCTTCGCAGAAGAGTTAGTGGGAGAAAGGAGGCCTGTTGCCCAGACCATCCCTATCCTTAAGTCCATTCAGTGGAGAATAGATCCGTCCCTGGTGAACCCGAACCTCACCAGAGCAGTCAATCCCAGGGTTGAAAAACTTTTCAGGGCGGCCCAGTCTGACCCTCTCTATATTAGAGGACATCTGAAGCCAGACTCCCTAGTTGTCACCAACACTCGTAAGAGGGCTGGAACACCCTTGTCATCGTCCGAAGCTCCTCCCGACAAGGAGAGCAAAAAACTATACAGTTTCGCCAGGAAAGTAGCCTCAACGTCCGCCTATCAAGCAAGGATTGCTAACTCCACCACCCTGTTGGCCAGCTACAACTGCCATCAGTGGGAAGAAGTCGCGGCACTCATAGCCTCTGCTCCTGAACCTTTAAAGGGCCAGTTAGCTCGGATTTCCGCAGAGGGTAGAGCCGTGTCTGGTTGCATTTTGAAAGCAACCTTTGACGCCGCGGACAACGCAGGCAGATTGATAGCAGAAGGCACTGTTATCAAGAGACATGCGTGGTTACGGCAGTCTGGTTTTAAGGCAGAAACCCAGGCATCACTGCTGGACAAACCGGTGGAAACCGATCTGTTGTTTGGTAAGGCGGTCGAAGACGCACTGAAAAATGCCAAGGACGAATATGAAACACTCAAGTCCCTTGGCCAGTTAACCAATAAACCCCCTAACCAAAGAGGGAATAGTAATTTTCGTCGCCCACGCGGCCAAAATTCCCAGAGAGGATCTAACTATTCCCAGGGGCAAGGTACACAGTGGAACAACAACCAACAGTCTACCCAGGGTTACGGCAGGGGTAATAGGAGAGGTTGTGGTAAATGCAGAGGCAGCCCCAGCAAAGGAGGCAGCACGCCTCCACCAAACCAGTGACGCTCAGTTCAGGGTCCCTTCTCACGCAACCCCAGTAGGGGGACGCATTTCCAACTTCACCCAGGCTTGGGAAGGGATCACATCAGACAGATGGGTGCTGTCAACAGTATCCACAGGATATTGTATAGAGCTACTGCAGCGTCCCCGGAACCATCCTCCACGACAAAGAGTACACTCCTTAGAACATCAGAAAATTCTCCTCGAGGAGATCGCCATTCTGCTAGAAAAGGACGCGATAGAACTCGTCCCAGGACACCAGGTAAACAAGGGTATTTATTCAACTTACTTCCTTGTGCCAAAGAAAAATTTGACAATGCGCCCAGTATCGGACTTGCGGCCTGCCAACAAGTATGTCAAGCCCCAAAAATTTCGCATGACCACGCTACAAGAGGTGATCCCCCCCTCCTAAAAAAGGGGGATTACATGGCAACCTTGGATATGAAAGATGCTTATTTTCATATTTCCATGTCCCCAGCGCACAGAAAGTACTTGCGCTTCAAGGTGGACAGTCGACACTACCAATTCAAGGTACTGCCCTTCGGAATAGCTTCAGCACCCAGGGTATTCACCAAGGTACTGGCGGTGGCGGCTGCACACCTACGCAGGGAGATGATCACAGTGTACCCTTATCTGGACGACTGGCTCATAACGGGGGAAACCCCAGGAATTTGCAGGACAAACATTCAAAGGACTATCGACCTCCTCCACGAGTTAGGCTTCTCAATCAACGAGAAAAAGTCAAGCCTGGTGCCAAGCACCTCAAAACAATTCCTAGGAGCAATCCTAGATACCCAAGAGGGGTTGACCTTTCCTTCAGAAGAAAGAATTCGGAATATACTACTGCAAATTCCGCATTATCAGTCTGGTCGACAAATAACAGTACGCAAAGCAATGCGTTTACTGGGCATGATGGCGTCATGTATTTACCTGGTCCCCCACGCGCGCCTGCGCATGCGTCCCATGCAGGAATGGTTGGCGAAACAGTGGTCTCAGCCAAGTGGTCAGTGGGACAATCTAGTGGTCGTTTCGCCAACACTGGTACAAAGCCTTCACTGGTGGACAAGAGAGAATCTCGCACAGGGGAAACCCTTTTACGATCCCGAGGTACAGGCAGTAGTCACTACAGATGCATGTCTGACGGGGTGGGGAGCTCACCATCTCCACCACACAGCTCAGGGTCTCTGGTCTCACTCAGTGGCCAAGAACCACATCAACCTACTAGAGCTTCTGGCAGTATTCAGAGCGCTTCAGGCGTTCGAGCCCCACCTACTAAACCTGTCAGTGCAAATCCGGACGGACACCACAACAGCCATGTTCTACCTGAACAAGCAAGGAGGCACTCGCTCGCCAAATCTGTCCAAGCTTGCCCAGAAAATCTGGATATGGGCACTCAGACGGAACATCTTCCTGTCATCACAACATGTTCCAGGGGAGCTCAATTCCCTAGCGGATGCTCTGAGCAGGGACTCCCTCCCAGAGGAACACGAATGGGTTCTACACAGAAAGGTCGTAGAAGATATCTTCTCTCAGTGGGGTTTCCCCACTATAGACTTATTCGCCACAAGCGAAAACAAACACTGCCCAGGATTTGCATCCAGGTTCCCCCAACCAGGCTCCCAGGGGAACGACCTGTGGATGAACTGGTCAGGGATGTTTGCGTACGCTTTTCCACCAACTCCTCTCATCAGGAAAGTGGTGAACAAGATGAACAGGGAATCGATGACGCTCGTCCTAGTTGCTCCCATGTGGGCAAGACAACTGTGGTTCCCACAACTACGCAGGATGGCGGTGTGCAAGCCCATCAAACTTCCAGCCTGGTACAACCTACTGTCCCAGCACCAAGGTCAAACAGTGCACCAGCAACCCAACTCAATGAACCTGGCAGCATGGCTCCTGAGGTCATAGAGTTTGGACATCTCAATTTGCCACAGAGGTGTATGGACATCCTAAAGGAATCTAGGAAACCAAACACAAGGCACTGTTACTTTGACAAGTGGAAGAGGTTTGTTATCTGGTGCCAGAGTAGACAAATCAACCCGGTTGATTGCACTCCTTCCACTATTGTTACATACATGCTCCACCTGCTAGATGCAGGATTGTTTTTTAACTCACTGAAAGTACACCTGGCAGCCCTGTCGGCTTACACCACTTCCCATAGCAAAGTTTCGTGGTGGAAAGTACCAGTAGTTGAAGCCTTCATGGAAGGAGTAAAGAGACTTCACCCTCCTATTTCGAACCCACCACCAGGGTGGGACCTTAATGTGGTGCTAGCCAAGCTCATGGGCCCCCCTTTCGAACCCATGCATAAAAGCAGTCTCAAACACCTGACTTATAAAACGGCCTTCTTAGTAGCGATTACTTCTATAAGAAGGGTCAGTGCAATTCAGGCTCTGTCAGTGCAGGATCCCTTCTTTACTGTCCATAAAGACAAACTGGTTTTACGCACACACCCTAGGTTCTCACCTAAATTTCTATCAAAATTCCATGTAAACCAGTCCATCGAGCTTCCGGCTTTCTTCCAGAACCCGCAAAACTCGGCTGAGGTGAAACTACACACCCTAGATGTGCGTAGGGCGGTCCTCTACTATGTAAATAAAACCAGACCGCTAAGAAAAACAGATCAACTGTTTGTCTCCGTAGCTACAGGCAGAGAGGGGGATCGCGTCTCTAAAGGTGCCATCTCGAAGTGGATATTTACTGTATCCAGCTGTGTTACTCACTCTCTAAAATAACTCTGCCTTTCACGCCAAGAGCCCAGTCTACTAGAGGCATTGGGGCCACTCTGGCTTTCATTGCAAATGTACCCCTTGACACCATTTGCAAAGCAGCTACTCGGAACTCTATTCACACTTTTACTCAGCATTACTGCATTAACGCCCATTCCAAGGCAGATACACAAGTGGGACAAGCGGTTCTAAGACACTTATTTGCTCATGACCCTTCTCACATCCCACCTTCTTCTTCAGGTACTGCTCGCTAATCTATGCACAGCATGTGATCTAAGCAGATTCCACAAGCCTCAGAAGGGATACATTACTCACCGTAATCGTATTTCTGATGCTTGTATCTGCTTAGATTCACATGCGACCCACCCTTCCTGCCCTCTGAGAGAAGGCGCATGATTGCTTGTAGTCTTACCTTTCTGTCTATCTGCTTGGATTATCTGTACTCGCGCTACTCCTCATGCTACCTCATGTCAGAAAAAATACAATCTGAGAATCCTAGACGCGTGAGGGATCTTGGGTACAGTGGACGTCACACTAGGGATAGTATTACTGGCACGCCCTGTGTCGACGGCCATTTTCGAGTTTCGAAAAACAAACTGTAATACTCCGCAGCTTCCACTAGATGTCGGCCTATGCACAGCATGTGAATCTAAGCAGATACAAGCATCAGAAATACGATTACGGTGAGTAATGTATCCCATCTATATATAGATATCTCTCTCTCCCTGGGCACTAGTGGTTGACACACCCTCTGGTTTCTCACATACCCTTTCCGTATGCGATGTAGCCACATCTGTTTCACAGGGAAACCGGGAAAGGAAATTGACGTTCCTCTGTTCTTTAGCTTTTCGGTGTTGCACAGTGAAACAGTAGGGTTGCAGGTCTAAGAACCATAGCATTACTCTAGGGTTAGAGTCCTTCCGTTGACTTATCCATATTAAAGGTGAGTGGTCGTGACAAGTGTGAACTTTCTCCCTAGAAGGTAATATTTTTTCTCCAGCATGGGGTCTGGCATGGATTCACATGCTCATGAATATTCCCTGTCGTCAGGCTGTGAATCCTCGGTAAAGAAAAATCAGTATCAGTTTCGTTTCTGATCTGTCTTTCGTAGTAGTAACTGATCACTGATCTCTGCTTCATACTGACCACAGCCAATGACTGCCATCTCCCTAAGCCCCGCCTCTGGCAGCCATCTTCAGATTTTTACCGCACGTTCAAGTGTTGGGATCCTCATGCTATTGCTCTCGAGCTTTAGTGCTTTTTTCGTGCTTTTTCTTAGGAAAATGTTCTCTTTTTCGGTCAAAAGAGCCTCAAGCTCCACCGTTTCTTTATCCGATCACCGGGTACCCGTGTCAGATTCTTCTACGCCCCTCAAGGGTGAAGATTTCGTCGAGCCACGCTTTTGGAGGACTCCAGAAGTTTCTCGGGCCCATCTCGATCATGGCCCAGGAGAAGGGAAGCTCGACGCCCGGAAAGCTGTTCAGGGTCTGCCCTGGATGCCAGCTTGAGAATGTCTTTAAGGAGGACGAACACTCCCTTTGCCTCTACTGCCTGCATGAGGACAAGACGCACGTGGAGAAGGACTGTGCGTTTTGCGGCAATATGTCGGAGCGGACCATGAAGGACCGCCATCTGCGTCTCGCCAACTGGCTGGAAGGGAAGAGCCCGTCAGGCGAGAAGAAGAAGAAGAAGAAGTCTGAGCGGTCTTCTAAGACCTTTGAGGGCGCCCCGGCGACGGGGGTCCAACAGAAGGCCAAGCACCGCGAGTCCGCTGGTACCGGGAGCGCCTAACGGTCGGGCTCTACGGGCGCCAGGCAGGGCGCATCCTCCCCGGCGCCATCAACCACGAGCCAACGCTCTGGCTTGGGTAAGAGGAAGGCCGAGCACCAGGCGAAGCTCCTGGAGAGACCCCGGTCGAGCTCGAAGGCCCCATCGGAGGGGGAGCGAGGCGGTGACCCTCCCCCCAAGGAGAAGGCGGTGAGCGCACCTAAGGTGGTGAAAGCCTTAATCCATCCGGCCAAGGCCTCTATCGAGACAGTCGCGGCGGCCCTGGCTCAGCCTGTGGAGGCTACACCAGTGGTGGCGACCTCGGGGCCCAGGGTCTCCCTGCCACCACGGAGGGAGTCCTCTTTCATACCCATCGACAGGACCCCTGTGAAACCTCCGACGGAGAAGAAAAGGGGGGGCAGGAGGTCGTCATGGATTCGGCCTCAACCTCCGAAGAGGAGCTGATCGAAGTCTTAAGCCACGGCATTGGTGTGGAAAAAGACCAGCCTGTTGGGAGGGACCCCGACGTAGGAGACGACGAGAACGTCGAGGGTGCCGACGGGGCTTCTAACCGCCCGTCGGACTCCCCTCAACCAGTGCCGCAAGACAACTCGGTGGCCATTTTGTTGGCTATACAGTCCTTATGCTCGGAGATAAGGACGAGATTGCCGTTACCACCAACAGAGGAACGTCTCCCGACGGGGGAACCGGAGCCAGGCCCTTCTGGGAGCCCTCCTCCTAAGAGAAGGATTCATCCTCCACCCCCTTTTCAACCATCGCACCCTGCTCAGCCCTCCTCCCCGTCCACGACCCATGGGGATGATACGGGGACTGACACGGGCACGACGGGCACAGACGACGAGGTTTACGACGAGGATCTTCCGTCGTCACCTCCTCCCCGGGCTTCCCCACCCGACGAGATTGGATCGTTTCATGCCATGATCGCCAGGGCATCCAAGCT
Organism: Ambystoma mexicanum; assembly: GCF_040938575.1. Lineage (NCBI taxonomy): Eukaryota > Metazoa > Chordata > Amphibia > Caudata > Ambystomatidae > Ambystoma > Ambystoma mexicanum. The sequence continues at coordinate 1,314,138,113 of NC_090931.1, read as the reverse complement.
TTTCCAGCTCTGCCCGGAAGAGAAGAAGAAGGAAGGTTTCCTTTATCAACGGCGCGAGACCAAGAGGAAGGCGGTCCTCGCTGTACCTCTACTGGGCGATATCTGGGATGAAGGTCTCGCCCTCCTCAAGAAACCATCCACAACTCCTGCGAGAAGGGATCGGTACGAGAAGAAGTACTGGGTCCCGGACACGGTCCCCTTGTGCCTTCGGGCACAGCCAACCCCAGACTCGGTCATCTCTGCGGCGGCCAGGAAGAAAGCGGGGGGGGTTCCGTGGCTTCTACGTCAACCTCCCCGCCGGATGGCGAGGGAAATAACTTGGACACAATGGGACGCAGAGTCATCTCATCGGCAGCGACGACAATTAAGGCTGCTAACGCCTTGGCTATCGTAGCCCGCTATGACAGGGAGTTGTGGTACAAAATCGCACCCCTGCTGGATTTCCTACCAGACGACAAGAGGGCGGAGGCCCTAGAGATCTTGCAGGAAGGAGAAGTGGCGTCGGACCACACCATTACGATAGCGACGGACATCGCTGACACTGCATTTCGCCAGTTGGGCAACGGCGTGTGCCTTAGACTGCGTGGATGGCTCAGGGCAACTGACTTCCGTCAGGATGTGCAGTCCAGAGTCTTGGACATGCCGTTCGACAGGAGCAACCTGTTTGGGAAAACAGTGGACGATTCCCTACAAGCCATCAAGACGGACACAGAGACGGCCCGGGCTCTTGGTGTTCTCCAGCAATGACGGCCGTCCTTTCGGAGCGGCGGAGGCAAGCAGGGTGCCTCCAAAGGTTCCGGCGGCAGATTTTCCACCTATCGTCAAGCGGCCCGTTCGTCGTCACAGGAAGCCTACAGGGGACCAGGCAAGTTGGGCGGACCCCGCCGTCTTCGCCAAGGAGGACAAGGCGACAAAGCCTTGTCGAAGCAGGACTGAACCGGCCGTGGGGTCGGGCCCCCACCGAAGCACCCCGGTGGGAGGCCGGCTGGCGAACTTCGTCAGCGTGTGGGAGTCCATCTCCACTGACCGTTGGGTGCTGGACGCCCTGGCCCAGGGTCACGCGCTCGAGTTTCTAAAGAAGTGCCCGAGCGTCCCCCCCGTGGCAAGGAAGGAACATCACGTCCCTCAACTTCTTGGAGGTAAAGGCGATGCTGAAGAAAGGCGCCATCAAGCTCGTCCCAAAGAGGCTTCGGGGCTCTGGAGTTTACTCAAGATACTTCCTTGTGAAGAAGAAGACGGGAGGATGGCGCCCCATCCTGGACCTACGACGACTGAACAAATTCATCAAGGCACAGAAGTTCCGGATGGTCACCCTCCAGCAAGTCCTGGGTCAACTGGAGGAGGGCCATTTCCTGTTGTCGTTGGATTTGGAGGATGCCTACTTCCATATCCCCATCCTAAAGGGACACCGAAAGTTTCTCAGATTCGTGGTCCAAGGGCGTCACTACCAGTTCAGAGCCCTTACCCAGGGTGTTCACCAAGTGCCTCGCACCGGTGGCGGCGCGGCTGCACCTGGAGGGGATCCACATCTACCCCTACCTGGACGACTGGCTCATCCGAGCAAAGACAAAGGAGCTCGCCGCGGAGCACACAGCGAGGACTGTCCAACTACTCACGGACCTGGGATTCTCCATAAACTACGCCAAGTCGCACCTGGTGCCCGCGCAAGACGCGCTGTTTCTGGGAGCGAAACTTAACACAGTGGCGCTTCTGGCCTCTCTGTCGGAGGAAAGGACGAGGGCCATCTTGGGCAAGGTGCAGTGGATGCTGGTTGCGGACGCGGCCAGGGTGAGGTCCATCAAATCCCTCCTCGGAATGATGTCTTCTTGCATTTATCTCATCCGCCTGTGCAGGCTTCGGATGCGCCCGTTGCAGGAGTCCTGGACTCTCGCTGGATCCAGACGACGGGCAGCTTCGAGGACAGGATCACACTCGACGAGAGTTTCCGACGAGCGATCCGGTGGTGGGGCACCCGCACGCATCTGACGGCGGGCATGGACTTCCAGACCCCGGGCCACCAGAAGACAGTGACCACGGATGCCTCCCTGGAAGGGTGGGGAGCGCACACCGAAAATCTGCACGCGAGGGGCGTTTGGCTGCCGACGGAGAAGTCCCTCCATATCAACGTCCTGGAACTCCGTGCAGTGTTTTGGGCCCTCAGGTCCTTTCTTCCGTCCCTCAAGGGCAAGGTGGTGAGGATCTTCACCGACAACACCACCACCATGTTCTACATCAGGAAGCAGGGCAGTACCAGATCCCCAGCCCTGTCCAAGGAGGCTCAGGATCTGTGGCATTGGGCCGTCGCCCAAGGGATGTTTCTGGTGCCGTTTCATCTGGCAGGGATAAAAAACACCATCGCCGACTCGCTCATCAGAGAGCTGCGCTCGTGCCACGAGTGGAAACTACGACAGGATTTAGTGGACCGCCTCTTCCGACGGTGGGGCACACCCCAGATCGTTCTGTTTGCGACGGTGACGAACTCCAAGTGCCGGAGGTTCGCCAGCAGGTTTCCCCAGCCGAGGAGCATGGGCAATGCTTTCTCGTTCCCCTGGGAGGGCCTGTTCCTATATGCGTTCCCTCCATTGCCACTGCTGATCCGGCTCATCAACCGGCTCAAGAGGTCACGGTGCAGGATGATCCTCGTTGCACCTGCGTGGCTGAGGCAGATATGGTTCCCGGACCTTCTGGACTTGTCAGCGTCCCCGTCAATCAAGCTGCCAGTGGACGCAGATCTTCTCTCCAGGGAAGGAGGCGCCATCCTCCATCACGACCCGAAGTCGCTGAACTTGCAGGCCTGGCACCTGCAGCATTAGAGTTTGGAGGTTACGACATACCGGCCGACTGCAGAGAGGTTCTTGCAAAGGCCAGGCCGTCCTCAACTCTTAAATGCTACGGACACAAATGGAAGAGGTTCTCTATCTGGTGCCACGCACAGAAGATTAGCCCTCTACGGATTACGGCTCCTCAAGTACTGCCGTACCTGCTGACGCTGGCCAAGGCTGGACTGGCGCACGCTTCCATCAAGATTCATCTTGCTGCGATCTCCCGATACACCAGAACCACGGGACAGACGTCTTTGTGGTCTCATCGTCTGGTGAAAGAATTCATGAAGGGACTGTTCAGATCGTTCCCGCCGGTGAAGGCACCGGCCCCGGCGTGGGAGCTCAACGTGGTGCTGACCAAGCTCATGGGACCTCCGTTCGAGCCTCTGCACTCAGCTCCGTTGAAGTTCTTGTCATGGAAAACAGCATTTCTTGTGGCCATCACCTCCACACGACGGGTGGGAGAGATCCAGGCCCTTTCCTGCAAGCCCCCATACTTGACTTTTCACGACACGAGGGTAGTGCTCAGGACGCGCCCCTCCTTCATGCCCAAGGTGCCGTAGGACTTCCACCTCAACGAACCCTTGGTATTGCCTGTTTTCTTCCCGTCGCCTTCGTCGCCGGCTGAAAGGACTTTGCACTCGCTGGATGTGGCTAGAGCGCTGAAGTTCTACGTGGATCGCACGAAGAGTTTTCTGAAGACATCACAACTTTTTGTGAACTTTGGACCTGTCAATCAGGGGAAGGCTCTCTCGAAGGCTTCCATTTCCAGATGGCTCTCCGGCTGTATCATGTACTGTCATCGGTTGGCAAACCGACCGCTGCCTGGCCGTCCAAGAGCCCATTCCACCAGAGCGATCGCAGCTACCACGGCGTTCCTATCTGGTGTGCCCTTGCTGGAAATCTTCAGGGCTGCTACGTGGAGGTCGACGCACACCTTCACTAAATTCTACTGCGTCGATCGGGATTCCAGGGAGGAGTCCAGGGTCGGCCAAGCAGTGCTGCGCAACCTGTTCGCCTAAGGTGAGCCTGGTGAGGAGTTAAGAATTGCTTAATGTTGAGTTTTGGATGTAATGCTTAATGTTGAGCCTTTGCCACCTCCCGTGGTTGTGCATGTGTGTACTGCTATGTATTCTTTTATTCATGAGCATGTGAATCCATGCCAGACCCCATGCTGGAGAAGGAACAAGTTACTTACCTGTAACTGTTGTTCTCCAGCATGGATTCACATGCGAACCCTCCCGCCTACCCCTCTGCGGCTCTTCACTTGGTCATACTGCCACTTCACGTGCTACCAAATCTGAAGATGGCTGCCAGAGGCGGGGCTTAGGGAGATGGCAGTCATTGGCTGTGGTCAGTATGACGCAGAGATCAGTGATTGGTTACTACTACGAAAGACAGATCAGAAACGAAACTGATACTGATTTTTCTTTACTGAGGATTCCCAGCCTGACGACGGGGAATATTCATGAGCATGTGAATCCATGCCAGACCCATGCTGGAGAACAACAGTTACAGGTAAGTAACTTGTTCCAGATGGACAATTGCCCATTTGATAGTAAGAGCCTCTAATTCCAACACAGAGTAGTTCTTCTCGCGTGTGAGTAGTTTGCGACTAGTGAATAGGATGGGATGTCCTACTCCATAGTCTATAAAACTGCTCCTAACCCTGTGAGGGAGGCATCAGTTTGTAACACAAATTCCTTCGAAATGTCTACCACTTTCAGGATGGGGTTCTGACACAATCTTCTTTTTAGGTTGTTGTAACATTCGTCGTCCTCATCAGTCCAATGAATCTTTTGGGGTTCAGCATTCCTGAGTTTGTCTGTTAATCTGGCTGTTCTATCTGAATAATTTGGGATGAAAGTGCGATAATAACCAATCAAGCCTAGGAATGTCCTGAGGTCTCTCTTGGTCTTGGGTGTGGAAGGGGGGGGGGGCATATTGGACGGCTTTCACTTAATCTTGTTGGGGTTGTACACTGTCATGCCCTACAAAGAAGCCTAAGAATCCTGGGTATTTCACAAATGATTGAGATAGCGTACATTTGGATTGATTTGCAGCTAAGCCGACCTCGCTGAGGGTTCTCATAATAGAAGAAAGATGGAAAAGAATGTCGTCCCAAAATTTACTATAAATGACTGTCGTCAATGTAAGCCACACACAAATCAGAGTAGGGCTGTAATATCCTGTTCATGAGTCGTTTGAAAGTGGTTGGTACCCCATGCTAGCCAAGAAGCAGGACCTTAAACTTGAATAGTCGCAGGGGTGTTGAGAAAGCTGTCTTTTCCTTGTCCGGTCCATGAACTAGGACCTGCCTATATCCCTTGGTTAAATCTAGAGTTGATAGGAATGTGGCGTTTCCAAGTTTATTTATTAACTCATTGATGCATGGCATAAGATGGGCATTGAAACGGAGATGGCGTTAACCTACATGAAGTCTACGCAAAACAGCCAAGAATGATCACAATAGGGGAGGACCATGGACTTGAAGAGGGCTCGATAATGTTTGCCTTATTTAGCATTATTTTCAATTTCGCCCCCACCCATTTGTTTTCGTCCTTCTGGGAGTCTAAGTTGGTTTCAAATGGACCGCTTTTCCCTTTGGATTCTGATATAATGATAAGTACCATGTACTCTCCCTGGTTTCTCGCAGAATACACTGGGGAATGCCATAATAAGGTTGTTCAAATTTTCTGGTTTTTGTGTAGATATTTCTTGGGGAAGAAGTTAATATTCCTCGGGTACCAAAGAAGACAATATTGAGGAGGTGGTGGCAGAAGGATTTTCTTTATTATATGATTTGATATGGCATTTATAACACTCTTTTACACCAGTGTTTCAAAGCGTGACGAGGCAAGGGAGGAGAAACGGAGGGAGGACAAAAACAACGACCTTACTAGGCCTAGTGATATTGAGATCGCCAAGTGCAGGGCATAGGGGACGGGAGATGTGCCGGGGGGGTGCGGGGGAGGGGTGGGCAAGTGCCAGACACAGGATCACAAACAAGTAGTGCAGCCAACAGGTTGCAAGTGTTAAAAGTGCAGACAATAACTGCCATCTGGAAAAGCCCCGGGGCCAGATGGACTGGGCTCAGAACTGTACAAAGAATTCTCCACAATACTCTCCCCAGTATTAACCCTTGAATGGGAGGAAGCAATGAGATACGGCTCACTCCTGGACACAATGACTGACGCCATCATCACTGTATTGTTAAAAGCCAGGCACCCCACCCATGAACTGTCCTCCTATCGTCCCCTCACATTAATCAATACAGACACTAAGATTTATGCAAAAGTACTTGCAACCAGATTACTACCCAAGATGACTACCTTAATACACCCCAACCAATGCAGCTTCATTCCTTCAAGTTCCACGGCCCTAAACTTGTGTAGATTGTTCTGAGTCATGGCACATACTAAACGTGAGGTGCAGGCAGTCGCTATATCACTGGACGCCGAGAAGGCTTTTGACTCTGTCTCTTGGGCATGCCTGTTCACTGTCCTAGAAACATTTGGATTTGGTCCATACTTCAAACAGTGTGTCAAATTATTATACACCTTCCCCAAAAGCCAAGGTCCCTACGAACCACGCTCTGTCCAGCAATTTTAGACTGAACAGGGGCACTAGGCAAGGTTGCCCCTTCTCTCCCATTCTTTTTGCCCTCACGATAGAACCAGTAGCTGCAGCGGTCAGACAGGAGCAGAAACAGAGGGGCATAAGGATGGCCGGATTCACCCAATCCATATCGTTCTATGCTGACGACACATTATTATACATACGCGAACCAGAGAAAAATCTTGCCCCCACGCTGGAAGTTATGGAAAAATTCACTGTGTACTCGGGTTATAAAATAAACACTACAAAATCCGCGATTTTCCCACTAACGCCTGCCACCACCTGCCCTACACATACACATGGCCTTAGATGGTCCCCAGACAATATCAGGTATCTGGGAATTCTTGTATCTAGAGACAGAACGTCCCTATACATCGACAATTATGAATCCCTGCTACAGGTAATCCATACTAAACTACAAATATGGGCTAGACTCCCCATATCACTCATCGGCCGTATCGCGGTACTCAAGATGGTAGTCCTTCCCAAGCTCCTGTACGTGTTCAGTACGATCCAATATGGCCAGGGAGACCTTTCTTTGATAACTTGCGATCCATGGCAACAACATTTATATGGAACGGCGGAGCGAACCGAATGAAATGGGAGAAACTGGTAGAACCCTATGAAATGGGGGACATAGCTGCACCCGACTTCAAGCTGTACTACCTCGTGGCTCAAGCACAATACGCTAAATACTGGCAAGACCCAACAGACAGAACACCACATGTCCCCATCGAATGACACTCGGTCCGACCAACCGATCTGCGCTCCATAATATTCCCAAAAACCCACAGGGATTAATGTAAATACGATCTGGCAACCTCCACAATCGCAGCCTGGGCCACGATCTGGAAAAGATTAGAAATAGACACATCCTATGACTCACAGACCCCGCTGTGGAATTTCCCAGATATTAAACCCACATATGATACTAATATACACAAGACATGGGTCCCGGAATATGAGATCAAAATGAGAGACATGTTCCCGAATGGGAGATTCGTAACACCAGAGGACTTCGCAGACACAGTGGGGGGAAACCAATTGGCACCCTACAATACCACTGCATGAAATCAGCATTTAAGAAACAATGGGCAAAATTCCCAGAGGAACCACGCTTACACGCATGCTTCCAGTCACTATACCCGCAGACCGGTACAGGCGTATCGAAGTTATAAACATAATACAAACTCATTCACAATCATTGAATAATATCAAGACCTCTTGGAAGGCAGACATGGACATAACTATAGAAGAAGGGAAATGGTCAAGATATTGCCTTTTATCTAAAAAAAAGGTCTCATTGAATGCCGGCCTCAGGCTGATGCAGTTTAAAATACTGAATACACTTCATTATACCCCAGTTAAAATGGCAAAATTCTACAGCACAATATCTGGAAACTGTCAAGAAATGCGGAAGTCCCAGTGCGGACGCTTTTCATATGTACTGGGCATGCGCCTTGATCGCCGGGTTCTGGCGGGAGTTTGTGGGAATACTAGAGGAAATAACACAGGTCCCAGCTCATCTCACACCCCAAAAATACCTGTTCGGGGATATATGGAAGGTACCATAGAAAACTAGAAGACTGTTCAATGTCGCATGTGTGGTAGCAAAGAAATGTATTCTTCAATCATGGAAAAGCGTTCATGCCCCCGGCACGGATCATTTTCTCAAAGAATTAACACATGTTAATGAATGTGAAGAAAACTATGTAGGAATGACACCAACAACAAGTAGACCAAAAGACATCTGGACTCTGTTTAGGACATATCTGCGTTGAACTCTATCTGACGCAGAGAACTCTGATAATGAGTAGACTTTACCTAGAACCTGTTGGCGTGAAACTTTTCTGACACAGAGAACTCTGATAATGTGCAACTGTACATGATTACTGTTTAGACAAATGGGATGAAAAGGTTAAGCCTTCAAACTTTGTATACCTTGAAATTAGTTGAAATGTGGAACAGTTGTGATGTGATATGCAAACCAAAAAGAAAAGTTAAAAAAAGTGCAAACACTAGCTGTCCATAAGTGCAGGTAAGGGGACTGTAGGGTTGCAGATACCGACCATAAGTGCACGGGATGCCAGATGGCAGTGCGGGAGTGCAACTGGGCGGGCAAGGGCCTGGGCCCGAGTTCAGAGAGTACCCAGGTGACCAGTGCAGTATCAGACAAGAGATCAGTAGGTGAGAGGAAGAGAGAAGGTAGAAGCAAAGAGGAAGGTCTTGAGGTGCTTCCAGAACCGGAGATGGTTCTGCTCAAGTTTTAGTGATGCAGGGAGGCTGTTTCAGTGGGAGGGCCAGCTGAAGAAAGAGATCTGCCCCCAACTCGTTGCTTGGAGAAGCGAGTGGCCCTCAAGGAGTTGGAGGTGTAGGAGTGGGGAGCTTGAGTTGGAAGATATTTCCGAAGAGAGAGTTTGGGGGTATTGCGGTCCCGGGCCCCAGAAGGCCTTGTGGACAATGCAGATGGTCTTGAACTTGATCCTTGCTGCCACTGGGAGCCAATGGAGATATTTCAGGGCTGGAGAGATGCAATCCCTGGGCTTGGAGCTAAGGACAAGTCTTGCAGTCCTGTTCCGGATTAGTTGTAGAGGACGGAGAGTAGAGGCTGGCAGGTTTAGAAAGGGGCTGTTGCATTAGTCATCCCTAAAGCGAACCAGAGATTTGGAGACAGTGACCTTCTGGGGGAAGGTAAGGAAAGGAAGAATACCTCTGAGGAGGTGCTGCTAGAAGTTTGACTTCTTAGAGACGTCCGAGATGTGAGGAGAGAAGGACAGTGTGGAGTCGAAGATTACCCTGAGGTTCTTAGCCTCACAGTTGGAAGCAGCAAGAGGGCCCAGAGTGGGCGGCCAGAGAGTGACAGGAAAGGAAGGTGCAGGTGTGCTGATGAGGAGGATCTCCGTCTTACTGGCATTAAGGGAAGATCTTAGTGGCGAAGAGTGATTGCAAAAGTCAGCCAAGGCTGGAGCGAGGGTGTCAATGTGGTCCTTGATGGTTTTTGATGAAAAGTGAAGAACCTGTTTTGACAAGACTATCCTAGATTAGACTTGTCTAGGAACCTCGTCTGGGGTGAACAGAGGAAAGGCAGGGAAGGGAGGAGGAAAGGTGGCCCCCGAGAGGCCAGAGGCAGAGGAGAACGCAGAGGGAGAAGGCCGAGAGGACGAGAGGGTGGATAGGACATCCTGAGTTTTAGAGATTAAATGTGCAGCCAAGGCCGTGGAGAGGGCCTGGGAGGGGACAGGAAAGGTAGAGACTGCAGCAGGATTGGCCAGCTCCTTGCATATTTTAAAGAGTTCGGCCGAGTTGTTAGATGCCGCAGAGACGTGGGTTTGGATGTGAGCTCTCTTCTTAGTGAGGACAGAGAATTGTTATTGCCTTTGGAGCATGCTGCAGGCCAGTTTGTCAGAGGATGTACAAGATGCCAGCCATTTCCTCTCAGCCACCTTACACTTGCGTATAAGGGCGACAAGGTCCGATTCGTACCAAGAGTTGCACTTGGCTTTGGTCTTCAAGTGGATCCCATGACAGGGGCAAGTACATGAAGAGTGTCGGAGATGGAGAAGAGTGGAGGTTTGAAAGGGCTGTCAGGATGTGAGTCAGCCAAAGGTGCATGAGTGGGAGGGAAAGTGGTGTCGAAAGCCTCAACTGACACACGCTTCATGGGCCGGATGGCCGAGAAGGTGGGTGGCAGTGTGGGGGTAGGCTTGGCTAGAGGGGTAAAGAGAGAGAGGTGAGAGGAGAAAGTGGTCACTCCAGGAGAGAGGAGTGGTGAGAGGGTTAGAGATAGGTGGGGGGTCTGAGAAGATCCGAACATCCAGAGTGTGCCCTACAGAATGAGTCGGGCCTGAGGAAGAATATCAAGAGAAAGAGAGTCGCAGAGGCTGCGAAAAAGAGTCAAGAGGAGGGACAGGAAGCATCCACGTGGATGTTGAGGTCTCCAAGGAGGAGAAGTTGAGTGGTTGAGGCCAGGAGGGAGGAGGAGAGGTCCACCCACTCGGAGAGAAAGGAAGTTACCTGACCAGTAGAGACTGCAGCAGGATTGGCCATCTCCTTGCAAATGGTAGAGAGTTTGGCCGAGATGTTATATGCTGCAGAGACGCAGGCTTAGATGTGAGCTCTCTTTCCACTCCTTTTGGAGATTTACGTTGTAAAGGTGGGTCTTTTGTTTTCTATCAGGTTGGGCTTTTTTATAGGTACAGGTTCCTGTTTGCTCTAGTGCCTCATATGGCCCATGCCACTTTGAGACAAGTTTATTTTCAGAGGTAGTTAAGAGGAGTAATACCTTCGGACCTACTGAAAATTATTTCAAATTTACTTTCTTGTCATAGCTGGACTTTTGTTGAGCTTGAGCCTCCATGTGAGTGTGGACTAGACTGTGGCTGAGTTTCATCTGTTCTTGCAATCGTGTAGCTGTCTGTGAGAGGGGAATAGGTGCCTCTTCTCTCTCTTCCCAGGTCTCCCGGAGCATGTTCAAGACATCTTGTTGTTCTCTACAGTAAAGTAATTCGAAAGGAAAGAATCCGCTGGATGTCTGAGGGCTCTGTCTTGCTGAAAATAGGGCCCATGGGATCATGTGATCCCAGTCCTTCCCATCTTCACCTACCAATTTCCTCAAAATAATTTTAAGGGGTTTGTTAAATCTCTTTACCATCTGTCCGTTTGGGGGTGGTAAACAGAGGTCCTTAAGGTGGTAATGTTTTGTAATTTCTTGACTTTCCCCTTAGGCCTGCTCGTGTAATTTGATCCCTGATCCATTACAATTTCCTTGGGGAACACAACCCTATAAATGAATGGCAGTAGATGTTTTAAAATCTGCTGGTTTGTGTTCTGTATGAGGAAGGCCTCTGGATATGGGGTAGCATAATCAAAGTTTACGAGAACATATTTATCACTTAGTCTAGAGGTTTCCAACGGTGCAATAATATCCATCCCAATTCATGAGAAAGGGACTTCTATTATCGGCGAGGGATTTAGAGGGGCAGGTAAGGGAATATGTGCACTGGTTTCCTGGCATGTTTCACATGTCTGAATGAAGTTCTTTGTCAGCATGGATACCTGGCCAGTATAATTTCCCACTGATGTGAGCTTGGGTTTTAGACTGCCCTAAATGTCCCCCTGTCAAATGAGAATGTGCAATCTCTAGCACAATCTTGCAATGGGTTTTGGCTATTACTAGCTGAGTTTTACTCAGACCTTTTCTGGCGGTTTCTTTCTATATAGTAATCCCTGTTTCAGGAAGAAAAGGAGACTCTCTTTTTCTGGTACTTCTCCCTCCAGAATCTCTTGTAAGAAGGTCTCTGCGAGTGCTGGGTAATTTCGCTGGGCGAAAGCTAAATTCGGAAGGATGGTAGGTGGTTCTTGCCTTTTTTGCCTCAGTGATCAGTGTTTCATCAGCCTCTCCAAAGCCTAAGCTACCTCTCTGTTTCATCTACTTCACTTTCTTCCTCAAAACTGTGAAATAGTCTTCTCAAGAATTCCCTGTGCAATGTTGTCCCCACAGTGTTTTTGAAATGGAGTTTCAGCATGGTTCCGTAGGATGGATAACAATTATGTCTCCATGAAAGTCTGGATCTATGACACCTGCTAGGACATCTAAACCAAACTTTCAGGCTACGACGGAATTTGGGGCCAGTCTTGTATAATAACCCGCAGGGGATTTTAGGACGAAGTCCTTGGAATCATCCCTCTTTTCCCAGGGGGGGGATAGTGGCTTCTCTGCTGCTACAGATATCAAAGCCTATGGATTATTTTGTGGAGTGGTCAGAGTTTCTGGAATGTTAGGGTCCCCCAATTTTTCTCAATTGAGCCGCATCCACTCCTGACACCATATGTAGGGAAGGCATGGTATCACAAGTACGACACTGACACAACTGACACAATGGATACAATTTGTAAAACCTTTATTGAAAATGTTGGGTTTGGAGAAACTCCTATTTTGCCCTGTAACTAAGATGGGAGTGGTCTCGACCATGAAACGATAAACAAAATAGTCCTAGTGGAGCCCTTCAAGTCAAAATGGCCCATACTAACAAAAACCTAATGTCTGCCCTATCTCCTGTACAAAATGTGTAACATGGAATAATGTATGCAAAGGAAAAACCAGTGTTCAAAAGAATAAAGGTAGTTGAACCAGCTCTCCTCCTAACGTTAAACCTCACAGAGTAAGGCTGTCCTTGTAGGCAGGATGACGCACCCTGGCTCGTTTTCTAACACTCCAAGCAGCTCTAAACCGTGAATTGAGGCCCACCTGGCCTTCCACGTTAAAGTCCCATTATTGACTCTTAAAATTGTATTCCAACGAAAAGTTCACATAGGCCCCCCTCTGCCGGGCTCAGACCTCTCATGTCACAGTTCAACAACGAACTTGCCGGGGGGCTCCCTTCCCCAAGCTCCATTGTTCTTTGGGTCTGCATCTGTTGGGCTCGGACCCCTTTCGTATGTCGAAGACTTTCAAATGTGCGTGGCTCTCTTTACAGACCACCACAGGACCCATTCGACTAAAAGTTCACGTTTACTCTTGCTTAATTCACTTTTGCGGTTTGCTTGCTTTATAACTTCAAACAATGTATCTTTCACTGAGACTGTTGGATGCGCTACTTCCCTTCGCCAGACTTTTCCGTTCCTTACAGCTGCTTTTTACTTCAAAGTTAATTCACAGGTCTGCCCTTCTCCGCGTCTCATCCACACGCGTGCAGCCTTCACTTCTCCTAGAATGTGCTACTTCATTTGCTTTAACACACACTGGTCTCTCAGGTCGCTTGCCAACTCACCAGCTGTTTGTGCTTATTCATGAGTCAAGGTTAGTACCACAGACTTGGCCTCACCTCCCAACTCTGCCATTCACACTGAAGGTTCGCTGGCGTCCTTGAAACACAATGCAATCTTCACTTGTGGGATCTGGTATTCTCCACATGTCTTTCGTGGCCTGTCAAAGGCAAACACATCCAATGGGGAACCCTTGGGGTTGTCGACCCGCTACTCTTGTCCTTGGCCTGTTGCTCTGCTCCAGTAGGTGTGCTTTCGTCCCGGAAGTTCTGCTTGTACTCGTGTTCTGCCTTGCTCAGTGTGTCTTTAGGTCTTGCCTTTTATTCATGTGAGGAGAGTTAACTGGTATCAGGTGTATGCACTTAGTGTAAAGTGCCTGACTTTGCTTGACCTGATTAACGGGACATCTCTAGTACGATGTCAGAGTTAGTCTGGTTGGTGGCAGTCACCCCTTTCCCAGTGTTTGTGTAAAAAGGGGGAGGGGAAGGGGTTGGGGACTTCAGAAGATACTAAAAGAAATTGGATGTAGTAGATGAAAAAAATGGGGGAAATACTGTGTCTCACCCCCACTCCCTGAAGACCCCTCACCCAGGTGATCCTCCTGCACTGGTCCACCCCCAGGGTCTGGATTCAAAGGCGATGGCCGTGGGGGGAGGAGAGAGATATATATATATATATATCTCCCTGGGGACTAGCAGATGAGCCACCCTCTGGTTTCTCACAGTGGTCACTCTTTTCCATTTGAATCAGGAGATCTGCCTGCTGGTGTTCCTCCCGATCCCGCAGTCCAATACCAAATGAGCTTTGCATTCCTTGGACCTCAAGAGAGTCCTCAAATTCTACCTCTTGGACAAAATCTTACAGGAAATCTGAGGCATTGTTCATCACATTTGGGGTTACGTCCTCTGGCACACAGGCGTCCAACGCTTCTGTTGTCCAAGGAATGGTCCAGGCCATCTCAGAAGCGTATACAGTCAAGGGTAAACCAGTTCCTTAGGTGATTCATGCCCATGCGGTCAGAGCCGAGGCCACGGCCGTCGCGTTTTAGAGACATGTTTACTGGAATGTCATCAGCATGGAGGCTACTTGGGCCACTCCGGCGTTCTGTAAGCACTATTCCCTGGATACTAGCTCCAGGCGACATGCAGATGCCAGGCGGTTCTGAAGAATCTTTTTGTATCATCCTAGATATGGAGTATGTTGTCTTGGCTCCATCCTATGGTCTTGTTCGGTGGAATCACCCTCAAGGATGGAGGAAAGGGGACGGGACGTATGAGTAAGTAAAGTTACTCACCGCTGTGACTAGAGTACTCATAGTCCTTAGTCCTCTTACCTCCATGCGTCCCACCCACCTTTCCCCGCTGTATGCCAGGAGCTAAAGTATTAAGTATAGCCAGGTATTAAAGTATCTGATGTGTTAAAAGGGGACTGAGGTGAGGTGCCAGAGGGCTGGGGCTTGGTTGGCGTTCCTACGCCCGGGGCCGTGCCCCCACACGCGGGACTAAATTTAAAGGGGAATCTCCATTTTTCACTGCCAAACGTCCCGGTACCGTCCCCATGTTGGGGGGCACCCATAAGGATGGAGGAAAGGGGGCTAAGGACTATGAGTACTTTAGTCACTACAGGGAGTAACTTTAAATGTTCAGCTTCGAGCAGGGGTCAGCATCCACACCAACCATGAGCAAAACCCATACTAAGTCAGAGATCTTGCAATCTTAAGAGATTGGGAGACCTTGTCCCCTAAAGGAGAGTCACTCCCAGTGAGATCCTGCTTGCATAGCAGGCTCACCTCCATATTCTCACAGGAGGCAACTCCCCCCTTGTGAGAAGGGATGAATTTCCTGGATTTATCACACCCTCCTCTTGTTATAATAGCTGGTGACTGACAGTTGATTTACTTGCAGCCAACTGGGGCATTTTGAGGCCAAAACAGAGATGCCACTACACCAAAATGTCGAGAAAAAATGTTTTCACATTTTAAATGTATTTATTTTTTAAATGGGGTGGGGGGTTCCCCCCAACCCCTCGTTTTTTATTATAGTCACTTTTTTTAACTAAGGAAACAAAAATAAAACAAAATATAAAAAATATTCCGAATTTCTTTTTCCGGCATTTTAGTTTCGACAAAATGTAACTGGATACCGAGCGCCTAACATCTATCGAAGAACAACAGGCACTTGGAAGGCAGCAACTGAGTTAGAAACAAAAAGGTGGATGGCGGGAGGGCGTCCGAGGCCGAAATATCAGTGCAAGCATAATGGAGGTTTTTTCCTGGACAGAGAGTTAGGAAGCAAGACTGGCACTAGCAGGAGAAAGCAAAGCATATTAATAAAACAGTAATCAGGAGCGCTGACGTAAAGTGTGTAACAGTGTATCTCATTTATCTTATTTAACTGTTTGCCATGTCCCAGAAGCACTAGTCTGCCATTTTGGATTGGGATCAAACTTGGGAATCTGACTCAGCGATTATCTTGCAATGGGCCGAATCTCTGCATTTTTGACATCCCCTCGTCTTTATCACCTGCAGCATCTGGACACCCCACCCCATTCTGCAGCAAATGTTCTTCATCATGCAGTGTATGCCAAATAGAGGATGAGATGACACTTTCCCGCTATTGGACACAACCACCAGTGGCTTACTGTCACAGGCCTCCGCCTCCAGTCACTCTGCTGTTCCAGATTAGTCATAACAGTACCACATTCCCCAACCCAGTGACACACCAATCAACATCTGCCTGGAAATTTAAAACTGGTGGAAGCTCAAGTTGTACTGTCACCTGACCTAACACGTTTTTAATAAAACGACTAATGAAACGGGTAATAAATGTTTTCTTTCCCTTTTAGTTTTAGATTCTTGGTCCTTTCTCACATTCACCCACTTCCCTCTTTCTCCTTTCCCTTACTACTCCTCTCCCTTCTCTCTTTTTTGTTACTCCAATGCCCCCTCTCCTCCTTCCCTATCCCTCTTCTTCTTACCTTCCATCCCTCTCTCCTATCTCTCCGATGCCCACACTCACTTTATTGCCTCCTTCTTCTCCTTACACACATGTTTGTTGTTCTTCTCGAGCCTCTTTGCTCCACTACTCGCACCCCCACTTCACCCATCCTTGCTCTTCTACTGTCAACCCTGCCTCATTCCTTTACCCCTCTTTGCTCGACTCTCACCTCCCCTCTCCCACCATCTCCCTACAACCACCATTCTCACCGCCTTCCCACACTTGCTTCTCGGACCACTTTCATTTCCGGAAACACTCTCCCATTCACAGTTACAAATGTACACACACACACACTACCACTCTCGGATCCAATACCTCACCTGTACTCTGCACACATACTTCCAGCAACTGCACAGCACTCCGCCTGTCCTCTGCTTGGTTACTCAGTCTATGTCCACACCTGATCTCATCCCTTTAACTTACATACTGTCTCATTTTTCCTACTTCTATATAGTGGCTCTCCTGCTTCTAATCTCCTCCCTCAACTCCAGCGCTCATCTCATTTTAATGGCTAATCTATGGGTGTCTTTTCCACTGGGGCTGGTTTACACCGCTGAAAAGCTTTAAAAAAAAAACAACTCTAAGCCCCGCCCCCTTTTTTAGGATGGTTTTGGAAACAGTATGTAATGAATTTGAAGTATTTATAAAGTGCGCACAACAAACTTAATCGAATTCTGGCACAGATGGTACAGTAAGGTGAAAAGAAAGAATCCGTCTAATGGATATTGATGCCACTAAAATTCAACAGAGAACCATAAAGGAACCATGTCTACTTAAACAAGTAGGTCTTTAATCCTGCTCTAAAGATCAATAAAGAGTTTGCCCTTCTTAAGTTTAATGGAAGGCTGTTCCACAGTTTTGGTCCAGCAACTGAAAAAAACGATTTCCTCTTGAGACACAGTCCTAGGGATAATGAGAAGGCATTGGTATTCAGACCTAATGGCCCGGACCGGCAGGTAATGCTTCAATTTATTTGTCAAATAAATTGGTGCCAACTCATTCAACATTTGTAGATCAAACACCCTAGTTTAAATTTTATACGGTCTTCCACCGCTAACCAGTGCAGCGACCGACTCAGACTAGAGATCGGGGTGTTTTTGGCTACACCAAAGACCATCCTTTCTCCTGTGTTTTGAGCTTTTGGTGGTGAATCTGTTTGGCCGGGGCTCTAGCCAAAAGTCAATTTCAGTAATCTAAGTTAGGGTTGACTAGAGCTCCCACAACCACAGCATGGTCAGTGACCGGGACATAAGGTAGTGCTTGGCGTAGGAGGCGAATGTTATAGAAAACAAACTGTACTTTGGCCGAGATCTGACAGTTATAGCCCAGGTCAGTCTTAAGGCTGGTTCCCAAAAATTTGGGAGGTGTGGGGCAACTTTTCCCTTCAAGCAAATGTTTAGGACCAAATAGTATCACCTCAGTTTTTTAGGATTAAGTTGCAGACAATTTATTTCCATCCAGGTCCCCATTTCTTCCAAACACCTGCTTACCCAAGCGATAGCATCCTCCACATCATCAAGCCTAATCGTAATGGTGGTTCTGTACTCTCCTTAGCATGGTGTTGGTCTTGGAAGCCGTTTACAGGTTGCTGAGCTGAGTCGTTTGCTTCTTCGAAGCTTTTGTGGTGGTGTGTACATGATACTGGCTCAAAATCGATTTGTCTTGTTGCGTTTCAAATTTCTTGTACATTTCATTCCGATCTGAGTGTTCCTGGTTGCTCCAAGAGGTATTCTGGCAGCTCTGGTTCTGAAATGGAAGAAAGCAGACATGTTCCCGAAACGGTAATGGGATCATATAGGGTGACAAACAGTTGTACCATTAATAACATTCAAGGCACACATAGTGGTAGTGACTGGGGTGCGCCCTAGCTCCCTCATCCCCATTTCTGGGAAGGATTTCTCCCCTCAACAGGATCATGACCATGTCTTACCATTGATGCGAATTAAGTGTTCTTCAGAACAGACCCATGGTTTTCTTTTTTTTCTTTTTAATGTTTTTTTATACTTTTTAAATGTTCATGAAAAAATAATATAGGACAATCATTTGTCCTATATTACAAACCTAACTCGGATATCATAGTTCTAACATAAAAGAAGTACACACAAAAAAATGTGTCTGGGGGCAATGAGGGCGGGGGAAAAGAACAATGGAGAAAAAGAAAAACAGGAATACTAAAACCATCAACTGCACACAGATGTTAATGAGGAGTCAAACCAAGTAAATCTTAAGGCACAATAGTTAAGCATAAAGGTCATTAAACACACCCCAAATGCTCTCATACCTATGATGTTTATCTTTACCATGAAAAGTTACTTTCCCCCTTTTAGAGAGCAGTGACAAACTCGGCAGCCAATCTTCAGCACAAGGGCTATATCTTTTTTTCCAGAATTTCATGATGTGACTTTTAGAAACCAATAATGCTCTGTATGTCCAACAAAGGTTTTCCACTGGATAACCCAGTCTCGGAGGGAAATAGGCCCAATACGCCAACAAGTGGGTCTCTTGGAAAGCATATACCTAAGACCAAATCAATTCTCTGGAAAATGCCATCCCAAAACAATTATTTTTCTACATAACCATAATTTATGGAGGGTGGTGCCGGAATCACTTCTGCAATTCCAGCGAACATCGTCACAGCATAATTTACACAACCACATCTTCCACGGAGACGAGTACAAGTAGTGGTTAATCCGCTGCTGCGTATATCGTAACTCCAAATCAATCTTCTATTTATCTAGTCCTGTATAAATGCGATTCCACTCAATGGCTGACAACAAATATCCCAAGTCTACAATCCAATTATTTCTACCACAATGTTATGCCAGTGTGAAATTCTTGAGGCGTAATAGGTTTATATAATGTGGAAGCTGATGGAGGCATGGTTTTAGATACGTGCATGATCACAGGTGAGGTATGCACAGTAGCATTTAATGGTGATAGAAAATTAGTATGGAGATCCTTCAGTACATTAGCCTGTTGCACTGCTGGATTTTTCCACAAGCTAGTCTGCACGGAGTAAATATTTTTCACTTCGAGTCACATTACATTTCTTCCATTCTTTTACCGCATGTTTTATAAACGGGGGAGTCAATTTGGCCGGCAGACTTTTTTCCACAAATAGTACATCAATTGGCATAAGTGAGACAGCTTCTTTCTCAATGTTAATCCAACTTGCACAGTCTACTTGGTCAGGCATAATCCAGCGATGCAGAGTGCATAATGCAAACGCAGAATGATATCGCCTTCTATCCGGATAGCCAAAGCCACCTAAATGCACTGGTCTTTGAAGAATATCTTTCGGAATTCGTGCATGACCATTATCCCCCCACATAAATCTATTCAGCGATTTATTAATATTCAAAGTTCGTTCGGGATTGGTAGTGGGAGCATATTAAAAATATATAACAATTCTGGAAGTGGGGTCATTTCTACCACACTAACCTTGCCCCAAAGAGTCCATTTTAATTTCTACCATTTACTGCAGAGAAACTGTTTAACATTTTACACAATTAAACTAAAACCGGTTAACCAAAGATACCAGAGAGACAATAAGTTTCAGCTGAATGTTATTGACCAAGAGAGAGTCAACATCTCTGTCAACATGGACACCCAAATATTTAAAACCTGATTCAGCCCATTCCGCCCGATCTATATTAAATAGTCTTCTATGGCACGAAAGAGAGACCTTATAGTTAGAGACATTTCCAAATCTCTGTAGTGTAAGTAGGAGTTCCTGCTAAGAGAACTCTGGATTGGAGATAAAACCAAAAGATCGTCTTCATATAAGAGGATCTTTGAAATATAGCCCCCGAATGGGATGCACATAATGTCATGATTATTCCTCAACATAACCTCTAGAGGCTAAATAAACAAGGCAAACAACAACCGGGCCAGAGGGCAGCTCTGACGAGTGCCTTTATGGATTTGGAAGAAGTCTTAAATATATCCATTAACAGTTGCGGCTGCTCTTGCGCCGCCATAAAGAGCTCCAAAGAGTTTGAGGAAACGTGCTCCACAGTTAACTTTACGCAAGAATTGGCGGAGGAAGGCCCAACTCACTGTATCAAAAGCCTTCTCGGCATCTATACTGATAACTGCATAAGCGTCAATAGAGTGTCTCTTAAGGTAGATAATGTCAAGCAATTCACTCTAATTATCATAACTATTCCTACCATATAAAAACCCTGTTTGGTTTTATGAACTATTTTAGGAATTAAACCATTCAGTCGTCTGTCAAATACTTTGGCTAAAGGTTTTACATCAACATTTAAAAGAGAGATAGGTCGATAGTTCTCACACAGCGATAAATATTTCCCAGGTTTAGGAGCAACCGTGATTAACGCTCTGTGCATAGATTCTGCAACTGCCTCAGTATGTATACTCTCCATATACAGTTTTACAAGAAAAGGAGCCAAGACTTGACAAAAGGTCTTGTAAAATTCTATTGGGAGCTCATCAGGCCAAGGGCACTTCCCACTTGCTGAATTTCCAATAGAATGTTCATCTTCCTGGACTGTTACCTCTGCATCGAGATCCAACCTGTCTTGTTCTCCTGAACCCGGCATATCTATCAAGTAAACATCGTTATTAACCTCCTCTTCAGACACAAGTCCATCATCTCTATATAGAGAAGCGTAATATTTTCTGAATTCTTCACAAATCTCTTCGTTTTTTCACAAAATATCGCCCCCTTCATAAACAATAAAGAGGACTTGCCTATTACTCTCCTTATGTTTTAAACAATAAGGCAATTATGCTCCCGACTTCTCACCCCGTTCCCAGAATGCTTGTCTTGAATAAAATAGATATGTCTCTGCCTTCAGGTGAAGTTCGGAATCTAAAACATCTTTAACACGGGACAAGGCCAACAGATTTTCTTCACTAGGAATATCACTGTAATGTCTCGAAGCGGTCTTGTATGTATCTTCCAATTTGACCATAGCTTTTTCTCTTTCTCGCTTCTTATATGAAACCAAACTACTAATTCTACCTTTGATTGTTAGTAGTTTGGGATGCTTTAAAAGCCACAATCTGTCAACCAAATTCATCTGTCAGGAACATAGAGGTTTCTCTTTCAATTTGGCTGACAAATTCTGGATTGCTAACTAACTGTGTATTCATTCGCCATTGTTTCTTAGATTTCAAACCACTCGCAGATCCATCTAATGCTAATTCGATAGGGGCATGGTCTAATATCACAATATCCCTGATACCAACACTACAAACATCACCACAGAGGTTCCTACTAATCAGAAAAAAGTCAGTACGTGATGATGTCCCAGGAGGGGTCGAGTGAAAAGTGTAACACTTTCTCCCACTGTTATGATCTCGCCAAATGTACAAATCCCACTTATTTAACAATCTCAAAAGACTTTTCTTGGCCTTAGCTTCTGCATTTGACTCGCCTCCAATAATCACTGCCCAGCTTGTCCAGAATTTCATCTATTTTTTTCAAAGAAGGTTGATTGGTCTACATTGGGCACGTAGATATATATACATATTTATTAACTTTTATTTTCATAGAGAGCAATATCAGAACAGAGCCGCAACGCAGGCTGCACACAAATGCATAACATATGATTACCAAACCACATATGCACATTTCATAATACACGTGACAGATCAGGGCGGTGTTGGGGGAATAGCGTGGGGACGTAGATATTTTAGATCGTCAAGTAAACATTTTCTATATATAATTTAAGCCCAGCAAATCTCCCATCAATGCCAACAACCGCCCCTTCAATCTTGTATCTCAAATCATTCCTAAACAGGATAGAGACACCACGAGAGTTACTTGTAAAATAGCTTGAACATTCTTTGACCTATAAATTATTCAAGATCTAACCTGCCTGTTCATCCATCAAGTGAGTCTCCTGGAGGAATACTATGTAAGGTGTGTTTTTTTTTTTTTTTTTAATGAACGTCAGGATTTCTCTCCTCTTGACCGGATAATTTATACCTTTGCATTCCAACTCACGAAATTCAAGCAAGTGGCTATTTAACCCAACACATCAAATTATTTATATAGATTAAGTTGTACCAGCACATATTGCCAAACAATTGCAGTGTACATAAAGACTCAAGTATTATAATGCAAAAAGTGTCGCAGAATGGTGGCTCAGTAAGAAAATCCCCCAAAGGCTTGCACCCAAAGAACACAAACCAAAAATAAAAGGAGGAAATTGTGGGAAAAGAAAGAAACAAACACAAAGAACAAATGGGGGCAGGAATTAACGCACAAAAGAAACTGTTTAACATTTTATACAAGTAATCGAGCTTCACACTTGGATTCTGGTCTACTACTTACTAAACTAGAACCGGTTAACCAAAGATAGTAGAGAGGCAGTAGAAACTGCAGACCAATAGAATTTAGATGAAAGGCGCATCTTAATACAACAAACCACAGTAATTGCATCTAACTTGCATCACCAGATGTATCTCCGAATTCAGGGTTATATCCAAATAATATATAAATAAATCAATCTAAATGAGAAGTGCCAATCTAGCACATATACCCATATACACCAAGAACAACCTATTTAACAAACATACACTCACCTATGTATACAATTGTCAAACTATATTCAATTTATATATGTCAACATACCTATCTTCTTCTACATACACACACATATATACATTTAATTTTTCCCTACACGCACTCGGACACACATTTGTAACTTTATATAGATTCTAAGTCTAGTATCATGTCTTGAAAAGTAACAATATGGCACAGAGTCCATTATCACATTCTTAAATGGACATAAGGTATACATTTAGATAAAGCCCAACACTATGACCCTCATAGATAGTTATACATGCATCTATCTTTGACATGCAAATATATTGACATCACATAATAATCAATTTCAGCGCTTAGAAGCACACAGTGAAGCAGTCATGACAAAAACGCTGCCTCGCTGCAGATCAGCTGGCGCCATGAGGAAGAACTAGGAGGAACGGTGGCACGAGTCATCGGGTTTACAGTAGCAATACGTTCAAGCTACCAAACCCATTGAAGCGAGCCGCTCCGTTGCATTCCTGCAATAGGTATCCCTGTCCACATCTCACTGTAAGCTTGTACCTTTCCCTGTTGTGTCCCACTGTTTAGTCGCGATAAGTACGACCTGGCACAGTAACGCGGCCCAGTTCCAACACACAAGTTTAGTACTCATTAGCTTACCGAAGCCAGCATTCAGCTATGAAAGAATGTTCAGAGTTTGCGCGCTAAATCCGGATTCCGAAGTTGAGGGGGTTCCACATACGTGTGAGAGTAGCGTGCTACACACACCACAAAAGAGCGAACAAAGAGGCAGTTTCTCTCACAGCTGGAGAATCAAGGAAGTATGAATGCTTCCCTTGAGCACCATGATATTGTAGTGTGGGATATATTGACCCACTCAACAGTATTTCCCCGCATCACCAAGCTACATTGGCACAGAAACCGCAATATGGCTGCGCTGGCTCCTGTGAGCACATGGCCTCAAAACTGCGTTTTGCAGCAACAAAATGAAAAAAATGGCTGCATCATCCTGCCAAGCACACATCCGGCAGGATGGAACAAGGGGACACACTGAAAAGCGTGCCAGTGTGTTCTGTCATATACAAAACGAAGAAAGTGAAAAGGCAGCACTGCTTTGCTGAAAACCCCAAAATCCCCATTGAAAAAAGAAGCTTTTTCATCTTTAAAAAAAATTGCTGCTTTGACGCTCCTCCCTCTGTTCTTTCTTAAACCACTGTGATCAATCAGGCCCTGCCATGCCCAGGATATCTCATTGTGCTTCAGCAAAACCAGGCATGATTTCTGGATGACGGGCCCAGTCAAATTAACTTTGAGAAAAATCAACAAGGAGCTTCAGTTTTCCCGCACGGGAAAACATGTTCATTTCTTTACAAATGTATCAAAGCTCAGTAGTTCAAAAGAGACTCCAGCTATCTGAGCCATGTCAGTTTCAATGCATCTGTGCTTCAGACAAAACCCCTGCACTCGGGGAAAATAACCATGGCTGCAAGGCAATATTGGGAAGTCAGAGGGCAAAATCAAATTTGAAAGGTAATGCTAGCAGTTTTCACCACATGTGTAAAAATGGGCTTGTCTAAAAATGCTTGTTTAAAAAGTAAACTGTTGAATGAAAGCCTGCCTTATCTAGCAATGTGAAGGGTTTTGTTGCTGGTGATATAACACATTGGCTATTTTATTCCACAGGCTTGTTTTAATTCAGGACTAAATATCAGAAAATAAAGGTTTTAAACCGCCTTGGCTGGATGTGCAAGCTGTCAAAAACAGGTTATTCCAGTTGGCAGAGTTAAAGCTTCCCCCTAGGAACGGAGCCACCATAAACTTCCAGGACATGAAGGTGATAATTGCTAGCTTGAAAGACTTTGAATGGACCAAGACGAATAAAGTTCACACGCTCGTCAGACATTCGTCTGTGCTCCAGTCTGGGTCAATAGAAGTTCTGGGACACTAACCTGTGAAGTGGAGGTGGCCATAAAACCTTCAATCAAACTAGTAACCCCCACCCCACACAGGGCTGAAGTGACAGTTGGTGGCAGCTGAAGAAAGAAATAAAATGGTGCAGTGACAAAGGACTGCCATTTGCTTCCAAAGATTATTTTATAAATAAACTTTAAAGACTTTTATCTCTGCAGCAAGAATTGTAAAAATGCGAAAATGTTATAGTTTAAATATGATTTTTTGGGCTTTCATTGAAGACATGGTAGAGTTCTCTGACACTTCGGGGACAGAAATGGCAAAGTATTGTGAATTAAAAGAAAAGCATCCATGTTGCAAATGCAAAGTTTTGTACATACATCCCTGATGATCATCCACACCCATTTATAAAGTTATAGAATTTTGAGTAATATAAATCCCATTGAAAAGCGCGGAAAACTGGTAGAAGAGCAAAATAAGGTCTCACAAACTGGAGGATTGGTCTGTATGTGCTGCATACAATATGTAACCTGCTTATGTAAATGTTTAGATGTTTCCACTGCATGAATGTGCCATTTAGGGCAAAAAAAGATTTTAAGTAAAGTAATTGTGGGAGGTTTTGGACATTGTAAAACTTGCATCATAAATCTGACATCGTTTTCTGGAAATCCAACCAGCTGCGAGCGAGGCGGAGACTATCGCCCTTGTCCAGTCCAGTTGTTAGAAGCGTGTTTAGTTAAGCCTGCCTGCCCCAGCCATATACTTTGATGATGTCACTATGCATTATAAATAAGAGTCCCTGACAAGACTTTAGACCCACTCTCTTCCTAATGTTCCTGCGCTGCGTTCCTGTTCCATCCATCCATCCAGATTCCAGATCCCAACTACAAGACCAAAGCATTGCCGACCATATTCCAGGGCCCACTGCAAACCCCAAGCATTGCTGATCCTGATCCTGCTCCAGCAAGGCCTCAATTCTGAAAACCCACTAATCTCCCATTAAGAAGGGGAAAGCTGTGGTATTCTTTTGGGAAGTATCCTGAACCAGCCTGGCTTGCTGCCCCCTAACTGCATGCCCGCTGCAATCCTGCCATCCAGCTGATCTTTAGTATCCAGTGACCAGAATTGCCAGTCCAGAAGTGCCATCCAGTGACCAAAACAGCCCATCTGTATGCCAGGCACACTGCTGTGTAGTGACCAGAACCATTGATGGTCCGAAAATCCCAAAACTAAAAAGTGGACTGTGAGTATAATCACCACCCCATAGAAACCCATAGCCTATCTTGTCTTTGTCCTTATCCCACTCTCCAAGTCATCCTATCCTTATCCTGATAACTTGTTAAAACTGTCAGAATTATCCCTGCTACCCTGCCCTTGATTTATAGTGCTAGTGCCATCTCTTTCTTCATTTTGTCTGTGTAAATCTTAAGCCATTAGTCATATTTCGAGTGATCGGACTGGTTTCCGCCAGGGTTTGGCGCTGGGGTGATTGGGTTGAACTCGCAAATCAACCTTGGATCTTACTGTGTCGATCTTTGGTGGGCTAGCCTGAATGCTCTAGTTTAAAGTAAAACTGTTTTTGTCACAACGGATTTTCTTTCCTATTTCACGGCTTCATTTTTATATCTTGTATAACTCCTCCAATTTATCAGCTAGAGACCTAGTTTCACTTCTAGAATATCCCTGGGATATACCTCTGTTCCCCAGCACTCCAAATCAGTGTATTTCACCCGTTTTTTATTAAAAACCGTTCAGGTAATTTCAGGCGGGAATTAATTGCAAAGTTTCCAACGTGTCATTTTGCTGCAATCTGTTTTAAACTTTCCACTCATTTTTTAACTGTATGCTCTTGGTAATCCATTCTTTGTGATTATTAGTGTCTTTGCATTGTTGCTTTAGTGAGGAATTATATTTGCTTCAAAGTTGTTAACACACATTCATTATTTATTTTTCCATTTCCGAGTGTCATTTCATAACATTGCAAGGGGTTTAAAATCCGTTTTCTCTCTTATATGGGGAAGGAATCCTAACTTGGGTGCTATCTTTCCTAAATCAAAAGTGCTCCTATTCCCCTGTGCTGTGTATATGTTCCACTAGAAGGGTAAACCGGGTGCATTGCTCACATTCTCATTGTAATTATCACCCCATTGGTGGTTGCTGCTCCATATTAAAAAGTGTATGATTTCTTTTGAATTTTAAAATAAATAAATAAATATTGCATTTTACCAACCAGCCTGGTTCATGGTCCATTGTGACCCGGGGTATTTGAAAAGGGGATGTGATATGAGTGGTGTACCATCTCAATATTGAATCTATATAATATAAAGAGATGGGCAATTCGGTTGTGCGCTGCATACTAGGCAGAGACCAAGGTGTGTGTCACCTGGTTGAAATCCTTAAAAGCTGCTTGCTGCTAACTACTAGAGGAAAGGATCCTCTAAAAGTCTGTTGCATGTCACGCAACGACTATCAACGGATTTCCACACTTGTAAAGTGCCAATATTCTTTGTGTTCTAGGATTAAAAAAATATATATGTTCATTAATAAAGATAAAACATAGTCACCTCCATGAATGTGTAAATGCCACACGTTTTTGGCTTCTTGTTCTTGTTGCACTGAGATTAGGGTGCAATTCTTTCAGGAAAGAGAGTGCCTTGAAGTGGTCAAAGAATGAGTGTTTAGTTCCATCAACAACCATTCGTAATATAGCTGGATAAATCCTAAAATATGTAATATAATATAATATGTTGACTCGGGAGGATAGCTCAGGGGCAACGTGCTCACCTTGGAAGCAAGACGACACAGAGCAACGCTGGTTCGATCCCTTGGTCCGTGCTTAAAAGCCTCTGGTATTAAGCGTATAAATAACCAATCATATTATCTCATAATCTTCTTGTCCTTGTCCAGTCTCTTAGCTTCATTGAACTGCTTTCTTTGCATAGTAATTTCTTTACTGAAATCATTAAAGAGCATGATTGTATGTTTCTCACCCCATTTCAATACCCCAGATCTCTGGTTCTTTTCAGCAGCATTTCTTTCACTGGGTACCTGTGATGAAGTCTTGGTTAATGGCTCTTAAAATAATCATAAATATGGAAATGAATGCTTCAGTGCCATGATATGTTTATATTTACAAAATGAGAAGGAGTTGAGGAGGTGCCTTTTTCTAATATGTCAGCTGCTTGATCTTGGTTGCTAGGTGACCAGCGAGGAACAGGGGGAGACGGAGAGTGACGGTTACGTGTGGGCGTACTAAAAAATATACGAGGAGGAGAGTTTAATGTTTGTGTTACTGAACTGGTTGCGCCGTTGCGCTATGAAAAGCTTTTGTTCATGTTCCTGAACTGGCTGCGCCGTTGCGCTATGAAAAGCTTTTGTTCATCTTGAAATGCGACTGTTCGCCGCCGTATAATGTTTTAATTGAAGGGCCGGCGGCCGGCGAAGTACGAGCTCTGTGTCGGAGACATTCAGAGGTGGAGGCGTGTCTCCCTTTTCTTCGACTCCGCGAGGAGATTCCCTTTCGTGATCAGCTGGCTTCCAGCTGGAGCCCAGCCGAGGCAGATTGTGTATGAGGTGAGGAGGAGGAGCATAAGGAGGCAGAGTGAGCGGCACGCTGACTCAATAAAGCAGCTGATACGAGGAAGAAGAAGAGGGTACTCCGAGCGTCTCAGAAGTCCCGAAGCAGGCTAGGTGACAGAAGGCGTCACTAATAAGGTACGTTTGGCCGTGAGGATAAAGTGAATGAGAGTCCCTAATTTGGTTGCAAGTAGCAAGAAAAGACTGATTTGAAGTAGAACAAAGGTTTAAAACTTATGCACAAGACCAGAGGTTTAAAACTATGCATATGAGGGGAAACTGCACTACAAAAGCCAAGTGACTCTGGGAAAACACATGCAACTGTTAGTAGTATAGTGACCGGTTCTCATTAAAAGAAAAGAAAATAAAGCAACTAAACAAAAAGCTATTGAAAAGAAACCGAAACAGAGAAGAGAAAAGAGAAAGACAAAAGACTTAAAGGGACAGTGTCGAAAGGAAAGACAAGAAAGCAACTCAAAAAGATCTGTGGTAAAGAGCCGTAAACAAAGACTTGAAAAGTCTGAGAAATGGGACAGTGAGATGCTTCATGATCTCTTACCTGTACAAAAGAAGTTCTTGGTAGAGAAGTTTTCTGAAGGAACTGGCACAAAGATGTATCCTTTTTTCTAAAAGAAAGAAAAGTTCCTGTTAATAAAAACTGTTGGGTAAAAACGTATCCCATAAAAAAACTACTCTCTGGCTCAGTGTCTTTATTCTATCATAGAAGTGATTCTGTTACAGTACCGTAAAATCTTTATCAGAAAGGCACGGGGGTGGGGTCAGTGTGGGTGGGGGGGGGTTTAGGATTAGGCCCTTGATTAGGGCCAAGGGAACGGTGCACTTGTTCAATTTCCAGCATTTTTCCTGTTGGTAGGTCTAGCAGTTTTGGCAATATCTTTTGCTGCAAGTCTATAGGGTGGCCACTTTCTACACCCACTGGGAAACTGTAGTCGTTAAGTTTGATCTTGTATTATAATTTTCTTGATCAGAGATGTTTTTTCTCTGCCTCCTTCAAGTATTGACATCGTTGACACTTTATTTTCCAGAGCCAACAGTCTGTCTTCAGATCCAGAGACTCTAGTTTCCAATTCATCAGTACGCTTCTTGACCATGGATTGATCTTTTTTAATTTCCAATACTGTCTGTTTAATCTTCTCAATAGATAGCACAACACCATCCATGATTTCTGTCAAGTAGTCCTCGATTGCTTTCAGGTCGGGATCCAACCAGACATTTTATGCTGTCATCTCTCACCCTTTTTGAAGGCTAGGCGTCTTCATTTAAAGGATCAACAGGTTCTCCCTCCTCATCACTTCCCAATCTGGACCTTCTAAAGGAAGGAGGATCAAGCATTTCAATTGAGTCTGCCATTATATATTTGAATAAGATTTCCTGGGCAGGAGCTGACCTCTCAAGCTGCCATCACTCCAACCGCCAGTACTAGAATCACCTATGGTTTTCATCAGAGTTTAAATCTACAGTTCATGTTAATCAAATACATGATTTCTTTCCAAACAACCCCAATCAAATGCTGAAAGGAGTCTGTGTACACCTCATATTCTAAAGGCTTTTCTGTACTGCAATAATGGAACACAAAATAATTGAAACACCTGTTTATTCTTTGTGACTTTCAGCTTCTCACACAAGGAATCCCATAAGTAAAGCAGGGATTTCCTGACTGACGATTCACTGCACCTGCCAGGCAAACAACTGCTGGACAGACTTGGAGCCTGTTCAACAGGAACAAATGGAGCTCCATTTGCTTTTATCACTAATGCGACACTATATAATATATGCAAATCAGAGTTGTGTGCTCACTTTGACATGGCTTTAGTGCGTAGACACGAAAACGAGTGCTGATTCCCACTTGGGACATGCAGTGTTAAACCACCATTTTACTGCTGTTCCAATCACACACCCTCCTCTAAGGGGGCATTTATACTACTTGCTAATCTATGCATAGCATGTCAATGTATAACAGATGCACATGCTACAAAAGGGAAATGTAACAATGTTTGCAGTTTTTATCTATTTTAGAGACCTATGCTTCCAACCCAAATTCCCTGCAGATCGGTGTAATAAAAGTACCTGGAATACATAAATGTGACTCGCATATTTTTTTTGTGAGGAAAAGGCTCACCAGACTATGCACATGGATCAAGCACAAAATAACTTGGATGTCATGTCAATTGATCTCCCAGTTTTGTTCGACACCCACTGCTCCCCATGTTGAATATATTGCCTCTTCATAAATGAATGGGTATTCCCATTCGGTCGATGTCAACAAATACAATTAATTGTCACGGAAAGCAGGGGACTAAAGCATCCCATTTGGGAAATCCTTCTACCGCTTATGGCATTCTTTTGTCGGGTGGACGTTTCCCCGATTGCCCTTTTCTGCTCCCCGCATGTACCTCTCTGACTCATGTATTATTTTTGCTTCTTCGGGGTTCCACCCACACCTCCATGACTGCATCACTTAATTTCTGCCCTGTTACTACCGCTCTAGGCTTGCCTTCAATTTCGTGCACGTGGGCCAGATGTCAAGGCCGGACCTGCATCCACCCATCTTTCTGGTTATGTGCTGTGCCATGATGGATTAAGGAGGCTGACAAGATGTTCTCATTTTGGTTATAGACTTTTCTTAATAGCTCAAAGAAAGTAAACCTATCTTTCCCGATCTATAGAGGGGTTGTCCCTGCCTCAACAGAAAATATTTGGGTGCTCCTCAGAATGTCTGTCAAAACCAAAAAGGTGCCGTATTCTGTCCAAGCCAACTACTCTATCCCTGTCACTAAAAACAAACCCACTCGACTTTCCAGGTTCTTCTTAACAAAAGGACAAGGAGTATGACTTCATTCTCCTAGTGAAACCATTCAGTCTTGGTTGATTCAGTAGCAGTCTCTTCTGAAAGGGTCTGTTTTACCAAAAGCACTAGGACCAGGAGAATGACTTCCTTCTCCTCCTGCTCTACTTGGGGACGTTTTCAGACTGATCCTTGATATTCTTTTGAACAGGTTTTCAAAAGTTCTTTCACTTCCTCATAAGGATTAATGAAAAACTGGGTTAATCTTTTTCAATACTTCTTCTTACTGTACTGTTGATACCCTCTTAGAGCTACTTGTCTTTGACTGCAGGGGAGATTGCTTCTGAATAGCTTTGTCCTTTTTTAAAATTTTTTTAAATATGTTTATTTTAAACCATTGCAAGGTGAAAAATGACAAACATTTCAAAGAGTAGCAATATCTGTATGTAAATGTTGTTTGTTTTTTCCCCCCTGCCCATTGAGGAGGGACCATGTATCTTCTATTCAGTCCTCCACACCCGTCCCGGGGCCCTCCTCCCCTCGGGGGACCCCATCCGTGCCGAGGACTCTCTGGACCTCTCAGGGTTTGTAGGTTAATGCCGGGAAGTCTTTGTCGTATTCCAGGAATAGAGCCCAAATGTCTAGGAAACGGTGAAGGAGTCCAGCCCTTGCTGCTGTCACTTTTTCTGCGATCAGGATATCCCACATCTTCCCCCCACCACAGGATTATTGGGGGGGGGTCCCTCGGCTGATTTCCAGGTGTGGGCTACCACGATTTTCCCCGCCAGGAGGCATTGAGTTCTCAACTTGGCTTTCCTTCCCGATCTGGGGTACACCCCTGGGATTGGGGATCCCAGAAGAACTGGTTCGGGCTCCAGTAGGATCGCTGTACGGGTAATGTTTTCAATGGTAGTTGGGCAGTGTGTTCAAAATTGCTTTACCTGAGGGCATAACCACCACATGTGGAAAAAGGAGCCCGGCTGACCGCAGAGTCTCCAGCAAGAGGGACCCATCACCTGATTCATATGGTGGAGCCTAAGGGGAGGGTAGTACCAACGCAGCAGTATTTTATGTGCACATTCTCTGTTTGTGATGCAGGGTGACAAAGAGTGTATTCTCGTCCATATGTCCACCCATTCTTGATTTTTGATGTGGCGTCCCAAGTATGCCTCCCATTGTGCCATGTATGGGGCCTTTGAGGAGAGGAAGTCCACCTGTAGGCGTTTGTATAGGGTGGAAGTTCTCCCCCACACCAGAGGCTTCAGAAGGGTCAGTTCGAGAGCTGTAGGGGTACGTGTCACGGCTTGGAGAGTTTGGGGATGGGAGCACCAATGACGGAGTTGGATGTAGGGTTATCTGTCTGTCTCCTTGAGATGACGGGCCTCCTTACATTGTTCAAAGGTGCGGGGTAGGCCCCCACACAAAAAGATGTTCACGGTTACCAGACCTCCCGTGATCCAGTTTTTGAAATTTCGGGGTTGAGTCCCCAGAGAGAATGCCAGATTGTGAAAGACTGGAGCGGATGGACCCAGACCTCTTGGGATCCCCCTGTGTTTCAAGGCCCAGTCCCATAGGCGTATGGTATGGTGTGGTTGGTGGAGGATAGCAGTCTCTTCCATCGCCGACGGTGTGGGGACACAATGTGTGGAAGGAAGCGTAGCTGGAGAGGTAGGCGTGATTGTTCTACTTCTACCCATTTTGGAGGATCTGAGGGTATCAGCCAAGCGTGAGATTGAACTAACTGTGCACTTGATAGTTTCGTAGGTCAAGGAACCCGGGCCCTCCCAATTTAGCACTGCCCATCATTGTCTTCTTTGAGATCCTGGCTTTTTTACCCCTCCAAATAAACCAGAGCATTTTCCATTGCAGTCTGTGGAGAGCAGGGAGTGGGATAGCGACAGGTACCAAGGAACAGGCAAATAGGAACCTGGGGAGGAGGTTCATTTTACAAGCTGTGATAAGCCCCATCAGTGAGATTTCCTGTGCTGACCAGCGTCCGTGTCCCCCTCGAGCTCATTAAAGAGGGGGTGGGGGAGTTTACCCGGTATATATCCTTTGGGCTTGCGGGAATCTGCACGCCTAAATAGGGGGATCAAACTTTTTTCCCATTGGTTGGGGCTGAGGGATTCTTTTTCTTCTGAGGACAGGCCTAAAAGCTGTCAATTTCCGAGAGAGCCTGCCTCATCAAAGTGCCTACCTCTGAGATGGTTAAGAGCACATCGTCTGTGTAGAGGGCTATTTTGTGTTGGGATGCACCCTATGCCCCTAATGTTAGCGTTCAGTCTAATTCTCTGGGTAAAGGGCTCCATAACTAAAGCAAATAATAGCGTGGACAGCGGGTATCCTTGTCTCGTCCCATAGGTTAGAGCGATTGGACCGGAGAGCGAGCCATTGACCCTAAGGAGAGTTTTCGGGGATCTGTAGTTGGCCAGGACCATCTTTTGAAAGGCAGGTCCAAAGTGAAACGCCTCTAAGGTGAGCTGCATAAATACCCAGTCGACTTTATTAAACGCTTTGGTAGCGTCCATGGCCAGTAGCGCAAGTTTCTGCGAATCCTGGGTGGCAATATCGATCAAGTTAAGGGCTCTGCAAATGTTGCCCCTCGTGGATCTGTTTAAAATGAAGCCGGTTTGGTCGGGATTGATTAACTTGGGCAGAATATGTGACAGGCAATTTGCGAGGATTTTGGAGTAAATACTTGAGTCTACATTTAACAGAGCAATCAGTCTATAGGAGGCAGTGTCTTTGGGATCTTTGTCTGGTTTGGGGAGGAGAATGGTGACCGATTCCTGCATGGAGGGGGTCACCAAGCCTGATTCCCTGAAGGAATTGAAGAGTTCGACCAGGGAAGGGGTTAGCTGCAGGCTGAAGATCTTGTAGAATTTAGTGGAGAAACCGTCGGGGCCTGGAGCATGGGATTTGAGGGATCTGATAGCTGAATCGATCTCCTCACCTGAGATTGGCGCATCCAGACATTCCCGAGCCGAGTCATCTAACTGGGGAAGAGATGCTTTTCGTAGGTATTCAGGCAGTTCGCCTTGGTCTTGCGGTGGCGGGGCCATCTCCTGCCTCATGTGGTCTATCGCCAGCTCCATGTTCTCCTGATCCGCGTATTGCACCACCCCTTGTTGGTCCAGCAGCCCAGTGATAGTATTTCTCCTTTTCGCCTTGGCTAGCTTTGCCACCATTAATTTGCTTGCTTTGTTATTCCTGGCTTTGTTATTTTAGCTAGCAGGTGTGCTGTATGTTCCGCATAGTGTGATTCTATCGTATTACAGGCGGTGCGGCTGGCTCGTTGAGTTTTTGGAGACCAACCTTTCTGCTTCTGATTCTCTTTGCGCTATTCAGAGTTCCTCCTCTAGGACCAGGTGGGCTTGCTGTTTACACCTATGATATGCTACCCCCTGTGCAATCAGTTCCCCCCCTTATGACCGCCTTCATGGCGTCCCAGGTGTTTGCTGGCGAGGTGTCTTCGTTCGGGTTTTCCTTGAAGAAATTCTAGATCGATTTGGCAACGGAGTCTCTCATTGGTATTTCATTAAGCATGGGGTTATATAAGATCCATCTGCGTTGAGGGTTTGGAGTTGCGTTGTGCGCTCGGAGCGCCAGAGATACAGGAGCATGGTCAGGCAGGATTCTAGAGCCAATGGAGACCCCATCGACATAAGACAGAATCTGCCGTGACGTCAGCAAGAGATTGAATCTTGAAAAGGTTCTGTGCACATAGCAGTAGAAAGAATAGTCCCTTTCGGTGGGATGAAGCACCCGCCATGGGTCTACCACATTCAGGGTCCTAAAGAGGTGAAGGAGACTGATGGCAACCTTGAAATCCTTTGGGGTATGTGGATGTGATCTGTGCCTAGAGGGGTCTGGGACCCCGTTGAAGTCCCCACCGATTACGAATTGACCCTCCACAAAAGGGGATTGTTTGTTGCCCAGGGCTTCGTAGAAGGTAGCTTGCCCTTCGTTGGGGGCATACACAGAGATACACAGAGATAAACGAGTATAGTTGTCCCAGCAGCAGGCATATGTAGCGGCTGTCGGGGCATGGTTTCTTTTCCAAGATTTGAGGGTTCAATCCTTTCGTGAAGAGGATCGTGGTTCCCCCTTTCTTGGTGCTGCTGGAGGCCATGAATTGGAGCAGGAAGCGTTTGTTACGCAACCGCCCGAAGTCTGCCGGCAATAGATGGGTCTCTTGCAGGAAGGCCACTGTGATATTTTCGTCCTGCAGTTTCTTTAATATGGATTCGTGCTTAGCGGGGGAATTCAGCCCTCTAATATTGTGGCAGACAAGCTTCAAGATGTGGTGAGTCAGAGCGGAATCCAGAGCCTCGGCGGAGTCCAGGTGGGGGGATTGAGCTGTGAGCAGATCAACCAACATTTTGGGGGGTCATCAGCTGGATGTCATCTTGCAATTGTGAGTTTAACTTCGGCCACCAAGGGGTGGCCGGAACTGTAACTGTTTAGGGGGCCGACATTTTTGGGTCGGCATCCTCCCTGGCCAACCGGGCCAAAAGTTTGTCCCCTGCCAACGTGGCCAGGGTGAGAACAGTATTATGTTCCTTTCCATGGACTATTCCATGGGATGTACCTTGAAAGTGGGCATGACCCGTGGGAAGCCTAATGCGAGCCTTCATGTTTCAGCCTCAGCAAGGGCTTGTTGCCATGGTGCAGGTTTTTTGAGGAAGTGATGGGGTCGGACTACTATGAGTCAGGTTGAGGTGAGCTGAGGATATTGCTGTTTGGTTCTTGGGGTTCTGGGCTCTGCTCCCTCACCCCCGGCATCTGACAGTTCCCTTGCGGTTTATCTCCCCCTTCTGTACTTGTGTACCTTTGACCAGGAGGCCCGTCTTGGTTTCGGCAAAGCGGAATCGGTTCCTCCCTCTGTGCCTCCAGGGGCCGGGTTCTGCGAGTCCTCAGGGGAGCCTGGATATAGGATCTTCTCCGCGTCTTCTAGATGACTGATTCTCCAGAGGGAGCCCTTGTAAGAAAATTGCAAAGCTGTTGGGAACAGCCATCTGTAGCGGATTTGGTGGTCTTGCAGAAAGAGGGTCAAAGGTCGGAGAGATCTTCTTCTCTGTAAAGTGAGGAGGGAGAGGTCCTGATATATCTGGAGGGGGAACCCTGAAAGGTGAGCTCATCACAGCTGCGGCCTATTGCTGAGATAGCCTCTTCCATGGTATAGAAGGGGACCCTCGTTATGACATCGGGGGTGGGGGGTGTCTGAGTCCACCCCTTGACGGGGCGCAATCTGTGAGTGCGGTCTAGCAGAAGTTGGTGTTTATCCAGCTGCGGCAACAAGGTTCGGAAGAAGTCTCCTCACATATTGCGCCAGGTCTTTGTCCGGTACTGAAGATGGAATGCCTCGAATCTGAAGATTGTTGCGACATGCCCTGTTTTCAAGGTCCTCTTGCTTGAATTCGAGGATCTCGCACTTGTCTTGGAGATCTCGGATTGAGCGTTGGACCTCCCCTAGGGTAATGGATTGTTCTTGGGAGCGATCCTCTACCTCCCCAAGCCTCTGCTCCGCTTCTGTGATCCTTTGGTCGGTCTGTTCCAGTTTCGTTGTGAGCTCGGTCATGCAGGATCTAAATTCTGCCTCAATGTCAGACATGAATGCTTGTATGTCCTCCTTAGTGACCAAAGCTCCCTTGTCATCTGAAGCTTTTTGGGGTGTGAGTTTAAGGGGATCCAGTTTCTTTCCTTTGTCTGTTGAAAGCAGCATTGTAGCTATGGCTGGATTTTTGGTGAGTTTGGATTGTCTAGACATGTCCTTTTGTTTGGCGGCGAGGGGAGCGTTGAGCCTCTCCCCTGCCTTGTAGACCTCTTGGTCCTTTATATCTCTTTCCTGCAAGTTGGATTTCCTATCTTGACGAGGGAGTTCACTCCTGAGTCAATCTTGATGTTTAGGACTCTTGTCACCACTGTGACAAAGTTTACTCTTGATGTATTCTTTACTTTGAAAGTAGGCTTGGTATTTAGGGAGACTATCCGTTTGTGCCTCTTGCCCTTTTCCTCCTTGATTACTAGCACCAGTGTGCCAGATTTTATTTTCAAGAAATACTGGATTCTTCGTCTTTTGTGTACCACTGTGCAGAGGGATATCACTCCTGAGTAACACTTGGCTCTTGCTTCATTGTATATTACTGTGATGAGGGAGATACTTCCCAAATAATCTTTGACTCTTGGTTCTCTGGGTATCTCTGTGATGAGGGAGATCACTCCCGAGTAACGCTGTACTCTTTATCTGACTAGGATGTTCCCCCGGACCGCACCTAGGTCCGCCGCAACTCTTGTTACCTTGACTGTGGTCAGAGTGTGTCTCTGGTTCTTCCTGGGGTCTTGAGTCGGCTCCTTATTCACATGCATCTTCAGCGTGTCTTTCTTCCTTCATTCCGTTCTGCTTGCAGTGGACTGGGCACCGTTTCTGGCCCACTCGGTCTACCTCCCAGAGGTTCCTCCTCTGGCACCAACTCTTGATACATAAAGCATTTTACCAAACAGAGGGCAGGGGGTCCCTCACTCTCCTCTGGAACAGTCTCCCTCGCCCCAAGCGCCTTCAGCAGGATCTTCTAAAATTCCGTAAACTCCTCAAGACTTTCCTATCCCTCAGTTGCTGAATCTGTGTCCTTGGCCCTTATGCATCTTCGGGGCCTTGACCTCCCACACCAATTCTTCCCAGCTCCTGTCTTTCTACAGCACTTGCCTCTACACTCACTCCACTCTGGAGACTCACACTTACACCTCCCGTGGCCCAAGCAGTGCAGCACGCAATATTTCTTAGCACTTTGGACGCCACAGCACTTACCCCTCTTCCTTCTGCACTTGCACATTCTGAATACTCACAAGGCATAGTAGATTTGTTTCCCCCCCTCGGCTACATGCTATTGTTGTAATGTAGCCCCTCTCTCCCTCCCTCCCTGCGCCGTGGGCACTTTGAAACAGTATACCCTTATTGTATAAGCGCCTATCAAGCAAATAATAAAATGAAATAAAATAGTTTCTAGATAGGGAAGTTCCTCTCTGGAATAGGGCTAGAGAGGCGTTTTTCTAATACTTGTTTGTTAAATAA
Organism: Ambystoma mexicanum; assembly: GCF_040938575.1. Taxonomy (NCBI): domain Eukaryota; kingdom Metazoa; phylum Chordata; class Amphibia; order Caudata; family Ambystomatidae; genus Ambystoma; species Ambystoma mexicanum. The sequence continues at coordinate 1,314,100,024 of NC_090931.1, read as the reverse complement.
AATTTCGAATGGATTGTATCCTCCCACATATTCCTCATCTTGTGATAAATCGTTATCTACAGCTTCGCTGCTTCGGAAAAAAAAATTCTCGGCAGAGGGCGCTGTGCTCGAGGTCGTGGAGTCGATTGTCCCTCGATGTACTCCGTACTCTGTCGACGTCACCGATGGTATAATACCTCGAGCCGCGCCCGTTGCTTCAGTTCCGTTTTTCCGATCGCTTCGCTATCGAGAACGGCGTGCTTCTATTTTCTGTGAAGAAAATGTTGTCATCTTCGACACCTTCGACACCCAGGACTGGGTTTAAAAAGTGTGCAGATTGTGGATCTAAGATGTCGATCACTGATCCCCACCAGATTTGTCTCTGGTGTCTCGGTTCCAGTCACCGAACCGACGACTGCGGGTCCTGCCAATGGATGACCGAAAAAGCTCTTCTTGAGAGGAGAGGTAAACTGTCGGTGGGGAGGGAGGCTTTAAAAAAGGTTTCGTCTAAAAGACATAAGAAAACGTCTGATTCTAAGGAATCGGATCGACATAGGCACTCGGGTAAATCGAGACACTCTTCGTCGTCATCGAAGAAAATGAAGAGGAGACATAGATCTCCCTCATCATCATCATCTTCTTCAGAGTCGACTGAAGAAATTCGTTGTCCGACTAAATCGGATTCTCCCAGTAAGTGGGAAGAATTCTGCAAAAAGATGATGGAGGTTTTCGAGAATGCGGCCCGACCCCCTCGAAAGACCTTCGAAAAAGCCATACCCCTAAAGTGGCTCCATTGGACGACAAAGGGAAGTCCAAGGCTACCATGGCTAAGACCAGTAGCGTTGAGGAATCCAAAAAACCTTGAGTCGACGTAAAACCGTCGAAGACTCTTCGAGAGTCGAGCACATCTCCAGTGCCGTATAAGAAACACAAGTCATCGAAGACTTCGACAATTTCGTTGACGCCCTCGACGTCGATAATTGCGACACCAAAGCCAGATGCGTCATCGACGCCATTATCGACATCATCTTTGAAAACTTTGAAGACTTCGAAGACAACCTCGAAAACTTCGAGAGATTTACAATTTTCTTCAAAGCAGATGGAAGAGGAAGAAAGGAGATTCACTCCTTTACCCAGATCAGATTATTTCAAATCTATGTCAGCAATCTATGAAGAGTCTGCTTCAGAAGAAGACAATGTTTCTCCTTTGGGAGTTACTTATGGTACAAGACAAGTTCCTGAAGAACTCATTGACCAGGAATCTAGAATGAGAGACCTGAGTGATACTCTACATTCTGCCAGTGGAGTTGACACATCCCCAGAATTAGAGTTCGCCAAACCTGATCCTGCAGAACATGCAGATGCTGGGTACAAGGGTCTTATGACCAGAGTAGTTTAATATATGGGTTGGGGTAATACTTCACCCATTCTTGAACAAGATGACATGACTGATATAATCGTCAAGGGACCTCAAAGATCCTGTTCTCCCTTTTCACAGGGCCCTTCAAAGGACTGTAGAGAAAAACTGGGAGAAACCAGAAACTATTGCTGCTGCAGACAGCACTTTTCCAAGAAAATATAGACCAGCTGGAACGGATCCTGAATATTTGAATAAACATCCGACTCCAGAGAGTTTAGTCATTCAGGCAGCATCTACTTCAAAACAAACTGCTTATCCAACTATTCCTCCAGATAGAGAGGATAAAAAAAATTGATGCCTGGGCACGTAAAGTTTTCACGTCAGGCAGTATGGCACTCAAGTCGGCAAATGTCACCTGTACCCTAGCAAGGTTTACCCATAACCTGTGGGACTGTATTTCGCCGGCGGCTGATCATATTCCGGAAGGCGAGGAAAGGGAAGGCTTCCTGAATATAGTCAAAGACGGGAATGAGGCAATGGGGGAATGTCTCCAGTCTGGACTGGATACTGCGGATAGCATCAGCAGATCCATGGCTGCAAGCGTTGTGCTACGCAGATTTGCGTGGTTGAGGAAGTCGGGATTTGCATCGGACTTGGAATCTAGACTCCTCAAAATGCCCTTTGATGGCTCGAGGCTCTTTGGCAGAAAGGCTGATAAAAGCCTAGAAAAACTTCAGACCCCGAAAGCGGCAGCTAAATCACTTAGCGCCTCTTTGCGCCAGCCTCTAAAACCCTATTCCGGCTCATCTTCCTGGAGGGGTCGTTTTTTTCGCTACTACTCTTATTTTGGTAGAGGAAGAGGACAGGCTTCTCAAAGGGGCAAAAGAAACTTCCCTTGTGGGGCACGAGGAAGAGGTGCAAAATCAGCCTCAGGAGCGGCATCTGTACCCTTAGCCACTCCTGCAGCCGCCTCCAAATCCCTCTGAGACCTTGTTACACGAAACCTGTGGGAGGCAGGATCTCTCAGCATCTGAAAGAATGGCGGGGCATTACCTCAGATGCTTGGGCACTGGAAACAGTAGCCCAAGGTTACTGCCTCCCCTTCCAAAAAAGGCCTCAGAATCATCCACCGGGAGTCAACTCTGTCAAAATTCCAGATCCGCTCCTGTTGCAGGAAATTTTAACCCTGCTAGAGAAAGGTGCCATAGAACTGGTATCTGCACCGGAGAGGAACAGGGGTTGATACTCCCCATATTTTCTCATCCCAAAAAAGGACGGAGGACTGAGACCCATCTTGGACTTGAGAAACTTGAACAAGTTCCTCAGGAAGGACAAGTTCAAGATGGTGACTCTCTTTCAGATCCTTCAGGCTCTCCAACTCCAAGATTGGTTGGTATCATTGGACCTTCAGGATGCTTACTTTCATGTTTCAATCCATCCAAAGCACAGAAAGTACCTGAGGTTCGCGATTGGCAATTCTCATTATCAGTTTCGAGTTCTGCCATTCGGGTTGACCTCCGCCCCAAGGGTTTTCACCAAACTGTTGGCGGTTGTGGCAGCAAGTCTCAGGAGAGGAGGTATTCACATATATCCCTAACTGGACGACTGGTTGATCAGAGCAAGTTCGCCAGAACAAGCTCAAGAACATCTTTCGATCATCTGCCACTTACTCCACAAACTGGGCTTCTCCCTCAATTTCAAGAAGTCCCACATGATACCATCCCAGAAACTCCAATTTATCGGAGCAGTCTTGGACACTTCATCGGGAAAAGCCTCGCCTCCCGAAGTGAGAGCTCTCCACATCCAGCAGATGGTAACAAAGTTTCAGAATGCCCAACATCTACCGGTCTTCGATTTTCTCAGGTTGCTCGGCCTCATGGCATCCTGCATTTTCCTAGTACCAGAGGCCAGGTTGAGAATGAGATCCCTTCAAAGGGCTCTCAGAACTCAGTGGTCCCAGTTCTCAGGGAATATGTCGGATCTTCTGCAAGTCCCGAGCACAGTTGCTCAGGATCTTCTATGGTGGGCTTGCAACAACAACATTTTCAGGGGAGAGTCCTTTTGACAACTATGGCCGGAGATAACGGTAGTGACGGACGCCTCACTCACGGGGTGGGGAGCACACACACCAATGATCTGACAATCAGCGGTCGTTGGTCTCCATCGGAGTCCAAACTACATATCAACCTGTTGGAGCTGAGGGCAATCAGACTAGCTCTGAAGGCCTTTCTGCCCTCTGTACAGGGAATGAATGTCCTGATAATGACGGACAATACAATGGCCATGTACTATCTCAACAAGAGAGGAGGTGTAGGGTCGCTGCCACTGTGCAGAGAAGCAATGCAGCTCTGGTTCTGGACAATACGAGAAGGAATCTCTCTGTCGGCAATTCACCCAGCCGGAGAGAAGAACACGGCAGCAGACGCTCTGAGCAGGCAGATCACCGTCTCTCACGAGTGGGAGCTGGCTCAGGAAGTCCTCCTGGAGATCTTCACTCTTTGGGGAACCTCTCAAGTGGATCTGTTTGCCACTGCGATCAACCGGAAGTGCGATCAGTACTGCTCAAGGGAATTTCCTCAAAGAGGAGCTCTGGGAGACGCATTCGTAGTGGATGGAAGTTTCCACTGCTGTACGCGTTTCCCCCCGTCCCCATGATTCCTCAAGTAATCAGGAGGTTGAGAAAGTTCAGGAAAACCATGATCCTAATTGCCCCGGATTGGGCCAGGAGAACGTGGTACCCGGACCTTCTAGACATGTCCATCTGCCCTCCAATACGTCTTCCACAAAGAGAGGATCTTCTCTCGCAAGAGGAAGGTCGGGTTCTCCATCCAGAGGTCAAGACACTCAACCTTCACGCATGGTTTCTGAGAGTTTGAGATGCAAGGATTGGGATCTTCCGGATGACTTAATGGAAATCTTGCTTTCGGCCAGAAGACCAGCAACAAAGTATTTGTACCGATGTCGCTGGAATAGGTTTAGTAACTGGTGCAAAGACAAGGATTTGGACCCTTTTCAGTGTGGCACCCCAATGGTGCTTTCTTTCCTGTTACATCTAGCCAATCTGGGGCTCCAGATAGGAACAATCAAAGGATACCTTGCTGCGCTGTCCATTTTCAAGCGCTCCTCGGAAGAGGTTTCATATTTCAAAATACCGATAATAATTCAATTCTTAAAGGGGCTTACTAATGTATACCCTCCAATACCTTTTCATGTACCAACTTGGGACTTAAATTTAGTATTAAAATTCTTGACTTGCATACCCTTTGAGCCTCTGCACTCATGTCCATTGAGGCTTTTCACTCTAAAAACTGTCCTCCTTGTGGCCCTATCATCAGCCCGCAGGGTTAGCGAACTTCAGGCTCTCTCATGCAAACCACCATATATGTCATGCCTGCGCCATGGGCGCATACATTGGCGATCATTATGGACCTCATTTCTCATTTTCGAGACTTTGGTACTTTTCTATTTCCTCCAACAAACTTCAATAAACACAATGCACTTGGCTATAACCATCTATTCCTGGCTATTCCTATTGGTCATCATCAAAAACTACAATTCCCAGAAGCTCTAGGGATTTGCTCTGCTTCCACCAGCTCAGGAACGGAGAGGGAGGTGGCTGATTGGACACACCTGGCTAAGCAAACCTGCAGAAAATTAGCCTTCCTCTGTGCTGGGCTGGGCAGTATAAAAGCTGCTGCCTGCAGGGGCTCAGTCTCTTGCATTAAGAGTCCTTCCAGGACCTTTTTGCTTCGAGCTACGTATCTTTGTATGCGGTTCCTCTGCATAGCAGCCGATCACGCTCCGCTGCTACCTTCCGTCCTTGCCTTCCAGGATCCTGCCTTGCAGCCGACCACGCTCCGCTGCTACCTTCCGTCCTTGCCTTCCAGGGTCCAGCCTTGCAGCCGATCACGCTCCGCTGCTACCTTCCGCCATTGCCTTCCAGGCGATCACGCTCCGCTGCTATCTTCCGCCCTTGCCTTCCAGGCTCCTGCCTTGCAGCCGATCACGCTCCGCTGCCACCTTCCGCCATTAACTCCCAGGCTCCTGCCTTACAGCAGATCACGCTCCACTGCCTTCAACCTACAGTCTTCGTCTGCTGGGCTTCCAGTATAGCAGCCTTCTACAGTCCTCCTGCACCCTTCTACAGTCAGCGGCCCTACTCCTCTGGGCTCACTCCTTGCTGCCCGGCCCTTCTGGGCTCCTTGCCGTGCAGCCTGCTTCACTCTGCTGCCCTAAGCCCTATCCCTCGGGGCTTCCTTCCTTACAGCCCTGCTCCTTTTGGGCTTGCCCATGCTTCCCTGCTTTTCTGAGCTTTCTACCTTATACCCTACTGTCCTCTGCTATCCACATCAGTTTACCTTCATTATTTACTTTCAGTTATTACAGTTCCTCTGTTTCCTGACTACTGCTTCCTTGCTTTCTTACTTGATTTCAACCCTCAGTTCTTTCTCCCTATCCAATCCTGTTATACCACTTTCCCTTAATTTCCTTCTGCTATTTTGCTATTCAACTTCCTTTTCCCTGGATGTATCTATTATTGTCTTCTCTTGTACTGTTTGTAAACCCCTTGTACAGAGCTTGTCTGTTGGTTTCCGTCAGGCAACCTCTGCCCTTTCCCTTGTCTAGTTTCTACATTACAGACACCCATAGCTGTTGTTCCAAGCCATGAGCAAACAGTGCAGGCCTCTGTTATAGCAAACTGTGCAGAAGGTTAGACTTTTCCTGAGGTTCGTGGAATACTCTTTTCCTATATCTGCATACACCCCAAGAGGGAATCTATTCTGTACCTTTTCCCTTTCTACACTTGCCTACTCTCTTCGCTCTCCTTTCTTTCAGCTGTGTGTGAACTATTCTGTCCACTTTACTTTGGCACAACCACCCAAATCCTTCCTGGGTGTCCTGTGCCACTCTTAATGGAGTGCCACCCTTGACAATATACTATTTTTTATAGTCCTTAAAGTTAAACCTTCGTTCTTGCCAAAAGTAGTCTCGGACTTCCATTTGTCACAAAAAATAGTACTACCAACTTTTTATCCTCCTCCTCATCTGGGCAAGGAAGAGGAGAGATTACACAGACTAAATCCCAAGAGGGCTCTGTAAGAGGATTCAATTCAGCACTACAGCTAAGTTAACGCCTAGTCTAGAATACTGAATGAAAACCCTTATTGATATATCTTTATGTCCAGTTCATGCGTTCTGGATGACTACCCCTATATAACACCCCTCTCTTGGAATCCCCCTGACCCCACTGAGCCAAGAAGTAGTTCTGTTTTGCAAGTTTAAAAGGTTTATTTGATAATTTAAAATATATATATATCACACTTTATAATAAATTAATAATTGAATATCACACTTAATCTGATATGATAAAGATTAACAACGGAGAATCTGGCACTAACACACTTCTTATAATCACTAATGAGTTGACATGAAATGGATAAGGTAGCACACTGGTAAATAGGAACAAAAGTATAATGTGGTAGAGGATGCTTTATGTAAGCTCAGGTGGATGCAATATTCAATGAATGCAGTACAGAAAATACTCAATATGATTTCAACCAAACAATGTAATCACTTTTCTCTGGCTATTCACTCCCCCCCTTGATGCAATGCAAGGAAATGGAAGGAAGCACACAGTTCTCAGAAATGCAATCAACTGTAATTCAGTTCACCCCAGCAAGCTTAGACAACAGAAGTTTAAAACACAGGCAAATGCTTTGATATGTGCTAGCAATGGATGAGAAATATGCCGGAAATGCTTTTAATTCCCTTTCAGAGGTTCAGGGTGAGTGGTATCTAGTTAATATTAGTCCAGGCTCACACTAGCAATGATGCAGGGATAGTTAGCAGGTTAAACGAATTTCTGGCAAATGGAAGGCAAGCAGCAGCAGCTTTTTACACGTGAAGAAATTTGCAAATTGCGGCAAAATTCGCGGATGCGCCGAGCGCTATTACAGAGGAACCACAAGGACTATCTCTATCGTTTTGGGGTCCTAGGAAAGCCTAGGATCTCAGCTTCCAAATGAAAGTTACTGCAAGTCTCTAGCACAAACGGTTGCGGAGATATGAGCGATTTTGTGAAGGTCGTTTTTCAGATTTGAAATTTTAAAGTTCAAAAAGACAAGTGCAGCTTGCAACTAGGAAATGACAAGTGACAGCTTTACAAATGACAGGTGACAGTTAGGAGGCAGTTCTACTTAGATTAAATAGATTGAATTATATTATTTTAACTAGGAGATTGGTTCTGCACAGTTTCTAGGTACTCACACTATATTCTTGAGTGAAATGGGCCTCATCACGGATCTGGTCAGATTTTAGACTCGCCTCTGGTCTCTGCACTTCACAGTGATCTGGGTCAGCTCTCTCTGGTTCTGCTAACAGGTCAGCTCTACTCTGCTTCTGGTCTGGCCTGATGGATTTGAAGTCTCTATGTTGCTCTCTGAAGGTTTGATGGAGGTAAAGTATGGATTTTTCCGGCAGAGCGTCCCGCTGCAGATGGAATTGAAGGTCCCTATCTGTCCTGTCTGTCTGCTTTTATGTGTTTAGAATGTGGGTGTGTTCTAGCATCACTGACCCTACCTCTCTCTCAGCTTCTAATTGGTCAAACTTCCATTTATCATTTGATTGGGGAAGGAAGTGTGTGTCAGCGTGATGTCATTTTATGGCTTGCAGATAGGACACTCCTCTGTCAGATTGCACACATTCTATATTTGATAATAAAAGACATATTTCACAGTTACACAGTTGCTTGAAATTACATATACATGGTGTGGCTGAATTTAGCCATGTCTCTGTCCAAATCTGCTGTTTCTAAGAGCTTGCATTCAGAAATGGCACATAATTGACTTTTTAACTGATTTTTCAATTTCTGACATTGACCCAACTTTACATACATGTGTGCAGGGAGTAGGGACATTAACTGATGAAGTTTCAGATTTTTAACATGCATACATTTAGAGTAATATCCACTTTTCCGCTAAAACCCCCCTGAACATACCACCGGTTCTAAAAACCTCTTAAACTGTGGGCAGAAAAATCACAAGAATTATGGTATCATTTATAAAATTTTCACATGTCTGCTCTATGAGTTATTCATCTTTTTAGAGTTATGTTCTGGCTCCAAAGGGGTGTGGTTTCCTCTCAGCACAAGGTAGAAATACTGGTTTATCCAGTTCTGCCAAGCCAGCTTGCTCTCACAGGCAGTGCCCCTCCCCTTTCCTCAGGAGGAAGCCACTTTTTACGACCATTTACGACTCCTGCCAATAAAACCTTTGCCTGAGCCAGGACAGGGCTTTGTTCACTTTCCTGCAGAGCACAGGTAATTCAATTATCAGATAGATGGCATATCCTTAGTGTGAGCAGAAAAAGGGCAGCTAGGCCTGGGAACACAGCTGTGACTCAAGTTTCACTCCTGATGGGGGTAGTTGCCAGGCAGAATTCAGTTCCTTAAGCCAAGTTTCAGATAAAATGTCACTTTTTGTTCCCAGTTTAAGTCAAGACATTTTTTTACATATGCAGCTAGAATGCTGATTCTAAGTTCAAAACTATGACATTTAAACAATTGCAACCTATGTGACACTCAAAGTAGGTCACTTATTTCTCTTAAACCTTGAGATTTTTAATGTCTTTCAGTCCAAATTTACTTAAACTGCTGAAATCCCCAGCTCAGCCAGTCTTGTTATAAACCTTCGTCACTTCAGAATATAACTTTACATTGGATCCACCTCTTAAAATGTCTTTCTTTGGCATGTTTTGGGTTCATTTATTCAGTTTTCTACAGAATCTGGTGGTTTTAAAACGCCGGCTTTTGGATAGTGGTGAGTACTGGTACTGCACCCCTTTTTGGGATTTAAGAAAATGAATTCCCAACAGTTATGGGTTTGCTTTTGGCAATCAGCATTGCCATTCCCAATGGTTTCAGACTACTGTGTGGGTAGTCCAATGGTGGTTTTAGGCAGTGTCCTTCTGTGCCCATAACATCGGCAAAAATGGGTGGCAGCCTATTCTTCATGCATTTCCCTGTGCATTTTCTGGGAAGCTCTGGCCATCATGATGTTTTCCATGTCAGTACTGCACAGTTTTGAGGTAGGGCTCGGATGCATGGGTAAATACATCCCACAGCTCTTAGTTTTTACATCTCAAGGATGGCTAAATTGAGACAAGATGACCAACTATTTGTGGGTTATACTGGTCATAAATTAGGCTTATTTGTAACAAAACAGACCATTTCCCGCTGGATCATATTAGCCATAGTTGAATGCTACAGATTAGCGGGACAAGAACCACCAGATGGGCTTCGTGCCCATTCTACAAGGGGATTGGCTACTTCTGCGGCTCTAAAGAGGGGAGTCCCGGCAGCAGATATTTGTGCAGCTGCAACCTGGAAAACCATGCATACTTTTGTTAAACATTATTGTTTGGACACTGCCTCCTCTAAAGAGGGTTTATTTGCAAGGGGAGTTCTGCATTCTGTCCACGAAAACTGAAATTAGTATTCCCACATCCAAAAATTGATACTGCTATGGGAGCCTATCACAAGATGAGGAATACGTGGGAGGACACAATCCATTCGAAGAACAAGTTACTTACCAACTGTAACGTTCTTTCAACTGGATGTTCCTCCCACGTATTCCTCATCGACCCTCCCATCCTACCCCACAGTACAGTTTACGTTTTCTTACACTTTACTCTCACGAAGAATGTATCGGTCATGGGACACGCCTGGGTGTTCCTCATATATATATATATATATATATATATATATATATATATATATATATCATCGAAAAAACTGAACTGAAGCAATGGGCGCGGCTCGAGGGATTTATACCATCGGTGACGTCGAGTACGGAGTACGTCGAGGGACAATCGACGCCACGACCTCGAGCACAGCGTCCTCTGCCGAGACAATTTTTTTCCGAAGCAGCGAAGCAGGAGATAAAGATTTATCAAAAGATGAGGAATACGTTGGAGGAACATCCAGTCGAAAGAACGTTACAGTTGGTAAGTAACTTGTTCGTCTTTTCCATAAGAATACAAACACCTTGACGTCTGTCTGTCATTTCTGATCCCTCACAATACCCACAGTCAAACATGAATGATTTGAGGAGAGGGGCAACTAGAACGAGTATTGTGGGGAGCATGTATCTGTCATACTGTTCTATTGCTGATTCTCCCCTGTCAACCAACGTTAAAGTTTATTCACGTTTAATTCTCGGTGACAACCACTAGATGATGCACTATGCATAGCATGTGACGGTAAAACTGATACAAGCTGCAAAAATAGTGTTACATGCAAGTAAAATTTGGCATATAGTATGATATCATGTTAGCGAAAAATCATTTTACTCTTTATCCTTTGATCTCGACCATGGGAATTCACCAAATTTGACTATACTTAGTTCAGAGCAACCCCCGCCCCCTTAACCTTGCGGAATGCCTCACAGAAATTGACCACTGGATGACGGCTAATCACCTCATCCCACAACCCACCACCTGGCTGTTTTCCTGCTCCTTCCAACACAGTAAAAAACCTTTGGTGTACCATGGACAAAGATCTGATCCTTGCACACCACATCAACTCTGTGTCTAAATCATGCTACCTCAGGGGTCAAAATTTGAATGCCTGGACCAGGAACTAGAAGTTGCTCCTGGATGTCAGGATTTTCCTCTGACCAGGAGCTACTCCTCATGAAACAGGAGTTATTAAAGTCCGGCCTCATGAATGGAGTGCCTGATAAATGGTGGAACTTGCTTTATTTCAAGACTGTGGCATGCACCCAAAAATGCATGCCTTGAACCCCTCTTTTGATTGCTCTGTGGCTCTGTCTGATATGCTACGGTTCAACCTGAATCCTCGGCCTCTGGCCTAACTTTACATGCCTTCCCTTTTGACAATCTCTTTAAATTGTTTTCCTTTTTGTTTCTTTTACATTTTTCTCAGTTTGTCAATCTTGCTGCTACCTCTCATTTAACATGTACCCATCTGCTACATCATAACTCTGCCACTACATCTAATCTGTTACTGTCTCTTTACTGTTCCTTTTTCTGTGCTGACACCTCTTTCTCTGCGTAGTGAATTTGCTCAAGGTTGTAATACAGAGCATGCAAAATGGAACTTCCAAACTAGAATCAACTTTGTTTCTGTACATATCGCCATTGATTCTTGACATGTTTTCTTGAGTTTTACGAATGTACCTTTTTATGCGTATTTCCTGACAGAGTTCGTGTAAGATAGGTATATTTGTGTTGCACCATAGGATTTGGTGAGCCAAAAGTAGCTCCTGGTAGCTGTTGGTGTCAAGCTTACCAGGCACTTCTTGACCCTAGAGTAGCTCCCAGCAATTTTGAACCCTGTACCAACCCTACACCTTCGCATTCTCAGCCGTACCTTCCCCTACCTCTGCTACCCTCACAGACTCACTGCTATCCAACTCTGTATACCTGTGCACCCCTGAATCTCAACTCCGAAAACTCCAAAGGGTCCAAAACTCTGCAGCCAGGCTCCATCTAGCCCTGGACCCCAGAAAACACATCACAACTGCCCTCTGTCCTTCACTGGCTCCATGTTGGGCGACGCTCACCTTCAAAGCTATGTGCATCACTCACCACCCCTTGACAGATTGGCTGGGGCATTGATGAGTCCCTCAAAGAAAGTACTGGGAGACTCAGAGAAAGGACTCCAGCAGCCTCGCTGGTCAGGACTTGTGCATTGTCAATAAAACAAGAAATCAATCGTAACTCAAGGGTATGTATCACACCCCAGCTCTACAGTAGTCGCTTGTGGTGACTTGGCAACCCCTACCTACCTTCGTATTGGCTAAAATGCACACACACATTCAAAACTCCTATGACCATGTTCTCATACCCCAGACTTCGGTCCATCAAAGGCGTTCATCTACAGCCCTTGCAGACCATACTAATGGGAAAGGGTGCTATACAAATGCCATATTACATTACATATATTACATTACACATTAGTGTATAGATGTTGAAGTTTCATTGATGTTTAAAACAGTATAAAAAAATTCCTCACATTTTAGTTTTCAAGGATTGGGCTTTCGCCTAGATCCCCAAAAACTATTTTTCCAAAATAAAATCTCAAAATTGTCTGCTTTCGATAACAATATTTTTGTATTATGTATCTATTTTATAGTTTTGCGTGTGCCCCAACCAACCTCCCTGTGGGTTGGTACAGTTAAATAATACATCCAGGGTATTTTCGCATGCATGTTCTAAAATTTGAAAAAGTGTGTGTTAGGCAGAATCCTGTGCAGTGCCCTTAGGGGCCACTACACACAATTAAGACTACAGGTGGCAATACAAGTTTTACCTTTGGTACAAACCTGTATTACTATGTTAAAGTGGTAGCAGTAGCGGAGCAGCTAGGCTTATCTCAAGAGTATATGAGCAGTAGAAGAGATTACACAAAGGGACCACTATTACTGTGAATCAAGCAAACACTGACTCAAGGTTTCAGGTAAAAAATATAAGTACATTTATTTTAAAATCATTCGTTATTAACACAAGACTTCTATTAAATTTAAAAACCACACGTTAAATACACTACAGCTGACCAATTCACTTTGCACGGTATGAATCAAGGTAAGTACCCTGTGTTTGAGTGTTTGAGAGAACCAGTGTTATGGAACACTACACGTTACCGTGAATACGATTGCAATCACTTTTTGACAGTTCAGTCTACTAAATAAACGCGTATCCACGGCAAGAAATGCTACTGGGGCAAAAACACACTTTGCACCTGAGATACCCAGAGAGAGTTGGGGGCAAAAATCGTAGGCAATATGTTAGTTAGGCAAACGGAATCGAAGAACACTCATGGACAGAAATACAAGAGTCAAGAAGCCGGAGCCAGTGTCAAGTGGAACCGGTTTCCTGTATCGAGGATCACACGTCGGAAAGTTTGCGATTCAAAGTTGCCAAGAGTACTTTAGATATTGCCAAATGTTCGGAAGCAAAAGTTATAAGGAGGAGGAAAAAATAAGGGCAAGCTTTATAAGCGAGAAATGGGGATTTCACCCAAGATTCCTCAAGCAGGACACAGTACCTTTTGAAAGAAGAAGCTGGTGCCACGGCAGTTGTTCCTGGTAGTTTCCTGTAGACCCACGATTCCTGGCTTCGGCACGAAGAAGGACGATGAAGGGGGTCTACACCACACAGCAGCGACAATGAATAAAAGGTGCGCTCCTTAAAAACAGCAGAGGCTCTTCAGGTGGCTATCCAGACCACTACAGCAGTGTGCAGCGATTTCGACCACGAAGGGGACCTCTGGCTCAAAATGAGCTGGTTATCCCCACCAGGCTCAAGGGAAGAAGACTCCTTTTGTAAGTGACTCCGATCAAGCAATCCCATTAAGTCAGTACCTTGTCTGGGATGCCCAAGGGAAGCCCTTATTTATGTATTTTTATGGCAAGTTATAATCTGGATGATGAACCCTTATATAACACCCCTCTCTTAGAATCCCCCTGACCCCACTGAGCCAAGAAGTAGATTTGTTTCGCAAATTTAAAATGTTTATTTGAAAAATTAAACAATATATATATATATATATATATCACACTTCTATAAATAAATTGATAATGGATAGCACACTTGTGAATATGAGCAGTAATCAGTCATAGGTAATCCTACAGTAGCACAGTTCTTGGTTACTTATGAATAGGAAAAGAAAAATAAGGTGGTTGAGAATGCCCTTATGGCTTCCAGGACAATGCAATGATGAATGAAATGCAGTACAGAAAATAACTGGATATGGCTTCAACAAAAGACAATATAATCACTTTTCTTTGACAATTCACCCCCCCCCCCCCTAGCAAGCGTAGAGAAAAACAGGTATGATTTTTAAAACACAGGCCCAAAATGCTTTGAATATGGTGGCAATGAAGTGAAATGATGTTAAAAATGCTTTTAATTCCCTCTAGAGGTTCAGGGTGAGTGATAGCTAGTGATAGTTTGTATTAGTTCAGGCTCACTTTAGCAATGCTCTATGAGTAACTAGCAGGTTAAAACGAATTTTAGCAAAGGAAAGCAAGGACCTGCTGATTTTTACACGTGGCTGAAATTGTGCAAAATGTCAAATCGCAGCAAATTTAATCGCGTGCGTCAAGCGTAATCATGGAGGCCCTATAAGGAGTAGGAAGTCGGTTCTAGGTACGTTGGAAAGCTTCGATTCTAAGCTTTTAAATTTCGTTCCTAGGACAAACGGTTCCAGAGATATGGACGATTTTGTGAAGGTAGTTTTTCGGATTTGAAATGTAAAAGTTCAAAATGGCAGATGACAGTTTTCAGCTTTAAAAAGGACAGAATGACACACACGATTCCTATGAGGTAGTTCAAGTAGGTTAAAATAGTTTTAATTCGATTATTTTACACTAAGAGATTGGTTTTGGCACAGTGCTAGCTGGGTACTCACACTAGATTTTGGACAGGAATGGGCCTTGTCACGGATCTGGTCAACAGGTTGAACGGGACTTCTGGCGGTTCTGCTCACAGCTTCTGGTCTCTGGTTCTCTCTGGTTCCGGATACAGCACTGCTTTCTGGATACTGCTACATGTTCTTGCAAAAGTTTTTGGCAAAGAATCCAAACAGCTCGCCCGGCTGTTGAATAGTTTGGTTGCTTTTGAGGCCTGCTGAAGAGGATTCAGCTTGTGGATTCAGGCCTCTCTGCTACAAATTCTGGAGTTAATTTCTGGTCTCTGGAGATTGATGGATTTGAAGTCTGGATCTCTGGATGTGAAGTCTGAAGTCTCCCGGCAAAGCGGCCCACAAGAAAGTGGAAAGTGAATGTCTCTACCTGGGTTTCAATATTCCTTTTATGTGTTTTGAAAATGGGTGTGTGCCTGGGCCTAGCTAAGCCTGCCCCTCTCATAATTGGCCAAGCTTTCCTCTCTCCCTTGATTGGGGGGAAGAAATGGAGTGTCAGAGTGATGCTGTAGGTTTTATGGTCAGAGGAACCTCCCCTTGTCAAATTGCACACAAATCTATTTCTGACCCAAATACATATTTCCTAGATACAGTTTGTTGAAATTACATGTACATATTACAGATTCCTTAAGGTCCATGCTTGTCCTACTCTGATCTTCCTGGGGGCTTGCATTAAAAAATGACAACTTAATTTTGTTTTTTAATTGGTTTACCAGTGTTAAATCTGTATAAAAAATTACACCAATGTACACCCTCCTTCTACACACATTCCAGCTATTTACTAGGTTTCTAGCATAAACCCGGTGTCTGTAATATCAATAAATAGCGGGGTTTGGTCCTAGAACATCATAGAAATTGGAGTTTGGACTCAAATTGTGAGGGCATTTTTCATACTAAGAATCTCAAAGTTGTACATTCCGGTCATTTGGTTACAATAAGTTATATATGTTTCTATAAAATATATATTTGCTGCAATAGGAATCCACACTCAAGTCTGGCCCGCCCCTTGAAGCTGGGTGGGTCAGGGATCACATGTCTCTGCTCACAGGCAGCTCTCTGTTTACAGTCAACATTCAAAATTAACATACCCCATTCAACTGAAAGGGGCTATTGTCTCTCTCCTCCAGGCTGAAGGGGAAACCCCCTCCCTCTCACTCAGAAGGGCCATGTGCTATCCTGCCTCCTGTTGTGAGTCTCTGGGGTGTTAAGGTTCCACAGCCTCTTGGCCTCTGGGAACAGCAGATGGATAAGATTTTTAATTAACCAACAGGCTTTGAAGTCCCAGTTAGGCTGGATCCTCTTGCACTCCTGAGATACAGTCCTACTGTTAGAGTTTAGACCGCTAGCGCCGGTTTGTGGACAAAGCTGGTACTGCAGCCATTTTTGGGATCTGTCTTGAATTAATGCATTTCAATAGAGTGGTGTTTTGCTTGATAGTATAGGACCCTTGCTTAACATTGTTTTGATGGCATCCTTACAGTAGAGTGGTGATGTGGAACCCCCCCCACAAGAAGGTTGTATCTTTAGAGTGGTCTTGTGCCCATGATTTTAGCATGATCTTTGACATTAAAAAAAAAACGTATTTTGAACAGAACCACCTTTCTTTGCACTGGTGAGTGGCAGATTAGGTGACCATTTTGGTGTGCGCAAACTGTGCAGTTCTCCTGGATTCTGGCGTGAATGTGGGCGGCGACAGCTCATCCCCACATCTACCCAGTCTATTGATTTAGTTTGTTCTGGGATAGAATAATGAGCGGCGACAGCTCATCCCCACATCTACCCAGTCTATTGATTCAACATGGGTCAAAACCCTTGACAACGGACTGGATCTTCTCTTAGTCGTTGAAGGGTAGATGGCTCAGGAGTGCAGCCGGGCTTCACCGGGATGGGATAGTTGCGGCAGTCGACCTTTCCTCCGCTTCTCTTCGGTTCCTTGTAGTTCCAGTGGCGACTCTGACTTCCAGACCAAGAGACATGCCTTTTATGCGAAAATCCCCCATTCACACAGCCTGGCTGTCAATCACCCAGCAGGGGGGTTGTCCAGCCCAGACAACCACCTCAGCCAATCATGAAAAAGTGCAACTTGGGTTTCCTAGGATACCCTGTGCACGTGGGATGACTACACCCCTTCCTCACATTCAGCCCACCTAGACACCCAGGCGCCTTGAGGGGGGCTTCTTGGCAGAATCCCGCCAAAAGACAGTGAACAAAGAAGGCAAACCTGATTTGCTGCGCAAAGTAAAACACAAGAAGGAGTTTAACAAAAAGAAATGGCGAATAAACCGCACCAGAGCCAAACGAAAAAGTATTTGGTCGAGCGGGTTTAAGTTTGAGGCTAAGACAATAGCTTACAATATTACCATGGTTATATGAGATAACCGCGGTAGAAAATTAGGGTAGATACCACTGCCACCAGCCATGTCTAAATGTTAAAAGAGCGAAACAATGCTCTAGGAGGTACAGATAAAAAGGGCTAATAGTTAACCCTTCCAGTACTCCATGTAAGATGGGGTGTACTGGATCTGTGGTTAAATTTGACTAAGTAAAGTTAATGATAACTTTACCCTTTTCTGGGGGACAGTAGTCGGCCTCAGAAATGGAGTCGGGGGGGGGGGGGGGGAGTCTGAGCGACAACCCTGTGTCACTGCACATACGGTGCTGGGTGACACACAAGAGAAGGGGGCTACTGAAGTGGTGTACTCCAGAGTCCACAATCAACAACAACACGTAAAACACATAGCAAAACACAAGTAAGAGTGGGGGAAAAGCTCAACTATTACCAAGTGGAAAGAAATAACTCCAGAGATCCAGCAAAGCTGCTGAGGGACTCATTAGGTAAGGGAAATTAGCCATAAAATGAGAATTCTCCCCAACAGTGTGCAGTCTTATATAACAAATATGTTTTATGCAGTATACAAGTAATTTGTCAAGTTACCACATTAAGTTTTGCATCACAATTGTGTGCTAGAAAACAATCGGTGTGGAAAAAGAACATAAATAATCTACGTTTTGAGTTTCAGCAGCGTTATGGGAAGTACATGCATGTCCCACAGGTTTCAATCCCCCCTTTTCTTATTTCCTTTTGTGCGGTTCCTAGATGGTGAGATGTGCTATGTGCTGCACCTGTACAGGAGCGGACCGTCGTTACCAATTATTGTATACCACTTGAATATTTTGGTATATCAGAAACCCCACAGTGCTTATATGGCATTCCTTCACTTGAAGTATTAAGGGGCTCACCAAGTAAGCCCTGTGCAAGACAGTGATGCTGTGACTCACAAACACTCACACAATATGGTGGTTTAAAACCTTTCCTTATTTCCGTTTTTATTCCAACCAGCAAGAAACAAGGTGAAGACTAACTATAACAAATATATACATGTTCCCTTGAAGATGAACGTGCCTGTGGATAACTTACCACCTTCCCCTTTCAAGTAAGGGGAAAATGTACATTCTGCATCAATTTCTCCAAGACTACAAATCCCACAGTTCCTTTCTGATTCTTCGGCCCATCAAGGGTTTTTAGGCTTGTAAACTTACCATGGAAGACAGTCTTTCGCCACCCTAAAACGTTCCTGCTCTCACCCCACACGACGAACTTGCTACTAATGATGTGAAAAATGCAACCAACATACACTGCTTCAAATCCTCGCTGAAGCGTCTCCTCTTAAATGGTGAAGGCAAACCCCTCACCTACTACTACATGTATTCCCCTCTGTCAAGACTTTCTGGCTCCACTCTCACTTACACATAATACTCCATAGCGCTTCCTGCCCTTCAGTTGAGTGTCTGTAGTGTCTTGTCCTGTCCCAGGTTGATGATCTTCTCTATTCTACCCCTCCAGCTGGCCAAGTTCTTCCACTGCATCTTCATAACGCATATACCTGTTGCAGGCCTGTCCTAACTACTGTATCCTCACTATGTAACTATCTGATTGAAGCACATTGTTCCTTTAGAAAATTACTACAAATAAGTAACTTTTCCTTATTGACTATTTAGAAAACAAAGCATTGTGGATGAGCCAGTCTGGCAAACTATGTCACACAACAAGTGGTGCTTCAAGCTAGATTTATTAGTGAACAGGAGGAGTTTTGGGATAAACGCCTGAAGGAACTGCGAGGTGGGCGGAGTTCTACAACTAAAGCAGGTGTTCCTCAGGAAACACTTGCCAGGATGGGTTAAACATAAGGGCACCGGAATGGATAAAATGGATACTCCCTTAGCTTCGATTTTCACAACATCTTTGAGGATACAGTGCCCAGCCGCTTCTTTCTCAGTATCACATTGACATTGTTATAACTCCCAGCCACTATTTGTAATCCTTCCAGAAGGGATGTGCCGGATTCACTTCTTGTTTGGAAGATTTAGTGCCCAAGTTCACTCCTACGGGAGGTTCCCTGCTTACTAAGATATATATTTCCCCTGTCAATTCCAAGGGATATAATTCCCAGTTTACTAATTAGGGATATAGTGCCCCTCGCCATTGTCAGTAGTCCTTGCCCTCGGAGGTATCCAAGGCCCTGCTCTCAGCTTTCTTAGCCTCTTGGCTCCAGGAGGACTGCTGCCCTCTGCGCCTCTCTCTAAACCTTATAGGCAATCAGTTGGGTTCCTTTGTGTGATGCCATGATTTGCCCTGTGGAAGTCTCAGGTTGTAAAATGCCTAGTGGCCATTTAAAGTACAGGTGACCTTTCCTCTTGGCTCTGCTGTGGATTCCATTTGCTCTGGTGGCTCCGATATCCAAATTGCTGTCCGGTCTTGAGCCTCTGTCTACAGTAGGGATTGCTTGTGAGCCTTTAGGGATTCCCGCTGGCACACACAACCCAGTGGCCAGCTGTATCTGTGCCTTGCCCTTCTTCTGGTGTCTTTCGCTTGGGCGGTCTTCTACTTTCACTGCAGCCATTCCTGCTGACAGAATAGTTCCTGCAGTGTTCACCACTCAGGGTCTTACTTCTACGACTGGGCCACTGTAGCAAGGGAACCCCTGATTCTGTGGTGGTTTTCATGTAACCCCAGGTTTCTAATGGCTGACTGTTTTCCTGTTATGTGACTGTTGACTACTCCATGACTTTTGGCTAGTCTTTTCCCAAACTGCACTTAATAGTTGTGGCAAGTGTTCAGATTGGGGGCAAGGCTACATCACCATTCTATGACTTTGTTTTCTATGAGGATACCTCCCTGATCGGTACAGCAGCCCTGGGTGCAGGATTTAGCTTCACACCCCGTACTGCCTCCAATTAGCTCACATCTCTGGTGAAATTACCTTGATAAGACAGCTGTCTTGGCATGCAGGGACTGCTTCATACAATGGATGATTAACCATATGAATGCTTGGATAAGAGGTTACAAGGCAGACTCCTTTGAAGGTTTGCAAAATGTAATAATGCAATAATGCATGAGCAGATTCTAAACACTTGTTCCCCAGAGCTATGTCAGATCATTTCTCACTCTATGGCAGCTTATTGATTTACGCTAAAATAAACCTGAATGTATGTTGTATTAATTTCTAGTTTTGAAATGCATATACAACTCTAACAAAACCTAAAACACAGATGTTTTACACTCATGAAACAAATCCGTTGTGGTCAAATGCCTAATTTTATGGATGGTTGCAGAATACATATTAGTCAGACTACAAAGGGCATCATGGGGGTGGGGTCAGAATGAGAATTACATTGTTTTAGCAGATAGAAATGAGCCGAGACGATCATTTGGACAATAAATAATACATGGAAAGTTGTAAATTCCGAGTAGGGGTGTACCGAATAGCAGTTTTAGTATTCAGCCAAATTCCAAAGCTGAGTATGAAGTGTAATAGTTTAATTTGAATAAATGTTGCTCCAAACTTGGAAAACACACTTTTGTTTAAAAAAAGATATATTTTTTTTAATGTGTTGAAATGTTTAATTTATTTCTCTTAGGTTTAATCAACATGTCATCCTTGATGAATAGCTTAATGAAAAAAAGTCCCAGTGTACGGAAGGATGTTGCTTATGTAATATCCGTGCTTCTGAAATTGTAAAGCTTCACGAACGCTAAGTACTAGGTTGCAATGAACAAAATGTATACTGCAATTGCCATGGCAAATTGCAATCTCTAGTGTGTTGGAAGGTAACTTAGTTGGAAAGTGAGTTTTGAGCCTTTCTTACAGCTCACATAGAAATGTTTTCTGCCCACTCATGCACGCAAGTTGACGTTAAATGTGTAGTGAGTGGAAACCATCTCCCTACTATTCTGAAAGCATGGACTCCTTCCCTCAAAGGCCAAACTGCGGAGAATGCTCCTATTGGTGCAGATAGGGTTGTAGCACAGATAATCACTGTCACACAGCGGACTTCGATCAACAAATAGGCGAGACAAGGGAATCGAAATAAGGTTTTCTTGATAAATGTGCACCGGTTTGGTCAAAATAAACAATTAGTGGATGAATTGAACTCAAAGTTGTCAGGATGGATCTTCTTTTTGGTGTGTTGTGCTGTGTGAAAACAGATCTAAAGAAAAAGTCTCTTGTGAAATGTTTAATTCCATTACCTTTTGTAGTCTCCATATTTGCCCCACTTAGTTGTTATATTGCACTCAATTGAGAAGATAAAGTATTCGGCAATAGCTGAGTAGCAAGAAATAATTTGACCGGATAGCTTTTATTCACCTGGATCTCGGCCGAATACTTACTCAATTCTGAAGTTAGGAGCACCCCTAATTTTGAAGTTGCTGTTTTATGTTAAAAAATATCACATGCCCAAGTGGGCCCATAACCACTTAAGTTGTTAAAGACTCAATGAAATGTAAAAAGTAAAAGGGTGGCATATTGTCTCTGCACATTATGAAGCACATACCTCCCAGTGTTGTGCCACATCTTGTTTCCCTCGTCAACCCCTCTCTTGCCATTAACACTTTTCCTTCATCCTATAATACAGCTACTGTCATCCCTCTGTCCTGCCAACGTTCACCCTGTCTCTCTTCTACCACACTATTCCAAAATCGTATAGCGAGTAGTATTCAGTCGACTTGAGTTGATACTCAAAACCTCTGGGACTGTCTTCAATCTGGCTTCCTACCTCTGCATTCCACCAAGACCACTCTCCTCAATGTCAACCACTCCATCTCTTCCACTCGTCAAGCAAACATGTCATCAATTGTTATTCTTCTCGACCTCTCTGCTGCCTCTGATACTTTCAACCATTCTGACCATCTCTCTACATTCTCTCTCCTTGGCATCGGAGATACGGCCCTCCCTTGGTTTGCTTCATACCTTGCCCCCAGACATTTTCAGGTATCCTCGAACAGCATTACGTCCCCACTCATACCTGTGCAATTGATATTAGCCTACTTGTGCAATTGATATTAGCCTACTTGGGCAATTGATATTAGCCTACCTGTGCAATTGATATTAGCCTACCTGTGCAATTTATATTAGTCTACCTGTGTAACTGATACTGGTCTACTTGGGCAATTGATACTAGACTACCTATGCAATTGTTACTAGCCTACCTGTGCAACCTACTTCTATGCCCACCTAAACCCACTAGTGCAATTGCTGCACTATCATTACTAACCTGTTACTAGCCTGCTAAGTGAATCCCACCTGTCCCAAAAACACTATCTGAGATCCCACAGCATAGCCCGGAACATGCTTGACAACCTGTGAACCCTACCTTTAGTACTTACACTTAGCCTTGCAGTCAATATGTCTCTAGCCACCCCCCTAACGTGCCCTCCTCTCGATAGAAATATGAGACTTAGATCCAGACTATCCCGGCTCTATGATCCTAAAAATACCAACAACCGTACAGTGCTACCCATTCCTAATAACCGGATTACGTCCAATATAGGAAAAAACCCTGCTAGTCCCAATAAACCTGAAACCAAACCTACCCCCCCCTGACCCCACAAATAAAGGCACACTATCCCTATCTGGATCACTCATCAACGCCAGATCCCTAGTAGCCCGTGCCTCTGAAATTGCAGATACTTTGCACAATGAGAATCTAGACCTACTAGCCGTAACTGAAAATTGGCTCCATGAAGCGGCAGGTCCTGCCCTCATGATAGCAATACCCGATGGCTACCATATACTCAGAGTGGATAGGCATAACTCTCGCGGTGGCGGCCTAGCTATCGCCAAAACTAACCTCTCCATTAGACTTGCCACTCCAACTACATCTCCCTCATGTGAAGTTCTCACGGCTAAACTTCCCCTATCCAATAACCATACTCTAACGATCCATCTGATATACAGACCCCCTGGCCCTCTAGGAACCTTTGAGGAGGACCTTATAGATATCATAACTAGCAAGACTAAAAACCACTCTCAAACCCTGCTACTGGGGGATTTCAACCTCGACTTCAATGAGGCTGGAAACAAACACACCCAAACTATAGCTGCACTTCTCAAAGATTATGGACTCTCACAAAAAGTCCTATCCCCCACCCACACCAAAGGTAGAACTTTGGATTGGGTGGCTGACTCGAACTGCAACATTATTATTACAGATAATGTACCACAATTATGGTCTGACCATCACCTCATTACTTTTTCAGCCACACTCGACCTCCTTAGTCCTAAAATTATTGAAATGGCACCCCCACTCCCCACAAGAAGTAAAAAGGACATCACAGTAGAAAAACTACTCCCGCACCTCCTCCCTTCTCTGAATAACATAAACAATAATGCTGACCCTAAATCTCTAATGGAAATCTTCAATACTACCATGTCCCAAGCCTTGGACTCCGTCGCCCCACTAAAAAAGGCACAAAGCCAAACAAAAATCCCACCTCAACGCATGGTTCACACCTCAATTTAAAGAGTTAAGATTACAGAAAGGAAAATTGCAAACGATCTGGCGCCACTCCCCAACTACTGTCAATAAGGCTAAATTAACAGAACTCTCCAAATACTACAAAAAAGAAATAACCAATACCAAAAAAAATATATTCAATGATAGAATTGCAAAAGCTAGCTCCAATACTAAGGAACTGTTCTCCATCCTCTGCGAAATGGAAGCCCCAACTCCACCGGCAGACACTGTCCCGAAGGACAAGCCGTGGTGCACTGCAATTCAAAAAGCCCTCCTAAACAAAATCACTACACTCCAACAGAAAATAGCAATTAAAAAAGCCTCTCTGCCCCTTTCTGAGCAACAACCATCCCCCGACACAGGGTGTAACACAACTACACCATTTACCTTTAAAGAAATCTCTATTCTGGACACGGAAAAAATCATTCTCTCCCTAAAACCATCTAACTGCAAGGGCGACAGTTGCCCTGCACAAATTATAAAGGATGCGGCTAGAGACCTTGCCCCATTCATCTCCAAGCTCATAAACGCCTCCTTTAAAACCAATACAGTACCTAATAACCTCAAAGAATCCTGGGTCCGCCCCCTGCTTAAAAAACAAACATTAGACCCTACCATCCCTACCAATTATAGACCAATCACCACTGTCCCCTTTCTACTTAAAATGATTGATAGAGTAGCCTATATTCAAATTCAGGAATACCTAGAAGCTAATCACCTACTAGGAGCACGACAGTCTGGCTTGCTCCCACTTCACGGAACAGAAACTGCCCTGCTAGACCTTAAGACTCAAATTGACGAGTTGAAGGACAAGGGACAAACAGCTATGCTACTTCTCCTGGACCTCTCTGCAGCGTTCGACCTATTGGATCATGCAGTTTTATGTAACCATCTTAGGTTGGCGGCGCACTTCTCAGGGGAAGCCATAGCCTGGGTCCAATCCTTCCTGGCCAACAGGACAATGCAAGTCTTTTCCCCACTAACGGCTGCTGACCCAACTCAAATTTCCTGTGGAGTACCCCAAGGATTCTGTGTCTCACCCACTATGTATAACATCTTTACTAAGCCTTTGTACGACAAATTGGACAGACTGGGTATCACTTACACAAATTATGCAGATGATACCCAGATCCTCATTCCCCTTTCGGCAACTTTCTGGAGGATGCAGCCTTAGTAAACCGAGTATACCTCCTCATTCAGGCATGGATGGCATCTCATGGCCTCTGCCTGAATGACGATAAAACTGAGATACTAATCCTAGGCTCTGAAACGAACATAAAAAAAACTCAGCCCTAACTATACCGTCTTCAATATCGACAACAATCTCATCAAGGTGATGCCAGCGGTCAAAACATTAGGCTTCTATCTTGATGCCACTCTCTCGCTTAAGAAACAAGCCAACTCACTCGCATCCTCTTCAGCTTATACCTGTAAGCTTATCCGAGCCTGCAGACCATTTCTCTCCACCTCGAGTTGCATCACCCTCGCCAATGCCCTTGTAATGTCCAGATTAGACTACGGTAACGCCTCTACTCAGGCGCCAACAAAAATATCATTGACAAAATACAAAGAATACAAAATAACACCCTAAGAGCAGCCCTAAATATCCCCAGGAGAGAACACATTTCTAATGCAAGAAGAGAGGTTCGTTGGCTAAACATATCTGACAGGATACTTCTAAAAACAGCCTCCCTTACCTCCAAATGCTTAAACAACTTGGCCCCACCCTACCTTGCTGAAAGGATAAATAGAAGATCGTCCACACGCCCAACGAGAACAGCCAATGCCCATACCCTGGAAACACCTAGATTTAAACGTGTCACAGCTGGAGGATCTAGCTTCCCAGTTATTGCAGCACAAACTTGGAATGCACTACCGCATGACCTCAAAAAGGAACATCCATATCTTAAATTTAGACTCAATGTAATTAAATGGCTACGAACAAATGACTGCTAGCTTACCTTCCCGGTACCTTACACTATTGTCTCTGCTGCATGTCTCTTAATCTGCTTCCTTCTGTATGCCACTGTAACTATCCTGGCAGCCTATCTTCAAATTATCATATGCTTCTTTGTACACATTATGTAACCAAGTTTAAGGTGTCTTGACCTCTACCGCGCCCGGCTACCTAATGGGTTTGGCGCGCAATACCAAATAAATAAACAAACAAACAAACTCAACACCCTTAATGTTTGAGTTCCCCATGGGTCTGTCCTTGGTCCCCTTCTTTTCACTCTCTAGACTTCAGCTTTTGCCTCCCTGATCTCCTCTTACGGCTTCTCCTATCAACTCTTTGATGATGACCCTCGGAACATCTTCTCCTTTCACTCCTTATCCGATGAACTGTTGTCGAAAATGTCAAACTGTTTCTCTGCCATGAAATATTGGATGGCGTCTCCCTCGTTCATGCTCCACTAAGACTGAAGTTCTCTACTTCCCAGCCAAACCGGCTATATCTTCCTCTCCCATTCTTCTTCTCTTCTCTCTGGACTACCTTCCTTACTCTGCTTCTGCTTGTAACCTTGATATCATCTTCGACCCATCATACAACTTCTCGATCTTCATCTCCTAATCTGCCACTGTAGCCAGACTCAACCTCCTCAATATCAGAAAATCTGTCATCTTCTTCCTTTCAATACTGCTAAACAGCTCATCTCTCCAGATCAGACTACTGTGCAAGTCTCGTCTATGGCCTTCCAAGCTATGCTGCTTCGCATCTGGATAACTACCTCCTCCACCCGTCGCCAGATTGGCTGGCTATCTATGAAACAAAGGGCTAAGTATAAACCTCTTCTCATCATCTTCAAAATTATCCATGGACTCCTCCACCCTACCTATCTGCTCATCTCACTCCCTACTCTCCTCCTCGCTCATTACGATCATCCTCTGCTCACCTCCCTGCCACCACTCGAGCTCCCAATGCTCCCTCTTGTTTCCGCTCTCTCCCTCTCCGTACTACTCCAACTCTACCACTATTTAAATCCAACCTCAAAGCCCTCCTTTCTGAATAACCGGTTTCCTAGCTCTCTACTCTACTGCATCACCCCGTTTTCCTCTCTGCTTACCCTTCACGGACAACCCAAAAGCACTTTTCAGCCACCCCTCCATCCTTAATTTAGCCCTTTCTCCAACAATCTTGTTCCTGTGTCATTCTCTCTTGTCCTCTGTTTACGTTTTTGCCTTCTGCAACATCTGGTCTTCAAGTCGCATTCTCCAACCCCATTGTAAAGGACCCATGTCCTCTCTGCTTTGTTATCAATGGTAAATGTTGTACGTGTTTTTGTGGCAAAACTGTATTTCTCGGTTGTCATTTTTTATAAACAAATAACATATTGTTCATCTCCCATGAATCTATTCATGCACCTTACAATGCTACAAAGCCATTATCAACCTCTTTTTTTATTTTTATTTTTATCTATTTCAGACTGATCCATGCAGGACAGTTGTTCAATGGCTTAGCAGGCCCCACTGTAATGAATGCTGCTCCGTTCCTCTCCACCACGTGGTTTTCTCCAGATGAACGTGCCACAGCAACTGCCATTGCGTCAATGCTTAATTATTTTGGTGGAGCTTGTGCATTTCTGGTTGGACCGCTGGTGGTACCAGGCCCGAATGGTACTGCCCCTCTTGCCTCACCACATGGTCACCGGGGCGAAATGAGGGACCGCATCGAGGCTGTAATGTATGCAGGTAATTATTAAATTAATGTACTTTATTATAAAACTTGTTTTTTTTTATTGATTTGGTAAGCGCACCGAACCCGTAGGCATCTGGGCGCATTACAGAGCTTACAGAGGTTACATATGCATAGAAAAACATTTGCACAAAGAAATTTACGAGAAGATATTTACAGACAATATGAAGTGCACCTTTTAGTAAACACAGTCTCAAACAATATGTACAAGGCAGGATATTTACAAGCAATATAGAGGGGCGCTATTGACATGCCTGAAGAACGGTCATGGTACAGTGCAAGGCAGAATCAGAGTGGGGCAGGACTAGAAGGAAGAAAGCTTACATGGTCAGATATAATTTGACACTAACCAATTTTTTTATGTTTCCTAAAGCTTTGGAAGGTCTGGTCAATTCGAAGGTGAATAGGGAGAGAGTTCCAGTAATGGGCTGCCTGAACAGGAAAGTTAACGCTGCTAGCCTTTTTCAGGTTATATTTAGGCATTGCTATGTAATGCGAATTTGCTGACCTAGTAGGTACAGCAATGTTTTTTAGTGATTTTTTCACTTGGGTACTGTGGGGCACCATTGTTTAGGCATTTATGAGTGATGGAGACTATTTTGAGCTGAATACTATCCTTAATGGAAAGCCATTTGTTGTTTCTTCTGGCCTCAGAGATGTATTGTCTCTTAGGGATGCTAAAAGCTGTTCTCAATGCATTATTTTGTAAAGTCTGAAGTTTGTTCAGATTCTTTTTGTTAGCTCCTGCATAAAGGGCGTTACAATAATCTAGTTTGGATAGGATTAGCGCTCTCGCTAAGTTGATGCAGCTATTGATAGATAAAAAAGGTTTGCAATGCATGAATGAACTTGCATGTAAAACCTGTTGCGGAGGCCGTGGCGGTAACTTGTTTAGCCAAGTAAAATGCCAAATCCAAATAGAATCCTAAGGTTTTGGTTTCCTTCGAGACATTGATTTTAATAGCATCAATATTGAAAGAGGTATATTGGCTGCCAAGTTTGAGGTTGGCCAGTACTCCTAAGATCAGGATATCAGTTTTGTCATCATTCAGGCATAGGCCATGAGCTGCCATCCATGCCTGAATGATTGAGTATATTCTATTGACCAGAGGCAGGTCTGTCTCATAATCACCTGAAAGCGATAGGAGTATCTGAGTGTCGTCTGCATAATTAGTGTATGTGACACCCAGATGGTCCAAGTCATCAAACTGAGGGTTAGTAAATATATTATACATGGTGGGTGAGACACATGAACCTTGCGTTACGCCACAAGTGATGAGAGAAGGGTCGGCTGAAGCTGACGGGGAGAAGACTCTCATTGACCTGTTGTTAAGAAAGGATTGGCTCTAGTTGGTGGTTTCTCAGGAGAAGTTAGCTGCAGTGGACAAGTGTATGACCAGCACTCTGATAATCTACCAAGTCGAAAGCAGCCAATAGGTCTAGAAGTAGTAGTAAGGCACATTTTCTATTGTCTTTCAGTTGGTCAATTTGCATTTTCAAATCTATTAAGGCGGCTTCTGTACCGTGAAGTGGTCCGAAGCTTGATTGTCTTAGTGTCATGACCCTTGCCCCTGGCCCTCACTGGCAAGTCAGCCTTCCAGTTAGGGCCAGGTCAAAGTCCTTAAAACCTCATCCAAGACTCTCTTGGAGTCAGTCCTGGCGCCTTTGCCGCCAGGTTCATAACCATCATGAAGACCAACATTAGAATGGGACTATTTACTTGGGACTATTTAACTTTTGGGGGGGGGGTTCAGCCAACATGGAGGCACACACATAGCTCAGTTACAAGGAACTGAGCTATGCGGTCTAGTCTTTTGGGTGTGGCAGGCCTGGGACTATTTTACCTGGACTACTTTGGGTGTGGCAGGCCTGGGACTATTTTACCTGGACTACTTTACCTGAGACTATTCAAACCACACCCAAACAGCAGAACATGCTTTGCGTTATTCTGCTGTGGGCAGCGTAACGCTCACCGTGTCCAGTTCTTTGATGCCAGTTTACCTGAAACCAAGGACCTACAGAGAGAGAAAGAACACTACGAAAATTACCTGGAACAGTATTCTGTCTTCAATCCATCGCCGACTTCAGTTCCACTCACCTGAATGTACGAACTCCATCATCCGGCACCGCATGCACCCTGGAATACCATAACCTGGAAAGAGGAGAAAGAAAGACCGCATTAGTAAGCGTTTACTCACGTTTCCTTCTGAATGAAGAAAGCCACACAATTCTTACCTGGGTAGTCATCTCCTGGTCAGTATCATTGCTGGAACATTACGGCGCTCGGCGAGGAACATCGCAACCTGCAAGGAGAGAAAAGCCACAGGGTAGCAATATAAAAGGCGAAACAGCATCGCGCATTACTCACCGGACAGCATCGCGCACACCGCGCTTTCGCCTACCGGCCCATGCTTATCTTCAAACTTCATGACAACTCCAAAATACCTTTTCTTACCATAAAAGGAAAGAAGCAAGACATTATTATTAGAACTAAGAGGAACATAAGAACTGCATATAAAGACTGTAAAGCAGCAAACCTACGGAGTCGCAGCAGGCCTGGATTCCTACAGGGGGTGCTTGCACCAGTGAAGTAACCTGGTCGCTGCTCGTCCCCCAAATCTACTCTCCCCTGCCACCAGGAGCAGGAAGGAAGAATCCACCTTCTACAATATTAAGGTGAGGAGAAGGCCCAAGGGGGAGGAAGGAGTTGAAGCCAAGGGAGGTGGGAAAACATAAAGACAATCTGGTATTGAATCCAGCTCTCCTATATTGCAAACCCATCTTTAACCAGAGGCCTTACCAAGGGACCGGGAGAGGGTTCAAGAATGCAAATCATCCAACCAGGGCTGGGTGGCGTCCCCGTGGGTACCAGGTGAGCGTAACACTTAGTCCTAAGAGGTTGTTGATCTCAAGATATTGCTAAATCTGGAGATATGCCGCTTTGTCAATGATTTCGATTAAAAACGGGACAGTTGTGATTGGCCTATAGTTGGATGGAATGGATGGGTCCAGTGAAGCTTTCTTTAGCAGTGGTAGTACCCTTGCATCCTTAAGATTGGTAGGAAGATTACAAGTATGGAATGAGGCATTTATTAATTTAAAGACAAATGGTGCAAAATCTCTGGCCGCATTTTTGATAATTTATGCTGGGCAGGTATTGCCCTGGCATTTTGAAGGTTGAAGTGAAGCAATGATCTCTTCCGCCTCCTAGGGGTGTGAGAGGGGGGTTGATTTGGGAGAATTTGAATTCCTGTAAAAGTTTGTGTAGTTCTTGGTAGCTGTTGGAAGTATCTAGTTGGGTGAGGTTAAGCCTTTTTTCTGCCATTTTATTTTGGAGGGTGGCAATTTTGTTAGATAGTGCTTTTTGGATGTTAGTACACCATACTTTATCCTTTATACACGCGTCTTCTGGAGGGGTGGGGGATTCCATTTCCCTCACAATCACAAAGAGTTCCCTAGTGCTGGAGCCGGCTTTGTTGATCCTGTTATACGTTTCACATTTGGTCCATAATATTTCTGTTTTATACTTAGTAGACAGTTCATTCAGATTATGTTTGTTTTCTTTGAATGACATATTTTTCCACTGGAATTCCACTTTTCTCTTCTCTGATCGCAGGGCTTTTAGCTGTGGAGTGAACCAGGAGTTAAGGAGGGCTATAGGTTTACCTTTTCACAATTTGAGTGGAGTGATGGCATCTAGTGCTTGAGTGAGTGATGGTGGTGTTATTTAGATCTACTAGTGCAGCTGGGTCCGAGGACTCTGGTGCAGCATTCAATGAAGGAAGCAGGAGTGGCAGAATCTTGTCTGCTGTGATGTTCCTTTTGTTCCTAGTAAGAAGCAGTGGGGCTATCATGTAGTCTTATTTGGCACTCTCTTGGCAAGAGTGGTAAATTATACTAGGTAATGGTCGGTCCAAATTTGAGGTTCGATAGATGTGATTTCCGTCTCGCAATTGAGGTCCAATACCCAGTCTAATATTCTACCTTTCTCATGGGTAGGTTTGCTAACTCTTTGAGTTAGCCCAAGTTCTGATAGGGTTTCAGACAAGGTCATGGCATCTTTGTCATTAGGGTAGAGGAAACCCAAGTTGAAATCCCCTAGCAGTAAGACTTGCGAGGATAGTTAGTTGTTTACTGAAGGTACGGTAGAGATGTCTTCCTCAAATATTCCAATTGGACCTGGGGGTGTACGATTAAGGTGCTGGAATAAGAGGTGGTTAATTTCACCGTGAGTAGTTCACAAGACTTCACGTCAGGGAAAGTAGCTAATCTGAGCCCTTGGCTTGACTTTGCGATGATAGCGATGCCACCTGAGTTTGAGGTTGTTCTATCTGCTCTTATCATAGTATACTTTTCTGGAATAGCCAGTAACGGAAAAGGCCCTGCCGCATCATGGAGTCAAGTCTCTGAATTGGCTAGGAAGTCTAGTTCTCTGGTGTTGATTGTGTCGGCTATGTCTATGGTATGGGCCACCATAGATCTGGAATTTATTAAAGCACCTTTGATATAGGGGTTGGTGATATGGGTCAATGTAGGGCTTTTTCTTTTGTTATTTGCTCTAGTTATTTTCTTATGATAGATCATAAGTGTTGGGTTATCTATCGCCAGTGGAGACTTTGGTTTATCTAGAGGTTTAGTCAGAGGAGAGCAGTAACTAGTAAATCTAGAGCCAAGCCTACTATTTCTAACTTCCAAGGAACAAGGCTGGTTAGGTGTTGTTTTGGTGGCGTATAGCTTAATCCATTGGCTAAGGGTTAAGGTAACTACCAATTCAGAGGGTGCCGCTAGGTCAGTATTGTAGTACTTGGTGCCAAGGTTTAGTTCAGGTAGGAATGGGGTTGGCTTAATAGTTATGTGAGGAAGGTTGAATTTCAAAGGTGGCATAAATTTAGTAGGTTTGATCCCCAATGGTATGATGGTGACCTGGCCATTGTTGGGTATTTAAGCCCTGACTGAAAGTGGTCAGTCACAGTCCAAGAGTAGAAGCTGGCTGTTGAGGTGATCACAAGGATGGCTATATACTATGGTTAAAGGGCTGCAAAGTATGAGATCAGGGCCGCTGAGCATGGAAGGGATGATGATCAGTGCACTATCTATCCTGAAGGACACCCTAGCATGTGGAGGCTTGAGGACAAGATCACTCCGAATGCAGGGAATCAACTAATAGACAGCGATGTAAGTGCATCTTATAGCAAACTCCTTCAAGAGCAGCAGTGCAGATCAACATTGGCAAGGAGAGTTACAATTGTAGGAAAGCATACAGATCAGAACAAACTATACAGCACACAAATATACACTGCACTGCTGCACCATTGATATGACAAAATTGCAATTTCACGTTATTTTTAGGCAGCAGAGTAAAGGCAGGTAAACTATAGGTTAATTAAGTTAATCAGTGAGAGGTGTTTACGGGCAATATGGATTATGCAATTTCTGGCCACATGTGCCGTTCAATCCGATAGAAATTAGCTTTGTATGACAGGAAATGTCAGAATACCTCATTTATTTTGAATTCAGTATTAACTGTGTATGAGGCTCTAGAAGGGTACCGTAAGGAGAGGCAGGTAAGAGCAGCTAAGAGCTAGGGCAGGCGACGCAGGCCATGTAGGTGGAATGAGAAGCACATGTAAGGTATGCAGCGTATAGCAGGCTGATTCAGACAGCTTTCTATGCAGGGTGATGCTGGATAATGAGCTGTGACTTGCAGACCAAAACAGCAGAAATAACGATACTTTGATTACAACGGTTGCAGGTCGATTTGACACTAGCATAATAATAATAATAATAATAATAATAATAACTCCATAGTTATGGTCATGGGTTTGGGCAAGTTTGGGCAAGTTACGGAAGAACACAGAGCGAGTGAAGCATAAATGCAGTGCTAAATAAAGGTGCCTATAACAATGTTCTGCTTTAGAGATAGGTCTGCCTAGTATCTTGTTTTCTTCACGAGTCTTTACGGTAGTGTGTGTCTTAAGAGTAAGTATATGGATGCAGTTGTAGTTATTGACATTGATCAATAGTTCTCACTTCAGATTGGCGATGGTGTGGAGAGCAAGGGTGGGAATTGTCACGCAGATCTCGCTACTTGTAAGGCGAAAAGGGGGTGCCACGTCACGGACTTCCGTGGACAGACGATAGGCCTCAAGTTTCAGGCCTTAGGTGTCTCAGGCGGGCTATCGCCTTCCGGCCGATCTGGAACAGGCAAATAGGTGGAAGCAGCCAATCTCATCACTGTGCCCCTCGCTTTCCCAATCCGCATCTTTGTTACCTATGAGAAGCATACCTGGTTTCACATATACCTAGATCCATACCATCCATTCCATGAAGAATTGAATGATCTGGGTCCCATGTAACAGCTTGTTCTCCAGCATGGGGTCTGGCATGGATTCACATGCTCATGAATTTTCCCCGTCGTCAGGCTGGGAATCCTCGGTAAAGAAAAAACCAGTATCAGTTTCGTTTCTGATCTGTCTTTCGTAGTAATAACCAATCACTGGTCTCTGCGTCATACTGACCACAGCCAATGACTGCCCTCTACCTAAGCACCGCCTCTGGCAGCCATCTTCAGATTTTTACCGCACGTTCATGTGTTGGGATCCTCGTGCTATTGCTCTCGAGCGTTAGTGCTATTTTTCGCGCTTTTTCACAAAAAACTTCGATTCTTTCGGTCAAAAGAGCCTCAAGCTCCACCGATCCTACATCCGATCAACGGGGACCCGTGTCGGATTCATCTGTGCCCCTCAAGGGTGAAGATTTCGTCGAGCTACGCTTCGAAGGACTCCAGAAGCTTCTCAGGCCCGGTCTCGGAGATGGCCCAGGAGAAGGGAAGCTCGACGCCCGGAAAGCTGTTCAGGGTCTGCCCTGG
Source organism: Ambystoma mexicanum (assembly GCF_040938575.1). Taxonomy (NCBI): domain Eukaryota; kingdom Metazoa; phylum Chordata; class Amphibia; order Caudata; family Ambystomatidae; genus Ambystoma; species Ambystoma mexicanum. The sequence goes on along the minus strand of NC_090931.1, from coordinate 1,314,065,883 downwards.
ATGCCAGCTGCAGAACGTCTTCAAGGAGGACGAACACTCTTTCTGCCTTTACTGCCTTCATGAGGACAAGACGCACGTGGAGAAGGACTGTGCGTTTTGCGGCAACATGTCGGAACGGACCATGAAGGACCGCCATCAACGTCTCGCCAACTGGCTGGAGGGTAAGAGCCCGTCTGGCGAGAAGAAGAAGAAATCCGAGCGGTCTTCTAAGACCTTTGAGGGCGCCCCGGCGACGGGGGCCCAACATAAGGCCAAGCACCGCGAGTCCGCTGGCACCGGGAGCGCCGAACGGTCGGGCTCTACGGGCGCCAGGCAGGGCGCACCCTCCCCGGCACCATCAACCACGAGCCAACGCTCTGGGTCGGGTAAGAGGAAGGCCGAGCACCCGGCGAAGCTCCTGGAGAGGCCCCGGTCGAGCTCTAAGGCAGAGGAGGAGCGTGGCAGTGCCCCCTCCCTCAAGGATAAGGCGGTGAGCGCACCTAAGGTGGTGAAGGCCTTGATCCATCCGACCAAGCCCTCTATCGAAACGGTCGCGGCGGCCCTGGCTCAGCCTGTGGTGGCTACACCAGTGGTGGCGACCTCAGGGCCCAGAATCTCCCTGCCTCCGCGGAGGGAGTCTTCCTTTGTGCCCATCGATAGGACCCCCGTGAAACCCTCCGTGGGGAAGAAGAAGGGGGGGCAGGGCGTCGTCGTAGATTCGGCCTCAACCTCAGAAGAGGAGCTGATCGAGGTCTTAAGCCACGGCCTAGGCGTGGAAGAAGGCCAGCCCGTCGGAATGGACCCCGACGCAGGTGACGACGACGACATCGTCGAGGATACCGACGGGGCCCCTGCTCGCCCGTCGGATTCCCCTCTGCCAGCGCCGCAAGACAACTCGGCGCCCATTTTGTTGGCCATACAGTCCTTATGCTCCGAGATAAGGACGAGGCTACCGTTACCGACGGAGGAACCTCTCCCGTCGGGGGATCCAGAACCGGGACCTTCTGGTGTTCCCCCTACCAAGAAAAGAAGGATCCATCCACCACCTCCTTTTCAACCGTCGCGCCCCGTCCAGCCCTCCTCCCCGTCCACCCGAGGGGATGATACGGGGACTGACACGGCAGCGACGGGTACGGACGACGAGGCATACGACGAGGATTTTCCGTCGTCGCCTCCCACCAGGGCTTCTCCGCCCGACGAGATCGGATCTTTCCACTCCATGATCTCCAGGGCTTCCGAGCTTTTCCAACTCTGCCCTGAGGAGAAGAAAAAGGAAGGCTTCCTTTATCAGCGGCGCGAGGCCAAGAGGAAGACGGTCCTCGCAGTGCCTCTGTTGGACGACATTTGGGATGAGGGCCTTTCCCTCCTCAAGAACCCTTCCACGACGCCAGCTAGAAGAGACCAGTACGAGAAAAAGTACCGGGTCCCGGACACGGCCCCCCTATGCCTCCGGGCGCAGCCTACCCCGGACTCCGTTGTCTCCGCGGCAGCCAGGAAGAAAGCGGGGGGGGGTGCGGCCTCCACATCGACTTCCCCGCCGGACGGCGAGGGAAAGAAATTGGATGCTATGGGACGTAGAGTCATCTCGTCGGCAGCGACGGCGATTAAAGCGGCCAACGCCTTGGCTATCGTGGCCCGCTACGACAGGGAGCTCTGGTACAAGATAGCTCCCCTGCTGGATTTTCTGCCGGACGACAAGAGGGCGGAGGCCCTGGAGATCCTGCAGGAAGGTGAGGTGGCCTCGGACCACGCCATCACCGTGGCGACGGACATCGCCGACACTGGGTTCCGCCAGCTGGGCAACGGCGTTTGCCTTCGACGTCGTGGATGGCTCAAAGCTACGGACTTTCGGCAGGACGTCCAGACCAGAGTCCTGGACATGCCCTTCGACGGGAACAACCTGTTTGGGAAGACAGTGGACGATTCCCTTCAGGCCATCAAGGCGGATACTGAGACGGCCAGGGCCCTTGGAGTCCTGCAGCAACGACGAACGCCTTTTCGGAGTGGCGGAGGCAAGGGCGCCTCCAAAGGTTCCGGCGGCGGTTTCGCTTCCTACCGTCAAGCGGCCCGCTCGTCGTCGCAAGAGGCCTACAGAGGACGAGGCAAGTCTAGCGGACCCCGCCGTCGTCGCCAAGGAGGTCAAGGCGGCAAGGCCGCGTCCAAGCAGGATTGAACCGGCCGTGGGGTCGGGCCCCCACCGAAGCACCCCGGTGGGAGGCCGGCTGGCGGGCTTCGTCAGCGTGTGGGAGTCCATCTCCACCGACCGTTGGGTGCTGGACGCCCTGGCCCGGGGCCACGCGCTCGAGTTTCAAAGAAGGTGCCCGCGCGTCCCCCCCGTGGCCAGGAAAGAACTTCACGTCCCTCAACTTCTCCTGGAGGTAAAGGCGATGCTCAGAAAGGGCGCCATCGAACTCGTCCCAAAGAGGCTTCGGGGCTCCGGAGTCTACTCGCGATACTTCCTCGTGAAGAAGAAGACGGGAGGATGGCGCCCCATCCTAGACCTGCGACGTCTGAACAAGTTCATCAAGGCGCAGAAGTTCCGGATGGTCACCCTCCAGCACGTCCTGGGTCAGCTGGAGGAAGGAGACTTCCTATCGTCGTTGGATTTGGAGGATGCCTACTTCCACATTCCCATCCTAAAGGGGCACCGAAAATTCCTCAGATTCGTGGTCCAAGGGCGTCATTACCAGTTCAAAGCCCTTCCCTTCGGACTACGGTCGGCACCCAGGGTATTCACCAAGTGCCTCGCACCGGTGGCGGCGCAGCTGCGCCGCGAGGGGATTCACGTCTACCCCTACCTGGACGACTGGCTCATCCGCGCCAAGACGAGGGAGCTCGCCGTGGTCCACACGGCAAGGACCGTCCAACTCCTCACGGACCTGGGATTCTCCGTGAACTACGCCAAATCCCACCTGGTGCCCGCGCAAGTCGCACTGTTTCTGGGAGCGAGGCTCGACACAGTGTCCCTTCTGGCCTCCCCGTCGGAGGAGAGGACCAGGACCATCTTGGGCAAGGTGCAACGGATGTTGGTGGCCGACGCGGCCAAGGTGAGGTCCATCAAGTCCCTCCTCGGGATGATGTCTTCCTGCATCTACCTCATTCCCATGTGCAGGCTCCGGATGCGCCCGTTGCAAGAATTCCTGGATGCGCGCTGGATCCAGACGACGGGCAGCTTCGAGGAAAGGATCAAGCTCGACGAGAGTTTCCGACGAGCGATACGGTGGTGGGGCACCCGCGCGCATCTGACGGCGGGCATGGACTTCCAGACCCCAGCCCACCAGGAGACTGTGACCACGGATGCCTCCCTGGAAGGGTGGGGAGCGCACACCGAAAATCTGCACGCAAGAGGACTCTGGCTCCCGACGGAGAAGTCCCTGCATATCAACGTCCTGGAGCTCCGTGCAGTGTTTTGGGCCCCCAGGTCCTTCCTTCCGTCCCTCAAGGGCAAGGTGGTGAGGATCTTCACCGACAACACCACCACCATGTTTTACATCAGGAAACAGGGCGGAACCAGGTCCCCAGCGCTGTCCAAGGAGGCGCAGGACCTGTGGCATTGGGCCGTCGCCCAAGGGATTTTTCTGGTGCCGTTTCATCTGGCAGGGATAAAAAACACCATCGCCGACTCACTCAGCAGGGAGCTGCGCTCGTGCCACGAGTGGGAACTACGGCAGGATCTGGTGGATCGCCTCTTCCGACGGTGGGGCACACCCCAGATCGACCTGTTCGCGACGGCGACGAACACCAAGTGCCGGAGGTTCGCCAGCAGGTTTCCCCAGACGAGGAGCATGGGCGATGCTTTCTCGTTCCCCTGGGAGGGCCTGTTCCTCTACGCGTTCCCTCCCTTGCCTCTGCTAATCCGGCTCGTCAACCAGCTCAAGAGGTCACGGTGCAGGATGATCCTCGTTGCACCTGCGTGGCCGAGGCAGATATGGTTCCCGGACCTTCTGGACTTGTCAGCGTCCCCGCCGATCAAGCTGCCGGCGGACGCGGATCTACTCTCCAGGGAAGGAGGCGCCATCCTCCACCACGACCCGAAGTCGCTGAACTTGCAGGCCTGGCTCCTGCAGCGCTAGAGTTTGGAGGATACGACATACCGGCCGATTGCAGAGAGGTTCTTGCAAAGGCCAGGGCGTCCTCGACTCTTAAATGCTACGGACACAAATGGAAGAGGTTCTCTGTCTGGTGCCACGCACAGAGGATTAACCCTCTACGGATTACGGCTCCCCAAGTACTGCCGTACCTGCTGACGCTGGCCAAAGCTGGTCTGGCACACGCGTCCATCAAGATTCACCTTGCTGCGATCTCCCGATACACCAGAACCACGGGGCGGACGTCCTTGTGGTCTCATCGTCTGGTGAAGGAGTTCATGAAGGGACTGTTCAGATCGTTCCCGCCGGTGAAGGCTCCGGCCCCGGCGTGGGAGCTCAACGTGGTGCTGACCAAGCTCATGGGACCTCCGTTCGAGCCTCTGCACTCGGCCCCGTTGAAGTTTCTATCGTGGAAAACAGCTTTTCTTGTGGCCATCACCTCCGCACGACGAGTGGGAGAGATCCAGGCCCTTTCCTGCAAGGCCCCGTACTTGACTTTCCACGACACGAGGGTAGTGCTCAGGACGCACCCCTCCTTCATGCCCAAGGTGCCGTCGGACTTCCATCTCAACGAACCCTTGGTGTTGCCTGTGTTCTTCCCGTCGCCTTCGTCGCCGGCTGAGAGGACTTTGCACTCGCTGGATGTGGCTAGAGCGCTGAAGTTCTACGTAGACCGCACGAAGTGTTTTCGGAAGACGTCACAACTCTTTGTGAACTTTGGACCTGTCAATCAGGGGAAGGCTCTCTCGAAGGCTTCCATTTCCAGATGGCTCTCCGGCTGTATCATGTACTGTCACCGGTTGGCAAACCGACCGCTGCCTGGCCGTCCGAGAGCCCATTCCACCAGAGCGATCGCAGCTACCACGGCGTTCCTATCTGGTGTGCCCCTGCTGGACATATGCAGGGCTGCTACGTGGAGGTCGACGCACACCTTCACGAAATTCTACTGCGTCGACCGGGATTCCAGGGAGGAGTCCAGGGTCGGCCAAGCAGTGCTGCGCAACCTGTTCGCCTGAGGTGAGCCTGGTGAGGAGGTAAGATGCTTAATGTTGAGTTTGATGTGATGCTTAATGTTGAGCCTTTGCCACCTCCCGTGGTTGTGCATGTGTGTACTGCTATGTATTCTTTATTCATGAGCATGTGAATCCATGCCAGACCCCATGCTGGAGAAGGAACAAGTTACTTACCTGTAACTGTTGTTCTCCAGCATGGGTCTGGCATGGATTCACATGCGAACCCTCCCGCCTACCCCTCTGCGGCTCTTCACTTGGTCATACTGCCACTTCACGTGCTTCCAAATCTGAAGATGGCTGCCAGAGGCGGTGCTTAGGTAGAGGGCAGTCATTGGCTGTGGTCAGTATGACGCAGAGACCAGTGATTGGTTATTACTACGAAAGACAGATCAGAAACGAAACTGATACTGGTTTTTTCTTTACCGAGGATTCCCAGCCTGACGACGGGGAATATTCATGAGCATGTGAATCCATGCCAGACCCATGCTGGAGAACAACAGTTACAGGTAAGTAACTTGTTCCTTTTTTGAGTTGGTTGATGTCATGCTTGCATGCTGAAGTACAATTAAGATCTGTTGCAATGCTCTTTTTCGTTTGGTTCCATCTTCAAACCACTTTGATCCGGCCAGGGTTTTCAGGGACGGAAGATAATGGGTCCTATTACGGGTCTGTGGTAAAACCCGCCGGTAGGGGGTGGTCGACCGCCGACCCCGTAACACTGTTTCCGCCGCCTGACATCCCGGTACCACCAGGATATCATAAGTGGCAGGGGAACGGTTCGTTCCCATTCCCATGGAGTCCATTAGGAGTCCATGGGAAACCTGAAGCACCGGCACCGTTGGTAACGATTCCAGTACTTCAGTGAAAAGCCTGCCAGTAGGGGCCTGAACTACCGGCAGGTCAGACCTGCCGGGAGTCCCGAGGAATGAGTGGACCTCTGCGCAGAGGTTTCATGGGGGACTCCTAAAAACAGCAGAACGTACAGATACGCTGGTTACACTATGAGCGTTTTTTTGGGCGCATTTGAAGCCTAGAAATGAAGGGATTCGCACCTTTGAGCGTAAGGCTCTGGCTCTACCCTTACTTTTTTTTAAAGCATTCTCTGGGACAATAGAACCGGACAAGAATCAAGTTTTAGTTATAGATTTAGAATAGTTTAGAGCAGAGCGCAAAACTCGCACTCTCCACTAGCCACTGGCTAATGTTAATTGTGTTTGGCGAGTAAGAAATGGTGTGCTGTTGATATATAGAATTGAGTTGGCAAGTGCGGGTTTATGGCTGGCTAGTAGCTTGCAACTTCACATTTTGGACCTGGTTTAGATGTGTAGGTTGGAACGCTAGGCAGGTAGTGGTTAGAAACCACTATAGGTTTAGTTTAGAAAAGTAGTTTGATTACGATACAGAGAATTTACGCGAGACATTTCCAAATAAAGTATGGAGGAGAAAGGCAACTGTTAGAACAATTGTCAAAGGAGGATTTACTGAATTACTGAGAAAGCAAGAAATCAACCTCTCTGCAATTTAACAGGTGTTATCCATTGAATGGGAAAGGACAATGGAAAAGATTAACGCTAGAATAGGGCAAGTGATTGATCAGCTCTTTCCCCTTTTCTCTCCTTGTCCCAGACATTGAAGCTAGAAGGAGACATTGAAACTCGAGGAGGCTGAGTAAATTATTTTATCCAGTTCCCCTTTTCCTCAGGGTTGAGCTTGACAGCTGTTGGACTCGGCACTTCAGGGGGTTTAGCAGCTCCTGTGGTGCTTTGAAGACATAACTCCTTCAGATGATTTCCCTAAGAAAAATGTTTCATCCGCTTCATTGGGGAAGGCGACTTCATATCAGGCATCTGAAGAATTGACAGTTTTGACTCATTTCATAGTCCGCTCAGGCCCTTTGATGATCTCTCAGACTTCAACACTTAACTTCCAAAAGAAAAGTTAAGAATGGCTACGCCCATGGGTAAAAAATGTCAATTTGTACACCAATAAACGGCCATACGTCACTCACCAGCTCATTTCTAAACATACATACATCACATAATTTCTTTCATGCCAAAATTCAATTATCACTATTCAATGGCACTTACACCGTCTGTCAGCCAGATCATCTGGCCTGACCTTGTTGAAGAACTATGTGCTGTGGACCTTCAGATGCAAGCCTACACTTCCGTTTGGGACTCCACACCACGTATATTATTTTCCCTACCACACCCCATTGTTACCAGTTCAGAATCCTCAATTTTGGTCTTTGCTTGGACCCACAAGTATTTTTCAAGGTAATGGTGGCTGTCCTTGCCTTTCTATGATTTTGGGGGGGGTGGTGGGGGATACACATTTTCCTATACCTGAACGTTTAACTCCTCCAAGCCAAAGACTCCAAGACTCCAAGAGTTCTATAAACTGGTGCCTGGATAAACAACTAAATGCTCTGGAATGTCCCCTGAATTCTGTCCTCTCCTTTATCATGGACATGGCAAAGTCAGGCATTAAGGTAAATTCCTGCAGGACCTAGCATTTGACTCTTGATTGCCTGCTTGGTACTGGTGTTTTGATCAAGTCCAGTCATCAAAAGGCATTTTGTGCGCAACGCTTCAGCAGACTTAATATATCTTTCCATGAAACAGCTTTTTTTGGGGCTTTCACCTCAGCCTATTGGCTTACTGAACCAGCTTGCACTGGTTGATCACATCCCTTCTCCACGAGACCACAAGCAAACCCAGAAATGTTTCTGACTCATCAGTGAGGTGTAGCTTGGGTCTCTAGGCTTATCAGGCTCTGGACACATGTCTGGGTATACCCGTCCCACTCGGGGTGACTAGAGCAAAGCAAAAGAGGTGCTGACTTCAAGGTTTAGAAATATTCATAACCTCTGGCATAGCTTTGGTCAACCCTCAAGACCATCGCTCTTCAGCCTTCTATGCCATTATAGCATACAGGTGTATATTTCTTATGTTAATAAAGCAGAGAAGTGCTGATACATACATTTAGTGAGCTTCCAAGGGTTTGGGTAGTGATCAGTCATGCGGCAAGGGTATCTAGGACTCTTGGGCGAGGAGTCACGTTTTAGCGTTTCTCCTGAATGGATGGTAGTCCAGTTCGGCTCCTAGTGGTAGGGGTCGGGTGTCCCATAATTTGGCTGCTAGGACGGGAAAGCTGCTGACTCCTACCTTTTGTAGCTTGAAGCTAGGGATTTTAAGGCAGTGGGCCAGCGCAGATCTGGTCAGGCGATCTGAGGTATTCCATGAGAAGTTATTGGTCGGGTATCTTGGTGCTAAATTCGCAAGACACTTAAGGGTGAGTGAGAGGGTTTCGAAGGCAATCCTTTGCTTGACAGCCAATTCAGGTTGCGCCTTGACTCAGATATATGTTGGGATGTGGGGCTATTCAGTGCTGACCTGATGGCGTTGTTTTGTAAAACTTGCATCTTTTTCAGGTTCTGTTGACTGGTTCCAAGTTAGAGTGCGTTACAGTAGTCTAGTTTGGAGAGTACTAGAGCTCTGACTATGGAGATACAGATTGTGTAGAGAGGAACGGTCTGCAGGCCGTAATTAACTTGCAGGTGTATGCTGTTGAGGAGGCTGTCACATTAACTTGTCTTGATAGAGTTGAAGATGAGTCTATGTATATGCCAAGTGCTTTCACGTCCTTGGAGACCTTGATAGTGTTACCGTCTATATTAAGAGTCGAATTGTTTATCTAGTCTGTTTGGAGCCTAAGAGAAGAAGCTCTGTCTTCTCGTCATTGAGACAAAGACTGTGCTTAGCCATCCAGGCCTGGATGACGCTGTAGATGTCATTAAGCAATTTCGCATCAGTGTTGTAGTCTCTGGTGACGGGTATAAGTATCTGGGTGTCATCTGCATAATTAGTGTTTGTTGGTTTATTTATTTGTAATGCGCGCCAGACCCAGGGGTAGCAGGGCTCAGAGGATACATGAATACTTTAAGCTTAGGGTTACACAGTTATAAAAAGGAAAGGCAAACATATGCAGAGTGGATAAAGTTGGAGAGTGCAAACACTAAGAGTAATCAATACATCATTACATAATACATACAATTTACATACATAAAGTCAGTGGGTACATAAGAATAATCCAAACGATGATGCAAATTAAATATAGAGGTTCACCATCAACTAGTAGTTGTGGTATCTCTTACAGTGCAAATACTGCATGGGAATATTAGGATAGTAACTGGACTGCATTAGTGGTAGTTTTCTTTGAGCCAATTAATGATATTGAGTCTGAAGTTCAGATAGCTTTGGTCCGCCCTCAGGGAGTGAGGTAGGGCGTTCCAAAGCTGCGCAGCTTTGACTGAGAAGCTGCTCCCTCCGGCTTTAGTCAATCTGAACCTCGGTACAACTAGACAGTTTGTGTTTGCGGTTCTGGTGGGCCCACTGCAGGATTTTCTATTGAATCTTTCTATGAGATAGCGGGGTGCAGCGTTGTTTAGGCACTTGTGTGTTAGCAAGGTGGTTTTGAGTAGAATTTTGTCACTGGTAGAAAGCCAGTTATTCTGTCTCCTTACCTCGGTGATGTGCTCTTTTCTAGCAATACCCAATGCTGCTCGAAGGGCATTATTCTGGAGAATCTGAATTTTGTTAATGTTATGTTTATTGGTGCCAAGGTAAAGGGAGTTACAATATTCCAATTTTGATAAACTTAGAGCTCTAGCCAGGGTGGAACAGCTATTCTTGGATAGGAACGGTTTACTGGCTCTAATCAGCTTGCATGTGTATGCAGAGGCAGAGGCCATGGAATTAACCTGTTTGACAAAGGTGAGGGTGGGCTCTAGGTAAAAACCTAAGGTTTTTATCTCTTTAGCAACTTTAATGGTGTTGCCATCGACATCAAAGTAGGTGTATTCGTGGCCAGGTTTATTGAGGTTGGACGTGGTTCCCAGAATGATAAGCTCAGTTTTGTCATCATTCAGGCATAGACCATGGAGAGCCATCCATGCCTGGATGATGAGGTAGATTTTATTTACCAAGGCCAAATCCTTGTCATAATCCCCAGTAAATGGTATGAGAATCTGGGTATCATCTGCATAGTTAGTGTAGGCGATGCCAAGAAGGTCCAGATCACTGAATGGGCTTAGTAAATATATTGTACATTGTGGGTGAGACACAGGAGCCCTGTGGCACTCCACAAGTAATAGGAATAGGGTCTGCTACCGCAGATGGAGAGTAGACTCTGTCCTGTTGCTCAGAAAGGCTTGGATCCAGACTATGGCCTCCTGAGAGAAGTGAGCTGCTGAGTCAAGGGGATTGCAAAGGATCTTATGGTCCACTAAGTCAAACATAGCCGCGAGACCTAGGAGAAGTAGTAAGGCAGATTTCCCTGTGTTCCTAAGTTCGTCGTATTGGGCCTTGAGCGCTCAGTGCAGTTTCGGTGCTGTGTTGAGGACTGAAGCCTGATTGACGGACTCCTAGGAGCTGGTTGGGCTCTGGAGATAAGCCACCCTGCCTAAGATTTTAAGTAAGAATGGCACAGTTGTAATAGGCCTATAGTTGGTGGGTATAGTTGGCTCTAATTACTGTTTTTTTGAGGAGAGGGAGTACCCAAGACTCCTTTAAGTTGTTAGTAATGGTGCCAGGAGAGAATGATGCATTAATTAGCTTGGATATGAAGGGTGCGAGGTCTCTTGCAGCATCTTTAATGATTTGGGCTGGGAATTTATCTCCCTGACATTTCGAGAGTTTGAGGGAGAGGATGATTTTCTCAACCTCAAGAGTTGAGACTTTAGCAAAACTAAAGCATTGTGTTGGTTTATGGGGAGGCGTGGGGGTACTAGCTGGTGTGACAGTATTAGGTAGGTTAGCTTTTTATTTGGCATTCTTGTCCTGAAGCATGTTGTTTAAGGCCATCTGGATAGTGGAACACCAGATTTTGTCCTTCACACAGTTGTCTGGCACAGGGACCGGGGCTGCTTGAAGGAGCCCATTGTTGTATGTTTCCTGCTTGGTAAGAAGTATTTCTTTCTTATAGAGGGATGAGATGTCGATGAGGTTAGCGCTATTTTCCTCAGAGGGTAATGACTTCACATTTTCTTTTTTCCGTTCTCAAGGTTTTGAGGTGAGGGGTGAGCCAGGTTTTCAGGTGTGCTCTGGGGTTACTTTTTCTCATTTTTAGGGGGGCAATGGTGTCAAAGGCTTCAGTCATAGTTTTATTATATTTCTTTAACTAGAGTAGTAGGATCAGTGGTATTTGGTAGTGAGTTGAGGGTTGGTAATATTAGGGGTAAGAGTTTATCTGCTGTGATGTTCTTTTTATTCCTCATTAAGGTGAGAGGAGCAAGCAGGATAGTTTAGTTGTAGAACTTTTAGCTGCTAATGTAAATGCTAGAAGATAGTGGTCAGTCCATAGCTGTGGAGTTATGGAAGTGACGGAGGTGTTGCAGTTAAAATCTGCCACCCAATCAAGTGTTCTTCCTTTGTCATGTGTAGGTAGCGTCACTCTTTGAGTAAGGCTGAGTTTGGTGAGAACATTAGAAAATACTGCTGCTTGATGGTCTTTGGGGTAATTGAATCCCAAGTTCAGATCCCCTAGCAGGAGTACTTGCGAGGTGTTTTTTATATTGTTGGAAAGAATGGTGGAGATGTCCTCTTCAAATGCACCAATAGGGTCTGGAGGTCCGTATATCAGATGAATGGTGAGCGTTTGGGAGTCAGTGATCGGTAATTGGGCAGTGAGGGATTCACAAGATTTAACGTCCGGGGAAGGGACTAGTCTCATCGCTAGATTAGACTTTACTCTGAGAGCTATGCCTCCTCCGCGAGCCTCGGTTCTGTCTGCTCTAAGAATATTATAATTATCCGGTACTGCAAGCATGAGGGCAGGGCCTGCTGCTGCATGTAGCCATGATTCAGTAATGGCTAGAAAGTCATAATTTTCTGCCTGTATTAAATCGGCTATCTCTGTGGCGTGAGCCACTAAAGAGCTAGCATTTATTAAGGCCCCCTTGAGGTCTGGGACAAGGTTACCTCTCAATGGCTTGGATAAGGTACTATTACTTGCTTCTGCATTCAATATTGCAGAGTGGAGTTTATTCTGCTGATGTTTTTTGTGGGTAAGATAGTCAGTCTAAAGTGCGGGTCGAGTGGTAAGGCTGTTATTTTTGGTTATGAGGGTTTTTTTGTTTTGTGGGCATTTTCTCCTAAGGCCTATATTAGTCATCCAGTTGGCCGGTGGGTCGAAGAGTTTAGTCAGTCTAGAACGGAGTATAGTATTTCTGGAGGATGTGTGGCAAGGTCTGTTAGTTTTGGATAAACCCTGGGTAATATTGACATTGAATGGCTGTCGTCGTAGGGCAAGGTTATTGGGTATCGGAAGGGTAAGTGTAGTACCCGTTATAGCTGCAATATTACTTGTTGAGGTAATGTCTGGTACAGGTATGGTAGAAGGACCTGTACTGATAGACAGTAGACCTAGTGCCAGTATAGCCCACAGTAAGACTGGGTGTAGGACAGTAGCATGCATAGTGCGCTTAAGACCAGTTGCTACGTGGTATTTCACAAGCAAGGGATTTGGTTCGGCAGATGAATAGTGGGTAGCGTGCGCAGTTTAAACACGCAGAGAACACAGTTTAACAGGATAATTGTTATTCAAGCTGGAATGCAAGGTGCACATTCTATCCTGAAGAGCTGGTTTAATTTGCCACCAAGGAGGCAGAATACCCAGGTTATGTTCAATTTGCTTAATAGCGAGGCAAAAACTCCATGGTAGAATAGGCTAATTCAATTTTAACATGGTACACTTGGGCAAGGCTAGTTCAAATTTTAACACTGTACACGTGGGCAAAATACACTCTGGTGAGATGGGCTAATTCAATTTTAATACGGTACACTTGGGCAGGGCAACATGCAATAAATAATGGCTGCAGTTCGGGCGAACTATGTGAACGGTACCCTAGGCGAGACAGAAAGCTAAACACAATGGCTGCAGTTTGGGCTAGATGCTCGGTACACTTGAGCAAGGCAGGATGTTACACACAGTAGCTGCCAGAATGCGCTAAATGCACAGCACACTTGGGCAAATCCAAATCCGACCTCAGGCTAATGTGATGCAGGGTGCTACTGGGATGTAGGTGTAAAAGGCCCTGGGAGCAAGTGGAGACAGTAGAGCATTCAGTCGCAGTTAACTGGGGCAGAAGACCTGAGATGTGGTAGAGGTAGTTCAAATTCAGAGTGGTGGGTGGCAGGATAGTGAAAATTTAAGAGGTTACTGTGTAATTTGCCAGAGTAGGGTTAGGAAACCGTGATGCAATCGAAAGTGGCACGCAAATACAGTGATGGCAAAACAGATCAAGCCACAGGTATAATGGGAGCAGATATGGTGCACAGAGTGAAAAGGGTGCAGTTTGGAACAACGTGATGCAATCCAATAAGCATAGAGGATACAATACAATCCAATGTATCATGCAACGTACAGTGAGTGCAATTAAACCAAAGTAATGCTGTCCATTATAGCACACAACATACCGGTGGGCAGTACCAATCACAAGGTAGTGCAACCCCGGATAGTACATAAAATGTAGTGCGCAATTTAACACAGATGAAGAGGTCCGGTATAGTATTCCACGTACAAATGGGGAAATTTAGTAATATAGACAACTATCAGTTAGCAGGAGTAACGCAAACTAAATGGAGTTTAGATCACAAAACACTTGTGACAGTCAAATTGAAAGCGTTTTAAGGCAGTGTATATGAAATGGCAAATTAAGACGTGAATCGAACAAATAGCGGTACCAGCAATGGCAACAGTACTTGGTGCATGCTGAACGCGGGTATACAAACAAATCATAGTAAAATATAAGACGTCAGCAAGGTTCGGTTCATCCTAGTGCAGATGCAGTATTGAAGGTACACAAGTAATAATTTTTGCATTCGATCAGTGGTAATGCAGGCAAATTGCAAAGCAACTACGATCGAACACAGAGATTTATGCGAGTTGGAACACTAGAAGGGCAGACATGCTAAATTAACAATCGGTTTGAGTCCACTAATTATTTAAAGACTTTTCAATCAGGCTCTGCGCTGTCATTCTATGGTGCTCGGCGCGTACTTGATAGGTGACACCCAGACAATCGCGGTAATCGAACAAGGGCTTCGTGAATACATTGTATAAGGTGGGAGACGCACAGGATCCTTGGAGTACACCGCATGTGACTGGTGCGGGCTCGGATCCAATTGGTTTCTTTAACAGAAGTGTGCTGCTGAGGTAAGGTGCTTGCAGAGGACTTTGTGATCTACTAAGTCGAATGCGGCCGACCAATCTAGTAAAGAGCAGGGAGGGCAAGTTTGCCTTTGTCTTTTAACTCTTCAATTTGGGTTTTAGGGTCAATCGGGGCTGTTTCGGTACAGGTGCAGGTGCCTAGGCCTAAAGTCTGATTGCCTGAGGCCAAGGAGGTTGTTTATTTCTAGATGCTCTTGAATCTACAGTTAAGCTTCTCTATCAATGATTTTCAATAGAAATGGAACTGTGGTGATTGGTCTATAGTTAGTGTGGATGTTAGGGTCTGGAGTCAGCTTCTTTAGTAGTGGGAGGAACCATGTGTCTTTTAGGTTGTTGGAGACTATGCTTGTTTCGAATGAAATGTTGATTAAGGATGTGATGAAAGGAGCCAGTTCCTTGGCTGCATCTTTAATGATAGGAGCGGGGCAAATGTCTCCCTGGCATCTTGAAGGTTTTAGCTTAGTGATTATGTCCTCTATCTCCTTGGTTGTGAGAGGAGAGAAGTTGAATAAGTTGTGGGTTTTTGGGAATGGAGTAGAGGTAGAAGGTTTGGATGAGACATCCGGGAGCATGAGTTTTTTTTAGATTACATTTTGTTTTGTAGCTTCGTTATTTTGTTCAGTAATGCTAACTGAATGTTAGTGCACCATGTGGTGTCTTTGATACAGGTAACTGGCAGTAGTGCCGGGGATTCCAACTCTCTAAGTACTTTGAAGAGTTCTTTGGTACTTGATTTAGCTTCAATGATGCGTTATTGTAGGTTTCTTTTTTTGGTTTGTAGGATCGCCTCTTTGTAATTAAGGGATGCTATTAAAAATGTATCTTTGTTGTGGGCTTTTGGATGACTCTTCCAGAGAGCTTCTGCGGTTCTTTTGGTTTTGCGCAGTGATCTGATGTGTGGGGTGAACCATGAGTTTAGACGTGCGAGAGGTTTGGCTTTACGCAGTTTCAGAGGAGCAATTGTATTTATGGCATTGAGTACAGTGTGGTTGAACACATCCACTAGGACCGTAGGGTCTTAATGCTTAGTAGAGGTGTGACATTGATGATTGGTTGTAGTAGAGGAAGAAACTTCTCCACTGTTATATTGCATTCCTAGTGGGTGGGGCAAGGTTATGATAGTTGCTCTGATTGCATTCTTCCTTTATCATGAATGATATACGGTGGTGGTCTGACCAAGCACATGGAGTGTTGGAGAGGATGTGCATGTTACAATTGAAGTCGGTTAGCCAGTCTAGAGTCCTGCCTTTGTTATGAGTAGGTTCCGAGATACGGTTCAGGAAGCATAATTCTGTGATCGAATTGTCGAGGGCTAATGACTTAATGTCCTTTGCATCTTAAAATCCAAGGTTCAAGTCCCCTAGTAGTATAATTTGTGAACCTGGCTTAGTATTATTTGAGAGGAGAAGAGAAATGTCTTCTTCAAAGGTGGATGCAGGCCCAGGTGGTCTGTATACATGGTGGATGGTGATGGTTCGGGAGCCAGAGATGAGTAGCTTGACAGACAGTACTTCTGCTGACGGGAGTGACTGACTAGATATGGGCCTGAGGCCTAGCGCAGTTTTAGAGATAAAGGCGACACCCCCGCCTTTGGCTCGATTGGAATCTCTATCAAGTCGGATGATGGAGTTTTCGTCTGGGATGGCAAGTGAGAGAGAAGGCCCTGCTGCTGCATGAAGCCACGTCTCTGTGATTACTAGGAAGTCAAGGTTGTGGGATGTTATAGCATCAGCAATATCGAGGGCATGTGCTGGTAGGGATCTGGCATTGGTACGAGCATCATTGATTGAGGTTGTGGAGTTGTTAGGAATATTTTTTATGTGGCTGGTGTTTCTCTTAGACGAGGTGGTGTGTTTCACTATGTTCTTAGTGGTGTTGATTATCTTAGGTCTTTGGTCTAGTAGGGGAGTCTAAAGTCGTTGTAATGGTTTTGTAGTTAGGAAAGGGATGCACAGGCGAGAATCTGGAGGCTAGTCTCTCATTTCTCTTTTTCAATGAGCATGGTTGGTTAGGTGTTGGTCTTTTAGTACATTGTTTGATCCACTCGTCTGGTGTATTGAGGTAGGGATTTCTTGGGCACTTTTGTATGTTGGGTAGAGGTTTACTAACTGCTGGAAGGCACTGGGGCTGGAAGGAGGTGGGCGGTATGCTATCGGATGAAGGTAGTCTCAAAGGCACAGCTAGTAGAATACTCTGGGTTCTGGGTGTAGTGCTAGTCGTGTTATTAGATGGCAGTGGGAGGTGATAGCTGGTATCACCGGTGGCCATAGTAGGTTGGAGCAATGAACTGAGCAAAATAGGGAGGTATAAGGTGGCGAGGAGGAGCATGAGCATGGCTTGATCCCTAGAAAGTGGGAGGAATAAGGTGGCGAGGAGGAGCATGAGCATGGCATGATCCATATTAAGTTGAGCTACGGTCTTAGGTACTGATGCGCGCATGGCTTGGCTTGCTGGAAGGCTGTTGTAAGTTTAAAATTGGGTAGGGCGGCAGCTGGCCTGGTGCACAGGAGCGACACTAGGATATAATGTCCCATTCAAATTTGTCAGGGTACAGCGTTCAAAGTTATCACAAAATTAGGCAGGATGCAATATTCAAAGTTGCCGCAAAATTGGGCAGGATGTAATATTCAAAGTTAGCTTAAAATGAGGCAGGATGCAATATTCAAGGTTGTCACAGAATGGGGCAGGATGCAGTATTCAAAGTTATCACAATATAAGCAGGATACAATCTTCAAGGTTGACACAGAATAGGGCAGGATGCGATATTCAAAGTTAGCACAAAATTAGGCAAGATGCAGCAATCATAATTATTAAAGAAGGGCAAGATGCAGCTTTTAGCATTGTCAAAGAATAGGCAGTATTAATGGTTGCGTGTACAAGTGTTATCATAAGGTGCAGCATAATATAGTCTAGAACAGTACAGGCACACCAGTAAATGACGCTCATGATAATCTTGTGCTGGTGGCAGGGAGCGTTGTTTCCTAGAGGTGCGGAGTTAAGTTGTATTGGCGATCATAGGGACCAGGGTCGTGTGTTACTTTGAACAGCATAACGGGATAATTACAGTGGAAGCGCACGCCAGCCATATGTCTCAAAGGTATACTGATGGGCTAAGTTGGTGGGCATGTGATAAGGGGGGCAGGATATTAACGTTGCGCTGCGTGGTTGTAAACAGGGGCTTAGGCGTGCAGAGTTGCCAAAGGGCTGGCATTAGCGGAGGTATGAGTGCTCTGTATGCGAGTAAGCTTTTAATGGGTAGACAACTATGCAGACTGAAGGAGGGCACACAGACAATAGGAGTAACCAGAACTTTTCAATTAAGGAGCTAGCACTTTTACTGCATGGATTAGTGAGTGCAGAGTGACTCGCGAGGGCTGAGTAGGCATCAGTGTACAACGTTATTCTAGAAAGCGTGTAGGCCATAGACATAGGCTCGGTGTAGACAGGAATGAAGGTCAGGAACAGTCCGGCAGGCTCAGACAGGCTCGGGACAGGGCAGTTAACTAGCCTTTGTCGGCCGGCTTCCGCCTGCCGGCGGATGGTGATGCACTTAAACAGCGTTGTCACGATGTCGGTTGCTTGACAACCAAGTAAACAGCTGGTTGCACAGAGATCTTATCGCACATGTAAATTCATGTGAGCTCAGAGGAGATATACCCCTTCTTAAACTGAAATCTTTCTTGCACTCAGAACATACCTGCCCTTCACCAGAGGGTCCATAGTGCGGGATCAAAGAAAACAGGACTGCATTGTTTTTCATTTTTTAACAAGCAGTGGATACTGAATTCAAACATTTATGCATTGTGTCACTAAAGCTGTGTCATTGGGCCATCCTACGCAACATCTTTCTGTTGGCGGCCAACCTTTTTAGGTGATTTCAACACCAGAACTGACCAACTGAACTGCCCCTCCTGTTTTTTACACACTGTAATTTTACCCACATAACTGATCAAATCATCCTCTCCCTGGGTCATAATCTGTTTGATCTCTTTGCTACTCAGAAAACAGCTTTGATATATCTTCAGGATGGAAATAGGAGCTTCTTTGTTAGGGAATGTGTTTCAGCTTTCTTCATTTGAACAGTCAATTCCTCTTCATCCCCAAAGTGATTTAGAAACTGAGATGCAGCCCTTCTTCGTGCATAATCCTTATTACCCATATGTGGCCCAAGGTGCTTTTCGTACTGAAATCCTCTTCACCTACCTGTCCCTTCTCCACAAATCTGTTTTGTTAAGAACGGCAAAGTTTGCTTTACTCCTCTCCCCAATCTACTTCCTCTACCATTCTGTTACCTACACGCTGACAACCATCTAGGTCTTTCTGAAGTGAACCTCTGCATCATTACATTTTGCAGGAAGACGTCAACACGGTCATAGGTCCAAAACAAGTCTGTTAGGTTTTGCTTTTAGTCCGTTGATTGGAAAATTATTCTTTTGAAAGAGCCTCTTTATGAGCGCCTTTTTCATCTCCCACTGAGATGAACCTATCATTAAGGTGGAATAAGGTCCTCTGTATCTTTCTGATCAATACCATGTCTTTTAACTTTTTTTTAACCTCTGAAATGTCTAGATGTCAGCATAGTGTGCTAAGTCCGGTCTGCCAAGCCTTTTAAATCAGAGGCATTAGTGGATTTGAAACTGGTGTCTCCCCAAGGTTGCATTTCTGGTTGCAATTACTTCACCCACCGCATCAAAGAGGTCCAAGGTCTTTGCGCTGACAAGCTGTTATGTTTTTCATTCTTGCACGCAGTGTCAGAATTTCCTATCAATCCTGTTTACTGCTAACTCCTGATTTGACTTGTGAGAGGGTTCTCATTGCCTTGATATCAATAACGCGCTTAAAGTTCATTTGCAAAGGAAGAAAGCGACTTAATCCTCTGCTCGACTTTTTGTATGTAACTGGAGGAAAGTCTATCTCAGAAGCATCAACACTCCCTCTGGCTCACTGGATAATCGCCTGCTTCTCCGAATGCTACTCAATAAGTTTCCTTCCATCCATAAGTGTATTAATGCACATTTTCTGAGAACTAAAGCAGCAGCTATGGCTTTCCCTTGACTATGTTTTCAAAACAGCCATATGTTACACTTTTAATGCTCTCTTCAGGCACTATTGCCTAGACATCTGCTCAGGCTATGCTGATGTCGTTGGTCCAGCAGTTTTCAAGATCCTGTTTGGTAGAATGTGTCAATTTTAATATTTCTGAGGCCTTTATACTGTTGCTACATAGGTTCCCACTAACATCGAGGAAAGAGGGAAGTAGGTAGACCTACAAAATGTTACTCATCACAGCTTCAGCTGTTATCATTGTCGATAGTACTCTTTAGTCCTTTGGGCCTTACTAAATAAAATATGCAGAAAAATACTGGCAGTTTTAGCTGGGGTCACATAGGTTGAGAATGGGTGCAGTCTTTTTGAGTGTCACTATGCAGAAGGCTCCTTCCAATTTGGGCTGATGACCCGTTTCTAGGGAATAATGGGGTCTATGTAGTAGAAGTACAATAGTCCCTACAGTGAATAACCTTTCCTACATCGCATTCCACGTTCATGATAACATGGCAATTCTATTTGCAAAGAATTTTGACATTAATGTGGATATTTAATTTGCCTGACAAAACAAAACATCAAAGGGAGAGTCATAGTTTGGAAATTAATGTGTAGAGTGCCTAAACAATCCATATCTCAACTCACCAGACCTATGGATTAAACAATTTACTAAAAGACTCATACCGAACATTGCTCATAAAAAAAAGAAATGAAAGGCTAGGCTCTGGACTTGCGCCTGCACAGTCTTCATCCAAATGCAAAACATTGATGACCTTGCTAGACCCTCCCACAAGAACTAAGAATACTCCCAATAACTCCACAACCCTAATCAAGGGCGCTCTGACCAATGCCAGATCCCTACCAGCACATGCCCTTGATATTGCCGAGGCTATTACATCCCTCAACCTTGACTTCCTTGCAGTCACTGAGACATGGCTTCATGCTGCAGCAGGGCCCTCTCTCTCACTTGCCATCCCAGACAAGAACTCCATCATCAGACTTGATAGAGATTCCAATCGAGCCAAAGGTTGGGGCATTGCCTTCATTTCAAAAACTGCATTAGGCCTTAGGTCTATACCTAACCAGTCACTCCCATCAGCTGACCTACTGTCCATCAGGCTACCCATCTCTGCCTCCCAAACTATTACTATTCACCTCGTATACAGACCACCTGGGCCTTTATCCACCTTTGAAGACGACATTACTCTTCTCTCAAACGACACCAAGCCTTGCTCACAAATTCTTCAAAATCTTACTAGGGGACCTCAACCTTGGATTCCAAGATGTAAAGGACACTAAGGCCTCAACCCTCGCCAGTTCAATCACAGAACTAGGCTTCACACATCGCATCTCAGAACCCACCCACAACAAAGGTAGGACCCCAGACTGGCTAGCCAACCTCAATTGCAACATCAATATCCTCTCGAATACACCATGTGCCTGGATAGACCATCACTTCATATCATTCACGATGAAGGATGAATACAATCAGAACAATTCCCACAACCTCACCCCTCCTACTCAAACTAGGAACACTCGCAATATAACAGTGGCAAAGCTGCTTCCACTACCACAACCGATCATCAATGCCACCAACACTAAACACTCAGACCCTACGGTCCTAGTGGACCTGTTCAACCACACTGTACTCAACGCCATAAATACAATCGCCCCTCCCCTCAAACTGCACAAAGCCAAACCCCTCTCACATCTAAACTCGTGGATCACCCCACACCTTAGATCACTGCGCAAATCCAAAAGAAATGCAGGAGCACTTTGGAGGAGTCATCCAACAGCCTCTAACGAAGGTAACTTTCTAATAGCCTCCCTTAATTACAAAGAAGCAATCCTACAAACTAAAATACCCATATCATTCAAGCTAAATCAAACACCACAGACCTCTTTAATGTACTCTATTCCGGCACCACTGCCAGTTACCTGCATTAAATATACTTCCAACCAACATACAGTCAGCATTAATGAACAAAATAACAGTGTTACAAAATAAAATTAAATCTAAAAAACTAATGATAATGGATATTGCCTCCAAGCCTACGACATCAATTCAAGCTTTAGGCCATGGCATGGTACCGAAACGGCCCTAAGTGGCCTAAAAACCCAAAATGAGGAGTTAAAAGACAAAGGCAAACTTGCCCTCCTCCTCCTCCTATTAGATCTGTTGGCTGCATTCGACTTAGTAGTCCACAAAGTCCTCTGCACGCACTTAACCTCAGCAGCACTCTTTTCTGATAAATCCACCACTTGGATCCAGTCCTTCCTTGATAATAGATCAATGAGAGTTTTCTCACCATCAGCCTCTGCTGAACCTGCCCCAGTCACGTGCAGCGTTCACCAAGGCTCCTGCGTGTCTCCCACCTTATACAATGTATTTATAAAACCTTTGTTCGATGACCTCGACTATCTGGGTGTCACCTACACTAATTACACAGATGATACCCGGATACTCATACCTGTCACTGGAGACTACGACACCGACGCCAAATTACTCAATGACATTTACAACATCATTCAGGCGTGGATGGCTAAACACACAGACTCCGTCTCAATGACGAGAAGACCGAGCTTCTCCTTTTAGGTTCCAAGCTTAAACTCAACAGACTAGACAAATAAATTGACTCCTTTTAATATTGATGGTAACTCTTTCAAGCTTTCCAAGGATGTGAAAACTCTTGGCATTTACATCGACTTATCTCTAAACCTATCAAGACAGGTTAATGCGTCGGCCTCCTCAACAGCATACACCTGCAAATTAATTACGGCCTGCAGACCGTTCCTCTCCACACCCAACTGTATCTCCATAGCTAGAGCTCTAGTACTCTCTAAGGTAGACTACTCTAATGCACTCTACCTTGGAACAGTCTGAAAAAGAGGCAAGTTCTTCAAAACAGTGCCATCAGGGCAGCTCTGAATATCCCCAGATCACAACATATATCCGAGGTAAGACGCAACTTGAATTGGCTATCGGTTAAGCTAAGCATTTACTTCAAACCCCTTTCACTTACCCACAAATGTCTTGCTAATCTAGCACCAAGATATCTGATTTAAGAACTTTGCACGTAACATTTCAGATCGTTCGACGAGATTGGCACAGGCACATTGCCTTAAAATCCCTAGCTTCAAGCTACAAAAGGCAGGAGGTAGTAGTATCCCCGGCCTAGCAGCCAAATTATGGAACACTCTACTCCTACCATTAAGAACTGAACATGCCTACCATCTGTTCAGGAGGAATGCCAAAACGTGGCTCCTCGCCCAAGAGTCCTAGATACGCCTTTGCCTCACTACCCTAACCTTCAGCAACCCTATAAATGCACGGTATGTAAGAAATATACACCTGTAATTAAGTAATCTCACTTTGAAAACTGTAAATTGTATCTTAGTCAAATGTATATTTTGTAAATTCGATAAACTTTATTTTTGTCACTACCGTCTGTAACCTTTCTATTTAAAAAAATGCGCACAGATGCCCCAGGGCTTGGAGGGCCATACAAATAAATAAAATACAAATACAAAAAATACAAAAATTGTAATCCACAAATCTCAATGTCTTTATAAACTGTTCCAAAACACACTGTTGCTTGGGACCCTAGACTTGGCCCCTCCCGGGATTCGCTTGCCAGGTTTCCTTTTACTGCAGGATTTATTTCCCCTTTCTTTCAACCAATTTTCGGATCAGTCTTTCGATTGTACGGGGCTTTTGCACAACCCTCACGTATACCCAATACCCAATAATTGATCTATATGTTCATGCTGTTCTACATTATCTTGTACTGGTTATTTATGCATGCCATCCTTTGTTGAGCCTTACATTTTTCTTCTCTTTACAGTTAGAGAGGAGAAGCCCTCCTCTGTGGAGCATTCAGTATTTACTTGTGTGGGTGACATGATTTTCGCAACCAACCTGCTTATGAGTGCCAATGTTTTAGAGTTGTCACAAAAGAAAAATGTTATTGGCTACTTTTGCAATTGTTTTTCTGTTAATACATCTTTCATTTTAAAAAAATTAAAAAGAGCATAAAACTTGATTTCTTCTATACCAGTTTGCTTCTTTCTGTTAACTTTGATCAAATAAGCGTAACTTCTCCTGCTACAAATGGCCTTCAACTACACTGAATGTGGCACATCTAGACAGGATTACGAAGGTTAGCAAGTGCCACACTAAGATGGAATATTGAATGTCCGCATGTGCACACTTAGATGGAATTGTGAATGTTACCATGCGCCTCACTTAGATGGAATCCTGAACATTAGCCTGCGTCGTATCTAGATAGAATTGTGAATGTTAGCATGTGCCTCACTTAGATGGAATCCTGAACATTAGCCTGCGTCGCATTTAGGTAGAAATGTGAAGGTAAACATGTCCCACACTTAGATGGAATTTGAATGACAGCATGTGTGACACTTAGATGGAATCGTGAACATTGACCTGAGTCAGCAAATACCACACTTAGTTAGAATTAGGAAGGCTAGCAAGTACCACATTTAGTCTACGCTTAGAAATCTCTGGGTATTTAAGTGCGTTATAATATTGCAAATAAGACAACAACAACAAATTCTGTAACAGCGCCTCGATGCCCCCGGGCTCTGTGAGTGCTTTAAAAATGCAAATAAATTAATAAATAATTTTAGATGGAATTGTGAACTTTAGCCTCCGCCGGACCCAGAGATAATTGTGAATGATAGCAAGTACCACACTTAAACGGAATTGCCAACACTAAGATAAGATTGTGAACAATAGCTTGCGTCACAACTAGATAGGATTGTGAATGTCAGCCAATCCCACACCTAGATGGAATAACAATTGTTAGCCAGTGCCACGTCTAGACTGCATCGGAAATACTATCAATACTAGCTTGTTTCACATATAGACAGGTTTTCCGAAGGTGGGCCAGTGCCACATTTGGATATAGTTGTTGAATATTGGTGGGCGTCATATGTGGAAAGGATTGTGAATATTAGCCAGTACCGGATCTAGATAGAAATGCAGAGATATTCACGCGCCACATCTACAAAGAACATGGAAATCTAGCACATCAGTTCTAGACATCGATGCCATTAACCAACCCACTAACAATTTCAACCCTCTTCATACACCTCAAAATCTAACCAAACACAATCACAACCCTATAGCACAACAAACGGCACAAACCTCACTGCAATGCAACAACAAAACAAACCACACATAGACTCGCACAACAGCACACGACTGCTACAGAGCGGAAAGCACCCCAAGCCCAGCGAATAGTGTTAACCGGCCTGAGGCTGCCAATGGCACATCGCTGCTCTCTTGCACTTTTCCCGCTCCTTCCTTCTAACTCACCCACCATCCCCTTTCAGAGCCGCCAGAGCACCAGGGGACTACTCAGATGGTGATAGTGCACGGTACAAATATCCTTTGACATTAACGTATTACCACTTTGAGTTCCTTTGGTGGCCTTCCTATTGCCTTCTGGTTTTTGTAGTTTCTCAATATGGGGCTCAACCAGAGTGTCTCGAGTTAGCACCCACATGGTGCCGCTTTCACTCTGCAGCTGGTCTCCCACCCTCACACTTTTAATAGTTCCTTTATAGATAATTAGCTTTGTTTCAAAATGTGTATGATCCTGATTCTCACTCAACACAGACCGGTGCTTATTGATTCTCCCCACAACTCACCGGCTGTGATGAACCGCTTGGCTTTCGGCTTCTCTGGAGTCGAGGCTGGTACCACGGGCGCGGGATTGTCCTCTGCTCCACCTTATCAGCATAGGCTTGCTTTTTGTACCATTGACATAAGCAGCAGCACACTTGTGCTATTGTTCACTGTCTAAGATTCCCCTCCACAAAGGTTCTGTGGGCCTGCAATGAAAAGGGCATGGTCACTTCTCTTCTCACCACCCTCTCGCTTCCCGTCGCCTTTCTCGTTCTCTTGAACTGCCTGCCACGTTGTACTCCGAGACCCCCGGCCGGCTCATAGAGCCGAGGCTTGCTCAGAAGTATTTTAAGACTAGATAGCTGCACCCTTGAGATGGATGGGGGTGCAGATTCATTACTCCAACAACAATCAATAAGGACAACTCAGTGGTTTGGCAAAGGGAGTCCGTTTAATGACAAGTACAGAAAACGGGGAGTCATGGATATCAGCAGTGATGCGATCGTCCTTCTCGCTTGAACTCCAACAAACTTCATACAAGTTGTAACATTTATACTCAAAACTCGTCATCACTGACGTGTAACACTCAAAAGTTAACATGCAATTCTATTGGTTAGGAAAAGGTAACTTTACTATAGGTACTATATCTCTATATGGTAACGGAGTAAGGAGATTGGGTAAACTGTCAGGTGGGCATCTAAGCCCTTCCTTCAAAAATGACTACTGTAGACGTCATTAAAAGTACGACGTCTCATTAATTCTACTAACTATAGAACCCTAGATTATTTGGTCCTCTGTGATTGGGTTGGCACCAACCTCATGCATACTTTTCCACTTTGCTTAACAGCACGCAGGATGATCGGCCAGGTGCGGGGTGCCCCTTAGTTACCCGGCCTTCCTCCGATTAAGGTTACAATAAATCATCACTTTAGTGTCCATGTGTCAATTAGTTCACTGTGGTTGGCCTCGAGCCTGCATCTTCTGCCTGGAAAAGTTCTGATATCTCCTCCTGGTCTGGTGCCAAGCATAGGTGTGAACCCTTGCTTCTTCTTGTTCGGCTGGTCACATGATTCCCACACCGTGAATTTCTCTTTTTTCTCTCAATTTGTGTATTTGATTCTTATTTAGCGCGCCACCTGCCTACGTCTTCTTATATCGACCTTTCACAGGCAGTATATTTTGTTCTCAGTTTCAATTAGATGTAGCTACTTTTCGCTTCTTTTATTAGTATGACCTTGACTTTCCTGGCACAAGTCGCCTCTGCCGAGTTTCGATTCAGCCATCTCTTCTTGTTTTGCTAAATATGAATCTGTTCTCGTTTGGCCTTTAGTAACCTGGGTTGATTCTGCTTCTTGTGCAAAGTAGAAATACACTTATAATACTGTGCTTTATTTTGAGGTAGATTATGTATAATGGCGCTTGCCGCACTATTCTTCTACTAAGAATAGCAAGCCGCACTGTTTTCTTAGCTTTCTTGCGGTTCCAAGCATATTTTCAGGTGTAAACTGGTCACGATCTTCATCTTGCTTAAAGCTTAAATTTCTTTGCATTTCGACATCATCCTTTCACTTTAGGTTCACGATATCCTTTTTCATGGCGTTTCGTCTCTGTGTCATTCTCTGGTCGTCATTTCTTCTATCTGTGAGTCAGTATCACGACTCTCAGCCCTGATCCCCACTGGCAAGCCCATTGGCCAGGTGGAATCAGGACTCGGATCGCTTATAAGGCCTGGCATCCACTTCTCAGGCCCTCTTGGGGCTAGTCCTGGCGCCTTTGGCACCAGGCTCATAAACAAAGATAGACATCTGCTTGTGGAACTACTTTTTAGGGCTTTCAGCCAACATGGAGGCATCCACATAGCTTGATTCCTAGAACCAAGCTATGCAGTATAGTGTTTTGGGTATTTTGCCCTAGGCACTACTTTACCTGGACTACTTTGCAGTGGCTATTTAAACCACACCCGAATAAGACAATATGCTTCGTGTTACTTTGCTACTAGCAACGTGACGCTCCCCGTGTCCAGCTTTCTAACGAGCCTGACGAATTCCGGGCCTGTAGAAAAAACAAAGACCATCGTTAGCAGCAGAATCTTACCTGTAAACGCCATCCTTCACTGCTCGCAGCTCCTGGGCAGCTCCGTTTGTAGAGTTTGCCGCCTGGTTCGAAGGACCTGAAAAAAGGGAGAAAGACATTATTAAAGGAGGTAGAAGAGACATTACAACCACGAAGCGCTTAGAGACTTACCTGGCTGGCTGACTTTCGACCGGCATAGCTCCAGAACTCCATCCGCGCTGGGAGCACACCGCGACCTATGAAAAAGAGAAAAGCACAGGTCAGTGAAGACAAGACATCGCTGTGCCACGCAAAAGCGCTATGATGCAGTAAGGAGGCGCCATCGTTTACCGGCAAAAACCAGCCTACCCAGTTCTCCAAGTGGACACTCCGCGCACCTAAGGGAGATAAAGAGACATTTTAGAACAGTGAAAAGGCATGCAAGAATAACAACTTCATAAACTTGCAATAAGACCTACCTGAAAGACATTATTAGGGCCGCAGTCAGTGAAGTAACTGGACAGCACGCACCCATCATAGACAACACGCCCCTGCCCAGAGAGCAGGACCGAGAGCCCACCAATTCCGACAACCAGGTGAGAAGAGAACCCGGAGGGGTTGCAATGACAAGGGAGGTGGGAAAAACTTACCTTGGTCGTCCAGTCCTAACGTCTTCATTTCCTGACGGAATACCACTGACAACCACACCAGGGAACCATTGAGAAGGGCATCAGTGACCAACTGGCTGGGTGGCGTCCCTGTGGATACCAGGTGAGTGTAACAGTCAGTCCGGGTTCTTGTGACGTCACCATTCGTCTTCTATTAAGACCTTTTTGGTTTCTTCCGGGACTGTAATTAGGCAATCTTCATTTCATCTCATTTGTTGGTAGGGTTTCCTCAATAGGTACCTTACTGTCCATGGTTTTCTTGGTATTGGTACTTCACTAGGTGCTGTTCTTCCGATAGGCACGGGGCAGAGCCCTACTGCGGCTCTCTGGTGGTTTATTTGCTCATCAGACGTCACATATCTCGGTGTGAACGTTCCTGGTACTTCAAAATGGACGATTGGAGTGCAGGCTTTATTTGAGACCTCCTCTACACTCCCCCCTCTGGGCGATTCATCGACCACTTTCACTTCTGTCTTTGGATTCATCTTACTCGGTTCTTCTATATTCATCTTCACTCCATCGACTGCGTTTATTCCTTTTTCATCTTCTGGATCTATACATGATGGTTTGAAAAAGTGTCTCTTTGGAGTCCATATCTTTATTACTCCTGTCAGGCTTCCTCCTGTCCTTACATGTTCGTCTTTATTCCATGTCATCAATTGACATTGTCCATTTGGGCTACAGTAAACCCATCTTCCCACATAGTTTCGATGCTTCCTGGGGTAGAGAAACTGTTACGCTCACCTGGTATCTATGGGGACGCCACTCAGCCCTGGTTGCTTGATTCTCGCCCTGGACACCTTCCCGATCCTGGGTGGTACCTTCGATGAAAGTCTGGCCTGAAAGCACAGGAGGACTGGGTTTAAGATCAGGTACAGTCTCCTCCCACCTGCCCTGGGTACCTTCAGGTTGCTTCGTTCCAGTGCGTTCGCGGTATCTAGAAGATGCTGATGGCTGGATGGATGACCGCGAGCAGCAGAAGCACGGACGAGCTTCGAGCAGACGCGGGATGGAATTCGCAGGTAAGTAAGAGTCTAATAATGATGTTTTGTCTCCTCTGCAGGTCCGTAGTTTCGATGATCGCCGGTATCAGGACACTGGACGCGGTGAGCGTCACGCTGCTGGCTGCAGAATAACGCGAAGCGTGTTCTGTAGCTTGGGTGTGGTTTAAATAGCCTTCTAGAAAAGTAGTCCAGGTAAAGTAGTCCCTGGCCACCATACCCCAAAACACTGTACCGCACAGTCTGGTTGCCTCCATGTTGGCTGCAGGCACCAAAGAAAAGTAGTCACTTTAAGGATGTTTACCATTGTGAACATGAGCCTGGCGCCATAGGTGCCAGGACTGACTCCAAGAGAGTCCTGGAAGGTAGTGCAAGGCTCCTGAGGCCCCAATGGAACCCCAAATCCTGACCCCACCTGGCATGTGGACACGCCATTGGGAGTTCGGGTCAAGGGTCGTGACAAAAATGTTGTTCCCTTTGGTGCGTGAATGCTAGCCTTCACAAAGTCTTATTTCCTCATCAGTCAGGTCTTTGGGCTTCCATCCTGGCTTGACATCAATCATAATCTTCATCCCTATGGCTTTCTTTTGCAGACTTCTGGCACTGAGAGATTATTATCTTGATAACACAAAATCCTAGTAATATCATCACTAGCAGGGATCCCAAGAACTTGAATGCGTCTGCCATCCACTGTGGGACCCATGAAAACAGTGATGCAAACCAGCTTTCATCAGCTTTGTCAGCTTCATCAATCATCTGGTTCGGCAGATTTGTCAGCATACTTATAGCTTCTGTTAAAGTTCCATTTCATTGTGAGAAGGTATGAATGTGTACATGATTCTCCAATTTTTGCACAAACTCCTTCATCCATAGATGTGATCATGCCAAGCATATATCTGTTCTGGAGAGTCATCAGTCGGATGGCTCTTAACTCTTCCTTAATCACTGTTTCCCCCCAGAAACTGGATTCAATAGCGATGGCCGTGTCCTGGCCAACCGGATGACGGATCCCCAGGGACTAGCTAGGGAGACACCTTCAGGTTTCTCACAGTGCCAACTGAATTCTTGGTCCAACCACAGTTGCCCCACGAATATGAGGCAGGGACCATCATCACACCAGACTTGGAGGGGCTGCTAGTGGCAATGAACAAAATAGTGTTGATAGAAACTGATGCAGATGGAGGAGAATGACAGACTGTCCTGTGCATTGAACCATCCCAAACATTAAGAGAAGTGGCAGACAACCAACTGTTTGAAACACAGATCGGGACGGAGAGATTGTATGGAAAGTGTATGTCCCATGTGAAATCATGATGCAGTACCAAAGTGTCCTGTGCCCCATAATGATAGTGGGTAGCAGCCCACCATTTACTCTGCATGATTTGACACAGGCACCACACTGTTTATGGATAAGCAACCCCCATGACATAGGACTGTTAAAGAGTGTATCAGCAGCGCACATTACCCTTAAACCTGGCGCAATATTACCACGAGTAAAGCAGCACCCCCTGTTGAAGGTGGCAGATGAGGAGGTACTTGACATGATCACAGCACTACTACACCAGGGCATTATAGTGCCCTCAGAGTCCCCATGTAACACAGCCATAAACCCTATTAAGAAATTGAAAGGGTCCTCTTGGAGAATGATTCATTATTTATGCCCTCTAAACAACATAGTGCAAGATGAACCCAGCTACAATTCTGTGTAACATACCCACTAGTGCGACCCACTTCACAGATATCGATATAAAGAATGCATTTTTCTCCATCCCATTGCACCCTTATTCCCAGTATCTCACCTATTGCAGAACAAGATTTCAGCACACTCATCTCCTTCCGGGTTACTGTGTGTCCCCCAGTATTTTCAACAGGGTGTAGCATGCTGACTTAAGGAACATACATGTGCCCAGTATCACAATACAATATATTGACAATTTATCGGAATGCAGCGCAAGCAAAAATCAGTGCAGAAAAGACTCTGATCACATTGTTGAAGTTGTTAGCAGAGAAAGGGTCCAAAGTAGACAGAGCGAAAATGCACTACTGCCAACAGGAAGTTCTATATTTAGGACAACTTCTTTCCGTTGATGGCAAGAAGGTAACGCCTAAGTTTGCAGCTGCAGTGCGCAACACCCCACAGCCAGCGACTGTCAAAGACATGCAAAAGTTCTTAGGATTATGCAATTATTGCAGGACATGTATATTCGACTACACCACATACATGAAACCAGTATTATAAGGCCTAAAAGCAGACAACCGAATAACATCACATGGACAGAAGACATGGTCACAAGCTTCCAAGAACTCAAAGATGTCATTTGTAGTGCCCCTGTTTTAGCAACCCTACACTACACACAGCAGTTTTATTTATTTTCCCATTCAGATGGACAGGTGATGACAGAAATATTGACAGAGAAAGGCACTATGGGTAATACGCCATTGGCCTATTACAGTGGGATGCTGCACCCAGTGATGCAAGACCAGTTCCCATGTGAACAGGCCTTCGTAGCAGCACCAGCGTTTGCCATTGAGAAAACAGTTACCATTACAATGGAATGATCAGTAACGTTGTATGTAGAACACGCAGTATTTTGGATACTTGAGAGGTCAAAATTGAAACTGACTACACAAATTATTTGATGAAGCCCATCCATTCACATTGTGAGGTGTAAAACAGTTAACTCAGCCATGTTTCTTACAGAACCTCCAACACAGTGAGGTCCCGGGTCTTCTTGTGGCTGGCAGAGAGGCAGGTCCTGTTCCACCAGCATATCACCCCCAATGTTCCCTTGGGATGGTTAGGGGACAGCTCTCCTCTGCCTTGCAACACATGCCTTCAGCTCACAACTGAAGGGCTCTGGAAAGAACTCCTCTCCCAGCAGGATCCAACAAACTCTGCTCAAGTGATGTTCCAAAGATGCTTCAAGATGATTCAAAGATGTGGTGAGAGACCCCTTCTTTTATAGACAAAAGATCTGAGGTAATTGGACTCAAGCTAGCCTAATTTAGGGGTCCAATCACTGTTCTTGAAATGAGATTCAAGATCCCCTGGCTACTCTAATCCCTGACTCCTTCCCTTCTCCTGAGAACAAAGGCCTTTTAGAAATGCAGCACTGTGGTATGATATGATATGGCATTTGTAACGCGCCTATACACAAGTGTTTCAAGGCGCGACGAGCCAGGGGGGGGGGAACAAGGGGAGACAGACAACGATCTTAGTAGGCCAGGTGTCATTCAGATCGCGCAAGTGCAAGGGTAGAGGGGAAGGGAAAAGTGCATGGAGGAAAGGGAGAGGGGAAAGTGCAGTACAGGGTTATTAGCATACAGCATACAGGATAAATAACAAGGGCCAGCTGGTGGCAAGTGCGAGGTAAGTGCAGACAAGTGCTGGGAAGGGGGGCTGTATGGATACAGACACAGTCCCGTAGTGCAGGGGTTGCCGTGGAGGCAGTGCAGGGGAGAGTGGCCGGGCCGAGAACGGTGAATGACCCAGTTGCAGATTCAGTGCAGTTTCAGTAGTATTAGCAGGGGAGAGGGGGAGAGAAAGCGGAGGCAAAGAGGAAGGTTTTGAGGTGCTTCCGGAACCGGAGGCATGGCTCTCTATGAATGGGTGTGCCCCTTCATTTCTGTTCCCAGGCCACCTTCCTGTGGAGTGGCTGTCCTTTGGGGAACAGTTTTAACTACCCTTACAAAGGAACAAAGAGATGCAATCTACCAGTGGGCCGGGGTTGTCCTTGTCTGGGAGGAATACACATCCTTCCACAGCTGTACTGGACCCACAGGTTGACACATGTACAATATCAATTTTATGTGGTTGGAATAACTATCAGAGATGCTGGACATCATACCCTAACTTGGTTAGGACTTATTTTTACAGCTTAGCGTGCAACCAAGACAGGTTCTTCAGAGTTATGCAGTTTTTTTAACAGGGATGCATATTTTAAATGCAGCCTCTGTGCTGCAGAGACTTGAATGTCACTGTGGTTGTCAAGAGGGCACCTGTGACCTCTGAACTGGCTCTGTGCCACTGGTAGAGCAGGTGCCGCAAATCAGGATACTGATGCAGCAGGGCACAAGTACACACTATGCTTTTGACATGGAGCTTATGAAAAGACTAATCTAATTAGCGGATTTCCCATTTCAGAGATGGAATTACCCATGGCATTGTATTATTTAATAAAAATCAAAAAGGCCAGGGCTTTCACAGCCTCCTTGCCAGAGGGCAATTCATCACAGTAACATAGACCCAAGCATCTCTGCCACTCCCATAGAAGCAGAACAGCACTGTGGTCTTGAGTACTTCAGAGCTACACATGTCAACACCACTGGTTTTGCATCTAAATATCCTTCTGTCCACTAATGAACCCCCGTCTCTCTTGTCTTACAGAGCCACATACAGCAATGCAGACAATAATGTCAGGAGAGTGCTATACAAGACCATTTTATTACATGATTTTAAGACATCACTTCAAGTGGATAACAACAAAAAACATATTTTGGTTTTATATTCATTCATCAACAGTGTTTTTTTCAATGGGTGTATTGCCGTTTTATTTTCTTCTTAAAAAAACAAAACAAAAATATTGTTATTTTTATTTTGGGGGGTTCACCTCAAAGTTCTCCCTCCCCTATTAATTCTAAACTATTCCCTACCTCCAACCCTTAAATACCTTTACCCGGAAGCCCCTATATTTTTCAATGTGTTTTTTCGAGAAACAATATTTTGGCAAAAAAACCATCGAAAAAAATACATCGTACCCATATTTTCTAGCCTTCTTAAAATATAAATGTACACAAATTATTCTTGTCATTGTAGGCATGAATAGTCATGTTAGACTGTGAGAAAAGGCTGCAGGCCTTAACTCTTTAGACAAATTACAAAGTGTTTACAAATTTGAAGTACATTGTTGATTTTAGTGAAAATTGCCAAACAGCGTACTGACAGTATAAACAAGTAAAACTAGCAGAGATGTCGGAATATTATATCCTGGTTTGCATATGGGATCAGTGGTCTGCTCCCAGGGAATAATGATTCAAATTTGTTTGCTTCTTTTTTAGAATTCGGAATGATTTCGCTGATATTTGCTGCAAGTTTGGCTTACTTCCCCATGAGACCACCCATCCCTCCCAGTGTGGCTGCAGCAAGCAGGCGGCTCAGCTACAGGAGCAGTATTTGTAAACTCTTAAGGTGCCTTTTTATTTTATTTCTTTATGGTAAAATATGCTTTTATCTACCTGCAAAAACCCTATCCCTTGAGTTTTAATTCAAAAATACTTTTGCTTAGTGTAGTCAAAAACGAATGTTTAGCAACGGTCGAAGAAATGAATGGCACAGGAGACAGCCCTGGAAATAAGTATGCTGTGGTTATTTAAGTCATGGAGATGACCAACCCAGAGATTGCAGTTTCTCCCAGCAACCGATCTTTAATTGCCCTCTTTCTAGAACACTAGACGTAATCCGAGGCAGAGCGGGGAAGACTAACAGCAAGGACAAAAAAGGAAAGTGAGGGGTGGAGGATGGCAAGAGCAGGGTGAGACATGGATCATGAAAGAACCCAACAAAATGCTATGAGTGCGAAAGGCGGATGTCATTCTCTTCTCTAATGCAGAGGTCTGCAACCTTTGGCTCGCCGGATGTTTTAGAGCACAATACCCAGCAGTCCGTGGTTTACAATCATGGGAGTTGTAGTCTAAACCATCTGTACAGCCACAAGATTCCGACCGCTGCGCTAATGCATACATCCACACTAGTGGTTTGGTCATGTCCTCACCCTCTTCACCACACTTATCAATGCAGGCATTGGTGGCCCGCTCATGATGTCTTCCAGATTTTCAAAATATGAAGCATTATTTATTTCAGGGTGCAAAATGTAGCCATTGGCTAGTTACAGTTGACTCCTTGCGAGTAAGAAATAGTGTGCTTTGTGTAATGTTTAGAATTTGGGTGTCAAGTTACTTCTTTATGGCTGGCTAGTAGCTTGCCACTGTAATCTTTGCTCCCTGATTTCTTTCTTTTATAAAGGGTTTTTATCCAAATCGCTGGAAAAAGTAACATTATAAAATATGTGAATGAAAATCATAAGCAAATATGTAGCAACAATCAAGATAAATCTAGAAAAGGCGCCATTTGGTGTATGTTCTTTCAGATATGATTTCAATTGTGGTAACATGGAATTTACACATCTAAGGGTAAAGCATTCCAAAGCTTTGATGTCTACAATTGAAAAGATCGGAAATGAGAAGGGGCACATGGCGGTCGTTGAGTAGAAAGTAACCATTGAGGAGAAGGTAGTTTCCTAGCTGTCTGATATAAAGAAATAAGGACCGAAAGATAAGTGGGTTGTAAATTATTAACTCCTTGAAATACAGTACATAAAATTATACTTGCATCTTTAAAAAAACAAAAGCCTCTTTAGGTGAGCAAGATAGGACACGTGAAAAGAGTAACCTACATTTCAAAGAACAGCAGCAGAATGAAGAATAGATTGAAATGGAAGTAAAGCATATTTAAGTACATCAAAATAAAGTGATTCACAATCATTTGCTTAGTAAAGAACAAGTTTGTAGAAATACTGTGGATGAAAAAATATAGTAGATGACAGATTTTCTGCAATATTGAACAACTAAAGTGGCAAGATCGAGGAGCCCTCCAATTTTGATCCTGACATGTTAATGCTGAGTTGAAAATAAAACCAAAATTACGAGCTGAAGAAACAGGATTCATTTGAAGAGAATGATTTGAAGGAGGAGCTGTAATTTAGGGCGTAGCAGGAAAAAACAAAGTTTGTTTTTTTAGGATGAAGATGTAAAAAATGCTTGCCCAACCAGAACTGAACAGTAGATAAGGTCAGAGAAAAACGCAGGTAGAAAGAATCAGTGAAAGATGGAAAGGAAAATGGGTATTAGCTATGTAAAAATGTGCCTGAAAGCCAAATCAAAGATTTAAGGAAGCTGATGGAATGATATATAAAGTAAAGAGAATAGGGCCCAAAACTGACCCTTGCAAGTGCGGTACAACAAAGGATTTGAAGCCAAAGTAGAGCCTCTCTATGAATCTATAAAGGAACAATTAGATAGATGAGCAGAACACCAGCATAAGGCAGTACCAGGAATACACAATGAAGTCAAAGAACACAATAAAGTGATAGAAAGTATGAAAAACAGCCAAAAGATCTGAACGTTTGTGGTGACAAGCATTAAGAATTCAGGCAGCCACATACACAAATGTTGTTTGGGTTAAGTGAGCTGAATGAAAGCCTGATTGCAAAGAGAGTAGATTATGAAGAAGATTATATGAAGACTTCTGATAATGGACAACGAATTCTAGAATTTTAGATAAAGTAACAAAGATATTTGACAGAGGTATGTAGTAGTAACAATATTAGTTTCTTTCTAAGAGAGGAATAATCATAGCTTTTTTAAAGTTGGCAGGAAAACAACCAGATTCAATAGAAGTAGTCAATAAAATTGGTAAATGTATGAAAAGAAGAGGGATTGTTTTGGAGGAGAACAGATTTTCGATGTCTGCAACTGGGCTATTTGGCAGGCTTATTAACTTGACCTTAGTTTTGCCAATGCCCCATTAAAGTGTTACAAGTTCAGCTTGCTGGAGAAAAAAATCGATTGTTTTTTGTAGATGTGTAATATTATTGCCTTTTTTTAATAGCTGTAGTGACAACATAACGAGCATAGGGGATTGACAGCATCGTTGCCCATACTAGCAGACACCCTGTTCGAATGACAGTGATTTAGAACATCACCCGAATTGCTATGAAGGAAGATCCAACCATGATTACATTCTATCAAGAATGTTCATTGTGTTGCTACCCTTGAGTAAATTCCCTCCAGCATGCTGTGTTCCCAAAACGTTTTCCCTTTTTATAGACCACCTAGGTCATGAGACAGAGGATCATAGTTTCTTTGGTATATATTCCTCACCTTTCCTTTTACTCCTTATTTGACAGTCTATGGGTAAAACACACCTTCTTTGGAAGCACCAAAATACTTGTATACTTGATTGTAGACCGATGGTAATTTTACTTTTGGATGCAAATGTCTGCATCCATCTATCTCTATATAGTATAGGGCGGCGGTCGCCGCCCTACATTTAAGGTGAGTCGGGGACACATAGGAACCCCTCAAAATTCTATTGTTAATAACTTTTGATTCGAGTAACGGATTTGGGCGGAATTTCGAGGTGATAAAGAGTCTGCACCCTAGCCCCCAAGACTGCAAAGTTCTGTAAAGATTTGTTAAAAAATAAAAAAGTTAGTAAGCGTAAAAAAAACCTTTTTGCCAAAAGTGTGGCCTACTTCCCATTAATTTTCCTATCTATAGGCAAAAAAGGTCAATATCCACCAAAGCGCACAGCTGAAACCGCTGGACGGATTTGGACCAGGTCCGAAACAACTTGTGCACGAAGCATTGACTCGTGATCCATGCTTGGTTTGGGGTTAGTCCGTGCTGTAGTTTTTTAAAAATTTGACCGAGAAGGGGGTGGCCCCTACCCCAAAAATGATAGTTCTCTCCCATGGTGCTCTTGTTTTTCTCTCGATGGGAGAGATATTCGTGTCTATAGCCGAGGTTATAGGAAAATGAAACACAGTAAAAAGCTATTCGCAGGTCATAAAACATACAAATGTCATCTGGTAAGCGGTGGGGGATGGCTAGAGGGCACAGAGTGAAATGCGGGAGTTGGAACGGGTCCAGGGACCGAGTTTGCAACATGAAGCTTTCCGTAACCTCGGCTATGTGCACTAATAGCCGAGATCTCATAGCAAACTGCGTCACCGAAGCAGCATGCGTTGTGGAGGGAAAGGGAAAGGGCAGGGGAGGTGAGGAGGCCATCTGGGGAGTGGGGGGAGCTGGCACAGACGAGGGGGGGGGCACTTGGTGAGGTGCAGGGGGCAGGAAAGCATTTTTCCGTCCATTTTTGCCGATATTCACGGCTATATCCGAGGCTACAAAGGACTACAGATAGCTGAGGATATGTGTAGTTCGGTATCTGCGGCTATATACTTTGGGGTGTCAGTGTTTTATATTTTTTTGAAAGTACTTTGTTTAGGTATAGTGAAGTTAGGGGTGATAAATCAATAGCCATGGCCAAAGCCATGGTCAGCTACCTGTAGGGAGAGTCTTTTTGTATTTTGGATGTGTGTTTTCAGACTTTTGAGCATGTGAGACTTTGGATAAAGATAGACGAAAATAGTTTGACTAAATTGATATAAAAAGGAGCAATTGTAGTCTAGTGTTAGATGCGCCTTACAATGTATTTTAGGTTGTGTATTCTCACTTATGGTATAATGTTGTGTGGGTGTGCAATGTTTACCTAGCTAGTTTACTGTTATGTATTTTTCTATGGTTTCTTATTTTTCTGTTACTTTACATACGTACACAAGTAGTGCTGTTCTGTATTGACCATTTAAGTTGGATTGTAGTATACATCTTGTCAGTCCCTTGACAACTTACTTTTTGTAACTGCGGTTATTATAAAAGTCAATGAACTGTAGCTGCGGTTATAATAAATAAAGTTTGTTATTATTTATTGTATCTGTGTATTTTAATCTGACAAGTAGTCCTTAAGAGGACTGTTTTGGGATACACTGAGTGTAGAACTTTAGCACATTACAAGTACTGTTTTGATGATTGGAAGGAACACTGCATTTCCTTCATCGGTTAGGTCTGTCATGTCTATAGAAATTGGCCATGTAGAACTGTATGTTGTTCGCAATCCATAATTGGTTGTGGTCTGTCATGAATGCTGAAACTGCTTTACTAACATTTCTCCAGAATTTCTAATTTCTACCATTAAATCTGGTGGGCCATCTCCATTTATGCCTCTGAGTGAGGTGGGAAAAGATAAAGATGATGTGAGGAAATGGTTACATTCGTTTTCCCTTGTCTTGTTTCATCATTAAAGTAAGCCCCCTCTGTGATGACATCATTGTGGTCATAGTCTGTGCAACAGGGGGCATGAAGTTAAGGTGACTTTAGCTAAATTTCCAGGGTTTTGTTGCATTATTTCTCACCTTAACGTCCCTGCAATTAAATTTATTTCCTTAAATATATATTTATATATTAAAAAAGGGACATTTAAGGTGATCAGATTTAATGCAACAAAACACTTGAAATTGAGCAGGTATGGAAATTGATGATTATTTTAACTCTGCGTCCCCCGTTGATGAACCTTCGCATCTAATGATGTGCTATTTATATAGCGATTACACCTAAGTGCTTTATATAGAACACAACCAGAGTTGGTACTCATTTATCGACTTTGGAAGGATGAAAGGCTGAGTTGGTCTTGCCAGGATTTGAACCTGCAACCTGCAGGTCACACATGGGCTTTGCAGCTGGGGGGACACCAAGCTTGGAGGATAATCACTTCCCACATTTGCTGAATTTTAAGGGTACTCCTACGTCCCGTCCCCTTTCCTCCATACTTATGGACATTCCTCTGTCCTGTGGGACAGGACCGGAGCACTTTGTAAAAGCATTAAAAAAATTGCAGGAGGGTGTGCTTTCGGGGGCATTCACCTTATCTCCTTTGGAGCGTACCGGCCTCTTCTTGCAGAAGGATGTTTTGGCCAAGGTCCGTAGAGTCTGGGAGAAGCCACACTCTGGACTTTTTGTCAATAAGAAAATTGATGCGCGATTCAGGCTGCATTCTTCGGAAGAGGTGGCCCTAGCATCTTGTCCGCTCCCCTCCTCCACGGTGGTGGCTGCGGCCACTTTACAGTCCAGGCCTGCAGCATCCTCTTCTACGACGACTACTCAGGTCCTGGGGAAAGAGGACAAGCTCCTCGACTCCCTTGGGAGGAAGATTTTTGCTTACTCGCCCCTGTAGCTCTGGCAGGCCAATGCAGAACTGGTGTTAGCGAGGGCGTGGAAAGGTCTGTATGAGTCAGAGGAATTCATTCCGGTCGAGAAGCTGGAGGACTTTAAGGCGGGATTGTCCGATGCCAGGGTCTTGGCCCAGGATCTGCTGGAGGCCATGACTCATCACGTCTACACTTCGGCTCTGGGCCTTATGCTGGGAGTTGATACCTCTCGACAGGCGTGGTTGCATGCCACCAAGTTCTCAAAGGAGGTGCAGGACAAGGTGTTGGACCTGCCGTTTGATGGTAAGGAGCTTTTCCATTCCACAACGGATGTGGAGCTGACCAAAACGAAGGACAGCACCCAGACAGCTAAGTCCTTGTCCGTCCTGGTTAAAACTTCTTTTAGAACCCAGAGACCGTTGTCGCAAAGCCGGCCCTCCTCTGGCTTCAGAGGGTTCCTAGATCGGAAATCCTGCAGAGCGGATACCCCTTCGGGTAATAACCGCCAGAGGCAGCAACTGACTCGGTTTCTCTCCCGCTCCTCAGCCTCCTAAGCAGGTTCAGGTGGGTAACACCACTGAAAAGCCTGCCAAATGAGGGTTCTCCGCGCTCGCACGAGACCCCGGTGGGAGGACTCATTGCGTCTCATTGGGACGCCTGGCAGACAATGTCATGATGCCTACCCCCGGGCATCCGGATCGAGTCCATCAGCCCCGGGAGCAGGCATCCAGATACTCATTAAAACCCCAACAGCCCGGCTGGGGTCTGTTTGGATACAGTCCATAGGCCCCAGGCTCTTAGACTTTACTTACCAAATGCAGACCATGCCGCAAATGAGTCCAAGCCAACGTGAGGCCTGGATGGGACTATTTTATTACAGGGGCTATTTTTTACTTGTGTGTGGTTCTGGGGAACTTCCTACCTGGGACTACTTTGCAGGCTATTTAAACCACGCCCGAACAGCAGCTCATGCTTCGTGTTATTCTGCATCCAGTAGCGTAACGCTCACCGTGTCTGCAAGTCAGCATCCAGTCTTCTGCCATGCCCGCCTCGAATCCGGAGCTCCTAGACAAAAGGAAAAGAAATGAGAAGAGGTTAGATCATGGACATTATTTGATTCCTTACCTGATTCCGGACCCAGCACATCTCCGAGCCTGGAAAGGACATTATTTCAGCACGCGTCGCTTCGCCAGTAGCAACGCCGCGTTATACTCACCAGTCCACCACTTCTTTCAACTCGGCGCTGCCTCCATCATTTTCTTCATCGAAACCCAGCACCTGGGGGAAAACAAAAGGAATAACAAGGTGAGCCGAGAAAACTGACAAAGACAATCTCTTTGCCACCATAGGCTTACCTGCTTTACCACCGGAGGTATTATCCTTTAATTCACCGCATCTTTCTATGCCGCACCTATAAAGGGAGAGAAAAAAGCAAGTTAAACTCATGCAACTTTTACCGGACAGTGTTTGGTAATACAGACTCAGCTGCCTCCAGGCAATATTCTTTTGGACCCAGCTGCAACCTAACGAGGGAATGGAACAAGAGTGAACATCGGACATATTGAACTCTTTGAACTTTATAGACACTGGAGTCAATATTCCTCCGGAACTCCTCCAGTACCTTCAAACCAGTGAAGTAACTGGTATCTACGCGCCCCTGCATGCCATGCGGGATGGAGAGCTCGTCATTTAAAAACATAAGGTGAGGTTACCAAGAGGGGATATCGGAGGAGATTAGTGGGGAGAACGAGAACAGTTGGGGGTGGGGGGCCATCACTAAAGTCCACGGGTGGCTAAATCCCTTTCTCCACTTGCAGGAGAATACTTCTATGAGTCCAGCAGACAAGATTAGGCGGGCCAGTCCAGACTGTCATCTCTTCACTACGCATCACGTTGGTGGAGACCGCAGCTGTCCGGTTCCGATCAACGCCCCTGTGGGAACCAGGTGAGCGTAACAGACAATCACTGAGGCACCAGTGGGTCTTGTCAGTTGCTCAGACGGGCTTCCGGTTACCCTTACCCCCTACCCCACCCATCAACCCTCCTTTCCAGCAGTTGGGGTCGTCCTCCCTAAAAGCAGAGCTTCAGAAACTGCTGGACCTGAGAGCTGTGGAACCCGTTCCCCTTGGGGAACAAGGCGAGGGCTTCTACTCCCAGCTGTTTACGGTGCCCAAATCCAACCAGGCTGGCCTGCGCACCATCCTAGACCTTTCCCAGTTAAATGTTTTCCTACCCCAAGAGAAATTCAAGATGATCACGCCTGGCCAGATACGGTCCTCTTTGCAGATGGGCGATTGGCTCAGCATGGTGGACCTTCAGGATGCGTACATGCATATTCTGATCTGGAATCCACACAGGAGATATCTCCGTTTCTCTTTGGGAGAGGAGCACTTCCAGTTTCGAGTGCTTCCTTTTGGCCTCAGCTCGGCACCTCATGTCTTCACAAAGATGAGATCGGTGATTGCGGCCTATCTTCGTCTGCAGGTTATCCATGTGTATCCGTATTTGGACAACTGGCTCTTACGCAGCCCTTGCCTGTTGAAAGACGCGTGCAATCTTCAGTCTCTCCTTCAGCTCATGTTCCATCTTGGGCTGTCGGTGAACTGGCGGAAATCTTCCATGACGGTCTCGCAGGAATTGATTTTCCTGGGTTTTCGCTGGAACATGATCGACTGCAGAGTGTTCCTGACCAGGGACAGAATGGAGGATCTGTTGGCCACGTGTCAGATGTTTGCGCAGTCAGAGAGCATGTCTGCCTGGTGGTTCAGAGGCTTCTGGGCCTCATGGCCTCGTGCGTATTGGCTCTTCCTCTTGCTCGTCTCAAGATGAGGGGGACTCGGATGGCTCTTCGGAGTTCTTGACGTCAGGCTGTGGATTTGGACTCTAAGTTGATATTGATTCCGGCTTCCATGAGAGCGGGCCTGGAGTGGTGGTCGTCTCTCAGCAACCTGTCGGTGGGTGCAGGTTTTCAGGACCCAGCCCCTATGGTAACGGTCACAACGGACTCCTCCCTTCTGGGGTGGGGTGCGACGTTGGATCTTCTTCAGATCTCGGATCTTTGGTCGCTTCAGGACAAGTTCCTCCACATGAATCATCTGGAACTTCTGGCGATCTTCCTAGCGCTCAAGGCGCTCAGACCGATCATTGCCAACAAAGTTGTCCGTATCCGCACGGACAATGTGGTGTCAATGTATTACATCAACAAGCAAAGGGGCACCAAGTCTCCCCCTCTCGTGGACCTGTCCATCCAGATTTGGGAGTGGGCGGTTCGTCATGGTGTCTGGCTAGTTGCAGTACACATTCCGAGCCAGCTGAATGTCACGGCAGACGCCCTCAGTTGGCAGACGATGGTCAGCTATGAGTGGAAATTGAAGGCAGAGATCCTCTCATGGATTTTCCTGCGTTGGGGCACTCCGGAAGTGGACCTCTTTGCGACAGCGACAAACAAGAAACTTCCTCTGTATGCCTCCAGAAACGGGCTGGGAGCCACCTCTCTGGGGGATGCTCTCGAGATTCCATGGCACAACATGAGGGCCTATGCTTTCCGGCCTCGGCCTCTGATTCATCGGATGATTTGCAAGCTGAAGAACACAGTGAACTGTTCTCTTCTGTTCATAGCCCCGTGGTGGCCGGCCAGGTTTTGGTTCTCAGAACTCAACATCTGCCGGTGTATCCACCGATCAGGCTACCAGTGAGTCCCGACCTGCTTCACCAGGATCAACAGCTATGTCATCCCGCCCCACAATCGTTCAGCTTGGCGGCATGGTGCCTGAGTTCAAGTCATTAAACATCTCAACCTGTCTGCTGATAACATGCGCATTATTAAGGCAGCCAGGAAACCCTTGACAAGGTCTCAGTATAGGAGCAAATGGCTTAGGTTCTGTCATTGGTGCTTAGACAAACAGCTGGACCAAAGGGTGGCTACGATTGACACTGTGCTGTCTTTCGTGTCTCACCTAGCAGAGTCGGGCATTCACGTTCTGTCTTGCAGAACTTATCTTTCGGCGGTATCCGCTTACCTATCCACGGACCAATGCTCTTACTCTCTGTCTAATCCAGTGGTTAGGAGACATTTTGCGGATTTGACGCGCCTTTATCCCCCGGTTCGCAAACCGCACCCGGCGTGGGATCTGAATGTGGTCCTTACGGCGTTGTGCCATAAACCTTTCGAACCAATGGCCACGGTGGACCTCAGGCACCTTTCGTGGAAGGTGTCCTTTTTGGTTGCCGTTACTTCAGCAAGCCGTGTGAGTGAACTCCAAACTTTATCGGTGGAGCATCAAATCCTTCTTTCCTGCCGACGGTGGTCTCTGATTTCCATCTGAACCAATCGATCTCCCTACCGGTCTTCTTTCCGAACCCTGCTTCAGAAGCGGACAGGGTTCTGCATTGTTTGGATGTGAGAAGGGCTCTTAAGTTAGATCTAGACAGAACATCTGAATTTAGGAACTCTTCTCAACTGTTGGTGACCTTTGGTTATCCAGAAGGTAAACAGGCCTCTAAGGCGACTATCTCCAGATGGATCGCTGCCTGTATTACGGAGTCTTACACTGTCCAAGGACTGCAGCCTCCTAAAGGTATTCATGCACACCTGGTGCGGGGCAAGGCAGCTGCAGTTGCCTTTCAAAAATATGTCCCCTGGGAGACAATCGCAAAAGCAGCTACTTGGGCCTCCCCATCGGCTTTTTGTAAACCTTATTGTCTAGACTTGAGCTCCAGATCTGATGCTCAGTTTGGCCAGGCTGTGCTGAAGAACCTTTTTCAACAGGGGTTTTTCCATCCAGCCGTAGTTCCTGTAAGAAGTGCTTGGGAATCTCCCATAAATATGCAGGAAAGGGGACGGGACGTAGGAGTATAACCAGGTTACTCACCTTAGTGATCACCTTACTCCTAGTCCATAGTCCCATTTCCTCCATACGCCCGCCGCCGTCCCCTCTAATAAGGTTCCTCTATTATGGCTTAAAGGTCTGTGACCTGGCGATAGAAAAGGACTGATGGGCGATGCGTGCGGTGGAGCTAAGATAGGCGCTGTTACGGCCGCGTGCCTTACCCCGTGTAGAAAGAGAGGAAAGACTAACATATTTCAACATTTGTTTTTATGCTTTTACAAAGTGCTCCGGTCCCGTCGCACAGGACGGAGGAATGTCCATAAGTATGGAGGAAAGGGGACTATGGACTAGGAGTAAGGTGGTCACTACAGTAAGTAACCTGGTTCTTTTGTTGCGTTAAATTTGATCACCTTAACTGTCCCTTAACTAAAGTTCTTTCAATTAATTTCAAGGGTTTTGCTATACCATAGTTTATGCCAATGTACATGTTCCACCTATAGGTT
Source organism: Ambystoma mexicanum (assembly GCF_040938575.1). Taxonomy (NCBI): domain Eukaryota; kingdom Metazoa; phylum Chordata; class Amphibia; order Caudata; family Ambystomatidae; genus Ambystoma; species Ambystoma mexicanum. The sequence goes on along the minus strand of NC_090931.1, from coordinate 1,314,021,006 downwards.
TCCCTGGGGCCCACTAGCCATGGGCTTCTGCCCTGGCCAGTGAGCACGCTTGGCTGTACCTTCTATATATTTTAATACACTAGGTTTCTTTCAAGCCCACTCATCAGCGCCTTCGGCCAGGGGCAGTGGACACGGCCTTGGCCCATGGCCGCTGCAAATGTTGCACCAATAGGTTTCTTTGGGGCCCTTTGACCAGGGCCACTGTGACAAAGACCTGCCTTGCAGGCCTGCCCTGCCTTGTAGGTGTGATCACAGCAGATGTCCCCCCTTTAATTTTTTTCCTTAGTTTCCATTCCCCCGCTAATTACCACAGTAATCTTGCGCCATTTACTGTGCTAACGCTCGGAAATTAAAAAGTCCTCACAGGCGCTCCGCTCCCTATGTGCCTCCTTGCTTTTCCCTAGGTCCCCAGCCTACCTCAGTTGATTTTTACCTCCCTTGCACCCTCCCATTATTCACTTTCTCTCTTTGCTTCATGTGATGCTTTTTTGTTTCTGAGTGCATCTTCCGTTATTACCACAATAATCTTGTGAGATTCCCCCCGATAAGGTGGAAATGTCCGAACTGTAACTGGCTCCCTAGACCACCCCGAGCTCCCCAACTTCACATGTCTGCTCCCCCAGCCCCTACCTCCTGCCTGATGCAATTTCAACCTTGTTCCTCCTCCAAATGGCTTTTTTTGCATTTTTAATTTTCGTATTTCCCCGATATTAATGTGGTAATCACTTGCATCGAGCAGAAAAAGAAAAAAAAGGTGTTTTTTCATTTCTGAAAGTGCAAAAACCACTGGGCAGATTTGGACCAAATAAGAAACAACTTGTCCACAAAGCATGGACTTAAATTTCTTGAATGGTTTGGAGTAAATCCATCCAGTAGTTTTAAAAATATTCGCCAGAGAACAGGGTGCCCCCGCGCCTTAAAACATTTATATCGATCTTGGTGCTTTGCAGCAGAGAGGTTGAGAGGGGCTAATAACTTTTGACTTCCTGGATGGATTTTGATGAAGTTTTCTAAACCAAACGTTTGTCAAGGGTCCCCAAACTAGGAAAAAGTAATTAAGAAAACATACAAATGCTGTTTTTAGCCATCTCGCATTCATTTTAAAAGTACAGTTTATGCACAGCTGTAGCGCGAAAACCGCTTGGCAGATTTGGCCCCAATAAGAAACAATTTGGCCACAAAACATTGACTTCATTTCCTGGACTGGTTTGGTGTAAATCCATCCAGCATATTTTTAAATATTCGCCAGAGACATGGGAGTGCTCCCCTGTTACTTCAAACCTTTATATATATATATCGGCCTTGCTGCTTTGCAGCAGAGAGACCTTTCAGAAATGAAAAGACGCTTTTTTTGTTGTTCGTTCCTTTGAGTGATTCCCGCAATATTACCGTGAGAAGCTGCAAATGAAAGAACTCAAAACGCTATTTGGAAGAGGAAAAAGGATGCTATCAAACTTTGGAAGGAAAATCCCCACGACAGTACAGAGTCTAATAACGTTCTTGACTTCAAAAAGTCACTCCAATGGGAAGACTCCGAACTTTTCCTGTTATCACTGGATCTTATCTTCATGCCCAAGTTGTTTTATACCTTGTCCAGTTCTGTCCAATGGTTTTCGCTGTGCACTGGAGCAAAAATGAACCGATTTCGTTCTATGGTAAAATGAATGGGGACTAGGCCGAATCTGTGTTTTTTGTTATCTTAATAACATTTTTATTAAATGCGAAATTATTATAATTTTTATTTTTTTAATGGATCTTCCCCAAAAACCTCCATTTAACTGAGATGACTAGACTGGAAGAAGAGGACATGTTGAGGAGAGGCGAAGCAGCGAGAGAGCGTAAGCAGGGGAAGCCCCCTGAGAGCATGACCACTGAGAGAGGTGAAGTCAAGGAGAACCGCGTGAGCCACGATTTTCAGAACTGGTTTGTATGTGACAGTGAAATGCGGGAGGTGAGGGTTCCCAGGCACTGGAGAGCTGAGGAGATGGGAATCCAAGTCCTGGTGGTAGCGTGACCACAACAGCTTCGTGGTGGGCAGTGCTCCCATCCAACAACGCTGGAACCATCACTCTGAGTGAAAAGTGAGGTGTTTGGTTACCTGCAGCCATACTAGGTCCCAGAGAAGGAGAAGACCAAGAGCGGGACACCAGCGGAGTTCAAGAGAGAGCAAACTGGAACCAAAGAGGAGAACCTGAGTGAGTGCCGGTCCCAGGGACGTTTTCCTGCCAAACCAGAGGTAACTGGGATAACGGGAGAACTGGGAGGCTGCTGGGGAATTGTTATATATATTGAAAACCCATCCCAGTGAAAGACATGAGATATGGAATAGAAAGGTGATAAACTGCAACCTTCTGGTCCGCCATAGTCTGTCAGTAAGAACATGTTTTCTGTGCCCTGCTCCTGTGCTCCCGTCAAACTCAAGCCCACACACTATGATGAATCTTATGGAGTCCTCACAAAAACCCTACCTAAAGTCTCTTGCCAGGTGGCCAGGGGAAAGCAGCCGCTACCTGATCCCGACCCTGGCTGTGGTATTAACCGGGAGGATCACCTGGGAGGAGATGGTTCTCAAGGGAACGGGAGGACTCAGTCGGGAGAGACGACGGAGGAAGTATTAGTGATACTAGAATCTGTAATGGCCTTTTGTCAGAAGAAGACTGAGAGCCATAAAATGCCCCCTCAGGTGCAGGCCATAGAGAAGAAGAGTAGCAGTGGGAGGTGGAGTGGTTGCAGTGACTCCACTTTGCAGTTGCAGCTGAAGGAGAGTAGAGACTCCAGAAACGTCTGGGTTCGCGTTACGGATGCCGGTTCTAAGAAGGTCTATTTCTTCAGAGACCTGAGTTGCAGAGATTGTTCAGCAGGAAGTGTTATTGGAAACAGTTGTCCCCCTGAAGATCGTGGTTGCAGAGGTCGTGCAGCGGGATGCGTTATTTTGCTAATATTTTCCCTTGAGGATAATGCTTGCAGAGTTAGCACGGCGGGTAGCGTGACATCGAACCCAGTGAGTTTGCTTGTGTATTGTGACCCCGGAGCGCAACGTAACAATACGCTGGCCCAAATTGGGTATTTTGAATATTGAACTAATGAGAAAATAGCTAAGTGGCAGACACATAAGTATGAAATATATCGAACGGATGTGTAACAGAAAGATAATTATTTTGCATACCACGCAAGCACAAAGTGGAGACAGTGGCAGTCTAAGAACTTGGCAAGCAGACCAGCAGAATGTTGTGAGTTTAAAGGTCGGAGCAATTGCCAACAGTATAAGGAGGCAATAGTGTAAGAACAAGTATAAACAACCATTGCCAAAGCCAAAGGAGTGCAAAGACATATCCTGTTAAAAGGAACACACATTGCCAAAGCCAAGAGGGAACAATTAACAAGCAGTTTGTTTATAAATCCTATTGTCAGTGGAAGAAAGAAGCAATAGGGGGAACAGACCTAAATAAGCAGTGCTTAAGCCGAAGAGGAGCAGAAGTGAGAAAAGGCCGCTGTAAGCACTTGGTTAATGCAATAGGAGGGAAACGAGAGTGGCAGGATGGCTGCCCTTCTGATAAAAGGTGTTCACGAGGAGCGTAACCGGCATTGCATGTGGCAATCAAGAGTGTGGAACAACAGCACCAATGTGTCTCATGTTTTCCCCGAAGTAGCAGTTCAAATTGTTGCTGATCAAATCATAAGACTTTTTGAGTTGTATGAAGACAAAATTTGTATGTGTTGAGCAATTTAACCATAACTACACGGCCGCTACCGCCGGCCGTGTGATATGGTTTATATCAAACCTTTATCCACAGCATACAACAAATCTCACATTACATAAAAAAACAGTTCCAACCATACATTAAAATCATACATTAAAATACACAGCAAATCTTACATTTCATTATAAACAGTTTCAATCAACTTAATCAATGCCGATTAATAATTCACTATTGGTTCAATGAAATGCATTTTAAATATAATTCATCTAAAATCTTCCTAAGAACAATCAAACCAATACCCATCATTAGATTAGATTATCCCTGGTTTGTCACTATCACATTTACATAGTATTGATAATACATAGCACGCATCATATGTAGAGATAAGCAATGACGTAAGTCTACAAAATATCTTGATCACCTGCACACCAATCTGTGTTTTCACCAAGTTGTTGAATAACGTATCTAATAAAGAGCACTAGTGCTATGGTAATGTTTTTTATTCCCTAGGGACAACATAGCCCATAAGGTTTCTGCTCCATCTACTGTTATGGGTTACCAAATCCCCAAGCCACTGATCTCGGAGTAAACTCACTTTTCCACATTACATAATTAGATGTCTGCAGGATTCGGCATCCGATTCGTAGGACGTTGTGCCGAAATCGCATATATGGTTCCCTGTTACTGCGATCCGGAAACAACATCAGATAGCCCTGTGTTTTTTTTTTTATTCCAATTTAACCTGCCTATAATTTTCTTTTCTTTTTTATTGTACATGGTTCGACAAAAGCTTTACAATATAAACAAATCACAATTAAACAATCATTCAGTTCATATAACAATTACATCCATATAAATCATCAAATATTGTTAGTAAACAAATATAATTTAGTACGTCATGTATCAGACAGTTTCAATGAATAGAAATAGCCCAGGACAGCTCTAACGACTGTAGTCATATGACCATTCATTAAGTATGTCCATAAAACTTCGCAGTCAATAAAAAATGTTCAGTTAATAAAAGGTCTAAAATATTTCGGGCGCTTATTTTAAAACTGGGCAATTCATTCTAACATGTCTCAAAGTTTCAATAGAGGTAAAATCTTTACAGAGCATACAACTATCGTCTATGGGCAATAACTTTCTTCTAACTAAGATTTCACGGGTAGACCATAAGTTAAAACAAAATTGCTTAAAGCCTTCACAATCTATCTTGTTAGGAAAAATACTTCTATATGCGCATATGGATCCAAGTTTCCTATAATAATTTTTTTAAGTGTGCCAAAAACTCAAAACAGTGCATCTTATCAACCATAAGCCTCCAATCCTCAGCGTAAAGTGACCGTTTAATATTCATTATATTAGCTGGAAGATCTTCAACTGAAAATCCCAACTTACTTAATATATCAGAACAAAATGTCACTAAATTATTAACGGTTATGAACGTCTTATCCTTGATCTGTTCCACATCCCAACATAGAGAGTTCTTTGGTGGACAAGACATTTTTTACAATGCAAGGGAGCAGAAGTAAGACTTTAGCACTGGAGGGGTCATCATGGTTTGTATAACCTTTTATTCAAGTGAGAAAATGAAAGGAAAACCATATCTTGCCCTGTCTCTAAGAGCGATTTCCCTGCCTCAACCGAAATACTAACGTCACAATCAGGATGTCAAGAGTAAAAGTCCACAGTCCTATGTCGGAATCCTAGCTCTGTCCATCGCACGTTTTGCTAAACTAAATCAAAAGGATATCTTTCAGATCTAGAAGAATGGCTCCCTTCCCTGGACATCAGACCGTTCTTGGTTTTGAAAGTTCACAAAGTTCACTGGTGGGGGGGGGGGGGGATGTCTTCTTTCCCTAGCTTTCCTCTGGCTTATGAGACCGTTCACAAATTGGCGGCGGAATATCTCCCTTCCCCAACAGGCCTTTCTCAGGCTTCTCTTTTGTGTCTGGAGGTCCCAGACCATGAGGGTTTTCAACCTGCTTCCTTTTGCTATCAGGTACTGCAATGAAGAAGAGTGTTTTGAATGCTCCTCCATACTGTGATTGGTCCCTGACCCTGTTGGTAGACCTGGTTGCTTTCTTTACCAGGTACTTGGTCTGTGTTCACATGTATTACTTTCACAGTCTTTTATTCTTATAAGCAGACTTGCTTTATTCTCCTGTGACGACCTGCTCTCACAGTTCTCTTCACACCCTCTTTGGATGTTTGACAGCACTGGGTCGCCTTCTCTCCAAGTACGGTCACAAAGAAGATTAGGTAACCTTTTTTTGTGTTATTTCCTTCTCCTGTAAGGGCCCCACACCCTATTCTACTTGTTATAGTGTCTTAATAATATTCTTATACTAATGACTCAGAGTCAGAGGCTCCCTTATCCTGTCTTCATCTGACTTCTTTTTAAACACATTTAGACAGGAACAATTTATTTGAATTTCTTAATCCTATGATTTGAGTCCCTATGGGTAAATAAATGTCCCTATATTTGCTAATTGGCCCTCTCTACAGGTAAGGGGCTTGCCCTGGTGGTTACTAATATTACACCTGTCAAGAGTACACCAAAGGATGTGAAGTCTATCCCTATCCTTGCTCACTACTTTCCTGTCTGCTAAAATGTTGCACACATCAAGGTCGATATTTTTACTTTGTCATCTCCTTGGATCTGCGTGGCTTACAGTACACAAAGCCTTGATTTTACTAATCAAGGAATTTCTAAAACCAAAAAACAGCTACCAATCTTGTTGGGGCTGCTAATCTTAAAAAGATGCTACTATGTATGTACCGTGTCTACCACTTCTGTTTGTATCGAACACGGTATCTAGGTCATCACTCCTGAATCTGTTGTCTACCGGTTTCAGCGGTATCTCATTACTTCCTGCTTTCTTCAGGACATATACTGATTTTAGCGTTACTGGTCTCAAATATTAATAACAGAACAGTAGAGCAGAAAAACAACAACAACAACAATGGTGACTGTTCTTGTCCTGTGTGGCCACATTTATAGGTGACTGAGTACTGTATGCCACACAGACCCAAGGAGATGACAATAAAGTAAAAATATTGACCTTGATGATGTGTGCAACATTTAATAATATTCTTGTCAGTGTCCCCTAGGGGTTTCACCCACTTTCCATGCACTGTTGTCTTTAGGGTTCCTTGTTCCCTCTGGGGACCCCCATTCATAGACTCAGCCACGCAATTACTTATAGGGTCTTGGCTGTAGCACTCTGGTTGATCGCAGGCTTCCCCATAATCTCTCTTGTTCGCCAGTGATCTGGGGCTCTTTCCGGCATGGTGCAGCAGTTCTGTGGCTTCTGACCCAGTTGGGCGCTCACCCCAGCTAGCCTCTCGGTTCTCTGTCTCTTTCCGTTTCCCCTGGACACAGTGCCTTTCGCCTTCCGGTGGTCCCTGTTGGATCGGATCAAACAGAATATTGAGATCAGGATAAAAATGTTGGGACTGGTAGAGGCACCTAACAATTCAGCAGAGAAATGCATGGAGCATCCGTTTAATTTCAGACCTATGTCTGAAGCCGAACTGTCAGTGATTATTAGTAATCTTAAACCAACGAGTTGCAAAGGGGATATATGCCCTGCAAGCCTTTGCACCCGCGTTTATAGGCATATTGTCCAAATTTGTAAATTCATCTTTTAAGTAAAGTCATGTTCCAGGCACTCTTGTGCATCTGGATTATCCCTCTGTTAAAAAAAAACTTAGGCTGTATCCACTGGCGCCATCTAGTTACAGGCCATTCACCAATACTCTCTTTCTTTAAAAAAAATACTAGATTGTGTAGCATATATTCAGATTCTACAACAACTGAACATTCACAACATTCTAAATAAATGGCAGTCCGACTTTAGGCAAGGGCATGGCACAGAATCTGCATTGCAGGGTTTGAAATCTAGATTACTTCGAGTAATGGACAAGGGGCAAACAGCACTTCTCATGTTGCTGGATCTGTCTGTGGCATTTGACCTGGTTGACCATTCATTATTAATCACAGGTTGAAAGAAGTTGCCACTTTTTCAGACAAAACTGCTTCATGGATTAGCTCCTTTCTTAGTAACAGACTTTGTAGGGTCTGCAGTGAGATCGCAGAGGCTTTGCCGGCACCTTTGCAGTTTGGGTCCCCCATTGGGGGCCTGTCTTTCACCCTCCCTATATAATATTTTCACAGTCCCTGCTCTTCAATTTGCTGGAAGAGAAAGGCATTGCATTCACAAACTATGCCGATGACACACAATGTGTCATCCTGTTATCTGGCAACTATGAGGAAGATGTAAAAAACATTAACTATGTTTACAAACTGATACAGGTCTGGATGGTTCAAAACGGTCTAGCATTGAATAAAGAAAAAACTGAATTGATGGTTGTGGGCACGGAAAATAAAGTCCTGAAGCTGGGAGCAGACTACAGGCAATTCCCGGTGGCCGGCTGCGAGCTTGAGAATAAAAAGAAAGCACAAACTCTTGGGATCTGTGCTCAAGTGAACAGTTTTGTAGTTTGCAAGTCTCCATTGGCCTGCGTTTCATTATCCCTTGGAGTACTCCACTACTCTTGTGCCTGAGTCGAAAAGCTTTGGTACTCATTGGGCCCTCAACAGCTGGGCCCATATCAACATTCATAAGGTACCAATAACACTCAGGAACCAATGAAGCTTTCCCAAGTGGGATTCCATTTTAGATCACACTATTCAAGTGTACTTCGGAATTAAATGTCAGAGTTTAATTGAGTGGACGTGAGGATGAGGGGAAAAAAACAACTTGCAAAAATCACAAGAAAGCTTAATGGAAACTACTCGTAGTCCATTACATTCTTCTGTTGAAAGCATTAAAGGCGAATGCCACACTTTAAGTGTTTACCTTTGGAATGCCCCAAGAGCATCCCCAGTGCCTTGGTGGCGGATCTTAGTTCCTCCTATACCTCCGGATTGATACCATACCAGCAACTCGAGCAACAAATCACCCCGACACTAACATGATTGTGTACTAATTAATTTGAATTAATTAGTGATTTTTCGAAACAAAGCATTTAAGTAGAGAGCACTTTTTTAGCAAAATGTTTTTGAAATGGTGCATATAAGCCCAACAATGTGTCCCTCGTTCAACTGTGGGGTGCACTTTAAGGCACTACCCTACTGCCTAGGGCCTTTCCAAGCCTGCATGCCAGTACTTCCCAGTAGCTCGGTACAGGTGCACATGGACTGGGGGTCCTAATGGAGTCGAAAAACCGTGTTAAAAGCACATTTCTGCCTGAACTTGTAAATGCAAGAAAAGGAAAGTGCCTCCACTTCCGTATACTTGAAGGGGCTCTGCCTTTGCAAAGCAAATATTACTTTGAAGGGTTCCCCGGGATTTCTGAAATGTGTGCGTTGTTAATGTGGCATCAGCCAATATTGTCCTTTCTCGCCGTCGTTTTCTTGTTTTGACAAGTTGTTGCCTTTGCTGATGTTCTGTTTCTTTTAGTTTACTGTCTGTTTTCTATTTATATTCACCTGGCGCTGTAAGCAAAGTCACTGTTTGCGATAGTTCCATTCCTTTGCGAGATACATACCCGATAGAGAAACTGAAGGTCTGCTCTTCCACTACTGCTGTGGCTCACCAAAGGAAACTACAACAACAGTCCTCAAGCTCCGTTTCACTTTATTACTTTAATTTTTTAAGTTCACGCAGTTTAATTTTTAAAATAAATGTATATAACCTCATTCATCCGCTGGAGTTTTCGGGGTTAATGATAGCACGCCTCCACAAATGTAATGGTGGGGAAAGCGATAAATGTGATCCCATACCCGAGTTCTTGGAAAAAATAGGGTAATGCCAGCATGGGTTAAACAGACAGGGAGTTGAGAAGCAAATACTGAATGGTATGTTCTCTGGTCAGAATGCATATTCCAGGCAAATCAGAGTGAATGCAAACATGAATACTGGACTCCACAAAGAACACACATGACACTTGAATCAAAATCGGACCAATGTTTGCTGAACAAGTATCAGGGATAACACTAGAACAGAGTGGGCAGATTTGCGTCAATATACACAGCAGGGATACCGAACAGTAAGCGGTATTGACTTGTACATTACAGTGCAATGTCTTTTGCATTTTACACTTGAAAGGGGAACTCAATGGTTAAACATAGACAGAACAGTTAGAAACTCCAAGGAAATGGTCTAAAATACCAAAACAGTGCCTAGAACATCAGAAACACAACGTACAGAAATTATATGGCAAACTGGAGGGCCTCTAGATGTGGTTAGAGGTACTGCACTTAAACTAGAGTGGACATATGATTTAGGGTTTCCTGTTTTAGGGGTTTCTTTTTTTCTTTATTGTTTTTTAACTTCTAGGGTGTTTTCCCAGTGTTGTCAAACAATTTCAAAATCTGTATTTATCAGTGTTTTCCTGTGTGCCCCTTTCAAAAAATCCTGTATAGCTGTTTTTTCAAGTGTAAACACAGAAATGTTTTTATTGTTTCATTGCATGCGTATATAAGGTAATCTCTCAGTGCAAGATGTTCTAAACACTTTCATGTTAATCCTGTAATCTGTTGCATTTCTACAAGTCAAACTTATTGTAATAAATCATGCAATACTTCTTCAATGTCTCTTTGCCCATCCTTGCCCTTTCTTTTCTTCCCATAAAGACTTTAATTTGGGAAAACAACCTTTCCACATTGGCACTGGACACGGGCAAGGCCAAAATATCCAACACACAAGCTGATAAATCTTGCCACTGTTGGCGCTTTCCCACCCAATACTCATGTACCTGAAGATAAAGATTCTGAGGCACATACTCTGCCAAATAAGCATTAAACTGGGTGCACACAGTCTGTGTCTTTAAAATGGTAAAAGATAAATGCATACTTTTCAAAGTTTGGACTAAATTATTTTTTGCGGAAGGGATCAAGTACTTGCATGGCATATAACAAAGAGGCTTCACTCACTTCGAATGACATAGTGGCTGATGGGATGTTTCTACACAGCATTGCTTTGCCATTTTTCATGCATTGTTGAGTAGAATATCCTAATCTTCTCAACAGTCCTTTGTTTACCAAGTGGCAGACATTCCAAAAGTGCACATGTTACAGGACCAGAGTCACAAAGTGCCACACAGCTTTCTTTCAAATAAGAGTTTGACCTCCAAACCAATGACATTGCAAACTTGGTAAATATAAATGTTTTCAGATTTCATCCTCTTCATTATATCAACTACAGCGGTCATGTTCTTTTGCAAAAATCTAAGAACATAGACAGACTGTACTTTTCTTCACCTCACTATCAATGTGCGCCCTCAGATCCCCACATTTCTTGCCTGAGGCATCATCAGTAAGGAGAAAATCGGTAAAAGGTCTACACAACAATAGTATGGCGTTCACTGCCTCTAATACAGAGAACCACCGGCTAAAGGAGATGGTTGGAATAACCTTTTCTTTCATGCCATACAAAGTGCAAAATGTTAGGTATTTGCGGTTCAGTTCATGTGCATATCTAAATAGTGCACCAGAATGGACCACAAAATCAACTACACCCCTAATCAAATCTGAGGACTTTAAAGCTGCTTTTAAAACTCCATCAAGTAAGTGGCAGGGGTCTCGCATGGGAAGGCCTCGACATTGGCATTGCCCTTAGACAGATCATCACATAACTTTTTCATATAACTTTCCGAATCACTACAAACGCACACTACATCTCTCCAGTCTTTCCCAAACCTGCTCAGCACTTTCTGGAGTAATGCTGCAACTGAAACTGCAAGGTACAGTTCTCATGCTCAATAAGGCCGGACATCTGAGGGAGGTGGTTACCAGCACACACACTACTCTGGGTTACAGCAGTCGCCACTCATGCTCTTCACGAACTCAACTGCTCTGTGTGCTCACACGTAACAACAAGTTAGTCTTTTGATGTAGGGCATGGACAGACCGGCAAGCACACTACCGTGGGGCAGGCCAGGCAGGCCAAGCTGCATCCAGGAAAGCCGTTGTTGTTTTAGTGGGTGGCTCTCAGGCTCGGAGTGACTCTGCTCTCTGAAATAAATGAGTGCATGCGCGCACACCATAAATTACAGGTCCAGGCCACTTGTTTCTGGGTGGGTGATTTGCTACATTTTGAGCCAAGTGAATCTAAACTAAAGCACATAATGCAACAAACACCAAACGGACGCCGGATGATATAATTGCCAGGCCTTGGAAGGGCCGCCTGTAGCACGGTCGCTGCACAGCACACATTGATGGTGTGTGCTGCAGCCCATGCGCCCATTCTTTTCTTCATTCTTTGAAACGAAATGCATGGGGGACGCTCTGATGAGCGGCAATGTGCCAGCAACAGACAGCACTGAGCACGGAGAGGCACCCAGCACCATTACTGTGGCTGTCGCTAGCGGCAGTGATCCGCACAGGCCGGCCTTGGCGGACCCCGTCACCAGTGCCAGCCCGGGCCTGTGTGCCCTCCAGCAGTATCAGATGGTCTGCTCCCACGTGGCCGCTCTTATTCCTCATTTTCTCCTCGTTATGCTTGGGAGGAAATGTGGAATACTGAGCACACACATTTGTGTGCTTCATGGCCCGCAGTGCACAGAGAGCAGCAATGTTGATGGGGACCGGGCACGGCCCTCCATCCCCCACCTCAGCACCACTACCAAACACACTCAAAGTTACATACATCCTTACCTTAAAAATGGGCCCAACAGGTCCAAGTGGGCACAAGCGACGGAAATACTAGGAAATACCATCCAGCAGGTTTAGGAAGCAAAGAATGGTTCCAACCAAGTGAACCTGCTTATATGGGGACGGGATTTCACGGGCAAGCTTGTTGTCTAATTATTTATGCAGGCTTCACAGTTCATGGTTGGAGGGGGTACACTAGGTCCCCCTCCACAGAGATGCACACACCGGCAACAGGAGCATGCCCCCTGCTAAAGGTTCCCTTCCATGAACAATGAAAAAGCTGGCAGAGGGACACGTGGCACACAGAGCTCAACGCTCAACCTGAAACCCTAGTTTTCCTGATTCCCCCGAGGAGATAGACAACAACATTGGGGGGAGTTTAACTGGCTTTTTCGGATAAAACCGAAAATCGGAAACCCTAAATATGATATGATAGAATCTATTTATATCGCGCCCATACACAAGTGTTTCAATGTGCGACGAGGCAAGGGAGGGGTACAAGGGAGGAAAAAGTAACGATATTACTAGACCCAGTGACATTGAGAACACGCAAGTGCAGGGGAGAGGGAAGGGGGAAAGTGCAGGGGAGGAGTGGAAAGTGCTGAACACATGATAAAAACAGGTATTGTGGCCAGCAGATGGCGAGTGCAAAAATTAAGCACAGACATTGGGTGTCTAATAAGTGTAGGTAAGGAGACTGTATGGTTGGAGTTACAGACCCAAGTGCAAGGGTTGCCAGGTGGCAGTGCGGGTATGCAGCTGGGTGGGCAGGTATCTGGGCCTGAATTCAGGGGGTAGCCAGGTTCCCAGTGCAGAAACAGACATAGATCAGCAGGGGAGAGCAAGATAGAAGGCAGAAGCAAAGAGGAAGGTCTTGAGGTGCTTCCGGAACCGAAGATGGTTCTCCACAAGTTTCAAAGAGGCAGGGATGCTGTTCCAGAGGGGAGTCGCACAATGGGAGTCAATGGAAAAGTGAGCACAGTGCCACCTATTAACGGCAGAGATTACTGTGCCAGGGTTAATCAAAGCACATAAATTGAAACATTGGCATATGTACATGAAAAGGGTGAATGTAGCTTTAACCAACACAATTGCGTTGCAATGGGAAATCACGGTTGCATTCATGAACCTCAACTCCAGCATGCTGAGGGAGCGTAGAAAGCGGGGGGAAAGCCAGGCTAGGCAGCAGACAGCCTAGACACTCACAAGCATAGATTGCTGGATGCTGGGAGCAGATCCCACATGAAGCCGGCTGCATACATGATGTCGGGGACCACTGCACCTGCAGAGGTCCCAGCAATATGATGAAAGCAGCAAGACAGCACACAGGAGTGTCAGGGGAAAAGATCTCCAGTAGCAGGGAGACAGGCCTCAGGCAGGCCTGACAGCAGAATACTTGCTGAGGTAGAGTCTCTCCAGAAGGTCTCCAGGGAAAACAGCAACAGCCAAGCCCAGGGCCTTGGGCTTAAAAAACTAAAGGGGACACACTATTTAGGTGTGTTGGCAAGAAGCCACCGGGACAGTATGTAAGGAGTTCATGGTGGCAACAGTAAAGACAGACACAAGTGATCACAGTTCAAGGGTGTTTATTGAAGTTTATAATGGGTGAGATAAACGCCTAATCTAAACCTAAATCTAATATGGGAGCAAGCTACAACCATCAAATAATAATAAGGCCATTTAGTGGCATCTTGTAAAATAAAAAGGGCCTATACTAAAAAACCTATTGCCAACCCTTACTACTAATTACAAAATAAAGAGTGTGGGATAATGTTCACCAGAATAGAAAGAAGTGTTCATAAAATGATAAGTCATGATGGTATGGCTGGGTCTCCCTTCCCCATGTTTGAGGCACTGGATAAGGTGGGACACTCGAGCACAGCACATTCCTGGGCCTCAACAGCACGAGGTTCACAGTTCAGGTCCGCAATATCAAAACCCCTTCAGAGACTAAGTCTCTTTCCTGCAAAAGTCTCTCGCCTTAGAAGGTTTATGGATTCAAAGTAACAAACAAAGAAAAGTTCTCTTGGTGATCTTGCACCTTGACCAATTGTTCTTCGCCCAGATTTCACAATGACAAACAAAGAAACGTTCTTTGGGTGATTGCTCTTCGCCCCTGGGATCTCCCTCTGTCGGGCTTGGATCCTTCTTGTACAAACGGGCCTCCCTCTGTCGGGTTCACTACGGCCCTTCAATACATTTCAGGTATTCCTAATACAGTTCATATATTGATCAGTGTTATCAGAAAGCAGGGTTCTTTCTCTTTAGCTTTCTTTCGGCATCCCTCTGTGGATTTCACACTTGCCAACTATCACAGTTGGCAATCATAGGAGATAGCGGGGTTCCCTTCCCCTAGCTTTCGTGTGGCAACGAGTCGGAGACTTTTGATTGTATAATGGATTTAAGGTGACCCTTATAGGACCACTCCGAGGCCTCACGCCACCCTTTCCCCCTGGTCTTTTGGTTGTTGTCATTTCACAAACAGGTCCCGGTCAGAGCATTTCGAATGAGCGCCCACGTGGCGCTTGACCCCTCTGCACGTGGACCTCAACTGCCCTTTCTTTAACGTTCAAACATACACACAAGTCCTTTCTCCTTGCATTGAAAATGTTGCTACTTGCAACCTTGGGTTTACCACGGTTCGGTTTGGTAGCTTCTTCTGACTCACCCGCTCTGCTGAACCCATTGTCTTGTTCTCTGGAGTCAAGGATAGTACCACAGTAGCCAGCTTGGCTCTCTGCCTGCGTTATCATTGCGGGAGGCCCCCATGTACCGTTGTCGTCTGCTGCTTCTCACGCCGGCTGCAACTCCCGGTTTTATGATTACCCTTTGAGAGGCTTTGCGCACATGAGTTGAAAAAGGCAAGGGCCTGTCTCCCTTTGTCATCCTTCCAGGTCTCATCTCCTTTCTTCTCCGTTTGAACTGACGGTTTGGTGTAGAAGTCTCCTTGTGCCTTCAGCCTTGCTCAAAGTGTGCTTTCGTGCTCTGCCTTTTATCCCTATGGGGAAGGTAAAGGGCTGTCAGGTGTGCGTGATTGTCAGTTGCCTGACCTGTGTGTTGGGGCATGTCATTTAAACGGCTCTGGTGTCACTGTTGTTTGTTACAGTGTAAGAAATTAGTTGTGCGGGAAAAGGGGGCAGGGGTAGAGCTTCTAAATATCCTACAGGGTAGGATGCAGAAAAGGTGTTACAGGGAAGGCGATACCGCGTCTCAACCCTCGGTGTCCCACTTCCACTCCCCGAAGACCCCTCACCCAGGTGATCCTCCCCCACTGGTCCACCCTCAGGAACTGGATCCAATAGCGATGGCTGTGTCTGGGCCACCTGGGCGGCAGATCTCTGGGGACCAGGGGTTGAGACACCTTTGGGTTTCTCTCAAGTAGCACTGCCTATAGAGGGGTAGCAACAGCAAATATATACACACTAAATGGCAAAAGACATGCTAACTGAATAATAGACATTAGAACAACACTCATAATATTAAAATGATGCAATAAACGTTTCTTGTGTCCATACAATTAAATAGATAAATGCATGTTCCAGGTATCGAACTGACATATTGCAGTTAGGCACAGGCGGGCTGTCTCTTCCTGATGGGGGATGGTGGCCTGGAACCTTTCTCTATTATAGGGATAGGTAGAGTAGAAAAACTCAAAGTAACATTTTGCAACTGTCGCAACTGAAATGTCTGGCAAACCGGATTTGGGGGTTGGGCTGGCCAGCAAAGCTAGAGCACTGTAATATTCCAGCCCATTGAAATCTATGCAGCTCATTGAATAGCATTACGATTCAGAGGAGATAATGGCTGTTCATAGGAATCAATTTAATTAAAAAAGCACATTTTACAAAAGCTCTCTTCATCTAAACGCTTAAGTGATCATTATCAACAAACTGCTTTATTTTGACGATATACCATAAAAGCATTGAGCACCCTGGCCGTGGTGTATGATCGGGCTTCCCAGCCAATCAAGGAGCTCGGAATGCAGGCTTACCCCCACATGCAATGGTCCACAATTTGATCCCCCTGAGCAGTGTAAGGCTGTCCTTTTCTCCACCGGGCAACATATAAGTTAACCTGCACCCACTGGTCCCCCTCCAACTTCCTCCTCCCGCGCCCTCTCCCTCCCAACCACTGCCCCGCTTAACTGCAGCTGCCTTGTCCCTCCCAGACGTGGCCACCATGGAATGAGGAAGGACCAGGCGTTGTTCCCTTCTACTTTGTTCATTTCAGCTATATTGTTGTGCAATTTCTTTTTAAGTTGAGAAACTGCAATCATGCAGTTTCTCAACTTTAAAAAAAGCTATTAGCGCTCCGAAAAACCTGCAGGAAGCTAATAGCAATAAATCCCTTGATGGGTACTGGAGTGTGTAAGAAAGGCGTGGTATCAAAGCAAGACAGACACAAGTGATCACAGTTCAAGGGTGTTTATTTAACTGTAAAAATGGCGAGATAAACGCCTACTCTAAACCTAAATCTAAGATGTGAGCAAGTTGCGACCATCAAATAATAATAGTGCAGTCCTAGTGGAGTCTAGTCAAATAAAAGGGCCTATACTAAAGAATAATATTGCCAACCCTTACCGCTATACTGCAAAAGAGTGCGGGATAATGTTCACAAAAAAAGAAAGAAGTGTTCACAAAATGTTTAGTCAGAATGTTATGTCCGGGGTCTCACTTTCCCACGTTTGAAGCAAGGGACAAGGTGGGACTCTCAAACACTGCACACTTCTGGGCTTCTCCGGCCCAAGCTCACAGTTAATTTTCCTTGATATTGGGGCCTTTTATGCCCAAGGGCCTCATTATGAAGTTGGAGGTAAGGGAAAAATGATGCCGGTAGAGGATTAACGGCATTGCATAACGCTCTGGCTATTCCGACCTACGAACCTAGTATTAGAGGCACCGCTAATATCGGTGCCTCCTAATAGCGGCAAGGGCGCAGGCCTTCAGGCTGGCAATACCGGTATGCCGCTAATGGGAGGACATCACAAGTCTGGCGTACATGCAAATACCGGCATCATGAAGGCACTAATAGGGGATACCGGCATGCCGGCAAGAACGGCATCGCAAACCACCCGTAAACTGCTATGTGCAGTGTTTCCAACTGCCACAGGTGCACACAATCGGCACAGGTGGAGGCAATGGAGTCTGGGCCAGCACAAAAGGAGCACACCACACCCCTTCCCACACCAAAATGATTCCACAACTAGTAGCAATACTGGGGCTGGAGGACATGCTTGCATTGCAACACCAGCAACAGATACAAAAACAATAACAGCAGGCACCACAGAGGAGACACAGGAGGAGAAAAGAGGGTGAGACATACCCAGCATGCCCCACCAGTGCAGACAGTCATACCACGCAGGCAGCCCCCAATCCCTCGCATCAGAGCCAGTCCATTCAACCTAACCCCTGAGCAGATCCACTCCCTATACCTTCTGGACTGGGACACCATCGCCACCATCGTAGACCTGATACACAACGACATTGCCAGCCTCATTGACATCCGTACCACCATCCCCCTTCTACTGAAGGTGGTGTCTGTGCTCCACTTCCTGGCCACATGCACCTACCAGCACACAGTGGGGCAGATGCATGGCATATCACAACCATTATTTTCACACACGCTGAACCAAGTGCTCAATGCCCTCCTGAAGCACACAAGCGACCACATATCCCTACCACGGACTGCCCAGGAGATCTCCAACACCAAAACTGCCTTCTATGCACTGGCAGGCACTCCAAATTGCATCGGTGCCCTCGACTGCACCCATGTGGATTGGCGGTCCCACATGCCATGGAGGTAGTGTACCGCAACTGTAAGCTATACCACTCCATATACGTGCAAATGGTATGTGACTCAACCAAGTTCATCACACATTGTTCTGCCCGATTTCCCGGATCAACCCATGATTCAATGGTCCTGCGCAACTCCACGATACCACGCTACATGGAGCGACATGCCGGACGACGTGCCTGGCTACTTGGTGAGTTGCATGGCAAGCACATGGCAGTTTGATGGGGGGGAGATGCATACCTCACCTGGGTTATTTGGGGGGGAGAGATGCATACTTCACATGGGTGAGTTTGGGTGGGGGGAGAGATGCATACCTCACCTGGGTGAGTTTGGGGGGATGCATACTTCACCTGGGTGAGTTTGGGGGGGGAGAAGAGATGCATACTTCACCTGGGTGGTATTAGTTGAGCGACTGGACAATGCCCATACTGCAATACACTGTGCCCCAAAGCATCCCAGACTGAACTTGACACCTGAAACCAATATGCAAGACGTAAGCTACACAACAATGACAACATGCCAGTACTGCAACCATACCATAATCCATCTACACGTACACTGCACATCATCAGACTGTACCCTCTGCAACACAATTCAGCAACATGCTGTCAGTATGCCCAATGCAAATGACCCCTGAGCAGCATCACACCGGACATGTGTCCATGAGTTCGTATAAAGGAATCGCACAAAGGCAATACACAGATTGTCACTGGCACACCACCACAGAAGTGCAGCATGAGAACATCAAGTGTGTAATGGCAGATCATTAAGTGACAGGATCAATGCATACGATTAACTACACATCACATAGATCATGGCAACAACTGCCGTAGGCAACCACAGTGCATGAACACTAGCAAGGAATAGGACACCCTGCATCAACTAGACGATGCAACCCACACCTGTGGACATGTGACTTCACACATTGGGGTTACTTTGAACATCTCCATTCATGCAGGGATATGTGGATGTGAGCAACAAATAACTGCAGGCTTGTGAGTAATACGTACAGGTTCCATTTCATGAAATCACTTACTCATACCCAATGTTGCACCCATGCAGGTGATGCTGGCTATCCCTTGAAGAGGTGGCTCCTTACCCCTGTCCGGAACCCGCAGAACAGGCACGAAGAGGACTACAATCGTGCACATAGCCGTGCCCGTGTGGGGATCGAGCAGACCTATGACCTGTTGAAGGCACTGTTTCGCTGCCTCAGCAGGTCGGGTGGGGCTCTCCTGAACGGGCATGAGAAGGTGGCCAAGATCATCATGGCATGTGTCATGCCGCACAACATGTGCATCCGACGGAACGTGCCTCTGCCCGCTGACATTGAACTGCAACCACCAGGTGAGGCTGAGGAGGAGTAAGAAGATGGGGTTGCACGTCAGGCAGGTGGCGATGCACAGGAGGGACGTGCTGTGTGCCAGAATGTGATAGACGAATATTCCTAATACACATGGATGCAGGGGGTGCCATGGAGGTGGGTCACTGGGTGTGGGGGGAGACATGGACACTGTGCACTGTTCACCAATAAAGCACACATACACAATAACCAATGTCGAGTCATGTGATTTTCCTTGACACAACGGGTGTATTAGCCATAAAGTATATAGAAAGTGCATAAACCCTTCACCCCACACACCCTCTCCCCCCTGCCCCCACAACTCCCCCACACATGGTGTGCACTTCAGTGCAGCATTAGTCCGCAAGAGTTCCCATTATGAGGCTGCCCCTACCTCCCATGTCCTCTACTAGCATCGGGTGGCTGCATGTCTGACCACTGCAAGGTCCGCGCGGACTTGCGCAGGGGTCTGGTCTGCCTGGAGCTGGCAGAGGAGGTGGTGCCTGGTTGCTCCTATCCCTGTGCAGGATGCTGGGTCTCCATGGCACTCCGTGATGCGGCTGAGGACCTGCCTCACAGCAGCCAACTCATCACAGATGTGTGTGGTACTCTCTTCTATTGCGACTTTAATGGCTGTAGCCTATTCACGGCACTCCTCCCTTGCCAGGGCACCTTAGCTCACGTGCTGGCCAAACAGCGCTGTGAGCTCCTCCTGGCGCTGTTGGATGTTGATGCAGCACGCGGCATGGGTCCCCCATCATGTGTGCTCTCCGTGGGGCTCCATCTCCCTGGCAATGACTCACCTCCAGACAGCTCATGGCTGCTGGCATTGAATGTGGGGTGTGGGGTGAGGTGGTGTGACAGCTACGGTCTGGGTGTGCCATGTCTTCCGGGTGTTTGGCAGTGTCCCTCTTCATCCGACAGGGGTGCCGTGGCAGCTGCTTCTCCAACAGAACTGTTGGCAGCGGACAGTGAGCCATCTGCCACTGGCTCCTGTACGGTGATAGCAGCTGGTGTGGGTGCTATCGCGGTGTCGGTGCCCCTTTCACGCCTCAGTGCCGTTGCATCCTGAGCTGCTTTGGGCTTCTGTGGCAGTCCAGGTTTGCCTGTGCCCCTTGATGTGGTAGGCCTGTTGGCTCCTGCCGTGCCGCTGGCCTTCTTCATGGGTGTTGTGGCCTGCTCCGCAGATTCCTGGTCCTCGCTGTCAGATTGTGAGCCTGTGGGGGAACAGGAGAGGGACAGCATCAGTGATGGTTCTACGTGCATCATGCATATATTCGTATTGTTGCAGTTCTCTACATTTAAGGCTATTTGGACTTGGAGTTTTGACATACAGGTTGCTTGCCATATGGGTGGGTCATGCAGGCATACATCTGGGTGACACATGTATGAGGTGCTGCATGCATGTGGATGTGATGGTGCTGTGGACAGCCTATACGCTGGATTATGTGCATGTGTGCGTGATAGCCCATGCATTGGCTCATTTCACTGTCACATTTGGGGGACATTATCAAGCTTTGCATTACAGTGGTTTGTGTGGACACTCACCTCCATCAGCCGATGATGGTGCTCCACGCTCCATTTCCCCCACTCCCTCAATTGTCTCCATGCCAATTGTGCTGGCACATGTCTCCTCCCAGTGAGTCATCTTGATCGGTGAGCCTCCTCTGCCACCTGTTCCCATGCCCTGGCTCCGATTGGCTGCAAGAATGCTCCTGACGCGTAGGCGCAGGTCATCCCAGCACTTGCACATGTCCTTTACGGTGCGGGGGGGGGGGGTACTGACCGCACTGACTTTGCGTGCCACCTCCTCCCAGACCTCCTTCTTTCTCATCTGGGCAGCTCGATGCATATCTGGCACAAGCACGACCTCCGCATTTTCGGCAAGGGTGTCCGCGAGCATGTTTAGCTCCTCACCGAGAAACGGACCATGCGCTGGCGCACAGCACCTTTCTTCAGGGCCTTGGGCATGGTGATGGAGTGGTAGGTGAAGTTGGGGCTGCTGTTGTGCTGATGCAGGTCCTGGGTGCTGAGGATGGCATTGGATTGTGTTTTTCAACATGGCCGCCGTGCTCTTTCCCGTTCCTGTGCGATGACGCTACTTCCGGTACCGCTTATTTACGGTGACCGCTAATAGCGGTGACCGCTAATGCCGTATCCATTGATGCCGGTAGTGCTGTCTGCACTTTACATGATGCCGCTAAGGGCCATTTTTAGTACTTTAACAGCATGGAGGTAATGTCATTACCGGCATGGCGCAAAGCTTGTGCCCGCGAACTTGTAATAGCCCTCTATTAGCGGGCTCTTTGCTACACGGACACAGTATTTGCTCCATGCCGGTAAGGACAGTTACTTACCTCCAAACTCGTAATAAGGCCCTCAGTCTCTTTATGCAAAATCTCTTGCTTCAGAGAGCCTGATGTATAATAAACAAAATAAAAGTTCCCTCTATCAATCTTTATATTGGTAGTTTACTCTTCACCTGAGGATCTCCCTTATCTGGGCTCTGATCCTTTTCTCACGTTAGCCTCCCTCAGCCAGGCATCCCTCAGTCTGGTTCATGCTAGTCATTTCAATGTTCACGGGTATCTCCCTATTCACCCCAATTGGCAGGCATCCCTCATTCGGGTACACGTTTGCCAATTTATCACAGTTCACTTAGTTTTCACAATGTGTGATTCACTTCCCTTAGCTTTCTCCAGATTTCCCTCTGTCGGGTTCACACTGTGTAAATATCCTCACCTTGTAATATTCAAGCATCTTAATGTCTTTTTAAACAATTGGGCACCTTATTCTCTCCACTTTACGGTTTCCCAAAGCACTTGCCAACTTACATCTCGCTGGGTCACTCAATTATTCTATGACAAATGCTCGTTTCACAAAATCACATGGCGTCTCCCTCTTCCGGGCGCAAACGCCACTTTTATAGTTCCTTTAGTTTCATGCACACGTTCACAATGTGTCAGACATTCGGCTGTACACGGGGTTTGGCTTGACCCTTGTATGACCACTTTGACCTTGCACGTGGCCTCCCCGTGTCTCTTGGTTCTTGTAGTTTTCTCAGTTCAACATGTTCTCATTGTGCAGGAGTGTGGCATTCGTTAGTCTTTTGAATGAGCGCCAATGTGGCGCCGGACCACTTTAACCCTGATACCTCGTTTGTTCACAAAAGACCTTTTGTCTATTATCTTCCTTTCTTCTTACAAAATGTTGCCACTGCAACCTTGAGCTTAACATTGTCCGGTCCACTATCTGTTACTTCTGACTCACCGGAAGTGCTGATCTCGTAGGCTTTTCCTCCGCTGGAGTCAAGGAAGGAACCATGGCAGCAAGCTCTTTTCTCCTCCCTCACTATCAGTGCGGGAGGGACCTCTGTACTTTTGACATCTATCACACCAATCGCCAGTTGCGATTCCTTGTCTTACGGTTCTTTTATCGAAGGCTTTGCGGGTCTGGGTAGAAAAGGGCACATTTTATTACCCTAATTTTTCAAATATTTATATGTTTGTTTTATTTGTATAGCGCTCCATACCCTGGAGTAAAAGGGCGCTTAGGAAAAGTTACAAGGTACAATATATATAACATTTGCAGTAGTACATTAGTAGGGTTATGTACAGTATATACAGATAGAGGTAGTTAAAACGTGCCTAAGGCCTGAGGTAGAAGGGCTGGAGCAAAGCTGTTGGGCTGTGGCGGCGCTGTGATTTGTTTATTTTTTCACGAGAGACACTTGAAAGCATTGGACTGAGGGAGGGCTACGATCTGAGTAAACAGAAGGAGCATAACTCAGCAACGGTCCCCGCCCCCCTGCAGCTGCCTGCACTATCTTCATTAAAGGCATTCAAGGCAGAAAGGTGAAAAGGACGCCTTTTCTTTGAAAAGCACATACTGCATCCCATGTGACGCGCGGGCCACGTGAAGCCCAGCTGGGCTCATTAACACGCCCAGAGCACCCTTGCGGCGTAAGCCCTGAGGTAGAAGGGCTGGAGCAAAGCTGTTGGGCTGTTTGGCGGCTTTGGGGTGTGGAGAGTGGAGTACCTTCCCCCGAGGGACCCATGGCAGCCTTGGCTAAAAGACACTCCCAGGAGGGTGAAGGTGAGGGCATACATACAAGAAGTAAACGTGGCCGTCTCATGGGGTGTGCAGGAGGAAACACCCCGGAGAGGGGACACGGAATAATCCAACCAACAAAATTTACAAAGTAGACTCCTCTTCATAACTCGAAAAACTTGTCACAGAACCAATCTCTACTCTTACCCTGACCTCACCTGTTATCTAAAAAAGGAAGAGAGGAAAAAAGTAATCCGATCAAAAGCCCACCCCCTGTCTCCGAAGACCTTACACTAGGGGGAGGGGTAAAATCACCACATGAAACACGGTGGCTAACCTCCCAGAACAGGGGGATAAATATCACAACCCCACTGTCCCTGATACCCCTAACCACAATACTGATGAAAGTGGCCAGTGCACAACTCCGACCGGAGATGACGGAGCTGACGCGGGAGACGCCGCGCAAGCGGGACAGTTAGCGCAGCCTGATCACTCGAATGTTGGATGCCCATCCTCAACTGTCCTGGTGACCGTACACATACACCCGCTGGTGGAAGATCTGGTTTCCCCCCCGCCAGAGATATCGCAGTCACCACGGCCGGAGACCGCGGAGGTCGAACCTAAGAACCAGGACGAGGACGGCCCGCGGGTGGGAATACTTCCCCCACCCAAGCAGTTGGAGTCTCCTGGGATGGTAAAGGAGTCCCCTCTCAGACACGGAATGCCTTCGGACCTCGAACAAGAAGTGAGGCAGAATCAGGGAGAGGAGGTGACAGAACCCTCCCCCTGGATAGATATCCCGTCCTCACCAGCAAGTGAGGAAGAAACAGCTCCCCGGCCAGTTTCCCCTACAGTAAACTTGCTGAGAAAGGCGGATCAAAGACCATTAAAACACTACCTCAGAAGCAAGATAGTGGCCATCACATCAAAAACATCGGCCAGGAAAGCATCCCATGTCAAAGCACCATATAAAAGAACGTGTAAAAATCAAAACAAATTAAGCATCTCCAATCCCGACAACTCCATGAATACCCTAAAGGAGTATTTTGGCAGGAAAGGACGCCAAGACGGCTTTACACATCATGACATTTCGGATGCGGAATTGCTGGAAATTGTAGAAGATGCAGCCTCACACTTGTCTGATATAATCATTCCCCCAGCCAGAAAATATCTCATTGTCCAACAAAAAAATCTTGAGTAGGCAAGTAACAAAAAGATTGCAGAAATTGCACAAGACCAATTGGAGTCCCTATCTATGGGGGAAGACAAAGCTAAGCTTTCCCAGTCCAGTGCAGATGAGCCTAGGTCATTCCCCGACCCTTCAACAAAGACCCTAGTGCCCCTCACAAACATGGAGAAAACCAGGATCCACCAACCAGAGGAAGCACCACCAGCACATAGAACACCTCCACATGATCAAACTGCTAAGGGAAAAAAGAAAAAACACAAGAGAATCAGGAACTACAACTCAATAACACAAAAGATCGTGAGGAACCCGACGCAGAAACAGTGACTCCAAAGAGAGACCAAGGGAAAAGCAGTAGCACAATCCGTACTGAGCAACCCCTGGAGAACCAACCGATTGCCAGCCCTGTGAATCCTACTACAGAGAAGAAGAAATACGCTGACAAAACAACAAATACCAAAGATCCAAGGTCACTTATACCCAATAGACGGATGAGTGAGGTCCCCAGCAAACAAACGCAAGATTCTCCTCAAAAGAAATTGGATGTCATGACCGTCCTATCAACGGTCACAATAGCACTGTCACCCTTTGGAAAGTTATACGAATCCCTGAATGACGCAATGAAAGATCAAAACACACTGATTGCCATGATGTATTCAATGTATTCCTCTTCTTGGAGGGTTTCGTGACTGCAAAGGAGAAGCATCCTAACTTGGATGTACAAGAAAGGCCAAGCCAGGGGAACAACAGCAAAGAAACCCCTGGGAGAGAACCAGAGGCTCACGCAATAAGATCCTACCAAACTCAAACTGAGACGGTGGAGGGAGTAAACCCTCCCAGTACATCAAATGCAGCAAACAATGAATCAGCCAGCACTCCTTCAGTGCGGGCAAGACCCCAAAAAGTTGACCCACATTCCAACATTACCCCTGCAACCCTAGTACCACAGGAGGGTGGAAACACAGCTCAGGGGCAAAAAAAGAAGAAAACCAGAGCCAAAACCGAACGAAAATAAAAGTACAAAGACTAAACCGGCTTCGGCAAGCTTCACGTTTACGTCCGACCACATGTTTCCAACGTTTGACATTTTTTCACAGAAAACATCGTCTAACACGGAGCATACGAAAAAGGTGGTATCAAGTCAAAGTTGCTCATCAAAGGAACAGAAGGGTAACTCGGGGCTTGTGAAAGGGCCGCTTGTAATCAAAACATCAGTTGCAAAACAAAAATGAATGGACTCAAACTCCAGCAGACTTATCCAGGACGAACCCATCCTAGTACTAGCGCAGAGCGAATCATCAGAAGAGAATCCCCAAGAAAACGAACAATCCTATGATTCAATAGATCTGATGAACTTAAGCTTATACACTGTCGAAGATTCGGAAATCCTAGTTGCCCCTCAACAAAAAAAGACCAAAAGAGACGTCCGAAATCCTCGACAGACACAAACGGCAAACAAGAGACTGCTTTTTGAAGACCTCAGTCCATCATCACAAGAACCTGGAGCATGCACCAAAAGAAGCATCGAAAAAATTGCTGAAAGAACCCCAGAGCCTTCTAATCATCAAGGGCGGAAGCGAAGACACTCAGGGACAGGTCTGGACAGTACTACATCTCAACTCAACAACCAAGAGAACAACAAAAAAAAATCAGGGCCAGCAAGGAACATGCAGAACAAAGCAAAGCCCCCAAACACCACCTCTTGGGAGTGACAAGTTCGCGCCGTCCCCAATTACAACCAAAAACACACTATAGGTCAAGGACCCACGTCGCAAGAGAGACTTCCGTGTCACCTAATCGGCAAGAAAATGCGCGGAAAAGCAAGCCGACTGCTAACATGCAACCGATCCCAATGAGAACATTTAAGCTGCAAAGATTCCGCGAAGAACGAGATAACTGGATTCTAAACTACAAAGCGATATCAAGCATCTTTATGCAAATAAAGCCCCTGAAGCCCAAAAGCTACTTTGGAGTGACAAGGACGAACTAAAACACCTGAGGCTAGAGCTTACTTTAGCAACGAATGCGACTCTAAACCAAATAGACAAAATGACGGAGGAGAAAGTGACAGAAAACTCTAGAGACCAGACTAGAGAAAGACTTGAAAGAACTACACGAAATCACAACTCGCCTAGTAGGAGACTCCCCTACATTAGACAATCGCAGGCCGCCCCAGAGAGAGTAACTAATCCCAGAGAGTCGAGCGGGGAAAAAACAACTAGAGACTTGCAGAGGAGCTACGACCGGACACAGCTGCAAAAACAGATAAAAGACAACTTTCCTTTTCAATCAGAAAGTCATCGGGGGAAAGAGGAGCAACGACACAGCGCATTCCCAAAGATCGCCCATCAAAGGAAAAAACGGACTGACGTTCCAATACCATACAAGAGTGGAACCTCGGAGAGAAAGCTCCCCTCAACTCCGAAGAAAATAGAGATTGGTTTGCAAAGCAAGTAAACTGGCTAAGAACAAAGAAGCCACCACTCAAGACCACCTACGATCCATCTCGGCCTTACCAAGGAGCAAACAACACATCTACACTGTCATTGATATCTTGGAGCACAAGGGGTTTTGCCCACTTGACTAAGAGATCCGATGTTCAACTGGTAGAGTTTGACATTCTCTGCCTCCAGGAGACATGGCTTATAAACAAGCCCATCCTAGATGGGTTTGAGCTAACGCACTCCCCGGAACAAAATGGCCAAGAAGGCAGACCAGGATCGGGCCTAATAACAGCCGTCAAGTCAGGAAGTTCACTATCGCTGACCAAGGTCGTGAAGAAATCATGATTTATATTGGCATCTATAATCTCGTGGTCAAATGCCACAAAAAGCCCAAACAAAACACAGACGTTAGAGAAGATCCTGGTCCTCAACTTCTACTGGAACCCTCTGAGAATCTCGAATTAACAACGTATGATGGTAGTGGAATGGACAATTGACTCAGCCCTAATAGATGATGACGTCAAACACATAGTGATTGCCGGTGACCTGAACATCAATTTACTAGCCAACAAGAAAAACCCATGTGGAAGGGCTGCTCTGTGGTCAAGCCTCATGAAATCCAGAGACCTACATAACCTTCACCTGATAAACAGCACAGAAGAAAATTTAACACCAACATGCGAAAGGGAGGGCAAAGAGGCGGTCATTGACTATATCCATGTGTCTAGAAGTCTTTTAAAACACTTTGCGTCCTTCAAGGTCAGTAGAAACGATAACAGCGACCATAACTTGCTACTTTACAAGTGGCAGGCAAGTCTAAGAGAAGACTGAAAAATTACGTTACCCGTGGAAGCGGACTCGCAGGGTATTCGCATTCGTTTATCAGATAACGCAATCAGCGCCCTGACGAGAGACTATTCTGAGCGCTCCAACTATGGCAACCATCCGGTAGACAACATAACGGACTACTCTTCTGTTCTGATAGTCCACAGAAAACCGGCAAAAAGAGATCCTAAACGACCAGTAACTATAATCCACGCTTTTAACCAACAACTGGTGGAAAGGAGGAAGCTGGTCAGAAAACTAAAAAGACGAGCAAATAAATCAGGCTCAGATCCCGACTTAAAAGAGTCAGAAAAAGCTACCAAAAGCTATAAACAGTGGCTTAGAGCCAATAATTATCAGAGAAATCAAGAGGACGCTGAACTGATGCTGCGTACGATCTGCAGCAAAAAAACAAAGGACTTCTGGTCTCTGAATAATGGAAAAATAAAGGGAGAAAACCAGCCTTTAACCAACGCAATGGGCGAACTGAGCTGGGTGAAACATTGAACAACTTTATAAAGCACCCCGGAAGCTCCCACCATGTATATCAACTAACGGCAAAGCAAAATGGAATGTTCCAACAGACCAAGAATCAATTCTTAATAAAATCAAAAAACTCAATGGCTCATGTGCAGCAGGACCAGACGGTATCACCAATTTCAACCTTAAGCAAAAGGCTGAAAGCTGGTCCAAGTTCGTGGGAGAAGTTTTCAAGAACTGTAACTTAGCCTCAACCATTCCTCCATCTTGGAAAAAGGCGATCGTGGTGCCCATCTTTAAGAAAGGTGCAAGAGCCAACCAGAGCAACTACAGGCCTATATCACTCTTAGACTCGATAGGCAAACGTTTTGCGGCATTCATTCTAGAAATCTTCAAAAGTTGGGTAGCTCTCGGCAACATAATGGACCCGCTACAAACAGGCTTTGTAAAAAACTCAGGAACGACAGACAACATCTTAGGCCTAAGTACCTTGAAAGCCAAAGTAATGGAAGGTCACCCTAAAATCTACATGGCCTTTATCGACTTAACAAAGGCATTTGACTGCGTCGACAGATCACTGCTCTGGGACAAACTCGAAAATAGCAATTGTCCATCAGAAATATTGAACCCATCAAGGAGTTGTACTCTAACACGTCGATGTGTGTACGCCTAAACAAACAAGGCCTGCTGTCATCCTGGATATAAATTGAACGAGGAGTAAATCAGGGCTGTCCACTAGCACCAGCCCTCTACAACGCATACACCTCGGACTACAAAGACCAAGAGGTAAATACACGATCCTTCCCCCCCAAGAATAGGCAAAGAGCAAATATCGAGAATGCTGTATGCAGACGACAACATTCTGTTGGACCAAACGCCTATAGACCTCCAAAGGCAACTAACGAACTTGGACTGCTACCTGCAAGCAAACCAGCTCCAAATGAATCAAGAAAAGACTAAAATCATGATCCTGGGAAAATGCAAGAGTAAAATGACGAAATTCACATGGAAAGTATGGGAAGAAACAGTGGAAACAGTTGAGTTTAAATACCTTGGTATAACACTCAATAAAGGCATCAAAGAAAATCCAATGTGTGAGACCATTCTGAAAAAACTATGTTTGCTAATAACACAGACCAAAATGCTCTCTAGAAAGTACGGCCGTTTTTCACTTGCCCCAGTGCTGACATTCTACAGGATGAAGGTCATCCCCACTTTAATTTATGGGGCGGAAGCTATGCCTTACATTACCTCTAACTTCTGGCAGAAAGTAGAAGGAATTTACTGGCGCAAGGTCCTCAACTTACCACAATGAATGCCGGTGGGAGCAATTGGGAATGAACTTACTATACAGTCTCTAAACTCCATCATAGCACGAAACGAACTGATGCTATACCGAAAAATGCTTTTACCCAACTCCTCAGTGATACTTAAAGCAGTTGAACAAGAAAGAAATGAGAGATGGGAAGTGCAAGATGCTTCAACAATGGGAGGAGAAAAACATCTCACGTTTAGACTGGGCAGGCTGCTAGAGGATCTTATTCACACTCTGGGAAAAGTAAAAAAAAGAGTGATGGAGAGAGACTGGATACAAACCATAGATGAAGTCCAGTTAGTAAAATCAATGAAAAACATCCCAAACAATCCAGTGAAAATTAATCAAACGAGAACCTACCTATTGAAGTGCCCTTCCAAGATGCTCCGCGAAAATTTTATGCGGATCCGCCTCAGCATTGCATACACAATGAGGTATTGGAGAGGCGTAAACAAACCAACTCCAGCCTCTGCTCCCAACCAGACTCAATAGAAACCTTGAAGCACCTACTCCTAACATGTAGAGGGGTAGATAAAACTCGTTCTCGTCATCTGGGGCATTTACTTGGCAACTTTGACTTTGTGGATGACGAGGGAACATGGAACAACTTGTTGAGTGGTGAGAACACTAAATGGACAATCGCAGTGGTGGGGTTTTACGAAAATCTCGGCCTTCTAAATCGCCAGGACCAGGACAAACCAAGCAATGCAACTAGAGGAGCAGACGCTGCTAAGAAATAAAACTGCAACCCCACTCAATTCTCTCCGTCTAAATTTCCCTTCTCACAAAGAGCAGAGGCTGGCAGGATCTGGACCTTTTTCTTCTTTTTTCTTCACCGAACCCAGGAACAAGCTTGTGAAAATTGTTTCTTTTTAAACGATTAAATCAAGTAAAAAAAAAATTAAACAAATTAAAAACTTGCAGTTTAGGGCATAGGTGAGGCATGTACAATATATACAGTTTGTAGTAGGCTAAGGTCTGACTTAAGGTTGGTTTTTAGTCAGTAACCACCCAATGACACGTTTCCTGAATAACTGGAAGGATTGAGTCTATTTAATGTTCAAGGGCAGGGAGTTCCAGAGTTGAGAGGCGAGGACCGTGAAACTAGAACCGCCAGCTCTTTTAGAAGTGAATCTGGGCACAGTGTTAGAAGATCTAGTGATTCTGATGGCCGGTTTCATGGTGAATTTGTTGGTAAGGTAGGGAGGGGCTAGGTGATTAAGAGCTTTGGAGGTGAGGCAAAGAGTTTTTAAGTCAATTTTTTGTTGAATGGAAAGCCGTTTGCATGATATTCTGGTGGCGGATATATGCTCCCGCCTAGGAATGTTTAGTGCTGCTCGTAGCGCATTGTTTTGGGGAACCTGAAGTTTATTGATTATCGATTGGTTGGCACCTAGGTAGAGGCTGTTGCAATAGTCTAGCTTTGATTGTATAAGAGCCCTAGCCAGCGTGAGGCAGCTATTAGTGGATAAAAAGGTCTGCAGGCTCTAATTAGTTTCCCTGTGTAGGCGCAGTGAGGTTAGTATTGGCGTCGAGATAAAAGCCGAGAGTTTTCACATTTCTAGCGATGGGGATAGTGTTACTGTCGATGATGATGTTTGAATAGTCAGGGCTCAGTTTTTGTAAGTTGTTAGGTGATCCGACAAGGAGAAGTTCAGTCTTCTCATCATTCAGGCAGAGGCCATGTGTGGCCATCCATGCCTGAATGATGGAGAAGATTTTGTTAATCCTGGTGACATCAGCACTGTAGTTGCCAGAGATGGTGAGGAGTATCTGAGTGTCATCCGCATAGTTGGT
Organism: Ambystoma mexicanum; assembly: GCF_040938575.1. Classification (NCBI taxonomy): domain Eukaryota; kingdom Metazoa; phylum Chordata; class Amphibia; order Caudata; family Ambystomatidae; genus Ambystoma; species Ambystoma mexicanum. The sequence continues at coordinate 1,313,989,411 of NC_090931.1, read as the reverse complement.
GTAGGTGACACCTAGAAGGTCCAGTTTGTCAAAGAGAGGCTTTGTAAAGATTTTGTATAAAATGGGGGAAACGCAGGATCCTTGTGGGACACCACAGGTGATGGGGATGCGGTCTGCTGCTGCTGCTGCTGCGGAAGAAAAAACCCTCATGATTTTTAAGAACTAAATTTTAAGGCAAATCCGATGATGCTAGTTTGAAGCCAGCATGCCCTGCTATGCAGAGGTACTTTTTTTCTTCATTTACTCGAAAAATATGCCGTTTCATAGTTCCCATGTTCATTTTATCCTTCACCCTTACACCAACTTTCAAATTTCTCAGAATCAAGGGAAGGCCCAAATAACATTTTCATTAATAACTTTAGCTATGTTTATCACGCCAAAATCGTTTTGGTATGGTTCAAAGGGGGTTACTGTCACCTTTAATAAAGGTCTGGAATGATCACTGTGGCATATACGCTGCCCCTTTTTATTTTTCTATTAACTCAACTCCAGCCTTTTCCTTTGTTCTCTTAAGTTGCATTTACCCATAAGCATGTGACCAACCAGAGGCTGGCTCATGTGTGTTTGCTCCTCCCTTCTTGGCCTGTAATGGCCCTGGCTGCAACACTAATAGACATTTTATGGTAATTGGGACCTCAAGGTCACTTCTGCTGAAAGAACAGGCATGTCCTTATCTGTTTACACAGTTGTTTAAGTCTAAGCAGTGTATTTCTTTCTATATTTTTAAGCAGTGGCCCTGATTGATGGTTGACAACCAGACCTCCCTTTCCAGGACAGCAGAGGGAAGGTCTTGGAGGTTACGTTTCATCTTTAGGAGAAATGACCGACTACATGTGAAATTCTGCAAGCAATGGCTTCTAAACTCACGCACAATGCATTTTACATGACGGTTTATAAGACACCTGGTCCGTATATCCATATGTAATGTACTTCTTTAATCTCACAGTTGCAAAATACAGGAGAATCCCTTCTGGATTATCCAAATGTATAGGACAGTTATATGAGAAAGCCATGTTCTCCAGCACGGGGTCTGGCATGGATTCACATGCTCATGAATATTCCCCGTTGGTGGGCCGGGAATCCTCGGTTCAAGAAAAAACAGTTTCAATGTCACTAAGAAACTGTCTTTCTCTTATAAACCAATCACTGAGCTCTGGGTCATACTGCCCCCAGCCAATGACTGCCCTCTCCCTAAGCCCCTCCTCTAGCAGCCATCTTCAGATTGTTACCATACATTCAAGTGTTGGGAGTCCTCATTGTTTGCTCCGAGAGCTTTTCTACGTTTTGGCGCTTTTTCGTTAAAAAGTTCTGATTTTTGTGAAATGGAGCCTGTGTACTCTTTTGTTCCTTGACGGACAAGCAAGGATCAGTTTGTCGGCGTCTTTCATCACCCCTCAAGTGCAAGAATCGTCGAGAGTTCATTGAAGATTCCAGAAGGCCATTGGGTCTACACCGCACGCCGCACCATGTCGGAGGAGAAGGACGACGGAGGTTCTCTCTTCAGGCTCTGCTCCAGCTGCAGATTGAGGAATGTGTTTGTGGGGGACAAATACTCTGAGCCTCTACTATCCCCATCCGGATCACAAGGAAGTGGATTGCAAAATTTGCTTGGGATTCACCAAACGCACCGATTGGCACAGTAGATGGGCGGCGTGGCTCAATGCCAAGGCCTCTACCCAGCTGGTCCGAGTAGTGGGCTTGTAAGTCCTTTGAGGGCACTCCATCCGTGGTGGCCCACGACGAGACCAAGCGCTGCAAGTCTGTTTCCTTTGGGGTCGCCGGGCAAGAGGGTCCCGCAACGAGCAGGGCGCGCTCATCTTCGCCATCTGCATCCATCTCAAGCCATCAATCCAGCTCCTCCTCAAAGAGGAAATCGGTTAACTCCCGGAAGCTGTGGGAGAAGCCGGAGAAGGCCAAAGCGCAGGGTAAGGTGACGGTCCTGTTCCTGAAGGCTCAGGTGGTCCAGGAGAAGTTGTCCTCTACAATCGAGCTGGTGGCGGCCGCCCTCTCGGAGGCAAAAGGGACTGACCCGGTCCAGGGGACCCCTGCGACACCCAGAATTGCCCGTCCTCCCAGGCGGGAGGCTTCGGCCAAGCCGGTGGAGAAAACATTGGTGAAAAGGATGCCAGCCCTGAGCCCGACTCCAACCACTCAGGATTAAAAAAAGGGGAGGGGGCAGAGGAGGCCTCTACAATGCTCCAGGCATAGATATTTATTCTTCGGATGAAGAGGCCATGGTGTCAGTTCACACGGTCCTGGAGGACATGGGGAATGATGATGGCGGAAACGCAGAGGATGACAACAGCGATGGAATTGTCGAGGGGGGAGACGATGACGGCGGCGGTGTCTACGATGACGTAGGTGCTGGGCCCAGTTAGCAAACTCCCCCTCTCCCTCCCAGAGACGTGTCGCTGGACATACTATCAACTCTCCACACGCTGGTGTCGGAGATCCAAGATCCAAAGGAGGATGCCGACGAAACCCCCTGGGCTGGCACCGGTGGTACCCGGCCCCCCGGCGAAGAAGAGGAAACGGCAATCAATGCCTCCTCATCAACCGCCTCATATAACCCACCCCAGGGACATGGGGATGGACATGATGCAGACCCGGATGACGGCGGCTTCTCACCGCCGACGAGAGCTTCTCCACCGGACGAAGTGGGATCGTTCCACGCCATGGTCGCCCGCGTGTCTGAGCTCTTGCAGCTGATGCCAGAAGGAGGGTTTGGCTTGGCTCACGGGTGTGGCTGACAGGGGTGATTTATGTATGTTCCCAGGAGGCCAATTCCGCAGGAGCTGAAACCAGCTCCTGCCTTGGACTTTCAAAGTGATAAGCAGGAGCACTCTTATCTCTACCAGAAGCTAAATAGCTCTCAGCGTCCCTCAATTTCCGTCCCTGTATGGTATGAAGATAGGTACTCGTTGAGCCCAAAAGTCCATCAATAGATCAGGCCATAATGTTAGTGGTGTGTCTGACTGGCATTGTTACATGTAGCAGGGGTTAGAGTGTTCCTGATCTGATGTGCGGTTAGAGTATTGATGACATGCGGCAGCACCTCGATGTCACTTGCAGGAGCTTGCCTTACCAGTTTCCAAGCCTGATTGCGAGCGTATTCCCTTGAGGCGGAACAGAAAAAGCCTATTTCTGAAACTGGGTTATAAGGGCTGGTGGCCTTTTTTCCGGGTCCCGGGTGATTGTTTATAGCGAGTGGATGGGTATTCCTGTCCTAGTTTATGGATTGAATTGTAGAATTATACAACATCATTGTCCCTTGTGTGAGAAACCAGGAGGTGCCTCACCCACTAGACCCCGTGGATCCGTCATCCAGGTGGCCAGGACACGCCCATTGCTTTTGGATCCAGTTCCTGGGGGTGGACCAGTGCGGGAGGATAACCAGGGTGAGGGGTCTAAGGGTAGTGGGAGTGGGACATTGGATGGTGAGACGCTGTCTCCCCTTCCCTATAACACCTTTACCCCATCCTTCCAAGTAGGATATTTAGGAACTGTACCCCCTTCCCCTTTCACAACACGAACACTTTCTCATGGACAGCCCGCTATTAAAAACGAACTATCACCAGAGCCGTATACCTGACGTGTTGTCATGCGCTACTCGCATATGCCGGCTTGGCGTCTATGAAGTCGTTGGCGATTACACGGCCATTAGGTTGTTCCATCCTTCCTTTCTCACTTCCTGTAGTGTCGTTCTAGTCTTTTCTGTTTTTCCTTTATTTTTCCGCTTATAGCCCCGCCCTCTTTTCGGCTCGGCGCGTTGCAACCAATTGCCTTTGCCTACGGGTTATGCGCTAGTGCTTTTTGTGCTACTTGCCTTTGCTGCTTTGCTTTCCTTACGCTTTTTTCCATTTGAGTGCCTTCCCCTTTCACTGGCTTCGTTCAGTGCCACTCCTCCCTGTTTTCTTCCTGCTGGAACTCTTCCGCTCCGTTTACCTTCTCCTCGTTTCTGCACTTTCCTTTTCCCTCGGCCCGGTTTCAGCCACAGTCGTCTTGTGCTACAGTGTTTTCTCTTTCTCTTTTGCTCTTCCTTTCCGCCTGTCCTCCTTTTCAGACACTCCTCCTTACCTTGTTCTCCTGTCTTTTGCTGGAGATCCGCGGTGCATGTCTGCCTGCTGCCGGATCATCTCCGGAGTGCCCCGATCTTCAATTTTCTGGACAGAATCACTCCTCCAAAGACTTCATGCTTTTCGGATGCTAACTGGATTCTGCCTTCCGGTTTGGAAGAATCGTCGGCTACGACGATTATACCGTGCCTGCTACTCACCTGCCCTGTCTATACTGGATAAGGAAATCTGATTATCATCACCTCACCCAGTTTGGACATTTGCTCATCGTCTAACATCCTCCATCAAGGGATAGCCTCATATCAACAAGGAGAGAGGTTTTTTTTCAGCCACAGGCTTTTTTCTTCTCGCGGGCACTCTCGGAAGGGGGTCCTCTGTCCTCCTGTCCCATCAGGGGAACAGAGTGGCTTCTATCCGAGGGAGGCCGTATCTCTTCTGTAAAAAGAAGCACAAGGATCACAGAAAAAAGGGCCAAACTCAGGAATTCACGTCTGAAGACTCAGGTGAGGAGGAGGGGGTTCTGAAATTGGATCACAGACCACATAAGAAAGGTGAATCTGACACGTGTCCCAATACAATGGTCAGGCAATTACTGACCACCACACACACCTGACTTCGATTAACCTTCCCCACACAGATAAAAGGCGGAGCACGAGAGTACACTCTGAACGAGGCAAAGCACATAACGAAACTGCATTTTCGAGACGGCAGCTGAGCAGGAGGGGAAAAGCGGCAAAACCAGAGGGGACTGCAAGGAGGGAAATTACCTTGACATTTTCGACAAGGAACCATTACTTTCCAGAGACCTCGAGAATAGAAAGCGTAAGACCAGGAAACCAGGCGGATGAAGATTCCCAGGGCTATCCCCCGTCTGTAAGCCATGCGGGGAGAATCGCCAGCCACTGTGGTACTGTCCTTGGTGCCAAGAACAAACCAGCCTCTGTGAAATCAACACAGCTGGTGAGTTGTGGAGACTGTTACAAGACCGGTCTGTGTTGAAGCCAAGGTTGCAAACGGCAACATTGTGTGGTGCGTGCTGGAACGAACATTGTTTGAAATACGCGTGATACAAGATGCAAGTAAAGTTGAACTGCTGAGTGATTGAACTTTGAAACCAAGATACAATACCTTTGACAGAGTGGTCCAGCACCGTGTGTGCTCAATCGAAGGTCTCTGTAAGGTATCCAGCTGAAACTTGAGAATTGTGAATCGAAGTGGTCCTTCGAGGGGTCAAGTAAAATCCTGCGCACAACCGAAAGTCTTCGATGTTGATAGAGTAAAGAAAGTTTGTAGCAAAATAGATAAAGTTGGTCCGAGCCCGGGAAGAGGGAGATCAATTTAAAGCTTTGTGTTAAAGTCGTTCTGAGCACAGCAGAGGGTGGCCCGGGGTGAAGCGAAAATCAGCCAAGAATGTGTACGTGTGAAATCCTAAGAAGAGAGGAATATTGATGTTTGTCGTGTTGCATCAGACCCTCTGAAAAAGAGGCTTTGAATGGCAGAGACTTTGGCGCAGAATGCCGTGATTTTGACGTTTTGAACTGCACCCTTGAGTGTGCCGCCTTGTCCTGTGCTGAAAATGTGGGGAAGGGAAGCCAATGGCTTGAATATCCTGACATATCGTTTCTTGGACACTTTTCCTTTGTATAACCTTGTTTCCCACACTATTTGTATTTAGAAGTAAGGATAGGTTTATTAGTATAGGCCCTTTCTATTTTGACAAGGCACCAGTAGGATTGCGTTATTATTATTTGATAGGCATAGCTTGCTCCCATCGTTAAATTCAGGTTTAGATCAGTGTTTTTCAAACCCAATTAAGTTCAATAAACACCCTTGAACTGCTTTCTCTTGTGTCCTTCTTACTGTTTGATACCATGCCTTCCTTACTTTTGAGAGATCTAAGAGTGCTAGAGCGCTTATCTGATTGGAGAGCATAGTGCTTATCCGCAAGAGACAAAAGAGCAAGTCCACCCAAAGCATAGTTGATGCTGCGCCACGAGTGAGAAAGTTTATTGCATCAATTCCCAGGCAGATCAGGGTACATGATAGGATATGGAATGTATAACATGTCTGTACACAAGTGTTTCCAGGTGCCACAAGTCAAGGAGGGGGAAACAAATGGAGGACAACATAACAATCTTACTAGCCCTTGTGTCATTCAGATCGTGCAGGTGCAGGGAAGTAGGAAGGGGAGAAGTGCCACTGGGGGGATGCAGTTAACTCACAAGTGCAGCCAGCAGGTGGCGCATCATTGCAGAGAGAAGGGACTTTAGGGTTGCAGAGCCAGACCCTTAAGTGCTGGGGAGCCTGGATGCAGTGCGAGGGCAATTGAACATTCAGGAGTCTGGGCCCGAGTTCAGAGGGTGATGAGGTGACCAGTGCGCGGAGCAGTCTGGTGCATCAGCAGGGGAGAAAGAGTAACCAAAATGGAAGGTCTTGAGTTGCTTCCGGAACTGGATGTGGTTTGGGTCAAGTTTGAGAGAGGCAGGGAGGCTGTTCCAGAGGGAGGCCCCAGCTGAGGAGATAGATCTGCCCCCCAACTCTCTGCTTGGAGAAGCGTCTGGCCCTCAGAGAGTTGGAGGTGGATGAGCGTATAGCTCGAGAAGGAAGATGTCTTGCATCAGAGAGTACCTTGTATAGCCGGTGGATGACCAGATCCGGCCCTGTCGTAATCTTTTAAACTTAAGTGTTATTACTCTCTGGGATTGTAGTTCAGCGCATTAATTCCCAGATGAGCCAGATTGACACAGGTTAACAAGAGCAGGCCCCAATCATATTGTTTGAACAGAAGTGCTTTTTAGTCTCTGGGTTTGTAGTGCTATTAGGCTTTGGGTTTGTAGTTCTGTGCATTAATTCACAGATAAGTAAGATTAACAGAGGTTTACATCTCCTGGACTGATACCGCAAAGCATACTTGCCGGAAGATAATGATTAAACTCAGTTTTGGCAAAGAACAGAAGGACTCAGATTAGGAGTTAAGGGAACGTTTTGAGACCGATGGAGATAAACCTCTCCTGGTTTTAGAGCGTGGTGCATGTCTGGTCGAGGACAATGTGGGAGCCCATTCATAGAGTTAGAGCATAAGTTTTGAGTCATGGGCATTAAGATTGTAGCATGGTTTGGGGTGGCACGGTCAGTTTATTGGTGCATGGGAGCATCTAGGCCATTGTTGCTTTGCCTTTTAAGTGATTAAAAGGAGCAAGTTGGTGGGACGTTTAATGTATGAAACCCTGGGGAGAGTTTTCACCCAGACCCCTTGAGGGGAGGAAGGTTTCCCTCAGAGCCCATCTACAGAAATTGGGCTCAGAAAAACCATTTCCTGTCACTCAAACGGATGCTAAGCTAGGTTCACACCAGGAGTATAATTTAGCCAAGAACAAGTCCTCATGGGAAGAAGCCAACCGTCCCAGTGATTTAACCTCTTGGGAGAACCATGCCTCTAAATCCTCCTTCCCGGGGTAAACAAGAGACCCTAGATATTCCTGCTTCAGAGATCCCTGCTAAAGGTTTTTTATTGGGAAGAAGAGGCGCCAACAATCAACTTCTGTGAGTTCCGAGAATCGGAGACCTGGACAGACGAGCCTTTCCCTCAGAATATCTTGTCCGTCCCAGAACAAGACCCCATAGTACTCGAGAAAACTCCCCACCTATCCTCAGTAACCGGTGGACTGGAGATCATCCAAACTACACCTCCACCCGAGTTCCCATTTGGACAAGAGAGGACTTTTAGTCCAGTTCTCCCACCTGAGCAACCGAGCAAGAGCACCCCACCAACTCTCCCAAACAACCTAACCCTAGTTATGGCTGCTACCACGGAAAGCATCAGCCCTCCTATCTCTATAGTAAAATCAGTGCTCTTCATTGGGGAGCCGATGGATAATACCAGGAAGGATTTGCCAACAGAAGAACCATCCACCTTGATAAAACGTCCCCACACTTTGAAAAAATTAGAAACCCCTTCAAGAAACTGACCAGATTCCTTGTGGGAAGAATTTGGATTCCCTCCATAGTATTACCCTCTAGAGGAGGAGGAGGAGGAGGAGGAGAAGGAGGAGGAGCAAGAACCATCTACCTCAGGAACATCCCTCAAAGGTTCACAGGGACACCAAATGCATCATATTCTAGACCCCCATCTCCTTCCCAAGACAGAACATGTTATTTGGGTGGAGAATCTGGCCATCTGATGAAACATTGCCCCAAATATAGGATATATTTCCTCTCCCTACCCTCTTTAAAAGAATATAACCTGGATGAGGGATTTAAGGGATTTAAGGCATGAGAGGCTGGACCATCCTATGTTGATATCCTCTATGCTCAGACCGGTGAGATCCTGTTGGGTAGGGAGGGAACCTCAGACAAATATAATACTAGAGGAAAGCAACATAAGAATAGAAGAAAACCAAAACCTTTTCTGTACACCGGGAATGTCACCTATAGTATCCCTGCCACCCTAGAACGAAAGATCATCTGGGCCCAACTAGACAGTGCGAGTAAGAAATGTGCCATAAGATTAGAACTACTTCCCAGAGGGTGGAAGAAGATGGGAAGAGAAAGAATATGCTGTGCACAAAGTCATATCGAAAGACACAAGTCTATTTAACCATTTTAGGGAAGGAACTGTGGATTACGATGGCAGTAATCCCCAGTTTACCAGCCCAGATCATTTTTGGGGAGTAACATACCCCATTTCGACTAATGGGCATCTCAGCTGGCCCAAATAGGGATGAATATAAGAGCGCAGAAGGGTGACACTCCTCTTTTGATGAAATCATCCACTCTGAAGCCAAGAGAAATCCTGTCTTCCTTCCTCAAAAGAGAAGCCAGATGGGTAAGTTCTAGGTCTCTTGATCTTCCATTTTTTTCTCAATCATACAAAAATGGTGTGAACTGGGGAAACCGGATTACCTATATCACTTTCCCCTAAAGAACAGAGAGACCAATGCAGACCTACAACTTTCTGCACTGCATTTCTTGCCTCAACCAACATGGAACCAAAATACAACGTTCACCTCGGGACGAACTGAGCCCATCAAGGTGCTGTGTCCAGTTGTAGCACAGAACCCGCACGGCTACACGCAGCACTGTTTCTGATAAAAGATGCCGGGAGACATTAAACAGTGTGTTTCAATGCTAAGGTATGGTTAGCTTTAGCTCAGGGCTTTGCTTCCTTTTTCAGCCTCGTGAATCTTCCTTATTACTCTCCCGTATTATCCTCTCCCGTTGCCCTTCTCCTGGCTTGCCTTCTCTGCTGCTGTTCCCCCCTCTCTCCTCATCTTGCCCGTTCCTGGTTGTACTGCTGCTTTGGATTCTTCTTCAGCTGGCTTGGAATCCATCTTCCATTCTCTTTCAGAATGCTGTCGGAGACTATTTCTCCATTCTACTATTTGGACCTTCCAACTTTGTTTTCAAGGGGTTTTTCCCCAATGGAGATTTTCTCCGGCGTTACCTCGCCTGTTGCAGACCTTGCTGGACGGGGTGGCGCCGAGAGAGGACCACTCTTATTTGCTGGTGTCATGCTTGCAGCACAAGCCGAGAGATGGTTCCACTGTTAGACCACATTTCAAACCTCTGGTAAGCCACAAACCTGACAGTTTGAGACGCCAAGAGGTGTCCGCAAACATGGATTCCATGTAGGATATAATCGGGGCTATGCAGGATTTGAAAGCCAAAGTACAGGTACTAAAGGCTAAAAATGTTGCATTAAAAATGGTCCTTACACAGGACATCCTGTCACAAGAAAATCCCTCTCTTGGTTTGGTCCTGGAAAAATAAGATGGCTCTCCCAAGCGGCTGAATCAGTTTCTTGAGTATTGTACCATCCATTTTACTTTTCAGCCCTTGTTTTATGCCTCTAAAAAAGCAAACCTGGGCTTTTTGATTTTGCATTTGATTGGCAATGCTCTTTCCTGGCCCACCCTTTTTGTCACAGTATCTGACCCCTTGCTGAACAATTATGTCGGGTTTGTAGCAGCCATTAAAAATATGTATGACCGGCCTGACATTGTATTCATGGCCCAGCATACACTCCTCGATTTACAACAAGGGTCTCTGGATGTGATGACCTATACAACCAAGTTCAGGCAGCTAGCCAAAGAGACTCTATGCCAGGAAGATGCTTGCTTTACCCTGTACCACAGAGGACTCAATGAAGACCTAAAGGGCAACTGGCCTGTGTTACTCGTCCAGCAAACTTCAGTGCTTTAGTTGGTTTGGCGTTGCAAATAGACTATAGTCTACAAGAGAGACGGGCAGAGAAATGCAAGTCTAGAAATATTCCTATAAGCCAACTGTGGCACCCTCAGGAACCCCTACACCTGCTGTTTCCAAGCCTGAACCCGTGCAATTGGGAGCCACCCGAGGCCCCTTAACTTCAGAAGAAAGAAAACAAAGGTCTTCTCAGGGGTTGTGTATGCATTGTGGTTCTCGTTCCCATCTACTTTGTGACTGTCTGATTGTGCCCCCACGGCGTTCGGGAAACGCCACCCTTGATCCTAAATGGAGCCATGATTCGGGAGAATGCAGAGGGCTGCAAGCCTACCACTCGTTTAGTCGCTATATCTAGACCTCCCTGGGTGTTCTTGAACGTCGTATAACTCTGTTTGACCAGGAACCTGTTGTTGCTCTGGGCGTAATGTATTGCTGCGCAGCAGGATTATTTATGGACAATACATGGGCCCAACAGAACAGTATTCCAACCTTAGCAAAGGCAATACTTCAGCCTGTGGAAGGCATTGTTGGATGTCCGTCCTCTGAACCCATTTCTATGCAAACTCAACTTCTGAAAATGGCGGTGGCCCAGCATTCCAAAGACCGGTATTTCGACCTTATAAGAGCTTTTAATGTTCCTGTTGTTCTTGGTATACCTTGGCTTCATCGATACAATCCATACATCAACTGGGCTGCCAGAACTCCTTTTTCTTGGATCAGAGTACTGTGTTCAGCATTGAGCAAACAAAAACAGCAAGGTATCTTTTCACTTCACTGAAAACCAGTCCACGGATCCATCTTTTTCAGTGGCCCATCTTCAGCTGGTTCTAGTGGAATATCAAGAATTTTCTGACGTATTCTTGGATTCTCAGGAAAAATGTTACCCCCTCACAGACCCAAAGACTGTACCATTGATACCCTTTCTGATTCCAATATCACCTTTGGGAGAAAGTTCATACTTTCCTTGTCTGAAAAGGAGTATTTGGACATCAATTTAAAGAATGGTCTCATTAGGCTTTCGAAATCGCCCTTCGGTGCTCCCTTGTTCTTTGTTCCAAAAAAGGAAACCACCTAGTTAAGGCACTGCTTAGATTATTGAGGCCTGAATCACATTACCATTAAGGACAAATACCCATTGCCTGTAATCGCTTATATTTTGGAAGCCCTTTGATTGTTTATTTGTATAGCGCCTATACACAATGTGTTTCAAAGCGCTTCAAGGAGGTAAGGAAAATGGGAGAATACAGTTACATTCTTACGGGTCCTTGAAACAAATCAGAATGTGAGAATAGCTATAATTTCATAACAGATAGTACAAGTGCATGATACAGTAAGGGAGAGGTGAGGGAGAAAAAAAAAGGAGACAGTACTAGCAGTAACATTACTATGCCTCGCGGCAATTGTTGCATTGCATGAGTGACAAGAGGAGTGGCAGGAGGGGAGGAGTGGGGGAGAGAAGGGAAGAGGAGAGGAACAAAACAAGTGACTATTTTAAGGGTCAGCGACTGATCAAGGTAGTACTGGGAGGGAAGAGAAGACAAGGAGGAGAAGGGGGACAGACAAGCTCATATCAGGGTAAAGGGACAGTGATAGGAGTAAATGCTTAGATAATAGAAAGGAGAAGGGGGAACGGGAGGGGAGCTGAGGATGGCTGCAGAAGGCAGGCAGCTACAATTACTATGCCTGACGGCAATTGGGGTAGTGCCGACCTTAAACAGGAACAAGGGGTGGAAGAGGAGGAGGACGGTAGGGTAGGGCAAGCTGGTACAAAGACATGCGGCTACAATTACTATGCCTGACGGCAATGCAGTAGTGCCAGAGTTTGACAAAGGGAGGGAGAAGAGACTGGGAGGAGAAAGAGGGGGGAGGGTACAGGATGAATAAAGCAAGCAGGGGATGATAGGGGGCAAAGAGACCCGCAAGGAAGGTAAGGGGTAGGAGGGAGGAGGCCTTGGAGACAATCACAGGGACAGGATGTGAGGGGGAGACGAGGAAAAGAAGTGGGGAGGGAGGGTGAACAGGAAGACTCAAGGGGAGAATGGGGCACGCAGATGGAGATATACACAGGGGCAGGAGGGACACAGAGATGACACGGAGGCAAAAGGGGGCACAAAGATGGACACAGGGGCATGAAGATGGACACAGGGGCAGGAGAGGGCACAAAGGACACGGGGCAGGAGGGGGGGGCACAAGGAAGGACACAGGCAGGAGGGAACACAGAGTGACACGGGGGCACACAAGTGGACACGGGGGCAAGACATGTGGACATGGGGCAAGGGGGGAAACACAAGTTGACACGGGGGCAAGAGGGGCACACAGGTGGTCCCGAAGCAGGGGGGGGGCACACAGGTTGACATGGGCAATGGGGCGCACACATACTCACATGGGGAGTCCCTGCGGCATACCGTGGTGGACAAGGGTAGACAGGGCCCAGAAGTGCGCCTTGGATGGTGTAGCCGGCTCCTGCCTCCCGGTTGCAGCATTTTGGCTATTAGGGGCCAAGGCAAACAATGGGAGGGGAGGCAGGGGCTGGCCCACACCAAGAACAAAACAGTATGGCAACAACAAAGAGGACACGTCCATCTTGAAATGGCCTAACGGGCATGGAGGCAAGGCATGATTTCAAAATTAAGTTAATTTAGTCCCAGTGCAAAGTGTTATTAAGGCACCATGCTGGTCACACCAGCCAAGGCAAGTGCTGCACGATTAGAGGTGCAAATTCCAAAAAAAACCAGTGTTGCACGCCAAAGCAGTATTTTGTCACCAAATTGTTTGGTTACTTACCCCCAGCAAATGCGCACCATGATGATGGTCCAGGCGCGATGGAGGGCAGAGGGAAGAAGGCTATGTCAGGGTGAAGGCAGGGAGAAAACCCTTAGGGGAGCTCTTATTATGAAACTGGACCTTCGTGGAGCCTACCACCTGATATGGATTTGACAAGGTGACGAATGGAAAACAGCCTTCAGAAGCCCCTTCGGGCATTCTGGCCCATTTTCCAATGGTTTATGGATTGTACATTCTTGGATATGCTCTATCATTTTGTAATCATCTACTTAGATGACATACTGATTTAGTCAACCAACTTGAATGACCACCGAAAACACGTCCGGCAGGTGCTTTCTAGACTGAAAGCTCACCATCTCTTGGAAAAACCAGAACAATGCCAATTTCACCCATCTTCCATCCATTATCTGGGTTATGTGATATCACACACAGGAATTTGCATGGATCCTTGCAAAGTTGTGGCTGTTCTGTACTGTTGGTTGTATTATGTGATGTTGCAATAACAAACATTTACCTGCGTGGGATGGTTCTCAGGAAGTCCTAATGATATTGTGGAGTTTTCATTGAGGGGCTGTGGGAGTTCCTTGATGTAACAGAAGTCATTGTTCCCAAGAGAGGAGTCCCTACCTGTGATGTCCCGCTTGCTGCCACCCCTAGGAGAATGTTGCGTAGCAGGCTCACCTCCCTAGCCTCACTGGGAAGGGCTTCCCTTTGGGGAGAAGTGACGAGATTCTGTGAATCGTCACATGTGCCGCATTAGTAACAAATTCATGTTTTGTACATCACGCCCTTTTCTCCCCATCACATCTCTTAACGTTTAAATTGTATACACCAAACGTCCTGGATTGTCCCAGCACACACACACTATCCCCTCAGCAATCCAACATTACATTGTGTACTCACTTACAGATCTCCAAATCTGCCTTAGAACCACAACTTAATTATCACAATGCTTTAGGACAGATCTGCCTCCTCTTTTTTTCAGTCCATGGTCATCCTTACAGGTGTGACACACACACAAGCTGTCACAAAACATTCTTCCCTCACTGCATCCTGCCTGCCTGTGTTTTTAGCATCTTTTTTCTGCTTTTCTGTCCTCTTATCTTTCCCCTGCTCATTTGCTTTCTTCCAGCAGTCTAAGGTCTGCATACACTGCAGGGGCACAGTAAGCAACTCCATGGACGAGCTACTACTGTGGTGATTTTGCACAGTATACAAACATGTTAACCTAAAATATAGACCTTGAATGGCTCGAAAAAACAAATTGGATTAACCCGTCCTCCACAGTTGATTTCTCAGCCCTGCATCAAAAGAAGTTTTGAGATTTTCAAATGTCCACTACACAGCTTGCTTTTACAAAACAGTGAATATCTGGATTATGTATTTATATATTGAAGGAACAATGCTCTTTTGTTCACAAAATAATGTACATTAGATAAGAAATCATATTTGACGGGAAGTGGTGAGCATCTTGCAAAAGGGTGAGTTTGAGGGACATCCTGACCAAGTTGTGGAGGGGAGTAAATGAAACAGTCACTGGGGAAAATACATAAGTAGACATACATAGATTTAGAACAATGAAAATTGGACATTTTAAAGTGCAGGTAGGTGGTACGGCCAGCTGTGCTCGTAATGTGCCATGATGGGTGAAGTGCTAGAGTGGAGGTGGAGTAGAGGAAGTGATGGACAGAAGCAGGTTGGAGGCAAGGGAAAAATGTTAGCTAGCCGGCAGATGAGAGGTTGCGTAAGAGGGTAACTCTGAGGCGGGGAGTAAGGCTTCAGTTTGAACAAATCTGTGTAGACTGGTCCTCAGATATCCGGGGGAAGAGAATTCTATGCAAGTGGAGCAAAAAGAGAGGAGGAGCAGAAGCGATGGGAAGCACAGGGAGGGTGAGGAGCCACAAGGGTAGTCGAAGAGGCAAAGTGGAGATTACAAGAAGGCTTGTAGAGTTGAGGATTACCATGGATAGATTTGTGATCCAGGAGGAGAAATCTAAATCTTGCCCTGTTTTGAATCGTCAGCCATTCAGTCTGTTGACAGTATGCAGACGTTGGTGTGAAGTGAGGGAGTTCAAAGAGAGTCCTGGTAGCAAAGTTAATGATCTTGTCAAGAGGACAGAAAGCATAGTCAGGGAGACCAAAGAGGAGCCTGGCACAGTATTCCACTTTAGACAAGACAAGAGTGGGTAAAAGATGCTTTGCTGTGTTGAAAGGAAGGAGGTGCCTGATTTTCATAATATTTAGGGGTTTGAGATGAGCTGCTGTTCCAGTTTTGGAGAGGAAAGTAGAGAAGGGGTGAGAAGGGTCATAGATGACGCTGAGGTTTCTAGCCGAGGAAGAGTAGGGAGTGTGTCTGGTGGAAACTGGATAGGCAGAGGAAGAGATGAGGGAGGTTTTGGCAGGGAAGAAGAGCCTCTATGTTTTGGTAGAGTTTGACATTAGGGAGTGAAAAGCCATCCAATATTTAATGGCAAGGGACAGTTTGAGATTTTGTTCTCATACCAACATCTGCCTCATACTCCCCATCACTCTAACTAAACACTGCTGGTTACACCCCCCCCAGCCAGGCGTTCTCCTCAGGCCTAACGCAGCCACAATCGGTCTGGATAAATACTGCCAGAACGAACACATACTCTTGATCTCTCAACCACCACACCTACCGCTAAGAATCAGTTATTACACGAATGCCACACCAGCTGCACTCATATCCGGTGCTCACATGCACCTTTGACTCTCTCTACTGACTTGAACTTCGGTTCCCAAGGCTGTTCAACCTACCAGCGCTTTCAGACCATAACAGTGGTACATAAGGCGCTATATAAATGCAAAGTAACATAACATTTTGATAGAGTGATCAGAGGAGAGTTCAGGAAAAGAGATGATTTGGCTGTTGTCTGCGATGATTTGGTACAAGAACCCAAAGGAGGAGATTAGTACCCCAAGAGAAGAGGTGTAGAGGTTAAAGAGGAGTGGACCAAAGACAGAGCCTTGTGGAACACCAACTGAGTTGAGAGGAGTTGTTGCTCCTGGAGACAGAGTTAGCGAGGTGCAAGGTAGGATTCAATCCAGGCAAAGGCTTGGTCGCAAATCCCAAAAAGAAAGAGTATTATCAAGATCAGAGTGAGTGACCGTGTCAAAGGCTGCATACAGGTCAATGAGAATTAGGATAGAGGATAAATTGGAGTACTTAGCAGAGGCAATGAATTGGACACATTCATAAGAGCAGTTTCTGTGTAGTATCCTGAGTGGAAACCTGCTTCAAAGGTTGTGGATGTCTAAGACATTGGTAAGCCGGTTGAACACAACCCTATCGAGCACTTTAGAGTAGTGCGGATAGAGACATAGAGCGAGTGTTAGCTGGTAGAATCGGGTCAGCCTCTTGCTTTTTTAGGAGAGGAATGACCGTTGCTGTTTTGGAAAAAAGGGGAAAGCTAGCAGAGTCGAAGGACAGGTTGAAGAGGTCAGCTAGGTGAGATGAGGGGCAACTAAAGGGGCAATAGGCTTGACTAGTCGAGGAGCAAGATGGTTTGATGGTGCACAAGAGGGGTTAGCCTTCATCAGTAGAGATGGCACTTCATCAGTATTAGTGTGACTAAAGTGGGAGATGGAGGCAAAGAATGATTGTAGAGCAGGAGAAGTGTAAAATGTGGAAACATCCAAAAAGACTGCATCCGTTCGTATGAATGGTACAAAAGACTCAAAAAAGGCCTCTACCATTCGTACTAATGGGAAAATACCTAACATGAGGAGCAGGGATTGGGGGGTATCCCCTGCTCCCCATGTTTGGCATTTTCGGATTCGGGGGTTGTGGGTCTGTTTTTTAAAAAAAAGTAAAAATAATGGAAAGGGCCCTGCGGCGCCAGTTCCCAAGCACGTAAGTCAAGAGAGCCGGCATTGCAGAGGGATGTTGGAGACGGCGGCACACAAGGTAGATATCTGAAATGTTCAGGGGAGAGAAGATCAAAAATAATTTTTGGAAAAATTACTTTCTTCCAACCCAAATCCTAAAAATGTAGGAGGAGGGAGTGTGAGGAAGGTCAGGAGGGAGTCGCTAATTTGGGAAATGTTTTCAGCAAAGTATTCAGCTAGGCCATTCGCTGTGAGAGTGGATTTTATAGTCATAGACATGGGAGGAGTGAGTTTATAGTGCCCGTAAGCAGGTGAGGATGCTTGGAGTGAGAGTCAATGGTAGAATTAGGTAGAATTCACTTTTTCACTCTAAGAGTGGACTTGAGAGAGTTCAGGGCAGAGAGGTAGAGTTACAGGTCCTCATGCGAGTGGGTATGCCTCCATTTGCACAGCAGCCGAAACATGTCTCTGTGGAGAGAGCGTATACATGGGGTGACCCATGTCTAAGGATGCTGAGACTTAGGGGTGAAAGTAAGAAGTGCGAAGTGAGAGGAGAATGAGTCGTATAGTAGGGATTGGAAGTTGGTGGAAGAGGCATCAACTTTTGAAGGAGAGTGAGAACTGTAGATTGGAGAGAAAGGGGGAGGAATGGCAGAAGGTTTACATTTCCCTTTAGTGATAGGTGAAGCAAGTGGTGAGGAAAGGTCAGAGGGTGGAAAGGAGATGGTGGTGGAAACAATTGAGTGATCAGATATGGATGGTGTGACAGTAATATTAGTGGCTGAGAGAGAGGTGGAGATGAATAAGAGATCCAAGGAGTTACCTCCTGTGTTGGTGGGTAGGTAGGTTATGGATGGAAAGGAGAGCGTGGTCACTAAGAAAATACCGAAATTCAGATTTCTGAGAAGTGGTTGGATAGGGAAGGTTAAAGTCAGAGAATGAGGTGATGTTTAGTGAAAAGAGAATCAAGGAGTTGGCCAAGAACATCAGTGAATGGTCCAGTGGGTCCAGAAGGGCAATAGCTGGAGATGTGAACAGAGTAAGGCACAGCAATAGTAGAGAGGGTGAATTAAAAAGGGGTAGGAGAGGACGTGGCATTGGAGATTTGTGAGACATTGAGGCAGGAAGAGATTAGGTATCCGACACCACCTCTTCTGCCGGTCAGTCGAGGAGAGTGAATGATGTATAGTTGGAGTCGTGTAGGGCTGCCAGAGCGACGGTGTAAGCAGATGGAGAAATCCAGGTATCAGTCATAGCAAAAAGGTGTAGGGGGGGAGAGCTGGAGTGCAATTAGTCGGTGATGAAGGAAGTTGTGATGCATACAGACTGAGCATTCCAGAGTGCAATGTTCAGTTGATGATGTAAGGAAGAGTATAGAAATTGACTCTCAGAAGAAGAGAGGCGAGGTGGATTGGTGTTAGAGGAGGTATGGTTAACTTGTCGGCATAGTTTGTTGGAAGGAGGTGGAAGACAGATGGAGTAGTGGGCGTTTCGAGTTGGAAGTTATATAATTGAGATAGGAAAGGAGGAACTTGTAGCATGAATGGGGAAAGTGTAGGGAGGGGTGAGTAGGAGGAGCAGCAGGAGTGAATGTATTATAGGTGAGTAGCAGAGTGTGGATAGACAGTACCGTAATTAGGAAGCTAGGGGTACTCATGGGTGCAGGTGTATGCAAATAGCTGTTTTAGTGGAGTGTTGGAGTTAGATTTGAATGTTTGTGTGCTGCATGCAAGGCATTTCTTTTGCAACCTATGGCAAACGGGGGCTAACAGGGAACACATAATGAAATAAAGAAGGATCTTCCCTTTGCTTTGGATGCTGTAAAGGTGCAAAATTAAGACTCCGACATGTAGGGGTAATTAACTTTTATTCAAAGGTAAAAAGGAAAAGAAAATCCTATCTCGCCCTAACTCTGAGGGGTTTTGCTGCCTCAACTGAAATAGTGTCTGAATGCCCAAAGCAAAGGTCCCAATGTCGGAATTCTAACTCTGTCCCTCAAATCTAAGTTTAAACTAAAGTAAAAGTTTGGCCTTTCTAGCACAACGTGAGTGGTACCCTTCCCCCGGAAAAAAGACAGTTATGGAATCTTCAGACCTTGAAGAAATGTGAAATACCTCCCTTCCGAACCTTGTTTAGGCTCCTCGTAAAGTTCAACAACTGTTGGGGGAAATCGTGCCCCCTGGTTGGCCCTTCTCAGACTTCTTTTCTGTCTCTGGGTTCCTGACCCAGACTGGTAGACCTGGTTCCTTTCCTCCTGGCACAAGTGCACACAATAGAGGAGCTTGGATGTGTTTCCAAAGTGGAGTGGGCCCTTGACACTGGTTGGTAGACCTAGTTTTCTCCCACCAGGACCTGCGACAAAGAAAAACAACCTGGATGCCCTCCACAAGGTGTGGTGGGTCCCTGACCCGGGTTGGCAGACCTGTTTTAATCCCACCAAGTACTGCGATGAAAAATAACAGCCTGGGTGATACCCCAACATGTGGTAGTCACATACAGGCTTGGTTTCTCACCTTCCAAGTACTTCAAGTACTGTCTATCAGTTTCACAGTTCTCTTTATATGGGTGCGGTTCCCACCGTTGCACTTCTAACTTTAGTTTCCCACTTTGTAGGCTCGGGTCACTCTCCTGCCTTAGTACAAGCCCATGTCCATTTTACCGTTTCTCCCACGGTTGCAGGGTCCAAGAACCTCGTTTCCCAGCCTCTTAGCATGTGGCACAATCTCCTTAGGCTTCTAGCACCTCTCCCATCACCTGCATGCCTTACTGCGCAGTCTTCACAGCGGTTGGCTCCTCTGGAGCAGCTGAAACCTATCATGGGGCTCTGGTGGCGTTCGGGAGCTTCTCTCGCTCTGCGGTGGCTCTGCAGTGGCTCTGCAGTCTTTTCGGTGTTGCCAGCAGCACGGTTCCTTCCCTGCGCACTCGCTGGGTCTCGGGGATGCCCAGAGTTTCAGCCCGCCTTCTGACTGTGTGGTCCTCCCCTCCTGGATGGCCTCAGACTCTCTCTTTCCGTTCTCAGCATCCCGGTCAGCTTCCGCCTTCACTCCTGGCCCGTACTTGCTCTCGCGTTTCCTCCAGAGAGAGCTTGACACTTCTTCAAGTCCTTTGTTACTTTTAACGCAGCTTCTTCCAATCGGCTCTTGAGAACCACTAGAATGCACAAAGTGGTTCTTTTAAGTGGTTCTTTTAAGTATTCTGTACTGCTCCGTGCCTCCTCCTTACACCAGTACTGAGTGAGGCATGATGTTGTAACTCACTAGAGATCTACCTCGTCTCTGTGCTCTCTACTTTTGCTGGGCTGCAAAAGTACACGGTATATCAGGGTAGGGTGAAGACGGAGTGGGAGGAGCTGGAGGAGAGGTGGCAAGGGGATATAGGGTCTGGTGATTGATGGGGTTACCGTGTTCTCCCGATATGGTTGTCACTGGTCCCAAAGGGGGTATCCCCTCCCATGAGATCCACACGCTGACTACCAACCCCAGGGGGACTATCAAGTAGCGGCCTCACCACCCTGTCCTCATGGGCAGAGACTCCCCCTTCGGTTGCAGTGACAACGGAATTGTAAGATCGGACCGAAAAAAAAGGTCTGACTGTACAAAAAGTCTGAAAATGCATACCACCAAAGGTCTGAACACCAAAAGTTAGAACCTTTGGTGGAATGCATTGTAGGCAAGTAAAAAAAAAATTGGGGGCTGCGGGAGTGTCCCTCGCAACACCCCGCTCACTATGCTGTGTGGTATAGTGAGCGGGGTGTTGTGGGGGACAGCCCCGCAGCACACCCGAGAAAAAATAAAACCAAACAAAAGACAATAAAAAAGGGGCTGCGGGGGTGTCCTCCACAACACCCCGCTCACTGTACTTTATAGTATAGTCAGCAGAGGTTGCGGGGGAAACCCCTGCAGCTGCCTGTAAAAAAACCCAAAAAGGACCCTGCGGCGCCGGTTCCCGATTACACGGAAGTGAAAGAGAACTGGCGACGCAGGGACACAGCGTGAAGAAAAGGTAAGTAGGGTTTGTTTATGTTGGGGGTGTGGGTGGAGGGTGTGTTGGGGGTGTGGGTATGTTGTGGTTTGCAGTGTTTGTTCGCATGGGAAATGTACGAACCTTTGGTGGTGCGTACATTTCCCATGCAAACTTTTCCGTCACTGACTTTTCTGTGACGGAAAAATCACGCAGATCTGTGACAACATCCTGGGATTTGTCACAACGTCCAGGCAAATGGACGCCCAAAGGACAGTACTTATATACACAAAGTAACCCGGAAGTAACTTGGTCAGAGGTCACGGCAATCCCTAGGTCAATCCTGGATGCTTCTTTTAGGTTAGATGGAAGGAGGGCTTCTGAATTCTAGAATGGCTGGCAGCGGAGTAGCAGCTTAACCCAACTTCTCTTGACCTCTCCCTGAAGATATTTATAAAGAAATTGTAATGAGTTCCAAGAAAAAGATTGGTGAAGCAGAAAACCTTGCCTCAAAGAAATCCAAGCATGTTCCTGAGATGGAGAATACCCCCAGCCTTTCAGATGTCTACAAGACTATTCTTCAGGGGGCCCAAGATGTTAGTGATATTAAGCTGACTATGGCGGAGCTTAATTTGAAAACTGGCCAGCTGGATGGCAGAATCACTGATTTGGAAAAGTCTTCTCTGACTATGAGCTCTGAGATTGCAGGTAGCTTTCAAGCTTACAATAACCTGAGGTCTGATTTGAAGAAAGAGAAGGACCAGCGCCTGGATTTGGAGTTAAGGATCAGGGCAAGAAACATCAGATTGGTTGGTGTGGAGGACTCTGCTGATGATGGTGAAGACTTGTCTTCCTTGGTTTTACAAGTTTTTAGGGACAGTTTTCATTGCACTACTATCAAGTTGGAGGACATTGATAACATCTTTAGGATTGGTAAACACCTGAGTGACAAAGCAAGGCATATTTTGGTATCCTTTTTGAATCTCAGGTCTAAGGAACGCTTGATAAAAGCTGCCTGGATGCTTGGTAATGCTACATTCAAAGGTAAAGCTGTCTGTTTATCCTGACTTTCCTAAGGAAATCTTACTTCTTAGGAGATCTTTTCGGCGAGGCTAAAGAATTGGCCAGGCAGCTGGCACTGAGGGCATTTCTCAGTAAGAATAATGTTTTTACTATTGCCTTTCCTGATGGTGATAAAAGCACTACAGATTCTGCACTTGCATTGGAGTGGCTGGAAACATATAAGGGGGCCTTCCTGTGCCTTCCCTTACCATGGAGTGACCTGGAACCTGCTTTCACCCTCCCCCTTGCCCTCATGTTTTCTTTTTTTTGGTTTTTATTCTCTTTGCAAAGTTTACAGTAAGTTTGGACATTTAAAATGGCGCCGTATCTGGATGACAGTTAACGTTATGGCATTTCAAGTAAGGCTTTGGAACTTCATCTTGCCTTTGTTTGCCATGTGGACTCAAGGTTCCTTCACGAGACTCGGTCCGTGCTTCTGCTGCTACGCCGATGTTGGAGTAAAGGACCTTTGCAATATTGTGACGTGACCACGCACGTCCGGAACGTAAGCCTGAGTCAGCTGTTCGGGCCGGCGTTTCGTTTCCCGGCCGCACAACAACGCTGGGAACATGGTCAGCCGCGTGATGGATGAAGCCAGCCTCGTGAGGGGAGCGGGATGGCGTAATTGCCAGGGTTTCCCCCAGATGCGACGAGGTATGTGTGTGCTGGGGCTGGAGACAATTTCTGGAGTTCTGATCTAATGGTGCCATCGGAGGTTCTGTCATTGATCGGCCTCCAGCCTCTGCGTGTTCAGGAAGTTGGAACGCGCAATATGCCTGGCGGATTTAACTCTCTTGCCCTGGGGATGCTGTACTTGTCCTGCCCTGCTACTGATATCTCCCCAGCACTGATCCCATGTGCAATTCACGCGCTAATGGAGAACGATTTATGGAAGCAACACTTTGATAAGCATTTATTTTTTCCTTTGTTATGAATGCATCCAAGTCATCACGCAAGTTTTACATTCACGGTGCATGGGTTGAGGGGGTAGTTTTGTGGCGTCATGTTACTTACAGCGCTTGATGACAGATCTAATCCATGTCATCCTTTGCTTGGAAAGGCTTCTATGGCTGTCACACATACAAGTGCATTCTGGCAGTGTTGTCAGTTGCGGCAACTGTGGATCACCTTGTTTTTTGAATGTGGGGAAAAAGATGCCGGTTCTGGGACTTTGGTTTCCAAATTTTGCCTAACTGGATGTTTGAGTATTGGAGCAATGACAGCTGATGACTAAGGATTTCAGCCTTATATATGGGGGGTTTGCACTGCATGTTTTTTACTCCTTTGCATGTTTTTTGGTGTGAAGCTGTTTATATCCCAATAGATTTGTGTAATTCAACAATTTTGTAGATTCAGTTTGGTGCATGAATATTCTTTGAAATGCACTTTTGGTTTTAGCGGGGGTGGGGGGGCTGGAGGCTCTCCGGTGGATATGGAAACAACTCTTCTTCTACAAATGGAGGATGTTGGATTCTCCTATGCTGGCAGGATGGTGGCGGGAATTCATGCAAGCCTCTTCGTCTCTCTTGCTAGCAGTATTGTTGATTTAATCTTATTCATTTCACAGGTGTTCCACTCTGCCTTAAGAAGCGGCACGTTGGGTTGTGAAACGGTGACTCACCTTGTACTTCTGGGGTATTCGGTGCTGTGATGTTTATGTTTGTGAATATTTTTATGGTTTCTTGGGGGATGGAGGATTTTTGGGTTATTAGGGTTGCCTTTATTGGTTTTTGGGGTTTTATTTGTTTGCTTTCTTGTTCTTTTTTTGGAAATGTTACCTTTTGATGCATTAATGATTGTTTTAATGCTCTTTGGGAGGGGTCCTGGGTTTGGTTCTGAATGTTTCATTTGTTTTTTGGGGTGAATAGACTTTGCAGTCTTATCTGTTCTTTTTGTTTTTTACTTTGTTCTGTGTTCATATTTATGTAAGTTTCTTTTTTCTAGTTCTTTTTATATTATCTTTGCTTCTGATGTTCTAGACCTTCAGGATATAATGGTAACTTCTCGCACAGTTGGGGCAGTCAATGACCTGTGTGTTGTATCTTAGAATGTGAATGGGGTCAATAATTTACTTAAGAAAAAGAAGGTATTTCACATGTTACTGGACATGCATGCTGACATTTGTTTCTTGCAGGAGACTCATATTTTGGCGGATGAGATTTCTAAGTTGGAAAAGGAGTGGGTTGGTTCTGCTTATGGCTCCTCCTTTTCATCAAGTTCAAGGGGCGTGGCTATTTTGTTTCGTAAGAAACTACCTGTTAAAATTTTGAGAGAATGTGCGGATAAGGATGGTAGGATGATTGCCTTGTTGGTTGAGATTCAGGGGGAGTTGTTGACTCTCTGCAATGTGTATGCTCCTACAGTGGACGATGGCTCCTTTTTTCGAATGGTGGCACAGACCCTTTTAGATTTGTAAATCCCCGGGCCCAGACGGCCTCCCTTGTGAGTTTTATAGGATCCTCCCGAAATCGGCCTTAGAGCTCTTGAGAGATATGTTTGTTTTTAGCAAACTGGACGGGACGTTGCCTAAAAGTACTAACCATGCGTCTATTTCGGTCTTTTTGAAAAAAGGTAACTGTAATCTTGCGGCTAGTTATCGTCCAATCAGCCTTATCAATACCGATAATAAGATTCTTGCCATGGTTCTTGCTATGCGCCTGGTACAGTTCTTGCCTGCTTTGATGAGGAACAATCTGGATTCATGAAAAACCGGCGTACGTCCAGTAATATCAGGAGGTTGTTACTTACCATGGAAATGGCGGATAGGATGGGCTGTGATGCCGCTGTCCTTTCCTTTGATGCGGAGAAAGCTTTCGACAGGGTTAGTTGGGATTACTTGTATTCAGTACTGAGGAGGATGAATCTGGGTGAAGATTTCATTTCTTGGGTTTCTCTTCTGTATGCCAGACCGACGGCTGATGTCAAGATTAATGGGGTAGTTTTGGAACCTTTTTGTTTGGAGCGCGGCACGTGTCAAGGTTGTCCTTTTTCTCCTCTGTTGTTCATTTTAGCGATTGAGCCTCTGCAATTAGCATCAAAAATGAACCAAATTTGCAAGGTGTTGGTTATTGGGGTGTTGTGCAGAAGGCTTGGCTTTATGCGGACGACCTTCTATTGGTGCTGAAGGATTTGCAGGTGTCCTTGCCCAGTCTCATGTGGATTTTGTCTGATTTTCAATATTGCTCAGGCTACACAATTAACCGTTTGAAGTCAGAAGTGTTACCTCTGTCGAATAGATGTGATAAGGCTCTGGTTACGGGGCTGGGGTTTACTTGGTGTGATGTACGCTTGCGTTATTTGGGGGTATGGTTGACGTATCCTCTTTCCAGGATGGTTGAAGAGAATATGAGTGTGATTATTCGAGATTGTAGGTTGGATTTGGAAAGGTGGTCCTTGCTCAATATTTCCCTATGGGGTAAAGTTAATGCCTTGAAAATGAATACAACACCCAAGATTAACTTTGTATCTAGCATGCTTCCATTGAAAATTAAGAGTTGTTATTGGAATGATTTGGAACGTCTTGTTCAGGAATTTTTATGGGACAAACAACCTCCAAGGCTTAGTCTATGGAAGTTGCAGCTTCCAGTCCATTTAGGTGGTTTAGGGGTTCCGAATTTTCGGGCCTACCATTTGGCCTTTTCTGCTCATTCTTTTGTTCCATTTTTGACAGGTGAATTGGACAGCTGGGCGGTGGCAGAGTCGAGTGCCTATGGGCCGCTGGGCCCGGAAGCCTTATTGACCACTAATACAAAGGTTCCTGGTGGTAGTTTGTTGGCAACGTCTTTTTTGCGCCATTCATGGATTGCAGTCTTGTCAATGCTTGGTCGTGACGCTTTTAAGTGCAGGAGTGCCTCTATCTGGCTGAATCCTAGGATTAGGGATAATTCGAGGAAAGTTTTTGGCCCGAATGGTTTTTGATGGATATTAAACAGGTCTCCGATTTGGGGAATGATGATCGGTGGTTGACTGCTGCTGAGCTGAGAGTGAAACTGAATTTTGATGGCTTATCGGACTCTGCTTATAGACGCCTGAAGAGGGCTGTTGGTGAGGTGGACTGGTCTGAATCTTTGGATGTGAGCGCTCTTCTGACGGATTCCAGTGGGAAGAGTGGTGGTCTAGCCAGTAGGCTTTACAAGCTAATTGTGTCCCATTATCGGAATAATGCCAATTTACAGAGAGTTTGGAGTGAGAGAATTGGATCAGAGATTGATATAGATGATTGGCAGAATATTTGTGGTAATGTCTCTTTGTGTTCGCTGAATCTTAGTGAACGGTCTCGACAAATCAAGATCCTGAATCGTGTGTATTGGTGTCCTGAAACACTTCATAAAAGAGGCAAGAAGTGGATTTTTCGCACATTCATTGTGGCCAAGAGGCTGATTCTCTGTGGGTGGAAAGGGCGGGTCCCTCCTTCCTTAGAGGAGTGGATCCAGGAAATGCATTGCCCGTCAAGGACAGAAAAGTTGATTTACAAATTGAAATGTAAATTGTCTTCATATGAGAAGATCTGGAACGTGTTTAATGACATTTTTTAGTTTTTGTACATTCTGTTTCTGTAATATTGCTTGTTGCTGATGTGTTGTTTATATTGTATATATTATAAATAAATACATTTAAAAAAATAAAAAAGGAGGGCTTCTGGTGGTGTTGGAGTGAACACTGTGTTTCTCCCAGCCTATTGAAGCCCCTTTTGGAGGGGAAGAACCTTCCAAAGATGGCGGCTCTGGGGTCAGAGCTCACCGGGGCAGTACCTAGATCAGTCTGGATGCTTCTTTTTTTTTTACCATTGAAAACCTGAAGACCTGGTCTACTGTGGATGTCCTGGTGTGACAGAAACTCAGTAAGCTCAAATCAATTTTCCAAATGTTTAAGGACAGCTTTACTATGTACTTTGGCCATTGAATTCAAAAGGTAGATTGAACAGTAATTTGAAAGAAAATCCATATCTCCCTTTGATTCTTTTGTGGCGCCCAGCCAACTAAGGCGGCATCTGCATAAAGATAATCTTGTTAAGTAGTTTAAGCAGAACGGGGACTCGAATTCTGTGTTCAATCTTGAACAATACACTCAGTAAGCAGTCAGAGATGTGAGGAACCAAAGGTTGTTACACTTACTAGTCCTCTAGCATCTCTCTCTCAGGTGGCCAGGGTACGGCCATCGCCTTTGGATCCAGACACTGGGGGTGGACAAGTGCTAGAGGATCACTTGGGTGAGGGGTCTTCAGGAGTGGGGGGAGACGACTGATGGCAAGACGTGGTATTTCTCCCCTTTCCCGTGCCCATAACCCCTCTTATTTAAGGTGAAACACAAGAAGCAGCAGAACTTCCGGGGCCAAGGCGAACCTACTGGAACAGAGCAAGAGATCAAGGGACGAGAACCAAGGGTAAAGGGACACAGGAGTTCCCTGCAGTAGGTTGTTGTTTCCAAAGAACTGTAAGAGATACCGTGGGGGAAGACACGGTCTCCTCAGCCAGGGGGACTGCTCCGGGTCTTGGAACGGATCTGCAGGCCGCATATCAATGCCTAGGTTTAGATGGCGGCCATCTTGCCTTCCTTCCCTCGTACACCAGCAGATCTCGCCTCCCGTCCCTTATTCAGCCGGGGCTCCGCCGATCACTCCGCTATCCTGCCTGGTGGTTCTACGTTGGTTCGCCCCTCGTAGGGGTCATTTTTGTGCCAATTTGCCACAAATAGAAGGATGTATTTCAGGATGTTTGTGGCGGCCACGGGAGCTCCCGGGAATCACGTCCGCATTGCTCTTGCGCTGGCCCCACCCCTCCACTTTACTCACTATTAAACTCCAACACCTTTATTACTACTGCTGTTCCCCCCATCTGCTAAGAGCCTTATAGACCTCACGGGGGGGGTTCATTTTCACTTGGGATACTGACCCACCACCAAGTTAAGGCCAGAGGCTATGTACCACTGGCACGTTTGTTTCCTGAATTTGCTTCTTCATCATTGAAAACCATGTTCCAATTCTCTGCTATTTTGCCAGAGTTCCCGCAGACTGATGAATGTTGGAAATTGTGTGCATACTTACGGGAATTGCAAAGTTGTCATTCCACCACAAGCCCCCAAACACCATTCCATTAATCCTCTTTCATAACGTGCTCTATTTACTGCCCTAATGTTGCAAATCACAGCTGTAAATTTGACGTTTCACACAATATATTCACTGAAGTTGGGTGAAAGCCTACAGTATGCTCTCCATACTCCACCCACCAATGAACCATCTAGCTCCAACTACTTAATGCAAATCATAGCGGGCCAGTGAAAGAATTATCTTATGTGACACCTGGTTTGGTGGTCCACTATTTATGGCGTGTGCTAATTACGTTTCTTTTTAATTCTAGTCACTGTCAGCTTACTGCTATACTAAATACCAGCATTGTATAGCCTACATTTCAATGAACATATTAACCAAAGCGCACACTACATTCTGGTATTGAATGGATTCATTCTACAATTATTCATGAAACTGACCTTTGGTGTTATTATTAACCATAATTGTCATGATGCCTACCTCCAAGGAGCCAGGTCCGACCCAGCGACCCCAGAGGCAGGCATCATTTTCCCCAGGGGAGTGCCAGCGGGCCCAAGCTGGGGCCCTTTGGACGCAGTCCTGGCGCCTTAGGCGCCAGGCTCATGTTGGACCTCTGTCCTGGCGCCTTAGGCGCCAGGCTCATAAAGCTAGACATGTGTTCAAGTGGTTTAATGTGCACTTACCTGATGCAGACCATGCTGCCACATCCAGGCCCTCTTGAGGCCTGAATGGAACTACTTTACCTGTGGGACTACTTTCCACCCGGGTGGGGTCGGGGAAGGATACATACCTGATCGGAGGAAGTATACACACTTGGGACTTCTTCCAAAGCTATTTAAACCACACCCGATCAGCAACTCACGCTTCGCGTTGTTCTGCTCCTCGCAGCTGGACGCTCACCGTGTCAGCTCCTGCATCTGGACTTCAGCCACGCCTGTCAGCATCCTGGGTCACCTGCAAAGGGAGACAAGAGACCTTACCAGCTAAATCTGCACCACGGAGACATCACCGACGATCCTTAAAGGGAAGACATTATTTTTAAAAGCATTTAGTTACGATCGCTGCAGCGCTGCATTTCACTCACCTTTCCTGGGTTCCTCCATCTTCAGCAGCGATCATCCGGATACACAGCCACTTCCCAGAGCCTAGAGAAAAAGACAAGAATAAGAGGTGAGAGAAGAAAGGGAATAAGACTTACCTGTTGGGTCATTCCCATTTCATTTCGGGTCTTGCCGCTTCCAGGCATTTTCTGGACCCCGGCCCCTATGGGGAAAAAAGACAAAGACATTGAATGAGCAAATGCAAAGACAGTTCCCGAGCGCTCATCCAGAACTAACCTGCCATTTACTGGAACTGGAACTGCACGTTTCACTTCGGGTCAGTGCCATATCTCTGGCATTCCGAACCCCGGCCCCTAAGGGGAAAAAAGACATAAGCATTAGCGCTTGCTGCAAAAAGACAATGAACATTATTATTAAGCATGGACTTTTGAACTTGCAACAGAACTTTTACAGAGCCTTACCTGAATAGTCAAGCTTACCTGAACTCCCATCAATCCTCAATCCAGTGAAGTAACTGGGTTTCAACGTGCCCCTGCATCAGAAGCAGGATGGAGAGCTCATCCTTCCTGACCCTAAGGTGAGACTTCACAGGGAATCGTGGAAGGGTATCGTGGAGGGTTGGAAGAGAGTGGGAGGCTTGAGCATAACTCAGTCAGTAGGTAATACTCCCTTTTCACGCACTGGTGAATATTCCTGCGAGCCGGAGAAGCCAGAGTAGAGGGCCCTTCCTGTCCATCTTCAGAGTCCTGCGCTTCACCATTGAAGAAGCATCAGCACTCGAAGCCAGACCTGCGCCTCCGTGGGAATCAGGTGAGCGTTATAGAACGCAAAGCCTACCCACAATTTCCCACCCGGGCGCTATGGAGACTTCCGAGACTGACCAGCTGGCCCAGCTTTTGGGGGAATTACGGGCAGAGGTGCACTCAGCCCGCCAGGAGACTAACGCTCTCAAAAGGGAACTGATCTTATCCAAGGAAAGAACAGATGACCTAGCCAAAAGGTTATTACAGGCCCAGGCAGGGCACACTCCTTTACCTAATTCCGGAGACATTTCCACATCAATGGGTTTGAGTAACCCGGTACAAATTAATCTACCTGGACACATGCCTTTGGCCCCGCCTGAACATTTTGCGGGGGATCCCAAGAAATATGCTGTCTTTATGAACCAATGTCGTTTACACTTTCTATGCAGACCCGGAGCCTTCCCTAATGACCAGACCAAGGTAGTCTTTATACTATCTTACCTCAGTGGCAGTGCTGCCGATTGGTCTATTCCATTGGTAAATCAGGATGATCCCATTCTCCAGAATTTTCAGGGCTTCCAGGCCAGCATGGAAAGATTGTTCGCTCGACACTCTCCAGGACAGGCTCTTGATAACGAACTGCTATCCTTACGACAAGGTAATCAGGATCTTCTGCCCTACATAGCCACCTTTAACAGACTGGTTGTGGAAACTGTATGGCCGGATAGCAAAAGGATCACATTGTTTCATCGAGGCCTGCGCGGAGAGCTTAAGGATGTTCTAGCTCAGATAGTAAACCCACACCAGGTCTGCGCAGACTACATTGACTTGGTGGTTCAACTTGATCACAGACTTCAAAATAGAAAAGCAGATCGGTTCAAGTATGAAAACCGAGCCCCGATCAAAACCCACGCTAACTCCAAGAGTACCGACGTATCTGAACCTAACCAAATCGGTGGTGTTAAAGGACCATTAACGCAGAAAGAACGAGAGAGAAGGCGGCAAATGCAACTTTGTCTGTATTGCGGGACTTCCGGTCACTTTCTTCAAAATTGTCCAGTTAAACCGCTTAAGAAGGTGGTTGGAGCTACTGATAACGAATTAGTGACACCTGATTCGGGAAACGACCTAGCCCGGCAAGCGTAGGGGTCCGCTTGCCGAGCTTGAAAACTAACTCTTTGACCCCGCATTTTGTCATGCCAATGGTGCTCGTGGACCCAAAACAGCCTCAGCAGTTGCATGCTATAAAAGCATACATCGACAGTGGAGCTATTGGAAATTACATAGACCGTGAATTGGCTTCCAGGATTAAGCTTCCTCTCCGCCCGAAAGTAACCCAAGATGTCATTACTACAGTAGATGGAACCGAAATAGCCTCAGGGCCTGTAACGCATTCCACTGTTGAAGTGACACTGGTGGGTCAGGATGGACATCGGGAAGCAATCGTGTTTGATGTGATCAAGGCCCCACAATTTCAAGTAATTCTTGGAATTCCTTGGTTAGAAACACATAATCCCAGAATTGACTGGCGAGCAAAGAAGATAAGTTTTCCTGATTGTGAACCAACTTGTTATCCAAGAAATCCAGCTATGGGTCTAGCCTCAGCAACTTCCACCCGTGTACAGCTACCGTCCGAATACCAAGAATTCCAAGACGTTTTTCAGAAAGAACAGGCTAACACGTTACCTCCCCATCGGTCTTATGATTGCCAAATCGATCTGGTACCCAATGCTCAACTACCTTGTAGTAGGATTTATGCTCTTACGGAACCTGAGAACCTGCATTTGTGTCAGTATTTAGATCAGTACCTAGCCAATGGTTTTATTCGCCCGTCCAAGTCTCCTGTCTCTTCAGCTCTGTTCTTTGTGCTGAAAAAAGAAGGCAACTTTAGAACGTGTAT
This sequence comes from Ambystoma mexicanum, assembly GCF_040938575.1. NCBI lineage: Eukaryota > Metazoa > Chordata > Amphibia > Caudata > Ambystomatidae > Ambystoma > Ambystoma mexicanum. The sequence goes on along the minus strand of NC_090931.1, from coordinate 1,313,957,726 downwards.
AGACTATCGCGCCCTAAATCAAATAACGATTAAGAATCGTTATCCTCTGCCCTTGATCCCTGAACTTATCGACCAGATGAAAGATGCTTGCGTGTACACCAAGTTAGATCTCCGAGGAGCTTATCATCTGGTGCGCATAAAAGAAGGCGACGAATGGAAGACTGCATTCCGCACCAAGTTTGGGCTCTTCGAATATCAGGTGATGCCCTTCGGTTTGTGCAATGCACCAGCCGCCTTTCAGTACTTTATGAATGATGTTCTTCGGGAACTTATCGATGTCTGTGTCATTGTTTACATTGACGACATCCTGGTGTACTCTTCTTCAGAATCTGATCACAGAAAACATGTTAGGGCAGTTCTTGAGAAACTGCGCCAGCACAGATTATTTGCAAAACTCGAAAAATGCGTTTTTCATACCACAGAAGTTTAGTTTCTCGGATTCATCCTGACACCTAAAGGAGTCCGAATGGACTCGCGAAAGGTGGACGCCATCCTCAAATGGCCATCTCCAAGCTCGGTGAAGGGAGTTCAGAGCATGCTCGGCTTTGCCAATTTCTATCGAAGATTCATCCCGGAATTTTCCCGAACAGTCCAACCCATCACCGCTCTCCTAAAGAAAAACAAACGCTTCGAATGGACTCTTGAGGCCGAACAAGCCTTCCAGGACCTGAAAACCAAATTCACCTCTGCACCTGTATTGAAGCACCCGCACCCAGATCTCCCGTACATAGTGGAAACCGATGCATCCAGTTCGGCCATGGGAGCTGTCCTGTCGCAAAGAGACCCAAAAACTAACCAACTACACCCAGTGGCCTTTTGGTCCAGAAAATGTTCTCCTCCTGAAATCAACTACGCAATTACCGATAAAGAGTTACTGGCCATCAAATCTGCTTTCAAGGCTTGGCGTCACTACCTTCTCGGGGCAAGACACACCATCACCGTAATTACGGACCACAGAAACTTACAGTATTTAAAAACGGCCAAAGCTCAATCTTCACGACAACTCCGATGGGCTCTATTCTTTGCGGAATTTGCTTTTGTAATTACTGATCGCCCTGGTTGCAAGAATGGAAAAGCGGACGCCTTATCCCGGATTGGCATGGAAGAAACTAATTCGAGCTTAGAACCTGTGCCCATCATACCTGAGCAAAGAATCTTAGGCTTATCTTCATTGCAAACTATTGAGGATATCCAAACGCAAGTAAAACAACATCTAGACTCTTCAACCTTACTGGAATGGAGTCAAAAGGGTCCTCATTACACCGTTAAGGATGACTTACCCTACTTCCAGGAGCGGTTGTTTCTGCCAAGTAAAGAATTGCAAGAACTTGTTATTGCCCATCATCATGAATCTTTAATGGAAGGACACCCTGGTATCGCTAAAACGGAGGAAAAAATCAAACGCCACTTCTGGTGGCCTTCTTGGAGAAAAGACATAAAGTCTTTTGTACTGTCTTGTGGAATTTGCGCCCAAAACAAGGCTCAAAAGAAAAGGCCAGCCGGCCTACTTCAACCCTTGGATATTCCACCGGCGCCATGGCACACTCTGTCAATGGACTTTATAACAGATCTGCCTCCTTGTGCTGGTTACAGCACAATCCTTGTAATTGTGGACCTATTCTCCAAAATGGCCCACTTTATCCCTTTAAAGGGTTTGCCTTCAGCTTCCACCTTGGCCAAGGAATTCCTGGAGAATATAGTTCGCATACATGGTTTCCCTTTTATATTAGTCTCGGATCGTGGAAGTCAATTTATCTCACATTTTTGGAAGAAGTGTTGCCAACTAGCACAAATAGATGTGCGGTTATCCACCAGCCACCACCCCCAGACCGACAGACAAACCGAGAGAACCAATCAGACTCTCGAGCAATATCTTCGGTGCATGTTACACCAATCCGAGTTAAATTGGAAAGACATCCTTTGGATCGCAGAATATGCATACAACAATTCAGTGCATTCTGGAACCGGACAAATCCCCTTTTATACTTTGTATGGTCACCATCCTCGGACCTCTGACCTAGATCCACCTCTGACCCTGGAAATGCCCGCAGTAAATCATCTGCATTCCACAATAACCCGAGCCTTCAAAGAAGCTGCAACTCATTTACAGCAAGCCAAGAAAAAGTATAAAGAAAACGCTGATTTGCACCGAAGTAAAACTCCTCCTTACCAAGTAGGAGACCAGGTATGGCTAGCAACTAAACATTTACCCCTCAAGGGCCCGCGAACCTTCAATCCCAGATTCATAGGACCTTATCCCATCAAAGCTATAATCAACCCAGTGGCCTTTAAACTGTATCTACCGTCCAACATGCGTATTCATCCAGTTTTTCATGCATCACTTTTGAAGCCAGTACAACCAGGAACCCGATTGTCCAAGCCTCCAGATCCAGTTCAAATTGAAGGGGAATTAGAATTCGAAGTTAAAGACATTTTAGACTCCGAGGTGGTAAAGTCGAAACTCTTCTATCTTGTTGACTGGAAGGGATATGGACCTCAGGAGAGATTGTGGGAGCCTAGTAAGCATGTCCACGCACCTCGATTAGTACAAAGGTTTCACCGGAGATTTCCGAACAAGCCCAAACCCCGGAGGGAAGAACCTTGGGAGGGGCCTTGAGGGGGGGTACTGTCATGATGTCTACCTCCATGGAGCCAGGTCCGACCCAGCGACCCCAGAGGCAGGCATCATTTTCCCCAGGGGAGTGCCAGCGGGCCCAAGCTGGGGCCCTTTGGACGCAGTCCTGGCGCCTTAGGCGCCAGGCTCATGTTGGACCTCTGTCCTGGTGCCTTAGGCGCCAGGCTCATAAAGCTAGACATGTGTTCAAGTGTTTTAATGTGCACTTACCTGATGCAGACTATACTGCCACATCCAGGCCCTCTTGAGGCCTGAATGGAACTACTTTACCTGTGGGACTACTTTCCACCCGGGTGTGGTCGGGGAAGGATACATACCTGATCGGAGGAAGGATACACACTTGGTACTTCTTCCAAAGCTATTTAAACCACACCCGATCAGCAACTCACGCTTCGCGTTGTTCTGCTCCTCGCAGCTGGACGCTCACCGTGTCAGCTCCTGCATCTGGACTTCAGCCACGCCTGTCAGCATCCTGGGTCACCTGCAAAGGGAGACGAGACCTTACCAGCTAAATCTGCACCACGGAGACATCACCGACGATCCTGAAAGGGAAGACATTATTTTTAGAAGCATTTCGTTACGATCGCTGCAGCGCTGCATTTCACTCACCTTTCCTGGGTTCCTCCATCTTCAGCAGCGATCATCCGGATACACAGCCACTTCCCAGAGCCTAGAGAAAAAGACAAGAATAAGAGGTGAGAGAAGGAAGGGAATAAGACTTACCTGTTGGGTCATTCCCATTTCATTTCGGGTCTTGCCGCTTCCAGGCATTTTCCGGACCCCGGCCCCTATGGGGAAAAATGACAGACATTGAATGAGCATATGCAAAGACAGTTCCCGAGCGCTCATCCAGAACTAACCTGCCATTTACTGGAACTGGAACTGCACGTTTCACTTCGGGTCGGTGCCATATCTCCGGCATTCCGAATCCCGGCCCCTAAGGGGAAAAAAGACATAAGCATTAGCGCTTGCTGCAAAAAGACAATGAACATTATTATTAAGCTTGGACTTTTGAACTTGCAACAGAACTTTTACAGAGCCTTACCTGAATAGTCAAGCTTACCTGAACTCCCATCAATCCTCAATCCAGTGAAGTAACTGGGTTTCAACGCGCCCCTGCATCAGAAGCAGGATGGAGAGCTCATCCTTCCTGACCCTAAGGTGCGACTTCACGGGGAATCGTGGAAGTGTATCGTGGAGGGTTGGAAGAGTGGGAGGCTTGAGCATAACTCAGTCAGTAGGTAATACTCCCTTTTCACGCACAGGGGAATATTCCTGCGAGCCGGAGAAGCCAGAGTAGAGGGCCCTTCCTGTCCATCTTCAGAGTCCTGCGCTTCACCATTGAAGAAGCTTCAGCACTCGAAGCCAGACCTGCGCCTCCGTGGGAATCAGGTGAGCGTTACAATAATTTAGGACACTGTCCTACTAGTGATGAACATTTAACCTATTCCTTTCAGCCTATATGGCATAGTTTTGTTGAGCCTAAAAGCTAACTATCAATTGTCACCCTTAGGTTTTCTTCTGGCTTCCTCTCACATGGGTCAAAAGCGATTTTAAGATTACTTACAAGTTAGATTGCATGAGGAGACTGTGAGCTGACTTTTGTAAACCAGAGGGGCCTACGCTATGGGAAGGGAACCCTGAGAGGCCAGGCGAAAAGGTGAACTTTGAGAAGCTCGGGGAAGGGAAATTCAAAGAGAAACTAGGAACGTTTGTGAACTTGTCTAGTCTGACACAGAGAACATCGAAGGTTTTTTATCTACCTCCAGAGTAAAGGCCATCCCTGTCTATATTTATGAAGAATTGGTAAGCATTGTCAATCCACATGTCACAAAATCAGCTCTTATAATTAATTTACAAACAGTTAATTTAACAGAGAATGAAGGCAGCAGAAAGTTGCCTTTCTAAATCCACTCAATCTCAAAGGGGGCAGAATAATGCAATTTTGTGTATACCGAGGATGAACTGTTAGCCATGAAATATATTGGGAGGATTTAAGTAGGGCGGCAGTCGCAAAATATTTTTAGTAAATTGTTACCAAAGGTTCCCTTATTCAACTATCGAAAATCTCGTCGCAGTATAGCAGAAGATAGTTGGCTAGGTCGCGTCTAAACCCTTTTTTGTGAAGACCAACAGTAGTCTTAACTACAAGAATGAAGGGATCAGAGGGTGAGTGTTGGTGGTCGATGCAATGGTTTTTACAGTACTGGAGGGTGAGGAGATTTTGGCCTCACAAAGATTGGATGAAGCTCTAGGTTCCGATTGCTTACCGTGTGTATTGTTCAAGACTGAACACAGCATTTGAGTCCCCTTTCTGCTTAAATTACGTAACAAGATTATCTTTATGCAGCTGCCACCTTAGCTGGCAGGGTGCCATAAGTGATTCAAAGGGAGATCTGGATTTTCTTTCAAATTACTGCTCAATCTCCCTTTTGAATTCAATGTCCAAAGTACATAGTAAAGCTGTCCTTAAACATTTGGAAAATTGGTTTGAGCTTAATGAGCTTCTGTCATACGGGATATTCACAGTAGAACAGGTCTCTAGGCTTTTACTGGTAAAAAATAATCCAGGATCGATCTAGGGACTGCCCCTGTGACCTGTGATTCTAAAACCACCATCTTTGGAAGGTCTTTCTCCCTCCAAAAGGGGCTTCAACGGGGCTGGGAGCAACGCAGTGCTCATCCCAGCATCACCAGAAGCCCTCCTTCCATTTTCCTGTGGCTGCCTGGAGAGGTCAGGAGGCCTAAAAGAAGCATCCAGGATCGATCTAGGGACTGCCCCTGTGAGCTCTAACAAAGTTACTTCTGTGTTACTTTGTGTATATAAGCACTATCCTTTGGGCGTCCATTCGCCTGGGCGTTGTGACGAATCCCAGGATGTCGTCCCTGCTTCCGAAGGGGGAGCCCCTACCAATGAGGCCAGGGTGGTGAGGTTGCTACCCGATAGTCCCCCTGGGGTTGGTACTTGGCGTGTGGATCTCATGGGAGGGGGAAACTCCCTTTGAGACCACTGACGACCATATTGGGAAAACGTGGTAACCCCACCAATCACCTCCTAGACCCCTTCCCTACCATAACACCAACTTTCCTCTACCACCTCCTGGTCCCTCTCCACCCTCATATACCATGTACTTTTGTAGCACAGAAAAAGTAGAGAACTCTGAGATGATGAAGATCTCTTGCGAGTTACAACATCATGCCTCACTCAGTACTGTGCTAAGGAGGAGGCGCGTAGCAGTACAGAATACTTGAAAAGAGCCCCTTTGTGAATTCTAGTGGTTCTGAAGAGCCGATTGAAAGATGCTGCGTTAAAAGTAAAGAAGTACTTGACGCAGTGTCAAGCTCTCCCTGGAGGAAACGCAACAGCAAGCACAGACCAGGAGTGAAGGCAGAAGATGACTGGGATGCCAAGAACGGAGAGGGAGAGTCGAGGATGTGAAGACCACACTACTGCTTCCTCCTCCACACTATTACTCCCTGCTCCACACTACTACTACTTAGACACCTTCATTTCACTCTGTACCATATGCTTTACAGTCACTTCTTAAACTAACTCTACTAACCACACTAACACTCACACTGCAGTACCACCTTCGCCCACTAGCTAATTCCTCACCTTCTCCAGAACGCCCCTCCACACTCTGCTGCTTCTTCCTCCTGCCTGCTGGTCTCTTGGTCTTCTTCCGCTGACCTCAACCGATTAACCTACAGTTTCTACTTCCTGTGGTTTCCTTTGCTCTCCTTTCCCCTGCCTGGATTGATTCTTTATCGCTGGCCAATCTGACCCTGTGTTCCCCGCCTGGGATCTGTTGTGTTGAGCAATCGTTACAAGTAGTGGGCTAAGCCCCGCCCAATTCCTCAGAAGGCTGAATGTTCAAGTTCATGTCAGGGGGCGTTGTACCTTGTGCTCCAAAGGTATGTACCCTTGTTGAGGGCGGTTGTTACCGCTGTATTAGTCCTTTGTGGTCTCGGGAGTTGTTGGAGGCAGTGCATGCGCACAGCGGTTATATGGCAGCATCGCACGGCTTCCCTGTCTGTCAAATACTAGCAGCGCTGCAGTTCTTCTCGCTCTCCGCTGGTCTCTTTCTCTGCCACCGGTGGATCGCAGAATCCTGGGAAGCTGGTTACTGGTGTTCGGGGTCCCTGTCTTCTGGAAGTTTGCATGTGTCGCTGAATTAGTACTGCTCTGCCTTGGATGCTTCTTGCTGAATCTCATTGAAGTGGGAAGTCGCCAGGATATGATATGCTATTTTATTTATAGTGCGCCTATATACAAGTGTTTCAAGGTGCAACAAGGCAAGGGAGGGGAACAAGGGGATCAAGACAACGATCTTAATAAGCCCAGTGACATTGAGATTGCACAAGTGCAGGGCAGAGGGGAGGAGGAGCAAGCGCAAGACATAGGATCAAACATCGAAAACAAGAAGTACGGCCAGCAGCTGGCAGTGCAGGGTTAATTTGGAAAAACAAGAGATAGATAAGTGAAAGTAGGCGGGGGGGGGGTTGTAGGCTTGCTGATATAGCCCCAAGTGCAGGGTTGCCAGGGGGAGGGAAGGAGCCTGGGCCCGTGGCTCAGAGGGTGGCCAGGTAACCAGTGTATTATCAGACAGGAGATCAGCATGGTAGCGGAAGAGAGAAGGCAGAAGCAAAGAGGAAAGTCTTGAGCTGCTTCCGGAACCGGAGATGGTTCTACTCAAGTTTCAGAGAGGCAGGAAGGCTGTTCCAGAGGGAGGCACCAGCCGAAGTGAGAGATCTGTCCCCAACTCGTTGCTTGGAAAAACAACTGACCCTTGGAGTTGGAGAAGCAAAGTGCTCGAGTAGGAAGATACTTCAGGAGAGAAAGCTGGAGATATTTTGGTCCCAGGCCCTAGAAGGCTTTGTGAACAATGCACATGGTCTTGAGCTTGATCTATGCAGCCACTGGGAGCCAATTGAGAGATTTCAGTGCTGGAGAGATATGATCCCTGGGCTTGAGGCCAAGGACAAGTCTTGCAGTCCCGTTCTGGATGAGTTGCAGAGGACAGAGAGGAGAGGCAGGCAGATTTAAAAAGAGGCTGTTACATTAGTCAAGCCTAGAGAGAACCAGTGCTCTTGATGCAGTGACCATCTGGGGGAAGGAGAGGAAAGGAAGAAACAAGAACATAAGTACAAAGGTGTAACGATCATGAGATTCCCGTAGAGGCGCCGGTCTTGACTGGGCGTATACCGTACCTTCAAAGGTGATGTGTAACACACGGCTGGCTCTTTGGGCTGGACCTCTGTGCACTGTATGTCTGACTCGAAGGGTAAGATGTCTGCAGATAGAAAATATGGGATTAAGGAACTGGGTTATTGAATGTCTCTCTCTTCTTCCCTTTCTCTTCTCCTGTAGAACCCCAAAGGTTAACGCTCTCACCTTAGGTAAGTGAACGCCGTGCTCTCCATCTGCCTCGGGGCAGGGTGCTGTAACCAGTTTCTTCACTGGATAAGGGGAGCAGGCCTCTTGACTTCAGAGGACTGTCCGTCGTTTACTGCACGAACGGTAAGTTTCGAGTAATTCTAATGTCTTTAAAGTCTTTAGTAATGATGTTTCTTGTTTTGCAGGGTTCCGGCGATGGCGGATGACGGGCTGAAGTGAGTTGAAGATGGAGCCCGTGTGATGAATAGAAGCGCCTGGAAGCACGTAAGTAAGCGCTTGTTGCCTGCTTCACGATGCGCTCTAACTGTCTTTTTATTTTGCAGGTACAAGTTCGGAGCGGCTGCAGGGTGCCGGAATACCCAGTGGGTTAGATGTGGAAAGGAGTAATGGCACGTGAGTATTAAAGTTCCCCAATGTCTTTAAACGCACCTTGTTTTGTCTTTCAGATGCGGGATGCAGCGCCGAAGGCCTCCGGAGCGTGTGAAGAGTAGGTAAGCTTTTGTCTTTCAGATGCCGGAATGCAGTGTGAAGACCTCCGGAGCGCACGAAGAGTAGGTAAGCCTTTGTCTTTCAGATGCCGGAATGCAGCGCGAGGCGTTGGTGACAGCCGATGGACCAGGTAAGTGAAGAGCTGTCACTGAAGACCGTAATGCTAACCTGTTCTTTCTTGTCTTTATAGGTGTTGCTGAAGACTGGATTCAGGATGGTAAGCTTTTTTCCTTAGGCCCAGGATCAGATGCAGAAGACACGATGAGCGTTCTGCTGCAGAGGATGCAGAATAACGCAAAGCAAGATTCATCCATCGGGTGTGGTTTAAATAGCCTCCTGTAGTGCTTAGGTGTCTCCTTCCACAGCCACGCCTAGGTAAGAAAAGAGTTCCTGCTTTCCAGAAGAGTTCCAGTGTTCTGAATCTAGGGAGTGGCTCCTGCCCCACCCAACAGGAAAAGTAGTTCCAAACAGAAGAGGATCAGAGGCTCAACTGGCAGGCAAGTAAGCAGCATGGTCTGCTGCAGGTAAGTCCACCCAAGCATTATGAGCCCGGCGCTTCCAGCGCTGGGACGGGGCATATTTATGAGCCTGGTGCCACTGGCGCCAGGACTGGGTCCAAAAGGTCCCAATTGGGACTAGTTGGCACTCGGAACCTGGGTTATGGATCTGCTTCCAAGGGAGTTGGGAAAACCCTGACCTTTTGGAAGCTGAGATCATGACAAAAGGGGTATGGCATGAAACAAATGTGGACGGCGCAGTACGAAACTGGCTCATTGGGGGTGGGGCCTCTCAACTGCCACTGCTCATTTCAGGGGTAGGACTGGCTATGGATTACCTCCATCTTCAGTCAGTCAAATCCTTTCCCCACTTGACAAGTCCAGAGTACTTGCCCTGTCACACAACGTCATTGTTAACAAAGGATTGTCAGGACTCACCCCACAATATCATTCAGTGGGAACATCCTAGCTGTGGATCTCTTCAAAGCTTTGCCGAAACTTCACCTACTTGTCAAAGAGTGAGCTCCCTAAACCTCTCCCCATCATGCCTACCCAAAGCCACCAATCCCTGCAGTGCCATGTCATTTTGTATATTTGTATCGTACTCCTTTGTAAGTGACCTGTAACCTGTTTATCTTTTTGCCCCACTTTATTCACACACCCCCATAAACCTGATCACCACTTGTTCTCCTCTTTGTGCCAATGTACAGGCACCCTACAGGGGACTGGCTCTGCCATCTGTAAATGTGTTAAGTACTGCAATCAACCTTTACTGGAAGGCATTTACTCCTAGAGACTCCTCCCGTGGACTTAATACCTGTTTTTATCTCTTACACAGAGAGTGGTACTTTGAACACTAGATTCTCAACACCTATTGAGGGCTGGGTATGTAACCCATGAAATAATCTCCTTCTGTTGCATTACTGGTGCTCTGTTAGACACAGAGATGGGCATGAATACATATGGAATAATAGAAGGGTAGGTATCAACCACAGGGGTATTTTCCACAAAGGGGTTCCAAGTGACAACTCCTAGAAGAAAGCACGACTTGAGTGCTCTGTGATGTCACTCTGAACCCCGAAATGCACCCAGTAGTTGTGAATCTTTTCCAAACCCTTTGCTCTCCCTTATGCATCGAAATTGCAGTAGGTATAGCATGGAGGGATTGGAGACTATTGTTACAGGATCTAGGAAACTGACCCTGTCAAGAGGAAATGAGAACCCCACAACCTGGTATGGGAGGCCTGCCAGGGACGTTATCAGAGCCAGACCTGGGCGGTGGCCAAGATGGGAGGGCCTCATACTCTGTTTCATCATTGTGGCTAGCTGTATGAAAAAACTGCCACCTTTTCTTGCACCATACCATTTATGCACAATGCTGGGCAGTTTCTTTCTGTTTAACCCAAAATGCCTTGCTGTAGAGAGCAAAGCAAGCAAACCAACTGGGATATAGCCAGTGATGAACTACAGGACAGCAGAGCAATCTGCACATCAAACTGGCACTACAGACACTCTACTGAACACAGACTGCAACCTGGATCATACTTTCAGTGGGACTGCGGAAGGGTCTGCAAATTAACCGGACATGACACTGGCTGCAAACCTCAAAGTACATTAAATGGAGACCACAGAATAGCCCATGCTTCAAACTGGTAATCTGAACACACGGTTAATCCTGACACAAACACTGGAATTGACTGTACATTCAGCGGGCTGCCATAAGGAAGCGCTGGTCGACCCGCACACGAAAAAGGGGAGAGGCTTTAAAGCCTTCTATATATTCTTGTACACCTGTAACCCAGCCACTGGAGAGCAGAAAGCCAGTGGTTGCCCAGGTGAACCAGCTGAGGGAGAGAGCCAACGGCAGGGGGTGAAAAAGGGGCACAGGAAACAGCAGTGTGGGTTGTTTAGGTGAGGCCAAGGGAGTAGGAGGACCAACAGACCAAGTGGAGGCAGGACGGTGCAGAGGAGTTTCAAGGAGGATTACTGAGGGTGTGGAAGGTGAGGGTGCTTGTTTTATGGGGCATGGGTGGAACGTAGTTTATTAGTAGAGGCAAGAGAAGTAGAGTGCAGAGGGAGCTTCAAGGGGGATTGCTGAGCGTGTGGAAGGTGAGGTATTGATGGGTGGGAGAAAGTGGTACTTGGGTGTGAGTGTGTGTGCAAAGTGAGAGAGAATAGCAGAGGAAGAGTAGGGTGTGAATGGAAAGGTGACTGGGGGAGAGAAAAGAGGGTGCTTGTTTTAACAAGATGTGGGTAGAGTAGGGTATTAGGAGAGGGAAGAGTTGAGAGGGAAGAGAAGTAGAGAGTGGATACTTATAGAGGGGTGAGTAGTGTGAGTAAGGGAGAGTAGTGGAGAAGGAAGAGAAGTAGTGCAAAGAGGGGAAAGTCATACTAGAGAGGTGCAGAGTAGGTGTAAGAACATTGGAGGGATAGTGGGTGCGAGCGATGGAGAGTGGGAGGAAGGAAAGGGAGGAGAGTAGAAGCAAGGGAGAGAAAGAATAGAACATATCTAGTTGTATCTTGTTGTGGCAGTCTTTTCCACACATTTATTGCTGTATTTATTTATGGAGGCAAGCCACCCATGCGCCACTACCACTTCCCACCCCGACTCCATCCCCCATACAGTCAAGAATATGTTTTTAATCCCTAACCCGCCTTCCTAAAAAGTGCTGTGAAAAATACAGCAATACAGCTGTTCACCAAATGCTGTGAAATGGCTGGAACAAGGTGGGCAAGTACCGAATAGAACATCAGGGCAAAGAATACAAGAGCATGCAAGGAAAGGACCAAGGGAACATTGGGTGTTGTGAAGGCATCATGAAGAAGGACACAGACAACAGATTCAGAATTAAAAAAAACACTTTTATTAACTTAAATGTCAAGATGGAAAAATACCTAACCTGCCCTTTGCTAAGGTAGGATTGGATTTCCCTACCTAAATAAAACTAAGGAAAGTCTGAGTCAAAGAGTTCAACTGAAGAAACTGTCTGTGTCCAAATCCAATATTTGCCCTCACAGCTTATCTATACAATGTGTAGCGATGACAGCGACCAGAAGAAATAGTGTCCAACATAAACTTCTGAGCCTCTTCCAGCTCACAACTTCCTTTCAGCTCCCCTCCCCAAGTATAAAACAGTTCCAGCAAAAGTCTGTTACCTCTTTTGAGTTCGGAATAATGTAGTTTTAACCAGCGCTTGGGGTTCCCTTCACCAAGCTCCAAATAAAACAAATCCAAGCACCCATGAATTTTGAGACTTTTTCCTCAAGTCAATAAATGATTCAAGTCTTAGGGCTCCCGTCCCCAAGAATTAAGTTCAACAGCACAAAAAGTAGAAATGGTTCCAGCCTCAGGGTTCCCTTCACCAAGACTTTTGTCTTTGTGAAGGTCTTTGCCACTCGTGGGCCTTCTCTTTATGGTTGGTGGTTCGTGTATACATTGTAATTATATTCAAAAGCAACTTCAAATTCTTGCTTCAAATGTAATTCTCTTTGATGTGAAGTTTTTGGCTACACTTGGATTTTAAATTTAACTTGGAGTTCAACAGGTAATAGTTTCACTTGCTTTTAATGTTCTGTTTTACTTCTGAATTTAATATGTAATAGATTTGCTCTTTGGTAAAGGTTTCACTCAGTTCGGCATTCAATATGTGTTAAATTGTACTAGTTAAGGTTTCGTTCAGTTTAGTTTAATAGGCACGGGTTGCGTTCAAAACACCTTCCCTTTTTAAACCCTGGTGTAAGTTTCCACTTAGTTCAATGTTCAATAGGCGCGGGTTACACTCAAAACACGTTTGATATTCAGCTCGCTGTGTAATACTTCTTTAATAATGTTCAAATTAAATGGACAATGCTCTGAGACTTTTCAAAAAAACGTGTTTCCTCCCACATTCGACTATTCTGAAACAAAGTATTCCGCTAGGAAAGTTCAAACACTCACATACCGGGTTTCTCCTTTGCTGGAAACTCACCGGTTGTGTTTAAGGGTCTCCCAACAGCGCGTATTGCTCTTCCCTCTGCTTTTCATATCAGTGTTCCAATTCCTGCCCCTCAGGCACTCCTGTGCCACCTTCTGAACACAGGAACAAGCATTTTCAATTCTATACCTCTCCACACTGCTCATTTCCCAACGTTTGATCTGTTCCACAGAGCCCCAGCTCCCATGCCATGCTTCCATAGGCCTTCTCCCTCTGCAGACATCAGCGTCTCGGCATGCCTCTTCACCACGGTTCCCTCCTGCTTCTTTTGGCCTCTCTGCTGCTTCAACTCCACCTCCACTTGTACCTTCACCCTCTCTCCTTGAATTGGGCTCCTTTTATACACCTGCAGACCTTTGACAGAATGCAGGTGCGAATGTTCAATTAGCCCTGCCTGACCACAGTTAAAGGGACATGCCTGACCCTGACAATTCTCAGCGGGAATCCTCATCGTCCCAGTACCAGAGTGGTAAAAGAGCATAGTCTTCATTGCTCTTGGTTGCTTATTCCTCGTCCCAGTACTGTCGATTGTCTTATGGCAAGGAATGAGGTGAACTGACTCACAATAAACCATGAAGGTTGGGCAGGGGTTGGGTTTATTGTCAATAGGGAAAGGGGGCTACCATGACTCGCCCAAGGGCACACCCTCCCACTCCCTAAGGACCGTCCACCCAGGTGATCCTCCCTCGCTTGTACACCCCGAAGGTCAGGATCCAAAAGTGATGGCCTTTCCCTGCCCACCTGTGTAAAGGACCCAGGGGGACTAGGAGTGAGAATACCTTCATGTTTCTCACAGTGTTTGGAAGGCACCTATATTATTGTTGGACTTAGGCTAGGAGTCACCTAGATTTTTCCCAGAGGGAGAAAGGCTGTTTGCCCTTAGGCCATCACAACCAGCCAGACAGTTGATATGCATTAGGGAGTTACCATTCTCTACTGACCATTCTGGGCTAGAGTGGGAACCGCCCTGGGGAGACCTGAGAGAGAGGGATGGCTCTAAGTGAGCCCCTTCTCAAAATATGAGTTGCTTTATTCTTGAGGCCATCTGTGATGAGAAATACCAAATGCCTTGTTAAGAGTTTGTCGGTGTCTGAACAAATAGCAGTAAAGTCGTAATAATTCCATTACGGTCACTTTACTGCAATTCCCCTCGCCTCCGAATTCCAAGTGGAGATAATGCCCCCAGCACTTGGTGGAGATTTCACCATTAATTTAACATATCATAACATAAACATAACCTAACAGGCGTATTTGTAAAGCGTACGTTCACCCGCAAAGGGGCATCTTGGCGCTAATAACAGATGTTTATTGTAACCCAACTTAATGGTACTCATTTTATCGACCTCAGAAGGATGAAGGGCTGAGTGGACTTGCCAGGATTCAAACCTGTGACCATGAGGTCAAACACAGGCCCTTGTAGTGGATGCATTAGTCCACTGAGCCACAGAACCGACCAATTTACCATGACAAATGTGAGGATTTACCACAGGCAGAATCCTTGAAATCCCCTTTGAAGTCCTATGTACTCGAGAAATGGGGATCAACACTGCGATTCTTCCAATTGTAATCCGGTGTATTTACTCTGATTGCGAGTGACAGAAGCCATACATTATTATGGCCGTATTTCCACAGTAAATGCAGCCAGACTTGCAATGAGGCCCAGGTCCCCTCTCCCTGCAGCATCCATAAAGAAATACCTGGCAGAAAGAAAAGCAGTTTTCCCCTCGTGTGACATCATAGCAGTTGGATTTGACTTCCATAATACTATGCTATGATATCCCAGCACTAGAATACAACATGGCAATGGTTGATAACGGCCTTCTTTGGAATCCATGCACAATGTGCCTGTTAATAATCAAGCTGGAAGTCCACTTTACTTCTCAACCTCAGCATGTCGTGCCTGCCTAAAGGCAAGCTACAGTCACATTTATAGAGACTTTCATACACATGACGTTTATACCCACCAAACCAACATTTGTATCAGTATCTCCCCAACACTTGCATGAACCTATCATCGCTGAGTGATTCCACCTGCATTCTTTACATCGCAATTCTAGAGTGGCACCAATGCCAGCGATAAGTACAGTTCATATGTAATTCACATGATCTGTTACAAAGTCGCTGAGCTTGTGTTGAGAGAAAAGCAACAGTACCGGCACGGGAGGGACACTTGAGTGCAGCTGCCCTTGAAGATAGAGTTGTATAGTGTCTAAGCTAAATATAAATAGAAGGAGCGCTGTCAACCACCCGCCCCCATGTTTCCTGGCTAATCAGTGGTTGTGTGCATAATGATACACTGCAGAGGTAGTCCTTGCCTACAACTGTAGCAATGTTCTAACAAGTGAGAGTGTTGGTGCAATAACTCTGATCCTTGTGTATAATATATAGCAATTCATGTACTCTCTGCTGGGAATTTTGTCCAGGGTGGGTGAGGGAAGCATTTTTTCTTTCCGGCGTGCATACCTATAAGGCCTACATTGCTTGTTGGGTCTAATGCATTCCACTCTGATAAAACTAGATATTTCTCCTCCTAAGAGGATCCTGCTCATGCTGTCCGGGCAAAGGGCGGCATCTGCAGCTTTCCAGTGCATTGTATTTCTAGATGTTAGCTCTATGGTAGGTACATCGAAGCTCCAAATGCATTTAGTACATCCTTGAAGCCTAGCTCCAATGATATCCAATGCAGATCAGACACTCTGTATGTCCAAGCCCTCTTGAAACCTTCATCTCATTAAAATGTGTGCATACATAGACTCTGGCATTATACTTTAGAAGATGGGGGAATGCGTCCATCAGTAAATACAATTTACTCACCACAAGTGAGCCTTGCGCTGGAGGTCCTTGGTCCGCTCCTCCATTGGATGAATCTGCTTACTAAGCAGTCTAATATTTCTTCAGGGTGAGCAGAAGCAAAAGGAGTGAGTTGCGCATCTTACACTCTGAGGTAAACGTGTATTAACTCATACACACATACAATTAGAACCGCCTTTCCAAACCCTAGAACCTTTTCCTTATCATTAAAGCACCTGTTAACTGCTTTAAAGACTAATACGCGTTGTGATTTGTGCACCCATATCAAGCACATTTTAAGTATATATTTAACCAGCCCCTTGGGAATTCTGTGATTGTTTAAAGCACACCGCCACAGAACTCTGGCCTAGTGGCATCGCAATCCTGTTTTTTCATTATCCCAAATCATCCTCCTTGTATTGGTTGGCCAGTCACGTGGAGGCAGGATCAGTGCTCCTTTAGCTTATCCCATATGTTATATTATGTTCTGCTAAAAAGCTTTTATGCTGTCCCGATCTCCACCATAGCAGTCTTACGCACCCGAGGCTTGTCCCTGTAGTGGCGTACTATGCCTCCGCCTAGGGCAAAGAAGACTATGGTCTTTGATGGAAAGGGAACTGGGAACCAAGGTGAAGACGGTAAGAGTAACAGGAACAGGGTTGAAACTAGACAAACAAATGGAACATTACAGGGGAAACCTGCTCATGATGCCTAGCAATTCTCTGTTGCAGCAGTTTTTAGTACAGTGATTTTGCAGTATTAGGCATTGATGAACACAATTTGTGCTAAAACCTGCTCTTGGAATGTGTTGAATTGTCCACCAGAATAAAAAGATATTCTGGGGGTTGCTAACCAAGTGCAGGGTTCAAAATGTAGCTCATGCTTGTAGCCTAGAAGAGCCTGGTTAGCTTGACAGTAAAAGCTACCAGGAGCTACTGTTGATGCCCCAGGCCTATTAATACATACACCTATTTGAATAGGACTTTGTGCATGTGGCACAATCTAAAAGTAAACATTAGGACACAGCTATACACCATTTAAAGTATAAGGGGTAATAAATAATGGACAGAATTATATGTTTCCATCTTATGTGGAAGTTAAGTTTACAAATGCTATGTATTAGATCCTCTTTTCCCAGTGGTAGCTCATAGTCACTGGTTAATGCTGGATACCCAGGATTGCTTGTCTTTAAATAAAGTTAAGTAATGCCAATGTCCGTGCACTTTATAAAACCATACACACAGACATTTCTTAAAGAAAATAAATAAATTGAAAAAAAACATTTTCAATGGCATTAAGGTTACAGTTTATGCAGGCAAGTGTATGGGTATAAAAACCTTACAGAATCAATACACTTTAGAAAACCATACTCTGAAATGTGGTGAAATTCCCATGTTCATCTGCTTCTGGAATCCTCAGGAACGTATTGCTTGTGGTATGATATTACGTTATTTGCAACAAATGATTACAACGGATATCCGGAGTCTTTTACATGGACAGCATGTGTACTATTAGAAATGTGATCCATTCTTTCATTAGTTATCCAATAGTGACTTGCACTCAATCTCAGAGCAGCAATGACATGGCATATGTCATCAGACATTGCATCTGACATATCAGCTTTGACGACTTCTCGATCAATATTGCAGTTCAACACTTATTTACATGTCAATTTACAAGCCCGTCTTGTTTTTTTTGTTGTCATTAATGTTTTCATCTTGTAGCTCTTGTACAAGCCATAGAGGCTGGTGAATTTAGTTTTTTATTTGAAGGGCATAAACATTTCCTACGAATCTAATGGAGCAGATGAGCTTAGCAAGACAGTCCCAATTCAGTAGAGGCTCTGGGGTCGGGGTGATGCTCTCCTCCTTTGATACATTTTTTAAATGATGAGGGGCTCGGGGGGTGAACATTGGGTAAAAAGCCATACAATTTGTTTTTGTAGAATGACCTACAGTATTTACCCACACATTTTCATCGTGCCTTTGCACGCAATATACACCAGTATTCTGCCAGTGTAGGAAGACATTTCATGTTGACGATGTTCAATAATGCCAGTATTGACACTGTAAGAAGACCAGTTCATGCTATTTTTTACAACATATGCCAGTATTTCCACATAAAGACATTCCTGTTTGTTTTGCCCGTAATGCCAGTCATGGAGCTGAAGGAAAGCATGCCCATGTTGGTTGTGCTGAACTATGCCACTTTAACCACCTATGAGCACTCGACTTCGCTTTGCGCCGTGATGTCACTGTAAAAATTAAAGTCTTTGCTATAGCCGTACCTGTACCTGGTAGTATTCCCTGATATGCCATTCCAAAATAAGAACACTCTTGTGTCAGTAAGGCATTAATGTCAGTAATAATAGCATGCCTACTGCAAACAAAATCTTTAATCTGGCGGTGACCATGCAGATAAATATCCCAGCATACAGTCATTCAATTTGACTTTACCTATATTGCTAGTAATAATACCATGCCCCTGCAATTAAACATGTCCATGCTGTGTGTCCCATATAAGTACATTCACCTTGGATAGGCCTGTGCTGCAATCAATATGCCATGCAACTGCAAGACAACATACCCCTGCTGGTGTATACTGCACATCCTCACCCCACTTGGGCCACACCCACTCTTTAGACACAAATACGATCACCCTGCGACCCCACTCCAGATCCTTTCATGCACATACACAACACACTCTTACTCACATTCTCACAGATGCACATTCAGTTAACACTGTCTCTCCCACGTATGCACACTGTGATGACCAATAACCTGGTCTTGTTCAACAAGAGTATTGGCTTGTTTCAGCAGGGGTGGGAGCCTTGGGGAGAAGTCCAGAGCCAGCCCTAAGCTAAGGATGGCAGCTGAGAGTGCCAAGGTTCCTGCTCCCCCTCTTGTGCCAGCATGTTTCTGTGTGGAGCACTGTTATCGCTAGCCTCACATCCAATGTTTGATACTTGACTTTGTCTTTCCATTGATTTCTGAGCTCCAACATCAGAATCGGAAGTGAAGAAAAACCATCAAACAGAAGAGATATCAGAAACATTGCTTGACTGCTGCAGTGATTCGCCTCAGAGAGAGATGTCACCGGGAAATTAAGAAGAAATGCTGCTGCAAGCATACACCATGGGCAACTGTGCTTCACAACAAATAGAGAGGAAAGATGCTTACATAAACTGCAGCACAGAGGAGCTTCAGGCACCTTTTGGCACTGCCGGACAAAGCAGGCAAGCCTGCACACCAACCCAGAGACCCCCTAGACTACTGTGGGTTGAGGAAGGTGAAGGACCCACCCTCCCCTAATAGATCTACTGTGAGACCCCGCGGGACAGGGTCCTTGAACACAAATATGAACACTGGCCTTCCTGGGTCACCATCTCCAGTACCTGGCAAGCAGCACTGGAACGGTGGGCAGGGCTTGGCCAGCTATTTAAGACTTTACACCTTACACCCCCCCCCCCCCCCAGGTTGAGAAGACCGTGCCAGGGAAAGAGATCCAGTCCTTCTAAGAGCAGGGAATATAATCCAGGAACAGTGTGAGAAACCAGAGGTGTCTCACCCACTAGTCCCCGGGGATCTGTCATCCAGGTGACCAGGACACAGCCATCGCTTTTGGATCCAGTTCATGGGGGTGGACCAGTGAGGGAGGATCACCAGTATTACGGGTCTTCGGGGAGTAGGAGTGGGACACAGTATGGTGAGATGGGATAACCCCTTCCCTGTTACACCTTTACCCCATCCTATAGGATACTTAGGAACTCAACTCCCTCCCCCTTCACAACATGAACACTTTATCACGGACAGCCCGCTATGAGAGAAAACGGACTAACACCCGAGCCGTATACCTGAAGTGTCCCAATACAATGGTCAGGTAGGGTCAGGCAATTACTGACCATCACGCACACCTGACTTCCAATAGACTTCTGCAAACGGATACAAGGCGGAGCACGATAGCACACTCTGAGCGAGGCAAAGCACACAAAGAAACAGCAGTTCCAAGCTGGCAGTTTAACATGAGGTGAAAGACAACGAAACCAAAGGGGATCTCAAGGTGGGAAGTTCCCTTGACCTTGTCGACAAGGAACCGTAACTTTCATGAAGCCTTGAGAATAGAAAGCAGAAGACCAGGAAACCATGCTGAGGAATCCTGCATTGTGTCGGAGGTACCCGGGGAACTCCCGCATCGATAATCAAGGCAGGGAGAATCTCCAGCTGCAGTGGTACTGTCCCTGGCTCCAACAACAAAGCAGCATCAGTGAAATCCACACAGCTGGTGAGTTGGGGAGACAGATACAAGACTGGTTTGTGTTGAAGCCAAGGTTGCAAGTGGCAACATTGCAGGGCGAGCGCTGGATAGAAAATTGTATGAAAGGCGTGTGATAACCAACGCAAGTAAAATTGAAATGCAGGTGAGTGATTGAACTTTGAAACCAAGATATACGATACCTTTGACCGAGTGGTCCGGCAACACGTGTGTGCTTAATCGAAGGTCTCTGTAAGGGGCCCAGCTGAGAGTTGCCAAAAGTGAAAGAGTGGCAAGGGATTTTGAATGAAAGGGGTCCTGCAATGGGTCAAGCAACATCCTGTGCACAATTGAAAGTCTTCGATGTTGATACAGTAAAGAAAGTTGATGGCAAAGTAGATAGAGTTGGTCCGAGCCCGATGGCGGGAGATCAATTGAAAGCTTTGTGTTAAAGCAAGTTTGTGTTATGATAAATAAATTGGTCCGAGGCCAGCAGAAGGTGACTGATTGAAGAGGTTGTGTTAGAACGGATCTGAGCTTGGCAGAGGGGAAACTGTTAATCACCTGAGAAATTGGATATGAGGAAATCCTAAGAAAATTGTGTATATGTGAAAATACGGACTTTGTGTTAAAGTGGACTTGAGTCCGGCAGAGGGGGATCCGAGGGGAACAGTAAATCACCTGAGAAAAGTGCGCATAGGAGAATCCTGAAAGGAAAGAAACTTATATTATTTGTTACATCGGGCCCTCTGAAAGAAGAGACTTTGACACAGAAGGCCATGATGATGGAGTCTTGAACTGCACCCTCTTTCTAGAGAAGCCAGAGATTGTGCTAAGCTCGAGTGTGCCGCCTTATCCCGTGCTGAGAACGCGGGGAATGGATCCTGACATATTTCTTGAACACGTTTCTTTTGCTTAACATTGTTTCCCACACTATTTGTATTTAGAGGTGAGGATTGGCAATAGGTTTATTAGTATATGCCCTTTTATTTTTACAGGACACCACTAGGACTGCATTATTATTATTTGATGGTCGTAGCTTGCTCCCATCTTTAGATTTAGGATTATAGGCGTTTTTCAATCCTGATTGAAGCTTAATAAACACCCTTGAACTGTGGTCACTTGTTTCTGTCTTACTGTTGATACCATGCCTTCCTTACAACAGCAAGCAGTGAACTTGGGTTATGTGGTTGAGCTCAGACATGGAGGTCGAGGATGACCAATACACCAGCCCATGGTAGGAAGGAGTGGAGGATTGTGGAGGCACTTTGTTGGGCAGGTGAGGTATTGGCTTGAGAGTGGACGTGTTACTGCAGTATGAGAATGCTTGTTTGTGTGGTGAATGTGTAGAAATCTTAGTGTAAGGAGTAATTGTGAAGTGGATGTTACTTGGTGAAAGAACAGTGTTTGAGTAGTGTAGAAGGAGGTGTAGTTGCATTTAAACTGAGTAGTAGAGGGAGGAGTGATTAGTGCAGAGGTGGAAGGAGTAGAAGTGAGAGGAGGGAATAGAGAAGTGGAGGAGAGAGGAGTAGTGAAAGCATGACGGAGTGGGAGGAAGTATCAGTGAGGAAGAGGCAGTAGTGGAGTGGGGGAAAGAAAAATTAGCATCAAAGGCTGGATGCAAGACCTAGGATGAGTGAAACCATCGAATGGACTGCGATTGGATGGGCGAGTAAGGTGGATTATAGAAAATGATAAGAATAGAAAAAGGAGCGATAAGAGTCAGCGTGGTAGGCGGGGCTTGAATCGAATAGCTTAATTGCAAGGCTCCATCCCAAATTCTAATTAGAGCACTAACCACTGCATAGTGTAGAGAGAGTTAGGAAGATAGAAAGTGGATGGAGGAGTAGGCAACTGGAAGCCAAGAAGGGTGGTTCAGGGGGACGGATGGTTGTGGGGCATTGAGGAGGCTCTAAGAGAGATAAGTGGCAGAGGACAGGGGGCAGGCAGTGTGGCCAAGAGACTAAGGAGGGCTTTCAGGCTATGAGTTTCTCCCCTGATTAGGCACATACCAGTCCAGTGCTTTTGGAAATATTGGCAAAGCATGCAAAAGGCACTGTGGTACCTGTGCCCCATTTCACCTCGGCAGGTCTGGCATAGCTTCTCCCAGAAGTGGGCACACTCTGCAACTAGCCTAGGACCCTCTCCATACGTGAAGGTTTGAGTTATCCTTTTAAATGATTTGGAAGCTGGAATTGCTCATCATTGATTTCTTTGGTTATTTCCCATTCTTATATCTAGTACACCCTTAATTCTTGACCAATCATTGTTACAAAATAAACCATTTTGAATCAAACTTTGAGTCTCGATTTGTCTCTTCATCCCACGGCCATAATTCACATATGTAAGTGGGATATCTTACTGTGGGAAAATTCTAATATGACATTATGCATTGTCCTCAAGATTGTGTTGGGGTAGGTAAAATTAAAAGGACAGATATTGTATTGCACAATATGTTTTATATTGTTGTGTTCATATGTGATGCCATTGAGAATGCATCTTTGTAAGTGTTCTGCATTGTCCTGTGCAGGGATTTGAGTAGGGCCTTAGAGGTAGTCAAGGATACATATTAGAGTTGAGGTAAATTGTATTTGTCGTCTTTTTCAGGTGTTTGTGATTTAATAACCTTAGGGTCCTGCAGATAAATATTTTCATCAAATATACAGTATAAATTAATTAACAAGGGAAAGCTGTAGACACTATCCCAACAAATACCATGCATAATTACATCTTTATTGCATAGCTCTAAATTCAGATTTTGATAAAGCAATGATTTAATGTGCCACTGGATTACAATTGTTTTTCCCTTTTTTAATTACTTTAGTAATGTTCGCTTTCTGATGATTGCCGTGGCATATGCTTTACCGTTGGGTGTGTTCGCTGGATGGTCAGGAGTTCTGGATTTGATTTTAACACCACTTCACATCACCCAAGTAAGTACTTGTCTACTTTGGTTTGCCAGCTATTTTTAGTCTGGCATGTTCTGTTCAGTGTAATTTTATATTACATAATGCACACTCTTTGTGCATCTCCTGCCATGATCATTGACGGGCATTTTTTTTACTATGGCATTTTTTTACAATTGCTATTAGTTTCATTGGAGGGTAAAACGTGCAGTCATTAAGGAATATGGGTAAACTGAAAATGTTTCCTACTTGCAGAAAGAAAATTCTTCTTTCAACAACATATACGAGTAGCAGATGATCATGTTTTTATCAAACTGCATTTCTCATGTAACATGCAGGAAGCAGCATAAAACAAGCAATCACATTTAAGTCTGTCCCCCAATTGTAAGCAAACATCCTGGATCCTGCCCTTTCTTCAGTGTTAAATCATCGGAACAGCCCACTGTCAACAGGAAGGTGACACTTCGATCTTGCACTCCTCTGACATCTTTCCTAGGGAAGAATTCCTAACGCCAGTGCTAATCATGAGGTTGGGAAAAAGAGAACACTTGTCAGGAAGCGATGTGCCCTGCAGCCAAAGGATACCATTACTAAATATATATCCCCAAAATTAATCAATAACCCATAAATCAATCTAACGATACACTGTGAGGATGAGATAATGCACAACTCTGTTTCTTCAGTTGAATCAAGACTTTACTTAACGATAGTATAGAAAATAAATCTGTATTGTCTGCTAAGACCAAGAACTTGTTTCTTTGCAAGTTCAAAGCTTATTTATGTTCAACAAAGACCTCTTTAGTCAGTTTAAAGTAGAATGCCCAGAACATCAATTCTCCTGACCAATCTACCACTCTGAAAAGGTCTTAAAATTTAGTCCCTAAAGGAACAAATCTTTAGAAGCCATAGGTCCCTTAGCTAAATTAATGTCTATTCTTGCCAATGACTTGATGTGCCTTATCAACGTTGCCAAAGTAGGAGAAGCCAGTTCTGCATTAGGACTCTGCATGGATTTCAGTCACTGTATCCTTGCTGATTTCAACTCCCTAGTGATCTTTTCAGATGTTTTGACACACCTGAGCACACATAGCTTAACCTGAGAGGGTAGAGCCGGGCCACTTACCATAATGGCATTTGTTTTAATTCTGCTACACAGCACAATCTTAAGAACATTCTCAATTTGTTAAATCCAAGGGTCTCATATGACATATTTTTGCATGATAGTAATTACCAAGCAGAATCAATCTACTTATTGATATATGCGGGGACTCTACACAATTATACCTGTTTCTCTCAGCAAGGAATGAGGTTTAACAGGGAATGTGTTGGATGAATGCCTATAGAGCTAAGGTAACTCCAACAACCAAATATAGATATCTCTAAACAAACAGTGGTCACGACTGGTCAATACAAAGTAAGGATTCTTCCAGGCGTTATACATTAGTGTATCCATCAAACAGTAAAGTTCCAAAACATAGTTTTGTGTCCTTGTATAATATCCACATGAGTTTGCCAACACAATGTCTCAGATTCCTATTCTTCCCAGGTCTTCAGGCTACCCTAGCCGTTAAAATAAAATGAATTCGGTTTGGCCAACACAAGAGTTCATACATCCGTATCCTTCAACGTCTATCCCTAATCTATCAAATCAATAATCCAAACAATACCTCTGGAAAGGCTCTTCATTTGGAACACTTGCATTCCATACTCTTGTCGGTTTTCCTGCTTTCTTCCTACTTCGAGAAGACCTCTCCTAGGTATCGGGTTCACTGGTTTTTTGTATCACGCTTCTTCTCTGGTGGTTCTTATAATACCGGACAAATCTCTCTTAGACCTTGGTATATCTTCAGGATTCACAGCGGGTCCCTCCTAGACCATGGTTTCTCCCAGGATTGAAAACTGGACCAGCCTAGGTCTTGGTTTCTTACAGGATTCACAACTGGGCATGGCTGGACCTTGCTTTCTCTTAGGATTCACAACAGGTTTCTCCTGCACCTTGCCTTCAATCAGGATTCACACTGGGCCCCTTTTGTACCTTGACTCTCAGAAGTCCCAACAGGTCCTTCGTCTACCTTGGCGTTATTAAAGATTTATAACCGGTCTGACTCCAGCACCATGGTTCATTGAGGCTCTGGAACTAGTCCATCTTCTGGAGCTTGCTCATTTTAGCACACCTACCAGGCCTTCTCCCAAACCTTGAATTTTCAGGATTCCCAACTGGTCTCTTTCCAGACATTTTGGTGTCAGTTTCACAACAGGCCTTCTCCCAGACCTTGGGTTTTCCAGATTAATGGGTATTTCACTCTCGCCCCCTCATTCAGGGTCCTTTTCAGGCAGCTGAAATTATCCTACCCTACTGCTATGGGCCTATCACTTTTGCAACCTCGCTCAAGGGTCACAGGTGGAAAGCCTCATGAACTGGCCTTTCAGTTCCCCCCAAGGGTGGAGAGTTGTTTTTCTGCAGGTATCCCGATCAGACTGTCTCTTTAGGACTTCTTTGTAACACTAACTGTCCTTCCCTAGCTGACACGGTTGGACAACCACCTTCCAGGTAGCTTGTTTCCCCAGACTCCACGCTTTTTTTTAATATTTTCTTCCAGGTAGCACATTTCTCTGGTTCTCTCCAGTCACCTTCCTCTCTTTTATCCATGGAGCCTCAGTACATATGTCTGCTTCCTCTGGGTCCAAGCCAGACTTCAGTTCCTCATATACTTCTATACCAGGAGGCTTGGGAGTGTTTTTGAAGAGGGGTTCTGATTGGGTATTCAAAAAAGGTGTTTATATCCTGCCAGGATTGGTTATTTTCTTTAAAGACCATTCCTCTTGTTCTTCATTTATTGGTCTAGGCCATGGATTGGTTCATTGCTTGATTCGTTTGGTGGTGGCTTAATTGGTACTGCAATGTTTCATAACAGTCTCTGGCACGGGGTGCCATCTTGAAATGTTCCTTGCGTGCTCTGCGTTGTACCACAGTCTTTTCTGGTGCAGCTGGCACGCCCCGCATATTGGTGCTGTAATGACTGCTCAGTTTGCGCCTCGCTGCAGGCTTCTTTGTATGTCCGCTCCCATTCGTTTGTAAACTCCACAGGTTTGTGGGGAGTCCTTCTTGACCCTGGGTGAAACATTTTTGGATGTGTAGTTCCCATAAGTGAAGCTGTGCCAGCTTTTTCTGAAAGGCGGGCTACCTCTTCTCTGTGGGACAGCAAGCTGTTGGATCCCAGCCAGTTGTTGCCCTGGCTACATCTAACAGCAGACAACTCCCATCATGGTGGCTTGCTTTCCTCATAGGGAGAGGTGGTGTGAGGAGTCAGACATGGGAGACTGACACATAGGTGGGGTTTTCTCACAATTCGCCATTTATCAAATAAAGTGTGAGATACATGCCTAACTTCCCGTAACCTAACAAACCAATACTAAAGGAAAATGACCTAGCCTTCAAAAATGTCTGTCCCTCACACTAATACATACAACACAACTCAAACAGGAATTATATGCCAGTTTCAACTTCATAAAAATTACAAAGAAATTCAACCATAGAGAAAACAAGAATCCTTTTGACCAGGGTTGGATCCTTTTCCTCTGGAGCGATTCAGGATGTTTCAAACCAAGGTTCAGTTGTAGGAAAGTTATTTTCACAAGCCAAGTTCCACTTCAAGTAGAAGTATGTCCCACTTGACAAAGTAACTACCAGTTTCTTACTCTTAAGGCAATTGTTAGTTTTCACAATCTTCTTTCGGAGCACCCCTGTTACCTTCTAATAGGCTTACACACCCTTATATCCTGGCGTCTGCGTTGGACTCGCTGTTCCTGCTTTTTCCCACATCAGGGCTTTCTGATGTTTGACAGCTCTGGGTAACTTCTCTCCGCTGGCTGTCAGCGGAGCGCTCGCTGTTTCATACACTCCGGTGAGAATGTTTCACCGGAGTGCACGGCAGGACGCAGAGAGCTTCTCTCTCCTCTGGACAGCGGGTCTTCTCACTGCTTCCCGCTGCGCCTCCTCTGCATTGTTCTGGACCTCCGGGAACTGCCACTTTCATCACATGGCGTCCAGCAAATAGGAATGCAGCGGCTCCAGCCTCTGCTACCTCCTCCTGCTGCTGCTTCTTCCACAGCTTTCATCTGCTCTTGCTGTTGACTTGCACCGGAAAGACTGATAAATATTTAAAGGTCCCGCTCAGGTGTGGGTCATTAGCACAACTAGACCGCGTACTACGGTTTAGTGACTGTGCCTTTTTTCCTCATCTCAGTAGGACTTGAAGTCCGCAATGTTCTTAGTTGTTTTAGGATTATTTAAGATCACACTCAGGAACACACAGTTTTTATTGGGGTGGGTTAGGATAGGTACATATCTTTTTCTGGGCTTACAAGTGCAAGTCGGTGCACTCTAGCGTGCTAAAAACACATGTTAAGCCACTCCGGGCTGTCTGTGTCTGCCACTATTCGGATGAAATTCTCGACACTTTAATGGGTTTTCTCCATCAGGCAGGTGCAAGTATGTTTCTTAAAAAACTGGAGGGTGTACATTTTATTCTCCAGTGGGTTCCTCTTTTGCAGCTTTGCGTTGAAGAATCTTGTAGGACCCTTAATGTTTGTTTCTACAGGGTCCTGGTGCGGAAAACTCTGCTTGTGCTTCTTTTCTTTGGCACTAGGTCAGGTCTCCCAATAGCCGACCGGTTTCTGTGGTATGAAGTGGTTAAACCACATTCCTCAGTGCTTAGGGGGGGCATCGATATGGGTGCCTCCTGTTTTACAATGGTAGCGTAGTCTGCATTATTCAATGTCCTCTCCCCTTTCCATGTAGTTAGTGGTTCTGTGCACGGAAGGGTGAGGCAGCCTGAGACCTCCTGCTTTCGTCCAAAAGGGGTCTGGCGGGCCGCGCGCGAGGAGTTCCCTAAATTAGGATTATTTAATCCATTCTGCTTAAATTGTTTAAAATGTATATTTTTAAGGGAATGTTTCAAAGGAGGTCATGATCTTCTCTTAGGTTTATCCAAACCTAATGTAAAATCATAACCACTAAAAGTAGTTGAATTATCTCCCTGTTCCCTATATACCATATGTTCATATTTACAAAAAGGATCTCACTTTGAATATACCCAGCAGGGGAGGCCCTACTGTGGCAACATGCCATCAAATACTCAGGAATTAGAAGACCCTATTCCTCAGAAGAGGACAAATAATGCATCTCTCCTGACAGTCACCAGATTCCCATAAAAGCCTGCTCCCATATGATCTGTCCCCCTGACATGACCCCAGGGTTAGGTAGCTTCTGCCTTCTCCTGGCCACATGGGAGGAGACTTTAGGCTGGAATCCTGTGACGACTCTTCAGGATTCATCACAGTGGGCAGTGCCTTCAACTAACCACTTGTACCAAATTTGAGCGTTCCTCGCTGTTTTTGCTTCAGTTGACTAATGCCCTTTAATCAACTGCAATCCAAAGGATGCTCCACAGCAAAGGAGCCTACAAAGTACATGTGGTCTGATGAATTGTCTTATTTTTAACTATTTTGAAGGGTTTTCCATTTCTGGCAGGGAGTTTAGGAACTTGTGAATGTGTACAAAATTGGCAGAGAAACTTGTGAATGTGTACAAAATCTGTTTTAATTGGGATCAAGGTCCCTTAACAGATGCAAGTCTAACCAAGAATCCTAGGTGGCCCTATAGTTCTTTGTGGTGCCTGGTACCCTGGCTCCCTTGATGAAGACAGAAGCTGTTCCTGAAGTCAGGCAGCTCCTTAGCCACATACCCCTAAATAAGGAAGTGAATTGCATGTGGGGTTTAATATAAGCAGAGGAATAGGCGGATGAAGATTTGGAGAGGTCTTAGAAAAATTCTAGATGGGTGGGATTCCATGCTTCAGATGGGCAAACGAGAATTGTTCATCAACTTCACTTGCTATCCGCAACATCTATCAACGTCTTTGGGATCATCACATATGGGGAAAACATGTTGAAGTAATCTCTGGTTTTGGATTTAGCCATGGATGAGGACAGGGCATGCATCTGGAATTCAGATGAAGAACTTGTGAACTTGAGTAACGAAATAAATGACATGACAAGGGTTCCAGAACACTGCGGTCTCCCTAAATACCCTTCAATAGCTGCGATGTAACTGGTATAGAACGATCCATCTAGTGACCACATTGGCAAAAGATTGAAGATATTCTGCATAAAAAGGATTGTTTTCTACAGCTAATAATGCTACAAATCTCTAGCCCAAAGCTTAAACTCCAGCCTCTTACCCCATCTACTCCCTTGCAGCGGTAGGGATTGACCATACTCGATGCAGCACCATGTTTCCCTGCTCACTGGGAACCTGGCCACAAAGGAACCTGCAAATAACTATAGGAAATTCATGTAAAACACTAGCTTTGAAGACCACTTTACCAGTGCAGACTTCCTCATACTATGTACTCCAACCAAAGGCATTGCCATTATAGCACTACGTAAAGGACACTGTGAAAATTGCTCTCCTATTCTATGCGTGCATATGATCCAACTATCTGCTGGTGTTCTGTCTTTTTCTCCCCTGAAAGTGGAACTAAGTCACTGTATGATCAGCGCTATATGTTGGATTTTGAAGGACTCTACAGCCATGTAGTGATAAAGATCTGGCAATATTTCCTGAATTGATGGTAACAGTGGAGTCCTACTACTCGGATCTGCACCCTGATTAAGAAACTGATTACCTTCTCTATCATGCAAATATTTTGAATAGGGAGATTGATAATCTACTTTCTCGGATTGTCTGTGAATGCTTCAAACTCTGTCTATTGTTTAGTAGGACATGCAACTTCTCCCAGTTTATTTAGAAGCTAAGCTTGTACAGCATCTCCACTGTCCAAGACATGTTATCCTTGGCCAGTTTGTAGTCTGAAACACCATGCCATCCAGATTTCATGATCATTCAGATTTGGCAGCCCCGATGGTACCTTGGACAGGCTTGAGTAGATTTGTGAAGCATCATGGGACTGAAGATGGCTCAAAAAGTAAATTGGAGCGCAAAACGATCTGGACATGCAATAGTACTTGGAGAAAAGACCTGATGGGAAGAAGGATTTGGACTACAAGACCATCTTTAAAATGTGTCCTTGGCAACAAGTCCTATGGAGGAGTAGGAGCTGAAGCCATCCCCCGCCCCATAAAGAAATGTATATATATTAGCTAAATATGGAATGTAAAAAGGTTGGCACGCTTCCTTTCCATCCATGAAACATAACCTTATTTAGGTAATATCGTTGGGGCTGGAGAGCGGATGCATCAATCTCTATCTTGGATCTGCTGACAGTGTGCACATCCCTGGTGATAGTTTTCCAATTTCTTCATCCCACATGTACCGTAGCGGAAAGGGGTGGGCTGTTCCTTACCAATAGAGATGACTGCCGTACTAAAGCAGCCTCCACCCTATGTAAAACCCCAGAGGAAAGGGTTGAGCCATGGCTTTAATGCCATTAGTTGAAACCTCTGAACATGGGTATAGGATAAGCTAGTTGGCCAGTTTCTGGGAAACACCTAGACCTTTTTGTACTTTGTAAATCCTTTTCACAAAATTGTCACTGACCAGATTCTAAAACCAAAAAAGTGACGGGTGGATGGTTTCGAATAAATCTGAACCACTGGCATTGCTCTGGGAAATCTTCCACACCACCGTTTTTAGCCTGTCTCTGCCATTGCAAAAGGGGTACAGTCCTATGCAAATCAGTTAGATACTGCCGCCAATGGGAACAATCCTGTCTGAGCAGTTAGGCCAGATCCCCTCTGCACGGAAACGCAAGCAACCGCAGACATTTTTCTGTCTTGTTGGGCCTCCTCAGTGACCAGATTCTGACTGCTGATTGTTCTACCTCGAAAGTATTGCTTTAGATTTTCTCTTTGCTTACCCCAGAAATTATTGCTTGAGATAGTACTGGATTGAAAAGCTTTGTTTCACTTGTTCTTTATTGTTTCTTTTGTTATATTTTTCCGTTGTTTTTATTTTCAGAAGGTATCCTGCCAAAATGTCACCCTGCGTCTCCTTCTTTTTCTGTCTGTTTGACCCCCCAACACCCTTTCTTTTCCTTTCTCCACTAGCTATATTTTTCCTTTCCTCTTTAATGTTTCCTCTAGGCCATCGTTTTGGCCCAGTTCTGTCCTAACCCTTTAACGTTCCTTTTATTGTTCCTTCCTGCGAAATGGGGCTTGTTGTCTCTAGTTAGTGGAGGTGGAACATTACTCTCGGTTTTATGTCTGCATCCGTTCCCCCTTTCTTTTGCCCTCTTCAGCCTTACCTTTTTTCACCAAATCCACTTCATTTCACTTCTTTGCACATGTGTTATTTTGGTCGGGGATTCTGCAGTTTTGTAACTCTTCCCACTTTTGTTAGTGGGTGGGTTCTTAGCGAGTGGGTGGTCTCTGTATGTATACATAATTCCAAACCTTCGGCTAGAAATACCCTCCTTATTGACACATGAGCTGTAGAGTGGATTGTTTCCTTCTAAAAAATTTAAATTTTCTTGATAAAAGGATCACAAAACATTCTCAACTGTACCGCAAGTCTGGATTCTCAACTCTGCAGTTCCTTTTGCTCACGGTTGCTTTTAAGCAGGATGTTAAGACTGCCCTCTGCTGACCTTGTACAATTCACATTGCCCGAAATAGATAGTTTGTTGGCTCCGGCAATGTAGAATCTCAAGCACTGTATTCTTTTTCCTCCTTGAGGATTTGACCAAAGTTTTTACCAGGGAATTCTGAGCAATCCAGTAATGTATCCTGGCAAGACCTCTAACCTCTGATACTATTCTTTGTCTTTGGATTATTTGGGCAGAAAGTTAATTGGGAACTAGTTTGGGAGTGACAACCACGTTTCGCTTGATGGGGACGAGGGAGGTCTTGGGTTGTCTGACTTTAGTTTATTTGTAACCATATCCGGAGGTGTGTGCAGTGCACTCAACCTAGTCTTTGACGCAATGGAACCCTAACCATCTGGTGAACCTTCTGGTGGTGTGGGTCCTCAGGTTCGCATGTTTGCTGATGTGCCTCTATTGCACCTGAGTCACCTGGATCTGTTTTTACTTGGTTTGCCTGTTATCCTGTGACTTTTAGCAAGCCTTCTTAAGTCTGATAGGTTTCTCAGTCGGAGTTGAAAACCAACCCAGGGTCAAAGAAGGAATATCTTGTAACATCTTTGGATGATGAACCAGACTGTTTGATCCTGCTTCTTTGGTCACCTCAAGGAGAAGGGCTCATAAAAATTCACATGCAGCTTGTCAAAGGATTTGTGAGACCCAAGCTGGGTCTCTATGTATTCTCTGCAGGCTAATGTGACACTCTTCCTTGCAAATCAATTCTCCTATGTGGGTTCAGGCGAGCAGCCATCATTTCAGTGGAGTAAAGGCCTGTTGTTCAGAAAGATGGAGGACGAGGATGAAGCTCCTTGAAGGAAGGTGCACCATTCCAAAACGTGCATCCGTACTGTTATGGTGATCATCTGCACTCTTTTCTGAATCTGATGAGGGGTAATCAATTCCTCAAACATGCCTAATTTTGCATGCTGCTGTTTATTGTCTAGATTCACTGTTTCTCTTAGTGTGTGTGGGGCATGTGGGGAGTTGATTGCAGTCCTCGTTTTTGTCCTCGGGCATATCCACCACACTTATGGGGGGCATAAAAGAGCACAGTAGCCAGGCTGCAAGAGCATGTGCCCACCCACCCCTTAGTGAAGGGAAATATAAGTAGCCGAAGTGGAATTCTGCCTGGAGGAGACCTCATGGTAGAACCCCCCCCCCTTCACCTGCTACCAAAAGCATCTGCCGTAATGGCATAATCTATATTACGCTAACAGCCAGATATAAAAATCACTGCCTCTCTGGCAAGAACGACATTTCTCTGAATGCACCACAGAAAACTATTTTACTGATCCCTCGCCAGCAGTAACGGAGTATGCACATATGCACGTTTTGTGGATGGACTGTCTACTTTTATAGTGAATTGCATGCATACGCTTTTTATTGCACAAGTGTAACTACAAAAAATAGTCACAAGCGAAAAGCTGTGTGCTTCACTGTGTGATAAGGTTCTTTGTGTGTTGCTTATACCAGCGTGGTGTCCAGATTTAATATGACAGTTTGACCAACTTGCTTTCTTTTTACGTTGGTAACCTAAGACGCCAAGATCAGTCTGAGCTAATTCAGGGGTTCCTTTTTACTTGCTTGGCATCTGTGAAAAAGTGCTTTCGGGGTGCTAGTCGTTCATATCACTGTCCTAAAACTAATGGGATGGATGGAAGGAAGTTTTGAATGAATCCTAATCACTTGTGTTACTCTGGGAAAACGTTTATAACATCGGTTTTTAGCTTGTGTCATGAAATGGTTGAATAGGCATCTTTTCCAAGGATAGATCATGGACAGATCCTCTTCGGAACATCCGAGGCTCTGGGTTCGGTCCCCCCTAAATCCCAAAACCCTCATCACTGCTTTTATCCCTGTGTATCACCTTCACCAGATCCTTCTAAGTGTACCCTTAATATTCTCTCCATATTTCAGCCTTATTGGCATCATCCATGAGCTCTTACTTGGTTCCCTATGATGCAAAAATCCAGAGATTCTCATCAAGCCAAAACTAAAAAGTGATGGATGGAAGGTTTCAATTTAATCGCTCTCACTGGCATTGCTGAAAGCAGCCTTTCATACCACTGTTTTTTAGTCTACTTGTCTCATTTAAGAATGGGATCAACCACATGTGAATCAGTCTTGGCCGAGCCCAAATAATCCACACATCACTGATGCTGCCCGATGAGGATGAAACATGTCTGATGTTGCGCGCAGAAGGGGATGGGCTCCACTTGCCCAGTATGTACAACTCCTTTAGGGTCGGACGAAGCCTGAGTTGCAAATGATTTTTCGGCCTTCTATAATGGTATACTGACCTGCAAAACAATTTTGAAGGCTCGTCAGAAACATTTCCAGTGGTTAGGATGAATTCAAATCTGTTTTTATTTATTTTTTAAAATGTCAAATCTTTTCATTTGCATGCAGAAGTAGACTGTGCAGCAGTCAAAATTAACAGCAAGTGAAAAGACCTCTGCTCTGATGATATCCTCAAGATAAACATATGTGCATCTTGAACAGGGCAGCCAGACTACAAACCTGTCCTCAACAATCCACATCTTGTCTGATAAAATTACCACCAACCTGAAACAAAGCAAACAATGACCATCACAGCCTCTCGCATACTGCAAAATATACGAAACATATCGATTTCCCACAGTGCACTAGGCATCTTCCCTGCCATCCCTTAGAAGGGGGCATCTTTGGGGGAAGAGAGAGAATGAGCAGGTGAGTAGAACAAGATTACATGCAACGCACAAACAAGAAAACCGCCAAAAAACGGTGTGCCATCCTAGTTTCCCACAGCAGCATTGGACAAACCGGTTGGGAACAGGACGGCTAGCAAAACAGAGCTCGACTCAGTGCAATTCTGTAAAAAAGCGGTATCAAGTCTTCTTGCATTTAACATCATACACAAAGACTTAAGCACTGTCCTCACGGGAAAATAGGTTTTTCCTTGCGGTAGACTTTGAGCATAGTTGGATGAAGCAAATAGCCCTGGAGACCCAGATCGGCAAGCTGCTTTTTATGGCCAGCAACTCTCTTACAAAGTCAAGTTCCATTGTTTATACCTGAAAAATAGTATGTTCACAAATCAGAACGGGCTCTCTTCAGAGTTTGACGGGTCGCTATAATTATTCCGCCATCCAAGTTACACCTGTTAGGTCCCATAGTAGAAGACCTACAAGTGCTTTTAATAAGTGCTGAGGGAGTGTATTTTCTCCAAAAAGCTATGACTGAATGATGTTCTCCACTTTACCTATCAGTTCCACCTCTTCCCCTCTTGTCTGGGATCCCCAACAGTCAAACATTGTAACTCCTTGCTTTGTTCTGCAGCTTCTCCTCTGCTGTTTGTAGCCTGTAAGTTGCTTCAGTCGCACGTTCCTGTAAACCCTGGAAGGTTATTCAAGCTTGGGTACACTCCACTTCCTTTCCCACCAAATGACGGAGTTTTCCCTGCTCCCCAGTCCTGCTAATTTCTACCCCTCACGTCTTGCTGAATAGGGATGAGTTTAGCCTCAATAGAGTCGACCTTATTATGAAGACTCTATAGCAATCCATGTAGCATCTTTTCGACATTTGTAAGATCCTCCAGGGTGGCTGTCACCATGCTGCCAATAGCAACTCCTGGTCTGGTGGCAGAATGCAAGCAAAGCCAAAATGAATAAAAAGGGTCATCCTTCTGTTTCTGTCTCCTCTAGGCCTTGCCAACCAAGCTATGTTTGAGTACTGCATGACCACCACTGTATTGCTACTACTAGCCTCTCACACTCTCAGCTCCTACCTAGACCCAAAAGCTAGCTTGTACATCGGCGCCCAATCGTCCTTGCTGTTTCATGGTTCTCTGGGTGTTGTATCTCAGAGATTTGCGGATGTGCACCGATATCTTCCTTCTCAGCCTTCCATGCCACATCTCTGCCGATACTTTAGAGGCATTGGGCCCAGGCACTTCAATAGGCCTAAAACTGGATTGCACTCCCCACCACGCCCAGAAATTAAAATGCAGACGCAAGGTCCAGGTAAATCATCATGGATCTGACCAGCAAACATCAGAGCAGCAGTGTCAATGCGGTCTTGGCTTCATATTATTATGCACTGGGGTGCATGCAAGGTTGCCACTCCTATCTGCGCTGCCTGGTTCTTTGTAGTACAAAGCCTCTGTCTCCCCACTCTCACCATCTCCCATGCACAGTGGGACTGTCTAAAGACCTCCCTGTACCTCAGCGAAGCCCCAGCAGTAGTGTCTGTGGCGGAGTGTGGACGTAGCCCTGCCTGCTCTATCACAATTCAAACTCTTTTCCATCCATCACACTTGAGCATTGCAAAGTTGCCTTAAGTAGCAACAGTAAATGCAGAAATGGGTCTCCAGCTTGCTTATTCTAGAGTGCCAAGCTGCACCAACTAGGCCCACACTTGCCTGGGGTTGCCTGTGGTCTTGCTTTGACTCGACTGCCTTTTGGGGGTTAACCATGTTGATTTTCCCTGCCCGTTTGAAAGGGTTCTGAAGGCTGGCCAGAACAATTGCTATTGACCATGATTAATTCATAACATTTCCATCAAATACTACTCAGCAGTACCATAACTCTCTCCTACCGTGCAGTATTGGGAATGCTGCACGATCCATCTTTGATTCACATAAGCACTTGTTTTCTCAAGTGCCCGCTTGATCCTGTCAACCCAGCCATGCATGATGTTGATTTCATTAAAACTCCTATGGGGGAGTGGGGGCAATTGGGTTTAGAATGCATTTGCATTTCTAGCAGATTTATGCTAAACTTTCACAGAAGTACATTTGTCACCGAACCTTATGTGACTGATAGATAAAATAAACACACAGATGTATAATCTCGAATTTACTGATGTTTTCAGTTGATGGCCAACATTTTAAAGTTATTCAACATAATGTTTTGGGATTCAAGATGTTTGTATTAATGTCAGAATACCCATTTGTTCTTTATTTGATGTCCACTATTGTAACCACAGTCCTATTTATTTTTGTTTCTTTTCAACCATTTAACTGCAGGCACTGACTGATGTGCCATATAAATTTGTTTTTAACCAATGGATCTGGAATGTATTTGTCCCAGTAGTGTGATGAGGGTATTAATGCAGAATATTCAGTAACATTATCCATTCAGCACCTACAAACTAGTATGTATCCCAAGTGACGTCTACCTTCCACTTAACGCATAAGAAACAAAATAAGTCTGGTATGAATTTGCAAAGATCGGCCATTATTCATTGGTGAAAACTAGCCCTTGAGTTTGTGATCCCAGAATCCAGCCTTACTTTTCCCATCATTAATTCACTCCAACTCACTAGGGGAAGGACTTGATGTTCTACTCTGCATGCAATCTTAGGCATGCCCCCAGCCAGAGACACCCTAGAAAGAGTACAGTAATCATAAAATAATGTCATTTGTTCATGTGCTTCTGCTAGGTGAATGCTGGCTGGATCGGCTTTTGGTCTATCGTTGGAGGCTGTGTTGTCGGGATAGCTCTGGCAAGGTAAGACCGTGTTGTTTTCCTTCAAGAACTCGGTAAAGTTTTGTTTTTTTGATTAACGGGTACTTCACTGGAAGTTTGTTTCTAACAGAACATGAAGGTGAACTTAAATGCTAACCCAAATCTTATTTCGCTGTACTTGTATTTTGTTATTTCATGGATCCATTGTACAAAGCATTGTCTTGCAGGGAAATAACAATGTATTTGACTAAATAACAATGGCTGCCAGTGCTTTTCTGTCATTCCTTCCAGGAATGTTTGTTATTACCCTGTCAATTTGTGCTTTACTGCGGGGTTGCGGGCAGCCTTAACCTTCTCCAGTAATAACAGAAAACCCTGCTGAATCAGTCAAATCATGCAAATCTCAACCTTTACGGTAGATTAATTTATTTAATACATAGGTTTGCTCTAGACAGAAAAATGCCTAATGCCTTTGTAACGACTGCAAAATTGATTTGGAACCATGCAGCGAGACTGGTATTTTGCAGAATTCAAATCCTTGCTTTTCAGTAAATTAAGAAAAGCTAATGGCCTGTCTCCGAGCACGTCTTTCCAATTCTGGATGTACACAGTTGAACGGTAGGTTGTGTGGAAAAAAGGGAGGAATTTGTCACTTCTGATAGCTAATGGCTCACTCTGGGCCTATTCAGCATTTCTCCTCAAGACTCTGAATCAATGACGTGTCCTACTGTAATCTGCTGAAAGTTGTTATTAGGAAAATTAGCTAATATTTCTTGTCAAGTGTGACAGGCTGATGTATTTCAATGTCACTACTAAGACTTACCCAGGCAGGCAGTTTTCCTAATTTCCTTCACGCTTTGTTCTTGCAGCTGCTAATTTGAAAAGCAAAAAAGTCATTTCTGAATTGCAGCTTAGTGTAGCTTTGTTTTTTCTTTCTGGAAATCCGTGCTGTCGAGATGTATTGTATGTAAACGATTTTTCTGTAGCGCTTTGGCAAATGCGCTACATAAATAACACATTATGTAAGTAATGCTGCCCCTCGGCTACACCCGTTCTTGCTCAGACACATCCAGAAACATTTCAGTTTTCTGCTTACTAATTTTTTTATATTTAAAACCAAATTAGTTAGACATTCGATCAACATAGTTCCTGCACCTTCCTAAGCCTTTCTTTCCTACTAGGTGGCATGGGCCTTTCGAAGGAAACTCTTCCTGCCAACATGTTCTGCATCCAAACAAACATTTCCCCCCAATATTGAGCGCCGAGTTCAGTATAATTTATCAATGAATACTTCAACCATAGACATTATGTTTAGATATTTTTTAAATCTGAAAGTTTGTTAGCCTTTCATTAATCCTTGTGTGCCAGTGCCCTTGTGTTTGTGCCTACATTAACCACTGGTGCACATGCAAATCTTTTTGCCAAAGTCAGCTTTATCTGGGCTAGACATATGATTCCTAATCTT
Source organism: Ambystoma mexicanum (assembly GCF_040938575.1). Taxonomy (NCBI): domain Eukaryota; kingdom Metazoa; phylum Chordata; class Amphibia; order Caudata; family Ambystomatidae; genus Ambystoma; species Ambystoma mexicanum. The sequence continues at coordinate 1,313,919,271 of NC_090931.1, read as the reverse complement.
GTATAACTTTATTTGCACATTTGTGACACAATTCTTTACATATTTGTAACACAATTCTTTATCTGAATTTACACTCCACCTCTCAGTATTATTGAGATACACTGTGGTCTGCCAGTGTATGTCCTGTATGGTTGTCACATTGTTAAATCACTTGTGTCGCTGGCACTTGCTCCCAATATTGGAATAGCCTGTGTTGTCCAGTTATGGTGAGCCCCAGTCTCAACGTCTCTGGTTATTTATATTGATGACACCCGTCTTATGTACATTAGGTTCACCACCTTTGGTAGATTACGTTTTCATGCTTCCTGATATGTTAAAGTGAAGGATTGTTTCATTGCACCGTCTGGCACAAATGAAGCAAGGGCCTTAACAAGGACACCACTGCCATTACCAGACCAGTAATACCGCTAATGAGGGGGTTATCACTGTTGGCAGCCCAGCATAATAACTCAAACTTTGCTAAATGGCACAGCAGCCTTTTCTCAAGTAAAAATAATTGCAAAACTATTTGGCCACCATGGAAAACAGAGAAGGCAACTACTCCTAGTTTCTACTCCTTTTCCATGGCGGCCAGAGGAGAAGCAGGGCGAGCAAACCAAAACTTCTGGGGAAGCTGGACAGGCAAGTATTTGGCTGGGGCTGGTGGTGGTCAGGAGCAGGGTAGGGTGGTGGTGAGATGCACAGGCATGACTGGAGGCGGGGGCTGTCCAGGCACCTGATAGGCAGGATGGTGCACAAGGGGCTTAGAATACTGGCAACACTGTGCAGTGAAGCCTGCCTTCTGTGCTCCCTAATTGGCTGAGAGATTTCAGTACATCACTTTCCGAGTACTAATATATATATATTTCTGAGGCTTGTGGAATCTGCTTAGATCAGATGCTGTGCATAGGCCGACATCTAGTGGAAGCTGCGGAGTATTACAGTTTGTTTTTCGAAACTCGAAAATGGCCGTCGACACAGGGCGTGCCAGTAATACTATCCCTAGTGTGACGTCCACTGTACCCATGATCCCTCACGCGTCTAGGACCCTCGGATTGTTTCTTTTCCGCCATACTGGTTGGAAGCATCCTGCAGAGTTCCCTGGCTTTAGCCATAATTTTACTAAAAATCATAATATTTCCCCGTTTTCTACATCCCAAAGTCGAGTCACCGAAGTTCGACACTCGACGCCGACCGGAGAAGAAAACAACGGTCGAGTGCTGCACGACGGACTTGGGCTCTGGCCTTGGCCCCTACAAGTAGGGAGAGTGGGGGGGTGGTACATACTTCTCTCTCTCTCTCTCTCTCTCTCTCTCTCTCTCTCTCTCTCTCTCTCTCTCTCTCTCTCTCTCTCTCTCTCTCTCTCTCTCTCTCTCTCTCTCTCTCTCTCTCTCTCTCTGTATATATATTTCTGATGTTTGTTAATCTGCTTAGAATCACATTAGAATCACATGCTGTGCATAGGTCCGACATCCAGTGGTCACTGCGGAGTATTGCATTTTCTTTTTCGTAGTCGAAAAGGGGACGTCGACAAGGCGTGTCTGTAACACTATCCCTATAGTGACGTGCGTTGTACCCACAATCCCTCACGCGTCGAGGTCCCTCAGATTGTTTTTTTCCGCCCAGCTTATGGTCGCCTTACGCGGAGCTCCTAGAGAGACATTGCAAAACAATTACTACGGACCTCGGTCCTTAATATATACTTATTGTAAAGATCCCTCCCCTCGACGTTAGCTGTGAAGCTGTTTCTCCGCCGTGCAAGTTTTCGGAGGAGATCCCTCGGCGCTGCCGAACACGTGGCCAGGCCTCGCCGGCCAACATACAGTAGGGAGAGTGGGGGTTCGAACTTTTTTCTTCTCGTCGAGAATGTCTTTCTTTCTCCCCTATCTTTCCCTTGGGGTTGTTATCACCAGTTTTTATTGCCTCAGCTATCGAGAGGACACCTTTTAAGTTTTGCCCACGCTGTAGGGGCAAATACACTTGGAAGGACAAACACAAGCTCTGTAATCGTTGCTTGCCCCTCGATCATAAAGAGGACAGCTGCACGGCCTGTAAGCTCTTGAAACCAAGAACACTTAAAGAACGGAAAGTTAAGAGGTGGGCGGACTACGCTATGTCGAAGTCAGTTTCCTCACCCGCTGCCGCTGTTACAGAAAGGGACGAGGAGGGTGATAACTCGACGTCCGTTACGGAAGTCATTAACCCCCAGAAGGAGCGCTCGCGCTCCTCGACGTCCGTCCCCGGCCCCAACGGGCTCGGCTCACGCCCTGCTTATGGGGATGAACAACCCGGCGACAAGGACGCACACAGACCCCATAGGCCTAAGCACACAACCCACGGCTCTTCTTCGTCGAGGACGAAGGATCCACCAGCGCCGAAGGGGACGCAGGGCACTCCGGCGTCGACCTCAGACCGCAAGGGTCTCAAGCCCCACCCGCAAATGCAGCCGCGACCAGCGATTGGGCTTTCATCTAATACGGGGGCTACCTCAAAAACATCCGACATAACGCTCCATAGAGCGGCCGTCGAAAAAGAACGCGCAGCGCAGGCAACGCCGACTCCAGAACCCTCGACTGACGAACTCGTCGTCGAGAGTCTGGCGAGAATTGTTTCCGAGGATAAACGTAAGCGGACGACGAAACAGACATCGAATACCGCACCCAAGGAAATAGAAACGCCGAAAAAGCACAAGAGTAGCCAGGAACTGCCCCATTCATCTAAAGGCACTTCTGAACTACCGGAGGGCTTTTCTGAGGGCGACGGAAACCTTTCGTCGACGTTGTGGGAGCGTTCGAAGCGTTTTGAAGGTGATAACACTGATTTCCCCCCTCTAGACTATTCAGGGGTTCCCCATGAGACCATGGAAAGACTCCATTCTTGTATGGAAAAGATGGAGAGGTTTTTGGGTAGCCAAAACCCACCCACACCCAAAGGACCAAGAGAATGGACCCAGGATGACCCTAGGGTCAAGATTCCTAGGCTGTTTCCCCCTTCTACAGATGCATATGACCTCACTGAAGAGGAGCAATACCTCCAGGAAGATGAGGAGTTTTTAGGTGGAGAGGAAGAACATGAGGAGGAGAGGTTTGAGGAAGACCCTTACACTAGCGCAGGAGCTTTTGAGGAAGATACAGCTACCTCACAGCCCTGGCACTCCCCATCAGTGCAGCCTTGGCAATCCCCATCAGTGCACTCAGATTCTGATGTCTTTCACCCTTCTCCTCCCAAGGACTCACCTATTGGGAACACCTCCCCCATAGATGACCAGCCTTCACTTAATGCACTATTGCGCAGGGCAGCAGCACATTTTGAAATAGACACAGGGGAGACTCTTCCGGACATAGACTTTGTAGAAAAAGTTATTAAAGAAAAAGCCCCAGTCAGTCCATTCCGCTCCTGGCTTCTATAAGGAGAAGAATAACTCCTTCCCTTTCCAATCCGGCCTTAGTCAGGGGGGTCAACCCTCGGATAGAAAAGCTCTTCAGCCCTTCGTCTTCTGACCCTTTGTACATCAGGGGACATTCTATTCCGGACTCTCTGGTAGTTACTAACGCAAGAAAGAGAGCGGGGGTACCACTATCTACTAGTGAGGCACCACCTGACAAAGAGGGCAAGAAGCTCTATGCACTTGGGAAGAGAATCACGACCTCCGCCGCCTTCTCAACTAGGATTGCGAATAACAATTCCCTATTAGCTAGCTACGGAGATGCACAGTGGAGCAAGCTGCGCAGCGAAGCAGAGGACGCACCAGAACCCCTGCGTTCACGCCTGTTGGCTACTATATCAGAGGGAACTCTTGTAAACCAGGGCATAGTAAAGAACTCCTTGGATGCCGCAGAGACAGCTGGACGTTCCCTGGTTCAGGGAATACTTCTCAAACGCCATGTCTGGCTGCGCAATTCGGGATTTAAGCCAGAAACCCAGGCTTCCCTAATAAATAAGCCCATAGAGCAAACACATCTGTTTGAAAAAGCAGTGGATGAGGCCCTAGAACATGCGAAGAAGGAGTTTGATACCATCAAGACTCTTGACCAAATTTCTAGGCCACCTAACAGACGCAGCTATGGCAATAGACGCTCCTTTCGTGGCCAACGCCAGCAGCAAAGCCAACAACAATTTTACTCTGCTACCAACTGGCCCTCTAACCAAAGCACCCAGTTCAGTCAAAGAGGCCAACGTCGTGGCAAAGGAAGAGGGCCCGGCTCCAGTCCAAAAGGCCCCAAGCCCAATACCAACAAATGACCCAAAGATTCGGGTCCCCTCCCATGCATCACCGGTCGGGGGCCGGCTAACATCGTTCCTTTCAGCATGGGAGGGAATAACGTCAGACCGCTGGGTATTATCCACCATAGCCCACGGATACTGCATCGAATTCAACGGTTCCCCAAAATACAGACCCCCACGGAACCGGCGCATGACACCGGAACACCTCACTATTCTTCTTCAAGAAGTAGAAGAGCTACTGAAAAAAGAAGCTATAGAGGCTGTCCCCCTATCGCAGGTAACAGAAGGTATTTATTCAGTGTACTTCCTTGTACCCAAAAAGGATTTAACCATGCGCCCTGTATGAGATCTGCGTCCAGCGAACAATTTTGTCAAACCCCCAAAAGTTTCGTATGGTAACCTTGCAGGATGTAATCCCACTGTTATCACAGGGGGATTACATGACAACACTAGACATGAAAGATGCATACTTTCATATTTTAATGTTGCCAGCGCACAGAAAATACCTCAGGTTCAAGATAGAGAACAAACACTACCAGTTCAGAGTACTACCCTTCGGGATAGCATCTGCACCAAGGGTATTCACGAAAGTACTGGCAGTGGCAGCGGCCCACCTGCGCAGATTATCCATCCCGGTTTACCCGTACCTCGACGACTGGCTCATAACAGGGGATTCTTACGAAACATGCTTCTCCAATACCCAAAGGACCGTAGACCTTTTGTCCCAACTGGGCTTCTCCATCAACGAAAAGAAGTCCAGCTTAGACCCCAGCCAAATCAAACAATTCCTAGGGGCTCTAATTCGAACAAAGGACGGCCTCGTCTTCCCCTCCAACGAGAGGGTCCAAAACATGCTGTTTCAGATCCCCCATTATGTGGCAGGTCGAGAGGTTATGGTACGCAAAGCAATGCGTTTGCTAGGGATGATGGCGTCATGTATTTATTTGGTACCTCACGCGCGCCTGCGCATGCGCCCAATGCAAGAGTGGCTCTACAGCCAGTGGTGTCAGGCCAGCGGACAATGGGACGATCTAGTGGTGGTCTCGCAGGCCTTGGTTCTCTCGCTACGGTGGTGGACAAAGGAATACCTGTTATTAGGGAAAACTTTTGCCACACCCGCAGTGGAAGCCACTCTAACCACAGACGCATCCCTTACAGGATGGGGGGCTCACCTATCCCATCAGACTGCTCACGGAGTGTGGACTCCGAGCTTAGCATCCAAACATATAAACCTGCTGGAACTATTAGCACTCAAAGCCTTTCAGGAACACTTACAAGGAAAGACAGTGATGGTCCTCACAGACAGCACCACAGCAATGTACTATCTCAACAAGCAAGGGGGCACTCACTCTCCAGGACTGTCCAAGCTGTCCCAGAATATATGGAAGTGGGCTCTCAAACACAACATGTTCCTACTATCACAACATGTACCAGGGGAACTCAATCTGCTAGCAGACAAACTCGGCAGAGACTTCCCCCTACCCAAAGAGTACGAATGGCAATTGCAAGAAGACATCGTCTTAAACGTCTTCACGCAATGGGGTTTCCCGGAAATAGACCTGTTCGCAACCCTGGAGAACTCACAATGCCAAAGTTACGCCTCCAGGTACCCCCAGAACCAGTCCAAGGGGAACGGTCTGTTGATTCAATGGTCAGGGAAATTTGTTTACGCCTTTCCCCCGACTCCCCTCCTCAACAAGGTGGTGCACAAGATGCACCAAGAGCAGGTGACCATGATACTAGTGGCCCCAATGTGGGCCCGGCAGCCATGGTTCGCTCACTTGATGGAGATGTCCCTATCCCCCCCAATGAAACTTCCTTGCCCGTACAACATGCTGTCACAAGACAAGGGCAGGACACTGCATCCATGCCCTCAGACCATGAACTTAGCAGCCTGGCTCCTGAGATCATAGAATTTGGACATTTACATCTCCCTCAGAGATGTATGGACATCCTCAGGGAAGCCAGAAAACCGAACACTCGCCACTGCTATTCTAGCAAGTGGAAAAGATTTGTCATCTGGTGCAGGAGTAAAAGCATCAACCCTATTGACTGCTCTCCCACACATGTGGTCCTATACCTGACCCACCTATTGGATTCAGGTCTAGTGTTTAACCCCATTAAAGTCCACCTAGCTGCACTTTCTGCATACACCACTTCCCAACTCAAAGTGTCGTGGTGGAGGATCCCTGTTATAAAAGCCTTCATGGAGGGAGTAAAGAGAATACACCCCCCGATAGCTGACCCAGCTCCCGGATGGGACCTTAATGTGGTACTTACCAGACTCATGGGCTCTCCATTCGAACCCATGCACAAAGCATCTCTTAAACACCTCACGCTTAAGACTGCTTTTTTAATAGCTATCACCTCCATCAGGAGAGTAAGTGAACTTCAGGCTCTTTCTATTCTAGACCCCTTCGTTACAGTTCACAAAGATAAAGTGGTCCTACGCACTCACCCTAGGTTTGCTCCGAAATTTATTTCTAAATTCCACGTAAACCAATCTATAGAACTACCAACGTTCTTTCAAAATCCTTCCAATTTGGGAGAAAGGACTCTGCACACACTAGATGTACGCAGAGCGGTCATGTTCTACATGGAAAGAACCAGACCACTGAGGAAGACTAATCTCGGTGGCAGCAGGAAGAGAAGGAGATGCGGTTTCAAAATCCACTATTTCTAGATGGATTGTTCAATGCATCACTCTCTGCTATACTCTTGCTAAGAGAGAACTGCCCTTTAGGCCAAGAGCACACTCTACTCGAGGCACGGGGGCATCCATAGCATTCATTGCAAATGTTCCCCTTGAGTCCATCTGCAAAGCGGCTACCTGGAGTTCGGTGCACACCTTTACAAAACACTACTGTCTAGATACACACTCTAGATCTGACTCCCAGGTGGGACAGGCAGTATTACGACACCTTTTCTCTACTGTTCCTTCTCATAACCCACCGCCAACTCCGGGTACTGCTCGCTAGTCTATGCACAGCATGTGATTCTAAGCAGATTAACAAACATCAGAAGAGAATGCATTACTTACCGTAAAAGCATTTCTGATGGTTGTATCTGCTTAGATTCACATGCGCCCACCCTTCCTCCCCGCTCGGATGGAAGGAACATAGACTTCCTTTATATATCTCTCTCGTTTCTGTACTCACTCACGTCTAGAAGGCTCCCTCAGGGCAGAAAAATACAAACAGAGGGACCTCGACGCGTGAGGGATTGTGGGTACAACGCACGTCACTATAGGGATAGTGTTTCAGACACGCCTTGTCGACGTCCCTTTTTCGACTACGAAAAACAAAATGCAATACTCCGCAGTGACCACTGGATGTCGGACCTATGCACAGCATGTGAATCTAAGCAGATACAACCATCAGAAATGCTTTTACGGTAAGTAATGCATTCTCATTCTTACACACACTAGCCCTCTGCCACAGGGTGCGACCGCAAGTACCCTTGGGTTGACAGACACGCTACCTGTAACCTCTGCTTGCCAAGGGACCACGCCGAGGCCAATTGCAGAGCGTGCAGTCAGTTTAAACTGAAGACTCTAAAGGACCGTTCGATCAAACGTTGGGCCCACCACGCCAGGCAACGAGAGGCCATGGAAGCGGAGGGCACCTTCAGTGATGGCAGAGACCCCATCCTATCGGATAGCGAGGGCAACGTGGCGTCGAGAGACAGCCAAGCGCAAGTCCCCGACCTCGGAAGGTTGTCCGGCAGGGCATCTATGGGAAACACCCCCGGCGACACAAGCGCTACCCACAACACATTGACTAAGCACTCGAAGTCCAACCAAATCGGTGTCCTCTGGGCGTTTTCACTATCCACTATTGCCAAGAGTACCTTGCTCCCTAAAGTAACCGAGGTTCGATCGTCGGGAGACGAAGACGACCTCCATCCCCAGGCTGCACTCCAGGAGTCAGCATCAGCAGACCGCGTAACGGCTGCTCCCGTGCCCAGACCTCCACTCACTAAGGAAAGGGACACTACCCCTGAGTCTTGACGCCAGACGTCGAAGACCTCCGAAAGGGTGAAAACACCGCGGAAACACTCTTCCAGTAACAGGGAGGGGGGAAAACTGCAAAGAAAGCATTCTCAGCCTTCATCTGCACCACAGACACATAAGGACAGGTCACTATCTTCTGAGAAGATATCCAAAACACCTGCACAAGGCCATAGATCCAGTCAGGATATAGCAAGGAAACACACCCAGGAGAGGGTAATCCCGAGCTCTAAAGAAGGGTCAAGTGAGGATATAGACAGAGTTATGTCTAGAATGTCATCCCTAGTAGACTTCTATGCCAAGAATCCCCAACACTTCCTCGCCTATACCCCTGATGGGGCAACCCCCTCAGGGTCTAAGGACCCGCAACCCCCTGGTAAAAAAACTTCGAGTTGAGGCGCCAACACAAAGTAGGTTTTCTGACCTTTACCGCGTTCAGCCAACTCTCAATATGATGAGGATCCATCATTTAACGAGGATCCAGAATTGGCCACGTTGGACGTCCATACTGGAATGGATTACTATGGGGATGACAAGGCCCAAGAGGAGGAAGAAGATGACACAGAAGTCTACAGAGTTGACTCCCCAGTAGACGAGGAACCTCCGTTTACCGACTCTCCTGTCGACAACCAACCTCTTTTAAATGAGGTTTTATCTAGAGCGGCTGAACACTTCCGCATAGATACGCAGGGAGCACAGGAGGAGAGGGACTTTGCCGAGGAACTGGTGGGAGAAAAGAGACCTGTTGCCCAGGCCATCCCTATTCTTAAGTAGATACAAAGGAGAATAGACCCTTCCCTTCTCAATCCCAATCTCACCAGGGCAGTAAACCCCAGGATTGAAAACATTTTCAGGGCAGCCCAAACAGACCCACTCTACATAAGGGGGCAACATAAGCCAGACTCCCTGGTAGTGACTAACACCCGAAAGAGGGCGGGAACACCCTTATCGTCTGAAGCTCCCCCTGATAAGGAGAGAAAGAAGATCTATGGTTTGGGAAAGAAGGTAGCCTCCACTTCCACCTACAGGCCAGGATTGCCAACTCCACCACCCTATTGGCGAGTTACAACTCCCATCAGTGGGAAGAAGTTGCGGCGCTCATTGACTCCGCCCCGGAACCTTTAAAAAGCCAGTTGGCGCAGGTTGCGTCGGAGGGAAGAGCCGTGTCCGGTTGCATCCTCAAGGCAACATTTGATGCCGTGGATAACACAGGCAGACTGATAGCAGAAAGCACGGTTATCAAAAGGCATGCTTGGTTAAGACAATCTGGTTTTAAACCCGAGACACGAGCATCTTTAATAGACAAACCGGTGGAGCATGATCTACTGTTTGGTAAGGCGGTAGAGGATGCCTTAAAAAATGCGAAAGATGAATCCGAGGCTCTCAAATCCCTGGGCCAGTTAACTAACAAACCCCCCAATCAAAGAGGGAATTGCAATTTCCGTCGCCCACACGGCCAAAACTCAAAAAGAGGCTCCAACTATTCCCTGGGGCAGGGTACTCCACGGAATAACAACAACCAGCAGTCTACCCAGGGTTTTTACAGGGGTAACAAGAAGGGACGTGGTAAGGGTAGAGGCAGCCCCAATAGAGGCGGCAGTATGCCCCCCGCAAAACAGTGACGTTCCGTTCAGGTTCCCTTCTCACGCATCCCCAGTAGGGGGATGCATTACCAACTTCACCCAAGCTTGGGAAGGGATCACATTAGACAGATGGGTGCTGTCCGCAGGATACTGTAAAGAACAGTTCGAGCATCCCCGAAACCACCCTCCACGTCAAAAAGTACATTCATTTGACCACCAGAAGATCCTCCTCGAAGAGATCGCCAATCTTCTAGCAAAGGACGCAATAGAACTCGTCCTGGGACACCAGGTAAACAAGGGTATTTATTCAACTTACTTCCTTGTGCCAAAAAAAGATTTGACAATGCGCCTAGTATTGAACTTACGGCCTGCAAACAAGTATGTCAAGCCCCAAAAGTTTTGCATGACTACTCTCCAAGAGGTAATCCCCCTCCTAAAAAAGGGTGATTACATGGCAACATTGGACATGAAAGATGCCTATTTTCATGTTTCCATGTACCCGGCACACAGAAGATTCTTGCGCTTTAAGGTGGACAGTCGGCACTACCAGTTCAAGGTACTGCCCTTTGGTATAGCCTCGGCTCCAAGGGTTTTCACCAAGGTACTAGCGGTGGCGGCGGCACACCTACGCAGGGAGGCAATCCCAGTGTACCCTTACCTGAACGACTGGCTCATCACTGGGGAGACCCCAGTAATTTGCAGATCAAATATTCAAAGAACTATTGACCTCCTCTTTGAATTGGGTTTCTCCATAAACGAGAAAAAGTCAAGCCTGGTGCCAAGCACCTCCAAGCAGTTCCTAGGAGCTGTCCTAAACACACAAGAAGGGTTGGCCTTTCCATCAGAGGAAAGAATTCGGAATCTAATTCTGCAAATTCCGCTATATCAGGTCGGTCGCCAGATAACAGTGCGCAAAGCGATGCGTTTGCTGGGCATGATGGCGTCATGTATTTACCTGGTCCCCCACGCGTGCCTGCGCATGTGTCCCATGCAAGAATGGTTGGCGAAACAGTGGTCTCAGGCAAGTGGTCAGTGGGACGATCTAGTGGTAGTTTTGCCAACACTTGTACAAAGTCTTCACTGGTGGACAAGAGAAAACCTGGCAAAGGGGAAACCCTTTTACGATCCAAAGATACAGGCTGTAATCAAAACAGACGCATCCCAGTCAGGGTGGGGAGCACACCTTCTCCACCACAAAGCTCGGGGTCTCTGGTCTCACTCATGGCCAAGAATCATATCAATCTGCTAGAACTTCAGGCAGTATCCAGAGCTCTTCAAGCGTTCAAGCCCTACCTGTTAAACCTGTCAGTGCAGATCCTGACAGACAGCACAACAGCAATGTTTTACCTGAACAAGCAAGGAGGGACTCGTTTGCCAAATCTGTCCAAGCTTGCCCAGAAAATTTGGATATGGGCACTCAGACGGAACATCTACCTGTCATCTCAACAGGGGATCTCAATTCTCTGGCGGACGATTTGAGCAGGGATCCCCTCCCACAAGAACATGAATGGTGTCTACACAGAGAAATCGTAGAGGATCTCTTCTCTCAGTGGGGTCTCCCCACTATGGACCTATTTGCCACAAGCGAAAACAGACAGTGCCCAGGATTCGCATCCAGGTTCCCCCAACCAGACTCCCAGGGGAACGCCCTCTGGATGAACTGGTCAGGAATGTTTGCGTACGCTTTTCCACCAACCCCCCTCATCAGGAAGGTGGTCAACAAGATGCACAGGGAATCGATGACGCTTGTCCTAGTTGCTCCCATGTGGGCTAGGCAACCGTGGTTCCCACACTTATGCAGACTAGCGGTGTGCAAACCCATCAAGCTTCCGTGCAGGTACAACCTACTGTCCCAGCACCAAGGTCAGACAGTACATCATCAACCCAACTCAATGAACCTGGCAGCATGGCTCCTGAGGTCATAAAGTTTGGACATCTCGATTTACCTCAGAGATGTATGGACATCCTAAAGGAATCTAGGAAGCCTAACACGAGGTATTCCTACTTTGACAAATGGAAGAGATTCGTCATCTGGTGCCAGAGTAAACAAATCAACCCAGTTGATTGCACTCTTTCCACTATAGTCACCTACTTGATCAACCTGCTGGACGCAGGGTTGGTATTTAATTCACTGAAGGTACACCTGGCAGCTCTGTCAGCGTACACCACCTCACATAACAAAGTATCGTGGTGGAAAGTACAAGTGGTTAAAGACTTCATGGAAGGAGTAGAGAGACTTCACCCTCCTATTTCTAACCCACCAGTAGTGTGGGACCTTAATGTGGTGCTTGCTAAACTCATGGGCCCTCCCTTCGAACCCATGCATAAGAGCAGTCTCAAACACCTGACCTATAAAACTGCCTTCTTGGTAGCCATTACGTCTATAAGAAGGGTCAGTGAAATTCAGGCGCTGTCAGTGCAGGACCCTTTCTTTACTGTCCATAAAGATAAACTGGTTTTACGAACACACCCTAGGTTCTCACCTAAGTTTATTTCCAAATTGCACGTGAACCAGTCCATCGAGCTTCCGGCTTTCTTCCAGAACCCACAAAGCTCGGCTGAGGTGAAACTACACACCCTAGATGTGCGTAGGGCGGTCCTATACTATGTAAACAAGACGAGACCGCTTAGGAAAACAGACCGACTGTTTGTCTCCGTAGCTACAGGCAAAGAGGGAGATCGCGTCTCTAAAAGTGCCATCTCTAAGTGGACTGTATCCAGCTGTGTTACTCCCTTTCTGAAAAAAACTCTGCCTTTCACGCCAGGAGGCATTGGGGTCACTCTGGCTTTTATTGCAAATGAACCCCTTGACACCATTTGCAAAGCAGCTACCTGGAGCTCTATTCACACTTTTACACAGCACTACTGCATTGACACCCATTCCAAGACAGATACTCAAGTGGGACAAGAGGTCCTAAGACATTTATTTGCCCATGACCCTTCTCACATCCCACCTCCTTCTTCTAACACTGCTCGCTAATCTATGCACAGCATGTGATCTAAGCAGATTCCACAAACCTCAGAAGGGATACATTGCTCACCGTAATCGTATTTCTGATGCGTGTATCTGCTTAGATTCACATGCGACCTGCCCTTCCACCCCTCTGAGAGAAGGCGCATGGATGCTTGTAGTCTTATCTTTCTATCTATCTGCTTGGATAATCTGTACTCGCGCTACTCTTCATGCTACCTCATGTCAGAAAAAATACAATTTGAGGGTCCTAGACGCGTGAGGGATCATGGGTACAGTGGACGTCACACTAGGGATAGTATTACTGGCACGCCCTGTGTCGACGGCCATTTTCGAGTTTCGAAAAACAAACTGTAATACTCCACAGCTTCCACTAGATGTCGGCCTATGCACAGCATGTGAATCTAAGCAGATACAAGCACCAGAAATACGATTACGGTGAGTAATGTATCCCGCCTCCCGAAGCCCTTTGACTCCTATACGCCAATGCTTCTCCAAGCCACAAAAAAACATTTTGTTTGTCAGCGAATGGATCCGGTAGGCGAAGTTGAAGTTGAAGTAGCACTTCAGAAGTTTCCAAATTGTTGCTATTAATAATTACATTCAGGATATGCTTCCGGCACAGTTACTGAGTACAACTCAATCGATACAGTGCTGGATGCTGACGAAGGCGTAAGCTATCCAACAGAATTCGTCACCTCACTCGACCCCCGGGAATACCACCACTTCACCTTCGGCTGACAGTTGGGTCACCCATCATGCTGCTTCGTAATCTCGACGCACCTAGGCTATGCAATGGCACACGGCTGTGCGTTAAACAATTGCTGCCCAAAGTAAGTCAAGCGACAGTGTTGATCAGGAAGAGGAAAGGAGAAGATGTATTCATCCTCATTCCGACAGACATGCCGTTCAGTTTCAACTGCCTACAGTTCCTGGTCAGGCTGGCATTCGGAATCACGACCAACAAGGCATAGGGCCAGTCAATCAAGTGCACTTGTATCAACTTGGAATCTCCCTGTTTCTCCTACGGGCAGTTATGTCATGTGTTGTAGAGTGGGTTCCCCAAATGAGTTGTATATCTTTGCTCCAACTGGAAAATCTAAAAATGTTGTTTATAAACAAGCCTTACAATAAACATGTACATCATGTCACCCATCATGCTGCTCAGGAATCTCCATGTTGTTCTCACGTACAGTTAAACGTTTCAGAATGAGTTTTTAAGAACAAAAAATTGTGTTTAAAATATTAAATCGAAAAATGTAGTGATTTTTTTTTTCTTTTCACCTTTCTTATGGATCCTTTCTGAAAAGCCTAAAGCTACTTCAAGGGATTTCTAAATAATGGTACTTATGAGAAAATTAAATCTTGGGCAACGCTAGTCCTTTAGAAACGTATCCAAATACACAGAGTTAAAGGAATAGTTCACTCTAAAATGTTATTGTCCAAAAGGATGGGCAATAATCAAAAACAGTTATAAAACATCTTTTTAAAGAAAGTTCCTATGTAAACCTTTGAGAAAACGAGGCTCAAAGTGTTTACATGGGAGCATCCATTTTGTAATTTCAAGCAGCCTCCTCTGTTCATGTTAAGCTCTGCCCTGGCAGCAGTAATCAAGCAGCAAACCCCCCATACTGGAAGCTTTTGCTTACTGCAACCAGAGCAGAGCTGAATATGGATCAGGCTGCCTTCACTTTCATTTTACGTTTTCGGTGCTCCCCAAGCCCAGGGAAGCACAGAAAACGTAAAATGAAAGGCAGAGCAATGATAAATACTTCGCCGGCTGCCAAAACTAGAAATATGGGAAACTAGAAAAGAAATTCGCAGCAATTATGAAAACTCTGCCAGATGCCGGCAAAATATTCATAATTGCTTCAAATAGCCTACAAGCAAATGCACGGCAATTACAAATACAACGTTGTTGTGTTTATGATTGCTGTGGTTAGAAAACCACAGAGGTCCTATTATGAATAAAACAATGTTGTATTGATGATTGCGGTGGCTTCAGCTTTGCTGGTCGGGGGTTGCCCATGAGACTCAAAGCGAAAGCCGCTGCAGACATAAATACAACACGGCTGGATTTATAAATGCTGTGGTTTTCTTTACTAAGTTTCCAGGGGTCCTCAGGCTTGGAGGAGCCCAAGAAACTTAGAAAGAAAACCGCAGCATTTCTAAATACAACAATGTTGTATTTGTTTGCAGTGGCTTCAGCTTTGAGTCTCCTGAGCTCCCCCGGGTTGGATGTATGTATAAATGCTACAGTTTTCTTTACTACGTATCGGAGTAGCCAGGGAAACTTAGAAAGAAAACCGCAGCATTTTTAAATACAACATATTAGTTTTTGCAGTGGCTTCAGCTTTGAGTCTCCTGGGCTCCCAAAGATGAAGCCACCGCAAACACAAATACAACGTTATACATGCTGCGGTTTTCTTTCCAAGTTTCACGGGCTCCTCCAGCCTGGGGGAGCCCGGGAAACATAGAAAGAAAACCGCAGAATTTATAAATACAACAAGGTTGTATTTATATTTGCAGTGCTTTAAGAAAAAAGAAATAAGCACTTACCAGCATGCAGCCTTCCTGCCTGCATTCTCTGCTCTCCGGCAATAATGAAGCAAAAGCCACCCAGTGGTAGCTTTTGTTTATTACAGCTGGCTGGCTTTTGCTTCATTAGTGCCACAAGGGCAGAGCTTAACAGAAGCACAGGAGGCTCATCCATTTTACAAAATGGATGCCTCCTAGTGCTTGAAATTATAGAGTTTGAGCCTGATTTGCTCAAAACTTTACATAGGGACTTTGTTTACAAATATTTTTTATATATATTTTTGATTATGGGCAATCTTTTTAGCCAATAATATTTTAGAGTGAACCATTCATTTTAATGCCACTTTAGTATGTTTTCATGGAATCATTCGGCTGGTGAGTCAAAAGTAACATCTGGTAGCTATTGCTGTCATTACAACCAGACTCGGCTAGGCCACAAGCAGGAACTTAGTGTCTCCTTGCTTCCAGCAATTGTGATCCTTGCATGAAGGCAGCTTGTCGGGTGTACACCAAGCTGCCTTGAATTGAACAACTTTGACTCAAGCATGTGATTCAAAAGAAGTGTAATGTACTGGATTTTCAGATTTCTTTTGTGCTTTTTCAGGTTTGCAGATTACATCCGGGGCATGCTGAAGCTCATCCTAGTTTTGCTTTTTTCCGGTGCAACTTTGGCTGCCACCTGGTTCACCTTGACGTCATTGAGTAATGTCACCCACCTGCCTTTAACATCAGGTTTGTAAAAATCAACCTTTCATCTTCACAGGTTTATGTAACTTAGATGTAATGTGTCATTAAAAATTCTGTTCAGAGGATTGTATTTTGCTGATGAAACAGCCAAGGTATTGCATTTATTTAATTAGCAGCGAGTGTCTGTTCCCTAGGACTACTGTGAATGTCATGTGGCTTTCTCGTCTTAACTATTGATTTTCTCTATGATGCATTTGTGTCTGGTTTGTTTGGAAATTATATTATCTTTGTAGTCCATTTATTTATTTCTGTATTTTGTATAGGCCAGTATGTCACATGGTGGCCACTTCACAGGGCTAGTGCAGATGACGAAATGTTCCCGAGTACATCTTGGGCACCCCCATGTAGTGGCAGGACCTTCCAGCGATCCAGTGTTCACTAACATGTAGATGGTGTATTTTCTGTGTTGTGATCCCTTTCCTCCAGTTTAGAGGGATAGTCTTGTGTTAGGTCAGGCTGCTGATGCGTTGCTGTGGCTTGATCCATCAAGTTATCTATAGAATGCGTCTGTAAATAAGGCAGTTGCCTCTACTTAGACTAGGCATGTCAGCCCAAGTGTCTATAAAAGTTGAGCGCCTGGAGTTTTGAATTCATCTGTTTCATCCAACAAATTTGGCTTTGCAGATTGATCTGGCTGAAATCAATCTAAAGGTCAGAGTGCCTCATTACAAGTTTGGCGGTGAATTAAAAAAAGTAGTGGTAATTCTGTTGCTGGTACCTTTCTTTTGCCTGTAATGGAATTACTGCCATTTGTAGCACACTGCCGAATTCTGTGTTTAACCTTAAAGTGTAGGATTTCCCTCCAGCATTATGCTGGATGTAAATCCTCGATTTTAAAGCCAAATATGGTTGGAATTACAGCCCAAAATTCCCATGGAGTTCTATGGACTACATAAATGGGGGTTAACACTGCTTTTCCAACACTCGTAATCCTGTGGTAAATCCACAAGACTGAGTGGCTGTAATAGTAATTGATTCGGGGAAAATTCCATGCATTTACCGCCAAACTTGTAATGAGGCCCGCAGGCAGGGACATTATGAGGGTTAACATTCATGTAGATTCCAACCATTTGACGTATTTATCGTGTACATAATGCAAAGGATTTTCAATGTGATACTCTTCGCTATCGTTAAGCCACTGAATAGATTTCAATATGGGGGTTAGATGTCATGTTACCTTCCGTTTTAGGCAGCACCTCCTTGCTTGATTCTGAATGCTCTATAATTTCTGAGTTTCTTTGTTAGTTGCTTCCACATAGAAACTGTTATAGTAGTCTAGGCGGAATAAGATTAATGCTTGGGTAGTTTTGACTCGAAAGTTAGTTTGGAGGAGTTGGTGTTCTTGAGCATGTTCTTAATCTGCAGGTTTAATGAAAGTTGTCTCCAAAATTGCTTCCAGGTTTTCCACTCTATGCCTTGTGAATGACTATCACCGCACTTTCACATCACTGACAAACGTCTTCTTTCTACTATGCATTGCTCTGTTTTTGTTTCTAGAATACTTTCACAGAATTAAATGTACTCTCTCCTTTATGAACACTGCATGTCAAGTGCTTAAAATGACCTTCCTTTCTTTAGCCCCTACTCCGGTGCTCGACCCAGGGACTGTGTCTTCTTGCAGTAAAAGCTTAATTGCCTCACCTGGTTCATGCTTATTCCAGTTACGTAATGCACTGACAGAATATTTCCTCATTTTGAGGCACAAACAAAATTGCCTGAGCATTATGGCTCCACCAGGGAGAGGACTCATTCGCACCCACACTCCCCCTTGCCTGCTGTCCTCAAGCACAAATAATATTGGTTAAAAAAGACTCTTCATTGGGGTTCATTATCGTGGTCCTAACCAGAAATCAATATTCGCCTACAGGGAAAACAATTAAGCGGAATGTGTTCTCCATATTGTTCCTGCCAGCCCCATGGCTCCAGTGATCCATTACATGGGGACAAAGGGGACACAATTTGGGTAGAGCAAGGGAAGTGTTTGTTAGTGGGTCTGATTTCGACCCGAAAATCCCCTGGACCAGGGATTTCTTTTTTCGTTATATGAGGAAAGCAGTAGTGTTGGTCTGGAGATGATGTGCCCGAAAGGAAGTTTATGCTACATTTCAGCGAGAAAGCTACATATATTTAGCTAATTATTTTTATGGCTTGCATAGAGAGCCTCTTCATTTGCTCATTGTCTTTGCTTCCCAAAAGTGATGAACCCTCCTGACAACCTGGAATCCTTTTTTCAAAATAAAAAAAATACTCGGACAGCCCATCACCCACCTTTTGTACCCTTTGAGAGACTAGTTCAGGGGTGGCGTTAACTGTATGATTTCTGGGGCACCTGGTGGATGAAGGTATTTACTGCCCAATATCTGGGTAATTACTAGCTGATGCCTTGATTACTGCCCTGTCTAATGGGATAATTACTAATACATGAAAAACTGTTCCTGCTAGGGTACCGATTCACTTTTGACTACAACTGGTCACAATCACAGTGAATGTGCTCACTGCAACGCTTGGTCCTCCCCTGACTTGAAAGTGCTTCGCCTACTCAAACGGGAAGAGGAGACCAAGTGGGATAATAACCCCACAGAAGCAAACAAAACTTGTTTTACAAGGCTGCTAATCATTATAAGAAGGTGATTATTCTCAAAAAAATGGACACATAAAACTTAAGAATTACTGTGGCAAACTCCAGTACCAGGGAGCTTTTCTCTATACTGCGTGAGCTTGAGTCGCCTCCACCTACAAACTGCATTCGGGACAGCCCCTGGCGCGCCTCCATGCAAAATGCCCTCCTATGTAAAATTTTAACACTCCAAAAAAGATAATCTTGAAAAGAGACGCCTTGAACATTATCACAACTACCACCCCCTTCCCTGGCCATTTCCCCCAGCCGACAAGATCTATCGCTATTTGAGTTCAAACCTGTCACTTAAAATGAAGTCCTCCTAATCATCAAAGTACTTAAAACTTCTTGTTGTCAAGTCGACATCTGCCCAGCGACAGTTATCAAAGACTTTGCCGATTCACTAGAACCTTTCATCGCCACCCTTATCAATGCCGCCTCCTCATCTTGCACTGTACCTGCCAGCCTTAAAGACTGCTGAGTCCTCCCCTCATCAAGAAACCTTCCTTAGATCCTGCCTTCCCTACCAACTACTGCCCTATTATTATGGTCCCCTTCTTTCTCAAAATCGTGGACCGCGTGGTATACTTACAAATCCAACTTCACCTGGAAAAGTACATTTTACTAAGCCTGCATCAATCTGGATTTCGCCCAGGCCATGGCACGGAGTCTGCCCTCCTTGATCTTAAGAACCAATTGGATGAGATTAAAGGTTTGGGCAAAGATTTCCGGCTCTGCTACTCTTGTTGGATCTATCAACGGCCATCGATTTAGTGGGTGGACCACCAAATTCTCTGTTCTCGCCTTAAAACCGCAGCACATTTCTCTTCAGAGGCTATCCTATGGATCTCTGCTTTCCTCTCAGAGAGATCTATCAGAGTCTTCTCTCCAACTGCTGCTGCCCCTTCTGCACTCATCTCTTGCGCAGTCCCGCAAGGTTCATTCATGCATTTCCCCAACCCTCTATAACCTCTTTACTAAACCCCATTTTGAACTGTTCAATGACAAAGGAATATCTTACACCAACTACTCGGACGACACGCACACCTTGAACCTGCATTCAGTCTACCATACCACCCAGACCTGCATGGCCTCCCACCTCCTCTGCCTCAATGATGAGAAAGCGGAAATTCTCTTGATGGGCTCCAAAACAACACAAAGCAAGTTGGACCCTTCCTAGAAATCTTTCAATATCGAGGGCAACACTATCATAACCTCTACAAGTGTCAAAGGCCTCTGGGTTTATTTGGAATCCACCATATCGCTCTCGAGGCAGATGAATGCGATCGCCTCCTTGGCGGCTCACACATCTAAACGTATAAATGATTGCCGACAGTTGCCTCTCCATCGCCAGAGCACTGATTGGCACTAGGTTGGATTATTGTAACGCCCTCTTTGCTGATACCTCTTAACGTAACATCAAGAAAATGCAGATTATCCAAAACAATGCCCTCAGGGTGGTCCTCAACATCCCGAAACGTGATCACATCTCAGGCGAAAGGAAACAAAGCACACTGGCTACTGATCAGAGAGCGTATCCTGTTCAAACTGCTTCCATTACGCACAAGTGCCTCTCTAACTCTTCCCCAAAATACGTGTCTGTGAAATTCACTAAAGCTCACCTAGGCCTCCTATCTCCATCCACTCACCATTCCTCGCTTCAGACAAAAGAGTTGTGGTTGTAGCTTCCCGATGATCACGGCTAAAAGTTGGAACGACTTACTGCTCTCACTGAGATATGCACCTTCCTGCTGAGACTTCCGAAGACCACTCAATACACTACTTTTCTCTGAGAACAAACTCTCAGCTTAATTTTGTCTCCCGCTACCCTCTGTCTTGCACCTTTGTTGTTTTTCTGTGTGTAACATTGATGCCCTTGGGCTTAGTGCGCTTAACCAAAAGCAAAACAAAAAATACATCTGTATCCATGTATAGTATGAGTAAAATAATCTACATCTCAAATAGCATTAATCTCATCTCATATTTGCATTTATTTCAAATCAAGGGTATCTATAAGAAGAGAAACACTTAACAAAACTTAATAAATAGAACTACTATGGTAGTATGGAAAACCATAATACTGTATAGAAAATGTATTGTGCCTGACCCGGTGAGAGGGATCGCTATTATAAAGGGGACCCTACTCGGGGGTTCTGACCAAACACTAAATGAATGCAGGTTTATTTACAAACAGATTTTAAACGACTTAAACATTTCCGAAGAGTCATTGGTGGCAAACCCCAACTGTGTGAAGAACACACTATGGTCTAAGGACTGGATCGAATCTTAGGATCAAAGGCAGTCTTTTAGACTGTTCAAATAATTGACCCCTGAGACTTGGAGATACAACTGCTTGCCACAGTATTTAGTGACATTTCCTTACAGAAAATACTGTACGCTATACATGAGATTTAGACTAAATCTCTACCCCACTAAAGAGATCCTTAACACACACAGTAGAGAAAGAAATCTAGATCTGTCGTGTAGGTTGTGTAAAGTGGAAATCGAGAACTTAAAGCACCTGGTTTTGTTCGGTACATCATTGACCGGCCTTAGAACAAAGTTTCTGGCCAAATGTATTCACAACAGGAGCTTCAGATGTGCGGAGCAATGATGGACTGCATTAACCCAGGCAGAAAGTTTACTAATATTAGCAATGGTTGCATTTTTATGAGATATTCTCACTCTTGGAGGGGTCTATATATCACATGAATTGTTTGTATGTGGAGTATTAATGAAGCTATGTAAACAGATGAACTGTTGCAAAGCAGGGCAGTGCTTTTATCGAAATGGAAATTAACTCTAATTGTTGCCTCTGCCCATCTTTTTTTTTTTTCTTTTTCGTACATTACTCTCCTTAACCTCAACTTTGTTTCTTTTTCTTTAGTGCTTTTGTTCGTTTGGATTGTTTTTATTTATTGTGAAGAATTAATTTTGTATGTATAATGATTGGTAAAAGGTTTAAATTGTTAACCACATGCCAAATAAAAAAAATAAAAATACATAAATAGAAAAAGGTGAAAAAATTCATAAATCCTATCAAACGTGTTTTGACCAAAACAAGGTTGCATTTTCTCAGTGTGTGTTCCATACAAACAGAAAACACATTAAATTGACAAACTTATAAAACACTAATCCTTGAAACTAAAGTCCATAATTTTCCATGTCAAAACAAATCCTTAGGGTTACACCACGTAAATGCGAATTTTTAAGTCCATAATTTTCCATTTCCGAATTGATGACAAATGACTGACTCTGTTTCAGTACAAGCTTAATAGTTTTGATTTCGTATGTTTCGGCGTGACCTATTTAATTGCCTTCCTCTGGACTCCTAATAAATTAAGATGGACTTTGCATATATTGAACCAAATAAGACAATATCAATAACAGTATTTTATACTCAAAAAGACATTTTGAAAAATTCAGATGATTGCCAAGTAATATGAAGGCTCACCAGAGATTTAGCACAAGTGTTGGGTTTCTTAATAAGGGTTTTCACTAAATGATGGCTGTCACCTCACATACATTCTCATTTTATTGTTTTCAGGGATACGTACATATAACATAGTTTTGTGTACCCATAACTTCTCAGTTGGAAATCAGTGGGAACTCTTAAGTCAGGCTAGGTAGCAGATAGTGAGGAAACTTGAATACAGGGCTCATTAATATGAATTTGACTGTCTGTAAAACAGAAAGATGATGTAGCCCAATGCAATTTCTCATTCC
Source organism: Ambystoma mexicanum (assembly GCF_040938575.1). Classification (NCBI taxonomy): domain Eukaryota; kingdom Metazoa; phylum Chordata; class Amphibia; order Caudata; family Ambystomatidae; genus Ambystoma; species Ambystoma mexicanum. The sequence goes on along the minus strand of NC_090931.1, from coordinate 1,313,896,877 downwards.
TAATTAGTGTTGTTATAATTATTAAAGTTTGCTAAATACAGGCCTGATCTATAGTTATGATTTAGGCAGATTTTTTTGAGTGTATCTTTCTGCAGCGCACGCCGGCACCATCTTGAATAATGGGTTAATTGCTACACATTACCAAATGAGGGTTGATTTTTCTCACAATGTTCCTGTTGTGGTTCCTCGTGATTGTTTCCCACTGTGCACGGGCGCTTGTTATTACCATAAAAACGCTAAGGCTTCTGGAGTTTTTTGCCAGAGGTCAGTGGAATATCAGAAACTTAAGTTGTGTTCTAACCGGTAGGATGACATTAGGAGTTACGGTATAGCATGCAGAACTACAATCAGTAAACAGTTTATGTCTGAAAATCAACAAATATATACTGCTAACGAAAACGAATGTCATGCCTTAACATATTCCTACCATTCACCTGGTCAAATCAGCAACCCACTTAAATGGGTTCACGTAGACCATGATCTAAGAAAAGGCCCTCTCCAGGCATTTACAGCGCGACATGTGTTCTGTTGTACAAGTTGCATCTTTGCAGCTTATTGCTAGTGAGAGCCCAACACTCGTGAAATCCAGTACTTGCTTGTATTCGTTAAGTAAGGAATCGCTGAAGGAGTTTAGGTTGTCCTATTCATAACTCTTTCGAAGCTGCAAGTACATGTTCATAAAATTAAGTCTGTTTGCTTCTCCTGTGCATAAATATCAATACACAAAACTGCGGAAATGTGTATTTAAATGCAATTCCTATTTTAATCCTGTTTCAGAAATAGCAGTAACTGATGATAAACCATATGTTGATGTCGCACGTTTTATGCTACTTTTTATTACACAAAATGCTGTCATGATTTTGGCTTACCAAAGACATACATTTGGTTGGGTGTCTTTAAGTAAAAACTGGTATTAATGTTATAATGTAAACGTGCAAAAATATAAAAAAAAGAATGTGGAGGGGAAAAAACAAAAGCCCTAGGTAGCCACACTAGTAAATCGATCTTATAACCTTGTACTACTAACCTAAATCTGTTTTGTCTTACTGCTGGCTGAGGTTAATTCACCTGGCATTACCCATCCAGGGTTCTAGTGATTTAGTGCATCTTTTAGCCGCCTCCGAGCTCTGTAGCCATAGTCTTAGCATTGTACCTTGCATAATAGTCGTTGAACTCTTCTACTTTTTACCAGCACTGATAGCATTGCTCACTAATCCTCCCAGTAACGTCATCAGCAAACATGCTAAATTGAGGAGTTTCACCCCCATGCCCTTTGCCCTGCATCTTTTGTTTCGTCCTAATCTTAATTCCTTATTTCATAGAGCCAGTATAAGGAGCTGGGGCGGATAACCCTGGCTGATTCCATTATACCGTAATTATACCTTCCTCTTAGGAATAGGTGCAAGATAATGGGCCAGCATCTTGTCAACAAATCTCTCCCTACATTCGAACACCTCCCTCCCTTTATCTTCGACCACCAGTAACTCTTTCTTCATATAAGCAATGCTCACCCACTCAGAGGCTCAATGATGTAGGTTATGTGGCTCCTTTTGCTTGTTTACCTTTTTATACCAAGTGAGGTATTCTCCAAATGTTATCAAACATTTGTCACCCCTTTTTGAATCCTGAAGTGTTAATGTTTACTGTCAGGCAAGGATATCGTCTAGTTTATTCCCAGTATGTTTCTGAATAATTTCATGTCTATATTCAAATGAGCAATGGCCTTATTCAACCCACGCGTTGCATGGTCTTTTGTAGATCATGGAGATTTCGAGCTGGGAGCCAATAACGAGGCAGTCCTTATAAAGCAATCCCTTAGGCTATTCAACTTGGTGATTTGTTATGTTCTGTTATGGACACTTCCAACTCTTACATTGGTTGAAAGTTCGGTTGGGGGGGGGCGATTATGCTATTTAAATAGGTATCTTGTGCACCTAGGTTTTAATGTGCATTGTAATGAAGTGGTAGAATTTATTATATACCATTTGCTTTTTTTATTTAGTAAACTCATGATATGGTAAGCGGTGGTGCTTGCTGTTTTGAATATGAATTCGATGTGAGAATGAGTGGCCTTCCTCTTCAGGATCTTGGCCCTAGTTACCTCCTGGTAGAAGTGCTATAGTTGTTAATTTGAGACCACCGAAAAAGCCCCAGAACTGCATGAAAGGGTATTAGGAAAAAGCAATAAAACCATGTGATGGGATTCAGTGGAAGTGTTGCTTTCTTGATTGCGCAATGGATGTTTCACACATAATGTGGGTGAAACGGCCAGTACACAAACAAAGAGGAAGGTGGTTGGGGTGGAGACGGGGAAAAGGGTAAGGGTGAGTTTGAAAGGTGGGAAAACAGCCATGTTAGTGGAGCGGATGGATGGATGGATGGATGGATGTCAGTCATGGATTACAGGGGCATCCCCCAGATAAGGGAAGTGGGAAACAAGGGGAGGGGGCTTATATATAAGTGTGCGAGGAGGAGGTGAAGGAGGAAGTAGTCCAGTGAACGGGAAGTAGGAGAGATCCATTTCAGAACTCCCATTGTGCTTTGTTCCTTGCACTGCTTGAGTTCCAAATACATTGCAACCTGTGCACATACAATCCAATGGAATGTCTGATTCCTTGTATTCGGATGTAGAGTTCTCACTTTACAGTAAATGTACACGGGACACCAAAACAGGAGCCCGATTGATGCTTGACCATCCTCAAATATGAACACTGCTGCACTGGTGAAGCAGCAAGACTGAACCCATCCAAAGTACATAACAATATTGAAGATCTAATTCTAGGAAATCGCAGCACCAGCTGTTGAGAGCAAGATTAATTCTCGTCATTTTGTGTACACAAATGTGCACCCAGATTTCAAGATAATCACTGCCACAGCATATCCATGACGTGGCAGTGTCTTGTGCGGTGATGTTATTCATAACCTAATGCTGGCTTGATGTGTATCCTTCTGGGGTTGCGTTTCTAAATGGGGATAATGTTTGACATTGTGTTAGTACAGGGTCTGCTTTATGCAGTTTTCACAGTGACTGTAGGATACATAATTCTAGTAGCCACACCCTTGTTATGTCATAGTAGCATGTGTGAGGATTGTGATTTATACAGACTCCTACATATGTTTCCAGTAGATCCATCATCGAAGCTGTTATCTTCCAATTTTCCGTTTTCAGTTCTGAAGATTTTCAGACCCGATTGTTGTATAAAGGTTAAATGCTTTATGTTTTGCTGGTTGCTATGGTGTCTCTGTTGCAGCTATGTTTATGCCAAGCATGCCACCTGTAATTCCAGAATGGATCCCTGCCTATTGTACCATTCTGGAATGATGTTACTTCAATGTGTTTACACTTGAGTTTAGTCAGTTGTACCCTGGATGCTGCTTGTGTTGGGGGTCTTATGGTATGCTACTGAAGATAAGACAAATAAACTGTCTACTACATACCTCTGGCTCTGGTGGCTTCTTTACACAGATCATTTGAAGTTACTTGATTCTATTCAGTGAGTTTTTTGCCGTCTCAACTGTGGCCAACACAGCCATCCCCAATACTCTGGGAAATCACCATTTGCAAAGAGGTACTCTTTTATAGAAAGCAGTGTGTTACTGTTGCTTTTGCTCATGTAGTGCCTTAGGAATCTCTTATCACGGATCTTGTTTGATCTTTTCATTGAATCTGTTAAATCGCACCTCACATATAATCCAGTATTGTACATTCACAAGGTGATGCATTTACATTAAACAGGGTGGTGCATTCGCTGTTAGCCATTTAAATGTGTAATATTTCTTAATGGATCACTAAATATTTCTTGGAATTGGAAGGGAATAAGCTAGACGTTTGCCTGTTAGGTGCTGAAGATCCTGTCACATGCACCCTATTGTTGAAACCATTTCCTCCATTGTCTGGTGCTTAATTTTCCCAAATGGTATGTTTTAAAGTGTCATTTGTGATGACTGAAAAATGGTGTTACCACTCCGATTGGCACGTTATGTTCTCATCTAATTGACTTCTTTGGAATGTATCATACAGCTCCGTTAGCAACTACAGCCCTCTGTCTGCTGAGCCAATCAGAATGCTCAGAATGTGGTCTATAACTTGTATTCTAGTTTACATCACAAGCATTTTGAGTTTGTTTGCTTTGTACCTTGTTCTAACACCCTTCTCTGTGCTTTACGCTCCCTTCATGCTGGAACACTGAGTCCTATGGGTTGTCTGCGTCAATTTTCATCTAGTAACCTCAAAGGTAGACTTGTGCACCACAGCCATCAAGTGTCATTTGCTTGGGGGCCACCTTGGCATGGGATTGTTTTGTGTCTTTATCGCATTATACAACTCAGGAGGGTTAATTGTCTTTATCGCATTATACAACTCAGGAGGATTAATTATCACTTGAGATGATCGCGTTTTCAAACCTATTTAACTTGCCTTTGTCGTGTGCAATAATTTGGGGGCGGTCATTATCCTGCAATAATTACCCCTCCCTCAGGCTGTAACTTTTATTTATCAATCGGGAATTTCTGTCGAGCCTATGATACAAGTGCCCCAATGCTCGATCTGGTTGCCAGTCTGCTCCTCCCTGCATCTGGTACTGCCGTCATTGGTCTGGTGCCTTAACTGACACTTTGCCTTACCTAGCATGGACCAGTGCATCTGTTCCTCTGCTGCCTGCACTGTCTTGCCTCCGTCACTAGCCTTGTGTCTCTCACCCCTCCTTCATGAAGCTGACCTCTGTTTTACACTGTGCTGCTTGCTTTAGAGTCTGCTATAGAGGTTGAAGGAGGACATCTTCGACTTGCTCCGCATTTTTTAGTGGTGGATATCTTTTAGTGATGTTTTGGTTTGTTGACATACTGTTCAAAATGTTTGGATGCTAAACTCCATGTCTGCTCATTGCGGTTAACGTGTTAAGATGATGCCTCAGATGCCTACATGACTCACAGTCATTTATCGATGTGCCTGGCTCTTCGTATTCTGCATTTTTGGGCAATTCTGGCTATTAACTGTGCAATAAATTACTTAATGGCTCAGTTGGACTGTGAACACTGGCATCATGCATTTAACAACCAGAATACCTGGAAATGTGGACTGTACAGCAATTTATAGTGATCAGTGGTTCTAAATTATGGTGGAAAATGGTGCTGTTTAAATTGTATGTTTAGAGATTCCAAGATGGGCGCCGTGATCTGATCCCTAAGAAAGCTGCAAAAAGACTGGAGTTCCCTCCTTCTGGGTGCTATTGCTGTGTGACCCCTTGGGTGAAGGTCCACCACCCTTATAACAAGCAGCTGAGTACACTGCAAAGCTAAGGAGGTGTGCACAGCGGGTGGAGAACGTCCTGTGGGCGCCATTGTGAGGGACGAGATGTCCGGCGCCCGGCATTATATGGTGCAGTAATGAGATCCTCCCCTACTCGGGCACAACACCGGAGAACACCAGTTTGCTAACCAGCAGTATCCGTTTTAATGCGCAGGACCTCGCAAGAGCGAAGGTGCTGCAATCGGCATCCAGCGGGGCCCGCGCCCTGGCGGTGGGCAGACCCAGGTCTTCAGTACGGTGGCATCCCAGGCATCTCATATTTTACGGGCCGGCAAATGGACGCACTCCCCGGGCGTAGGATTGCCCAAGGCACCAGTACTGAACAAGTAAGGAGGGGAACAAGCTCCCTCCTGGGAGTTGTTGGGGCCCAGGACGGCATGGATACGCGTTCCCTGCCTATGATTCCCTGAAAGGGATACAGAGTGCAGTCTATTGTGAAGCGGTATATGCGCTACCTCGGTTTACTCCCTGTTTCTTCCTGGCGTCTTGCAGTCAAATAAGCACAGAGTAATCAGCGTGTCTCCTACAACAATTATTCCTCATTTGGCAACCCCTAGAGTGGTGACATTGCTATATCCCCCCTCGGGTGACTGGAATCGCAGTGAGACCAGGGAAGGCAACAATCTCGGGATCGGTGAAGAGGACAGTTTTGGATCCATACACAGATGATGGTCAGTGCAAACTATCAAAGCATGCTGTACTGTACTAGTTATTGTGAGCGTAGGTTCTGAAGAGTTTGGGCAGTGAAATAAGGGACCAGAACATTGGCTTTGGGATCCATACTTGACCACAGCCTCAGAGAAGCTGCTACCGCCAACAGTCTATTGCAAGGTCTGATTGCTCCTGCATCCTTAGAACATCTGCACCACCGCGACCGCCCTCTATCACAAACTTTCAATTGTGCGAACCACAGACATAACATGCAGGGACTTAAAAACCAGGAGCAGGGAAGGACTTTCCCCACACAACAGTTGTTTAGCTGACAGTGTGTCCCAACTGCCTCCAGAGGTTTGGGGAGTTAATCGGACCCTGCCTTGATAGAAGAAACATCTTAAAGGCTCTCAAGGGAGAAGCAGTTGGGGGCAGGATACTACCTTGAAGCACCCTGCCAATGTTCACTGAATAAACCCAAGGACTTGTAAGGAAGGGGTCCTCATGGCCAAGATGTTGAAAAAACAGGACGGAACCCTCCAGAAATGATGGCGTAAAGAAGGGGAACTATCCACAGAAGATGTTCAGACCTGGAACTATCAGCCAGGGCTGGAGGGGTCCCCAGTGCAATCGAAAGGGCAGGTAGTCATGAGTGAAGTGTTTCAATAGTCCTTCAAAGCATTTAGTGACCAAATGACTGAAACATTACAAACGCAGCTGAGCCTAATACAAATGGAACTAGCCTAATCCTTGCAGGAAGTCAAGCGGGGATATTGCCGAATTAGGAGACACAGTTGATTCAACTGAAAATGCCATCCAAGAATTAAGTGAGGATACGCGCAAGATTGAAGCACTGGTAAAACCAATTGGCAACCGCCACACATAATCTTGAGCACCAAACCGAAGACCTTGAGACTTGCTCAAGGAGGGCGAATATTAGGGCCAAGGGATAACCTGAAAGCGTGAACGATCGTGACCTCAGAGACAATGCAATAAGTGCTCATAGACCTGCTGGACCTAGAGACAGGGGGAGGATTCCCGTGGACTGGATACATCGGGTGCGGTCAATAAGAGCAGAACCAGGCGCTAGATTGAGAGAAGTGGTAATGGTGCTACGAAGATACAATCAAAAGGAGACGATCCTACAATCGGCAAGGAAAGCGACCCCTATAAAAATCAATGGCACTGATGATCAAGACCTGGCCAAAACTACGCTGGTGAAGAGGAGACAAATGGACCCGATGGCTATGGCGATGTCCCAAGCCCAGATTCACTGTGGATGGACCTTTACATTTGGGATGGTCTTCACGTGGAAGGGCCACCAACATCGTATCAACACACTAGAGGAAGGGGTCAGGATCCTGAACATTGAGGAAGAGGGTGGTGAGCCTCTTGGGGGATTCCCCATGAGCACCCCCCCTGTGAACGACTGCATGAGAAGCCCTGGGAATGGAGGAGAGTACGAGAATCTAAGGCAAAGAGAAATCCTCCATGTGGTCCTGAAGGTCAACGGTTAAGTCTCCAATCCAAACGAAAGACTAAGTATAAAGATGGGGCCCATGGAGCTTGTCACCAAAGGGGGTGACCCAGGGAGGTGATAGGCATCTATCTTGAGGGGGACTCCAAGATAATGGGGGATCGACCGGGTCGTGGGAGGGATGGTCCCGGTGCTTGGAATCGGGGGAGGGCATGGGAAGTGCTAGACCTGCACTGTTGTTCTCCGGGTGTTAAACGAAACTCGGCCCCCATGGCTGAAAACATGGGAGGAGGAAGGTGACCCGAATTCAGCCGTAGAGTTGGGAGAAGCAGGGGGGGAATACGGGTGGGAGGGGGGCTCAAGAGGGAGGGGAACGCTACAACTTAGACGCACACAGGGCAAAAATGGGGATGGGTAGCAAACGGGGGATTCACTTGCTTTCACTGAATGTCAGGGGGTTGAATATACCTACCAAAAGGCGGAAGGTAGAGGGTCTCTAGCAAAAGGCAAAACCTGAAATAGTGACTCTCCAGGAGACCTACATCCATTTGAAAGATGAGCACAAATTGGAGATAAGCGGTTATCCTCATGTGCTGCAGGCGAATGATGGGGGTAAGAAACAAGGGGTTCTCATAGCAGTCAGGGAGCTAGCTGATTTGAGAATAACAGGGACGATGGCAGATGGAGAAGGTAGATTCCTTTTTGCCAAAATTCAATGGGGAGGCAAATTGTTTACAATCGCCACGGAGTACGCCCCTAACATGGAACAAGACAGGTTTTTACAGGTGGCATTGGAGAAGCTGGAGAAATATGTTGCCTGGCACAAATCGCAAGGGGGGGGGCTAAAGGGTATACGTTTTATTCCCATGTGTACAGAACGTTCTCAAGGATTGATTACAACTGGGTCTCCGCCAAGTTGCTGGGTCAGCTATGGAATATGGAACTGGGGCCCATAACTTTGTCGGATCACGCTCACCTGCTGCTGGAATGAATTCCAATGTGAGAGGATGGGGGGGTCAAGGATGTGGCATTGGCAATTCCCTCGACACTTGGTGCGGGACACGGTTATTTGTAACAAATTGCTGCACACCATTCGAGATTTTTTTTAAAGAAACCCCGCACTGCAGGAACAGCTAATATGGGATGCTTTTAAAGCAACTATAGGGGGGCAAAAAATACTATAGCAAAAAAAGCCTTGCGAGACAAGCAGGAAAAGGCTTTACAGAAAGATTTGGAGCAACGCTTAATGGGGTGATGGCTAGAATGGAAACAGATAAAGGGGTATCACTCAGGAAGGAATATAGGCACTGCAAAGGTAAAATTTAAATTCTACAGGCGGAAAGATTGCTACTATTTTGAGGCAGCAATACTATGTACACGCGAATAAGGCCGATCGACTCTTGGCACGGCAAGTAAGGAAAAAAGAGGCAGCTATAGTGATCCTCCTCATTCAAACATTTAGGGGAACTGTCACCTCTGTATCGGAGGAGACATTTCAGGCTTTTACGGAGTACTACTCAGCTTTGTACTCCTCAGAATCCCCAAACAAGAAATATCAAGAGGCCTACCTGAAATCATGCCCATTGCAAAGACTAGATAAGTGAAAGGGAGAGCCTGGAGGGAGAGATCACAGAGGATGAGGTTCGGGCTGCAATCCGATCCCTACCGCTGAACAAGGCCCACGGCCCGGATGGTTTCCCGGCAATGTTTCATAGGGCATTTCAAGATACTCTGGCCCGACTATCATGCTGATTCATGGAATTATTTGCGCCGAAAAACGGGGATTTGTGCGCTATTCTGCCTGCAAATCCCTGTTTAAGAAATGGAGATTTGCGGGCAGAATGGCGCACAAATCCCTGTTTTTCAGCGCAAATAATTCCATGAATCAGCCCCTATATCAATCCTCTTTAACTCCTTTTCCATTTCGGGGCATATCACCCGGGCCATGGAAGAGGCGAAAGTGGTTCTATTCCCCAAACCTAATGAGGACAAAACCCAGTGTAGCTCGTATCGCTCTATTGCACGAATACGTTTACATGCAAAAATCTTCACTGAAATACTAGCGTCCAGGTTGGACAAAATAATCCTGACGTTGATTCACCCAGATCAAGCCGTCTTAATCAGGGGGAGACAAACATTAGATAACACGAGGCGAATATGTCATCTGATAGAAAAAGTAAGACCGGCGTCTCCGCGGGGGTACTCACCCTGGACACAGAGAAGCCCTTCGATCGCATAGAATGGTGATTCTTGTTCCTCACTGTGGAGGCTATGGGGTTCGATCCTGGTTTTTTCCGCTTGGTCAAAGCCAGCTATGGGTCACCAGTGCTAAAGCTTGCCTTAAATGGGCACATCTCCCAGACAATACAGGTGTCCAGGGATACTGATGTAGCTATAAAGAGTCAGGACACAGCTGAGATGTAAACCAAGTTATTATTGGAGAAAGACAAACCGCAGTTTACAGTAATACAGAATGACAAGGGACAGGTGTCTAGCTCTCCCGGTGTTCGGTCAGAGCTCATCTTATATAGCCTGGCAAGTTTCCTTGACGTTTGTAGACATTTGGTATTACTATGAAGCATACATTTGTGAAGAAACCTGGCAGCTATATGCACGGTACATTGTGTCACGGGATCAGTACGCAACTTTGGCGTAAACACTGGAATACTTCTTATAAGGTGGTATTTGTACACAGCTAGGGAAAGGTACGGGCAGCTGGTGTCTCGTGGGTCTAGAGGGCAGCATTAGGTCGTGGCCTGCTGAGCCAAGGCGGGGTGTGGGCATGCCAAGAGACCAGGGTGTAGCCAGAAGCCCCAGGCTAAGCCACTGTGAAGGATTTGGGGCCTTGCAGGGGAGGGCAATTGCTAGGAGGTATATTATCGGGACAATCCTGCCACATCAGTACCAAACTGGGTTGCCCGCTATCCCCGGTGTTATATACAGTATATCTAGAACCTTTGTTAGCTAAGATCAGACAAGAGACGGGGATAAAAGGGGTAACATTGTGGAAGGGGGACATAAGGTGATGACCTTTGTGAATGACCTACTGGTGATGCTGACAGACTTGAATTCCTCACTCCCGACGTTATCGACACATTTGGGGGAATTCGGCAAAGTGGCGGGTCTGAAGATCAACAATCAAAAATCCGATCAAATGATTCTACAGGGGGGAAGGGCACCAACTTCGGATTCATTAGATTCCGGCCAGTTCGTGCGATCAGATGGAGGCCTCCGATACTTGGGTTATTGATTACTAAGTCCCTAGACGATGTGTATCAAGAAAACTATCCTCCTCTGCTAGATTCGATAAAGACATGGCTGGAGGAGTATGGCCCTCTTAATATTGCATGGATGGGCTGGATCCATGTTATCAAAATGATAGTCCTGCCCAGAGTATTGTACTACTTTCAAGCCCTCCCGCTAACGATCCCTCAGTCATTTTTGAGGGCCCTAAATAAACTGGTGGGAAATTTAATCTGGCAAGGAAAGAAGCCACGGGTGCCATCGAAAGTCCTGACGGCTCCATCAGGGTGCGGGGGCATGGGCGTACCGAACTTCCAAACATATTTCCAAGCAGCCCAGTTAAGGGGTATACGAGAGTGGTTTAGTGGGAACCCTGACAAGATTTGGCGACGGATGGACCGAGCGGTGGTAGGCAGAGCCCTCGATGAAGTCGTGTGGTACCCAAAAGCAGGTAGACACCCCCACTATGTATAGAAGCCGGATAACGACTCTCGTGGGTGACACATGGGATGTCGTGGTCAAGAGGGCTGGCATTACAAGCTTCCCCTCCCCGTTTACTCGCTTGCTGCGCAATCCCCATTTTCCCCTGTGGTTGGAGAAAGGTGCGTTCAATAGTTGGAAAGAAGCAGGCTGTCGTCGAGGGAGGGATATGATGGAAGGACAGGAGGTCATGTTGTTCCACCAATGCAAACAATCCATCGGGTTGCGGGAGGAGGACAGGCTTTGGTATGCACAGTTGAGACGTTGGGTACTAGCTCCAGGCATGAAACAATCTAGAACTAGGGAACTCGCACCACTAGAAAAATATTAACTTACAAACTCAGGAGATCGCCAGATGATAAGTAAGCTGTATAAACTGTTCTTCCTCTCAGCGATCCAGACACAATGGACCTACATGAAACAATGGGCAAACTTATTACCCCTTCGAATCCCTGAGGAGCAATGGTGGGAAGAGGATCCCAAAGTTAATGAGGGGGGTTACAGATCCAGAAAATGTGGATGAGGATTTTAGTGCAGTGGCATTTAACACTGGATAAATTTGCATAAATTCTATCCTTCGACATCCTGGGCCTGTTGGCAAGGCTGTAAGGAGGTTATCACTTGGGTGCATATTTGGTGGGTTCCATGTGTTAAAATCTCAGCAAAAATTGCCGTTTACACAAAAAAAGCACCTAAAAGGCTGTAGTTTTGTCACTGCAGTCCATGTAATGTATGCAGGGGACACCCCGGCAACCCCTGTACCCACTAAACCATTTAAAGGGGGCGGGGGACACCCCGGCAACCCCTGCTCCTCTTAAATGGTACAATGGGGTACATCTTTACCGGATCAAACCACAGCATTTTTTCCGTGATTTTTTTGTGCAGACAACTTTTGCGAGGATTTTATTGCTGCATACCCTTTGGTGGACATGCCCGACCTGAAACCGTTCTGGGACTCTGTTAATGGTGCAATGAAATCTATCTTTGGCTCCCAAATCCGAAGAGAGCTTCGGGAATCTGTTAGGTCTGGGTGACGTGTTAGATATAGAACCTCAGAGGATGGCATACATGATTTTGAGTGTCGCCGCTCTCTCCTTGATAGCTCAAAAATGGAAACAAGCTGTGATCCACACAAAACAAGAATGGATAGAAAAAATGTGGCACTTCATGCACTTCATTAGAATGGGTAGCATACACTATTCAGGGGGATTACGCCATATTTAAGGAAGATTGGGACATGGTTCTGAACTTTCTTCATAAGGACTATGGGGTACAATGGTGCCCTCAAAGAATCGGCCTGTTAGATATATTGTAGACTTTGGCCCTTGTGTGTAGTTTACTTTGAGACATTGGATGATACGCTTTGCAGCAATCCGGGGGAGGGCAGGGGTGGTGGGCAGATGGGGGTTGCGGTGGGGAGGGGTGCGGAGGGGTGGAGATAGTTACTGTTCAAAAATGTTTAAATGCCAATAAAAATACATTTAAAAAAAAAATTGTATGTTTAATTACAGTTTGGCGACTTCTTCCATGTGGTCCTTCTGTATAAATAATTTACATAGATCTTTTATGAACTCAAAAGAAAATTTCAATTGCATATGTATGTTCCTTTGTTGGAGGGACACAGACAATCTAAACCCTGATGGCATAGATGGTTTCTGATGGTCCTGTAAAAATGTTGCCCACATACTACTTTGCACTGACGTCTGATTGATGTATGAACACCATTGAACATAGAGAATTTGCAAAAATGTGCTTCTACTGTACTATATAGTTTATAATGTGACTTTTTTAGCTGGAATGTTTGGACAACACAGTAGTTGAACAGTAGCAGCTTGTTGGTGATGAACTTCAAACTCAGGGAAAGGACATTAAAAGACAAGCAAGCAGAGACAAAGCAAGGCATTAATAATAGTTCCTAACTGGGCTGAACTTAATACTATAGTAGCATCTTATGACAGATACATAGTCGCAATAGGAATGTGACTCCAAAATCCAATGTGAAAAAAACAGCTCCAACAGAGATTAAATGTACTTTGTCAAAAAAGCAAGTTTATTGCATGGTGTCGGCCAGAAGGGATTTGTCCACCCCATGAACCTGAAAGCTAACAGTTTCTTCCAGTGCTCAACAAAGTTGCAGCTTTTATACACATTTGAACTATTTACATAATCACACATATTCTGTTACAAAGTCATCCCTCAAAATCCCATTGCCTAAGCCTGTACAAGGAAATCTAATCCCCCACGTTTTCAAACCCCATTGGACACATTCACAAAACACAATGCCCTTCCCCAAATGCTTTCTTTCCATAATCCGTAATGGCATTCTAAACATAATCTCCTTATTATCTGAAAACAATTCAATGTATGACTTGTCCAATTTGGTAGGAAACCTTTAACCCAGTAAGTGATGTGCAAGGCTTTTACAAGAACACTTCAAACAAGAGGACGGAGAGAAACAACCAACCATGTTTTTGATCAAGCAATAAACATTGTATTGACCCAGACACGCTGGCGTCCCATCACCTTACCTTATTTGCGGCTTCCATTTCAGATAATACAGCCTCCAGCACACATCCTGCTCATCTCCCTTAGAGACCAAACGAAACCCATAAACACCGGCAAACTCTGCCCTTCAGCAACCCTTCCATGTATTTTATAAACTAACCACAATTCGACTCACCGTTTGGCCGGATTTAACAATACGAATCTGTGCTCCCAGGAAGATTTGTTCCCCAGATTCACAAACCCATCTAGTCCTAAACCTATGACCCAATGGCACTTCATTTAATCTTTGCCTCAAATAATTTGATGCTATCGCCAGCTGCCCAAATGTGGTTTGCTCCATTCCTCCTTCCTTGATCTGGTCATTCAACCCTTCAGGCCTTGCAAAGTTCATCTCGGCAAACCAACCTTTCTGCGGCCTACACAAAACCCAGCTATGGGGGTGTGGTGGGGGTGTTTAGCTGGGAGTGATATGGGAGGGTGGGGGGATTCCGTTGGTACTGATAAATCAATAAGCAACCAAAAACAGTTAAAAGAAATAAACTACTGCGTATTTGGAAAGAGTGAGCTTTAAAAAAAAAAAAGCACTGTTTGAACATTCAACTTTCCTTTTTTTTCTTTGCTATAATTATTGGCAAGCAGCTAAATATTACCTTCAAAGGACCAGTGCTACAACCAAGATACCCAACTTAATGTATCATTCTTTTTATGCTTATAAGGAAAGGGCACCTTCCCACCGCATTCCTTTCCACTACTAAATGTTAACCTCTTTTCTCCTCAAAGCCTTAGGCACTTATCTGATCGCCAGCCCACCCTCTAAGCCTGATCCCCACACTTATGGCAGGAGACACCTGTACCATTCCATGTGCAGTGTAGATTTTGACCTTTCACTTCAGTGCAGGTCAACACTCAGGAAAGACATTTCTGTTTACTGTCCTCCATAATATCTCAGTTTATATTTTATGGGTGTATGCAGTGCATGAGTATGTATTTGTATTTATTTTTATTTATAATGCGCACCAAACCCAGGGGTAGCCAGGCGCAAAGGCAGCAAGAGGGTTGCAAAACTTAGTTACATACAGTAGGGTGAGGTCCAGCTGCGGTTACAGTGCCGGACGTATCACACCAAATAGGAAGGGTAGGACATAAACATTGTAGGCTGTACTATATACATATTTACATTCAATGAGGTAAAGAGCCACATGGTAGTGGCGCATCTGGGCATCGGAAGTCATTATGAGTCGAGAGATTTGAGCCAGTGGACAGTCCTGGCTCTGAACTGGTGGTAGGGTAGGTCCTCCCTGCAGGTAGGAGGAAGGGAGTTCCAGAATTGGGCTGCTTTTACTGGGAAGCTATTACCTCCAGACATTGTACATTTGAACCTGGGCACCAGAAGAAGGTTGGAATTGGCCGTTCTCGAGGGGCGAGAGAGGGTGGGTCTAGTAAATCTGGCGATGAGGTATTGAGGGGCTGCTTGGTGGAGGCATTTATGAATCAGGGATACTGATTTAAGGAATATCTTGTCCTTGGTGGATAGCCAGTTGACGGATCTTCTGGAAACTGAGATATGGGCTTTCTTCGGGATACTGAGGGCCGCTCTAAGGGCATTATTTTGGAGGATTTGGATTTTATTTGAGATATATTTGTTACAACCTACATATTGAGCGTTACAGTAGTCCAACTTTGACAGGATCAGCGCCCTGGCCAGGGTGGTACAGTTGGTGGGGGAGAGAAAGGGTTTGGCTGCCCTAATGAGTTTGCAAGTGTAGGAGGTGGCGGAGGCCATTGCATTCACTTGTTTGTTGAAGGTGAGGGTGGAGTCTAGATAGAAGCCGAGGGTTTTAACCTCCTTAGCTACTTTGATCTTGTTGTCGTCAATTATGAACGATGAGTATTTGTGGCCCAGTTTGTTGAGGTAGTGTGTAGATCCTAGAATAAGGAGTTCCGTCTTGTCATCATTCAGGCATAGACCCGTGTGAGGCCATCCATGCCTGGATGATGAGGTACACTTTATTAACGAAGGCCAAATCCTTGTCGTAATCCCCTGACAACGCGATGAGGATCTGGGTATCATCGGCGTAATTAGTGTAGGTGATACCCAGATCGTCTAGATCATCGAAAAGGGGCTTCGTGAAAATGTTATAAAGTGCAGGTGAGACGCAAGATCCTTGAGGCACGCCGCAAGTGATAGGTGTAGGGTCGGCTGCTGCTGACAATGAGAAGACTCTCATCGTGCGGTTATTGAGGAAGGATTGGATCCAGTTGGTTGCTTCTTGAGAGAAGTGGGCAGCTTTTTGTAGGTGGTTGCACAAGATCTCATGGTCGACCAGATCGAAGGCCGCAGAGAGATCGAGGAGTAACAATAGTGCTGTCTTGCCCTGGTCTCTCAGCTCGTCTATCTGTGCCTTGAGATCTATAAGTGCAGTTTTGGTTCCATGCTGTGGCCTGAAACCCGATTGTCGGATGCCTAGGAGATGGAAGTGCTCAAGGTAATGTTGGATCTGGTGGTATGCTAATTTGTCGATGATTTTAAGAAGGAACGGTACTGTGGTGATGGGGCGGTAGTTAGTTAGAGTGGATGGGTCTAAGTTTGTTTTTTTAAGCAGAGGGAGGACCCAGGACTGTTTTAAGTTATTAGGTACGGTGCCTGATGTGAAAGACCCATTTATTAGTTTGGTAAAAAATGGTGCGAGATCATGGGCTGCATCCTTAATCAGTTGAGCGGGGCATAGGTCTCCGTGGCAATTTGAAGGTTTGAGGGTGAGAATAGTATTTTCTACCTCTTTGGTGGATACTTTATGGAAGTTAAAGGTGGGGTTGTGCGCTGGGGGGATGATTGAGTCGGGTGAGCCTTTTTATGGGAGGCGGTACTCGGCTTAGTAGAGGAGAGCAGAGTTTCTTTTTTAATGCTTATTTTAGTCTTAAGGGAGGAGATTTTGTTCGCTAGGGCATTTTGTATGCCGTGCACCAGTTTTTATCTTTGATACATGAGTCGGGCACTTGGATCGGGGATTCAACCTCTTTAAGTATTGTGAAAAGCTCTCTAGTGTTAGATTTAGCTTGTGAGATTCGCGTACTATAAGACGTTTGTTTGGCCAATATAATTTCTTTTTTATATTGGGAAGCTAGACTGCTCAAGTTTTTTTTATTATTTTCTGAGGGGTAAGCTCGCCAGATTTTTTCACAGCGTCGCTTTTCCTGCCTGAGGGCTTTAAGATGAGGCGAAAACCAGGAGTTGATGTGTTTCCGGGGCTTGCTCTTTTTTAGCTTTAAAGGCGCTATGGCATCAAGGGATGAGAGCATGATTTTATTATAGATGTCCACCATCGTGAATGGATCTGTATGAGCCGGGATGGCATTCAAGGTTGGTGTGATTAGCGGGATCAGGTTTTCGGGGGTGATGTTTTTTTTATTTCGGGATTGGACAGCTGGAGCTATGCTGTTAGCTTGAGCTGAGGTTGCCTCTAGGGTGAACGAGATCAAGTAATGGTCTGTCCAAGGCTGCGGGAGTATGGCAGAGACTAGGACTGGGCAGTTGTGCACAGCTAGCCAGTCCAGAGTTCTCCCTTTGATATGGGTGGGCTCAGTGATCTTCTGGGTGAAGCCCAGTTCCTCTAGGGTGTTATTGATTGTACTGGCATTGGCGTCTGCGGGGTCGCTAAATCCTAGGTTAAAGTCTCCTAGTAAGATGCGTTGTGAGGAATTTTTAAGATTGTTTGATAAGATGTCTGTGAGGTCTTCTTCAAATGACCCTAAGGGGCCCGGCGGTCGGTAGATAAGGTGAATGGAGATGGATTGGGTATTAGATAGTGTTAACTTGGCGGTTAGAGATTCACAGGAAGTAACATTAGTGTGCGAATGGCTGGACTTTGGAGATGGGCGGACCTCTACTTTGGCCCTTAGAGAACTTTATCCGGATAAAGTACCAATTCTGCACTAGATTTCTGTATGCGTGAATGAGTTTGGCATTGCACAACTGTTTTATTTTATATGTGTATATATCTATATATTCTTTTATCCCAATCAACTTGTCTGTCCTTGAATTAAGGCGAATGAGCGAATTGAGCATGCGTTTCATCAGATGTCAGGGTTATACTGTTATGATTAATAGCATATGCTAGGCTACATTTAATATCTTAGTTGCAGAGCTAAGCAAACATGGTATACTGCAAGTCCGCCCTGTGCCCATTACTGTTTTGCTGATTACTGGTTTAAAAATTCTGATGTAAATGGGATCCATTTTTAGGCTCCATCACCTTTTTCTTACAAAGTAAAACTCTGCTTGAGGTTTCGTCAGTTGGCTGATCTTAAAGAGAGAACACTACACTAGCTTTCAATCACTGCTACTTGCCCTTCTAATTTACGCAGATGGACAATTTGGCTAACCATGGTAATGACCGGCTGATGCTTTAGGGGAATTAAGCAAATGATGCATGAGTGACAGCGATCTACTTATTCTGAATGATGCAGAATGGAAGCTCTTCTGGCGAAGAGACTTGATGGACATGCCGTTATGTCTGCATAGTTTTCAGACATTTTATCTTTCTGTACTATGGCATTTGCTTTTCTGACCTGAAATGAACCTTTGGATCAGGTTGACAAGTAACAGGGTAAAAATGAGCCTTCTTAATTTACTGGGGCAGAAACATCATGGTAATGTCCTTACAGCTACAAATGATCTTCAGTTACTCCCTTCAAGGGGAGCCTGTATAAATGTTTAGGATTTGTAACGCAACCTTTAAAAAGTTAATAGCTATAGGGCATTTATAGAGGGAATTATTATAGTTTCCATGAATGACCAAAACTGGCATAAATGAGACCACGTGACAAACGCATCCTAAATGTTTGTCTTACATTTTAACTATGGATGGGTGTATTTGTTCCATTTAAAACGTACAGAACTGCTTAATAGACTTTCTGTTTAAATGCACATAGTTGGATTAATGTATCTCATTAGCAAATAGGCAGTGACTAATTGTCTAATCTACAGTAATCAAATTATAGCTGAGACATTATGTATTTGTGCTGCTTTTAAAGCAAGATTTCATGTTTTGAAACTTTACACTTCCTTATTTGATTTTCAAGTTTATGAAAGTAAAAGGCGAATCATTCAAAACAGGAAACATTTTACACCATCACATGTTCAACCTATGGCCCTCATCTACATTTGTATAATTGCTGGACCCATTGTCATGCATGCCTCCTTGATCTCAACATGACTTTTCATTTCCATCATGACCGGACGGAACATGCTTTACCTTTCAATTGTGTTGCTGGAGGTTTCTTGCAAAACTGTTTTCAGCAGATCCAAGATGGGAGTTCGATAATCAGAACTAATTTGAACTTTGATTTTTGGGGTTCTACGTGGCTGCACTGTGGCCTTTTTGAAAATTGCAAGTTTGCTTGAGTCACTTTGATCGTGCCATTTTCAAACACTTTTATTTGGTATGACCATGCACCCCAATCAACCTCTCCTTCCCCCCAGAAGCTCACTGCCTCCAGAGCTCTGGTTCTCTCTAGGCTGGACTACTGCAACAGTCTCTTTCTAAATCTGCCTGCCTCTACTCTCTGCCCTCTACAACTCATCCAGAACAGGACTGTGAGACTTGTCCTTGGCATCAAGCCCAGGGATCGTATCTCTCCAGGACTGAAATTTCTGCACTGGCTCGCAGTGGCGGCAAGGATTAAGTTCAAAATCCTCTGCATTGTCCACAAGGCCTTCTGGGGCCTCGTACCTCAATACCTTCAACCCTCTCTTCCTAAATATCTTCCTTGTCGAGCTCTTCTCCAAGCAACGAGTTGGTGGTAGATCTCTTTCTTCGGCTGGTGCCTCCTCTGGAACAGCCTCCCTGCCTCTCTGTAAATTGAGGAGAACAATCTCCGGTTCTGGAAGCACCTCAAGACCTTCCTCTTTGCCTCTGCTTTCTCGCCTCATCTCCCCAGCTGAACTCCTGGCTGAAACTGCACTGGTCAACTGGTTACCCTCTGTTCTCGGGCCTAGTTCCCCTCCCCTCCAGCTGCAGACCTTTGCTGCCCCCCTAGCACTCTGTGGCTGGTTCTGTATCCCTACAGCCCCCTACCAGCACTTGACACTTGATGCCTGCACTTACCCTTCACATGCCACCAGCTGGCCGCACTTCTTATTCTTCCTATTTATTTACTGTTATCCTATGTACTGCGCTTCCCCTCCCTCTCCCCCCCACACTTTTCCCCTTCCCCACCTCCCCTGCACTTGTGCAATCTCAATGTCACCTGGCCTTGTAAGATCGTTGTCTCTGTTCCCCTCTCTTGCCTTGTCGCACCTTGAAACACCTGTGTATAGGCGCGTTTCTAAATGCCATAACATATCATATACTAAAACAAGTTACACTATTTACTCTTCAATATTATTTATTTGTATTAGTTAATACAAACTTTTACAAAACATTATTTCACAATCATATGCATATATTTTACATTTAAAAACACATCACAACTCCTATGCTGTGATAGCTCATATGGTATGGTATAATCCTAGCGATACCGATAAAATAAACAAGATAAAATCTTTCCGTATTACAATCATATAGATAAAACATAAGATTCATTTAGGATGATATCATATCATGTCCCAGCACTTGATAAGAACACTTAAAAACACTTATCAAAGAATTTTTAAAAGACAGCATTAAACTGTTGGTTCATCTCTCAATAGAAGATCCGCTCGACGCCAAACATTGTAAAGTGCAATGTGCAGCGTAATCAACTCAGAGTTGTTACTATAATTCCCAAATTCGTCAGTCTTAATAAAAATGTGATGGCTAACGATCTGTCCCAATAAACACATGTATACCGGATCAATCCTGCAACGTTCTGTCAGAACATGTCTTGCTGTTTCTGGAATGGCCTAATTTTTACACAGCCGACCGAAGCGTTGGGGGCAGGGAATTTTTTAAGATGCCCCCAGCACTGCTCGCAAAGGTAATTGATTGGCGTGAAATCAAATTGCGAATAGCTAAGCTCGGGGATTGTAACAGATAAGTCTTTGGTCTAAGGTAATCATTAAGCACTCCATTAGTGTATTTATAACTCTTCAGTATGCTTAAATATTCAAAATTTTGTACCCAATCCCATTGTTCAGTTTTCTTTTGCAAGATGTGTTTTATCATCGAGAAACCCGTGCCCCTAGTTAAAGTCCGTTTGCCAGTTAATCAGTCTAAAGTAGATCTCATTTATTGTGACAAAGTTGTCTTTCTTTTTACTGTGCGTAAGTGGCTCCTGCAAGGCCCCTAGAATCTTAAGCATGGGTCAGCGGGGGATAGTTTTAGATTTTATATGCAAAGAACCTCTTTGCAGTAGCACTTGGCTACTTGGTGAGATCAAATCCAACTCTAGGTGTAGGAGTTCCATAGGGGTGGAGGGCAATAGGTTTAACATCTTTCGCCAGAAGCGCCCTTCTAGAATATCAAGCCATTTCAGATCTGTCATGGCTAGGGCTTCTAATCCATATAGTATGGCTGGTGTGAAACTCTGCTTATATAGCATAATAATATCCTTGATTGAGTAGCCTGCCGTACTTTTGGCAAACTTACTTATGGCATCAGTCATATTATTCACTCTTTGCTTCTTTGATGCCATGATAATCTCCACAATTGTCAAACTCCAAACCCAGGTATGGATAATAGTCCACATACTCTAAGGGGTCCAATTCAGACCCCAATATTGTACAGTTACATTTTCAGCTAGACCCCACCATACCCTTTGTCTTGGCCATATTAATTACTAAGTCATTTTCTGTCGTGTATTTTATGAGTTCGGCAAACTTGGCTTTCACCCCACTGATTGTCTGATCCATTAGAACAAGAGTGTCAGCATATAACGTGCCTACCAACGGGGTGTCACCCAGCTTCACAGAAACAGCCTGCAATTTTTAGCATGAGTACCAGGAGGTCAAACAGGTACACATTGAATAGCAGGGGGGCCAGCACACAACCTTATGTCACCCCCCTGCTACTTCTCTTTTTACCCGAGAGGGAACCCATTCCATCCAGCTGCACATGAACGCTGGTATTTGTGTGTAACATAATAAGAATTGATATAAGCCATTCTGGGCATTTCAGGTCACGCAGCTTCTTCCAAAGGTTTGTCCTATTCACTGAATCGAAAGCTGCAGAAAGGTCTATAAAAATCAATACAGCCCTGTAGTCCCTCGCATGCTAGTCTCCTGAATCAGTTTGTCTAACAACCTGATATAATGGATAGTGGCAGACCCTGGCCTAAAACCAGTCTGCATCGAATGTAATACATTTGAGGTGATAGCCCAATTTTCTAATGCTGCCAACATAAAGGTGCCGATTAACTTGCCAGTCACGTCTAGCAGCGAGAGGGGTGTATAATTTTCTGGGAGATCTCTAGCCCCTTTTTTGTATGCTGGCAGTAGTACTGCTTGTTGCCATGATATTGGGATTTCTCTATTTTTGCAGGCTCTATCAAATAGGACTTTTAATATTGTGGCCCACTGGACTGGGTCTTTTTTTTAATACTGCATTTGATAACCCATTAGGCCCTAGGGCACAGGAACTCTTCAACGCAAGAATGGCTGTATATATTTCTTCCCAGCCTGTTGATAGCTCCCATGGGACATCCCTGCCTTTCTCATGTGATTTGGGCCAGGGACCTTGGCCTTATCTACTATATAGTCTGACCACTTTTCTTTGCCAGTGGGGTTCACGATAGTCGCTTGTCTATCCCCTTTGTCCCGTGATAGTATTTGCCATATGGTACGAGAGTAGTGACTTCACTGCCGCCTTATGTTATTGCCAGAGCATCTCCATCTCTTTAGCCAAGCCCCATATCTTAATTTTTGTGATCCTTACAAAACTGTCCTCATCGGGGTCCCTTGACACTTTGGCCCACTTGATTTTCCTGCGCATTTCCTGTTTTGAGTCTCTGAGAGCTTTGACAAAGGGGTTTTGGTATTGACTGTTTGTAATAGCCAAACCTTGGGGTACCACTATTGCTGCATTATAAGCCAATTGTTTTATGCTCTCTTGGAATTGGTGTACACTTACCAGGGCAAGTTCCCTAAGTTCCAAGGCTTTCAGAGTACCTGCTAAGTTACGTGCTTTGTCCATATTTTTATCAGACCATTTAATCAGATTTCCCACATAATTAACATCCTGAGAGATTCTTCCCTTTGAGCGCCACAATTGCTGCAAAAGAAATAATTAAGAGTAGCCACTGTATTTGTTACCCTCCATGTACTTTCACCCGGGACGTCACCTTCTGTTCTACTGTTTAACATAATTATCTCCCATTCCTTCATAAGGGCCATCCATTGCTTTCCCTTGCTGTTTCCCTTTTGGAGCTTCATTATGCTTTTGGCTTTAACAAAACAGTAGTTTGCACACACATCCCCGTCTACACATCCTCCATAAAGGTCTCCCCCGAGAAAGATAATCTCATGTCCCTTTCCCATTAGCCAATCTGCACATATTGTGTCGATACTAGTATAGATCTCCTCCAGGTTGGAGCCATCAGGGGGGCTATAAATGTTTAGAATTAGAACATCCTGAGCCCCATTCCCATATTCGGAGCTACTTTAACCGCTAAAACATTACAGCAGTTAGCTACAATCAAACCCCCATATGGGGGGCAGGGGCCCCTTTTTCTGCTAGTTGCTGATGCACAACATACCCATCAAACACCACAGAGGAGGTTAACCAGGTCTCCTGAAGGAGAAATATATCAAAGTCAGGCAGCAGGGGCAAGGACCCCATAGTCGGGAAGTGTTTATGCAGCTTAGTGTTCCAAACTGCAAGCCTCCAAGATCACTTGTTTTCTAATATTTGTTTAATCGGAAACTTTCGGAACCATTCCCACCCCTGTACATCCTCTGTCAATGGCTTGTTAATAGATACAGCTCCCTGACTATCATGACTTCACTCCTCATAGCTGCAGGAATTATAGTATTGGGCACTTGCAATACAGGGGAGAGATGGCTAGGACAATCATTAATGTAAATCATTGCCAAAATCATTGTATGATGGCTACCTATAAGCAAGGCTAAATCAGGGATAGAAAAACGGACGCAGGCAAAATGTACATTTGCCGATTCTAAGGGTTCCACAAAAGCAAAATCACTGGACTTGACCATTTGAAGTGGCAAAATACTGCTACATGTTTTCAACAAGTCTGTTCCATTTATATGGCTTCCAGTGAAGGCTAGTGGCACTCGGCCAATTGTAATTATTTTAGCATCAATTTTTATCAATGGGGTGGGTGGTATGCACAACAGGTACCACCATCTGCTCAGCTAATCTCCCCTGCTCACTTACTCCAGTACTCGGGTGTGTACAAGTTCCCTCGATAACCCTAGCCTCTAAACCCTCATTGGTAATTTCAATGTCCTCAACCAAGTTCTTGCTTAGGTAATTTATGAGCCAGCTTGTCAAGACACCCGGTTGTTTAGTATTTGTGTTTTACCTTTTGCTTTTCTTATTAGTTTATTTTGTAGTGGCATTAGTTTCCCCATTGTCTTGTTGCTTTCTACCCGGTTGGCCCACCTGGGTAAATGGGCGTGAATTTGCACTTTGTGCATTCTGCTTATGTAGTCTGAGTTGCTTCCTTGTGAGGTAAATAGTAGATGTTTCACTAATTGCCTCATCCTTATTGACTTCCATTATCCCACTTGCCTCTCTGCTGGTATTAAGGAAGGGGGTATCGTTGCCCTGTAGCTGATCTTCCCTGGCCGCCTGCAGTTTGGCAACTTCGATGAGGTTATAGATCCACACTGCCATTACCTTGCTCTGATTTCTGTGTAGAAATCTTTTCTACCTCCGCAAAGATTTTCCCACTCAGCCGCAGGAGTACTTTCAGGGCAAATTGGAGTGCAGAAAAGGTGCTGCTGACTTCTTCAGTTTCACTCTTATCCCCCCCGTTTGTCCCTTCGTATTAGGTTTTTTTTTCCGTCCCCAGCTTAGCGCGTAGGGAATAGCAGAGAGCTAACAGGGAGTTATTGTAGTAGTCTATTGATGCTAGCGTGGGATCTGTACGATTTACTGTGTCAATTTGCACAGATTCTTGCTCCCCTTGGTGCACTTCACACTAAATCAATATGTTCGCCCTGTTTGGGGTTTGCATTTGGAAAAGAAGACTTAATTGAGCCAGCCCCAGTAGCTTTAGTTATAGGCCTGTGAGGGGAGCTTGTGGGTTGTAAAGTGGCTTTTGATGTTCTTGAGCAGGTAGCCACTTGTGCAGGGGCTTTCTGGTAAGGGACATTTTTCCTCGCATTCTGGTTCACGGCCCGCATGCGCAGTTTGCCGGGCATTCTCACTTTTCCGCAAGTTTATTTGTTTCTTGATTGCAAATTAATCCCCCTGCACCCGCCTTCGCCTGGGGAGCTGGGACTATAACAATCCCGGGTTCAGGGAGATCACTTAGTGCCTGCGTGGGTTGCTGTGCTTATAAGAAGGAAAGCTCTGTGCTTACTGCAGCCATTTCAGTCGTTCTGGTCGAGTTCCGTAGCGGGAGAAAGGCGCTCAGGAAATCACCCTCATTGGCCCTCGCAGCAGGAGTCGTCGTCCAGGTGATGTTCGATATAGGGAAGGGCACTTGAGAAATCACCCTCGTTATCCCTCGCGAACACTCGCTAACACTCAAACGATCCGCATACGCCAGAGCAAATGGTCATAAAGCAGCAGCTCCTCCTCTCCTAAATGCAATGAAGAAAAGACCACAGGGGAGTTCAGGCAGTGTATGGAACAAAAGAAACTCTCGCTAACACTGTCACTACTTACTCTTAGTGAATCAGTCCAATACAAATATATATGTGGGGCTAATTTACTAAGCTAAAAAAGACCCTTGCAGCAAAAAATGGCTTGAGTTCTAATTACACTATTTTTTTAGCTTAGTAGATTCAGTCTTATTTAAGATACTTATTTGACCAGACCTACAGTGTGCAAAAATGTGATGATGTAACCACTGCAGATCATTCTTTAGCAACTAAATCAGTCACTAACAATGTTTTAAAGGCATTAGTACATTTTTGTAAGAAGCATGATTTTGGAATGAAATGCTCCCCTTTGCTTCATACTGGCCATCACTCCATTGAGAAGAGCTCAGCCTACTTAGTGAAGCCTTCCGCAGAGCAAATTCTCCAGTGAATGGCAGTTTCCCCTGTTCCGGGTCATTTATTCTGAGCGGCTCAACAAAACTGAGACCAAATCTTAGAAAGGCCTATCTCTACTTCAAATCATGACATGCCCAAGACAAAGAAGAGGGCTGGTGCAAATGGCCAGGAAGTTTCTATTTAAGCACTGTCTGTGGTTTCAGCAATACCGAGCTTACTTCTTATCTCGAACGAGTGGTGCTATCATCCAACCTCGTTTGAAAGCTGCATCAAAGTCAAACCATGTTACTTTTATGCTCACCCTCTTGTACATTGTTCATTTCCTGCATTTTCTCTCCCCCAAAAGAGTTGGGCCACAAGAAGTACTGGGATCTTACATAGGTACACTTTGTGTTGTTATTTGTGTTGTGCACTGTTAAGATGGATTTATGAACTCTGTCCTGGAGGGGCAGAGGTTCAGAAGGACAGCCTAGTTTCTTGGAACAGGGTAACCTCTGGACAAGCCAGACCAATCAAGGTAGCGATCGCGGCGGTCAAGACTAGGTCTCAAGAGGGGTGAGGGTGACTGAAAGCCTGCAATTAGCACACAAAGCAAGGACACTTACAAATTACTCCAAGCAGGTGTTATATTAAAAATATAGACACATTTATTACAAGGCCTTTGTAACATTGACCGTAGCAAGAAATCACAATAAAACTCAAGTAAACCAACACATCACAATCGAATACAATATATATACAATTACCAACGAGTCTAACGAGTTAGACCACGAAATGTGCAGACCACCTAGATGGGGAGGAAAACAGGCAGTGCGAAAAATAGTTAGACGCAGTCCGCCTTCAGAGGCACCTAACTAGAAGGAAGTCCGAACCCTACGAAGAGTGGAGCCTTGTGCTCAAAAGTATCTGCACACGCTGGTGCCAACGGGCAAAGGGGAGTCTCTTCGAGGGAATCAGGCAGTTCAGTTCGGTGAACAAATGAAGATGAACAGAGCTCCGCGACTCAAGCGCAGCCTCCACTGTGGGCAGAGCGCGAGTACGGAAAAGGTGTGCTGTTTAACACAGCGAGGAAAAGCTATGGGCTACTGCAGGAGGGCAACCAGTTCCTAGCGATGCTACTCACCGGTCCCCGATGCAGGCAGACCCAGGCTTCTCCACGTCAGTTTCAGTGCTGGCAGGTTCAGATGCGAGCAGGGGACGTCTCGGCGTCATGTAGATTCCGCGGCAGCAGAAGTTAGAGTTGAGGATGTCCCAAATGCAGTGAACCCGCACAGATTGTTACCACAGCAGGGCAATGAGTGGCTGTGTGTATTTCAGCCCAAATTACACTTCTCACTTCAGACCTGGGAACGCTAAGTGTACGAATCGTGTGAGAGAGGCAAGGACTCGTAATACAGCAGCAACCTGACGGCGGTTACAGAGCAAGACTCCTGGGTAGGCTGGTCAGTCCACTGGATGGCCCAGAGACACTTCCGAAGGCTTACGTGCAGGAGATGGTGAAGATGCCGAGAATAGTTGTTCCCACTATTCCAAAGGGTCGAAGTACCAGTACAGGCCTTCTCGTTCAATCAGAGGTAGAAAGGATTTCACAAAGCGACAGAGTGCAGAGGAGCAGTCCTTCAGCGGGTCACCAGCGATTCCTCGGTTCAGCCTCGTAGTTGCAGGATACTTGGCTCCTGTATTCCTTTGTTCATGAGAACTCAGGAGATCGACATGGTAGTGTTGTTTCCAGCCTCCTCTTATCCACGGTTCCCTTCGCGCCAAAACGGAGAGGACCCAATGGGAGATCTGCTCACAAAACACTCACACCATAGAGATGGACTTATCACGGACCACGGTGGTCCCAGGCATTCACGACACACGAGGCACCCAGGATGTGTATTGGGACCAGACATCCCAGCCCACATCCTGGAGGCGCACACAAGGCCTGTAGAAGCCCGCAAAAGCATCTGTGTTTTGCGGGAAAGTACATGCCCAAATAAGGAAGGCCCCGGGTCGGCTCGACCTGGGGAAGGTGAAGGGGGCAAGACGGTCAGCGGGCAGGACAAAGAGCCTCGTGGTCTGACCATTTTGGAAGCCATGCCACCATTTTGGGCTAGGCGCGAGAAACGCGCTTAAACAGCCAAAAGGAGCTCAAAACACAAAGAAACGATCGCTGCCACCAGTCCCGTCTGTGATTCACTTGCACCGTTCGTTAACAATCCAAAGAGAGTGTCTAGGGCCTGTAGAAGACTAGAGACCCAAGAGAGCAGTAACTTAGCTTACAGTGCCCTCTTGTGTCATGTTGCGCGAAAGCTGCAACATGATAAAAGAACTACGGAAAACAACGTTTCCCGGTACTGACTGTCTTAAGGGCATGTCAGTTTCCCCGTAAGAATGGAGCGAAAGCCCAGAGGAGTGCGGCAATGGAGCGAAAGCCCAGAGGAGTGCGGCAGAAGGCTGCACTTTGGCAAAGTCTAGATCATGGTGAAAACAACAGCAAAAAGTTTAGGGGTTGCCACATGGAAGGAAAATTACCCATAATTAAGAAATCTTTCCTAACATGCACCTTCCTTGCTCGCCTGGGGTGTCATGACTTTCAAATGGATCATTCAGAAGCTCCCTCGCCACATCCTACCATCTGCTTAGGCAGTAATACAAATCTTGCTCCAAGGATCACAAGGGCTGCCGAGTCTCTCTCCAAACGGTGTCAACAAAGTATTCAATCTAGCCTCTTATCAACATGGATTAATCAAATTATGGAGATTTTTTTCAGAGATTTTTCCTAAACAATTCAAGTCTTAATGCGATTACTTCTTGGTAGAGATTCGTTATTTGATGGTGGTTGACATCATCCAGCTTCTTATGGCGCATTGCTATTTGATAGTCACATGAGGTTTCTGTCCAAGTGCTTTCTTCTTCAAGGTCGCGCTGTCGCCCTACGTTTTTAACCCATGCATTTATGTCCCTCAAATTAAAAAAAGATGAATAAAAACGATGTTCTATTGAATGGAACTCATGCTATTCTATAAATTCCTCCTCTTTACACATTTCACAAGCTGCTGATTCTATTATGCTTTTTAATACTAATCAATCCATCCAAAGCATAAAATGAAATCTTTTTCTCTGCAAACTGTGAATAATGTGAAGGTGGTTTTATAAAGGAAAATGTGATTAACCTCAGCTGTTCTATTTCCTGCTTTAAATGACCCACCCATTTCTCTAATGACCACAGTAGACCAGGACTGATACCCATTTCACGTAGCAGGCCCGCAATAGCACCATGATTGTATTACAAAATAAAGTCGGTTTCTCTCTGCTTTGGGGTCACATCCAAAAAAGTGTTTTTGCCATCGCCGTTATCATTTTTTGCAAAAATGATCTTGAAGTGCCAACTGTGTCTTGAGTGCTGTAGCGCACCCCACAAGCATCAACATGTATTCTGGAGATGCTCAGTTGGGGTTGTACCGATCAAGGACTCGACTAGCTACTCTCTTGACCTGTCCATTGGATCCGTTTTACCACGTTTACAAAGGATTTTTCTGACTTTTCTAACTCATTACCTCTTTTTATTGAATGTGTTGAGTGGTGTACATGGCCGGTAATGGCTGGACAATCCCAGCCGATGGTAGGCCCTGTTCGATCCTGAACAAGGAGATGACCGCTATTTGCACCATGGGGTGGCTGCTCCCACCAGGGTGCTATTAGCATAAAAGTATTTGTTGACAGTCTATGCATTTGGCCCATAGGAGACGTACCAATCTCCTGTCAACTAGAAAACCAAACAGAGACTGTCATTGTGATTGGCAATAAGACCCTTTTCTTTTTCTATGTTGGTGCTGATGTTGAGCGGAAGCGGTAGCCGGGATAAAGAATCCCCGGGTGAGCAGGTAAGTCATTGAAGTAGTGTAGGATGAGGCTGGCGTCTGCAGTGCCCTGTGGGCCAAAAGTCGGTGGGGGTGCAAGTGAGCATTGAAAAGGGGGAAAATGGGGACTCCCAGGGATGTGCTTGGGTGGCTGAGGGAATGCGGGTGGTCACTGGCACATTCTGCCAGTATTTCCCAGTCACATCATTGGCTGAGCACACTCCCCTGGGTGCGAATTATATATTTATGACACAACTTGTTGAAGTGGACAGTCATGTCAAGAGGAAGCCTTTTTCCTAAATAATGACCTTCTTGATTTCAGAGACTGATCGTTAGCGGCAGAGATGCGGACAGATACTTCAAACAAAATAAAGGACCAGAACAAAATTAAGTTTGCTCTTCATTGCAAGCTTTGCTTTCTGCTCCCATCCATACATATGTGATCTTTTGTTCCGAACAGTTTTTGGCCTACACATTCTAGCTATCTGTATCGCACTTTAAAACAACACCTTAATTAACCACATTTATAAACAAGGGTTGCCCTTTGAAATCCATTAATAATGCCAAACATTGGTAATGATGGAATCGTACTAAAATGTCGCCATTATGACTGCGCCCCCGCA
This sequence comes from Ambystoma mexicanum, assembly GCF_040938575.1. Classification (NCBI taxonomy): domain Eukaryota; kingdom Metazoa; phylum Chordata; class Amphibia; order Caudata; family Ambystomatidae; genus Ambystoma; species Ambystoma mexicanum. The sequence continues at coordinate 1,313,866,639 of NC_090931.1, read as the reverse complement.
GTCAGTGCGACATTAGGGGGACACACAAAATGCTCACTCCCATTACTGCTCCAAAGCAGAGCAGGGCTTGAAGGGGTGTCCCCTGCTCTCCTTGGGCACAGTAACGGGAGTCAGGGGTTGCAGGGGTGTCCTCCGCTTACCATTTTGATACACGGGAGGACAAGAAAGTAAAAAGAAAAGAAAAGCACCCTTCAGCATCAGCTCTGACCCATGTTAGTGGGAGGAACGGACGCCGCAGGGATAGCGGGGTGTTGGCGGCGCACACAAAAGTGTGCAGCCGAAACGGTAAGTAGGGTGGGGTGGGGTGGGGTGGGTGGTTTTGGGGTCAGGAACAGAAACAAGGGCAAAGTGATCTATCTGATCAATGCACCGTAATTGGCCACAACATTTTTGTCTGCGCAGTTACGGGCCGCGCAGTGATCACATAGATTCGTAATGATTGGTTTGAACCTGAAGGTAACACTTAAAAATCATCCTAGTTTATTACGCCATAAATGAGCACTTATATATAACTGGAGAATGCCTTTGGGTTATGGTCCTGTGAGCTTCCTAGGAATTATGTCTTCCCTTTTATGCTGTTTTGGTTGTAATCCACAGTGCCCTAAAGGATTGGTCATGTGTTAAACACATCTCACATGTGTTGCAGTTGTATAAGAAATCCTTTGTATTTGAGCAAATGCTGTGCATTAACATAATTTGATGTTTCCTTATGAATCTCTGCAGTTTCTTTATCCTGAAACATTTGGCTTTCTGTCATTTTAATAACTTATCTCAAGAAAGGAATTCAGTCATTCTTTTCAGGAATGTAAGTTCATCCTGTGCTGTGGAATGGGCTTAATGTACTCCAGAGACCCTGGGTGGAATTCCAGATAAGCCCGGAAGATGAACGTTATTACTTTTTTTATGAATTGGAGGTTCCACTGCCAGCCACATGGTTATCATTGCTGCTTGATGCAAACGACTACATGGGCTGAGCTGCAAAGGGTTGTTGAGCTCATCATTACCACGCCACCCCCTTTTCATAGTTTTTAAACAATTGAGGATCAGTACCTAATCGGTAGATGCCAATTCCCACCTGCACTGTTATTGATTTAGTCCCCTTTAATCAATTCGATGGCATAAATAGTGCATTTTGTAACCTTAAAATCTTGTTCCTCGCTCTTCCCAAGAAGGCCTAAATATGTCCAGGATGTGTTCTCACTTCAGTTTTTGTACATATAATCAAAACGTTGTATACAGTATTTGAATCTCCTGTGGCTGCAGTTTTTTATTTGTGATGGAGCCATTCTCCTCTCACAGAACTCTGTGGTTGCAGACTGCACCTCCCTCCCTTTTTGACCATCCCTTCACTTCCTATTTTTCCCCACCAAGCCATTCTTTGGCCATGGTCTGGGAGGCCACTGCAGGATGTGGTCTCAATTACCCTGTGGGCTTATGGTATGGTATTAGGATGTATGCCATGCACAGTTGCCACTGCTGCCATCTGCATGGTGTGCAGGTGCTCTGGCATCTCCAAAAGAGAGTGGCAGGGGTTTGGTTAGTCTGGATGGAAAGGAAAGTGCAGATTTGCTATGCACTTGTGTTGATGCATGCAGAAAGGATATGCTGTAAGAATTTACGTTTGTAGGTGTTTTGTGTTAAGAGCATTGTGGCATTTGTGTACAGAAAGAGGACCTTTGGTGATGTTGCGCATGGCGGAGCCTTAGAAGAATGTTAGAAAGTGTATGTGGCCTGAATGAATCCTGTGTGTGAGGTGGTGTTAGACCTAGTCCTTGAGTTCCATAGATGTGCTCTGATCGTGCTTCTGCACGCCTGTCTCTGTCTGTACGGTGTGTCAAGGTAGTTATCAGAATGGATTTTTTTATATCAGAATATCACTGAGTAAAAGCGTCAGTAATATACAACATCAATGTTTTATCATTGATTCTTCAAAACCTGTTATTTGTAATGCGTTATTGTTAATTTCTATCGCTTTTTATTTATTTTTTTAACTTGAGAGACCTCGCTCAATCTCCTGTCCTCCCGGAGTTCCTTATTTTCAACCCAACCTGGTCAGTACAATTTTCATGTATGTGACCACTCTTGCAATAATTTGCTTTTGTTGTTCTATCTCTGTTATCTTCCATCCCACCGTATCACTGTCCGTTTCCCTGCCTGTATATTTTGGCACCAAAGTAACAGTTTAACATTGGATCTGCCAAAAGCTGCCAATTTTTCACTGAACAAGACTCGGGCATTAGATCGATGTTGGATATCAACCGACCTGTAAGCTTGCTAAATAGTCCCTTCTATTCATGGTGGGAATTGCGTTGGGGAAGGGGGGGGGGTGAGACTGCAGGATTTCCATGGATGCCCCCTGAAAATGGAAACTGAGAGCTGGGATGGGGGACATAACAGGAGTAGGGTTGTTGGGGTGCTTCTGGGTCAAATGGAGGTTGTGGGGGTGTCCGTCTGATATTGAGGAGGGGAGAAGGCAGGGGGAACAACTACGGGAGGGATCCATTTTGAGAACTCCAAAATGTATTTATTTCAAAGTCTACACATAACATCGCCTCAACTTCAGTGTGCTTTGATTGTCTTTCTTCCTCTGCATTGGGATATCACTTGCATGATTTTGGAAGACTGGAAGGATGTTGATAGTTGCATGCTGTCAATGGTGCAAAGTTGTAGTCTTTGAATGAAATGGCAATAGGCCCCACAAACCTTATATAGCTGCTAATTTTGCAATCTTTACGAAGGTTTATGCAGGTTGTTTCACATAGTCTCTTCTCAAGGACGCACCAACAGAGCCTTCACCTCAGAAAGGAAGGACATTTCCTTCGTACTATAGATTTTGAAAAATCAAGTCCAGTTTCTGTCTCGTGTAACTATTCTGGTTCACATCAGTAATGTCCCCAAAGGTCCCTTTGGGACTAACAACGGGGCTAACTTCAAGTTGTCCTTGTAGCCTGACACCGTTGTTGCGCTAAGGTGCGCTAGGGTTCCATCCAGTATGGTATAGCATCAGACCTGTCTTGAGGTCCTTCTAAAGTCTAAACCCACCCATGTTTTTTATATCCTGCAGTCCTACACATTGTTTGGACAGACTGTGCCTGAGATGAAAGGACTAGTGGCATTGCATTGTGTTGGTAAACTGAAACTATCTCTTTGGTGTGTGGCATATTTTTTCCCTGATCTTCTTCCGCATATGGAGCTTCGGAATTCTGAAAAGTCCACATGTAAAACAACTGCGCGTCTGCTGCTTCGACTATGGTACTGTTTACTTCGGAGGTCTCCTGACTATTGGAGGCAGGCTCCAGGTCTCCAACTTGCTCCATAGAGCCTGCTTAGCATTCCTGTGAACAGGGCCTTGCCACAGTCAATAATTGCTATGAGGCAGACACATGAGGGTGAAATGTGCTGACCAGATAATTCTGGATCCGCAGGATCTGTCTTCTGTTAAGTTGGGCATGTTCTTTTTCCTCTGTTATGACTCTGGTATGTCGAGGTATGTTTTTCTAGGAAAGAGGTGACAAACCGGAACATCAGCACCTTTCCCCAAGACAGTTAACTCCCTGGGCCTGTAAAGCTGCTTTCTCTGTCTGAGCTGCTTTCCAGGGATGCGAAGGTCACTTCATTAGAAAAGCCTTCCTTGGCCCCATTCCAATGACTATAATTCCTGAGGACTTAACCAGATTGGGCAGTGTCGGGAGAATGGAATGACCTAAGACAGGTCGTGATGCTGCGTTGCAGCATGGTAGTTTGAGAGGTCTCTGGGTTTGCTGTCCTCTTGGCTTTGTGGTCCGCTTGCTAGTCATGGAATGCATCATACACACCTGCAGCTGTGTTGGGACTTGGATCAGTAGATGGTCCATCATTGTTAGCTTCAAGAATGTGAGGTTCGACTAATGGTCTGCATGTTGACACAAATCTGAATGTGGTAGTCCATTTCCCTCGAAATGTTCAAGTTGAAGGCAATCTTCTATGTTTGCTTTTATTAGATCACTGTAATGTATTCATAGATCGACAATATCACTGCAGCGTTTTACATCAATATCAAGGTGTTTGCATTCCTTCCGGATATCTGCTTTGCTGGTGGATAAATGGATGTTGGCTCTGAACAACATCTGGTTGTCTGCCTTCCATCTAGCAAGAGCTGAGAAATGGAAGTCACTACCTCCACAGATAGATGCATACTCCTCAAGAGTATAAGTTGCTCAACAGTGTAGTTAGTGGCACTGCTCCTCCATAAAAGGAATATTCCTCATTTGTGTTTGTATTTATTTTATTTGTATTGCGCACCTGTCCCAAAGGCATCTGGGCGCAGTTCTTCAAGTAGAAATGGTTACAAAAAAACAGTCAGTACAGAATTATGTACGGTATTGAATGCCAACATAAAGGCAGCAGAAATATACAGCGATCACAGGAAGCAGGATACATGTAGGAGATTACAGACAGTACAATCACATACAAATAAAAAACATTATTCATGATACAATGGGTCGTGAGAAGACTTAGGAGGAGGCATAATCCTGGTCATAGAGCCAGGTTTTAGCCTTGTTCTTGAGTGCGTTAGGTACTGTGTTCCAGAGTTTGGCCACGAGGACTGGGAAACTGGATCCACCTTATTTTTGAAGCTTGAATCTAGGCAAGGAAAGTATGTGAGCGTAAACTGATCTCAGTGGGCGGGAAGAGGAGTGAGAGGTAAAGTGGTTAGCTAAATAAGCAGGGTCAGAATTGGACTGGCACTTGTGGGTCAGTGCCAAGGTGAAATGGTGCAGACCGTTTATTACATAACAAAACAGGTGTATCTGTAGAACACATGTTCACCCCCAAAGGGGCATCTTGGTGCTATTGACAGATAACAGATGTTCATTCTTACCCAACTCATGGTACTTATTTTATTGACCTCGAAGGATGAAGGGCTTAGTGGACTTGCCAGGATTCGAACCTGTGACCACGAGGTTAAACACAGGCACCTGTAGTGGATGCATTAGTCCACTGAGCCACAGACCCGGTTCATATTTACATTTCTTTCAGTGCTTCTGATCACAAGCTTCCGGTGGTGCTAGGAGGGCTGTCAACTTAATAATTAGACGGGCCCTATAGTTTAATATTGGTACTAGATCTGTCAGAAGTTCAGACTGTTTTTTGACTTGTGTAGTGGCCATACTCAATGGGAATGTATTTCCGGGACTACATCTTCCAGATAGATATACTCATGTAGCCAGCACTCTGGCAGTGTCAGCGACTCTTCAATATCAGGTTTTTCTGGATGTGCATTGCAAATGAGGTGCATGGAATAGTATTGCCCACATGTTATACATAATAGGCATTCTATACCCACTCAAGTAGTAACTGTTTGTTTGCACAGTGCCTTTGATTTTCATAAGTTAGAACTTTAGACTTTGATTTAGGTTAAACCTCTTTCAGCACTAATACACTGGTGACTGCCACTTCCGATTTGGGTGCTTTAAAAACTTCCAATTAATCAGGAGGTAGAGGAGGTGGGAAATGGGTGTAAGCACTTTATGATTTCATTTGCCTTCATAAGAGCAAGTGTATAAAATTCTGTTCATTAAACATTTTATAACATGATTTTAATTTCTGGATTTTATTTTGTAAAGTGATATAACTTTCATTGATTAGATAAAGCAATCATCTCGATATAGGGGCAGAATCAGAAAATGCCAAGTCCTTCTACAACAAATTCAGCTCAATTCCATAGCGTATACAATAGAATCCTTGTCCTGTGTATGTCAGTCAAAAGTGTGGCACTACAAGTTAAACCAAGGGTAATAAAAGCAGGACAAAGATACAATTCAGACAAGTCAATGGACTGAGTACAACAGAAAAAAGGACAAGTAGCCAAAAGGATATAAGTGGGCATGTAAACCATTAATTTGAAGCCAAACAATCCAACCTCTGCCTGGTGACCTAAGGCGAGTTATTTAAATATAGTAGCACACAAATCAGTCATAGAGCTCTTTGAAGCTGTCCCAGAGGTGGTTATATCCTAACTGGTTCTCCCTTCTGACATGTATAATCTTATCCCATCTAGGGAGTCGAACTATAGCCAAACCTCACCTTCAATCTGAGAGCATCTATCAATCTTCTTCAATTTCGACACATTTTTTATTAGACAGGTAAGTGCTCTATCCACTTGTCACCAAGTATGGACAGAGAAGGAGAAATTAAGAGTTCCAATGAAACATCAGTCACTGCTACCAGTGCAATTTGCTGAAATAGATTGCTTGTGTATTTGCAGACATGATTCAAGCCTCTGGCGAACGTCGTGGATTTGATTTTTGGTGTCTGTTGTCGCTGAGCTGCTGCTCCAGATAATATGTCTGCTCAATAGCTGTTTAGTTAGAAGAAAGTTTGGAGAAAGCACAGTTTTCGCGCCAACTATATTTTCTAATGGAGTTCGAGTATTTGGCTTTGACAAAAAAAAGGGAGAATAGAAGTTGAATCACTTGTTTTTAAGCTCGATTTATTTAATCATATTTTTTTATAAAGGTAAATTGATAATCCTTGATTTCTGAGTCCTCTACACCTGTTTCACCAGCAGAGAGAATTTCGGTTCATCAGGAGGAGTATGAAGCATAGTTTTTGCGTACAGCAGTAAAGTTCATTGATCTTATTTTGCAAACATTCAATTTCCTTTGTGTATCTAGTGTTTCATGGACGTATCTAAAGTGAGTGAATAGAGAGAAAAAAAATGAAAGAAAAATAGAAAACATAGCAAGTTAGTTGAAAGTGAATAAATCAACCCTTGGTTTAAAAGGCAATGATGCTCTGTTTTTGGGTTTTAATGCATTGCAATTATAACAAATAAAAGAGACTTTAATAACAGAATATGGCCAACTTACCCTAAAATTGCCAATTAGATGATAGAGAAAGACATTTCTTGTTCAAACGAAGAACCCCATATCTGTGCTCAACATCCGAAGTGGCCCGGCCCTGCCTGTAGGTTGGGGCGCCCTGTCAGTATAATCAAATGGGGTTTCAGGGACGTCATGCGACCTCTGGGGTCTTCCTTGCGACCTTTAGGGTCTCCCTGGCGACCTCTGTCTAAAAGAAAAAAAAACGAGTTTTTTTTCTTTTTTTGTAACACAAGCTCCTGGGCTGTGGCCAGCACCATGTGGCTCTTTACTTCTGGAGTGGCTGGCTTTCTTGTTCAGGCCCCTTTAAAAAAAAAAAAAAAAAAGAAAAATAAGAACAGGAGTACCACAAGTCTAACACTTTCAGCACTGAACCTAAATAAGAAAGAATAGGAATACCAAATAATGTGTCTTTCTGGAATTCTATACAATAATTGCTAGACTCATTAAAGGTTTATTTCAGGCACACTTCGGGGGGGCGAGTCACTGATTTAGTCTGTTCTTAAATGTCTCAACTCAGTCTTTCATCCTTATGAGGTCGATAAATGAGTACCAACACAGGCTGGGTGAAATTGGGTGTACTTTTTTTCTATATCAAGCGCTTAAGCAAAAGTGCTATATAATAACACATCATTATCATTTGGTCATGGACGTCTGCTTGCATTCACAGTAATTTAGTAATATGGGCCTATATACACTGATCTTAACGATACATATGGCGATCCATTCTTATATGAAATGTACATCACATTATAGTGATATCGTGACCATATTTTTCGTAGTGTACAATGCTATGTGATGCCACTTCCTGTTTTGTCAATGGGTGAAAGGTCATGTTCCATCGCTTCCCGCGATATCACTTCTGGTCGGGGTCAAATGACATCACCTCCTTTGATGTTATCAGGGGGACGAGGGTCGTGTGATGTCACTTCCGCTACCCCTGGCATTTTGGTGAAATGACGTCCCTGTGGGATTTTACAAAAAAGCGTTTTTTGGTTTAAGTTAGGATAGTTGTATCACAGGAGCGAGGGACAGGGAAGCCAACGCAAATTGAATACATTTGGCAGTGCAGTCAAGGTACTTGACTGATTCCAAAGTGCGTTTAAACAAAAAGATTTGCGATCGGCTTACCTAACAAGGATTTGTCTGTCCGGCAAAATCCTTTTGTCCTTGCAGAAGAGGAAAAAGCAGCGAGCTGGTTTCATTCGGCGTGTTGAGATGACGGTGATGTGTTTGTTAAATAAAAGTGATGTCATTACGTGCCGGGCTGCGCATGCGTGATTTCGTTATTATACAATGTGTTACATAGGTTAAATGAGTCGATAGACCTGGTAGCTTAAATGACTGTACATGTACAGCGTACGCTGAAAAGAAACGTAGTGGGTGAAAGATAGTTGAGAATTTTAACTCGACAGGATCATTTACGAACAAATCGAGGTGAGACCATAGTACCCCTATTTTCAAATAATTAGACCATGTCTCAATTGGAAATTAACCTTGTGTTAGAAAAGATAAAGCCATGGGCACAGAGATATGGTCTAAAGTGCAGGATTGTATTTTGGTTTTAAAATGTGACTTTAACAGGAGGGGAAAAGAAACCTGAGCGTGGTGTATGGTTTAGACCATGGTCAAAATGGTTTGCGTTACGTTCGGGAGTTTGGGTTTGATGAAAATAGTCCTTTTGTTTAACATTAATGGATAGGGTTGGGTGAAGGAATCAGATGAGTAGTTAAGTAATGTCTTAGGTTTAATTGAGGTTTCTTAATGGTTGATGTCCGCATCTTGAACTGAGAAAGTGTTGTCATAATAACTGATTCTATAAAGCATATGTGAATGGAGAAAATACAAATATGGACAGCAGAACGAAACCATATATGAGAGGTTACTTTTTTTGTTAGTATAGTTTTGATTGAAGTAAACTCTATAATGCATGTAAGAGAAATCGACCAGATGATACAGTTCTGAGATTGCATTTTTGTGTTTGTGTAAATTGCAGAAGCACAGGCTGTTTTATAGGTAGTTAAAGTGTTCACTGTCTTGATTTAAACCTGATAGACAACTGTCCATGATGGTAATCCACTTTGCTTCTTTGTCTGAGTAATTGTTCTGTAATGAAATGAAGTGCCAGGGGGTATCTTATGTCTGTGTGTCTATTGCTCTGAGGTGTTTAGTCCTATTTTCAAATTTCCTATTGTGCTTCCAATATACCATTTGGTGCAAAGGCATTGTATTCCATAGATAACATACTTCGTGTTACAATTGATAAAATGGTAAAAAAAATGTCCTTGTGCCGTTTGGTAGATCTATGGTGGTTTTTCCATTCATCATGTATGGCATATCTTACAATTCCCACATTTGTAGTTGCCTCTAATAGTTGGTAGATCCCAGAGGTCTGTCAATGTTTTTTGGTCAGGTTGCATCTAAACTATGGTATTCTTGCCAAATTGTTTACCCCCTTTTTCTTTTAACCACAGATGGCAAGTAATATGGGTAAGGTGTATAAAGGGGTGTGGCTGGGGAGTTGAAGGGGGGGCTTCTGGGGTTCTCCCGCACGCCCCTGCTTTTTGTGAAAAGAAATGGGTAAAAACTGTGAAATAAATCGGCAAAGTTGTCATTCAGCTAAAGAAAATAGGCAGTGCCTAATAGATCCAATCAAAAGACATACAACAGCTTGTTATGTGAATTGCAATTACATGAATAAAGGTTAGATGATAAAATAGCAGATACAGATCGTCCCAATGCATTGGTGCCCCTGCAAACATTTGCAACTATGCTATGCACACAGAAAGGAGCAATGGCAGAAGAAAAGAACATGTCGCTATGGATCAAAGAAATTCGAAATAGCAAGAATAATCAGCTCTGTCTTAGCCTTCTTGCGCCTTGCTACAGTGGACTTTCGTGAAGAAAAAGGATGAGCAATTCTTCCAAATATTCCCTATGGCAACATTTGTTTTTTCTATTATAAATACAATCTTTCTATTTTCTGGTTACACAGTCAAATGGAAGGTCCTGAATAATATTGTTTATTACCCTTCACTGGAACAGAATAGGCAAGTAGCAAATATTCCTTTTGAGCTGGGGTAACGTTTTTATGTTCAAAGAAATCTGCACTGCTTTGCTCCTGCTTGCATGCACTTTCAGGTTTCTTATTTTTGTGATTGCTGCTGTATTCTGAAGGCCTCATAGATATATGACAATCGTTTTATGTTCATAGCCATAGCTAAAAGAAAGCAGTCCTCATCTATGTTTTGATAGGGACATGTTGTAGGATTATGGTAGAGGTTTCAGTGTGTCAAGGCAGTTCACTTCCCCAAACTCTTAATTGTGTTACATTATGGACACTTGCAGTAATCATCACTGACTTATAACGCTGACTGGCAATAATCATAATGAAATGTTATTGGGATTTATACAGGCCTCCATTGCCATATGCATGGCCTTGAGGCACTCTGGTGGATCTGAAAGAGTACAAGCTGAATTAGGTTAGTGGAATAGAAGGAAAGCGCAAGATAGCTTTGTCATTGTGTTGATGCCTGCAGACAATGTAAGCCCTGTGAGCTCTTCTGCTGGTCAGTTTATATTTGTTCTTTCTCAAAAGCATAGAGGGACTTTTTTTGGGGTCTGTAATACACAGGTTGGTTGCATCGGTATATTGATCTGATGTTTACCTTTTGGAAAATGTGATCAATTCCTGTGAGTGTGTGTGGCTTAGTTATTATGCATATTGTGTGTTGGCATGTAGGATTTGAACGTTAGTGCAGGGAATAGTCAAAGACCTTGATGGGCAGCTACGTGAGTGCGGTAGACATCCTAAAACCACATATAGCAGATCATAACGCAGCATAGTGTCACAGATTGCCTCAGGATTTGCACAAACTGGTTCCAATAAGCGCAAGGCTTTATTCTCAATAGTCAAAACGTTATTGAAGATGGCCAGACTAATTGGTGTCCCTGAGCTACTGCCCAGCCTCCATGGGCTACCACCTGCCCAGCCCAGGCTTTCCTACTTCCCAGATTGTGAGTCTGCACTAATACCGAGTAACCCCTCCTGCCTACTACTAGCCTAGGCTGGTAGTAATGTCCTAAATGCTACAGCCTTCTCTGGCTGACTCCCACTGGTGATTGCTAATGACACCCTACCCTACTACTCCCCTAACAAATGAGCGGTTGTTTATGAATTCTATATTTCAAAATCTTCCATTCCTTTCCCTCTTCTTTTCTGTTTCTCCTCTTACTACTTCCTTCTCGGTTGTAGGTCAAATGGTCGAATCTAAATGGTCGACAGTACAAATGGTCGACACCAAAAGGTCGACAGATCAGATGATCCATATTTTTTTTTGTTCACATTTTTTTGGGGGGGTTTCCCCCCAACCCCTTTTTTTTGTTTGCTAACTTTTTTCCCTAAACGAAAAACTAAAAAAAAATCTGATCATTTGTCCTGTCGACCAAATTGTGTCGACCATTTGTCTGTCGGCCATTTGACTAGACACCTTCCTTCTCTCCTGTCTACTCCCCCACTCCTAACCTCCTCTCTTTTGTCTCATCTCCCCCTCTGATCTCTACCTCCTCTCTCTCTTTCCCCGTCTGATCGTATGCATTCTTTTCTATAGTTTCCATCTTTCTCTCACCTATTCTCTCTCTCTTGCCCCCCTCTGTCTCTCCGATGTTTCCCAATTTCCTACTGACTTCCCCTCTCTCTCCTTTCTACTTCTCCCTCTTATTCTACACCTTCTGCCTTCTACACTGTAGAGAGGTAGATGTACAAGCCCTCTATAGAGCTCACCACCTCACCTGCATCATATTGGAAGAACAACAAGAGAACACTGCATGGCACCTGGTATCTTCCCAATACCACATCAAAGGTATGAGAGACGATATGCACTCAGACAACAGTTTTGAATGTACCCTCGAACTGATGTGGTAGACATGCAGACATCACTGGATATAGAAGACATATAAGTGAAGTCTGACAGGTGAAAACTGTCTTCATGAAGAGAAGACACGTGGACGCACTAAAATGATATACGGATATCTAGAGAATGAAGATGTGACTAAAGTGACAAATTAAATATAAATGCGAATGTGAAGAAAACCATATACCACTTAGAAGAGAAGTACCAAGAGATGCAGTAGATATATGTAGAAACACAAGGTAGACAAGACGACGTAGAAGCTTGCTAAAGTAGGAATTATAGAGTACCCATGTTGAGAAAATGGACATCCTCATCGTATAATAGTAAGTGAGAAGCCTCGGCTGCAGAGCTAATAGGCGCTGGAATACAGATTTGCGCCTGAACAAAGAATATTTGTTTGGCTTAGGAAAACTGGACAGAACAAAAGAGTCAAAGAAGATAAGCTGCATACGCAGGACATATTCCTGTTAGATTAGGTAAAGGAGTGAATACATTTTGAGTGCCAAGTATTGTACAATCAAAGATGCAGAAAGCACGTGCAAGACGGAGCAACCAAGTCTCCAGAGGCTGAGGAGAGTAAAACCACCCAATATAATTGAATTAAATAGCACTAAATAGAAGGAAAGAATGGACAAAATTATGATCTCCTCACATGTGGTACAAGACCAGAAGAAAAGGCATATTCATAAATCTCGAGACAAAGATAGCAATGCATCTTCACTCCCTTTAAGGTTTTGAGGAAGAGAACAGTCAGTAAGGTCAACTACAGAGAAGAAGCCTTTGCTTAGGGCCTAACTGATGAGATGGTAGGCTAATTAGCCAAGGATGGAAGTTGTCTGACTTTGTTCCCTTGCACTTGGGTTTTGTTGCTTACATGCTGCTAATGAGCTGAATGTCCAAGGTTGGAGGAGAGTGCCAAGCAATCATGAGGGCCTATGTGATGGTGGACTGGAGATTGTTGCAGAAGCCTATCCACTGCTGGTATTGTCTTATTAGTATTTTACGTAGTTAGAGGTTGTTCAAGTCGTGTCTACCAGATAATAGGCAGCCAATGATGATACCAACACTAATATGAACCATAGGTATATATGTTCCATTAACCAGTGCCTCTGCCTTATTAGGTTTTTGTTTGCCACATAGGATGACGTCATAGCTGATGCACATCAAGGCATAAAACCTTTTGTGTAATTTAAATGCGTTAGAAGTGTGTGCGCTACAATCTGTGTGCGCGCGCCAGGATTCCCTACATTATTGAAATGATATAAAGTAATATTTTGCCAAATTCTTTGAGTCTGTCCGGTTATTTGAGCCTGAGATCATTTATTTGGTCATCCCATTTGGCACTTGGAGCGCTCCAGGTGCTACTGCACAGCACCTCTCTCTCTTCTCTTCCACCCTCACTCCCACTCTCTCTTCACTCCTTCCCACTCACTTAGTCTGATCTTTCACAACCTACTCTACTCTCTCTTTGTCCTCCCACCTATCACTCTTTCCAAAATATCCTCATGCCAACTTTTCCTCTCATTCACACCTGGTACCACTCTCTCTTAGATGCAATACCTCCACTGCACTCTATTCCACAAACGTCAACACCTCCTCAGCAATCTTCTCCATACCTCATCCTCCGCCTGGTGTCTCGGTCCACCATCTCTTCTGCTGACCTCACCTGAACAACATTTATCTACTTCTGACCCATGGGTCTTTTATACACAGGCCTTTCCGTCACCTGTTTCTTCTCCATCCCCATTGGTTCTTTCTTCAGCTTGACCTATTAAGACAATCGTGGTTCCCCCTAGGCGCTGAGTTATTGTGGTCAGCATCTTGAAAACCTCTTCAGATCTCTGCCCACTTTTCCAGCTGAGGATTTGAAGTGTTGCTGCACCCGTGGTCCCGCTTCTCTGGCCACTCGTGTCGTCGTTCTGCTGCCCAGGGAAGCCCACCTTCTGGTCCTTCCCTGGAAGGGATGATATGGTCGAGATTCGTTATGGATATGCATTTTGATATGGACAAAAAAAAAAGACTATTGCCATACATGAGACCTGCAAGGCATGGTGTAATAGACAGCAGTAGCAAGTACAAAGGTATTCTGGGCAAAGAGAGAGGAGGTGGGTTTAGGTCCTGGGTCCCTCCCAACTACCTCATCCTGCCTCTAGGATAGGTTTAGCTCTGGCATATGCCTTGGTAGGTCGAGAGGTGGCGGGTGGGCACACATGCACCAAGGCTTCCACACTTTTTTAGATTGTGCAGTAGTGCACCATCTTCTTACCCTGATGTAGGGGGTGGTCCTACTAGACTGGAGGAAGGCTGTTTCTCCTACGAGTATTGTATTTTAGACACTTCACTTAATAACTTGTAGTTAGTAATCTGTGCATTTTATTTGTACTGCAGCATTTGTGACATAATTATTGATACTGTCACCTAGTTATGTACTATTTTATGTGTAAAGGTGTTGCCTTGGTAATGTGTGAATAATTAACTTTTTAATTTCTTAGCTTTTAACATTCATAGATTTCAGCGCAGAGGCAGCGCATGCGAGCAGCGCAGAGAGGGAGCGTGCGCCAGCCGTGTGCGCTAAACAGCATTCTGACGCACCGCGTATTCATGGAATTTCAAAGCCATTTTGAGCACTGGCACACAGAACATCCCGCAGCGGCAGTTACGCCTCCAAGAACGCCCCTTGTGCAAGAAAAAGGCATTGAAATTCCCAATGCAGCGCAAAGGGCCGCACTAACCCTGCACCAGTTCACAAGGCCGGTACAGTGTATTTCGGGGGTGCACAGGAAATATCACACGCGACAGGCCTTGTGTGAGCGGGGTATGTGTATTTTGGGGGTGCGCGGGAAGTATCACACGCGATAGGCATTGTGCGAGTGGGGTACGTGTATTTCGGGTGTGCGCGGGAAGTATCACATGCGATGGGCCTTGTGCGAGCTAGGTATGTGTATTTCGGGGGTGCGCAATAAGGTTCACACGCGATAGGCCTTGTGCGAGCTGGGGGAGGAGGATTTCAGAGGTGGGCAGGAAGTATCACACGCAACAGGCCTTTTGCGAGCGGGGTACGTGTATTTCGGGGGTGCGCGGGAAGTTTTACACGTGTTTACGATAGCACGAGAGGGGTATGTGTATTCTGAGGGGTGCGCAGGCAGTTACACACGCCATTTGGCATTGTGGTCCCTCCCTGGTGTGTCCCTACCCCCCTCCCCATGCCCCGCAGGCAGCCCATCACCCCTGGGCATGCCCCGCAGGCAGGCTGCATGGCACTGTGCACCTGGGATACTTCACACATGTCCCCCACCCACCCACCATTGACAGGCACCTGCGAGCAGGCCCCCGACTCATGTCCCCCTGTGCCCCCACCCACCCAGCAGTGACAGGCACCTGCCAGCAGGCCCCGACTCATGTCCCCCCCCAACACGTCATCACAATCCACAATCATGGGCCTTATGGCAAACCAAATCCCACCCCACCCCAGTCCAAACACACAACCAAGTATTACATCCACCCCACATTGAAATCCCCATCACATGGATCATCCCAAATGACAAGTATGCACATCAATACATGTCTCTCTCTCTCTCTCTCTCTCTCTCTCTCTCTCTCTCTCTCTCTCTCTCTCTCTCTCTCTCTCTCTCTCTCTCTCTCTCTCTCTCTCTCTCTCTCACCCCCCACCACCCCCCCCCAGTGAATGAGAAAACACACATCGTAACATGCATGAAACCAAAGACAGAATACCACACATTGAAGTATGAAATAAAAATGTATTAAACACAAAAGCAAGGGAATGAAATGAAATCGCACAATAATGAAAATAATAAAGAAAAAGCTGCATGTCCAAAATATCCCAAAAAAATGTGTGAAAGCAGAATCCAAATCAATCCAAAAGCACAATGGTCCAAAGTGTCTGTCCGTCAAACCAAATCCAAAGTGATAAAATAAAACAAATCCATTGACCCATGGTAAAAAAAAAAAAAAACTTAAATGAAGTGAAATCCAGTGTTGAACTATATAAAAAGTACAAATCCAGGGTCCATGAGCCCAACCATTGAAAGGAAACCTACAAAAAACCATACCTAATGAACAACTATATACAAAAAGGTGGGGCATTGTCCAAGCGCCCCAAATGAAATAAAAACAGAAAGGAAACCTAACACTAATTAACTATATACAATGGCGGCGGGCAAGTCCTATGGCTCATTTGTTTATTTCCCGGGCCAGGGCATCATCGAACTCCCGTTCTACGTCCTGGAGGCAGGCCTGGTCCATGGCCCCCAGGTTTCGCAGGGATAAAGCCATGTCCACCTCCAACTCCCTGCGAATTGCCTCGAGGCACTCAGCCCATCTCAGCGCCCTGCGCATGGAGTTCTCCGCCCTGACCATAGTGAGCCGTGCCTCTTCCGCCCACCGCCGCTCTGCATCTATTTGCTGGCCCAACCGCTGCCACACGGAAGACACTCCCAATCCAGGGTCCTCCTGCCCTCCGGCCGATGCCTGCCCCTTTGATGTTGATGGCCCCAAGCCATCATCGCTCCCACCTTGACCCTGCTGCTGCCGTGCTTGTGCCTTGGCTCTTGATGCCTGCACGTCCTCCTCCTGCTGGGGTGCAGTTGTTGTGGTGCCCACCCCTGCTGGACCTCCGACTCCCGACAGTGGCAGGGATGTGTCCTCCACCAGCCTGGCCGCTGGGTCAGAGGCAGCTCCACAGGGTACCCAGGTGATACTTGGGCCGGAAGATGGCACGGAGGACGACTGGCGCATAGGGGGTTCAGTTGAGGAGGGGGTTGGTACAAGGTCCAGCACACAGAGGAATCCAGCACTGGTGACCCGTCCTAGTAGGTCGACGCGGTCAAAGAGGCATCCGAGTTAACGTGCAGTCTCTTCACGTTAACCCTGCTGGTCATCTCACATGCCCCTTTGACGCACCGCCATCCCAGCCAGGACAGGCTCACAGGCTCAACCCGGTCCCAGATTGCCACGTCCGCAGGGAGAGGAAGGCCAGTTGTTGTGCGCTCATCCCATTCCTGAAAACGGGTCTGGACGAATGCATCCATGCTAGTGCGGGATGATGCAGTGACAGGATCGGGGACAGGATTACACACAGGCACCTCCGTGGCGGCCTGTGCTGCCTCCTGTCCCTGCCCCTGGACTGCACCACTAGCACCAGTGGAATCCCCCCTCCATACCCCGTGTGTGTCCCTTCCACGACCTCCTCCTCAACCAAAGCCCCCACCAACCTGGATGACTCCGTGCCATCTCCCTCCATCGGACCCTGTGGGGTCTCAGCTGCCCCTTCTTCTGCCGAGGAGTCCACCTCCGCCTCTTGGACCTACCCTTGGCAGCTGCGGCCACAGATGCGGCACCAGACTCCTCACTCCCCGACGAGATGACAGCATGGGAGGGGAGCCGGGCCTTTGCTCCACAGCACCGTCTCCGCCCTCTTCATCAGTTGACGCTGCAGACAGGGAGAGATATAACACAGGCATCAGGGCACTGTAAAATGGTCTGATACACACAGGACAGTTGCACATGAGTGGCAGTGTCAAACTTCAGACATGGCATCATACTCCCCAAAACACGTATCATTTCAACTCAAACACATGAGAAAATCAAGAGGAATGTTGCACCAGGCAACACCATCCATACACAAACAGCATGAGCAGCCGAAGGATAGCCTGACGTCACATGCAACACGGGGAGTGCAGAACACATGCACACACACCACCAGACATACATGCATCTGTACATCTCCACCACATGTCGCAGTGATAACATCACCATCCATGTCACATCTGGCAATCCGCCTCCTACATGTCAGTGTCACATGCATCCATGGTGTATCACAGTTGCACACTTGTCAAATACACACACATATGCACATGTACATAGTGCAGATACATGCAGGTGGAACCAGCATCCATGTGCGACACCACAACCATGCCACAGTACATACACAGAAATTTAAAAATGTGTGCACCCACACATGCATTCGGCCAGCATGCTTTCCAACACACACACCATCGATGTCTCACACATGACAGGACTCACAAATGCGGCAGGCTCATGTCCTGTACATACACATCCATACATGGCACTACAAAGACATATGTGCAACCTGCACACTCCTGCCACACCTCAACATGCACAGTGTCCCATCAGTACGCATGTACACTTACCGCTCGACTCCGGACGGGTCTGCCTCTCAAGGACCTGGAGGTGGAGTGCTGGGTTTATACGTTCCAGGACCCTCATCTGGTTGTTGGTTAGGCAGACCCGGCACTCCTCAGCATCCGCTGCCTTCAAGATGCGCCGGGCCTTGTTGAGGGTCCTGGACCTGAAGTCCTCCCAGCGCTTCCGGATATGTTGAATGTCACGGACTGCCACCTCCTCCACATTGATGGGCAGCCACAATGTCCATCCAGATCCTCTTCCATCCTTCATTGTCGGTGCGCGAACTTCCAAAGAGTGCATCATACTGCCCCAGGACTCGCTCCGCTAGGATACCAACTTCATTGGCACTGAAGCTGTTAGCCCTCTGCCTCTCTGGCTCGGGGTTGCCAGTGGTGCCAGATGATGGTGTGTCCGACATGGCAACCCCATAGGAAGGTGTGGGTGGGCAACTGGGTCCTGGGGCTGGGCTGTGGAGCAATGGAATACCAGGCAGGAGTCTTCTGTTCCAGCAGGGGTGGTCACAGCAACTGGATCCCTGCAGATGGCTGACATGCAGGCACCAAATAGAAGGGCACGTGGCCGGCAGGCAGGCAGCAGCAGATGGCAGGTGGGAGCGTGCTCTGGGCCCTGGGGAGCAGGAAAATGGCCTTCTGGGCAGGAGCATGGTCTTCCGTGTGTTGTTGCGTGGCCAGCTTGATACGGAGTGATTTGGCATGTGAAAAACTGCACGTCAGCGTGTAATTTGAGGAAAGGCCCTTAGCGCGTAAGTGTGTGTGTGACATGAAGCGCAAGGGCATTTCCCTCAACACAGGGGCATGTTCATTTCACACGTGCAAAAAGTGCATGTCCGGGTGTCACTGCATGTAATTGGAGGAAAGGCCCTTAGCGCGTACGCACGTCAGTGACGTTGCACGTGTGGGCTGGGTTAATTTTCTTGTACGTGCTTTTTGAGGAGAGCGAGCGGGTGATTCTTGTACTTCTTGTCGGTTCACACGCGATTACTTCACAATGGTTCCAGTTTGTACTCCCTGTATACTCAGACAGCGTTCAATTCTTCTTTTGGCATGGGTGTTGCCTACACACACACACACGTGTGTCTTTTTCCAGGCAGACGGTGAGTCGCGCACGTATTTTTCAACTGTGTGTCCCGTACCCATTTAGAGGTTATTGTAGCCTGTGTGTACCACGCGTATGCTTATTTTTGTGTTTCTGGGTGCCACAGCGTAGTGCGGGTTCTTTATTCCACGCACATGGTCTACCAGGGGTCGCGTGCACGTTAAATTTTGTTTTCGGGGTGCCTGAGCATTGCGTGACCCGTCATCTTCCCCCAGGGGTCACAGACAGCCTTGCTAGAGCACTAGGGTACGTATTCCATCTAGTACCCTACCCCTTTCACCCCAATTGCCCAGGACAATTGTTTTCTGCACCTCCCATTCGCACAACATCATCAGTGCCATGGTTGCGAGGCGACCAAGCAGTAAGGGAGGCAAAGGAGGCCGACCTCAAAGAGGTGGGTGCGGTAGGGGATGTGGCCAGGATGTGCAGGGTGGCCCAAGAGGCCAGTGTGTGGAGGACCAATCAGGGACACCTATGCCCCCCCCAAAATTGTCAACAGAACCGGCACAGGATGACTCCCAGGCTGACTTCCGTGTCACCAAGTCAAAGCCACGTGTGGCGATGAAAGTTGCTGTCACCAGGCCCCGTGGATCTGGGGCAGCAATGTCATCTGCTGCCCCAAGTAGCCAGGGTGAGGAGGCTGCAGGGGCAGCTGCAGCTCAGTCCACCCCAGCTCCGAGTCTCTCAACCGGGACAATGTTAGTCCAAGTCCATCACACCGAGGTTGGTCCTGCCAACATCACCCAGCAGCCAATGCCTGCAGTGAGACCTCTGGTCATTGTGTCTTTGGCTACTTCCAGTGCCCAGTCCACCTGCGCTTCAGCCCCTACCAACCAGAGCGGCGTAAGCCACTCAGAGTCCGCACCACCTTCCAAGAGGAAGAAGGGTGCTCTTGTGGTACAGGCTGGGACCCCAGACACGGCTATCCACTCCGGCACGTCAAGAAAGCCAAGTTTCAATGATGCAGAACTAGACGCACTTGTGAGCTACGTGGAGGCCCATGGCCGTGAAATGGTGGTGACTGCAGGGTGCAAGACTACGACTGCCCATTGACAGACCATCACGGACCACATTAGTTCCTTTGGATTTGTGAGGCACACAGCTGATGATTGCACTAAGCAGTGGAATCCCCTGAAAAGCAAGGCAAAGAACAAGCTGGCTTCCAATCATGCCTCTACTCTGGTGACTGGCGGGGGGTCTCCACCAGAGGAGGAACAACTCACTGAACATGAGTCTATCGCTGGAGCCTTCATCACAGAGGATCAGATCCAAGGCGTGGGAGACCTACCAGATCTTGAAGCAATTTCCGGTGAGTGCCCATGCATGTGTGTGCAATCCATGTGTATGTTGCTTGGGTGATGTGTTCTGATTGAGTGTCAGGTGTGGCTGTGTAGTCATGACTGCTATGGATCACCCATGTGGTACCTCCAAGCCATTCCCGCCCTTGGGTTTCGGTTTCACGGTATCCCTTCTGACCGCAGTTGACAATTTGCACCTTGTTACTGCACTTGCCCTTCAACTGTCATCTTGCCACAACACTGTTCATACAGTTTTCCTGTTCATTCTGCCTGATTGATGAAATCATTAACATTTTTACCACACATTTTTGTGCCGTACTGCCCCAAATGTGACATACTTCAGTCATAGATTACACCCCACAATGGCCCACATTTCTTACCTTATTATAGGAACCTTATTATGGGAATGATTTGACCAATCGGGCTGATTGAGTAATGTGCACCTACACATGGCCTGCACACAATCGTTTTGGGGCCCTGTTTGAATGTTGAACATGACAATTGTCTTCTGTCATGTTGAAGTGACCAACCATTGATGTATCCATGTGCCTGCCATCACTGGATCAGTCAACACTGGCTTTGTTGCAGCATGTGGCACATGTGTGTTTTCTCACACAAATTAGCATGTTTTATTTCATGGTGTCCATCTCACATGGATGGGTGACAGTACTGATTTGCTACCATCTGGGTGTCCTTGTCAAATCTGCCATGGCTATGCTATGTGCCATCTGTGTGCTGGCATGTGTCATGTATGTGGATTGTCCATGCCACTCACAGGCTAATGTGTGATGCCAGTGCTATCCAGCATGCAGCACGTGTTGGTTTTCCATCTTGGAGTCCTCAATGTCTGCTTATTGCCTCCCCTTCGAACTCATTGACAGTGCATGCATGCCAGTTATTGTCATGTTTGACATGTCATTTATGTACTGGATGTCTGCCTCGTCATGCCTATGTGTGTGTGCGCTATGGTGCTCATGCCTGTTTTCATTACTTTTCTTTAATGTTTTTGCAGGTGATGAGGCACTTGATGCTGTTGAGGAGGAGGAGATGGCGCAGAGCCAGGAGTACTCACAGCCACAACCGGGCACCAGTGGAGGACGTGGGGTGGTGGTGGGTCAAAACCCGTTACTCATGCAGACCATACTGTCCACGGGTGTCTCTGGGTACACCTCTGGAGACCTCTATGAATCGGGTGCTGAATCAGATATTGAGACATATGTCCCGGCGCAGGTGAGTGTTTCTGGAAGGGATGCTGTTCTGTCCAACCCACTTGCACTGGGGGTAGACCCTTCTATGGGGAATTCAGTGTTGGAAAGTCCGCCTGTGGCGGTTACGGATGCGGGGTCACACTCCACAATATTTGCTCCTGTTCCTAGGCCAGCAGATCAAAGGAGGAATGCAGTCCTGCAGCTTCAAGCAGTGCCAACACAGCAAGGTGCACATCATCTTGCCCCAAACAGGTGTGGTGCCCACCAACGCGGTAGCCGTGTGCCACCAGGCAATACTGTGTGGGAAAATTCCATCTACACTATAGCAGCACAACAGGGGTCATTGTGTGAAATGATGGCTCAGGCCATGGATAGTGTGGCCACTTCTGTTCTCCCCCCTGAAAGGCAGGAGGAGCTCCAGCAGCAGGCAACAGAGTCTATTTGCCACTCACACAGGGAGGACATGTTGGCGTCCAACAGGGACCAACGGGCTGGACTGAAGACTGTGCGCACAGCCATATCTGCAGAGTCATAGGCCCACAGGGAAGCCCTGCAGTTAGAACAAAGCTCCCTCAGAGATACTCTGTGTGAAAGTGAGGTGTCCCGGAGTACACAATCAGAACAGCAGCTGGAGCAGCTGACACGCACACTCTTGGCTGAACTCCAGGCAACCCGTCAGGAGATCAGGGCATCACGCGAGGCCATGCAGGCAGAAATGCGTGATACCCGTGAGGTGCTGCATAGGGATCTCCGTACCATCATCCTGCAGAACCAAACCTTTCACACCCGCATGCTTGCTGCCATGGAGGAGCATGCCAGGGCTTTACGTGGTCTGCCGCCCATATCACGCCCACCTTCTGATGTAGCACCAGAGGGTGATGACAGCGACGGCAGTTCTCTCACTGTAGCGTAGACGTGCAGGCCATGAGCCCATGGAGGGTTTTTTTTTTTCTCAACATCCACGCATGTGGGTGTTGGGTTGCACCCTGTACCTCGTCCCTCCTGGGTGCCCCCCCCCCGGGTCCAGACATGGCCATTTTTTATTATTATTTTTTTTAATTTTAATTTTACATTGTGTTGCTTTGTGTGCCTCCTGTAGGCATCCACTGTGTATTCCAGCTGGGCACATGCAGGCTTGTCCTGTCTTGTTAGAAACTTGGGTTCCTGACACACACACCCCTCCTGCTTCCCCTTTCCATGGGCTCGCAAAGGGTGTGACCAAGTGACAGTAACTTACACAGTGACATTGGGCTCCCATAAGTTGTGTGGGCAGTCTGTAGTGAAAACTGTGTATACATCCCTAGTGGGGATTGTTGTTCAATTCTCCACTGCATGGTGGATTTATATATGGTTGTACATCCATGACTTTTAACTTGTATAGATGTACCTTCTTCATTTCTTTACAAGCCCGTCTCCTTTGCAGATGCAGTTCATGTTGTATGCAGTACACTGACACATTTGCCTACCAGCAACACTCTGCAGTTGGAAGCGGTTGATGGGCTGCCTTACTCTGGTTGTAACACTTGCACTACTTAATTTTTTACTGTCATATATTGCCACTGTTTGATCCTGTACTGATGTTTTGTTTTGCTGGTAAGTATTTGTTCATGTGTGTTGTTTTTATTCATTACTGAGAGCACATAGTCTGTGGCCTGTTTCCATTTGGGACAGTGCACTTTGTGACACTCACTTGTGTCATGTGTTGTGCATTCATTTTTTTTTGCTTTCACATTGCATGCCATGCCATGGTGTGTTGGGTAGTTGAGATGGGGATGGGTTGGGTGACATGCCACAATTTGGATGTCATATTTTGCAAGGGGGCAGTCATTCTGACACAGCATTGGGTGTGTTTAAGTAGCTAGGGATGCACAGCATGTAGCACTTCCAGGTGAACAATCTCAGGCTGGTATGGTTGTGACAGTTGACTGTCCCTTTTGTCATCATCATTGATTGTCAGCTGGTATGTGCCAGGCCTGTGTGCACTCCACAGGGGTGGAATTTTAGGTGAAGTAATTTGCCACAAGCTGGGTACGGGCTGCCTCACCACGTGCCCTTTCACCTCCCATGCGCAGCGGCCGTGCATGTGGTTGGGGATGAGGGGGCACCACCATATCCACCGGCACGCCCCGCCGGGTTGCAACGTTGTGCAGGACACATGCAGCCACTATGACCCTGCACACTACTGGGGGCCGCATATAGCAGCTGCCCACCAGAGCGGTCAAGAGAGCGAAAGCGTGACTTGAGCACTCCGAATGTGCGCTCCACTATGCCCCGGGTTGCTATATGGGCTGTGTTAGATCTTACCTCGAGTGGTGTGATGGGGTTATGAATTGGCGTCGTCATGTAGGTGCTCAGAGGGTAGGCACTGTCCCCTGGGGAGGTGAGATTGGTTGTTATTAATGGGGTTTTCACATTTCTCAGTGTCTGACATGCATGCATGTGCAGAGGCATTTATACTCACCAATTAGCCATGTGTCGCCATGACGCCCAGCTTCCAGGTCCCGGTTTAGGGTTGACATTCTGAATATGAAAATATCATGGGTGGACCCAGGATAGTTGGCATATACTGAGGTGATGATTCCCTTGGCATCACATACTTCCTGCACATTGATGGAATGCCAGTGCTTGCAGTTTCGATAGATGTGCTCAGTGGCCCTGGGAGGACATAGAGCCACATGGGTGCAATAAATGGCACCTAGCACTTTGGGGAATTGTGCGACCCCGTAAAAGTCCTGGACGACAGCCTGCTTTTCTGCAGGTGTTCTGGGCCTATATATGTGCCTGCGGACTGAGGGCCGTGCAGTCATGATGGCCAACACTTGGTGTAGGCAGCGTGACTGCGTGGCCTGTGAGCCAACCCCAACTATGGCACTTGTCCACTGAAATGACCCAGTAGCCAAGAGGTGCAGTACATTGAGCACCTTTTCCAAGAGGCTCAGTGCTTGGGAGCACAGGGTGGGTGAGGTGAGGGCATCCACCCACCAGTTCTAGGATTATGTGGGGTGGAAACCTGTACCTCCCATACACCTGGTCATCAGGCATCCCAAAAAGGCTGGTCCTGGGTAAAAAATGCGGGGCCTAGCTATCCTCCTCCTTCGGTGTCCCACGACCACTGCTGCGAGGAACGGTATATTCATCATAGCGTATGAGCTTGTTTGATGTTTGCGCGCACTTTTATGCTGCGCGGGGCCGCTTACGCCTGCTTCCTGCTGGCGTACGTGTTTCCGGATTAGCGCACGGATTTCCCCTGTTCGATTCCATGAATACGTGTTGTGAGCACGCGTGTGGGCGTTGCGAGCATTTACCTCCTGTACTTCCCCCGTAATGCCCACATTTTCATGCGTTGTTCCCCATTCCGCGTTTAACGCCCCGTGTTCCACCCACTTTTCTTGTGTGCGCTACACAATGAGCACTTTCCCTGTGCGCATCGCGCACGCCGTTTAGTGACGTGTGTGCCCATGTGCGCCACCCACGGATTTGGCGCACATCCCTGGTTTTTCAAGCGCAGCGCATTCCATGAATCGGTGAATGGCTGCATATGCGGCTTTGGCACGCGTGCACTGCGATTTTCACGCTTGCGCTCCTCTTTTCGGTGCACATTTATTCCATGAATTACCCTGTAAACGTTTTAGAACCAAAAAATACAGAAAGTCTATTTTCCCTTTTAAATGGCGCTGTTAAACAATTTGTAACTGTGCAATTGCTCCCAGTGCATGTGCTGGGGCCACAGCAAGACGTTTAATGCCATATTCCTTTCAACAGAATTGGATTACTGTGAACAAATGGGCTGATGGCTCTTCGCAAGATCTAGCCGAATTTCTGTCCGTCTAAAGGAGGTCATTCAAGGTTAAGCACATTTGGAGTGCTCATTTGTTTAAGCTCTGTAGGCCCTGAATCTACACATTGTTACAAACTTTTGATATTACAAACTGCAACATCCCTTGGTGACTATGATATTTTTCGGCTTGAGAGTAAAACTGCTTCAGCAGTGTCAACGTTTGAAAGATGGATTCTTTTTGCAGGTGGTATAGACGAGAGGGCTTGTTCATTACAAAGGGGCACACAGGGGATTATGATGCTAGCAATAATTCATGTGAAAAGGTCCATCACACAATGGACTTTTAATTTGGCATATGAAGATGGATTGTTAATGTGTGCTTGAAAAACTGCAGGTGTAAAGTATTCTTAGAGAGTTTGAGTCTGTTTCAAGACAATACTCATTGCTCTAATCCTCTGCATTTTTACATTTATTTATTAAGAAGAAAAACATGTATATTTCCAAAGTGATCTGCATAATAACTTTTGTAAGAAATGCAGTGCTATATGAAAGCTAAATTATAAATGCAATTTATGTATTTCAATCAATTTTGACACTGTTTTGTGAACAGAATTTCCTCAAAACGTACACAGCATCACCACAAAATAAAGCCATTGTGGGATTGTATGGCAAACAACGTTTAAAATCCAAAATTCACTTACAACCGATTGAAGAAAATAAATACCAAGCAGAAACTCTGCATAAGCAGACCCCTTAAATGCAGTTTTGACCTTGCTCGATGGTAGGCTGTCCAGATTAATTTGACAATCCAATCAATATAAAACAAGAGCTAAAGAAGGTGAGGTGAGAATATGTTTACGTGCTATATTTCCATTATTTTACATGTTACAATTTCGCACGTTAAAGCCGATCATCTGCTTTAATTTCGATATGTCTAGATCGGACATGTGTCCCCAGTCACATATGTTTGGTCTAGACCAACATGATTTTTTTCTGTTACTAATCAGAATTACGGCCTGGGGTCATTTAATGCATGTGGTGCAGGATTGCCGTCATACCCTATTATAGAAACCGCCCATGTTTTCAAGCTCATTATGCTCTTAAGTGTAAATAACAGAATAAGGCACTGATAATTGGAGCATTAGCCTGAGTGCTAATTTGCGCAATCATTCGAGTTGCTGACACTGGGAATGCAAAGCAAATTGTACATGATTATCTTGGTATCGTTTTACGAACTGTTGAAACTGTAGCTGCGAGGCGCTGCAACCTAGCATACCACATGCTTTGTTTATAGCCGGCAGCATTACCCTAATCTGCATTTTCATAGTCATCAATTTCTGAAAACAGATATCTTAGGAAGCGCGTGAAGCTCATTCTAATTGTCCCGGGACTCGGTCCTTTCATCAGTAGGCAAAAAGAAATGGTCCCATTACAGTAGCATCAAAATGTTGAAGCGTTCAGTGCCTTTCCATTGCGTTATAATTAAAAGTGATGTGCCACTTAGAAGTAATTACTTGAGCATCGTTATCTCAATCAGCAAAAAGTAACTGTTCTTCTAATGCTGTTTTCTTTCTTTGGTTTCAGCAACTTTGTATGCATCGTGCATTTTACTTGGCGTATTTCTGAACAGCACCGTGCCAATTTTCTTTGAGCTGTTTGTGGAAACCGTCTACCCGATTCCAGAAGGAATTACTTGTGGAGTGGTCACGTTTTTAAGCAATATTTTTATGGGCGTTCTATTATCATTCCTTACGTTTTACCATACAGGTAAGCTACTTGGGGTCTCTTGAATCGAGCCCCTTTAATCTAAGTCACTTTAGACTACACCCCCTGAGCCTGTCTCCAAAAACTAAATGTTTTTAACCTATGTCTCTTGAGTGTGTGTTTGTAACTATTGACCAAATAACTATCTCTTGTACTTGCTTAAGTGTGATGCAAACAAGAAATTGCGTGTACAACATAAACTTAGTAAAACATTCAAGGTAGAGCAAGCAGTTGACGGGCACCCACTTAGTTTGCTTTCTTCAGATCTTTAGCTTTTCTCAGTCCATTGTGTAAGTATTCACCTTTCATGAAACTCATGGTTTAAGCATCTACACTATGTTTTGTAACTCTTCCATTAAAGTGAAACCTTCAGTTCTGGGATTCTAGTATTTCCTATTTTCCAGAAGGTTCTCCCCAAACATCCCCTCTATTAAAACCATGCATTGCCCTGTGAGCTGTCGTTTTACTAAGATAAATAGTGGCAATTAAACATAAGTGTTCGTTGTGTAGAGCAGTATGAGTGTATTTATAATACTCAATGGACAACCACGTGACTTTGCAAATCATAAGGAAGTAAAGCATTCAAACAAGTAGAAACAATTGCCTTGTATGAATTTCTCCAGACATAACTTTGTGGTCTTGCTGATATGGGATTACTACTTGCGTGCAGCAGATACCGAGGGACTTAACAGTAGAAACATATATCAGTTAGCAGTACCACTACCATTCGCTGCAATGTGGCAAACCTATGAATCGCAACAGGGAAGTCGGACTGCAAATTCTTTCATTAAAAACGAATGTAACACTGAGCACTAGCACTAAAGGGCCGTAGGACATGGGCATTTTTAACCTTCCTCAAACCACACGAGTTGCAGGAATTTTAGATCTCTACAGAACACACAGCCCAGTCTTCTCACAAATGAACTACTGATGATCGGATCAGATTTCATGCATTCATCTTGAATCCCTTCCAGTCACCAGCAGATTCTTTCATGGCTCCCCACCCTCTCCCAACAGTGTTCAACATTTACATGATGTCACTCATGCCCCTCATGCAGAGCCTATCTCTCTTTTGACGTCTGTACTGGCAACAGCAAAAGTTACTTCTAAGTTGCTGGCCCACAGGACCAAATCACATAGATCTCTAATATTCTAAATATCATGAGCAAATAGATGGGAAGAAGTAGGGCAAAAGTAGACCCTTCAAAAGGGGACATTTTACATGCCTAAATAGTCTCCACACATTCTACCAATGAAAATACCTCCTCCAACATTGCTCCCATTTACCAAGCTGCCTGCAAAACGTCAAGCGCTCTGCCACCAGACTCTCAACCAGCCAGAAAACAGTGGCTTAAGATAGCCCTTAAAGAGAATCCCTCCACTGACTTCTCTTGAGCACACCTAATAAAGTTACTTGCCTATAAATGCCTTGCTGGTATTGTCTCGTCCTTATAAGACTAAATCACATATTTCGCTTGCATTGCATCGCTCCAATCTGGAACCCTCTGATCACTCTTCAAATGTCTTGGAAGAAGGGATGGATATTTCTTGATCCCGGCTCGCCCCCTCTGTAGTCATATCGCCACAATATCAGTAACAAACAGTCATTGATCTTCATCCAAAAGGTCATATTAATTAAGTTGTTTACTGAAGAACATAGCCTGAAACTGATCATCTAACCATGTCATTTGCCATTTTAACTTAAGTCGAGAACCCGCTCAGTCCGCACAGGTATCTCCAGATGAGCAGGCCATCCAGACCTATGATGTAGGCAGCACTAAACACACTTTAAACAATTCCGTTTGTTGCTGTAATGGTTGAAACCTGCATAAAGTAATCAAATGGGTTTACCATAAACACCTGCTCATGGACATCACCTACCTGTTCGCCTCAAATCCTCTGTGGCCACCACTTCTTTTACAGTTCACCTACCCCTTTCCTGTAAAGAAGTAAATGCTTCACTGGTGAAGGGAAACTCATTTGCTCTCCCTGCCAGCACTTTTACTCCATCACTCGCTATATATAGTACTTTAGTATGATGTTTGCTAACTCTTACTCTTGTCAGAATCTCTGTTACTTGGGTTGACAACCCTCTCCACCTATACACTGCCATTCCTGGTTACTTCACCAAACAACCCCCTTCAATCTACTTTGTAAAGCTAAAACAGTGTATTCCCAACATCTGATCCGAGTCCTTCCTCTCAGGTTCCTACTGCGTCATGTATAGCATAACATCACATTTTTGTATATATCATTTGATTGTGGGTTTCTCTGGCTTCTAAATACTGTCCTGTCAGTTATGATTATCTTGCTAAATGGCGCTCAATTTATCAAGCACACAAGGATAAAATGTTTGCCTATGCCAGGGTTTGGACTTGTGACTACAGGTTGTACTCGCAACTCTGAAGTAAGTGTGTTGACTCCCTGACCTATTTTACCAGCTTCAGTGGTCTGGGAGAGGTTTTCTGCATCAAAGTTTAGCTTTGCCAGCTTTAGTGGGCTCTGTCCTGACCCTGCCAGGAATGGCCTGAGGCACAAGGTAAGGGCCCCAGCAAAACGAGGGTGTTTAACACATGCCTGGAGATGCCATTACTGGCAGGGACATTCCGCGTCCTGAGTTAATATTGCCATTAGTAACTGCTACTAAAAAAATGTGGGTGCTAAAGATTGTTTCCAAGGACATTTCCTATAATGTAAAGGCGATTGCAATGAGCACCCACTCATGAAAGTAAAACCAAACAATGATAGTCACCATGCTAACAAGAAAAAGGCCCTCAGAATCAAGGCCCTTTTCTCTTTCCATTGCAGCCATTCTGGCGATGCCTGAGGGAGCTGATTTTGCGACTGGATGTTGAAAATGTTGATTTGAATGATGAATACATTCCTAAACCCCTACATAATAATATAGACACATCCATAGAGTTTATGGACTGCACGCATAACTGAATGATAATGGGGAGAGGGGTCCCACTTCCCCATGTCCATCAGAAAGACCTAACACCGATGGTCCCTTTGAAACCAGACATAGTAGGAAAAAGCAGTCTCTAGCAAGTCGTCATTAAATATATTGACTGCATGTTGGGAGGCTGCCTGTGTCACTACTTATTCCAGCGCAATTTGCAAGGACTTGACCGGCAAGTGGAACGATCCGGAATACGTAGGGGATCAACTTTTTTGAACTCGCACAGCTTTCGTTGAATGCTGCAAAAGCCTTCTTTGTTTTGTCTCGATTTAAGCATCTAATGTGGGATAAGCTAGCTCATTACCTCTAATGTGGGATAAGCTAGCTCATTACCTGCTGCAACTGTTCTAATGCACCTTGCAATGTGCCACAGCTGCCACTGCCCTAACTAGTATGCAAAACAATTCTAACCAGCCATTAACTACTTAGGCTTATCTGTGATCCTCCCCGCCCCCCCCCCCTCCACAGTTGAAATGTGTTCTCAAGCAGCCATTCAGGTCCATTGGGTGGTCGATTTGGATAACGAAGTGAGTATGCCCTTCTTTCTCCTGCACTGTTCTTAAATGGATTTTATTGTCTGCACCATACCAAACTGTGTCTGTCGATTGTAGCCAGAATTATGTTCCAGAGTAATGAGTGTCTAGCTGCTTTGTACATCTCTGTGGTTCTAGTAGTGAAGCTAAAGAAGAGAATCCAAGCATTCGCTGTCATTCCAAAAACATTAGGAGCCTGAACCCCAGTCCAAGGCATATTTGACATGCATGTTCATTAAGTTCACTTAGTGGGCCCTGCTATTGAGCCTCCTAATGGAAGCAGGAGTCGTTGCCTCAAGCACTCTGGTTTTATTAGAACTTGTCAGAGTTCATATGGGGGGGGGGGGGACTGCCTCAGGTTTATGGAAGAATGGCCATGAGATCTAGAATGCCACTTCAAGTCTATATTGATAACACCTCTGTGATACAAGTTTGACTTAAGCAAAGAGGTGGTGGTAAAGACAAAACCCTGCTGTTTCCTTAATTGCATGGACACATCCACCTTGCTGCTACCACCCATGGCCTGTCAATAACATGAAGGCAGATCTGATTAGCAGGTCCTGCCTCTCACAGATAAGAACTCAAACCTGATGTGTCGGCATGGATCTTCATGTTTCCAAGCCTTGTTGGACAAATCAAGTGAGGTGCCAAAGTAGCTGTGTAATTTACCACCCACGGGAACATCTTGCGAAGCAGAATCGTGTGTTTCAATCAGTAGGACTCTGCATCACCTCATCCCATGACGTTACGAAACTGATCCTGTATGAACAACGACTCAGCAAGGACCATGAGTCTTCCCATGTTCCCAGTGTGCAATTGCACTAGTGGCACAGCCTTCAGGAACAGGAGTATAACTCCATCATGTGGCACCAATCCCTCCTACCCAATCGGGAACCACAAAAAACAGTCAGTACTGATGATAGGTGACCACGCCCTGTCCTTGCACATTTTCAGCAATGCACCGTGAATGTTCCAAAGTGGTGGTGCCTTTGCCGTAATTTGTAGAATAGAGCAGTGCAATAGCACCTGCAAAGATGGGTGAAAGAAATTGAAGGAAGATATTCAATACAGAACCACACCAACTGAATCTGAGTCGATCACAAGCAGATTATAGGGTGAGTGCCTGGGCGATTGTTTTGTGAGCTAGTGGAAACTCATCTTTGGCGTTCATGTTTTGCAGATCATGTGTATAATCTGTGCCACAGTAAATACAAACTTGCCCTGAAAGATTCTGTTTTCTACAAATAAATTACCGTTCAAGCTTACCAAATCCATTGCAATTTAGTTTTAACACTTGCACTCAATGATATTTTCAAAAACTCTTACAGGGTTTGAAAAGTCAATAATCGGGTAGCCAGGCGTAGGGCCTGATTCATGGAAGTGTTTTATAATGGCGTAATCTCATAGGAAAACGATCCATGAATCGGGCCCATAGAGTCAATCTTATCAAGTTCTAACACATAAAGCCAGACTCTTGCATGTTCTGTTGTCTCCCAGTAGAATTTAGAATGATTTGCTAAGTCCTATGAACTATGAAACCTTGTGTGTAGGGCAAGGTCCTACTTACTAATTAATTGGTCCATCATCGCATCCTGCTTAGGAACAATCAATGAAGTAACACTATAGACTAGCAGAAACTGTAGTTGAAATAGCACAGGGCGGGTCTCTCTGAGCCCAGCTACATTATGCGTCAATAGACCATCAATCCTCTACTTTCGCTTTACAAATTCTGTGTTGTTTCGTCTGCCAGATGCACCGGTTTTAACCTTTCATTTGTATGTGGACTATAGTTCGGTGCCAGAACGGAAAACGGGGGAAAACAATACTTTGCGAATTGGAGAACTGTGTACATTATTTCAACAAACCTGTCACTCCACCCACAAGGGTTGCCCGACATAATTGGTTTTAGTGGAAACCAGTTGTGCTTTTAAAGTAATGTCTTAGTTCCTTTTCGTAAGCTGTTATTGATTTGCCCTTTTGGGGTATGGAAGGATGTGCAGATGCAGAGATTTCTTGGCCAGTGCAAAATACTGTACCTTTTAGTGCCCAGCCACCCGGATGTTTATACAGTTTCTTGTGAGCTGTAGCATCGACGGATGGTGCAGCTGTTTTTGAATTTCCCTGCACAGCAAGAAACGCTTGATTGGAATATGAGGATAGAATTCTTTTTTGTTTTGGCACCTTCTGTGTCTGCAGGTTGGCTTCTCGGTGTCTGATTTTTATGTTGTGCGTTCCAGAACATAAATTGCCCTTTACCTTTAGCTCCATGAATTATGGATTAAGCCCGGGCACCAGTGCTGAAACCTTTAATATGATTACTGAAGCTTGAGGCAGTGTTTGGGATTCTGCAGAAATACTGAAAGAAGCAAACTGCTCGGCTGCAGTAAAATTGATGTCCCTTTAGCAAACCTGAGGCGGAGACGAGATACTGAGTCTTGGAGGACTCCATTACCTACCTTTCTGATTAAGTGTTTTGTAAATAATTAAACCTATTGACCTCCCAATAAGGTTTTGAACTTGGCATTGTGAATTTTGTATTGCTTTGTGGAGCCCCCTCCCCCGAACTATTATCTCTGCAAACGACTTAACCAGGATTTATACTGCTCTTTTAAAGTTTCTGGTTGACGAATTGGATGTGCTCTTGTAAGCTGTGTGCCAATTTGTCTGCAGACTTTTAAAAAAAAAGTCGTGTTAAACTAGATTGATTTTGGAAAGTTAGTTTAAGGATAAGCAGCCTTTTTGTGTCAAATGTTTTAGAAGACATCCGTTCTTGCCATTATACTTCCTTTGGTTAGTGAGGCCTTTTCCAAAGAGGTAATGACTAAGCTCTATGAATAGGAATGTGTTAGATATTATTCAAACGTAAACGGGTATCTGTACTATTTCACTGACTAAAAAGAAGATGGCTGTGGAAGAGTGAGTGAGAATACACACTTCTATGGCATATCCTATGCAGCAAGCCACCTTTGTGCTTTGCACATTGTCACCTATACATTGAAATTGGCACTAACAGTAACCTATACAAATTGATAATTGAGGTTCTTGACAAAAACAATAGCTTATTGGTTGTACTTTCATCTACTTGTTTTAGTGTCTCTTAACCTCTTAGTGGTATTTTCTCAACGATGAGAGGGGACTGTTCTTTTGTTGTTTGGGTAGTGCAGTTTAAATAACAGCCATGCCTACATGTCTGTTGAAAGCCATCCGTGCCAATCATTCCCTTTCTTCCTCTACTTATGCAATAACTTAAGCAATATCGCCTGAGGCAGGGGTATTTACTGACTACGTTCTGTACCTGAGCGAAGTAACAGCCTTAACACGTTCCCCCAGAGACGTTACCAGTCAATTAAGCATATCTAAAAGGGTGGTTATATCTATTGGCACCTCCAGCATTTTGTCTGAGGTGGCTTGCTTTCTTATTTAAGTTGTGAAACACAGCAGCCATTTCAAAAGATTAAAACACAAAGTAAGATGGCTGCTAAGAAATTGGAGAAGGTGAACTGCCCTTACTCCCATCTCCATTTCCTTTCAGCCACCTTCAAGTTGAGGTGAGCAGTGGATGCAACATCGAGTAGGCCCAGGAATTTCAGCAAGTGGCCAAAAGGAGCTGGAGGCAGGTAAATGGGTCAGAGGACTGGTTGTACAAGTAGTGGTTACAAGCTCATCAGGCGGCTGGGATTGTAGTCTCATATCAGAAAGTAAGGCATTCATTTTGAGCTCCCCGACTGCCCGGGAGGCCAGTCTGCAGCATCTGCTGGATACTAATATGCAAGGGATAGTTTTATCTGAAAACCATTTCTCTACCACAGCAGAGATGGTTACTCTACCAATGGCCAGTCTATGCAGGTCTTCTAACATCTCTCAAAAATATTCAAATAATTGCTGATTCTTTTATTTTTTATTTGGGACTCATGATATAGGTTTAGTGATGCTTGAGAGATAACCACTGCCAAATGTTCTATTTAACATTTTGATGAATGTCAGGAGGGTAGTATGGTGCGTACACCATCAAGCTGATTGTTAGTTTGTTTGCCAGTGCTGCAAGAGTGTTGCAAAAGTGCTGTGAGGAAAACAGGAAATGGGATCAATATAGCGCCCAATGTCACAAGTAGTCTAGCTGGAAAAAGAACCAATGTCGGAGTCGGTTACAAGTTCTTGTGAAAAATATAGCTGCATCGGATTTCACATTACAATCAAGAGAGATTTACTGGTAGCTTTGGATCCTATCCTAGGTACTATTCTGACATAATAAGAGTAGCAGCCCACTTTAAAGGCCGATGGAGCAGTACCCTGCCACCCATTTTGAAGGAGTTGAGACTGCAGACCTGCACAGCAGAGCCACTATGTCAAAGAGACTCCGAGCTACTAAGCACAGGCACCAGTTTGCATGACTGCTCTGTATGAAGAACCACCCTGTGTGTGCTGGCCAGCAGTTGGCTGTGAGGTTCCAATGTGTTGTAGGGTATGAATCTCACTCAGCCACACACGAGGGAATGCAGGAGAAGGTTGGCACTTGGTGTGGCAGAATGACAAAATGGTACAGGTCATTTTGTTTCTGAAAGGGGAATCTGCTTCTCTTCCCCCCCCACCCTTTTTATAACGCTCCATGCCAAAAACACAGTGCATACATGTCCCCTTGCTGCACCAGTCTCCTAACAACTGAAACACCTGATTTTCAGTGGTTGCATGTGCATTCCTGTCAGCTGCTGTGATTCAGTCACTGCAACCAGAGGTGACACTTTAACATCTGTATCTCTGACTCTGAATGTAATATTTGTTTTCTTATCCGTCTGGTTAATCTATAAGAATAAGCCATCTCTGGTTGTGGTATGTGACCGATAAGAGCACACAAGTATTACAGCCGCAGCAATCTGCTATCATACAAGTGTCAGCTCTGTGAGCCCAGACCAGTTATGTGAGGGCTTTGTGTATTCCTGCAGCCTCGCTGCTCTGCTCCCAGTTAGACAATGGTCAGGATGATGTCTTCCTTTGATCCCCCAGCAGGAAGGGTAACGCCTCCCCTTAGGCATTGGAGCTTCCACCGGGAGATTTTCTTGGAACCCTGCTTCAAAGGCCAGCCTCAAACAAGGGAGCTTCTCACTAAAGCGCCTTTAAAGGTGTTGGCATGGGAAGGGATCTGAGAAAGGGGTTTTCTGTGTGTTCTCTTTTCTTTCTATCCCCTCCATTTTCTGCAGAACAAGGTACTCTGGGTATGATGGAAGAGGGGAAAGGTTCACGTATTACAGCAACATGGATTGTACCCCTTACAGTAGGCTTGATTCTGTTCAATCCCCTGTGGCCTTTTAACTTTATGAACAAGTGGTCTCACACTCCTTTCTTGATTATTCTTTGGATCATCAAGAGACGGAGGATACACCTTTGGACCTGTTTTGGGAGTGCATTCCATTCCAATGTCCTCTGCAATAGAGGTGAAGGCAGAAGCCATCCAAAGCAAAGGAGCGCTTTGTCCGCTAACCATTCCCAGGGAACAGTGGGGGTGACTGATGTTGGACCAAGACCTCACTGCTGGCTGCACTGGAAGGAGTCTCCTGTTCATTGGATGTGTAGGATACCCTGTAGGTGCCATTCAAGCTCTCTGGAGTGAGGGTGCAAATAAAGGACTTACCCTGTCAACAGAGACCCTGGATTGGGCCTCCAGGCAACCCAAAAGTCCAGGAAAAGCACTCGACCCTAAAACCCACATTAAACATCTTGTGAGCTGCACTGTGCCCGACATCGCCTGCTTGTCTCAGGATATTTCACGCCACATGCTGTTCCTGCTTGGACTGAACCGTGTGTTGGTCTCAGTCGACTAGGTCACCAACCCAACAGTGAATCATCGCCTCATGAAGCTAATTGTAGCCTGACTCAACACAGTTGAGCCCTCAAAAACAAATGTAAGGTACTGTGAAGAGGCCCTATTTGCTGGTCCACTTTGTGGGACCATAGTGTCTTCTAAGCCTTCCTTTTGCACCTTTTCTTGAAAAGACCTATGCTTAGAAGTATCATTGTATGTACCTGATCACCCCTGCGCAAATACCCAGGGTGCTGTTCTCTACAGGCTCTGCATTTTCTGTGTTCTCGTACAGAGGTGGTTTTGCTTGTGTTTTCTAGTTAGTTTCATTTTTGATTGTTATATATTTCTGGGGCTTTGAATCTGCTTAGATGCATTTTTTGCATAGTCCGCCATTTAGTGGTTGTTTCGTAGATTGAAACATAGTGTTACAAAGGCTCATGGGAGCACATTTTGAACCCATGCACAAAGCCACATTGAGGGACCTCTCTTATAAGATGGCTTTTCTATTACCTGTTACATCTATTAGAAGAGTTTGCGAGCTACAAGGCAAACGACATAAAACAAGCCAATTCTTTGTCACTTTCGCTACTGGTAGAGAGAGTGACTCAGTTACCAAAGCCACAATTTCTACATGGATTGTCAAGTGTATACAATTCTGCTATTCACTGTCAACGAGAGCTCATCTGTGTTGCATACCTGGGTCTTTCTTGCTCTTCCGAAGGTCGAGTAGTGTCGCCATGATGGAGAAGAGGAAGGGTGGACGTGTGGCACAGGAAGCCCTCCCCAAACACCCCGAAAGAATAAAACCCTCTTTGAGGCACCTAAAAGGTCTTTCTAGGCCACATAGTAGCTTCCCCAGCATTATCGTGGCACAGGGATGATGCAAGCACTGTCAGGGGAGCCAGACTGATGGCAGTGTTGTCACTCCATTAGTTGATTAGATGATGATGGCTAGGTTTGGGACACAGAATGAACAGGAGCAGATGTAAAATGCAGGGCTGCGTGAGCCTCCAGACAGATTGGACCAGGAAGGCATGGCAAATGCGAGGTAACCCACAAGGCAGCGTACGTCAGCAGGATAAGGACTGAGTAGCGAGACCCATAAACTGAGCAGGCAACTGAAAGGAGACTGGGAAGGAGCTAACCCCAAGGCAAAGGACAGCCAGACAATGGATAATGTAAAGAATGGGGAATCCAGGAGCTGAACTGGCCGGTAAAACAGAAAACTGGGAAGAGAACTCTAAAACGGTAGTGGACAACAGGAATGAGAGAGAGAACGCTGAAGGCAACGGAAGGTAAGAGACCATTTGGACTGCCAGACTGGCTACAGATAAAAGGAGCCTAATGGTGAACGTTAAGACGCACCCGGTACAGCAGCGTTAAGGTTTTTATAGCCCTCAGACTCTTCCTCCCTGCTCCAGGGTTGGAAACACATTGGAAACACATTGGCATGACAACGGGGATGCCAAGGTTCACAGCGTGGAACCCTGGGGCAGAGCCTCCTCCACATTGTATGTGTGCTGTCATGGTGGCCGTAAAACCGGTCTGTGGTTATCTCCTTCCCATGTGACAGGGCTACCACATTCCTCCATGTCGGCATGCAGCGGTCCACCATGGAAGGAATCACCAGCGCTGATAGCAGCGCCAATCACTGCAGTTAAGTGAAATGGCGCCACGCTGCAGAGCTGACCATGCGTGGCACTCCTAAAATTCACTTGCTATAAAGACCTTCTAAACCCAGAGCACATGCCACACGCTGCCCGGGAACCACCCTAGTTTTTATTGCCAATGTGCCACTGGAGGAAACTGAGTTCAATTCATACCTTCACACAGTACTACTGTGTTTATATACAGGCAAAATCAGATTCACAGGTGGGACAGGCAGTACCTAAACACCTTTTTTCCAATGTCCCTGGCCTCCCACCACCTGCCTCAGGTACTGCTTGCTAATCTATGCAAAGCATGTGACTCGAAGCAGATTCACAAGCCCTAGAAGACAAATATTACTTAACAGTAATTGTTTTTCTGAGGCTTGTAACTACTTACTCAAATGCACCTGCCCTCCCTCCCCACAAAACAGCGGGCAAGTTACCAAAAGTATAGATAAGAAATGATTAAAAAAAAGAATGCAACATTGCACGCATAACCCCTACAAATGACTGGCCAGAAAAAGAAACAATCTGAGAATGTAACATCGACGTGTGAGGGAACATTGGTACCTGTACATGTAGGATAGGCATAGTGTGAGATGTACGCCTGTGTTGATGGCCTATTTTTCCACTGCGAAAAAACAAATATACTCCGAGCCACACACTAGATACAGAGTATGGAAAGCATGTGACTGAAAGTAGATACAAGCCTCAAAAAGACGACTACTGGCAAGTAATATTATTCATGTGATAAAGACCTTTGATTGGACTTATTTGTATTTTGTGCTCTTGCTGTTTGGGTTGTGTAAGGAAGGCATGGCATCAACTGTAAGACAGACACAAGAGACCACAGTTCAAGGGTGTTTATTGAACTTCAAAAAGAGTATGATAAACACCTATCTAATCCTAAATCTACAGATGGGTGCAAGCTCCGACCATCAAATAATAACGCAGTCCTGGTGGTGTATTGTCAAAATAAAAGGGCATATACTAAAAAAAACCTATTGCCAATCCTTGCCTCTAAATACAAATAGTGTGGGGAACAATGTTATGAAAAATAAAGAAGTGTTCAAAATGATGTTCAGGCCGTGGGACTCCCTTCCCCACGTTTTTAGCACTGGACAAGGCGGTTCACTTGAGCATAGCACAATCTCTGGCTTCTTTAGCACGAGGATACAGTTCGATCATTAGCATCAGGACCTTGTATATGCAAGTCTCTTTACTTCTCAAAGTCTCTTCATTCAGAGGGCCTGATGCAACCAAACAAAAAAAAGACACTTCTTTTCCTCTTGGGATTTTCACACGTATTCACTTTAGGTGATTCACTATTCACCAAGATCCCCCTCATTCGGGCTCAGATCTCTATAGTACAATGTTCGTTCCCTTCGGATCCCCCTCATTTGGGCTCAGATCCCTTTTCCACACAATTAGTCTCCCTCAGCCAGTCTCGGACCAATTTCAGTTTTACATCAAGTATCGAAGACTTTCAAATGTGCACAGTTTTGCTTGACCCGTCGCAGGACCACTTTGATTTTACAATTCCTTCTCTTTAACATTTATCACCTTTCGGTTCGATACCTAACAGATACGTTTGAAGGAACACTCTGTTTATGGCATCGAATCTTAGCTTGAAAGTTAATTCACTGCTTTAGTTATATTTGCATCGGTTTCAACATACACTTCATGCACTGTTCTCTTTGATTTCCTTTACAAAGTTGCCACTTGCAACCTTGGTTCACACACAGCCCGGGCTGGTATCAGCCTCCCCAACTTACCTTCAGGTTTCTCACAGTTGCCCCTGTGATCACTTCACACTCCGCCTGAGATCCTCAGCCCATGTTACCACAAAAGGCAAAGGAGGTATACCCGTCAGGCTCTATCTGTTTTTCCTATATGATTGGGTCTGCCTTTCCCCTCTGCTTTTTAACATTTATATTATCCCATTATGTAGGGATCTTGACAATTCAGATCTTTTTTTCTGTAACTGTGCAGATGACTTTCAGCTGTAACTGG
Source organism: Ambystoma mexicanum (assembly GCF_040938575.1). Lineage (NCBI taxonomy): Eukaryota > Metazoa > Chordata > Amphibia > Caudata > Ambystomatidae > Ambystoma > Ambystoma mexicanum. The sequence continues at coordinate 1,313,826,580 of NC_090931.1, read as the reverse complement.
AGGTTAGTAGAGACCATAATAAAGACCAATAAACACTGATCAGGCCTACCAAATGGTGAAAAGCTGGATGACAACTAACTGGCTCTGCCTTAACGCCACAAAGACAGAACTAATGCTGTATGGCCCTAAACAGGTTAGAGAGAAACTGGACCCCCTGTACAGCAGCTTCCTGGTTGATGGAAATCCGATACCAGTGGTACATAAGGTCAAAACCTAATAATGCCCACGTAGATGCAATCACAAAAAGTACTAATTGTCACCTGAAAGTACTCCACCAAGTGGCCCCTCTAGTTTCAGAGGAAAACCGTACAAAATTGGTCCGGGCTGTAATATTACCAAGAGTGGACTATTGCAATGCCCTCTTGGGAGGAGCCAAGAAGGTGGATCTTCAGAGACTTCAGAAGATTCAAAACTCTGCAGTACGCATTGGGTTCCAGATGAAGCGCCTTGAGCCCACATCAGCAGCCAGGAGGACTCTCCACTGGTTGCCAGTCTCGGCCAGAATTCAATTCAAACTTCTGACCATTTGTCACATATATATCTCAAGAACAAGCTGAGATTATATATTCCTAGAAGACCACTTCGATCAGCTAAAGACTGCCTTCTGCAATTAGATCGTTTTAAAAGAGCTGGCAGAAATGGTTGCGCTTTTCATGTGCAGGCCGCACAGACTTGGAATGCCCTGCCGGCTCCTCTAAGTAGCACAGTCAATATCCTGGCCTTCCGGAAACAGTTGAAGACATTTTTGTTTATTTAGATTCTGACCAGTGTTTTCCCCTTTTCTTCCATGGCGCCTGGACCTCTTTGGACTTTGGCGCCTTATAAATGAAATAACATAACATAACATCTCTGCTAGTTTGTTAGTGTGGGGCTGAGAAGGAGGTTTAGCCGCTACTTATCCCTGTCCTTTGGAGCAGTAGTTATTTTGTCACACTGGGAACCACATGTCTTTAGGTGGCCCTGGGACATCTGAAATTCAAAGTATCAGCATACACAGAACAGAACAGCACATGCCATTAAATCCGAACTATGGTACTTGGGCAGCTGCAGGGAGAGTGCTGTCAATCAGGGAGCTCTTTCCCTGCTTTCACACCACTTTAACCAGAGGATCTGAGACACCTAACTGAAGAGCTGGGTAAGTTAAAAAGTGTGTTTTTGTTCCGTGTGGATGTGTACGAGAGAGAGAGAGAAAATCAGGATGAGGCCTTAAAGAGGGGTCGGGGGGGACAGGTGCCCATTTGAAAATTAGGGGGGCTGATGCAGGAATTATACACAGTGGCAATGAGGCTTTGAGGATGACATGTTCAGAACTTTAGGGCTCAAGTCCATGAGAGCGACAGAGAGATAGAACTGTGGTCATTTGTGACCTGGGGTTGTGAGCATAGCATTGGACAGAACTGAGGCAATGAGAATGAAGGGCCGGGGAATGTCCGTAAGGAAATGATAGGGGTAGATCTTGGGCAATGAGTGATCTGGGCAGAACTTGGGCAATGAGAGTGACATTGGTGCAAAACTGTCATAGTCGGTGAGATATGATTAGAATTGGAGCCAGTGATAGTGGCATTGGGACAGTGAAACGGGCAATGAGAGCGACTTGTGGCAATGTGAGTAAAATGGGGCGGAACTGGAGCAATGAGGGAGGCATGGTGGTTGAATTGGGGCAATGAGCGATATCGGACACAATTGGGGCAATGAATGACCTTGGGCGAGAACTGCGACAATCAGGATGTCATTGGAGACAACTAGCGCAGTGTGAATCACATTGGGCACTGTGCCTGGCATTGGGGAATGATTGGGTACAGTGTTACTTGGCATAGGGATAAGTGGCATAGGGCAGACGTGGTGCAGTGTACAGTAAGGATCACTGTAGCAAAAGTGGAGGGAGTTGGATTTACATGGGGCAGAACGTGGGGTACAGTGACATTGGAGCAGGGGCAATGAGATTTGTCATTGGAAGTATTGAAATATATTTTGTATGTTCGCCGGTTGAACATCTTCTACATCCTTTTTTTTGTATCTAATTATCTAATTTTACCTCCTCCCTTTGGGACCACTTAAACAAAATAGCACAATGGTTCACACCACTGATTAGATGATCCAAACACCAGCTTTTCTTGCTTGAACACAAGTCCAACAGCATAAACTGGCTTCCTCTCCCACCTGAGAGGCCAATAAAGCCTCAACTAGAATGCAAAGAAAACCTTGACCCCAATGATTTGCAATTGATCAAACCCCTCTGAAGAACTCTCGAAAGTTCTTGAAGAACTCTGTGAAATCTTTAGCCTTTTCACGCATGCATTTTATAGTAAAATGCTCTTCAAATTCTGCCCACAGTTTGGTAGCCCCCCCCACTTTGTCCTTCACTTCCTTCTATCACATGTCTTCTCCAAATCTCCTTTCTCTATACTCGGAAATTAGAAATTCAGCCTCTCCTGTGGATCATCCCCCCTGCCTTATCAACTAACTCTCCTTCCCCCATTTCTTCAGACACCTCTATCTCATTAACTCTTCCCTTCCCTCAATAATTATATCTGCAGACTTCAAAAAAGCCCACTTCAGCCATTCAGTCAACAAAAACTACCAACCTACTTATAACTGCCGCATCCCTGCAAAGATCCTAAAATCCATCACTGTCAGACAACTTGAGTCCTACCTGGAAGGACCATATCAGTCAGCTTCCATCCCCTCCATGGCATAGAATCTGTCATCTTGTCAGTGGTGTATGACTTGCAAATGCTTGTTGATGATAGCACATGTTCCACTATCACCCTCCACCCCTCGAACTATCAGTGGGTTTCGATAATGTTGAACATCAAATCCTTCTATTCCACCTATGTGACATCAGAAAGGAAACTTCTGTGCTATCCCGGCTAACCACCTATCTCACACACCAATACTATATGCTCTACTTCCCACCCTACCAATCAAACCCTCAACTCCTGTGAGCTATGAGGTGCCTCGGCTGCCTTCTCCTCCTTCTCCTCCTCCTCTTCCTCTTCCTCTTCCTCCCTGGCTCAATTTACCCACACCTTCTCCTCCTTACTCTTCCTCTTCTTCCTCTTCTTCCTGTTCTTCCTCTTCTTCCTCCTCCTCTTCTTCTTCCTCTTCCTTCTCCTCTTCTTCCTCTTCCTCCCTGGCTCAATTTACCCACACCTTTGGTCTTAGTTTTTAATCTCATGCTGATGATGCCCAGATCCTCATAGACTAGACAAATCCCCCATCTCCAACAGCCAACAACTTCCAACAATACATTACTCCCAAATGCCACTGGATGTATGACAAGTGACTAAATTTAAAGTGAGATGAAACAAAGGTTCTCATCATAAACCATTACTCCCATCTCTAGCCTCCCTCCATCTGGCTATCCTTTGCCTCAAACCCTTCATAAAGTCTGAAAACCTGTGCTACCCTATTGATGGAAATCTCTCCCTAATCTCCCAATTCAATGCTGTCCTCTGCGCCGGCTTTTTTCAACTGTGTTTTCTTAAAGTCCTCCCACTCTTAATTTTCCCACACAGAGCCACAGGGTGCGTGCCTTAATACCCTCTCGACTGGACTATGGAAACCGCTCATACCATGGCCTGCCTTCTGTGTTACTTTGCAGATTGCTACTTTGCAGACTCCTAAGGGTTCCGACGCATCTGGTTCCCCATTCCTCTCTTCCAAATGCATCCAATACATTGCCTCCAGAAACCTCAATTCTTCATCAAGATCACTTATTGCCAAAGCAGATTCTGGTTCTTTGAACTGCTGGCTCTGTCTGACAATTCGCTGAATCGACTTCCCCAGACCTAGAACCTGTTGTCACAGCAGCAATTGGTGAAACTCACCCGCTGTCCTCAATTTGGCTGCTTTACTCCTGACAATCTAGTTAATGGATAGAATGAGTATAATTGCGTGCCTGGGAAAGCTATATAAGAACGCCTTGTAAGAGAAAGTGTCTCAGGTTATGTCTCTGGGCCCCTGGAAATAGTGTCTTTAGAGATTGTCGATTCCAGCTGAAACAAAAATATAATAATACCTCTAAAATAAAAGATATGGGTCTAGGTTTGTCTCATTTAATGTTAAAATGAGAAGAGTAAACCTGAAGAATGGGAACTTTTGATTAATCAATACCCATTACATTTTACAAAGCGTTATACCAGCTTTCACATACAGGGCTGAATTGAAATATCTGGATTTTCATTGGACAAAAGCCGACGGAAAACAATGCTATTGGTCCTTGACGTTCTGGGGGGGTGTTCTGATAGCCATATATTAGATATGAACTTGCCCTTATATCGCTGAAGACTGCTGTAGAATGGAGGACCCTATATAATACAATTCTTGTATCGTCTCTATTCTTTGAATTGTTTGATCTAGTGAGACAGGGCATATGTCCAGTCCCGAATAACTGGATCTCTCAATGCTTGGCAATATGTGACTGAGGAGTTCATCTTCTGACCGGACACTATAAAAAAAACAAGTTATATTCTTTTGATTGGATAAAAACTATTGAGGAGAAAAATAAATATTAATTGTATTCTCAACTTCAATATGACAACAAAAGGATACACCAACTCCATAAATATTTAAAACTGTTTCCAAGCAGAATATATAGAAATCTGTTTATTACTAACAATGGAGATTATAGGCACCAGGTACAAGTAAGTGGTCTATAACCTCCAAAAGCTGTCGTTTTTGCAAGATCGAGCAGAATACAGAGACTCGAACTCATTTGTGTATAGAGTAGAGTGCCCTAGTCTGATGATTGAGTGGAAAGTACTTCTCTAAATGTGTTTATAATGTGGAATCCCTGCACACCAAGCACTGTTCCCACATGATTTTTAATCTCTCATGTATATACAGGAAGGTTTTTTTGGGATAATGAAACGTTCTGATTTAATTCCTGTAAATTAATTTTTGTAATAATTTGTTTCTCTTTATTCAATTAGTAAAGGTTGCCAATAAACCATAAGCAAATAAAATATTAAATGTCAAACGCTCCCTTATGCTCTGGATAACATGCTGTTTTTCAGCTCACACCTGGCTAGGTTGGGAATAGAAATAGATTCCTCAAAGTGTACCTTGCATCTAATATGACACTTGTGTTTATCTCTGATAAAGAATATGTCTTTATTCAGAATGCTATTAAGCTTTGCATTGAGTGTATTTTTCATGTGCTTATCCGTTAGGAAGTCTGGTTGTGAACACACAGCTTCTAACACGGCTCAACCTTTCATTTCCATTTGTAAGGAGGACCTTTTGTGGACCCAAGGCAAGTAGTGATATGGAAGACTTTCTGGCATGCCATCCCTGGCACCTTCAGCCAGTAATGTCTTAGAAATGGAATGGTGAAATAACATGTCCCCTGCCTGCACCTGGAAGCATCGGCTGTGGGACCAAGCCATATTTGCATATGGTCTGTTTCCCCTTCTGTAACGGCTTGGCAGGAGAAGGACGATGGTCTGGAGGGTTGCCCAGAGCAATGCCAGAGATTAAGATTAATTCTAAACCTCCCAGCCATCACCTGTTCTATTTTGCTGTGGCTCAGGTTGCCAGACATGATTTGGGGGCTACTTGGCTGCTATGATACCTCTGCTCTGCTTAAGGGTTCCAGATTTCATATTACCAGCAGATCGTTGTACCTTTCTTCTTCGAGATTCCTTATTGGAGGCTAACCAAGTACTTCACTGTTATTGTTCGGTGGGTCGTCCTATTTTGGCAGGACACTGCATAGTAAGCTCTTCGGATAGACTTCCACATGTGGAGGTCATGCACTAGGAAAACAGAGAAGGCTCCTGTCCCCAGGTTTTTTTTCTTCTACATTATAAAATGTTGTTTGTGTCGTTTTTAATTTTGCATTTCTATAATCTGAGCTCTGTACGATGAAGAGCATCACAGGCTAAACTGGGTAAAAATAACACATCAATTGCATTATTTCCAATAGGCAGCAGGATCTAGATGAGCAGGGAAATGGGGGAGGGACTGGATAGGATGTGTGCAGATCTCTTCCTACTTGATCTTCATTTGATGAATAGTGGGGTTTTTATAAGCGAGACGGACAGGGACGAGAGAGCGTAGGTGCACACAGCTTGAATGAAAAGAGGGAAGAAGGTGAGGTTTTCAAAGGGGAGCATAGCAGGAAAGCCAAGGGCAGGTATAGTTTGGACATAGGTTAACATGACTACATGGTCAACAAGAACCCATATCCCAAATGATGTTACATAGAATTCCGGTATAGAGGGGACAGGAAAGGAGAAGGAAACATGGGTGAAGTCCTAGAAGGGTATCCAAGAAGACTGCAACCGTCAATAGCATGGCTCTCCCTTGTCACCCCTGTTTTATGGCATGTATGCTCATGTTGTCATGGGAAAGTAGTCTTCCATTGTGTACCAGATTCATGTCCCTCCAGCCATTGTTTTCAAAGCAGCCCTTTGGGCTTCTCCTCACAGGTTTGGAGATTATTACTCTATTATCGTTTGCTCCTAGTACTGTTGCTTTACTGCTGGGCAAGTTATGTTCTTGTCCATTTCCCAGATTCCAGGATGTCATGCGATTCTTTTTGAAGGAGGATAAGAGAATACCAGTACAAGAATTATTGTGGCATGCTATGATGGGCAGTTTCCAGAGCCGAGGAATCTAGGAGGTGTCCATGAGTGATTAGCTAGGAGAGTACGCGGGAGGCCTTGCTGCTCGGTGACAGTGGCGCAGTGGCGCAGTAATGCAGGTTATGAGCGCAAGATTCCCCTAGTTATCCGGAAAGGCACTGACCCTGCCTGCATGTCAGATGGGGGAGTGGTGGGTCTAATGGACATATGAAAGCAAACTCTCTGTTCTCCCAGAATGCTTTGTAGGTCAGTATGTTGTGCAGTGCAGTTGGGTGGCGCAAGGAGACAGTGTTGCTGGAATGGCAAGACATCAGTAGACGGGTAAATCTCAAACAGTCTATTGCTTTGCTTAGAGACCCCCCACCCCCGAATATATTGCATTAAGAGGTGTGGCATGGTACTTTGGGGCATTGGGAAACCCCAGCAAAAGTCGTTGACTAAATAGTCCGACTTACTAGCGTGGTGGAAGCCTATGGAGAAGTGTAGCGCCAGACACTCTACTCTCCTAGCAATCCCACAGACATGACTATCTCCACACGCCATTAATATTCCCATTAATAAACAGAATCAAAACGGAACTTCGTTCACAGGAACATCATTTTCCTTGGACATTTCATCTGACCATGCTGAGACCTTATTTTTTCACATTGTTCAGTTTCCATCTTTAACATTCAGGATACCCGCAGTGAGCAGGGGCTGCCTCCATGCAAGTGTTTTTGAAGCAAAGGATGTTGTTTTATTGTGTTTATACAGACCCCTCCTGGTTGAATGGCTGCCTCGCTGGAACGTGTATGGTTGCTCTGCTCTGTGTTCTGTGCTTCAGGGAGTCCAACGATGAGCCCCATCATGCAAAGTATGCGCTCTGACAATGCCTGCGGCACTGAGTATTGTGTTTTTCGTTTGCAGAGCTGTCCTGGCTGAACTGGTGCCTCACTGGATCCTGCCTGCTCAGCCTCCTGTTCATTCTGTGCTTCAGGGAATCCTATGACCGACTCTATCTCGATGTCTTCGTCTCGGTGTAGTGGCACCGACACTGTGGAGTTTCAAAGGGACTGAGGAGCTAGACACTGCACATTTGCTTGGAGTTGCACAGCTAAAGGGAAGAAACTGGGTGAAAAGCGCAAGACCCATTTGGGCTTTTGTGGAACTGCAGCATTATTTGTTTGTAATTTTAAGATGTCCTCTAATGATGTGTGCTTTTGTAAGTTAAGCTGGATACTTGACGTGTAATGGGGATAACGTGGAATGCACCCTATGGTGCAAGTTCTTCTGGGAAACTCGAGCCACATTGTGTTCCGTCTGAAGAAGATGCATCTGGAGCAAGACCGCAGCATGTGCCATTCCCAAATAACTGAACTGCCTGTGCTGTTCAATTGTGAAAAAGTCCCATTGGTACCTGGTCGGATCAACTCATTGCAGTGGGCCATGATCCCCATTCCTTCAGCCTTTTATCAAGTGGTGAAAGAGTAATAGATCTGTGTAAAGTAATTAAATAGTATTTAGAACGGGCTAATGCTAGACCAGAATGTATGTCAAGCTGTGGGCGGTTGAGGTGGTTTATCCCCTTCTGGGATGTATTAAGGTGACTGGGGGAGGGGCGGTGGGGTGCGGGCGGGAGGAGAGGAGAGAATAACTGGATTCACATGATGTCAGGAAATGTTGCTATTGTGGTGAGCAACATTGATCAAAAAGAGGCACCGATATTTATCTGAAACTAGTTACTGAAGATGTGCCGCCCTGTGTTAACTTGCGTGCACAACGCCTCACTGATAGCTACTGGAGGGTCATTGGCTTCGAGCTTGCAGCTCCAGTGGGTGGCGTTGAACATTTGATTACATGGTGTAGTTAGTACTAAAATTATCCTGATTCCAAGGGAAACTATTAAAGGTTGTGTTCACTGTGGAGAAAGAATGAGTCATCAATTTCACCCCTTACAATTTTTATACATGTATTAACAATGCACAGAATATTTTTGTATGAGTGTACGTTTGTTTGTGGAAACTGCACAGGTAACTAGGTATGGGTGCAAACAATGTGATACAGATGAAATTGGCAGGTCTAGCCAATTCCGCGAGCTCCAGCCACATCTGCGATTCCTTAGCCAACGATATGAACTGTTCATCGGAAAGGGCAGATTGTAAACTGTTTAGCAAGAATTACATGTCTTATGTCTTCTGTATGAGTATGTCCCATTCAACGATTTTAACAAGTGTATGCTGATGTAGTTATTGATTTAAAAAAAAAAAAAATAATAATAATCTTTGGTCTTCAGATCTTTTAACTTGTATGTCTACATTGTTTTATTTTTCCCTTTACCAAATGCTGCACATCACCCCTTTCTACCTGTAGTGACTTTTTAGAAGTTGTTAGGGATGTCTTTGACCCAATAGGACTCTTGTAATCATACAGAATATATTATTTATGCTTTCGTTCCTTGAGATACCAAGTGCAATGGAAACCATGGCTTTGCAAATAGAAGGGCATCATTATCTTCTGCCAGCTTTAGATCTTTTAATGCAGGAGGTAATGCTCATAATATCCAGCCCCTCCATTCCCAATGTGTTAGAACACTGCCACCTAGTTATGAATGCTGGAAACCTTGCTCAAATGTAGTGACACGTGTGCAGAACTCAAGTTCATCTTATCTGTTTTAAGTTCGCTGTATGCCTCACCGGTCAGTTCAATGTTTCTGCAAATATATATCAGGTTTTGCAGCAGCTGTATCTCTGTACCTGGGACAAGACTAGCCTTCACTTTACTACTTTGAACTTTGGCACCCTCTTCGAACCACTTTTTCTGGTTACTAACCAATAGCCAATTGAATTACTGAGGAATCTCTTATAAAAATGTTGAACCTTCTACAATATGCAGGATCCCAAATTCCATTTTGTTTCAGATGCACAGAGAAAATGAAGCGTTCTCTCTTGACTCAGGAAGTCTTCTCGGTTTTGTATTCCAAGAGGGGAGTGGGGTTTCTACTTTTCAAAAGTATGGCATCTATTTCACATGCCACCCATTTTAGTTGTCACATGGGTGAGTCTAGCATCAAGGTTATTCCTGTTCCGTCTACCAGTAGTAAAAAGGGCATTGCTTTAGATGTTCTTTATGTAAAATGCTGACGAACCCGGGTCGGAGCCAGGTAAACCATCACGCCTACAGGGCAAAATTCTTGATGTCTCTTCGAGAAATGAAAAAACCATTGAGAAGTAATAAACACAACTGGTCATGGGTGAACTCTCAATAGTAGCTACCCTATTTGTAGAATGGGCCAAGTGTTTGACAAGAAGTAGCCCTACCCAGACGAAACTTAGCAGAGGCATTTGAGTTACACACACAGATATTGAGTGATCAGCACTTGCTTTCATTAACACCCCTAAAGGAGAAGGGCCAATTAAACAGTAGATTCACGAGAGCAGCAGGAGCTGCAGATTTATCATCGTAGAGCTGCAAAGCAGACCTCAGACCCTTACCTAGATGAGAGATATTCTCATTTTGGACGCTTTCTCAGATTTGATGGCACCCTCACCTCAGACATCTCTCCAAATGGTTTAGTTAATTCGGCTCCTTCAGTGAAGGCTGCACACGCTGTTTATTCAAGGATGGTTAGTCTGCACAGGAAGTAGATTAATCTGGAAGTTCAGCATTTATGATAGCCAACACCTCAACAGCAGAGCAAAGTTCTCACTGGAGGCCTACCTGTAAGGGATACATAATAGGCATGTCTGCAACAGCATGCTTTTTCATTTAAGGGCTGCCCTACAATGAGGGGACTTTCCCTAAATAGTACATGGTGATGGGTGAGCAAGCCCAGGCTAGCAAAGAACTTTAGAGGTGGCTTGCCAGCTGAGGAACCAATGCCCCAAAGACCCCTCATTTTCCCTTTCAGAATCTGGTATCAAATGATAACTTATGCATTTGGAATAGAAATCACACCTTCAACAAAGTGCTGAATGATAGTGGTGCTAACTCTGCAATGAGGAAAGGTTATATGATCCCATTCTGAGCGAACAGGCTTACACGCCTTCTTTCACCAGCCTACCTGATATATTGAATTTGTTTGAGACCATTAGGGTGAGGTTTACTTTTCACTCATCAATGGCACAGACGAAGCACCATTTCAAGCAGTGATCTGTTTTCCTTTCTAGAGTATGGGTGTTCTCTGGGGCACTGAAAATAAAATGTGCCAGAATTCCACCCTAATTCAGACAGCCCATATCTGTGATGCACGGTGAACCTATAGGGGTACAGGGGAGATTTTGCAATAGCTTGTTGCCAGAAAGTCCTCTGGGGTTCAGTGGCAGTTTCTTGAAGGACGAGAGATTGTCTACAAGCTCTTGGGCAAAATATGATCCCTGGCTGATGCAGCTGTCTGTATGTTGGCACTGGCATCTCTACCATAGTGAACTAAATACTCCATACCCAAGCTGGACACCCTGAACAAGGGAATGAATTCAACATGCTACCTCAGGATAAGACTGGCCAGGATCACTATGAATATACTTTCCCGAATGGCACTTGGATTTATTGTTAGCAATCCAGAAACAGTGATTTTGACACCAACGTTACCAATAGCACCTACCCAGGATGGACAGATCATCCACTGATTCAAAAGGATGTTCTTAGCATTTCAGGCAGACTAGTCAACAATGGCCACTGTGAGGAGTCAGGAATGATACGCGGACACAGTGAGCTCATAGCTGTGGCTATACACTTTTAATCAAAATAAAAGGGGGTTGGAAAAGGCCTTACTATCCCTACTGTAAGAGGTGTTTTCCAACCTCAACCAAAACTAAGGGTCTGTCCAGTGTCAAGTGTCCAAAACAAAATGTCCTGTGTCCGAAATCCTATTCTTGCTTCACATTCTATAAAACAACTGTAATATGTGAAGGGTAATGTCTTTGGCCTGGTAAGTGCCCAAACGTTCCAGTCAAACACAAAAGTTTCCACTGGATAAAGGTCACAGTCCCAGGGGACAACTCTGTTCCCTAGGTTTCTCTTCAAGACACTTCAAATTCCTAAGTGCATGAATCTTCCTTGGGGCTCTTTGTTCAACAAAATACTTGTATGCAAAAACCAACTTGTATGCAAGTCACAACTTTGTGGGATACCTGATGTACTCTGCCAGGTTCTTTTCCACTTTGTTTAACTTTGCTTTGAGTCTTGACTTTCCTGGTATGTTCTCAAGCCAAGACTTCATGTGATTTGTTCTGCACACTTGCAAACTTGACTTTGACCTGGTGTGCTTTTCTACCAAGGCTTCTCATATGATTTACTTCATAGACTGGGGAACTTGACTTTGCATGGTATACTTTCCTGCCAGGGCTTTTCATGTGATTTACTCCATACAATTGCAAACTTGCTTTCGTCTGGTTTACTCTCCTGCCAGGGCTTTTTATCTGATGTACTTTATAGAATTGTGAACTTGCTTTTCTCACATTTATTCGGTAAACCCCTTTCGGGTAATATTGGGCTTCATATTCCTTCTCATTCACTTCATACGTTTGTCTTTCTCTGGCAGCTTTGCCGAAGCGCCTTGTTGTCCCATTCCTTCTCTAGGACTCGCAAGTGTCTTGTGGCATCCTTTAGTTCCTTCGTGGTAGACAGGAGGCAGCACTCCGGTGTCCCGCTTCCAGCTGGCAGGACCCCGGCTTCACCGGAAAGCTTCCACGTCCTTTGCAGCTCCGGTTTTCCTCTGGGTTCTTGCACTGTGTTCGGGTGGCGATGAGGCTGCATCCAGGATCCTGTGGCCGCTCGGAAGTCTCTTCTTCCTTCCCTCTTGCGCTCACGGCACTGTGAACCGGCCTCTGCAATCCTCTCTCTCTTGCGCTCCACTCGAGCCTGCCGGCTTCATGGTTGTCTTGACATCCTCACAGTCCCCCAGTCAACACTGAGAGGGCTCGAGTTCCCCAGGCAGGGTTCTCTCACTCTATGCTGGGTAACATTTTTAAATGTCTCAGCACCTATCACACGCTCTCAAACACTAGGCCGTCTCTGGTGCTTCTCGTCCCTGGTGATCTGCATTACTTCATTCAGCCTCCTCCTCCCAGTATTTTATAGATGTATGGGAGTTGTAGGAATTTCTTGATGTCTTGTGTAGAGTATTTGAAGGCAGGGTTCGAAATTGAGTGGAGCTGGGAGCAATTTAGCTCCTGCTTCTAGCATAGTAGAGCTTGGTTAGCTTGAAACCAGCAGCTACCAGGAGCTACTTTTGGCTCTTGAGGCCAACTGGTGCCTTCTAAAATTGGAAATGTTGCATTAACTTTGAGTAGTTGAGAATGTTAATAAGAATTATAACACATTTAATACATATTTAAACACAATGGTTCATTCAAAATGGACAAAAAGTGAACAGATTGCCTACAGGGTGATACCTGATACCCAAGAGCTAGTTTTTGCTCTTGCTCATCAAATCTCCATTTCGAAACCTGGAAGGTGTTACCAGTAGGTCTTATGGATGGTTGAAGGTAATCGGCACAATATGCCATCAAGGCCTGCTGAATGGAAGGAGTATCCCTAAAAGGAAAAGGGGGTTACATGTCTCATCCAATGATGCCAGGTTAATGTCCCCCCGCCACTCAAGTGTCGCCTCACGCATGTTGTCCTCCCTCATGTAACCGCCAATAGGGATAGGTTCAGGTAGCAGCTGCCATCCCCAGGCCACATGGGAAGAGGCTACCACCGGGAAAGGAGTGATGACGACATCTGATTCATCCCACCACTGACACTCTAAATCTCTAACCAGGAACATAATCCAGCATGACTTCCTGACTGGGATCCAAAACCCTCACATATGGGAGAGAAAGGTATTCCTCTCTTACAGAGTTCATTACTTCACATTGTATTATCCGTGGACTCTGCATGCCAGGATTCTTGTAGCCTGGTTATTTTGTTTGCAGCTGCTGAACCAGAAGTGTGCGTGTGCCTGTCTCTCACTCTCTCGCTTTCCCCACCCCTGAATTGCTTCATCTCCATTGAGACAGCAAGGGTACCCCATAGAAAAAAGTTCAGAGGTCCTTCCACATAAGTTTCAAGACCATAGCCCATGCTCCGATTTAGCCTTCCCTTGGATGGGGGTGGAGGAGAGACTGTGAATATTGCATTTGTAAGACACCTTTTTTTGGCACTAACATTTTCTTTTGGTTCGCCCTGCTGCACCACTGCAGTACAAGGTATTCTTCTGTGAATTTACCAGCACCATGTGAGTTTGGTCTGCATTTATCCATAATTGTATGATTGCTGCTTACGTTTTTTGTCTTTACTAAAGCTGTTTCTGGAGATACACTACTGGCCAAGATTATCTGTGAATCATTCAAACTGATGCTTTCACCCTTCAAGGGGGCTTCATTTCTTTAGAACTAGCTGAAATGCACACTCTTCCTGATTGGGTTGTGGTCCTACAGAAAAGATTTGCTTCACCTTCTCTTTGCCTGATTGGATTTTAATTTCGACAGCAAGCATCGCAAACTAATACGCATCAATGTGCTTAACTAGACAGTTTGTATCCACCTATTATTTTTCCTGGTTTGTAATTTTCACATGTGTAGAGAATGGTGGATTTAAAAGTTGGAAAGTACATGTCTCTCTTTTAATGTATTATCACTTTACTAGTTAAGCTAAATAAGCCCTTATTAATAGCCCACCTTTCTGCCCCCTTTGGTCTAGCCTAATTGAAGTAGTTTTTGAGAAACTCACTGATAAGGAACACATGTAACAGGGCTAAGCTCATTGACAATGTTTTCAGTACATCCACTAGTTGGTGGCAGACCTGCATTTTGTAAATGGGAGGAAGTTAGAACAAAGAGTAAATAAGTTAATTTATCAAGTTTTCCATTTGAACTAATTTGGTTAATTTTCATTCTTGTTTTCAGTATTTGTTTACATTGTACGCGTGCGTGCGTGCGTGTGTGTGTGTGTGTGTGTGTGTGTGTGTGTATAGGAATTGTCATTGAATTTGTTTATTTGAAAATGTGTATTTAAAAAGTGAAAAATATTACTACTTTTTACATTTTTAAAGATGATTATTGCATTGGTAATGGGTTGTCTATTGCAAAATGAGATTGTTTTTTCATCCCATGTTCTTGTTGGAGCTGCTTGGTTTTAGCCTGTATATTTACTGCCATTACAATTGTCCCAAATTGTAAAACTGACAACGTGCTGTTGAAAAGAAACTATTAAAATGAAGAAATTCAAGATCAAGTGGCCTCACTCAGTTTTACTGTGTGCTAACCAAGAGGAGGTAGGTGTGTCTTATGGTGTGTAGGCGTATGTTGTGGAGGTAGCCCCTTAAGGCGACCCAACAACTAATCCCTGCCACAAGGATAGCCACTGGATACACAATGACTTAACCATGACAATCAATTCTTTGGCTGTTAATAGAGAACCTCCCAACAGAGGCACCCAATTGGTGTATGCATTTGGATAGGAGTAAAAAATGCATTTGATGTTCATTGTTCATATAACACTGTATTAATGACCCTAGTGTGCCCAAGCTACTGTTGTTTGTGAAAGGAATATGTTGACAACCTTCTTGTATATCTTAAGTTGATGAGCAATAAACATTGTAACATATTGTGGGATTTTGGTTTTTCTTTTGTTACTTCTCTCCTTTTTTTATTTGTGTTTTCCCTAGCACGATAAGAATAACGATATTAAATAAATAGGAACCAAAAATGTTACAAGTGATCTTTCCCGGAAGTTGTTGATTTGATATGTTTTTGGCCCTTGCTTCCTCCCCTGCCTCCCCCCTTCCTTCCCGTCCTCCCCTTTCCCCATTTTCCCCCCTAGCCCCCTCTCCTTCCCATGTCCCTTTCCTGTAATGCAGAGAGATGAATGTAATGTTGTCTTAACTTGAAAATCAATAAAAAAAAGTGATAAAAAAAAAATGTTACAAGGGCAATAATCTTTTAATATTACATTTGGAAACAAGTGAGCAAGAGTGGAAATCAAATGTGCTGGCTACCAAACACCTGCAGTTACTAAACCCTCCTTTGAAAGCCTCAGTCACTTTTTGCAACATAAGGCCTTACATAAAAATAATTTGCTGATCCAGGGAGACCTTAACGTCTTTGTTTTTCCATAAAACATTTACTCTATGAAACTGTGATCTTTGAGACCATGACCTTTCCACATCAACTAAACTATTGTCTCACACGGAATTCTTGCCAAACTTGTTTACGTTTCTGCAACTCTGTCACGTGAATCTCCATTTTTGAAGGCCATATGCATCCATGTGGATTTTGTCGCAGTTACCGCATGAAGTAAATCCACTGCAGTAAATCCAATGAATTTTAGAGGTGAAGTGGAGGGTTCACCTGCAACTTTTAGTTGGAGGTGAACTTTCAAATTTTGAGTTAGGCATGCGGTGAAGTTGCAAAAAGGAAAATAACCACCACTTTAGTGCCATTTTTCTAAGCACCACGTACCGGTTATATAGCCTGTTTCTTGAAAAGGTGATTTATAGGAACATACCGATCAAACCGGTCAACTCCCTTTCTGGACAGATGAGTACATTCGATCTTTCAAAGTTTTGAGGCCAGTTAATGTTCATGCAAGTCACTGTGATGCCAGGCCACCTGGACAGGGTCTTTGGATCTGTGCAAGCGGGAACTGGACTCCAGCCAGTGCTCCGTTTTGAACCTCACATTTGACAACTCACCGCTCGTGTATTACCCAGACATCCGAATGGAGAAATTACTTGTCCTGGGCTTAGCAGGAAGCAAGGTTCAATGAAAGATTTGATAAAACACAGGTGATGACCTAAGGGGATTAATTCATTATCTTTACCCTCTATGCCATCCACGACCCCTCACATTCTTTTTATTCCAGATCCCCCCTAAATCGTGTGCTGCCTGTGTTTTTACCCCGATTTGTCTCCTGAAACACCTGTCCATACATTATTTTCCCTAAATGTCCATGCGTCTAAATGTCCATGAGGTTTCTAGCCCGCAAGTCCGTCAATGAATCTAACATTTTTCGATATACTAAAGGAGCATTGGGTGGGCCATTCTAGAAACAAAGCCCAAGTAGAAATGCCAAAGAATGAAATAACAGGTTTGGCCTGTGGGTGTTCCCCAGCCCATTTCTTAAAGGTAGAGTTATTGATTCTAGCCTGGCAATGGTCTCCTGCACCTTCTCTCCTCCCTAAGCAGATATGCTACTCCTACCTGGAGATAGAGTAGCCTCAGCGGAGCCTCGTCTATACTGTGGCTGTTCACAAGATCCATTCGCAGAACCCCGTTGATGTTGCGTAACAGGGATGTAAGGGAGATGTTCCTCTGGAGTCACCTGAAGAGAAACCAGGCACACCAATATTCTGTAGATCACCCCTCGCAGCCCTCTGCTTCTGTAGTGCCAGCTCAGTGCTTGTCATGCACTTAGTTGCCTATTGGTATGGAAGGGGCACAAGCTGCAGAAGCTCATGGCCACAAATAAGCTGATTTCAACTGGTTCCATCAACCCTAATGGGACAAGCACAAAGAAAAATGTGATATTTCGGCTCACGACCAGAATGCATAAAGTAACCATAGTTATGCGCATACATGGGAATGTTCTACACTGATCCTTAAGTGTAATCTCTACCATCTCTTTCTATACTTTGGTGTCTACCTTATCCGGAGTTATCATCTACTCGTCATAAAATAAAGACTGACCAGTTCAGACCCTAAAATGCCAATATTTTATCTTCCATATTCAGATTTCTGCATAGTCCTTTCCAGAGTGACCTTGTTATCTGTGTCTGAGCAAGGCAACCAATTGTTCCACTGTATCTATAGTTATGGTGCTTACTGCCTTCTCCACTACACATAGGACAGCAAATATTAGCAACTTCAAAAACATTAAGGATACATTTCTTATGCAGTTCAAAAATATGTGCCAGTAAAGCTCTCACTTGAACGATTAATGCTCATGTCACCTTGTGGGCTGCGGTAACAGTGAATAATGCATGGTACGTTGTTTGTTAGATGTTGCTCACGAATGCATTAAAAGGTGGGGGTGCTGTACCTGGATTGTGTATTTACCTGTCTGTTTCTGTATTCCTAATATTTGAAGTTTCCCCTATTTTAAAATTCCTGCAGGATCCAAATTAATCATTGTGCCCATTTCAGACTGAGTAGTAGTTGCATTGCCCGCACTAATCTTAGTGTGTCAATGAACTGTTAGTCAAGAACACATACTTATTCTACCACTCTTGATATGATGTTAAACTTCATGTACACAAAAACTGTTTAAAATGTTCAGCAAGGCTAATTTTTTACTGGTGTCCTTGTGACATTTCCAACTGGTACCATTGCAGGATGGGGACACCTCAATGAAGAGATGTTTTGCTACAAGTTTCCTAATTGACACACCATGACAGCAGTCCACAATGAAATAAAAATAACTCCAAATACAGAATGCAAATCTTTGAAGACATCTTTTGGTAGCCACTGCCAATTGGTCCAGGGCCACTTGTTCACTTGTCATTGGTATGCTCTTGTGCTGGGGCCATTCTCCTTGGCGTCCAGCTGTTTACTGACCTCTCCTCTCTTGGCGCTTTGCAGCGTGTTTGCCACTTCAGTCCACATATGATGACCCTTTACCACAGAGTTAAGTTGCCTGGTTTGTTTTCATTATTGTGTTCTGAACGGGTGCACTTTACACTATATAGTGTCCAGAAATGAAATTCTGGGTGTGTGTTCTGAATGTATTCACAAGATCCTCCTAGTCTACTATGAGGTAGTTATCCTCCAAGTGCTTATTCATGCTCCATTTGATCTTGCAGGCCAAATTATGTATTCTCTCGCTAAGCTTGACTGTACTGGGAGGTTTGAAAATGGTAGCTCCAGTAATTATAGCATTCCACACAGAAATATAGGTCTTTTTCATAGGACAAACCCTTGAGCCTACCTCAAGTAACGACTCCAATTCCATCTTCCATGCTATAGTCAGCATCCTACATTGCTCATGTAAAGGGGTCCCCGACAGGTCAATGGTGAATGCATTATGACAAAATTATGCACCATCTGCGTCATCTGAAATAGTGATCAAATCATATAATGACCATGTGCCAAATTTGTATAATTGATCATTTCCAAGAGAAGTTTGTCTTGAGCAACTGGATCCACTGGTAAATCTACTGTAGATGTAATTTCACACTTGACCGCCTTTACCTTCACTTGCCTTTCTGGCCATGGGACTGATCTCTCTTTTGACCTAATCTAGTTTTTCCCTCTCGGGGCCATATAACTGTACCAGTGCAGCCCTCGTAAAGGTCATTCCATTATACCCATCCAGAGGTTTCTTCCTTGACAGAGTATTTGTCTGTTCCTGGAACTTCCTTCCTTCGGTTTAAAAGTCAAGGAGTGTGGATGTTGTTGTTCACAACAAACCTCGTTAATATAGATCACCAAGCGTTCACTTGCTAGTTTTGTGTCTGAACAATATTACAATCACAGAGGGTGGGGGTACATGTGAGCACTCTAATTGATCACATTCCCCCCATATGCAATCTTATTATTACTGCTTCAGCCATACCCACCCCTATAAACTCCAATAAAAAACATTCATAACCAAGTAGCTGACAAGAGCACAATACTCCCCTTGCTCTGCTGACACCGTTGGGAACATTTCTGCTGATGTCCATCATTAGATTTGCTGTCCTTGCTGATTTCTACAGCTGTTGTAGTATGCTGTTGGCTTGCATCCTTCATTTTGTTGTTGCTGTCTCTTTTAACAACTTTGCAGACTTGAGATGTTCTGCTGTACTTATTGATTGCATTATTCCCTGTATTATACGGTTGACCTCTAATGCTCCCCAATGCCTGTTCTCCCTGAAACATCTCAATTCGATCGAGGTACTCCTTTTGTTCTTTTTAGAAGTTCACTGCATTGTTGGATCTAGGACTTAAAAGGTAATTCATGTGCAAGCATGCATTTGAAATATTTTAGGCTAGCTACTCATCGATGAGGCATTCATTTCTAGCCACGCTTCTGCTCTTGTCCGTATCCTTCCTAGGCCTTGTCTATTAGGGTTAATCTTAATTTATTTAAAATATTATCAGCAGTATTCTTACAACCTTTAGATAAAACACTGTGTTGGTTAATCTCATTCCCTTAGTATTTCCCCACAGTTAGTACATATTGACGCTATTGAGACAAATGTAAAATTTTGATTTCTTAATTTCTTTTTATTGTATAACCTAGTTTATACAAACCGTTATAACAATAAGGAGAATCCCATTTACAAAAATATTTATAGCGTATGCCTATTATCAAGGCGGTTATCTTGTCAAATATAGTCGATTAGACTTAAAATTTTAACCTTATTTTAACCTTATTTTCATTACAGTACCAAAATCACAATACAGCTTAAATCTTTACATTATTACAATCTGTCATTCTGTTCCATAAATATAGACTGCACATAGTTACATAGTTGTATCAGTTGTGAGGAATCATTGGACGTTGTCACTTCTCCCCAGGAGGGAGCCCCTTCTCATGAGGCTAAAGAGCTGTGCCCGCTACCCAGTAGTCCTCCCAGGGGTGGTTTTTGCGAGGGAGGACCTCATGGGAGGAAGCTCCACACTTGTGGACAAGGGTGAATGTCCAGACACCTCACAGTACACCAACACATACACCGCTCCTCAAGACCCGTTCACTTCTAGTACTTTCTATATTAACTCCAATACTGGGACGAGGAAGAATAGCAGGAGTGTTAACCACTCTAAGTACTATGACGAGTTGGCCATGCAGAGTCCTCGAAGAAAAATATAAGAAAGGGACAAAGGACTTTCACCGCCAGGCCCGACGTTGCTGGCAACAAAGTATAAAGATCAACAAAGGACTTCCAACAAGAGAGGAAGCAGCCACGAGTGACTGTAGGTGCTCGGTGCACTAAACGTGGGAGTTTCAAACTTGCGTCATTGAGGAGAGATGCTGGGAGGACGCTGGCAGATAGCCAAGCATCTCAATCGTAGGTTACTCAGGAGGTGACTGGCAAAGGACGACGGAGGAAAGACGAGCAGAGGCAAGCTGCAGCAGGAAACTTTGTCACACTGCCGCAGTCAAAGCAAGACCAGCCGGGAAAAGCCACAGCAACAAAGCAAACCCACAGCAGGAGTTTCCTAGGCTGAACTGCTACCGGAAGGCAGACACCGACAACTGGACATGAGAATCCTCGTGAGGTCTGCTGGAGCAGGACTGGGCGAGAAACCAGAGAAGCAAGAGAAGCTGTTGACCCAGCAGAAGAGGTACTGCGCACAGGAGACGGATGCCATACCCCCTGGTGGAGCTACGCCGACTGCTTGCAGTCCCTAGAAACCTGGGTATGGTACAGGACTCGCAAAACGGATAACTGGAGATATGACGCACCCAGAAAGGGGACCTGAGTAAAGGTGGGCCGAGTCCAAAGAATGTAACTGGGGCTCTAGTGAGACCACTAATGCCACTAGCCACCAGAGAAGGGTCAAGGTCCCTGCAAAGCAAGTGATAAATATCAGAGGAAATCTTCCTCATCCTAGTGCTCAGGAGAAAACCGCTATCCACCAAAGAAAAGAACCAGGTGTCTGGCACCCAAAGCAGAGCAGTATTACGAGTCATCTCCCTCATGGCAGTACCAGATTAAACCAGGTCTACCAGAAAAAAACAGTGGAGAGAGACAGGTCTGGGACCCACATGCAGAGCAGTATTACGAGTCATTGCCCTCGTGGCAGCACTGGCAGGCAAGTAAATCGGGTCTGCCAGAACAAACCAGTGGAGAGACACAGGTATGGGACCCACATGCACAAGGTAGAAAGAACATAGGTAATCTTCATGACAGTACCTGGCAGAAGCGTGGGCCAGGTCTGCCTAACCACTACGGTGGGGAAAGATGTGTCTGGGACCCCCACCCACAAAATATCCATACGTCTCATCTTTGGGGGCAGTGCCTGGCAGAAGAGTGAACCATGTCTGCCAGAAAGAGTACAAGAGAGGCCAGGGGAAGGGAGCCATTCCCTTTGGTGGTTTTGAACTGTCATGCCAAAGTGAGAAGACAAGGCAAGGGAGTAATTCCCCCTGGTGGTGTTGAATTGTGTAACCAAGTCAAAAGAGACCAGGGAAAGGGAGTAATTCCCTCTGGTTGTGTTGAACTGTAAATTTCAGATACCAGGAGAAGGGAGTCATTCTCCTGGTCACCAAAGTTATAAAGACTTTCTGACACAGAGTGATAAGAGATGGGCAGTGTTTTTGCCCTTGAGAAGTGATTAAACTTTGCCTTTTGTGTTGAACAATTTTGACCCAGGAAAGGGAGCCATTCCCCTAAGAAGAAGCCAAAACCTGGAAGTGAACTTTTATCCCCAGTCCAGAAGAAGGTAGTCCTTCTTCTAGACCAAGAAGGTCTACTATACTCCAGTTTAGTTTTAAGTGTAAAGAGCAGAAGTAGGGTTTTTGACACAGGATGGTGAACTATTGATTTACTTGGACAATCTGACAGAACCCTTAGTAATTTAGTTGAAGCAGGGAAACGCCTCTTAGAGTTTGGGAAAGTTAGGTTTTCTCTTTATTTTCTTAAATTTATACAAGTCTATATCAATCACTATGCCACCTGTCTGTCCCCTCCTTCTGCACCCTTACACATCTTAAACGCATCACGTTCTGTTCTCAATGCCTCACAGTCTACGTAGATGATATAAAGTCTCCAAATGGAAGATATTGTTAAAAGAATAACAATAACACTGAACATGAGGATGTAACTCTAAATTCCTATATTCTCAAATAATTCAAATGTATTCAATGGTAGCAACATATATGTTATGCATTTATAAGGGGAGTCAGACTATTTAATGTATTCTGGACTATCCGAAACCCCAGTTATACTAAAAGCATGATTGTTCAAGTTACTCAAATGTGATGTTACCAATATGATCTAGGTCAGCAAATTTACTTTTAATGACTGCTTTAATCTTCTCCAAATCAAAATGCAAGATTTCATGGTTGTCATTGCTGTGAATCGGCTGCTTGCGCCATGACCAAATACCTCCTGCCTCTTCTCAGTCAGTTTTAAAAATGTATTCTCATGCATTGTTAATACAGTGGAACCATCTGAATGCTAGACCTTTAAACATAATAATGTAGCCCTCACCTTGGCCAGTACCGGCAAAGAGCTCAAACCTAGTTGTTTTATTATCTCAAGGGGTGTACTGTTACGTAATCCAAGTGCAAGTCTTCAGTATTGCCCTTTAGTCTTAGCATCAAGTAGAATTTGTAAATAACCAGGTGTCACCTATGTACACATAGTTGTCACTTTTAATCTATATGCTTCTATTGGTGGGACTAAACTGTATCCGCTCTGTCACTTGTAATTTCTCATGGGCAGCCATGTTTTGTTCAGCCTCCTAATAAAATCTTGATGCAATTTCCAGCTACTATTTTTAGAAACAATTGCACCAGCATATGTGTAATTTATTATGCAGTGGCTTTGCTGTTTTCCTAGCCATTTCTTTTCTTTCTTATTATCCTGGTTATCAGTTGGGACTGCTTAAGTTCACTATTACACTTGTGTATCGGCTTAGTCTGAGCCGAGTGAACCCTCTTCTGGTAATCGAGCTCAGGAATGTAGAACTGGTACACAGCTGGCTTTACCTAATCGGTTTATGGTATGGTAGGTATGGTAATCTTTATTTGTAAAGCGCCTATACACAAGGCAAGTGTTTCAAAGCGCTCTTATGAAGGGAGGGAGCAAGGGTAAAAAAGTCATTCAGAGCCATTGAATTTCTGAAAGATACAAGTCTACACAGGCAGAGTAAGTGCATATAGTACAATTAACAGTGTAGATAAGGTCAAATAGGTCTGACGACGATTCTGCAATTTTTCTGAGTGCATTAAAATAAATAAATAAAAATAAATAAATGGGGGTACCACCATGCAAGGAGGGGAGACAGGGAAGACAGAAGATCTTCAAGGCATGGTACGTTCAGATCGTGCAAGTGCACAGACGGTACAGGAGAGCGGAGGGATGTGGAGGAAAAGTGCAGGGGGGAATCAGTGCGCCCTGTCAGTTAGAAGCTGGGTAAGTGCTGAGAGATGTCATTATCATGGGTCATAGACCAAGTGCAGTAGCGATGAGGCAAGTGCAGGCCCGGAGGCAAGTGCGAGAGGACTGGCAAGGGTGCCAGGGACCTGTGAGACTCTGAAGTACATGAGGTGGCCAGTCGGTAAGCTGGAGGGAAAGAGGGATAGAGAGGAGAGGGAGGTTAGCAGGTTAGAGAGAGAGAGAGAAGGAAGAGGAGAAGAGGAATGTCTTAAGGCATTTCCGGCAACATAAGGAGATCAGGCTCAAGACGGAGGGCGGCAGGGAGGCTATTCCAGAGGGAGGCCTGTGCTGAGGATAAGGATCTCCCTCAAAATCTCTGCTTGGAGAACCGACTCACTCGCAGAAGGTTTGAGGTAGATGAGCAGAAGGCTTGGGAGGGACAGTGTTTAGGTAGGCATCATTGTAGAGAGGTAGGCCCCAGGCCCCAGAAAGCCTTGTGGACAATGCAAAGGGTCTTGAACTTGATCCTTGCAGCCAGGGGGAGCCTGTGGAGGGATTTCAGCGCCGGAGAGATGCCAATAAGTCTCACGGTTCTGTTCTGGATGAGTTAGAGGGCGCAAAGCAGTGGCAGGGAGGTTGAGAAAGAGGTTGTTGCAGTAGTCCAGCCTTGAGAGAACTAGGGCTCTGGAGACTGTGAGCCGCTGAGAGAAGGTGAGAAAAGGAACAGTACCTCTGAGGAGGTGCAGCTGGTAGTGATGTCCGAAATGTGATTGAAGAAGGAGAGAGTGGAGTTGAAGATGACCCCCAAGGTTTTGTGCCTCGCAGGAGGGTGCGGGCGCAGAGCAAACCCACTTTGATTGTTCTGTAAGTTTCCCTGATTATTTTGAAATCCTCCTTGATTATTCTGGAAGCCCCTACCTCGAAAGCCTCCCCTTCCCGTGGTGCAAATCCACTATTATTTTGGTCAAACTGCCTTTGGTTATTCACCTGCGGCATGCCTGCTGCTTGCTGTGAACCCTACCCGTCTCCACTAATCAACCTTGCCCCTTCAACGACCTACTTGGATAGCTTTTTCTGCACTAATGTTGCCTCTTCACCTTTCCTAGTATCATCTTTCTTTTGATTCTTCTCTTGAAAAAGCCTGCAATAATGTGCAACTGTCAGCTGTATTTCTGACCATGGCTTCTCTTCCATACTCAACAATTTCTTGAGCTGCTTCTGTACTGCGTCTGGCTGCCCATGGCACAATATATGATAAAATGCAGGTGTAGATAGATTTCCCCCAAGCTTCCTGTGTCTCCAAGGCCCACTGCTCTTGGAAATTTTGAATGTAAACAAGCGGATCGTCCCCTTCCTGCATCTTTTATGCTATTATAGCTCCCATATCTGGCGTGTCCGGATACAGTACTCTAAGCGCTTTCCAGACTTAAACGGTGCTCCATCATGAGCGGTATTCACCGTGGTAACACTAGAATACCCTGCTCTTGACCAAACGTAATCAGCCCTTTCCCCAATGATGGCAATCAGGAGACCTTTAATGTCCCCTATAGTTAACTTGTTTCCTCCTGTCATTTTCTTTAACTCATGTATCCATTTCCCAGCCGCCAGAAATTAAACTCTGGATTTTACACCTTGGATTGTCCTTCTCCATCTGTGGCCAAGGTGTATATTGTGGCCTCGCTCCTCCCTTTTCTAATAAAGGAAACTGTGAAATCCCAAACTCGCATTCATCACCCATCGTCTGTCTAGCCATAGCAGGAACAATGGTTCCACTCCGCCGCCTACCTGGCAGTGACCTTAGCCTGCTCACATATGGTGGCGAGTCCCCCCCTCTGACCATGGGATCGCTCTTTAGGTCAATTTAGCCTTGTCAATGATTCCGACGCCTGAGATTTGGGTAGGTCTAAATCCGACCATCTTACTTCCTTATCCATTGACTTCAGGGCCACATACATCACCTTTCTCTTCCCCACAGAAGATTGCTCTGTCCTCGTCTGACATATCCTGTCCCCAACTCATGTGACTTTTCTCCTCTTCATCTCTATTCAGAGTCAGTCTATCTAAAGACAGCTCCTTTGGCTCAAAACTACATGAGGCTCCCTCATTGTACAGCTGCATACTCTCGAGTTGATCATTTTTACCCTTCCCTTGCAGCACTTTCTTAGTCCTCATATCATGATAGACTTTATCGATAGCATCCCCAATGCTTCTCAAGTCAAACTCATCCTCCATATTTGCTCTAGATGGACCTGCAATTGACTCATGTGCTGGGAAGAACTCTTCTATGTCTTCCCATGACACTACTTGATTAGGATCCATTACATCCTTTTCGATACGATCAATATTGCATGCTCTCTGTCTTCTCTTTTTTCTAACTCATCAAATTCTCTTTGCTTTCTTGCTTCCTCTCTTACCCTTTCTTCTTCGTATTTCTTCATCTCTACATCTTTGCATTCTTTTATCCCTTAATTTCTGTTCTTATTCCTGCATTATTTTCCTTTGTACTCTTTCTCAATCTTCGATTACCCTCTGTTGTCATACTTCCTCTGCTATTCTGCTCTTTCCTGCTTTCTCAGTTGTTCCTCTTGATACAACTGTTCCCGTCTCTATCATTTCTTTTTGTCCCATCGTCTTTCAATTTTTCCTCTCGTTCTTTATCCTTTTTATCTTGCTCATCTCTATCTTCCCTTTGCCTTACGTCCTCGATGCTCTTGCCATCAAGTTTGAGCAAAATCTGTCCACCCAGCCATTCGTTCTGTATAAGTGCTAACTCATCAGTTTTCTTTTTCTCTCCTTTCCATCTCTTTATTTCTCATTCTATATCTAAGGATGTACTTGGTCGATCACGCCTTGGGACCTTAGAGATTACATCTCTCTCAGTATTTTTCTCTGGGCCCTCGTTGCTGCTTTGCGCAGGCGGCTCATATGCCGTGTCACCATACCTTGTTGCTGCCTTGAGCTCCCTCAATGGGTACAGCCCGTCATCTTTCTTACTGTCGCCGTCTCCTTCAGGTGCGGCGTGTGGAGCAGAAGGCTCCTCATCTCCCTCTTTGCATACATTAAGTATCCAATCTACAGGAGCGGCTCCTCTCTTTCCTCCTGGTACATTTTCCAGAGCTCTAAGCTCGTTAGTCGCTTTTCTAACCTTTTTCCTATATATGTAGCATGCAAATCTGTCGTCATATGCTGCAGAACTGCTTTCCATAGTGATCCCCTTGCGGCCACGGCTTGAAAATGTTTGCGGTACCCTTAACCCACTCTGCACTGTACTGTCTGAGCTTGGCTACATGCTTGGTTAACTGCTTACAGAGGTGTATAAGCAGAGTAATATCTTCCATTTTGGCACGTTACCTTTGACTGTCAATACTCACCTTTACACTTTGCAAAATTCAAAAGTATCTTTCAGAAAAATAACACAATATGAGCGTGCACAAATTGTCTCAGGCTCCAAACCCTCTACATCACGTGTTTTACCTTAATCTATGTATTCACAAAACACCATTAGTTCAATACCAACAAATAAATAATGAATTCGCAATTCTTGTGTTTTCTTTTTCACGTCTATCAATTTCTCTGTTATTTTTTCACCATATATATTTCACATAAAACGAACAAACGGACATACTCGACAACACATATATCCGAGTCTTCTGTCTAAGACTGTCCTACCCTCTAAAAATATCTGATATGGGATGTGAATCGACCTCTTTAAACTGTCTTTAAACAAGTTTGTATTCTACATAACTCGTAAAAAGGGCTCTTGGTGCGATCCCTTCTGTTCCGTTCTTGAAAACGCAGGTAACCTAGGGCGTACTCTTTATCGTGGCCTCTCCCAAGATATCACTTAAATTGCATGACCTCTCTTAAGTCAATTTTACTCAATATTCAACACTCATCGTTCTCAAGTTACTTTATCCCAGCCTCCCTTCGTTACTCATTTTCCCCGTATCACTTTCTTCACCCACTGCCCATTCACACTTTTGCCACTTCACTCAGTTTTACTCGCCATTCAATTTCTCAACTTCCGACTCTCGGGATCGTATGCCTCCTCAGTAGCGTCTTCAACTTTCTTTCCGTTCAGCTTCCTTAAACGCTGGCAGGGGTTTCTGCCTGAAAACAAGGAGCCTGGCTTGCAAGACTTTTCGTTAACTTAAACGGCTATCTACATGGAGCTTCAGGTCCTTTCAGCCAATGGCAGAGGTTGTACGATATTTCCAGGACCCCAAAGCTTAATTATCTCGATGGATATCTAACCATCCTATCTCTGCTACCACGTGAACTGGGGTCTTCCAGCCCTTTAAGATGAAATAGCAATACCCTTGAGATAGATGGGGATGCAGAAGTTACTCAAACATAAATAATCAAAACGACTCAGGTAGTTGGCAAAAGGATAACTGTTTTAATATCAATTATCTAAAACAAGGAGTACAATGGACATCAATGGACATCTCGGCTTATGAACTCTCAATGCATCTTGAAAAAAAGCATTCTTTTATAGCAAAAAATCACCCTACGTGACGTCAACCTACATATTACTAGCTTCGTCCTACGTGGCAAACTACAAAAACCTATTGGCAAGTGTGATAGGCTCTAAGGGAATATCTAAGTATACGATCCATACTCGTCTAAGGCAGTGAAAGAAAGTGATTTGTCTCTTAACATCAGGTGGGGCAACTAAACCCTCCCCTAAAACAGGTCACTTTGAACGTCACTAAATACACAATGTCCCATTGGCTACACAAACTATAGGACCCTTAATCATGCAGTCCTCTATCATTGGTTGGCACTCTAACCTCCTTCAGTACTTTTCCACCTACGTTAGCAGCATGCAGACTGGGCTTCCAGGTGCTGGTGAACTAGTCTTTGACCATGCTTCCCACCAATTAGCATATCCGTCCATCATCTCCTCAGTGGTCTGCTGTCAATTAGGGCTTTGAACTTGTCCTTGGGAGTGTTCTTTCCACTGGAGAATTCAGGGGAGTGAAGGCACCCTCTGCCCTCATGCGTAGGTCTGACCATCATGTTCATCCAACTTCATCCCTCCACGTGACTGAAGACCACAAAATCAAGCCTCTCGTGTATTAAAAATACTATTTTCTATTGTACCTCTGACGTCTTCCTTGATTTGTTCATGCCTCCTGACCAGGAGTTTTGTTCTTTTACACAATTTGTATCCAATTTCTGCTCACTCCAGCCTGATAAGACCTTGGCTTCTTGGCTCATCCAGTCTCGCCTTTCTGAGATTCACTTTGTAATTCACTTATTTTATAACTGCGACATACTGGAAAGAAGGCCTTCCTTTTTTAACCCAGCTCTGCTATAACACGTAGTGCAAACATCTATTCTTTACTCACTTATATATATATATGTATATGTTGGCGCATGCCGCAATCTATTCACTACTTAGCTAGCCTCAAGAATACTTGGTCTGCGTGCGTTTCTTTGCATTTGTACACGTGTAAAACAGCTTGACATCGTCATCATTTCTGTAGCATAAGTTTTGTTATCTTGATCCCAAGATGCCACTTATCTTTGATACTTTCTTAATGCCTTATAGAATATCTGCATTCTCTAGTCTCTACATCTCTACTATGCACGTCAGCTCGACTCTGTATGACTTCACCATTCGTCTTCGTTATTCATTGGTCCTGCTTCTTACGGGATTTCATTCAAATGGTCATCATACTGTCTCGTATGCAGGTATGGTTTTCTCAATGGGAACCTTGCCTCCAGGATTCTCCTCGGTGTCGGTATTTTCACGTTTACCGCACTTGTCTCACTCTCTGGCTCCTAACATATAGGCAAGATGGGCACAGTGATTTAGGTTGGGGTACTTGGCTCCTTCTCTACAGGAAGGAAACCCCTAACAAATGTGAATGAAGCTTGGGGAAGGGAACCCCTGCAAGTGCTGGGCTTGTGAGGTCCGAGCCCGGCTGAGAAAGATCTACGTTGAATCAGGTACTTTTGCTAGTGATCCGAGCCCGACAGAGGGAGACCTACGTGAACTTTTGTTGAACTGTGAAAGAACATTTTGTGAACTGCAAATAAGTGACTTTAATGTGGAAGGCCAAGCGGGCCTCGACCCACGTTATGAAATACCTTATTTTTTTATAACCTGAGCCGGAGTGTCGCATCCGGTCTATGGGGGCTGACATAATCTGTGCTGTCCACCATGGGGAGGAGATGTGACTCAGCCACCTTGATCCTTTGTTATAACACTGACTTTCCTTTGCATACACATTCTCCTTTACACAATTTTTGTATAAGAGACAGGGCAGGCATTATGTTTTGTTAGTATTGGCCCTTTTGATTTGGCATAGACCGACTAGGACTGTTTTCTTTATTATTTGATGGTAGAGACTACTCCCATCATAGCTATAGGGCAAAGTAGGAGTTTTTGCAATTTTGGTTCTCTTCTATCAAAAGGCAGTTTTGGTACCCTGTGGAGAAACACAGTGGTTCTTCTAGGACCTTCATGGGCATTGTGCCTGGGAAAAGGGGCTTATGTGTGTTGATTGCCCTCCCTGCAAGATGATTAAGGCCCGCGATCATTGGGGCATGGATCTTTGCGGCATGGAACTCCTTGTGTAAGGGCACAAGCCCTGGGGTATGGGCCTTTGGGGACTCTCTCAATACATTTGGGGCTGGGGGTTGAACAGCCACTGGTTGAGTTTGCAAACTACAAGTGTTCAGGACACCAACAGAAAAGGGAAGTCGGGGGCACCAGGGTTGTGGTCCCATGCAACATTTGGGCACAAGCCTCCATACACAACCCCAAATAGGTTGTCTCTGGTCCTGCAAACCCCTCCTTCCTCCCTGACCTCTGTCACTCGCTTGTGTGTGCAGAGCCACTAGTAATGATTTGATATTGGCCAGTTTGGAGAGAACACAGTCCCAGCTTCAGCCCGGGGTAATAGTTGGATTGTGGGTGAAGCGTCTGGCCAGAACCGATTTCCTTGAATAGATGACTTGGGGCCCTGAGTGGAGTTAAGCGTAAGAAGGAGCTAGCCCCAGAAGGTGCAGCTGACGTGAACTCACTCCAAGTGCTGCATGGGGGGGGGGGGCTCAAGGAATGCTTCCCCTCACAGGATCTTTTGTAGCCCAGGTCCATTGAGTCCACTGGCGGGTGATGAGAGAGAGGCGGGGGATGAACAGCCTCAGCAGCCAGGGCTAGGGCCGACCATGGATCAGGGGCCAAGCAAGTGATACCATGGACAGGCCTTGGGGACATGTCAGGAGATGGTACGGGCGCTGCCCGTACCAACGATGGGGCCAGTGGCTCACAGCCCCCAATGAGCTTCGCTATCCTCTCACATCCATTGCCCAAGGTATCGAGAAGATTTGCAGCAGCAATGCTATCAAAACCACCTCTGGTGGTCAACAGGTTGGCGGGGGGGCACCAGTTCAGCTGTAGTAAGGGCAAACAGGCAATTCAGACCGTGATCTTGAGCGGGTCCATGAGGCTCCCCATGGAAGCGTTGGCTATGGATGCTTGAGTATTTAGTGCCTGGTCCTCCTTCACTCCCCCCTCTCTTGAGTAAGGATAATAGACTCTGGAGCCAATGCCCTACCTGCACTGGCATCCACAGGATAGGCTCCACTTCCCTGGCCCTCCCCCATCACTTTAGTGGTTTGCCCACCCCCCTTTTCTTTGACCTGTTTTAAACTTGCGGTCCACTTTAGGTGCAGAGGGGGCTTGCAGGTTGGACATAAGGGCCGACTTTGAGAAAAAGAGGGGGTGCAGGGGGAGAGTTTCTCCACATTTACAGATCCAGCCATTCCTGCAGTGCTGCCCGGCCCGTTCAAGTCTCTAATATAAGGGAGGCTGATTGTTTTTCTCACCTTTGACACAATCTGGGTCTGATGGTGCTCTGTGGATATTCTATTAGCTGCAGCGTATTCCCTTAGTGCTCCACTTTGCAGATCACAAACACTCTGGTGGCAGCAAACACCCGCGCCCTTGCTCCCTGTGGGCTTACACCCTTGCGGGTGAAGCCCGCAGAATTTTGTTTGTGGGCGGGGGCAGAAATTCAGTCCGGCATCAACGGAAGGGTGAACAGACTCCCAGACAAGCCTCCCCGAGTCCCTGGCGGTTTGGAAAATGCCCATCTAATCCTAAATCTAAAGATGGGACCAATCTATGGCCATAAAATAATAATAACGCAGTCCTAGTGGTGTCTTGTCAAAATAAAAGGGCCTATACTAATAAACCTATTGCCAATCCTTACTTCTAAATACAAATAGTGTGGGAATCAATGTAATGCAAAAGAAAAGTGTTCAAAAAATGATATGTCAGGATATTCAAGCTGTTGGCCTCTCTTCTCCATGTTTCAGCACCGGGCAAGGCGTCGCACTCGAGCATAAAACAGTTTCCGGCTCCTCTATCATGAGGATGCAGTTTAAATCTCAGTATCAGGGCCTTCTATGTCAAAGTCTCTTTTTTTATTTTATTGTGTTTGATTCATTAGGAACCTTTACAATATTACAAAATTTAAAAATTCATCTTTGTTAAAACATTTCATTTCATTCCACAATAGTCACAGTTATACAGCATTAATCACTAAAATTCAATTCCGGATAAGACATTCTTATAACCACCTTTGGGGTATCAATCCAATTCATTTAACCTGGTAATCTTTTGCATTACAACTTCAAGAAAATTAGTTAAAACAATTAAAAGATTAATGCTATTCCCCCACATACACTTGGACCAAATTAAGAGGCTCGAACATTCCATCCCAGATTCCCAATGTTTTCCCAAATGGACCGTTCTGATATTATTAAAATAAACACAATTCTGCACTGAATGTTTGAGGGACTCCACAGATCCGACATTCTTACAGAATCTACATTCTAAGCTCATGTTCTCAAAATTTTCTGATTTCCAACCCCATCTACCTATTCGATCCAATGTCGGGAACTGGTTTAATCGAAAGCGCATGTAATGTTTTCTTGCAGCCTGACAAGGAAATTGTACAAGGTATCTAGGCATATCCCCCGTTTTTCTTCTAAACATAGCATATTCCTTAAATGCTTTATATCTGCCAGTGCGATCAGATTGCAAACACCAGTTCAATCGCTGGAATTTTCGCTTATTACGTGGCAGACACAAAATTAAATCTTCCTTTGAAATATTCGACTCTTCCAAGATTGTCTCCATTTTCCTTACAAATTTACGCAGAACAGGTATTGTTTCCAATTTAATCATTTCATGTAAATCTACGTAAAGTGAGTTTCTAGTGGGACTCAGCATTTTTCTATAGTTGTTAAGCAACCTCCAATTTCTTTTCACAGAGAGCGGCAAGAGATCAAGCTCATGTCTGATTATATCATTAGGTATGGTTTTTGCTAGACATAACACCCTTTTCCACAATGCGCCCTGAAGCCTGTCCAATATGTCATCAATCTCAACAGTGCATAAATCAAGAATATACAAAATAATTGTCTCAATTTTTAACAGATAGAATTGTCTTATCGGTATTATCGACAACTTGCA
Organism: Ambystoma mexicanum; assembly: GCF_040938575.1. Classification (NCBI taxonomy): domain Eukaryota; kingdom Metazoa; phylum Chordata; class Amphibia; order Caudata; family Ambystomatidae; genus Ambystoma; species Ambystoma mexicanum. The sequence goes on along the minus strand of NC_090931.1, from coordinate 1,313,793,504 downwards.
ATATTTTCTGTAAAGGATACACATCTGAGCAGTGAGAGGTTTCATTTTTTCTTAAGCAATAACTCCCACCATCTTTTGGAGTTCTGATCCGTCAGGGTGTATCCGAGGTATTGTATGTCATTCACCACCTCGAGTTCTATAGACCCAATTGACCAAGAAAATTTCTTGATTCTTTTGTTTCCATCATTGAATATTAAAATTTTGGATTTGGTTTGATTTATTTTTAGATTATGATCTTCAGCAAACAAGAATAATACATCCAACTTATTCTGTAGCCCAAAAGGCGTTCTATCGAGAATCAATAAGTCATCCGCGAAGTAGATACAATTCAGTTTTAAGTAACCCAGGCAGACAGGATAATTTATTCCATCCTTCCAAATAATATCCATATAAGAGAGGTATAGATTAAATAATACCGCTGCTAGACAACATCCTTGTTTTAATCCAATTTCTGTAGAAATTGCCTGTGTTAGGTTTCCGGTCTTATCCACCCGTACCCTATAGTTCGTCTTTGAGTACAGCATGGCTATCAGAGCCACTAAGTGTACCGGGATCCCCAGATATTTCATGATCTCCCATAGTTTAGATCTAATTACTGTATCGAATGCTGAATACAAGTCAAGTGCAGCCATATATACCTTCCCTCTTCCCCCCTTGCTAGTTTGACACTGCACATACGCAAGTATGGTCGCATTAAGAGTGCACCCCATGTCTTTGCGAAACCCAATTTGGAATTTAAATAATACATCATTCCGGAACAGATAGTTCTGTAATTCTTTTAGGAATAATTGAGAGAAGATTTTATATGAAGTATCCGTAAGCGCAATTGGTCTAAAATTCTGCGGATCGGTTGTGGGACCTTTCTTATAAATCGGCACAATAATGGCCGAATACCATGAACTAGGAATTTTTTTTGTACTAAATATCATTTCAAATTTTGATTTAAAAATTTCAGCCCAGAACATCGGGTCCAGCTTTATCACACATGCCGGGATCCCATCCGGACCACATGCCTTAGAATCCTTCAGTTTAGTTATAACATTGACCACGGACACAACTCCAGAATATGTTCCGAAAAATAAACATTTTGTTCACTGACAAATCCATTTGGCAATTCAAATTTTTTAGTAAAATATTGTACCCATGTTGATGGCAGAATCGAAGGCTCCATTGAAAGAGCTGGTGCAGATATAGTTCTGATTAGAGACCAAGTATTCCTAATATCTTGAGACAAGATGTTATACATCATATGCTGATTATCTCTTATGGCAGTTGTCTGCCTGAGGTCTCTGATCTGATTCTTATAAGATAGGATTATGCGTTTCTTTTCTACTTCATAAGTAGCATAACCAAGGTTCATTCTAATTAAATTCCTTATTTTTATGTTTTTTTCAATCTTTAATTTATAAATTATCAGATCAAACGTATGCTTATGCCTCAGTGCATCAGGATATATCACGTTCTCCTGGGCATTACGTATAAACTGAGCCTGAATACAACTATTCAGTTCCACTTCTAGTCAATTATCGAATGGCCTTGGATTGAGACTAAAATATCTGAAACGAGCATCCTCCTTGATAATGTTAATTAGTCTTAAACAAATCTTCCTACTCCATCTTATCGATATGACAGGCCTATCAACCTCTATCAAACTTAAAGCTGGTTCAGAGTAAACACTCCAATTATGAATCTTCAGATTGATACATATGGCAGAGTGATCCCCATACCCAAGATCCAAAATTCATGTGGGTTCACACTGCTTACGTAAGATGGAAGATATGAAAAAATGGTCTATGTAAGAATTACGATCACCACGTTTCCATGAGATCGGGTCAAGACCACCCTCAGGCTCCACAAGTTGAAGATCCCATCCTAAAATATGTTCCACCCACTTCTGGCCATGTTTCCATGAAGCCGGAGCTCTATTTTTTCCTTTTCTCTTTCGCATACTCTGATTCTCATAGCACAAGGAATTAAAGTCCCCACCCAGTATAATCCCTGCACGACCTATGCGCACAAGCAAATCTTCTAGAATTCCATCAATAGTATCCACAATCTTATCCCATGTTATTCGAACTTTGTTCCAATATATGCAAATGAACACCAGCACTAAGTCCTGGGTTTTGTCTGGATTCATTTGAATTGCTACAATACTTTCATCTTTGTATAACAAAGAGACATCAAATTTACATCTGTTATTAACGAGTATGGCTATTCCACCCGAGGGCCTACCCTTTGGGCCTCTAGTCGCATCCATAGAATAGCAGGTGTATCCAGCAACATTGAACATAGACGTATGCATCGTCTCTTGCAGCAAAATAATTTCAGAACATTTCTTTAAGTCGAATTTACCATACCAATGATAGAAATTCGATAATCCACAAGTCTCTTTGCCATTCAAAGTCTCTTACTTCAGAGGGCCTGATGCGACAAACATTCAAATGTTCCTTTCGCCTCAGGATTCTCATGTACAACTTCTTGGGTGGTTTTAGATTCACCCTGGGCCCCCCTCCGCCGGGCTCAGACCCATTTTAAAACAAAACCTTCAATTGGTCTCCCTCTGCCAGGCTTGGACCAAATTAATGTACTTTTCCAAACTTTCTCTATTTCATCAAGCTCGAAGACTTTCGACTGTGCGTGGGATTTTGCTTGACCCATCACAGGACCACTTCAATTCACATTTATTCATTCTCCTTCAATTGATCTCCCTCTGCTGGGCTTGGACCAAATTTGTCTACTGTTATTACTTCTCAGCTGGATACCTTACAGAGACCGACGATTGAGCACCATGTGGTGCCGGACCATTCTGTCAAAGTTATTATACCTTGCTTTAAAGTTCAATTGCTCATTAGTAGTTTAACATTATTTGCGTCTCTTATCACACACGTTTTAAAAATGTTCGTTCCAGAGCTCGCCATACAATGTTGCTGCTTGCAACCTTGGCTTCAACACAGACTGGTCTTGTATCTGTCTCCCAACTCACCAGCTATGTTGCTTTCACTGAAGCGGCTTTGTTCTTGGCGCCAAGGACCGTACCACAGTGGCTGGAGATTCTGCCCGCATTGATTGACGCGGGAGGTCCCAGGGTACCTCTGGCACACAATGCAGGATTCTTCAGCCTGGTTTCCTGCTCTCACGCTTTCTACTCTTGAGGTTTCGTGAAAGTAACTGTTCCTTGTCGAAAAGGTCAAGGGAACTTCGCTCCTTGCGACCCCCCCCCCCCTTCTATTTTGCTGTCTTTCTCCTCTCATTTAACTTCCATCTTGGAACTGCTGTTTTCCTCCTGTGCTTTGCCTCACTCAGAGTGTGCTCTCATGCTCTGCCTTTTATTCGTGTGGTGAAGTGTAATGGAAGTCAGGTGTGAGTGACCATAGTATTGGGACATGTCAGGTATATGGCTCGGGTGTTAGTCTGTTTTCTTTTATAGTGGGCTGTCCGTGAGAAAGTACTTGGCATTGTAAAAGGGGTGGGGTTGAGTTCCTGAATATCCTATCTGGTAGGATGTGGGTAAAGGTGTTACAAAGAAGGGAATACTGTGTCTCACTATCCGGTGTCCCACTTCTGGAAGACCCCTCACCCAGGTGATCCTTGCGCACTGGTCCACCAACAGGAACTGGATCCAAAAGCGATGGCTGTGCCCTGGCCACTTGGATGACAGATCCCCCGGGATTAGCGGGTAAGACACCTGGTTTCTCACACTCTCCAAGGCATGGTTACGTCAGAGGGCTTCCCCTGAGTATAACACTCTCTCCCTTCTCTATTGGTTCACCCCAGTTACATACATATCAGAGTTTAAAGGGGGGTTCAGCTTTCCTTCATGTTTTGTATTTTATCCAGCAATGCCTGTAGTCAATAGAAAGGAAGGCACATTACTTGGTATTAAAGCTAATCCCATATAATCAGAAATTGTTGCTTGTCTATGGAGTTCTGCATGGGAATTAAAGTGCTTGTTCCTTAGAGGGGAGTCACTTCCAGTGAGGTCCCACTTGCCGCGACTCCTAGGGAAGGGGTTGCAGAGCGGGCTAACCTCCCTAGCCTCACAGAGGATGGCTCCCCCCTGGGGAGAAGGACGAATACTCTTGATTCGTCACAGTAGACTTCCACGAATTGAACAACATGACCGAAGAGGACAGGTATCTGCTGCCGCTGATTTGCGATATATTGGAATCCCTTCATGAAGCCAGGATAGTCCCGAAACTGGACTTGCGTAGAGCTTACTGCTTGACATGCATAAAACCCGAGGATGAATGGATGACCGTGTTTAAGTTACAGTTATGGCATTGAGTAAATAGTGATGCCTTTTGGACTAAGTAATGCCCCCTCAGTCTTCCAATGTCTCATGGACGCAATCTTTTCTGACATCCTGGGACTCAGTGTTTGGGTAAATTTGGATGACATACTGATTTTTCCCCTCTATGATAGAAGACCAGATATCTCATGTACAAGAGGCACTTCACCGTTTGCAGCAAAATCATCTTTACGTCAAGCTGACAAAATGCCTGTTCCATGTCACTAGTATCGACTTCTTGGGATACACAATCCATCCCTGAAGAATCAATATGTACCCTAAGAAAACAAGCTATTTTCGATTGGAAGAAATGCAGGACCTAAATGCACTAGAGCGCTTTTTAGGGTTTGCAAATGATCATTAACACTTTATTTACAACTACGCACTTCTCACCTTGAATCTTAGCTGTTCTGGAGTTCCAAACAAACGTTTTTAGGGGGTTACAAAGCCAATGTGGCATTCCACTCTTTACAACAGGCCTGTACTGTGGCTCCGATTCTAGAGTATTCTGATAACTGGAAACCAATGCCTCAGACCAAGCCATAGGAGCTGTCCTGCTACAACAAAGAGGAAATGCGAACCAAGAACACCCTATACCTACTACTCCTGGAAATCTAACCTCAGCAAATGAAACTACTCAATTATTGATAAGGAATTATTGGCTATCAAAGCCACGTTTGAAGAATGCTGCCAACACCTTCAGTGTGGTGTTCATAAGGTTGAAGTACGTACGGATCATTGTAATCTCCAGTACCTGAAGTCCATACTTTGTCGGAACAGTCGACAAGCCATATGGGTGTTCTTTTTAATGCAGTTTGATTTCTTCATCACTTATATACCTGGTATCCAGAACAAGAAAGCCAACGCCTTCTCTTGTTGGACTCAGGAGGTGAACCAACCTGTTTTATACTATCAAAGACTAAACACTTCCTGGCAGCTATCATACCTTTACTGGTTCAGATCAGACAAGCCACCCTCTAGGATCCCCACTTACCTTGGTTGCTGACTGTTAGGCAGAAACCTGTGCAGTTCCCTCTGGGACCACTACAAAAGATTTAGGACTACAGGTGTTTGGCAGTAAACCCACTTGGTAGCAGTCTGTACCACACAGATTCACTTGGTAGCTGTGGCTGAGCAGTCAGACTTCCTTCAAGAAGAGTTAGGCAGTATACAGGGTATTCACAATAGGTCAAGAGGACACAATAGAACAAGTAAACACTGACCAGGGCTTGGTGTAAAAGAGATATAATTATTTATTTAAAACCACATCTAGAAAAACACACAGGCACTAATAGTAAGCAATTCAAAAACACAGTCACTAAAAGATATACACTCCCTTAAAAGAATATTAGACAAGTCTTAAGTAAAGCCCCACTTATTTTCAGACAGCGGTGAGCGGTTAACGTAGATGGCACTCTAATAATTCGTTTAAAAAAGGGAGAGAAAAGCAGAGAATAAATTGAAACAGATCCCAACACTTTTTCACGAACACAACAAGAGAGGAAGGCAAAGTAACACCGTGAATTCAGTCAGTAGGCCAGATCCGCTTTAAGAGGATCAAAACGAAATGTGTCCAAGGTCACACGGTTGCAGTGCACAAAAGTCTTGTAACGGTTCAAAAAGGAGTTGGACCAAAGAAAGAGACCAGTTAGAGGGTCAAGGCGGCCAGCCCAGTCCAGAAGGTTAAGGGTTATTATTACCTTGTAGCAATCTTTAGAAAGGGAGGCCTGGCGGACACGGTACCTTAAGGTGGTGAGAACACTCCAGCGGGGGCAGTTGTTCCTGGCAGCGGATGCAAGTCGGTGCTTCGTCCGGGGGAAGAGAGAATCTCGTGGGGGAGGAAGACAGGAGTCCGTTGCACTGCCTGGGAAGAAACCAGCCGCGGAGTTTCTCAGGTACAAGGAGCGGTCCGTTGATTCGCGGTCCAGTGGTAAATGGCTATCCGGCTGCTGGCGTGCTTGACACGGGCAGTTCAACCACAAACCGGTCTGGGGTGCGAAGAGAAGAAGGTAAACTGGTTGTGCTCACCAGTCAGGGGAAGAAGCCTCTCCAGCCGTGAGATCTTCTCTGTCGTCGGGAAGTGGTGAGTCAGTTCCGCAGGGCTCCACCGGTGGTGTCGTCGTGGTAGGTCGGCTCAGCTTCTCCCTCGTCGGATTCTCAGGTCCTGTGGCGCCTTCTGAAGTTCCAGTCCCCAAAGCCCTGCTTTTATGCAGCATACCCCCATTCACTCAGCCTAGCTGTCAATCAAACATGCTAAGTGGTGAGCCGGCCGGCTCACCACTTGGGCCAATCACACAAGAGGGCGACTTCACTTACCAAGGTAACTCAGTCCAGGGTGCCTAAACCCCCTCCCACACCCCCAGACAGAGTGGCACCACTTTTGGAGGCTTCTGTGGAGAAGCCCACCAAAAAGTGGAACAAAGGGCTCGACTTGGGTTGGAGTCACAGAAGAGAACACAAACGCCATTTTAGAATAGAGTCCTGGAAAAAAAATACCAACCGGCGAATTAATATTAATTAAATAAACCGCCGGTATGTTCGAGGCTATGAGAATTAAATAATTAAGTTGGTAGCCTCGAACAATGGGAAAATCCCATAGGGATATATTCGTGGTTGAATATAAAAAGTAGTATCCTTTGCCACCAGCCAAAACTCGATCAGGGGGGACGGAAACGTGCCCCCTCGACTAACAGACCCCGGGGCAATCGAATTGCCCCGACCAGTACGTCCACAATATGATGGTTTGTACTGGTTTCTGTTAATAATTTGGGACTAGTAAAGCCAATGGTGACTTTACATGCCCTGGGAGACAGTAGTCAGTCCCAGGGTATGGAGTCTATGGTGGGTTGTCACTATAACACCCCTGTGTTACTGCACGGAGGGTGCTGTGTAACACACATAGTAAAAACACATGAGACCCTATGGAGTAAAGGACCTCATAGCCCATAACACACATTAACAGTCAAAGGAACACCATAAATCATGTCCACGAGTGTGAGAAAAAGAGTCTCACTCTTGGCAGGAGAATAAAAACAAACTCCAGAAATCCAGCGAAGCTGCTGGGGGACTCACTAGGTTAGGAAATTCAGCCTAAAGAGAGAATTCTCCCTAACACTGACAGCTCCAGACAAGCAGGTGGACGAAAAACTCCTGTTCCATAAGAACCTTCTCTACGTTCATACACACACTGTACATATGCTGGTCATCTCCAACTTCCTTGATTAAAAGTATCTGGACAATGGGGAATCTCTGCCACCACTGAACTGATTGGGTTGCAATTCTGGTGGCCTACAGTTAGGAAAGAAGGGGAGGAGCATGTCACCTCATGTCCTAGCTGTGCCTAAACCAAAATGGAGAGGCGGCATCCGGTGGGTCTACTGCAACCTTTGGAATTACCACCTTGCCTATGGCACACGATCGCCACCGAATTCATTCTGGACCTACCCCCATCATCTGGACATACTTGTATCATGGTAGTTGTGGACTGCTACACAAAGATGGCACACTTCCTTCCGTTGACCAGCTTGTCCACTGCCTCGGAGATGGATACCACGGGTTACCAGAGAACTTTGTGTCAGATTGTGGCTGTCATGATCCGCAGAACATGCCCCTTTTGGACCTCATGGTCCTTGTCACAACGGGGCTAGCACTCCTTGATACTCCCAACATGGCCGTCTAACATGCAACATCTTCCTTGTCCTTACGTCAGATGTAGCATATTTACAAATAGGCCGCACCCACGCGGGCCCGCGCGTCTCAATGCTACTGCAAGCAGCGACTAGACGTGTGCTCCGTAGTTCGCTACACTGTTGTCCTTGTTCCTTGACCGCCTAATTGCATTCCCATTACCCTCTTCCTTCCTCCTCGTTTCCCGGACTCGTGTGCTTACCCTCTTCGTTCCTGGATCCCGGAGTGTCTGAATCCTGGAGCTCTGAACGCACGCTGGAGCCAGAAGAGGCTCGCGCAGGCTTATACAAGACCAGGTCCGTGCGTAAGAAGACACCGCCCAAGAAATCCTACAAGGATTGCTCCAGGTGAGAAAGGGGGAATTCTGTGACAGTTTGAGACGACAAACGACCGAAGCCGACATGGAAGCGGCTGTTTAGGATCTCATGCGTGGCATGCAAGAACTAACGACCGAGGTACAAAATTTAAAGGCGGAAAACGCCGCTCTCAAACAATTAGTTCTATCTCGTGATTCTGCTACAAAGGAAAGCGTATTGCTGGGCGTCATTGTTGACAAATACGATGGGTCAGCAAAAACCCTTTGTGGATTCCTTGATTCTTGTTTGGTTCACTTTACTTTTAAGCCCTACTACTTTTCAACCCCTAGGGCTAAGGTTGGCTTCATAATTTCACACCTTTCTGGAAATGCTCTAACTTGGGCTACGCCCTTAGTCAATTCTGGTGATGCCCTCCTGGATGACTACGACGGTTTCATACAAGTCCTTAAAAACAACATGCTTGACCGCCTTTAGCAGGTCTATAGTGTCCAGGAGCGCCTTCTAGATTTTCATCAAGGATCCCAGGATATGCTTACGTATGTAACCCGATTGAAGCAATTGACCAAGGAAGCTGACTGGTCTCCTGAAGCAAGTTTTAGACTTTTCAGAAGGGGACTGAATGAGGAGATCAAAGATGAACTGGCCCGAGTGGCTCGCCCAAGCTCGTTACAGGCCCTTTTGGACCTTGCCATACAAATAGATTTTCGTATCCAGGAAAGAAAGGCAGAAAAAAGGAAATCCAAAGTAACCCCCCCAAAGGCATCCTTCGAGATTACCTCCAAGACTGACACAAATCCAGGGTCAGCTACTGAACCAGAACTCGTGCAGATAGGAGCCTTCCGTGGACCTATATCCCCGCAAGAAAGGATGAGAAGGATTCATACGGGGCTATGCATGTACTGTGCCTCGGATAAACACCTGGTTAGAGAATGCCCTCTAGCCCCTCCTCGGCGTTCAGGAAATGCCAGCTCCCGATCCTAGATGGAGCAAGGCTTCGGGAGAGAGATGTTTGCTCCACGTCTATTCCATCCTTGAACTCTCCTGGACAAAACAGCCTAGTGATTGTACAGGCCCTTCTATCGCCATCCAAGAATAAGACCTATTCCATTTTGGCCTTGGTTGACTGCAGAGCTATGGGAGTATTCATTGGTCAAGATTGGGTTACGTGTCACCACATTCCATACGAGACACGAAGTACCATGCAACCGGTGGAAGCGATCGATGGAAGACCCCTCACTTCAGGGCCTGTAAGCCTGCAGACTAAAGCGATCAAACTTTCAATAAACCATCACCAAGAGCTGATCAGATTTGACGACCTTAAGTCTGCTCATTATCCCATGGTCCTGGGTATGCCCTGGTTACAGAAGCATAATCCTTATATCAACTGGGCAGCAGGATCCTTATTTCTTGGATCTGAGTTTTGTATGTCTCACTGTCTATTCCTGGAATCATCCGTGACACCTTCCAAAGAACCCTCAATAGATCAGCAGGTTCCACTCGGGTTTCCAATATCGTATTGGTTCCAATGGCCTATCAGAGTTATGCTGATGTGTTCTCAACTGCCATAGTCCAGGCTTTACCCCCTCACAGACCTGAAGACTGTGCCATAGACACAGAACCCCAGCGGATTCCCTTTGGGAGGATGTTCATCCTATCCGAACCTGAAAAGAGAGCCCTACGAGAATACTTGGATACCAACCTTGAAAATGGCATCATAAGACCATCGAATTCCCCAGCTGGAGCCTCACTGTTTTTTGTTCCCAAGAAGGACACCAAGGAACTTAGACCCGGCCTCGATTACCGTGGATTAAATCAATGCACCTTCAAGGACCGCTACCCTTTACCCTTGATCTCGGATATCCTGTAAGGGGTGAGAGGAGCTGTAATCTTCACAAAACTGGATCTCAGCGGTGCCTATCATCTGATCCGTATCAGGAAAGGAGACGAATGGAAAACAGCCATTCGAACACCCTTTGGACACTTCGAATATCTGGTAATGCCCTTTTGGACTTGCTAATGCCCCTGCAGTCTTTCAACGTTTCATGGATAGGGTGTTCTCCGATATGCTGTTTAGCTTTGTCATTGTCAACCTGGATGATATCCTGATCTATTCCAAGGACCTTCTAAGGCATGAAGAACATGTTAAGGCTGTCTTACAACGACTACGTGAACATAGACTCCTAGTCAAACCCGAGAAATGCCTGTTTAATGTGACCTCTGTTCATTACCTAGGATTTGTCCTTAGTCCAGAAGGAATTGGTATGGATCAGTCAAAGGTAAAAGCCATATTATCCTGGCCGGCTCCCACTTCCGTGAAACAAGTTCAATCCTTCCTGGGGCTAGCCAATTTCTACCATAAGTTCATACCCACCTTTTGTGAGATTGTTCAGCCGATCATTGCACTCTTGAAGAAAGACGCTCCCTTTCTCTGGTCTACACCTCAAGACAAGGCATTCCAACGTTTAAAGACAGAGTTTACTCAAGCCCCCATCCTAGCACAACCCGACATAAATCGACCATTCATAGTGGAGACGGATGCCTCCAACTACGCCATAGGAGCAGTGCTGAAACAAGAGTTTGAGGACAAGATGGAACACCCCATTGCTTATCTTTCAAGAACTCTGACTCCCAGTGAGACACATTACTCTGTCCTGGAAAAGGAACTGTTAGCCATCCGTCAAGCCTTCACCGAATGGCGACACCTACTCCTGGGAGCGAGACATCCAGTCCAGGTCCGCACGGACCATCGGAATCTTCAAGTTCTACAATCCTTGGAGTGTAGGAACAGTCGTTGGGCCGCCTTCTTTGCCCAGTACCAGTTCCACATCCACCATGTCCCCGGATCACAGAACATAATTGCTGATGCCTTATCCCGACGTCCTGACTATGAAACAATTGAAGACCGGACCTATCCCAAGATGTTTCCCCACACAGTTTTTGTAGCCCAAGCGGTTGGTCTCCTCGAAGAAATTCGTATACAAACCCAATGCTCTGAACTCTGGAAGGACATTTCAAGGAAGAATCAATGGAATCTAAGAATCAAGGATGGATACTTGTTCAAGGATAATTCTCTAGTCATCCCCACACAGAAATTACAACAAAGGATAATCAACCTCTGCCATGATACCCTTCATTCTGGACATCGTGGCATCACCAACACCCTCCGTCTTATACAAAGACAATTTTGGTGGCCTAGAAAGAAGACAGACGTACAACTGTACATCCAAGCCTGTTCTATTTGTAGTCAGAACAAACATGATAACAAGAGACCAGCAGGTCTCCTACTACAACCTACTCTACCAACAAGACCATGGGAATTCATAGCTACAGACTTCATTGTGGAATTGCCACCTTCCAGGGGATACACGACTATCATAGTTACCATTGACATGTTCACTCACATGGCTCACTTTACACCCCTGCATAAACTACCGTGCTCATCGGAGCTAGCTGGAATCTTCCTGGAACACATTTTCTGCCTACATGGACTTCCTACCAAGATCATATCAGACCGAGGACCTCAATACGTCTCACAATTCTGGAAACATCTCTGTCGCATTCTGGGAATCCAACGCGCTCTCTCATCAGGTTATCATCCACAAACCAATGGAGCTACGGAACGTGTAAACCAGACCCTGGAACAATACCTTCGCTGTTTTGCCACTAAGGTTCAGGACGACTGGTCGCTCCTAATACCCGTGGCTGAATTTGCATACAACAATTCCAATCATTCGGCAATCAACACCAGCCCCTTTTATTGCCGTCAAGGATTCCATCCATCAGTGTTATCCTCTGTTCTTCCACATCCCACACCTGTTCCTACCGTTGACTGCTGGATAGAAACACTCATCAATGTACTCAAGGAAGCCAAGGAACACTTAGGGAAGGCCAGAATATGAACTAAACAAAATGCTGATTCTAAAAGAAGACCAGGGCCTTCATATGCAGTTGGTGATCAAGTCTGGTTGTCCTCGAAGCTACTACCCCGACACTTATGGCCAAACTGGCCCCCCGGTACTATGGTCCATTTCCCGTCAAGGAAATCATAAATCCTGTCTCATACCGACTCAAGCTACCCGACTCCTGGAAGAAGATTCACCCGTTTTTCACACTTCTTTATTAAAACCCTACACCCGATCTTCCCAGAAATCTTGCAGACCCCCTCCGGTGGTGGTGGAATATGAAGTGTCCCGAATATGCGATTCCAGGTATAAACGGGGTCAGCTTCAATACCTGGTTGAATGGAAAGGATATCCTCCAAGTGAAAGAACCTGGGAACCAGCTTCTAACCTGAATACCCCTCGATTGCTCAGAAGATACGATCTCATACACCCGGGCAAACCCGGTGGAACGAGTCTTCGGAGGGGGCATGCTGTTATGATCCGCAGAACACGCCCCTTTTGGACCTCATGGTCCTTGTCACAACGAGGCTTGCACTCCTTGATACTCCCAACATGGCCGTCTAAAGTGCAACATCTTCCTTGTCCTTACGTCAGACGTCGCATATTTACAAATAGGCCGCGCCCCCGCGCATCTCAATGCTACTGCAAGCAGCGACTAGATGTGTGCTCTGTAGTTCGCTACCCTGTTGTCCTTGTTCCTGGACCTCCTAATTCCATTCCCATTACCCTCTTCCTTCCTCCTTGTTTCCCGGACTTGTGTGCTGTGTGCTTACCCTCTTCGTTCCTGGATCCCGGAGTGTCTGAATCCTGGAGCTATGAACGCACGCTGGAGCCAGAAGAGGCTCGCGCGGGCTTATACAAGACCAGGTCCGTGCGTAAGAAGACACCGCCCAAGAAATCCTACAAGGATCGTTCCCAGGTGAGAAAGGGGGAATTCCGTGACAGTGGCATGCAAAACACATGCAGGTTCTGGAAAGCTTTATGTAATTACCTAGGCTGCAGACCCACGTTCGGATCCGGCTATCATCTGCCATCTAATGAGCAGACAGAAAAGACAAACCAGTCATTGGAACAATATTTACGTTGGTACACCAATGCCTTACAGTTGAACTGGAATTTATATAGGTCAGTGGCAGAAGTGTCATATAATAACTTTAGTCATTCAGCCAATGCGTTATAGATTGTTTTTGGAAACTATAGCTTCCATCCCAAGCTCTTGCCTACGACTCCTATCCGGCCTACCAAAGTCCTGGCGGCCAATGAGGTGATTGCCAACCTCCAGACTGTACACCGTCAGATTCAAGTCCACCTCGAATCGGCACAGGAGGCGATGAAGATTTCCGCAAACAGGAGATGCTGCCCGGCCCCAGTCTACAAGGGGGGGCGACAAGGTGTGGCTGTCATCTCGCCATCTGCCCATGCACAACCTACCTAAGAAGCTGGCCCCTCTTTTTGTTGGAATTTTTTGCACCCTGGCCTGTGTTTCTACAGTGGCTTTCCAATTTAAGTTACCATTTACCTGGAGTGTTCACCATGTTTTTCATATCTCTTTATTGAAGATGTTCCACCCTGATCATTTTGGTTAGAATCCTCTATGCCCTGGCCCGCTGCTCATTTCCAGTGTTTGGGAATATGAGATACAAGACATTTGTGACTCGCAGCTCCTCAGGGGACGCCTTTAACTATTGGTGGAGTGGAAGGGCTATGCCACTTGTAATCATACCTCGGAACCTGCTACTGCTGTCCATGCTCTTCGTCTGGTTCGCTGCTTTTTTCTTCGCCACTCTTGGAAGCCGGGTTCTCCGTCTGGTCTTTCGGGTGGACAACGTATCACTGTGCGTGCCCACACCCGTCAACTGTCGCTTTGGCCGTGTTATCCCGCTGGTGCCGCAGGGTTTTTCGCTCATGTTCCCGTTCCTCACAGCGTTTGCCGGCAATGGGGGTGGCTATGATTCTGGATCCGTGCAGGCACAGAGGTCCAGCAGCGGCCTTCCACTGCGGCGTGGTTCATTGTGCATGGACCGTTGCCCATAGCAATAATGCAATGAAGGCTTGGCCTCATTTCCATACCAGTGGATATTTAGGACCCAGCCAAGGAAGGACAAACCGCATCGCAATCTTTTCCGGTTGAAGTGATGCTATCTGTGCTCTTTCCCTTGCTTGGCTGTCTCTTGCTCCCTGTTGCTCTAGTCTTCCCTGTGCTGTGCTCTTCTCCAGACTTGGTTTCTGACATCGTCCCTTCCTCACCAGTTTTCTCCTTACTGGTTCACTTCTCCCTCTTCTCTGGGGGTAACCTGGCCCCCTCCAATTCGACCTTCTTACTACCGTGTACCACCCAACGCCCCTGCCACTATGTTAATCAGCTGGGTTGTTTCTTGCTGTTTGGAGGGTTGCTGCCTTCCCTGGCACAGCTATAATTACCTCTATCAGGGTGGCGAATGAACCTGCCATGCTGCCTATTCACCTGACCAGACAGAGGGACCACTCAAAGTGGAGACAATTGACGTCTCCTTAACTGGATTACAGGTATGAGGGCACAACGAGGGTCCCTGCATGAGAGAGCCTTCTAGATGTGATGGTTCCTCAATCTGTCTTCTTCCTTTCAATGCTTCTAAGCAACTTATCCCTCCCTAGTCCTTTCTAGATCTGACTACTGTACCATTCTCCTCAATGTCCTTCCTAACTATACATTTTCATCTCTAGACAAAGTCCTCAACTCATCTTTCTGCACACTTTTCAACCTTCCTTGCTTTACCTCTGCCTCTACTTCCCTTCTCCAGTGTGGCTATCTATGAAACAAAGGGCCAAGAATAAACTCCTTCTCAGCATCTCCAGAACTGTCCATGGATTCGCCCCAATCCAACTATCTGCTCATCCCATTCTGTATTCTCCCTCTTGATTGGTTCGATCATCCTCTGCTCACCTCCCGACCTCTCCTCAGCTCTGGAATGCTCTTCTCCCTCTCCATACGTTTCAACTCAACCACTTCTTAAATTCAACCTCAAATCCGTCTTCCTCTTTGAAGAACCTGTTTCTTAGCACATTATGGTACTCCATCACCAATTATTTCCTGTCCCCCTACCCTCCCTAACCTCCATACAACACACTTTTCTATCACCTCATCATCCTCATAGCAGCACTTCTCCACTGTTGCGCTCCTATGTTATTCTGTCCTGTCCTCATCCCTATTTCCACCTTTCCCTCCATCATCTGGTCTTCAAGTCATATTTTGTCTCTCCATTGTAAAAGGACCAATGTGTTATATAATGTTAAATCGTTGTAAGCATTTTTGTGCAAAAAATATATTGCTGTCTCTAGGATTCATTCATAAAATAAATACATTTAATTAATAAAGATGGATGTAGAAAAAACAAATGAGAAAAGGGGAGATATCCTGTGGGAAATATGACCGAGCCAGAACTACCTTCCCAGCTTCAGGGAAAGGGGGGAAGGCAGCGCAATGCAAGCCTACCCAATACAGCAGAGGAGAAGACTATAGGGCTCATGGCACCAACTGCGACAGTGCACCCTCCTCTGAAAGATATGTTTTCAGTTCTAAAAAAAAAGATCTAGTTGTACAAAGATTATACTTTCTCTCACCCACAGAAAGGCAAGGCACAGGCTTCAGCATCCAAGGGAGATCAGAAACCTGTGAGGAAGGAATAAAAGCAAGGAGAGAAAAAGCTGACTCGGCTCTAAAATCAAACAATGGAAAAGCACCAGACTCCAGTGACTGGGTTAAAGTCTTTTAAGATTCTCGTTCTGACAAGTCCATATTTGGGGAAAACACAAACAAGGGGAACACTTAATAAATGAGTGTGCAGAATCTTGGACAATTGTGGGAGCAGTTAAATGTGCAACAACAATGTAGGTCATGATATTGAATATCCGCCACACAAATAGTCAATGTACTCAAATCCTAGTCTTCAGAAACAATATCCCATTAAAGCACAAGCTGTCCCTTACATAAAAGCAATAGAAGACCAATTGTTGGACCATAATGCAACAGGCATCTCAATAAAATACACAGACACTTTCAGTGGGTAAACCTGATATTATATACCATTACTTTTAGACTACAGAGTAGTCCACACACGCGCACAGTGAGGCAGTCCAAAGTTACACTGTTCTTGATTGAGTAACATCCAGAGGTGCAAATACAAAACTAGACTAGACTAGACTTTGGGAATGGGGTTTCCGCAACACCATTAGATCTATAGAGTTTTAAATATGGTACATTTACATTTAAAGTGAAGCACCACCTTGTCACGAGCCTACAAAAGCAGCTCAGGAGCATTCTCAAGTAGAATACAGAGCCTATGAGAAGGCATTCCAAATTGTTGGCAGTATGTTGATGACATCTATTGGACAGATATTGATTAGAAAACATACTTTGCAAAGGTGGATTTAATCATGAAAATATCTTCAACAGGATACATATTCAATTAGGGACTCTCGTCACAATTTGTAGAACAATGTGCAGTCTTGCAGTACCCTCATACACTCAGACAGGTTCAGGCATTACATACCTGTCAGGTACTCAGGGCTAGTGGTTTCTCTTGCTCGAAGTGCAGACTGGTAACTTTCTCCAGAGCCTTGCGTCAGGCACAGCACTCTTCTCTGCTGCAAAAGCTGCCACATCCAAAGGTGGGCAATTTGACCACTCTTCGGATGGCGGTTAGCCTTAGGCAAGCAGGCTATGGTGAAAATCTGGACACTTCTGGAGGACTACTTGTATAATTAAACACCATGTTGAAGTTTACATTTTTGATTTCATAAAATATACTCTTGAGACACAGGACTAATAATATTTCATCTTCTCATACAACAATCACATTATTGTATTCCTATACATGTTGTAGCATAATGACATCTATGTTTCAGCATCCTGCACTCTTTTGAAATACAGATGCTTTTTTTCAAGACTTTTATCACAGATTGCACAGGCATTGTCATATCCTACTAATCGATCAAAACCCCTTAATTGGAAGAAAAGCCATTCTGATTTCATCACACAGCCACACACTTAGGCATGTCATTGTACACTTACAGCAATATGGCATTAATCAATCTCTGATAAAACATTCTGTTACTATAGTAAACCCAAGGCATTTTTTCTTTTATTTTCGCATGACTGTTTAACAGAATTAAACTCTTGTCCTCCTTCCTAACATTATTATTAGATGCAAATTCATTCCTTAATTCTGAAAGGGTTATTTTTAACCATCATTATCATTCATTATTCTGTCCAGTAGGTGAACCATTAGTCCAATGTCTTCACATGTTGAATTTGCTACTTCTGTGAAGGAGTCTTTATCATATTCTCCTGGTTGACGTCTTTTTTTCACAAGTCTACATTTCGTTTTTCCTCTCCCCAACTCCCCACAGCTGATTTTCTTCTCCTATCCCACTTGCACTTCTACTCTGCCTCGCTGTGACTCTTCTGCCAACCACGGATACAGCCAGAGATTGCATCTTCTTCCAAAGTGGAGCTGAATGGGTATGACTTTCTTACTTTCCACCGACAGTGTTAAGCTGGCTTTATGACCTCCCGGTACTACACTTCTGGTCTCTCTCCTCTCAGCAGCCTCTCTGCTCCTGCTCTTCCCTTTGCCATGCCACATGCTCTTTACTTCTCCCACCGTTGGCCCAATCCTTTCAAATCGGGATTTCACCCCTAACGCTTGCTTTGGGCCAAACATGCCCTCTCGTACCTCCCTGAGCTTACGGGGTTTGTATTGATCAGTTTTCCTATACCAGCTTCTTGATGTTCTCTGTTTCTCTGCTACCTGGCTTCCCACCTACTGCTCTTCCTCTATTCCTCTCTTCAGATTTTCTGTTTCCTCCTCTTTAAACTCTGCCTGAACCACCTCTCAAAGGTACATCCATCTTAACCTCCTGACCAAGATGTTTTGCAATCCTCCTTTGTACTCTGCTTCAACCTTCTCTCCATATATTCCCCAACCTCCTCCTTGTACTCCACCATAATCGCCTCACAAAGATGCCTGCAAACCTGCTCCTTCGCCACCTTAACCTCACCACAAAATCCCAAACTCGTGCTGTAATCTCCTTTGTACGGGGCTGGGATTGTAATACTCTGTGGCTGCCTCTCATGCATGCAATTTGGTTTTTAGCATTTGCACATGTATGTGATTAGTTGTGATATGGATTTTGCTACACCTGTACTAACTGGATTATCATTTTAAAGAAGAAGTTCTCTCTGGCAGTTTATAGGCCCAATTACATAGGGCATGTACTTTTAAGTGATATCAGTTGATCACATTTTTTTTCCAATACATCCTACCTATGATTTTCTGACATGTAAGTAGGCACATGAATCGCACGGGTTGGAAACCGCCATCTTGTGATAATCTTATCCGTTGATCAATCACCTTAAATTAAAATGTTCTGGCGACAGTAAATCATAACACATGCCCCTTAAGCTGATATCGCCTTGTACAACCGATATGGTACAGCCCTTGTCATGATGTTGATGCGCAGCAGAGCCAAGCGTCTGCTCTAAGCAACTATGCCATCACCTTACCTAATGCAAAATGCAGAAGATACACATACTTGTCATGTTAACTCTTTCCACAAAAAGAAGAAAACAAGATACACTTTTCAATAATTACTCATAATCTAGAATTTACTAAATTGTCACATTTCATATTGCAACTGAAACAGTTCAATACATCAAATTGAGCAGTTACAACTTTTTGTCGTACATAATGGCTGAACATATTGTTTACTCCAAGTCATTGTAACCGTGTTTAGGTCTACAGTCAAATTCTGTGAAATCTTTCATATTGCATTCTTCAATATTGTAATCCCCATACTTGAATTGTGCAGGGAAAGGTTCTGTGAATTGAAATAGAATGGAATGTAGTTTCATCATATAGTTATATTTACAGGGAGAGATGGATAGAGAGCCGTAGAGAAATGCATACTTTGAGATTTATAACGGTGTATAGATAAACAGAGATGGATATGTAGTTTGATGTAGGTAAAGAGATACTTTGAGTACCATGTAAAGAGAGATATGGATAGAAAGATATAAATACATTCAGAGATAGGGATTTATATAGATAGTCTGAAATACAGAGATGTATAGGTAGATATGAGAGATGCGTTGTGGGTGCTGGATATAGACAGCTAGAGACATGCATGAATAGAGATGGATAGATATATCGAGAAGCAAACATATAGATGTATATAAATGTGTGTGGACATACAGAGATGAATGTATATATAGAGATTGATAGAGGGAGAATTATGGATACATGGAGATGCAGAGCCAGTGATGGATGGGGTAGATGGAGAGATTCACATAGAAAGACTGCTAGAGGTGGGGAGAGAGATGGAAGGATGGCGATCATCATACAGATAAATGGAAAGATAGTTTGGCATGAAGACAGATAGAGATGGATAGTGTGAGATGTAGCGATGCATAGATAGAGGTGAATAGATGGATAGATAAAGAGGGAGATGAATATACATAAACAAGCAAAAGCAGTTAATGTCATAGATGTATTGAAGAAGAGCGGAGATGGTCTTTGAGGGAGAGAGTGAGAGAGATAGTTGTGAACAGAGTCATAGTGAGATGAAGTGATAGGGAGTGTGAATAAATGAGTTGTGCATTGGTAGGGTGGCAGCTATACATAACCAAAACTGTAGAGTCACACATGCACCTTGTTCAAAGGACATGTGGCTGTGAAATACTAAGAAATATAGAGAGATAGTCATTCTTGTAGGTAATAATTATCAATATCTAAGTTAGTACTATATGTTAAAGAATATTATGGTGGACATATATGGCCATGTATATACATATGGACCACAGTTGATATCGTAATATATTGTTATTCCAGGAGTTCAATTAAAATACCTGCAAGTAAAACAAATTGGAAAAAAGTTGATGAAATATAAATGTGTCCAAGTATGTTCGGTCAAAGAAACAGAGAAACAGGGAAGAGAAGACAAAATAAAATGTATAGATCATATAAAAAACAAATAAAGATACGTGACAGATTTTGATAGGAATGATTATTATGTCCATTTGAAACGGTAAACAAAAATTGAAATAGTGAGAATAAGAAGTACAAACTTATTAACAATTATGAATACCTAATGATCAGTACCTGCATAAAGAATGAGCGATACTTTTTGACAACATAAAGTGATTATGTGATTCTCTTGCAGCAATGGATATACACTGGGGTTTTCTGCGAAGGTGTTTTAAGGTGGCAATGGCACCCCAGGTTCGCTTGTCTCTTGTTTCCTGGTTCAGAGCTACTCCATGAAAAATCAAATTAAAACTACAAAAACCTTCATGATCCTAGCTGCCCCGAAGGAACATAGTGCTTCAATCGCTTGCTAGGCTATTAAGAACATGGAGTGATAAACTTGTCTCAATTTGATCAACGTGGCCTGTGACCCTGGTCTGCCCCTACACATGGGCATACACATCAACTGAGTAGGATGGAGAAGAGGCTAGGCCCCAGACGCTTGGTTATTGCACCCAGTGTCAACCCTTGTTGGCAAAATTGGCTCCACTGTGTCCCATATACTATTGGTCTCTTTCATTCCCCATCTTACCACAACTCCGATTTGGCAAGTAAGTGACAGTCCATACATCTTTTAGTGTGTTCTCTGTTTCATTGTTTAAGATCACTTCGTGCTTTTTTTTGTTGACATTTCTTGCTCAATGGTGACTTATATCC
This sequence comes from Ambystoma mexicanum, assembly GCF_040938575.1. Classification (NCBI taxonomy): domain Eukaryota; kingdom Metazoa; phylum Chordata; class Amphibia; order Caudata; family Ambystomatidae; genus Ambystoma; species Ambystoma mexicanum. The sequence goes on along the minus strand of NC_090931.1, from coordinate 1,313,772,590 downwards.
CAAATATTCTAGTATAATTTTCAATATGACCCATCCATGTTACTTTATCGTGCTTATAGAAAACAGTTTTTGATATATTGTTAAGTTCCAGCAAAACAAATTCTGGGCGATTTGGATTTGTACTTCACCTCTTCTTAGATGTAGTGAAAAATAAACAGATTCCAACCAGAAGGGCAGCCTATAATACATATAAGTATTTCCATGTAATACTGTCAGTGGTAACTGATGAAACCCCTAAAACGGTAAAATATCAGGCATTTTCCAAATTCAAATGATTATAACATTACCACCCAACTCTGAATGACTACCCAAGTATTACATTCAATGCATTATGTGACGAAGAAAAGATGCATGTTCAAATCATCATTGTATTTAAATATAAATATAAACAGTCATAATCACATGAACAGATCCGACTTTACCCATTCACAAGTACTCTCAAACACACCACCATAGTCAGACAAAATTAAAATATACACGCACACACTCTCCACCTTCCTTGAAAACAAAGATAAATATGATTGATTGCTCGTAATCTTTCGCCAATAAACCGGTCCTTTCCATGCTCCACTCATCAGTTAGCCCTACTTCCACAAACAGCATTCTGCGGCCTACTTTACAATCAAGTGCATCTTTGTTGCATAAGAAAAAACCAAGTACCCTCTGCCTATTGGGTCTGCTTTGTCCAAGTGAGGACCAAGACCCACAATTACTAGCAACACCACAGCTAATGCTTCTTGTCCTTTCTAGCTGAGGCATTATCAAATGAAACTGGTATACCTTTTGCATTTGAGCCAGGGCAATGTGTGTATAACTTCGAGTCTAATTCGCCAAATAAATACCAAACGTGTATGTAATGCATGCTAGTGGTGTAGCAGAATGGCCAGTGAGTTTCTTTTGTTGTGTGTGGGTTATGTTGATAGGGTGTGAGATATGGTTTTTGGGTTGTGGTGTGTGGAGGCAGAAAGGAATAGAATGTTTTTTTGACGTGCCTGCACATGTTTGACTAATTCTCCATTTGTCCCCTTCTTTCCGCTGGTCTATAAGCAAAGATGTAATGATAGGGAGTATGATGGAAGGTCATACAGCCTGCTTTGAAAAAGCAAAATGGGACATGAGGATACGTTGCGTATCAGTTTTCAAATTTTGAATTGATCAAATGTCCTGATTAAATATTTGTACTACTTTTGCTATGTAGTGGAGGTTCCCTGAGGTCCTGCTCTCTAAAAAACAAAAAAAAACATCACTGAAAGATATGTTGCTTAAAAAGAAAGTAAGGTCAATAATATTGACTATATATACTTTGTAACATGAGGTTGGTGTAGAGTTTGTTATTGAGTTTAATTGTTATGGAGGTTGTGGAGGCTACATTGTCAGTCTTCTGCCCCTGCACCATCTTCTAGAGTATTGTACTATGCCACAGACCAAAGGTTTCATGTTCTTCCTTGTGTATATGATATTACAATTTACATATATATACTATTGTGAGGTGGGTAATGCATCTTCTGGTGTTCTTAACATTATGCATTTACATTATTAAAAAAAGAAAAATGTAAAGTCACTTCTGTCACCTGTGTGAGTCTAATGCTTCAAATGCATCCGTACTGTCCTTGGCATCTATGTGCCTTTTCTGGTTTCTGATTATTGAAAAGAAACAATACAAATTCAAAAATAAAATGACACACAAATGTATGTTTCATTTTAACAATCAATGTACTCTATAATGTTTGTGACCAAGAAGTACAGAAAAAAAGTATTTTTCCTTCATATTTATTCCTAAAAATTTATTTCAGGGAAAAATATGTAAACATTCATGCAAATAAACATTGACGAAGAAAAATAGACAAACGTTTACTTGTCTAAAAAATGTAAAATTTTAATAATTAAAAACATTTTTTTAAACAATATACTGTATATTTTGTAACTTTTTAAAATAAGTAATTTTTGGAAGACGATTTAAACTTTTTTTAAAAAAAAATAATGATTTAAAATAAGAGGAAGACATTTTATAGGCCACACCCCTTTTCAAAAAATGTTTAGATTTTGGAGTACGAACCAGATTAGCAATATTTTTTGGCATATATTGCCTCCTGGCAATATAATCTGTTGAAAATCTGTTCATTTGCATGGCCAGCACAGCCAAAGTTCGATCTTTCACTAAGTCAAATTGCATCTGCTCTTTTATTGGCTTAGCTACCCATTGTTTTTTTGTTTTTTTTGGTAAACGCCATAGTGTAACGAAGCATACCAAAAGCACCAGCTGTTCGTGCTTGTTCCCTACCACCGTTCTCATTGTGCATAAGTACAGCCAGCCTTGTTCTGGCCTCATACCATTAATGTAAAATGCAACCTTTTAGGCCTGTACCAGGCACATGTTCTGGAAAACTCCCAAATCCCCAATGTGTCCAAATTCAGTTAGGCCATTTAAATCTTTGGCAAGCAATTTGTCATGCACAATCTTTTTAAGGGTTATGTGAGGAGACGAGCCGTGCACCAACCATGTTTTCCTTATGAACCTGCTCTTCACTTGGAGGTTCATGTACGCACTTGTGATAATGCACGGTATCCACCCACAACTGTATTTTTGAACTGTAATGGAGGAGTGAACACCACTTTTCAACCAGAACCTAGAGTTAACCCTCACAGGTTTTTGAACACCACCATAGAGGGTTGCTGATGGACTGTGACTATTTAAAAATGTCTTTGAACCCCACTATTTTTTACCAGCAGCAGTGACTTTTTTGATTAATGATTTGGTGATGTGCCAGATATCAAATTAATGCTTTATGCCCGGGAACTGCTCTCACATGACCTTTGCTATTCACACATGCCTCTCTGTGGCTATCAATTCTATTTGCAATCCCCTTAATTGCAGAAGTTCAGTGGATTTAATGAACCCATATTTCTCCATGGCAACAGAGGATGCACATTCTGACACTTGCACCATGACAGAACTCACTATTTATTTGGGTCTCTGTGTCTTGGAAGTGATAAGCGCAGTACTTTGCCGAAAATACAGGACTTTCACACACTCCATCACCGGCAAGCATGAACCTTTTGCCTGCGAGAGCATTGTCTATGGTTATCTGTTTGAGATTCCAGGACTGAGTAATAGCGGGGTACAAGAACTGTCTCCGATATTTGTAGCTTGCTGTTTTAGCAATGAACACCAGTCCTAAAATTTGCAGAAACTTGAGATCTTACTAAACGTTGATCTACAGAAGAACAGGGCAGAGGAACTAATTAAATTTCAACTGGTACTTTTCCAAGAATGGGTTGAGTGGACCACGAAAATGTTGGATGTTCATGCACACAGCTACCCTTTATCTTTATGTTGGTGCATTTGATTTCTCAAGTAAACATCACCAATGGATCCCCACAAATACTCCCACGCTTCCCATAGTTGCATTTAATCATTTTTCTAATCTCATTTAGACAGCTGTCTAAGACAATGGCCCTCATTACATGTTTGCCAGTCCGGAATCCAGTGTTACCATAATGGCGGTGACACTGGTTCCGTGACAGTATGGATGCAGAAATAAGGGAGAATTACGGCTTGGCGGCCGCGCACCTTAGCACAGTGCAGAACCAGTGCCACCGCCATCCTGGTAACACCCACGGAAACGGATGCACCAGGCCAAATGCCTGCGGTACGTCCGTATCTGCCTCGGCCATGCCGGAGTTAGCGGAGGCGGAAACACTGGTGCCGGAAATACCATCATTGTGAAAACCAGAAAGAGAGCGGGCCATTACATAAATCACAATCCACTGCAATCCTCTGGTACCACAGCTACTGTGTCTGGCTAAAAACCACAAGGAACATGACATCAAGGGTCCGAGTCAGCCGGCAGAGGAAACCACGCTTTAGTGAGGCTGAACTCACTGTGCTTGTCGAGCACATAGTTGACGATGCAGCAGAGCTGTTCAGCGCAGACCAGAGGCGCTCCACGCAGCAGAGAAGAAAGGCCATATGGGCTGAGGCTGCCCAGAAGGTCTCGGCTGTGGGGGTGACCAGGCGGTTGGTAAAAGACTGCCACAAGAGGTGGGACGACCTGCGGCTGAGGGTCCGGAACCTGCTGTCAGCCCACAGACAGCAAAGCAGTGGCACAGGAGGCGGACCACATACCCCACTGAAGCTGCTACTGTGGGAGGAGAGGTGTAGCAGCGTGCTGCATCTTGAAGGAATTGAGGGGGTAGGCAGAGCCGAGGCTGGAGCAGATACACATGGCTAGGCTGGTAAGTACATAAAGTGCAAAGACATGAATGTGAATAAAGGTATACCTGCCCCTCTACCCCCCCTGCAAGGCACACAGAGCCACATACCACAGTCCCCAACAGCCCTATCACAGCCAGCACCCCTCATGGGACAACCCCCCAGCAATGCACACAGAGCCACATACCACAGTTTCCATGAACCCTACCACACCCAGCACCCCCATGGGAAACCACCACCCCTAGCAATGCACACAGAGCCACATACCACAGTTTCCATGAACCCTACCACACCCAGCACCCCCATGGGAAACCACCACCCCTAGCAATGCACACAGAGCCACATACCACAGTCCCCATCAACCCTACCACACCCAGCACCCCTTGGAACACCACCCCCCCCCCCAGGCAGCCAGCCGGCGTTCCCCTGAGTGCAGCCCATGACTCACACACATGACCGCAACACCCATCAATGCATATAACTGCAACTAGATGAAGCTTGAAGAGTGTGTTGCATGTGATTGTCCCATACACATCCTGTGACACCATTAACAGCATGCCTTGCAGCCCCCCATAGGAACATCATCTGACACTGACGGTGGTCATCCGACGATGTCAAGGGGGACTGGACATGGCCGTCGTCTGAGACCAGAACTGCAATCTGGTGCTAGCACCTCTGACGCCCGTGGTGTGACTACCGTCCAGGTGCACCACCCTCTGGAGCCGAACATCCCAGCAGTGCCAGTAAACCAGCACCACTGGAGAATCCCCCTGCTGCCACTCCAAGTGCACCTGCAAGTGCTGCAGCACCTCCAGACTAGGCAGAGTCTGATGGCGTGGAAAGCACGCAAGACCATCAGGCCAGTGAGGCACCAGGGTCAGGGAATGACGGGTGCACCTCCCCACTGGAACAACTGGGCACATTCAGCCCGAATGGCCTACACAGTCCAGTGTGCTCCCTTATGCCATCGCTGCAGGAATTGACCTCTTGTCTGCAACGCATTGAACAGCGTCCGAACATACTGACGGGACTTGTGGAGCGACTCCTTGAGGAATCAACGCTCCAACATGAGGAGGCTCGGTTGCAGCACGAAAGCAATGAGCAGTCAGTCCAGCTCCTATCCCGCGCAATAGGCCGTTTTGCTACATCCAACATGTTGGTGTCCAGAAGGGTACAAGAGGGCAACAGCATACAATCTAAACTTTGCAGAGACAAAGGGCCTGGCTGTGCTTTACAAATAAATAGAGCCGCCTGCCCCCCAAACCCTGCTTTGCCCTCCACCAGCACCACTCCTTCGAGCTCTGTGGCCGGCAGCCCCAGGAGGAAGTCTATGTGGCTGTCTGGACCAACTGCAAGGGACAATCATGGGCCGAAGCGAGGGAAAAAATAGGGTGTTAGTGTGACACTGAAGTCAAACATGATTGTGTTCTGGACCTGGTCGGTGCCTGGGTATGTTGGGGAGGTGGGGGTGGTCCATAGTGGGGTTTGCTAGTTGGGGTCTGGTCGGTGGCTGGGCACGTTGGGGAGGTGGCGGTGGTCCATAGTGGGGTTTGCTAGTTGGGACCTGGTCAGTGGGTGGGTAGGTTGGGGTGGTGGTCCATGGTGGGGTTTGCTAGTTGGGGCCTGGTCGGTGGGTGGGTAGGTTGGGGTGGTGGGGGTGGTCCATAGTGGGGTTTGTAGTTGGGGCATGGTCGATGGGTGGGTACGTTGGGGAGGTGGGGGTGGTCCATAGTGGGGTTTGTAGTTGGGGCCTGGTCGGTGGGTGGGTACGTTGGGGAGGTGGGAGGTCACGTGTGGGCATTTTTCCTTATTGCACTTGTTCCATTTGTTCATTACTTAATACACTGGTGTGCAAATGTTAATTACGAGTGGACGATCTTCAGTGTGTTGAAATCATTTAATCTAAGTGTCACAAATTGAAGTGCACCATGTGCAGTTAAAGTTGATCAGAAAAAATTGTCTGAGTGCTCCCCATTAATGTAGGCCATCAATGGCACCCCAGCCTGGTTGTACACCCATCCTATCATCATCGTCATAATTATCTTCTACCTCATCTGCAGGCTCAATGTCCAGGCGGTGAGGAATGTTCCTGCATATGCACATATTGTGCAGCATGGCACATGCCAGCACAATTTAGCCTGCCGTCACAGGGCTGTACTGCAATGCCCTGCCGAATCGGCTGAGGCAGCGGAACCTGGCCTTCAGCAGTCCAAAGGTCCACTCTATCACGCCACATGTCCGTATGTGTGCCCAGTTGTAAACCTCCTTGTGCCTGTGCCATGGCCGTCGGATGGGTGTCTTGAGCCATGGCGTGAGTGCATATCCGGCATCACCTGCATGGGAATGACAGTAAGGAGACATGGTAGTGTTTATGGTATTTCTGTTTGAATAAGAGAGTCTGTCAAAACTCTCTGTATTCGATCAGCACAGTCATCAGTACAACCCAAAGATGTCCCATCTGTTATTCCTCTGTTGGACATTTCTATTCTGCACACTTGGGTCACACATTCCTACAGAGACAGTTTTGTCTGATGGTTCCATTCGTTAAGTGATGGTAGGCAACTACATGTCTCAATCATTGCAATGTACATGTGTTCAGATGTGGTAGTCGGCTCATGTATTGTAAGGTGCTGGCAAGATCTGCATCAGACAGATGCAGACCACACCAATGAGATGACTTCTGCACACAGAACAAGGTGTACCCATTGTGCACATGGGTGTAGCTACTATTCATTCACCGGGGGAGATGCTCACAACCACATGTTGGCATTGCATGTTGTGCCACTCCATGGCTATGGTATCCTTAATGATAGCCAGGCTATGTATTCCGGTGACATGGCAAAATGCCATTTGCCTGTTGTAGCGGTAGGCTGGGTGGACTCTGGTGCTTGGCTATTGCCCCACCCCCCAACTACACAGAGGTCATGCATTGGTAGTTCCACTCACCCAACAGGCAGGGGCATTGTGGTGCTTGGCTAGTCACCCCCCACCCACAACTACACAGAGGTCATGCATTGGTAGTTCCACTCACCCAACAGGCAGGGGCACTGTGGTGCTTGCCTATCCCCCAACACCTCCAACTACACAGAGGTCATGCATTGGTATGTCTGCTCACCCAACAGGGAGGGGCACTGTGGTGCTTGGCTATTCCACCCCAACTAGACAGAGGTCATGCATTGTTAGTTCCACTCACCCGACGGGCAGGGGTACTATGGTGCTTGGCTATTCCCCCCCAACTACACAGAGGCCATGCATTGCTACGTCTGCTCACCCAACAGGCATGGGCACTGTGGTGCTTGGCTATCCCCCCCTCCCAACTACACAGAGGTCATGCATTGGTAGTTCCATTCAACCAACAGGCAGGGGCACAGTGGTGCTTGGCTATTCCCCACCCCTACACAGAGATCATGCATTGGTAGTCCACTCACCTAACAGCCAGGTCCTTTCTCCCGCATGACGTGCCATGTACCGTGGCAATGTTGATTACTGCAATACCAATGAGTCGTGTGAGGAACCCGGGAAACGTGCACAGCAATGTGTGTTGAGTTGTTGTGCATCACAGACCATCTGTACATTGAGTGAGTGAAATTGCTTCCGATTGCAATACACCACATCAATTGCATGTCTGACAGTCAACTCCACATGCGTGCAGTCTATTGCGTCAATGCAATTGGGCATGCCGGAAACGTCATGGAAGGCCACTTTGGTGGCATTGACCTGTGCGGGGTTCGGGGTAGTGCAATGTGGTCTGACACATGGCACAGCAGTGCATCACGTACCTGGAAGAGTATCGTTGAAAAACAGGGTTGTGACAGCCCGTACAGCTCTCCAGCAGTGTGCTGATGGCTTCCAGTGGCAAGAAAGTGCAGTACGGAGACTACCTTCAGCAGGGGTGGGATGGCAGTCTGGATGTTGATTCTGCTGCTGATGTCTTCATCGATGAGGGTGACAATTGATAATATTGTGGCCCTGTCAAGCCTGTATAATGTGTGAATTTGACTTGGGGTCAGGTTCCAGGGTGAGGCACGGATGCAGGGGATTGCTGGCGGCCTGCGGGGTGGAACCTGCTGTACATTGATATTTGGGATGGCCACTGGGTTTCTCATTTGCCTCCTGTGCCTACGCCACCTCGTCCTCTGCCTCAGTGCTGCTTCTAACTCCACTGCTGCTTGCAGGTTCCCCATCCCAATTGCTGCTAGGCCGACTGCCAGCATGGTTGTGTTGGATGGTGGGTTGGGTGTGGGTGTGGCCCTTTTGTAGGTTCCCAGTGCCCTATGATGTGCAGCTGGCCTAACTGTGAACACGTGGGGCTTGTTGCAGAGCACCTGGCACTGTTTAACGCCTAGTCCGCGGTTCTGGTGTTACCGGCGTGGTGTTACCGCCATTTTTATGCCAGTATTTCCGTGTGCGTGGTACTCGTAATGTACCCGGTATTACGCTGTGCCCGTAATTGCGGGAGCTCTGGCGAGTTGGCTAACTGTTTGCGGTCACAGTGATACCGCGTGCGGTTGCACCGTGGGGGTCACTTTGCGGAGATGGTGTTTCCGCCATTGCAGGTCAGAATGTGCCGGTCAACCTGTATTGCTACTCATTTATCAACCTCAGCAGGATGAAAGGCTGAACTGACCTTGTCGGGAACCGAATCTGCAGATCACATGCAAGTTGCAGCAGCAAGTGCTCAACCCACTGAGCTATCTTGAGGACTATAGCTATCAGAAAACCAGCCACTCCAGAAACAAAGATCCACATGCTGCTGGCCCAAAGCGTCACATGCTGCTGGCCCAAAGCGTCACATGCTGCTGGCCACAGCCCAGGATCCTCAATTAAAAAATAAAAAAAGGTTTTTTTTCTTCTTTAAGGGGTAGCAAGGGAGACCTCAGGGTTCGCAGTTGCAACCCCTAAATGACGTCCTTGGTTCCCCCCCCCCCTCCTTCGCCCCCCCACGGACCACCCACCGGCGCCTCTCTGGTTTTCTGGTTTTTACATTAAATGGGTAGAGCGTTCAGTAAGTACCTGCCTTAAAACAAAAGTGTTGACAGTCCCCTTTAAATGTGTTGGAGTACTATTTGTACAGTGTGGCCAGCACCACGCACTGCATACTCGAAGGAAAAGTCGCAAAAAAGCAGATGGCATGACAAGGCTCCATCAAAGAGAGGGAGTGTAATCGCAGCTCGCCTGGATGTGTCTCGCTCAAACTGATGATCATGGCACGGCTGCCGGCCTGGGCGCGCTCTGTACAGATTGCTTGCAATATGGATGGCATACTGTATGTGAGCGAGGTGACTTTCAGAGCAAACGAACCATTCCTCTCCAGGCAACTGCTGAGCTGCTGCACGCATTAACTTAGCAAAGTGGCTCATAAAGTGATCGACTCCAGGGGCTGCCTGGCTTACATTCCGAACGCCGACGAGGCAGCACGGCCTCGTCCAATGAAATATCATAGAAAAGGTTGCTAAATGTTAATTAAATGGCAGATCATGGAGCAGAAACGCAGACACAAAGACCATTTTACCTGACCGTGGAAGTGGCGCCTTCTGCCCTTCGCCCCCTCCTATCCACTGATAATCTTTTTTTTGCCTGACGGCAATATTGAGCTTTTTGGGCGGCCCATACCTCTTAGGGATGTTTGTAGGCATTGCTGAAGCCGTGTGTCACTAAAAGCAGGGCTGGAAGGACGCCATTAGCCGTAACCCTCAAGTGAATCGGACACATGGCAATACTTCATAACCAAAGTATGGCCGGCTGGCCACTTACAAGCGAGGGCAGCACTGCACAAACGGCACAGCCATTGATGTTATATTTAACTGAAAATGAACAAAAGGTGCAACAGCCTTTTGTATTGGCTGAGAACCACTCAGGAGGCCCTCAATCACATGTTGGCTCTCTCAGCCAAACCAAAGGAGAATATCCGTGTGCATGGCGGTCTGATCCCGCCCACAAGAGCCATCCAACCCAAAATGCCTCGCAAACCTCCATTGAGCAAGTGCACCACAATAAACCACAGACACGTGTTTATTCCTCGCTGGGAGTAATTTGTGAGGTGCAATTGCCTCTCTAGGTACTTCGAGAAAGGGAGTCTGTAAAACCACACACGCTTGGGGTTCCAAATTAGCCAACACATTGAGAAAACCTCTTTGGCGAAATAGAGCAATGTGAAATAGCTTGTGAGAAAGTCCCCTGCCTGATTCTGGGGACATCTAGTTGGGTGACCATAATGGTCCGGGGCCTCCCTCAGCTAGTGGATGGTGGACCTAGGAGTGGTATGAGGCGCATCCCGTAGTCATCCTCACTTGGTCCCGACCACTGGGTGGGAAACAAACACATGTTCAACCTTCCCCAGTTTTCAGCAGTGGAGTCCTCGGTATAGCTGGACCTTATTACCTGGGGGGAAATGATAGGCTTTCTTGATGCTGGAACGATTGTAAACAAGTGTCTAGGTAGCAACACAGTCTCTAGAGTACAAAGCGCTTGCAACAGAACTCGGGGGAGGAAAGCAGGCCACAGGTAACTGAAAGGCATAGGTATGCTGCCTGATACTCCACAGTTAAAGAAAAATATATAAACAGAAACAGTTACACTGCGCCAAATTTCAAAAGTCCCAAGCTTAATTGCATATGATTTATTGTATGAACAGACAGCCTGACACGTGTTTCGAACTAAAGACTCTTCTTCTGAGGCTTAAATCTTCTACTTGATCACTCTATCTCTTCGCAATCTCTCTCCGACCTCAGGTGAACACAAACAGCGGCCAAAAGGCATAGTAGATTTGCACTAATCCGCAATCGCAAAGGATAGAGTGATCAAGTATCCCAAGTGGCATTTCAGGCGGTCAAAATCCTGTTCGAGATATTCAGGAACACCAGAAGATTTAAGCCTCAGAAGAAGAGCCTTTAGCTCGAAACACGTGTCGGGCTGTCTTTTCATACAATATATCATATGCAATTAAGCTTGGGACTTTTGGTATGTGGCGCAGTGTAACTGTTTCTGTTTATATACGATTGTAAACAATGTCCCTTCAAGAATACCGAACCTTGTCAGAAAAAGAAACTAAGTCGCAAAGGAAAAGATATTCTCCAAAACGGATAGTGACTATCCGATCAGATATCCAAGGCACATTGAAAATTCCCAAGGCACTAGCCTTGCATGTGCCTGAATATCAGAGGTACACCACGGTTTCTCTGAGTACACAGTAGGCAGGTGCACCCAAACATCAGAGGCACACCACAGTCTAATGGGGTTCTAGCTTTGTGAGCCCTCCTGATCATCAGAAACATGCCATGATTTTTCATAGCACTTCCTCGTTTCTCGGGGACCCCTTAGCAAGACAGCTGCCGTAAGCTTTCTGTATTTGTGTCCCTGCTGCATGATCCCAGAGAACCTGTGTGGGGAAACCGTGCTAAAAATAAAATTACTTGCAATCAGCTCAGCTGAAGGTCCTCTCATGGAGCATGAGCACCAGCAGCAAACAGTTCCACACGAAAAGTGAATCTGAGATGGCCAGTCAGCCCTTTAAAGGATTGTTCCAGCCCCGAACCACTAAACACAACACCAATAATCAATCATAGCCCTTCGCTCATTCACATCCACTGCTGCAGACCCTCATGAGGCGTCCAACCCCAGGGAAGGAGTCACCAGGCAATATAAGCTCAAGCTTTCAGCCATACAGCACGGGCATTTAGTGTAGGAGCTGGCTGCAGGAGTTTGGAGGAGGCTGGACTGTGAGTAAGGATTTTGCAGGAGGTTGGAGACCAAGGAAAGAATCTACAGGAGGTTGAAGAGAGGTGACACTTCAAAGAGGTGGTTAGAGATAAGAGATGGGGAGATGAGGTAGGAGGAGGTGGTGAACAACATAGAGGAGCAGGTAGAGGAAAATAAAGAGCAAGTTGTAGAGGAGCATCAGGAGGAGGCGAGGAGAGACTTGGAGAAGTTGGGAAAGGAACACCAGCATGAGTTATGAAGGAGCTGAGAAGAGCCCAACAGAAGGCAAAAAGTGGAAATGATCAGGAAGTGGAAGGAGGAGGTTATCAGGATGTAGACACGAGAGTACAGTGATAAACAATAGGGTGGGGGGTGTTGGTCAAGGAACACCAACAGAGATGGACAAGATCCTTACCAGTCTATCGAGGAAGGTTTGCAAGCTCAAGGTTGCTGCAAGGCAGGGCTTATAGCTGGTATCTCATCTATAGGGTCAAAACCCACAGTGGAAGGAGGAACAAGCCTCTTGCATAGTGATGGGGAGAAGGACAAGCACATTAGTAGTTATAAGGTGGTTTAGATGGTAGGAGTCAGGCACCCCAAGCAGGGAGGTAAGGGAAGACCGCTTAACTGCAGTCTATGAAAGCTCCAGGGAGAAAACACCTACTGCCTGAAGAAGTAGCTGCGATACCCGAGAAAGGACAAGTATGTGAAACCCTCCACTCTCAACTTATGTCAAACGGCATACCCTTTGTGGATATAGGAGTAGAGGGGATGCAGGAACCTGTTTATACCCAGAACTGTGACCAGAAAAGAAAAACCAAAGGCGAGAGAAGTATAAAGGAACCCCTTAAACCAGAAACTAAGAAATCCTGAGAAGAAGGGTGCAGGAATCCCTTAAAGCTTACTTGAGAATATCAACTAATTTCCCTTTGGGGAAAAGTGGAAAATGTCTTCTGGGATTTGAAACCATGTGACTTGCAGGAGGCAAACATATCAAGGCAGTGGATTAATCAGCCTGTTGAGCTATTCCACTAACATTTAGGAGCGATTACCACCCAGCAGGGGGAGGGGAGTATGTTGGCCTCCCAGCCAATCATGAGCCTCGGAACAGGGTCTTTAATTCCTGGTAAAGCCCCCGCTCAGAGTCTCCTCAGAAGCGGGTGGTCGCCATCTCCCTATCCCCCCGGGATAAAGTAAGTGCTCCACGTGCGTCCCCTTCATCCAATCCCCAATTTCCATATCCCTCACCTACCCCGCCACACTTACCTGGCGCTCCTTTGTCCCTTGCAGGCGCCAGGAACACTTTGTGTTCTTGGCACATACCCATTGCAGCATTGGCTGACATAGAAAGGCAGAAGGGTCTATGTGTAGTTACCTTCTCGCAAGTCCATGGTGGCCATCTTGGTTTGCCGTTTTGTTCAAGTTCAGAAACTGCAAACACACTGTTTCTTAGCTTGAAAAACGAATGAGCATCCCGGTATGACATGCCTAGATGCTAATGGCAATAAACCCCTCCTGGCCTGGGAACTTTACCAGGACATGTAATACCTGGTACCACGTTGGAGCCCTATCTTCACTCACGCTTCTAAATGGACTGGGCTTTACCGTCAGGGTTTATTGCTTAAGTAAAAGGAATTTTGGGATTTCGAACCTGATGATGGATTTGGTGCGCTCTGTCAGCTGTTTGGGAAAGTGTGTCCTATTTATGTATCATGTGTAGTAGGAAGATTCAGCATACATTTCGTATCTGAAGAGACCAAGAAGCAAGCTTAGGGTTTCATAGGTTTTTCAGAAGATCATGGGTAAACAAAAAGCTTGACACTTCATGCACCAGTGTATATTAAGCAAGAATACTATTCTGCCGTGCCCGATACCATATCAGGTACTGTGATAATTACAGTGGGGCTGCAAAGGTGCTCATAGATAAAATGGTTATGGTTGTTGACATTCCGTTAGAGTGTACTTACGTTTAACACATTATACTTCTTGGAATGATAATGCACGTTCAGTGTACAATCTGTGAGCTATATCAGCCAGTATAGGTGTCACTGTTCACATTATCTCGGCCTGCTGGTAGGCTCACCTGTATGCACTTGGATAGTTTCTTTCTTGTCGACTCCGTCTGCTCACATTTCCTGGACGTGCAGGTAAGGGCGACCTTCTTCCGATGCCACTTCGCCGGTGAAGTCTCAGGAGTTCACAGTGTGGACGGTACCTTCCCAGGATGGAGGGGGGAAGGTAATAGTCAGCAGGTAAGCAAGTAATAGCAAGCCCAGGGAGGAATAGAAGCGGTCCAGCGACACCGCAGTATTGGAACATCCAGGAGCGGAATGAGATGCGATCCGTGAGGACCACGAGGCAGGGAATTCAGGAAGGGAAGGGCGCATTAGCTGGCAGAGCGGCCGTGGAGAGCAATCCAGGAAGGAACACAGAAGGAATCGCTAGACAGAGATTCCAGGTAGGCGAACGCTAGGACCAGTTACCGGAAATTCAGAACCGAAAGCGTTGACACGTGCCGTACCACAGGGGCGGGGTGCTTATCTAGCAGAGACGTACTTCCCTGGAACTAGACCGCGGATCCGATTACCGCCATGTTGGGGGGCATGAGATGCTATCCTGGCTCGTTGTCGTACTGACCAGGACATCCCAAGGGGGCAGTATCGTCGATTCATGACAGTATACCCCCTTCGAAACCTCGAACCACCTGGTTTGCCAGTATGTAACCAATGGAATTGCTGGACCAGTCTTGGGGCATTTAGGTTGGAGACTGGTTCCCATGTACGATCACTTGGTGGATATCCTTTCCATTCAACCAAGTATTGCAAGCGTCCTCTCTTGTATCTGGAATCACAGATTCGGGAGACTTCATATTCAACTTGTCCTTGGACCAGCAGAGGAGGAGGGCGAGGTGTATCTTTAGTGGATGGATGGTAGGGTTTTAGCAAGGAAGTATGAAAAACGGGATGAATCTTTTTCCAAGTTATGGGTAGATGTAGTTGATAGGCCACTGGGTTGATGATTTTGGATACCTGGAAGGGCCATAGAATCGGGATGCCAATTTGTTAGGTCTCAAATGTCTTGGCAAGTAGCGGGAGGACAGCCAAACTTTATCACCCACGACGTAAAACAGGGATGAATGTCTTTTGGCATCTGCATACCTCTTTACGTCATCCCTGGCCCTGGATAATTGATTCTCTACTTCCTGGTGGACTGAAACTAATTGTGCAGTCAAGGAGTCAACAGAGGGAACAGGACTAGGTGAAGGCAACACCGAAGGAAGCACTGAAGGATGAAAACCCTTGTTACAGAAAAAGGGGCTAGTCCTGATAGCTGAATGTTCAGTATTGTTGTGGACGAATTCAGCAACCGTAATCAAAATGGGCCAGTCGTCCTGTGGAGAAACATTGCAGATACTGTTCAAGGGTTTGATTGACTCTTTCAGTAATGCCATTGGTCTGGGGATGATACCCTGATGACAGAGTGCGTTGGATACCAAGTGCCTTACAAAGGTATTTCCAAAGTCTCGAAATGTACTGAGGTCCACGGTCAGAGATGATCTTGGACGGGAGTCCATCTAGACGGAAAATGTATTTCACAATAAGTCCCGCCATCTCAGGAGCAGAAGGCAACTTCTGTAATGGAGTGAAATGAGCTATGTGTGAGAACAGATCAATGGCTACCATTAGGACTGTATGTCCCCTGGAGGGGGGCAGGTCTACTATGAAGTCGGTAGCTATGGTGTCCCATGGACGAGAATGGAGGTCTGGTTGGAGGAGAAGCCCTGCTGGTTTTCTTTTATCCATCTTGTTCTGATTTCATATAGCACATGCCCGAATATATGCTTGACCATCCTTGGCCATCTTAGGCCACCAAAAGTTTCTTTGAATGGAATTAAGGGTACTATAGGCTCCACGATGTCCGGAGTGGAAGGTATCATGACACAGATGAATTATCTGTTCCTTCAAGGTCTGGGTAGGAATTACTAGTTGGGAGCCTCGAAAAAGAAAGCCATCTTTATAGTTCAGGTATGGAAACAGAGAGATAATATGAGGCCGGGAAGCCCAAAAAGAAACACACCAACACAGGTTACAAAGAACATACAAGTGCTTTATTTAAAAGCTACAACAGTTACCAAAGTCAATTGACAAACAGATAGCTATTCGGCTCTCAGAGTAACGTAACGAACTTCAACAAAGGTTCGATGCATTAGTGAGAGAGACTAACATTGGAATACTTGGGCTTTTTATACTCTTTATCCAGCCCTTGGCCAACCCCTCGCGGGTTAACCATTCTACGAATCGGGGCCTATGGGTTCCTTTGCCAGGTCAGTCCTATAATATATGCATTTAGATTAGTTTCGCTGATATAGTTGTACATTTACACATAGGTCAACAATAGGACAAGGTCTCAGTTCGCGACCCCGACAAGTGGCCTTCAGGCATATTAATTATTCGTGTGTACGGAGGTCACTTCGGCCAAAGTCTTGCTCAAAATGTCATTCGGCCTCCATTTTGATTTCAGGGTGACTTCCTCATTACAAGAGAACCTAAAATGGCGGCTTAATCCAAGATGGCGACTTACATTACTTTCTCTAAGGTCAAGACCTTGCCGCGGAGTTTGTTCGCATATGATGTTTAGACAACTTGGCGTAGGCCAATACACATACAATTGTTGCGATAGGAGGCATAATATTGTTTCAATTCCGACACAGGGCCCAAGAATTACGTTCCTGGTAATCTGTCCAAAGGTATGATTTTATGGTTTCTCTTTTGACAGTCTCCAGGATGTCACTGGCCTAGGCGATGAACACAGTGTTTGGGAACATCTTGGGCAGGTCGTGAATTTCTTGTGTAGGATAGTCAGGACGTCTGGATAAGGCATCTGCGATGATGTTTGAATTCCCTGGGATGTGTAAGATGTGAAACTGGTATTGGGCAAAAAAGAAGGCCCATCGTGCTTGTCGACTATTTCTGCATTCCATGGACTAGAGGACTTGAAGGTTTCTGTGGTCTGTCCGAACCTGTACAGGGTGAGTGGCACCCAGGAGGAGATGACGCCATTCCTTGAAAGCTTGGCGAATGGCCAGTAGTTCTTTTTCTAGAACTGAATAGTGACTCTCGCAAGGGAGCAGGGTTCGGGACAGATAAGCTATCGGATGTTCTAGACCATCATCAGCTTCTTGTTTTAGAACCGCACCAATGGCATATTCTGAAGCATCTGTTTCCACAAAAAAAGGGTCCCGAGACGTCAGGTTGGCTCAGAATGGGTCCTTGAGCGAACAATCTTTTTAGTTTCTGAAAGGCGACTTCTTGAGATGAAGTCCAAACAAATGGAACATCCTTTTTGAGTAATGACCCAATTGGTTGAACTATAGCAGAGAAGGACAGAATTAACTTTCTGTAGACATTTGCAAGGCCCAGGAAGGATTGTACTTGTTTAACGGAACCTGGAACAGGCCAAGAAGTGATGGCTTCAACCTTGTTTTGATCCATGGCCACACCTTGAGGGCTTAAGACAAACCCCAGGTAATGCACCGTAGAGACATGAAATATACACTTTCCGGGTTTGGCTAGCAAGTGATTTTCCCTTAACCTTTGCAAAACTGCAGAGACGTGTTCTTGATGTGATTCAGGATTGCTGGAATATATCAAGATGTCATCCAGATATACGATTACAAAGAGGAACAGCATGTCTGAGAAAACCCGATCCATAAAACGTTGAAAAACAGCTGGGGCATTGGAAAGACCAAAGGGCATAACTAGTTACTCGAAGTTCCCAAAAGGTGTTCGAAAGGCAGTTTTCCATTTGTCACCTTCTTTAATTCGGACCAAATGGTATGCCCCTCTTAGGTCCAACTTGGTGAATATCACGGCACCTCGAAGAGCTTCCAGGATGTCCGATATCAGAGGTAAAGGATATCTGTCCTTCCGGGTACATTGATTCAGGCCCCTATAGTGCAAGCATGGCCGTAATTCCTTGGTGTCTTTCTTGGGCACGAAAAACAGGGAAGCCCCTGCAGGGGATCGGGATGGGTGGATGGTTCCGTTAGCCAGGTTGGTGTCCAGATACTCTCGTAATTCTCTTTTTTCAGGTTCTGACAGGATAAACATCCTGCCAAAGGGTATTATAGCATTCTCCTCTGTGTCACTGACGCAGTCTTCTGGTCTATGTGGGGGTAAGGATTGGACAATAGCCGATGAGAAGACATCCGAAAAGTGTTCAGGCACTTGATTGACATTGGAGACAGTTA
The DNA here is from genome assembly GCF_040938575.1 of Ambystoma mexicanum. Classification (NCBI taxonomy): domain Eukaryota; kingdom Metazoa; phylum Chordata; class Amphibia; order Caudata; family Ambystomatidae; genus Ambystoma; species Ambystoma mexicanum. The sequence goes on along the minus strand of NC_090931.1, from coordinate 1,313,754,429 downwards.
GGGAATGAGTTCCTTTATTTTCCGTGGATATAGTAGGTCTGGTTTCCTTTTGTAAGGCAATGCTGTAAACAAAATTCTGAGCCCAGAAATAAGGAACCAGTGGTCCAATTAATTTATGGATTTTGTTTTTTTAACCATGGCATACCCAGGACCACTGGGTAGTGAGCAGCCTTTATGATGTCGAATTATATGGTTTCTTGATGGTTGTGTACAGATAGTAGAATGTCCAGGGTTTGTTGGGGGATGGGTCCAGAAGATAAGGGAGAACCATCTATTCCTTCGACTGTCTATATAATCTCCTTGGATTCTCTTGAAAGGTTGTGTTTTGCTGCCCATTCATCATCCATGAACACACCCACGGCTCCGCAGTCCACCAAGGCTAAAACTGAATGTGTTCCAATGGAAGAGGTCAGAGTTACTTGAAGGACTACCAAGTTACATCTTGTTGTGAGATCAAGAATTTGAGGGTTGGAGCGACCTTTGGCCTCCTGAAACTGGGCTCCATTCAGGATCGGGAGCTGGCGTTTCCCAAACGTCTTGGAGGCGCTATGGGACAATTCCGGACTAGAGGTTTGTCTGAGGCACAATACATACATAGGCCTCGATCAAATCTCCGGTTTCTTTCTTGGGCGGACAAAGGTCCTTTCATAGCTCCCAATTGCATTGGTTCTGGCTCAGCTGGAGGGTTTTCCCTGGAAGTGGGAGCGAACGACAACATTTTGGGAGGAGAGCTTCGGGTTCTTTTCCTTTCCGCCTTTCTCTCTTGTATTCTGAAATCAATTTGCAAGGATAGGTCCATAAGAGCCTGGAATGATCCAGGGTGTGCTATCGTGGCCAGCTCATCCTCTACTTCCTCATTCAGACCATGACGGAACAAAGTGAAACAAGCTTCTGCAGACTAGTCGGCTTCCTTTGCAAGTTGTTTGAATCTGGTGACATAAGACAACATATCTTGTGAACCTTGTTGGAATTCCAACAATCTTTCTTAGGCAGTGTAAACCTGGTCCGGACGGTCAAACATTTCCTTAAATGCCTTGATGAACCCATCATAATTGTCCAGTAAGGCGTCTCCAGAGGAAACCATTGGTGTAACCCAAGCGAGGGCATTACCAGTAAGATGGGCTGTGACAAATCCCACCTTGGCTCTGGGGGTGGAGAAATGGTAGGGCTTAAAGGTGAAGTGAACCAGGCATGAATCCAGGAAGGAACGCAGCAATTTGGGGGAGCCATCGTATTTATCCACTACACCACTTGTTGATGCGCTGTCCTGATATGCAGAATCCCTGGATGGAACTAATTGTTTCAGGGCAGCGTTCTCAGCCTTCAAGTTTTGTACCTCAGTAGAGAGTTCTTGCATTCCACGCAAAAGGTCTTGCACAGTTGGATCCATCTCTGGCCTCTTGTTAAGTGGGAGGCGTGTCAAACTGTCACTGTTCACACTATCTCGGCCTGCTGGTAGGCTCACCTGTATGCACTTGGATAGTTTCTTTCTTGTCGACTACGTCTCCCCGCGTTTCCTGGAAGTGCGGGATTTGTGCAGGTAAGGGCGACCTTCTTCCGACGCCACTTTGCCGATGAAGTCTCAGGAGTTCACAGTGTGGACGGTACCTTCCCACGATGGAGGGGGGAAGGTAATAGTCAGCAGGTAAGCAAGTAATAGCAAGCCCAGGGAGGAATAGAAGCGGTCCAGAGACACCGCGGTATTGGAACACCCAGGAGCGGAATGAGATGCGATCCGTGAGGCAGGGAATCCAGGAAGGGAAGGGCGCGGTAGCTGGCAGAGCGGCCGCGGAGAGCAATCCAGGAAGGAACACAGTAGGAATCGCTAGACAGAGATTCCAGGTTGGCGAACGCTAGGACCAGCAACCGGAACTTCGGAACCGAAAGTGTTCACACGTGCCGTACCGCAAGGGCGGGGCGCTTATCTGGCAGAGACGTACTTCCCAGGAACTAGACCGCGGATCCGATTACCACCATGTTGGGGGGGCATGAGATGCTATCCTGGCTTGTTGTGGTACCGACCAGAACGTCCAAAAGGGGCAGTAGCGTTGATTCATGACAATAGGATGCAGATTGTTCAGAATGGTACTTTACAAACCTACAGAGAATGCAGAGCATACTCCTAGCCATTTCCCCACAACCGCCCGGGCAGATGTATAAATTGTCAATAGGAGTGTGCATAGGTCCCTTTAGCCAACTCCCCACAGCTGCCCAGGTGGACTTAAATACAATAAACAGGCTCTTGAATACCCATGTTAATGTAAACCAAAGGTAGGATGGGCTTTATCTCCAGGAAGTTGAGAGCACTTACGTTTCTCTTACAAAAGCATATAAAGACTTTACTTGCATCCACCATTTATGTGACTTTTGGATTCTTTTTTTGTTTTCCTTTTCCTTTCACATGAAAAAGTAAGGGGGTTATAATAACTTTATAGACCCTGCCCTTGGGCCGTACTGGGCTATATGATATGCTATGTTAAAGGTTTTTTATACCGTGCACTATCACCACCTGCGTGGTCCCTTGGCGCTCTGGTGGATCTATAAAGGAAGGGGGTAAGGTGTGGGGGGGAGGTACGTTAGTAGGACTGAGCGGCAACAAAATGGCAAGAAAGCTGTGATGTGCTGTTGGCAGCTTCAGTTCGGTTTACACCGTTCCCTGAGCGTAGGTGTGAAGTTTTGGTTGGTAGCCATCATGTACTATTGTGTGAGGCTATGCGTGGTGTGTTTCATTGTTGCGGTGTAGTGAAGGGAATGCGGTTTGTTGTGCTGTAGAGGTATGGTTGTGTTTAGTTCAGAGTTTGTGAGGTGTATGCAGAGGGATGAGGTTGGTTAGTGGCGATATCTTATCGTACCCCCATGGTTTTGGCTGCCCGCGTCATACACCCCTTCCAATCTCATACTTTGTGGTGCGTTTCAATTCCTGGTTCTATTTTCTGTGCAGGAATGTGGGCCGTTAACAGCGCTGTTTAGTGGTGGTACCACCCGTCCCATGTTCAGATTAATAGATGTCCATATCCCTTTACCCCCTGTAATCTAAAAAGAAATGAACCTGGTTTTACTCCCCAAGAATATCATATTGCCTTTCTGAATGTATACCTTTAGGTTTGACTCACCTTGAACTGCATATTGCTGTTCTTAATAGGTTTATACTTTGGTTTGTATACCATAGGTATGGAGTTGATTTTTATGGTTGTGTTTATATAATGTGTAACAGTACTTACTTTACCAAAGATTTATCCTTGCCTGCATGAATTTATAATAAACCCTTATTTTTACAATGCATATGTTTATCAGTGTTTCTTTGGACCATAGGTATGCTACAATTTCTTTGTACTGACCTACAGCCCTCTCTCCCTCCTAAAATAAGCCCGGCTGCTCTGTCTACGCTGCAGAATGTCTTCAGGTGGAACAGCCTTATACTAAGAGTGGAGTTTTTGAGGTTTTTTTACTGCCTGAGATATGGTTTCATGAATCCCTTAGTTGGACTTTAGAACACCTGTCCTATCACCTTAATATCAACTAAAAATAGCAAGTGGGCAGGTTTACTTCTGCTTGACCAAACACTACAATTAGCCATTTCCAAAAGGGAGCTGAACAATACAGCGCTTGTGCTTTCTAACACATACTGTCGTATCCCCAAAATAATCTAAACCAGTCAATATTTCATATGGGACCATTAAAACTCATTAAATACCTTTGCTGCACTTGGACCTTTCACTCAGTCTTCAAGGCCCATAACGCCAAGTGTGGCACTCCGACTCGATCTATAATTCCACTGTTGACAATGTAGTGTCAGTGGTGGTAATTACTGGTAGTACGTCCCAAAATTCCAACGTTTCTACTTTATTTGCTTTTTAAACAGAAAATGTTACCCTCATTGGATGGAATGTTTTAATAGCAGTAGCGCCCCACTGTATACCCGCTGCTAGTGCCCCATCGCCCTTGTTAAAGAATCTCATTTGACTTGTGCTTTTAACTTGGGCTGAGGGCCATTACCGTCTGGTAATAGCCCTTGGAATTATGCATTAATGCTTAAATAATTCATAAACCATTCTAACATATCTGCAACACGACTGAGCATGCCTAGATGTGAGAAAGTGATTCTATGTCAAGACGAAGGCGAGCATTAAGCTTTCATCTTCTTTATTCTCTACTCTCCAGCAGTTTCAACAAATATAACTTTGCAAACTTTCAATTTATTTTATTTATTGATTTATTTTTTTTAAAACAAACTTCAAACTTCAAATCCCATCAATCCTGTAGTCCCCTAGTCTCTGGCGCTGTGACCTAGTCCTTCCTGTTCCTGTGTCCTTCCTCTTCTTTTCCTGCTCTCCACAAGATAAGTACCTCTTTATCTTAGTTCCGTAATATTCGCTTGACAAAACGTGTTTTATGCCATTAACATAATTGAAATTGTACACCATGGACAATAATAGAATAAACATGTATAGTAGAGCGCGCAAGCGTTAGTGTTTTAGTGTTTAAAAGGGGTTCGGAGGCCCTGTGTCGTAATGCACGACACCTCAGGAGCCTGCCGTACCCCCTAGCAGAGCGCGAGTTCACAGCCCCAACCCTTGGAAGGGCGGAGCTCTACGCAGGCGGGAGACTTCCCGCGAGCCGAGCAGAAATGGCCATGGGCAGCGAATGCGCCAATAGTGAACGCCTCCTACGCGGGGGCGTGGCTTCACACAGCGGAGACGCTCGAGTATAGAGTATTACCAGACAAATAAGAAAGATATATCCTGCAAACATACATACTGTATAAGGAAGGTGCAGCCTCGAGCAAAGTGAATCTGTGGACGCGCCACTACACCTAGCCAGGTATTGATTCAGGCACCGGCCAGCACAATGTCGAACTTCGAGTGGAGCGAAGAGGAGCAGGAGGCAGTCTACCAAGAAGACCTAGCCTATAGCTTCAAAGAAGTGCTGGGAGATTCACTGACAGAGCCAGTGGCCCAAGGAGTGCAGCCTTTACAAGAAAGGCTAGATACCATAGAACTATTCCTGAGCCAAAAGGAAGAACGCACCAAGCAGGAAGAAAGCGCGTCCACAAGGGCAACGTTTAACGACCCCAAGGGGTGTAACAGGGCCCGGAAGAGCAAAGACTCTTCTGACCCCCCGGGCCAACCGACAGGGGTGAGTACAGGAGCCCCAGAGGCTACGGACGCGTTCCTCAGACTAAAGGAAGCGTTCATGAAAGATTCCCAGGTGCCGAGCCTCCGGACCCCCTACCCAGGGGATGACAATATGGGTTGTATGGAGGAGGAACCCCCAGAAGGCTTCTCAGACGAGGAACCGCCGATATCCCCCACATCCACCCAAGCGGATGTAGATAACGAAGGGGATGAGGGGAGCCAACCTCCGCCTAAGAAAAGGCATCGAAAACTCCACCACCTAGAAGAGGACGAAACGGCGGACATGTTCCAACCGGAAGAAATCAGAAATCCGAGATCCTCGGAGTGGGTGCCATCGCCGAGAGTGGCGAAATACATGACGCAGAGATTGAGGAAAGCTCTCGAAAAAGAGGTCAGACAAAGACTGAGGGCTGAATGTCCAAGACCAGACCTGCCGGGCAAAGTCGCGGAAGCCCCGGAATTGGACCCTAAAATGTTGTCGTTCGTCTCCAAATCAAACAGAGACCCGAGGAACGGCATAGACCGCTCCTGGAGAAGCTGCCAGGAAAAACTCCTCGACCTGGCAGGTCCGCTGGCTAAAATAATGGACCTAGCCGAACGAGCCAGAGATACAGGCGAGGAGGTAGACCCAGGAGTGCTAGCGAACTGGGCCCAACGGGCCGTATGCATACTAGGAAACGCGAACTGTGCAATTTCATCAGAGCGCAGGAGAGGCCTCCTTTTGAAAATCGACCGGAAATTAGGAGATCTGTCCTCATACGAAGCCGACGAGGCAGCGCAGGGCCTATTGTTTGGAGAGACTTTTGGTAAGGAGAAAGCACAGGCTTCGATGAAGAAAATTTTCCCAGGGAGAGTTTTTGGCGGGACCGGACGCTACAGAGGTCGCTCGACCAGTCGATACCAAACATCCAGAAGGCCTCAGTACAACAGAAACCAATACTGGGAATCCAGGCAGCCTGATACCTTCTTTCCCCCAAGAGGCCGCTTCCCTAGAGGAAGACGAAGCAGAGGACAGGGAAGAGGACAAAACTTCCCCACAGGTGAGAAGCTTCACAAATCCACCAGTAGGGGGGAGGACAGCTATATTCTGGGAAAACTGGCACTCGCTTTCCAGCGACGCTTGGGTCCTTCAAACAGTGAAAGGCATGTGTATAGAATTCACAAAACCCCTTGTTCAGGACCAAGTGCCACGCCCCGTAGTCACTACGCTAGCCGAGAAAGAGCTGCTAGACTCAGAATTGCGAAGCCTAGCAGAGAAACGGGCGATCGAACCAATGCTAGCGCCGCCAAGATTTGTGAGCAACATGTTCCTGGTTCACCGAAAAGACAAAGTGAGACCAGTGATAAATCTAAAGCACATGAACAGCTGGGTGGCCTACAACCACTTCAAAATGAAAGGAATCCACCAGCTCAGGGATACGCTCAGACAGAACGACTGGCTGGTGAGGATAGACTTGAAAGACGCCTATCTTACGATTCCTGTACAGAGGGATTTCCATCCATTCCTAGCATTCGACTGGGACGGGCAATTATGGCAGTTCGTAATGATGCCTTTCGGGTTCTCCTCGGCGCCGTGGGCATTCACGAAAGTGATGAAGCAGGTAGCCGCAGCGATCAGAGGGAAAGGAATTTGCATGATTATATATTTAGACCACATCCTACTGATGGCCGATGGCAAAGAGACTCTAGTCTACCAGACTGCTGATAGTGGTAGCTCCGATCTGGGAATCCCAAGTTTGGTTCCAAACACTCATGGAACTATTGGTAGATTACCCGAGAATATTGCCCCAAGGAGAACACCTCCTCACGGACCCAGCTGGGTCATCTCACCCTCTGAGAGTGAAAGGGACACTGCCATTGATGGCGTGCAGGATAGCAGGAGACGCTGGAATTTCCCGGGCATTTCGTCACAAGCTGCAAGTCTCATCGCAGAGTCATGGGCTCCATCAACTCGAAGGTGCTACGACGCAGCTTGGAACAAGTGGTCGACATGTGCAAAGGAGAAATATTCATCCCGTTTCTGCCCCTCTAGTTGAGATCTTGAATTTCCTGGCGGAACTCCTCCAGGACGGCAAAGCATACAGAACAATAGGGGTTTACAGATCTGCGATATCAGCAGGTCACCTACCCGTGGAAGGAGTACCGGTGGGAGAGAACGTAGCAGTAATTCCGCTACTCAGAGGAATAAGATTCAGGAAACCACCGCAGCCGAAATATGAATATTTATGGGATGTAGCAATAGTATTGAAACTATTTGCGGACTGGCCCGACAACAAGTATCTGTCCCTAGGACAACTATCCGAAAAACTAGCCATGCTACTATGCTTGGTGTCATGCAGGAGAGTAGCTGACGTGAGACCAGTATGTCCACAATATGATGGTTTGTACTGGTTTCTGTTCATAATTTGGAACTAGTAAAGCCAATGGTGACTTTACATGCCCTGGGAGACAGTAGGCAGTCCCAGGGTATGGAGTCTATGGTGGGGTGTCACTATGACACCCTTGTGTCACTGCACGGAGGGTGCTGTGTAACACACATAGTAAAAACACATGAGACCCTATGGAGTAAAGGACCCCATAGCCCATAAAACACATTAGCAGTCAAAGGAACACCATAAATCATGTCCAAGAGTGGGAGAGAAAGTCTCACTCTTGACAGGAGAAAGAAACAAACTCCAGCCAAGCTGCTGGGGGACTCACTAGGTTAGGAAATTCAGCCTAAACAGAGAATTCTCCCTAACACTAACGTATATCATTCTGTTTCTTATCGACTTTAGAGGATGAGCAAAAGAACATCTGAAAGTCCGATTCAGAGCAGGTCACCTAGAACAGCTTCGAAAGCTCGTATGTGAGAGATCGAACTGGTACACAGCAGGAAGTTCAGCACAAGTTCAGCAGTTGAGTGCGCAGTTAAAGAGAAAGGACAAGTTCAAGCAGTCAAAGAAGAGGAAGGACACAGGAACAGGAAAGACTAGGTCACATGGCCAGAGACTAGGGGACTACAGGATTGATGGGATTTGAAGTTTGAAGTTTGTTTAAAAAAAAAAATAATAAACTTGAAAGTTTGCAAAGTTATATTTGTTGAAACTGCTGGAGAGTAGAGAATAAAGAAGATGAAAGCTTAATGCTCGCCTCCTTGTCTTTAATAGAATCAAGAGCTCCCTGCGCTATTAGCAGGGGCAATCTTCATTACTTATGGAAAGCCTTCTTTACGTATAAGCAATAGCACTACTTGTAATTTCTTTCTTTCAAGAATCCAACTTTTATGTGCAATTCTGTTAAGTGCTACCCTTCAATTTGCACACAGATTTCCAGTTCTTGTCACCAGAAAGAGTTAATTAAGCTAGGTTATATGGAATTCCTTTAAAAAAGGCTGCACCAATGGTCACATGCATTTTACAATTGCATGTCTGCTGCAGCTTTCAGTCACAACTAGGGGGCCTCGGTAATAGCACTGCAGCTGTATCCCTCGGATTACCGTGTGCAGTAATTACCATTACCACTTGCAGAACTCGGAGAGCCTCCGGAATATTAGCAGTTTCCCACCCTAGTGGTGTTAAAACACGCAGGCTCTTCGAAATGACTGCATACAGGATCTCGGAAAACTCATATTGTATCTTTGTTACAAAAATGCCTTTCTATTGCTGTCTGGAAATGGACTTGGGGAAGTGGCGCATCACACTGCTCCTGCATCATTTAAAATGAGGGCTCCTGTGGTGTCTGCCCACATTCCCGTGTCAGTCTTCCCCCACACATGTCTCCCTTTAATAGAAGGGCTGCATTAGCGCATCCTGTAACAATGCACGAAATTCCTTTGCACATTTCCAACCTATAATCATGCAGCATTTACAGCATGAGCAATTTCACTTGAATCACTTGGACTATAATCGGGAGTTGCCCAAATCGGACCGCATTTGAAATACCACCAGCTTGTACTGTTACCGCCTGACGCATAATGAGAAGCGAAGTGTACATCAAAAAGAATTGTGTCTGCGCCCTCTAGCAGGGCAGCTTGCACAAAGATGTTACCAGTGCAGGGTCGCACGTACTCAGAGGGGCAAGTGCGCGTAATTTGATGGCAGAGACTGGTTATGTTTACACCTCAGCATAGAGGAGTTCCCACCCACTGCTGTGCTGGCACTCGCAGTCTAAAGTTGTACCCAGGCTCGTCTCTATTTTTTTTTAAAAAACACCCACTTTCATTGTTTTCAACATTCATTTTAAACGCCCCTTATTCCCGAAAACAATTACAACACCTTGATGCTTGAAATGTTGTAACCTGCACAAGGCAATCGGACATCTCTGCATACTTGCCTGCACTCACAGACTTGTTTCACACAAGCAGCTTCTGAATAAAATGTGCAAGTGTCTATGCATTATTACCGCACTGTTTTCATGTCAACTTAGACACATTGCAGAGCAGCTAGAAAAAGGTAATGGATTGTGTGGTGCAGGCATTTACTGTGCAGTATACACAGAATGAGGGGCTTTGGAATGCTATGGGCACCTTCCCAGTCATCAAGTGGCCATTAGCACTCTCCATTTCACACTTGTGTTTGCCCCAGTCGGGTAATAAAAGACCTGACTTCAAATAAATATGCACAAAAAAAATCCCTTTATCAGGGTTTCACAAAGGTAGCCATCTGTGTTTTACACTTCAAAAAGCACCCCTTTCCTCATTTTCAGGAACGAAGATGTGTACCACACCAGGAGTTCCCAGTGCCAAATATTCCTCATTTGCACAGCAGAGTGCAAATGGGGAATGTAAAAATGTGGTGTGCACACTTATAGGTGCCGTTTTACACTCCCCCGTGCAGATTAAGTAAACACTGCCTGTCATGTACGCTTAGCAGGCTGTGTTTACAGTGGATTCCTATGGAGTCTGTCTGATTTTTGTTGGTGCAAAACATCAGTGAACGCCATAGGAATCCCCAGCATTCGCACCGGCATGAAAATCCACGCTGGCGCAAATGCTGGAGTTTCGGTATGGCAGAGCGGCAGAAACGTAAATTACAATCCAGCTCTCCACTCTACCATACAAGCCAGTGAAAATTAGCTGTAACGGAAATGAAAGAAAGCCTATCACGCTTTATTTCTCTTACGGCAAGCCCAAAATGAGCTCCAGGGAGTTTTCATTCATCCGAATCACAAGAGGAGTCTGGCCAAAGAGGAACGGCCTAGACTTTACGCTAGAGTCAAAAAGCAGGTGGAGAAAAGCAAACACATTTTCAAATATAGCAAGTGGCAGATGGGTATCTTACAATCAGGCTCTGGGCTGTCATCACATATCTTTTTGTCAAACAAGATTGCAGCATGTTAATAATAATAATATGCTATCTCGCTCCATAAAAGGAGTTTATCTCTGGCCTTAATAACAATATAGCGAACAGCTGTCATAGTTATGACTTCACAACGCTTTATCCTTATTGGAATGTGCATCCTCTGCCCAATTTTCATAGGCATGAGACCGGCATGAATGGATGCAGAGAGAGGACTGTGTGTGTTACGTGAGTGTTGCTGTGTGTGTTCTAAGATTGTAAATGCACGTGGACCTGTTAATCTCTGCCCAGTTTTCATAGGCATGAGACCGGCATGAATGGATGCCATCTTGGATGAGATAGTGAAGTTGATCTGCACAGAGAGAGGACTGTGTGTTATGTGAGTGTTGCTGTGTGTGTTCTAAGATTGTAAACGCACGTGGACCTGTTAATCTCTGCTCAGTTTTCATAGGCATGAGACCGGCATGAATGGATGCCATCTTGGATGCCATCTTGGATGAGATAGTGAAACTGATCTCTACAGAGAGAGGACTGTGTGGGTTACGTGAGTGTTGCTGTGTGTGTTCTAATATTGTAAACGCACGTGGACCTGTTAATCTCTGCCCAGTTTTCATAGGCATGAGACCGGCATGGCATGAATGGATGCCATCTTGGATGAGATAGTGAAACTGATCTGTACAGAGAGAGGACTGTGTGTGTTATGTGAGTGTTACTGTGCGAGGCTGTATGTGTTCTAAGATTGTAATTGCACGTGGACCTGTTTGTGCAATAAAAGTGCGGCGTGCACAGGCCTGCTTGTGTGGTTTAGGAATGAATGTGCACAGGGGCTGAAGATGTACTGGGAGTGTAACTGCACAGCTCCTGTGTGTCGTAGGGATGTAAACACACAAGTCTGTGTGTGGTTGTTGTGTGTGTTGATGAAGGTACGTCCGGATCATTGTCGCAGGGACTTTGGAATATCACCACATCTTAGAAGATAAGAAAGACTGAAAGAAAATAGCCAAAGGACCAGTTTCCCAGAATATTCTGAAAGACTAAACACGTAAAGACCAAACCTCCCAGAATCCCCTGCTTCCAGAGGGAATCCCCAGAGCAGAGCTGGAAAACAAAACAACAGATGCAAGGGTGCGAAGACTATCAGAAACCCTAATTGCCCACTGAAATACCTTCCCACCCTGTAGAGAACTGTTGCATATAACACTTTCCTAGTTCCCATTTAACATCCAGAGTGACGGGGGGGGGGGGAGGTAGCCCATCTGTCCCCTGTGCAACAGCCAAACACGCACAAAAGACTTCTTTTGCACCCGCTAATAAGGCAAGATTTGAGGAAAGCGATATTCATGTTTTTTTTTTTTTTACTTCAGCACCAACTCCAGTAGAACGAGTTTATACCGCAGCTAACAACCCCATTGAAATAATTTACAGAAACCCCCAGCCAACACATACTACACGAGAAACAAGTTTTTAATCTCCCAGGGGACAGCCGCACCAGACTCGAAGAAGAGAAAATCCTGCAACCAGACTGGGAGAGTCAAATCAACAGAACCATCACAGAAGCTTGAAAATAAATCTAAAATGGCGTCTGACCTATTTAAAGAGATGCATTCCAGATTCAGGTCTTCAAAGCATCTGACTCAGAGCATGCTTGCATAGAACACCTGCCCTTTCCAGCCCTTCGGAGAGAAGAAGCACTATGTAAACAGCTCCCATGTCTGCAATGAAAGAAACTTGTGGAATGCAGAGTTGGTGAGTTTTAATTTTTGACAGCTGGGAAATTGATTAATAAAAAGGTAAGGACTGTGGAGTGGAAGAGACTTTCTATCAGAAGAGTGAGGCAGAAGCAGCTTGCAAGACATAGATATTTCAGGAAGGTGGCGTGAAAGAGAAAACACGGAGAGTGAAAGAGAAAAATGTGAGAGTGGAGGAAGGTGTTGTGAAAAAGAAAACCAAAAGATTAGAGAATGGTGGGGAGGAAAAGGCACCCAGATAGGAGGAAGGTGGAGTACAAGAGAAAACCCGATGACTGAAGAAAGTTGCAGAAGAGTAAATCGAAAACCCGACACCAAATATCAATAACTCCAAAAAAGAGAGTGAATGCACGTCAAATAAGTTAGTTTAATTACATGCAAATGGCCGGAAGGGGTAAACCAGCTTCGTGAAACTGAGAACTAACAATTCCTACCAGTGCTCAACAAAGTCACAGCTTTTTTTTTTTGGGAACTTTTTATTTTAAATTTTGTAACAAAACCATAAAATCACATATAACCAAATACACTCCATAAAACATTAAGCTTCCCGAAATTATTAAAACTAATACAAAATTACTTTGTACAATGCCAAAGATAACCCCCAAACAAACTTATCAACATCACCCAGTCACCTCCTCACAACCCTATTTACACTAGTACAACTCCATGTCTAGTAAAGCTGAAGAAATTTACCCCAGATGTTCTCAAATAAACCCAATTTCCCTTCTCTTCTGTAAATTGTCCTTTCCATAGCCGCCAAATCTTGCATTTCAGTCAACCATTCCTCAACATTCAGAGTTAATACAGAATTCCAATTTCGCAAAACAATTTTCTTTCCGATCTTCGCCCTTCGGAACAACCATTTCTTCTGATTCAGAGTAAGATCCTCCAGAGACTCATCATCCCCCAATATCATCAATTTGAAGTCCAAAGCAGGTAAATCCTCAATCACTTCACCACACACCCGACCAACCTCACCCCAGAACAACCTCACCAACCTGCAGTCCCATAGCATGTGCTCCAACGAACCTGCTACATGTGTACACCTCCAGCAATCCGAGCTCTCCAACATCCCCCTACTCAACATTTTCTCTGGAGTCCAAAAAACCCGATTAAGAATCTTTATCTGTCTCGACCTCTCCACAACTTAACATTCTCACACATCCGGCGCCACATGTCTTCAGGTATATCTGAACCAATTATCCTACCCTACCCCACTCCATTCTCAGCAAGTCATTACCATTGTAATGCGACACAATCTCCTTATACACACGACTGGCCAGTCCACCTTCCCTCCCAATCAGCTTTCTAGTGAACAAACTCAAATCCATTCTTCGATCAAATTCCGCAACCCCAATAGCCCGTTTTAGCTTCACATAATCTGAGGTCCTAAAATTCTCTGTCAAAGTGCAATTGCATTTCCCCTGCTGTCAACCAATTACCGTCTTTAAAAAGATCTGCCACCCATCGCACTCCACTTAAAAACCAATCTGCCCAAAAAACCACATTACCATTAATCCTAATAGCTGGATTAAACCACAATGACGCACCAGGTTCTTTAAATTCATCCACACCCAAATAATCACATGTACTCTTCCATGAGCTTCTCAAATTCTCAATCAGCGGATCCTTTCCACAGCCCTTTTTTGAAATGGAAGTCAAGACAGCTCGTGGAGTCAACGGTCCAACAAAACTAGTCTCAGCCTCCACCCACTCATCCTGTAATTCATCCACAAACGGTACCAGGAAATCAGACATGAAAGCCAAGTGGTAGGCCTTGAAATTAGGCACCCCTAAACCACCCTCATTCAGTGGCAATTGCAATTTCCACAACTTTAATTTGGGAGGCTTCCAGTCCCACAAGAATTCCTGAAGCATCCTGTCCAAATCCTTCCAAAATGAAGTCGGTAACACCAAAGGAAGCATACCCAAAACATAATTAATTTTAGGGGCTGAGATCATCTTCAGGGCGTTTACCTTGCCCCAAAGCGAGAGATTCAGTAAGCTCCACCTGTCCAGGTCATCCCTCAACCCAGTGCACACTGATTTCACATTTTCCGAAATCAAATCTCTAATCCCGGGAGACAGCCACACCCCCAAGTACTGCATCCTACCAGGACACCACCGAAAGCCCAGGTCCTCCATAAAGTTCCTATTCACTAAGTGCGATAAAGGCATAACCTCCGATTTAGTCCAATTCACCTTGAATCCAGAGCAAAGCTGAAAATTAGCCATTATCCCCATAAGCGCCGGCACAGATCTTTCCAGATCATCCAGCGCTAACAGCATATCATCAGCAAATAGCCAAATCTTTTGTTTCAAACCCCAGCTCGTAAGTCCCACTACCTCATCCGCCTCCCTGATATCCTCAGCCAAAGTTTCTATTGCAATCACAAACAATAGCAGTGACAAAGGACATCCTTGTCTAGTCCCCCTCTCCAGTTCAAACTTCTCAGAACGCATACCATTAGTATTAACCTCAGCAGTCGGAATTGCATACAGCAGCCTAATCCAAGAAACACATTTTTCGCCAAAACCCATCCTGGACAAAAAAGAGAACAGAAAATCCCAATTTATTCTGTCGAAAGCTTTCTCAGCATCCAACAACAACATAGCGCAATCTCCCTGTCACCCCTCCGACTTTGAAATAGCATTCAAGATCTTCCTAATATTACTAGAGGTCTTCCTACCTTTAACACAGCCTGATTGGTCAGCACGAATCAATGTCGGGAGCAAATTTTCAATCCGAACCAACAGTAATTTTGCCAGAATCTTGTTATCAACATTCACAAGACTAATAGGTCTATAGCTCGCTGGTAGAGTATCATCCTTACCCTTCTTCAGAAAGACAGAAAGTATGGCATGTCTAGTAGAATGTAGCAAAACACCATTCACAAACGATTCCAAATACATGTCTCTCAAAAGCCGAAGTGCCGATTGCAGTAGCAATCGATAAAATTCATCTGTAAACCCATCCGGGCCAGGGGATTTCCCCACATTCAATTTCCCAATTGCCCATTCAATTTCCACAACTGTAACATCCGCCTCTAGCAGTTCCGAATCATATCTCTAATCCTCGATAGATCCAACCTATCCAACAAAGCTTCGCCCCTCCCAGTCACTTCTGGTTCATTTTTTTACAGATTTACATAAAAGTCTCAGAAAATCTTATTTATTTCACCAGGATGATACGTAAGATTGTCACTCCCATCCCGAATCGCCGGAATGGCTCTCTCAGCATCCCGCTTCCTCAACCTATAGGCCAACCACCTATCACATTTCTCACCTTTCTCGTAATAAGCACATTTAAGAAAAAGGTTACTTAGTTCTGCATGCTCATCTACAAATGCCTTCAGCTCTCTCTTTGTTTTTTTTAGATCTGCCATTATCTCAGCACCTACCGGGCCCGCCATAACCCTCTTGGAAAGCTCACTCAACTTCCCCCCCAGCTGCACCTCCTTGACCTCAGCCTGCTTTCTAAGCCCACTTGAAACAGCAATCAAGTGTCCTCTTATTGTACACTTTAGTGCCTCCCAAACCAAACCTGGACGGACTTCTCCTGTATGATTACTCGCCACAAAACAATCTATCTCCTCTCGCAATTTGTCCACCACGTCATCTTTGCGCAATAAGGCTACATTCATCCTCCAGGAAATACGCCTCCTTAGGGTATACCTCAATTGCAATTGCATAGTCACATGCGCATGATCCGATAACAATATACTGCCAATTTCACTTGTTTTATACGCTTCAGTCACAGCTTTTATACACATTACGTAATTTACATAATAATAATAATAATAATAAATGTATTGTGAATTAGTTCAAATTTGAACTTTACACATAGGATACAAATACATAAAACTTAATACAAACATAACAATCAAATACATTAAATATAAAATAATTATGTAAGAAGTATGTAAAATTGAATAAAATTATACATATATATATATATATAAATATATGTATACAATCGAACATAATACAGTACAAGGATAAGGATAATACAGTACAGTGCAGTGCAAAAGTGTAATACAGGGGTAAAGTGTAACATACTCCGTACATGTCCTATTCAGCTCTGCACACAAAGTGCCTAACACAGATGAACGCTTGCTGCCAAATACCAGATATGAAAGGTAATGATCCAACCTCAAACTACAAGCTTAAAGTATCAAGCATAGGGGCTAAGTCCTAAAGTTCCTAAGGAGCCCCGCACATTTCCACTAAAGCCGGCTGGATGTGTAATAAACTTTTAACTTTAACCCAAACCCTATATAGTGCCAGTTGAGTCCTAATTGAGACCGAGCTTAAACAGTAATCCCAAAAGGACTCTCCCTTAATAGTCTCATAGTTGTTTACCAGCTTTTCCAGCATGCACATATACAACGGGCCCAAACGAGGGCACATAGTCAGGACATGCCTAGTAGTTTCTAAGTGTTCTCCCTTTGCACAAATACAACAACTCCTGTCCTTAGGTAGAATGCCCAGCCGTGGCCCAATGACTGCTAGAACCGGTAACTGGTTCGTCCGCAGCCTTAACATGAATTGACGTACCTCGGTATCTGACAAATGTGTGTAGTTCTGAGTCCAGTCCCATCTATTCATTTTTGTATAAAAGATTTTTTTCGATGAATAAATGGCATTAGCCGCTTCTTGTCATGGGGCCAGTCTATGTCAGCAAAGATAGCTTCATTTAGCTGTTTATAGCTATTTCCTTGAGGTGACCTGTCATTATCATAATTAGTGCCAGCCAGGATAAGCAGTTTACAAGATAAAGGGGAAATGGCTTTCAAATAAAACACACCTCGGGCTCGCAATGCCATGCCTTTCAACAATGTTAAGCCCAATTCCAACATAATATACTTGACAGAACAAGCCGGGCTCAAACCCAGAACTGCTCGCCAGTACTGGCCCTCAAGGATGTTAAGCCAGTTCATGTCTTGTATAGCTAATGCCTCTAAGCCATATACGATAGTGGGGACAAAACACTGTTGGTAGAGTTTGATGATCCCCGCTGTACCTTTGGCAAATTTACAAGCCTGCAGTATAAGAAGTTTTGCCCGCCTCTTTTTTTGCGAGATGATCTTAGAGGATTTAAGTGTCATAATAATCTGCTTTATCACTTTATGGCTTAAGAACAAGGGCCAAGGGGATATATTTAATACCATGGTAGAGGCGATGTGTTTGTGTTGAAAAACTTATGCTTAATATATGCTACCCACTGTTCCTCACCAATAGGATTGACAATTCTTAGTCCCTGGTCCCCTCCTGCCTCACCTAATAATTGCCAAATTCTACGGGTGTTTCTGCTCATAAGAGTCTGAATAAAGCCCTCCCATCTTTCACGTTTTTGTGACTTACGATAGTGATAAAGCCATGTACGGTATTGTCGCTTTAAGGACTTAATCGGAGTCAGGCTCTCCTGCAGGCTCCCGCTATTGATAGAGGCGAGTCTACAAGAACGAATTTCGCGCCTCATTAACCTTTTTTACGATCTCAGATCTTTATATCAAACTTGCCCCTTTCAGTGGCTTTCCATTTCATTTTGGGAGTCCGAATATGCTGGAACAGGGACTGGGTGATGGATTGTATCCATACCTCTATCTCCTCAGGGGATTTTCCCCTTAATTCAATCTTCAGGCAACAGCCCTCCGGGAAAATCAAGGTCCTCATTCTTTCAATATTAGTCTGGGACCAACAGATCCAGTTCCCTTGGTTTGTTGTAATCACGTTGCCACAAACATTCCCTGAGCCTTTTCCCCCTCCCCCACTCAGGGACAAAACAACTGGGGCGTGGTCACTATAAGTGTTAGGTGCAATATGAATACCCATGATGTTACCCAAGACACCTTCGGAAACCACCATATAATCCAAGACTGCCCTCTTTGTGCCCATATTCCAGGTTGATTGGCCTGGATTATCACCGGTTGTGCGACCATTTAGAATTATAAACCTCCATTCATTTAAATAATCAACCCATACCTTGCCTTTGGTATTAGAGGTAGTTTGTGGCATTTGGCAGAAATCAGATACATTATCATAATTGCCACAGCCTTCTAAGTCCACACATCTCGCACTCAGATCACCACATAATATGATCGGGTTGTTTTCATGATCAGCATCCCAATTCATTAATATGGTGTCCAATTGCTCGAGGATAGATTCAGTCTTCAATGAACCTGGTGGATCATAGATATCAATGATTAGCAACTCTTGGTGTTTTCCTTCTTTCTCCATTATGGTCACTGCCACAGCTAACCGGTTACTACCTGGTTTAGGGTCATGGACAAGTCTCTGGCTGCATGATGACTTTATACCTATTAACAAGCCGCCCTTAGGGCGACCACTTTCCCCCTTAGTAGCCTCTGCTTGGAAAGTCACATACCCAACGAATTCCACATCGAATGTGATCCAGGTATCTTGTAACACAAAAATTGAATGGGAGAACAAAACTTCCTGTGCGCTTCCACCATAAAGCCAGTGATTAAACCCCCTAGTATTCCAGCTCACCACTGGCCAATTTCAATCTGAGCAACTTTGAGAAACAATCATGTTCTTTAGCCATTCCCAGCCTTGCTTATCATTACATTTAACTATTGGCTCCGGTTCAGCTTTGGAGACCCTTGTTTGAGACTTTTGACAGTTGCATTTAGTGCATCCTTCTTCGGGCACCTTCATCTTTGGTGGTATGTCTAAAACATAACCCAAGTATCCCAAAGAAGCTGAGTGGAGTCTGATTAGGGCTGTGGTTTCCGGCAGGCTGCAATGTACTTTGGTGATCATAGCATTCAGAGGTCTCAGTGGCTCCACAAAATCAAAGTCTCCACTATTAAGTATCCTTAAAGAAGGGACCTTGTTAAGCAGTGACAAAAGTGTAGCGCGATTCAGCGGCTGCCCCTCTTCAGCTGACTTAGGTGCAATAGTTCCAGTTCTCTGGGGTAACATCACTGGGATAGTAGGAGATGAAAACACCACAGAAGAATCAAGGGGACAAGCAACAGTTTTACTAGAAACCGTATTTGTGATAGTCGGTGGATTCTGGATCACCTGCTCGGGTACATTAGATCTAGCTACTGGATTGAGGTCTACATGAGCCTGTTTTGTGACTGAATCCTCCCACTGTAAAGACGTGGCACAAGCCAGACCTTCCTCTATCAGCCAGCTAGTAAGAGTGCCCACAGTTTGCACCGACCATCTTTTACGTCTTGCAGCTCTTTTTCGTTGCTTTTTTGACATGTTGGCACTGCCGGGCTTTATTGTGGAGTTTAAAACAGGGCGGTCCACATCCTGGTTATCCAACGGTTCAGCAATGGTCTTATTTTTTATCATTGGAATGTTCTGTTTTATCTGCTTCCCCTGCCGTTTAGTAACAGACCCCATATCAGCTACCCCCCTTATAAGGTCTGCCAAGGACGGAGGTAGGGGCGTGTCCAGGTTTACTGCCCTCGGTTCCACAATGGCACAGTCTTGTGACGCGCCTTTTACGGCAGGTGATTTCTGAGTGGCAATCTCCCACAAGTCAATAATTGCCCTTTCTTTGTGCTGATTTTGGGTTGATAGATGTTCACATATGCTTGCAATTGCAACCCCCTGCAGCTTCAGGTCTTCATGTATAGTGCCACATAATTTTAAAAGGATTTTTATTGCAAAATTTAAAGTGCTGTTATTATGACTTACAGAGGACTTGTGGGTGCTGTATTCCTCCTCAGTAAGCTTACTTGAAGGCAAGACGGTGCCATAGAACATGTTAGGACTGGCAGATAGCCTGGCTGCCCCCCCTAGGTTGGACTGTTGGGGCTGTGGGACTTCTTTTATTTCCATGGCCGCATGAGTACCCACTGCCGCCCCCAAAGGAGGCGCTATTCCCAATGTATTCTCCTCCCTTGGCAGTGAAGTGACTTGAGTCTCCTTTGTTAACGGAGGGACCGGCAAGGAGGGCTTTAGCTGTGAAGGTGCTATATCTGCAGCCTCCTCAGTCCTCCCCCTTACAACAGGGGAGGTACAGTCTTGTAAGGCATAACATAGCTGCAGTAAGGAGTCATTATCCAAATCCAGCGGAAGATAGCTACTGTCCGCCTCAGCTAGAGGTGGAATCGCCTCTGATGCTGGCATAGAAGTTATCTGGGCAAAGGTTTTAATGGGGAAAAAGGCATCCAATTGGCTTTTTTTTTATTAGACTCCTCAGGCACTTTCAGTCCTGTGTCCCCATCCTTATCGCCTTTCTGCAGCACAATACAACCTTCGTCAGGCTATTTAGTGGAGTGCAGTGCATAGGGTTTTTTCCCCCCTAGTGCCAGCTGCTTTACCGCGACTGGAAGCTTTCCCTGGCATTACCGATAAAAATGTAGGGGGGGAGAATAGGGAAGCAGGGCTGTGTAGAGAAGATAAGTAACAGCCCCAAAGTAAATGGGTTTTACCCAGTTGGGTTTACACACTCCCCTTATTTGAGTATTAGTAGGTTTATGGCCCGTGTTAACAGGGCATTAGGTGGCAAAGAACTGCACCCCCAACCTCCTGGCATCCACTCACCCAGCTCTCCGAGCTCCTGCGTGACAAACGTGATAGATACAGCAGGCGGGGAGGCAAGCAAACCTCTGTCTCCCGGATCCAAAATCCAGCAGGAGCGGGAAGCGGGAAGGATCGAATGGCCGCACTGGGCACTCCCGGGGCCCAACTCGCGAGTCCCGAATCCAATTGGCATCTCACGACTTCACACAGGGCTTGCAGAGGGCTCAGCTCCTACGGTTTGCTCCTTCGGTCCGCCGCCCGCAGCCCGCTCGAGCGTTTCGATCACGTGACCGTCAAACCGACACTGCAGGAAGTTACGCGTTAGAACAGCGAAGGATCTGCAGCCGCTTCCGACAGTCGACAGGCAATTTACATAATTACACACAAGAGTTACAATGTCATCCCACAATCCCAATGGCCAACGCTATACAAATACATCTAATCATCCCATGCATTCTCTAATCCTATTGGATACATTTACTAAGCACAATCTCCTTTGCACGTGGTCTCATTCTAATCGGTCATGACATCCAAAAATATCATTAGTTTATTAACTCAAAACAATTCTACAGTTGACTTGCCTAATTTGACAGAGGAAATTTAACCCAGTCTGTGTTGTGCATAGCCTCAATAGGATTTTCTAAATTAGAGGGAGGAGAGAAAACGGTGACCATCCCTTTGAACCTCCTTGTCACCCCAGACAAGCTGGCATCCCAATCTGTTCCTTTTGCATTCCTTATCCTCACCTCATTGCGCCTTCCATCTTAAATCATATGGGCTACCAAACTAAATCCTGCTTATGTTCCTGAGAACCCAGATGAAACCATAAAACACTGGTCAAGCTCTGTCCTTGGGTATCCATTACATGCATTTATTACCAAACCTCAATTCGACCCTTGCAACCTAACCCGACCCCATGTGCCATTTAATAACAAGGCTTAGTGTTCTCAGGAAGTTTGTCCCTCGTACCTACACATCTATCTAGCCATAAAAACCCAACCTAATAGAAATTAATTTCATCTGCGCCTCCAGCGAGCATTTGGCTTGCTATGGCCTGCTTGATGTGGTTCCCTTCCTCCCCCACCCTTTGACCCGGTCATCCAAGCTCCCAGAGCTAAACAACATTCACCTTTGCAAACCAAGGATTCTGCAGCCTGCACAGGCCCAAACTATGAAAGGACTGTAACTTGCAATGTTCTTATGTGTATGCAGTAAAACTCATAACACTGTATTATTATAACAGTATTGCCAACCTAAATCATGTCGAGTCCCCACATGTTAACTACATGTGATTACCACATTATATTATGCGATTGCTTTCTCTATTGTCAGATCCCCTTCTCTCACAAGCACACAGCTCCTTGGCACCTGACTCTAGGCGCTATGAAGTTGTATTCTACATGATAACATTGTGCTCACACTGTCGTTACTACATGATGCAATCGAAAATGTATCCAAAAACTAAACACAAAGTAACACATCAATTTCTCTAACTATTCCAAACATATGTTGATTGCAACATCACGTTTAAACAAGCCACAACATAGACTATACAACTTTTGTAGCGTAAACCTCTTTTACCTGTTAAGGCATTTTACGTGCATTCCAACATTCCCCCGTTAAGTTAATTCATTAACTGATCTATTCTCATCTCTCTCTTTGATGAAATCTTCTCTGGGGCCCCACACCCTACAAACATACCCCATTATGAGCATACTCCTCCGGTGTACAAGACCAACACAGCTACCCTGCATCTCTCATGCAATCTAACCAATGCTCCATATAGTTATTTAAATCGGGTGGAGTACACAAAAGAGTGCATGGAGGCTCAATCAGACTCTGATTCATCTCTGACTCTGTTTGCACGCCAATATGTTTTAAGATAGAAGTGACATTAACTGCAGACAGAGTAACTGATGTCCTGGCGGCTGTTCTATGTATCTTGGCAGAACAGCATCTCAAAAGTACCTGACAAGAACAAAAAGTGACGAGCAGAAAAACAAAAATTGGTACCAGCGTCTTGACAATCAGGCTCAACCAAGATGGTACCCAAGAAAACAGAGAATCCAGCCATGTATCGGTTTAAATCCCATCCTCCTTTTCCATGGCTATACAAAGATTATGTAATGCCCTAATAGCATGGGACAAGGAGCCATTGTCCAAATCATTACAAGGCACGTAGGTACAGCAAAAGTTACCAATCCTCTGACACACCCCTCCTTCCATAGCAGTGGGGTCAAGTGTGTACTGATTCTGAAGTGTCATAAGGCGGCTAGTCCTCATTTCCTCCTTGATTGTGTTGAACCCGTTCTGCGTATGATTAGCAAACTTGAGCATCTCATACCTGGTGACTTGCAGCCATTTTGCATTGATTATGGCTTGGACACCAGGTGCTAAGAGAGCGGCAAATATCATCTCTGTTCTACTACTGAGTGTCATGTCACGCAGGAGACTGGGGTCTGCCGCTCCCATTTCCTCCTGGCGAGTCTACCCGCGCGTTCGCGTCTGGGGACTCGCCGGGAGGGGAGCGACTGGTTACGGGGCCGGCGGCCTTCGGCGCATGCGCGGGAGACCTCTGTCTCGGTTCCGCGCATGCGCCGTGGACTGGGCTCGCCTCCTTGGAAGGGCTTGCCTTCCAGGCCTCGTTGTGGGTTCGCCGGCGCCCGGAGACGGAACGGCTTGCGTTCCAGGCCTCTCGGGCGCCAGCGGCCCATAAAAGAGGCCGCGAGTCGAAGCGGGTCGCGTCTCAACGCGGTTCGCTTCGCTCGCCTCGTTGTTCCTGCCTCCAGCACTTACCTGGGTCCTGTCCTGGGCCAGCCTGCCTCCAGCCCTTACCTGGGTCCTGTCTTGGGCCAGCCTGCCTCCAGCCCTTACCTGGGTCCTGTCTTGGGCCAGCCTGCCTCCAGCCCTTACCTGGGTCCTGTCCTGGGCCAGCCTGCCTCCAGCTCTTACCTGGGTCCTGTCCTGGGCCAGCCTGCCACCAGCACTTACCTGGGTCCTGTCCTGGGCCAGTCTGTCACCAGCCTTTACCTGGGTCCTGTCCTGGGCCAGCCTTCCACCACCCCTTACCTGAGCCCTGTCCTGGGTCATCTACCACCAACTGTGTATCTGGGTCATACCCTATGCTAGCCTGCACTCTCCTGTTCCATCCTGGGCACGTTTAGACAGTTCTTTATTTGGCCAGACAGCAAGCTCCATCTGACCTCCCTCTTTCCTGTCTTGCCTGACTCCGAACTTTATCCTGTGTACCATTGGAACCATCAGCATCAGCCAAGCTCCTTTTGCCTACTGCGAATACCCTTTCTGCCACACTGGTCTATCTACCAACTGTCGCTGCACAGAGGTTCTTGGAAGATTCATGGTCTCGACAACAAGCTCCACCTGGACTATGGTTCCATCCGTCTGTGCCTAAACAATCCTCTTGTCACGCTTATCTGGAGAGTGCCTTTCGTGACATTGGGAGTTGGTCCATCCTCCACCCAGTTCCTCTTTTGGGTGGTGGAGAGGCTGGTTCCTCGTGCCACTAGTTCATCAGTTCCCGGACTCCAGACTGGCGACCTCTGCGAGACCAACCACCAAGACTGCAGGTACGCGGTCCTCTCGGGCCAACCAGCTTGACACTGAGTCAATACTGGCCTGGAATGTTCTTCAAAGTCTCTGAATAAGTTGATGATATATAATTCCTCTTAGTATGTCTCCATAAAAAACCTAAAATGTTATGCCCTTCAGAAGTCTCTAGTCCATAAGCACTTTGTGGGGAAGAGGACAACGGGGGCACAGAGGTGGCTCGGGTGGCCCGTTGGAGATGACAAAATGAGCCCCAGGCACAACCAGTATGGGAGAATGCAACATAAAAAGACTGCACATTCCCCACCGAGCCAGTGGGAGCTGAAGATAAGCCAGGTTGCCCAGACCCAAAAACAATCCATAATTGTGGTAGTCCCACTGGCAAGGTCTGCAAGTTTTTAAAGTCCTGCTGAAGTTTGTTTTGATTAACACCCACTGGTACTGTGCCATTGCTCCTAAATCACAATGAAAAATCTGGCCACAACTAGACCTTAACAGGTTTTTTCTTTTGCTTCACCAAAGTCAGTTTTCTAACATACATATTCTAACTCTCAGAATGCTCATCATGGATCTTTGCCAATGCTTTTTCGATGAACTCCCTCATTCCTCCCTCTTTGCAACTCATCATCCCCTGCTCCCATTGATTGTGCAAAAACACAGAGCCTTCTAATTTTAGTTGAGAACGTAAATTGCATCGGACATTTTCCTGCTCCTTTCTCTTCTTTTGTTCACGGCACACTCATGTTCGTAAACCGATATGACTGTAGCTTGTACTGATTGTCCTTGAAATAGGCTGCATACTCTGCATAAGGCAAGGTGTACTAACACTGTTCTATATGAGGTGATATTTCACTCTTTCTGGGAACACCAGATGCATGGGGATGAAGACACTGATCTAGCAGGAACCTGTAGACCTCTCTGTTTCCTCATTTTGCACATGGTTGTACCATATATTATTGGACCTGGGGCAATGCACATCCACAATACTATCCAAACCCACCCCTTCATTTTCAACAATCCTTTGCTAAATATTCTGTTTTTCTCTGGGCATTAATACATCACAAGACCCTACATTACTAACAAACACATTATCAATATTCACATTCCTACCCATCATTGTCATTACTCCTAAACAAGGAAGAAAGAGAGAAAAGAAAAACAGACAAATATACATCCTAACATTCATGTTCCTTGGTGCCGTCTCTTGCATACTCAAACAAAAGTGAATGTCCATTTGTCCACAAGGATACCCTACTCTAAGCACTTTCACAAGTTTCACAGGAGTACTCAAGTAATGTATCCTTGGGTTGGTCTTCACCAGAGTCTTGCTCTTGCGAGTGTGGAGCAGTGCTGGTGGCTCATTTTACATCGTAGAGGTGGATCCAGCACTTATGAGCCTCCACCTTAATGGCGCTTGGTTTGGCAAAGATTACTGATACGGGCCATGGAACCTGCGTTCATTCCAACGACGAACAAAAGTTCTTATAAAAACATGATTCCCTTGAAAGAGTCACAATTGTTGTAGGGACTCAGGATTGATGCCTTCAGACACATCCGGCTGTTGGTGACCAGATGCAATCTGTGAAGATAGAAATGTAACAGTTTTGGTTAAGTCCCTAAGGTAGCCCTGAAACTCTTCCTGTGGGTTGTTCACATGTGCATCAGAGGCTGTGCTTGCAGGTTACAGTCATGCATGTAGCCTCCTCTGCTTCACGATCTCATGAGGGGTCAAGTGATGGTCTTTCCCTAGCTGATTTCTAAGGGAGAACAATGCTAGGGGCAAACGGCACAACCAATTTCTGGAAAGTGTGTGGCAGATTTGAGACAATCACAACTTCACTAAACCAATCAAGTGCTCGACAATCCTGTTGTACTGTGGGTGGTACAATGAACACAGCCTGTGCTTTATGCCCAATAGAGAAGTGATTTCAGAAAAGAGTTTGTTAAAGAAGTGTTAGATTATCAGACTATAGGACGTCAATACCTCCCGCCTCAAACATTTAGCTGCTGATTTAGCATCAGGGTGAGCACAGGGTCCTGCCTCAGCCAACAGGAAAAAGGACATACCACAGGAATAAGGTAATGATTACTTCCCTGTTAATCATATTGATGAAATCAATATGGAATTCCATGAAGGGCCCTGATTACTGAGACAATGTCCCCTTCAGTGTCTTTAACATATTTCCAGTGTTGAATTGGTGATATGTGATACAATTCACCATAAAACTACTTACATGTTCTTGCAGGTTTGCAATAAACTAATCTTCCTGGAGATTGGCCGCAATTGTCGTCTGGGGATAATGCAATTGCTCCAGAGCTACCACAAGCCGTTCCTGAGGCATAACTACTTTACCTCCTTTAAGCTCCTGTCTCCAGAAAAGATCTGTCAGTGCGAGGATGCACCCTCTCTTAATCCATAACTCTCTTTCTTCCTTTGAAGCTCGTTCTTGTATTTCAACAATCTGACCCATAGGTATTGCAGTGTATGGGTCTGGCAACTGTACCTGTTGAGACACAGGTTCTGTAACTATGGAATCTCTATTTGGCAAATAGGCAGCCTCCTTTGCCACTCTGTCTGCTGCATCATTACCAAAAGCAATTGGATCAGTATTGTTAGTATGAGTGTCACACTCAACTATTGCGACCTTTACTGGCATTGTTAGCACTTCAATTAATGGAGAAAGTAAAGCTGTACATGAGTCTTGTCGGATCTTTTAAATACTCTCAAATGCCACCTCGACAATCCTGAATGCACAGTAGACGTAACATATGCAGAGTCAGAGTAAATTGTGACTGTCTTTTCCCTACTCATTTTTAGCACCTCTATGAGAGCCACTAACTCTGCTACCTGCGCAGAATAATGCAAAGGTAATCTCTTCTTTGTCCTAACCTGATACTCACCATCCAAAAGGCCTTCAACTGCCGCACTGGTATACCTTTCACCGGTATCCTGTTCTATCATCGATGAGCCACCAACGAAGAGTACTTCTCCTTTTTTGAGTGCATCTCCCTGACATTCATACTCGGGTCTATTGCTCCTTCGTATGTCTCGCAATCATACACAACCTCATCTGGTTTCACTGGCTCAGCTAATAATGTTGCAGGGTTGAGTGTGTGGCACCTTACTGGGTGTATGGAGGCATTTGTTATGTTATGGTGCATTTGTATAGTGCCTTCTGTACTTTTGGTACAGAAGGCACTCAAAGCGCTGTGTGTTGAAGGCCCTAGAGGACTGTAGTCCAGGTCAGTCAAGAGAGTATGGTAGTATAAAGTGCTTGGGTGCACTTGGTGTGTGTGCAGCCAGAGTGGCTTGCACAGGGTTGGCTGCATTCTAATGCTATGTGTGCTGCAGTGCTTGTGAGAGATCAGTGTAATATGTGCAGCAGGTGGGTGGTCTCTGAGTCTGCATTCTGGCTGCCGTGAGGCCTGTGTAGGATATTGTGTGCAGCTAAATTGCTTTTAGTGGTGTATAGCTGCATTCTAACAGACTGTTGAGGTGTTATGGGACGAGTGTAGGTATGTGTGCAGCGAGGCCGAAATTGATCGAGAGGTATAGCTGCGTTCCATTGTTTGTTGGTGTAAGGTTAAAAGTGAGCATATCGGTAGGATTGCGGGTCTGTGATTCCCTGAAGAGGCCTTGCCTGTTCTGGTGGTTCGTGGTAGTGGATTTTCAAGCAGGATACTTTGGCTGGTGTAGAAAATGTTGTGTTGGCCTGGTTGGACGGTCCATTTTCCAGCTGCTCAGTTATAGTTGTCGGAGGGCCCATTTTCCGGGTCCCTGGTCATAGTCAATGGTGGGAGGCAGTGTGGTTCCTGACACGTTTGTGATTATTGCATGATTCTGCTGCACTGTTGTGGGTTCAGAGGGCCTATTTACGGGTCCCTGGGCATAGTTTGTGAATTAATGCTGAGCACATGCATGTTGTGCATGTTTGTGGTTATCATATGATTGGTCGTTATTGCGCCACCGATGTGGGAATTCGCTTTATTCCTAGGTTGGCCAGGGATGCCTCATCGGATCATATACCACCTTGTTTGCCTGATAGATGGCAAGATATGACCCAACCATAGTCTTTAAACCATAAGTGCTATAAGGTTCTGCATTGCTGACAGTCTGATTTGATACCCATATGGGTAGGGTATGACATGGGGTAACAGGGAGCAGTGTCAGACGTATTGGATGGCAAAGGGGCCTATGATAGTGGCTTTACATGTTGGTTCCCGAATGGGTAAAGTTAGACAAGAGCCTGACTGTTAGAAGAGTTATTATGTTCTAGGGATGTGGTGGTGTTTAGGGTCTGTGAATAGGCTTGTATGATAGAGGTTGGCAACTCCTGAGGTGATCGTGCTATGCTTCCCTATGGAAAGGTAATGAGTACGCTTGGTTATGGGCGTTGAGTTCTCCTTTCAGGTTGATATATGCCGAATGTATCTCTTGCCATGTATGGTCGGGTGGCCGTGGGCTGGCCTGGTTTCAGCATGGGTTTGGAGTCGAGAGCACCAGGCTTTGGGCACAGGGGCAGGAATAGTCAACTATATGGTGTATATTGTTGGTCCAGCTGGGATGCGGACAGCCCAGCAATCTCTAATTCGATTTCCGTTCCCTGACAGTTCCCATTTGCAAGGCAATTGTTTTATTAGCCGGCTTCCATGGCCTGACTATTCCTGTTTTATTGAGATAATGCTGTTCTATCTGAAATCTGGCTATTGGTGTGGGAATTGGTGGCCTTAGGTGGTACCTTTCATGGATTAGGGAAAAGCCAGGTTTTCAACATTTTACGGAATGCCATGTAGGCCTGGTTGTGTCGAATGTAGGGAGGCAATGAATTGCACACTGTAGGCACCAAGGCGAAGTAGGCTGGCCCTGCAAGCCTGGCTGAATTGGAGGCTGGTATCACTAGTAGGAGGGCAGAGCTTGACCTTAGGTTGCGAGTTGGGTGGTAGGGCATATTCTTCTCTTGAAGGTAGGCCGGGCCTGTCTTGTGCACTGCTCGGCGGGTGATGCATAGGATTTTGAACGTGGTCCTTTGTCCAATAGAGAGCCAGTGAAGGGTGCGGAGGGAAGGCAAAATGTGGTCCCTTTGTCCCAGTGCAAGGAGGAGTCTGGAGGCTGCCTTTTTGACTCTTTGGAGTTTGTTGAGTTTGTAGGACGGTGCACCCAAGTACAAGGAGTTCACATAATCCACTCTATACATGACAATGAACATAATAGATGTCTATCTGTTGGGGTAGTTGAGGTAAGGGGAGATGTGTCTCAGAAGCCTGGGGTGGTAGTGCCAGGATTTGGATACATTGTTAATCTGATGGGACAGGGTTATGATATGATATGGCATTTGTAACGTGCCTATACACAAGTGTTTCAAGGCACGACAAGGCAAGGGAGGGGGAACAGAGGGAAGACAGAAAACGATCCTACTAGGCCAAGTGTCATTCAGATCGCCCAAGTGCATGGGAGGGGGAAGTGGGAAAGTGCAGGGTAGGGGCAAAGTGCAGTACATGGGATAAATAAATAACAATAAGTAAAAGTACGACCAGCAGGTGGCAAGGGTAAGTGCAGACATCAGGTGTCAAGTGCTGGTAGTGGGACTTGTAGGGATACAGATACAGTCCCAAAATGCAGGGGTTGCCAGGAAGGCAGTGCAGGTGTGCAACTGGCAGGGGAGGGGACCTGGGCCATCGATCAGAAGGGGGCCAGGTAACCAGTGCAGTGTCAGATTCGGTCAGGAAGTCCGCAGGGGAGAGAAGGAGCAAAAGCAGAGGCAAAGAGAAAGGTTTTGAGGTATCTCCGGAACCGGAGATGATTCTCCTCGAGTTTCAGGGAGGCTGTTCCAGAGGGAGGCCCCAGCAGAGGAAAAAGATCTACCACCAACTTGTTGCTTGGAGAAGCGACTGAACCTGAGGGAGTTGGAGGCGGATGAGCGAAGGGCTCGAGAAGGAAGATAGGCCTGAGTCCATTGTGCAGCCCAGGTTTCTGAGTGTGTTGCAGGTGGGTACGGGGTTCCCAAGGGAGGGTGTCCATGGCAGTGGTTGTGAGAGTAGAGCTGTGTTGCCACATACCATCATCTTTGTTTTCCCTGGGTTAAGGTGGTGGTGTTTTCTTGTCATCCACAGGTCTATATCTCTCAGGCAGGCTGCTAGGTCAGGTCATGGATTGGAGCTTGTTTTGGGGATTCGAAGGATAATTTGGGTGTCATCCACATAAACATATCAGGTGAGGTTGTGCGAGCGGTTGATCCCTGGCAGCAGGGTTATGTACTCAGGTGTTCACAGGACAAACAGTGAAGGTAAAAGGGGGGAGGAAAGTGATTTTTTTCCTGTTGTTAAGGAACAAGGAAATCCAGTTGAGTGCCGAGTCTCAGATTCCTAGGGAGTGGAGTCGGTTGAGTAGAATTGAGTGGTTAATGATGTTAAAAGCTACTGAGAGGTCAAGAAGAACCAGCGCACAAATCCTTCAGAGTAGGCAGGGCTTTTGAGGTCATCCCAGATTGAGATCAGTGTGGATTCAGTTCTGTGGTATGGTGGGACGCGTGACTGAGCGGGGTTTAGTAGGTTGTTGGATTCAGAGAAAAGGTTGAGCTGTGATTAGGCAAAATGGTTGATGAGTTTCCCCAGGAATCTTGTGTTGGAGATGGGCCTGTAATTGAATGGCTCAAAAGCGGTTTGACATGTGCTACTTTGAAGGGTTCAGGGAAGATACCAGCGGTGAAGGAGTAATTGAGTATGGACCTAGCATGTTCTGGGGATGTGGTGATGACATAGCCTCCCGTTCTGCACAGGTGGAAGTGAAGATTCTTTTGAGGCGAGTAATGAGACAAGGGTCAAGGTTGGACCCGAAGGGTCTGCTGCTGGACAGTAGTTTGCGAAACTCCTCATTCAAGATGGTGTTGAAGCAGTTGAAGGATGGCACCATGGGGGCAGGGGAGTGGCTTTCTTGAGGAGCGGGTGGTGAGCGGGGGGGTTTGTCATTAATGGTGGCCGTACTGTTCAGTGCTGTTCTGTGGAAGTGTTGGGAGAGGGAGTCGTTTATGTGGATGTGGTCAGGGCAATAGTGCAAGGTGGCTTCAAGAATTCAAAGATGATCCTGTGGAGCACTTTGCTACTGCTGTAGCATTTCAGCATTCCATTTTTGTAGTAGGCTTTTTTGGCCTTTCGGGTCTCAGATTTGTAATCATGGTGATGCTGGGCGAGCATGGATTTGCTAAGAGCGGTTTTTGATGTTCACCATTTGCGCTCGAGGTAGCAGTTGTGGGTTTTGAAGGTCTTCAGGTGTGGTGTGAACCATTTGGGGTATGTCATTTGCGGGTGGGGGAGTGAGGGGTTGAGTGGGAGGAGTGAGTCTTTAAGCCAGGAGTCAAAGGATTCGATAGGTGGAGGTCAATCTAAGGACGTGAGTGTGCGTAGCAGGGCTATGTCCAGGTCAGGCAGAACCTTAACTTTGCCAAGGCATTTGTGATCGGCTGGGCCTTAGGTGGTGGGGCCAGAGTGTGGATAGAGAAAGGTAAGGCTGAGTGGTCTGACCAGATGAGGGGTTTGGGGCTGGACACAGAGAAGCTGAAGATATCAAGGATATGGCCTCCAATGTGGGTGGAACCTCTGGTGTGTCGAGAGAGGTTCAGAGCCTCTAGGCTGTCAACCAAGGGATGTGTCAAGAGGTTTTTGGGGACATCAAACCAGATATTGAAGTCTTCCAGAATAGTGAGTGCTGGGTGATTTACCAGAATGGTAGCTAGTGAGTCACAAAGATTGTTGGCAAAATGTCTGTCACATCCCAGAGGCCTGTATATGAGTAGGAAACTGTGAATTAGTGTGCAACAGGGAGAATCTGACCAGAAGGGATTTGCAGTTAGCTGTGCATGACTGAGTTTCGTTGAGTGAGATGGAGATGTGCGGTTTGTGCAGGATGTCTACTGGAGGGTCTATTGTAGGGGATGAACGTGTCACGATGCCTGCCCCTGGAAAGCCAGACCGGGCCCAGCAACTGCGGAAGCAGGCATCATGCTACTTGAAGCATGCCCAAAAACCCCAGTTAGGGGCTCCTTGGCTACAGTCCTGGCGCCTATGGCGCCAGGCTCATAAGAATAAAGTCAGTCCTGGCGCCATGGGCGCCAGGCTCATTACAGAAATCTTACCTGTTGCAGACCATGCTGCATACCTACCTGATGCAGACCATGCTGCACGAAGCCACAAGCCAAATGAGGCTTAAAGGGACTACTTTACCTCAGGGACTCCTTTCCTCTCGGGTGGGGCTGTGGAAGAATACTTACCTGGGACTTCTTCCAAGGCTATTTAAGCAACACCCAGACAGCCACAGGTGCTTCGCGTTATTCTGCTTGCTGCAGCGTAACGCTCACCGTGTCTTCAGCAGCTCCAGTCTTCAGCCACGCCCGCTTCAGCCCTGGAATACCTGGAACAAGAAAAGGAGAAGGAGAAGAGGTCAGAACAAAACCCTTACCTGAATCCTTGATCCAGCACATCGTCGATCTGGAAGAGAGAAGCCTTCTCAGGTGCATTGACACGCACCTCGCAGAGCCGCGCTGAACTCACCAACCGGGGCTGCATTCCTTTACTCCATCGCAAATCCAGCATCTCCAGGCCATTCTTCAACACCTGGGGGAGACAAGAACAGATAGGTGAGCAAGGGCAATACAAACCACCCCCAAAGACTTACCTGATTTACCACAGGGGGGTACTCAC
Organism: Ambystoma mexicanum; assembly: GCF_040938575.1. Classification (NCBI taxonomy): domain Eukaryota; kingdom Metazoa; phylum Chordata; class Amphibia; order Caudata; family Ambystomatidae; genus Ambystoma; species Ambystoma mexicanum. The sequence continues at coordinate 1,313,721,495 of NC_090931.1, read as the reverse complement.
CTCATCTCGGGTCGGCGTAGTCAATTCTGCATCACTGTCGCACCCCGGCCCCTAAGGGGAAAACAAGGACAATACAAATCGCCCCCAAAGACTTACCTGATTACCACAGGGGGGTACTCACCTCATCTCGGGTCGGCGCAGTCAATTCCGCATCACCGCCGCACCCCGGCCCCTAAGGGGAAAAAACAAGGACAATACAACCTACCCCCAAAGACTTACCTGATTTACCACAGGGGGATATTCACCTCATTTCGCATCGGCGCAGTTAATTCTGCATCATCGCTGTACCCCGGCCCCAAAGGGGAGAGCCACAATAGACTTACCAGGATCTTACTAATTGCCACTCGGAACTCTTCTGGTGGTTTAAATCTGCAACCTGCAAGGAATCTGGCAGAGTGAAGATCAGACTTTTGAACTCTTACGAACAATTGGACTTAGAGTCAATACTGGAACTCACCAATTCCTCCACGCCAGTGAAGTAACTGGTCGTCTACGCGCCCCTGTGCTCGACGCAGGATGGAGAGCTCATCTTTCCAAATCTTCAGGTGAGATTTAGAGGGAACTTCAAGAGTGTTCTGTGGGCAGACAAGGGGAGTGGGAAGGCGGGTTAACGCTCAGATTACGGGAGGTTAATTCCCTTTCTCCATTGCAGAAAGATATTCGTACGAGTCCAACAAACGAAGCTAAGTGGGTCTGTCCAGTCTGTCATCTCGGCTCTACGTGTTACTCTGGTGGAAGCAACAGCGGGCCAGTCCAGATCGACGCCCCCGTGGGAATCAGGTGAGCGTAACAGAACGTGTAGTTGCGAGGGAAAGCTTTGTGCACAATCATCTGTGAACCATGTTACTCTGGTGGAAGCAACAGCGGGCCAGTCCAGATCGACGCTCCCATGGGAATCAGGTGAGCGTAACATAACGCAAAGCCTACCCACAAATACCCACCTGGGCGTCATGGAGACCTCGGAAACCGATCAGTTGGCCCAATTATTAGGGGAACTAAGGGCCGAAGTGCATTCCGCCCGCCAGGAAACCAATGCCCTCAGGAGGGAATTGATAGTGTCAAAAGAACGAACTGATGATTTGGCCAGACAGCCATTACAAAGCCAGGCTGGACAAACACCTCTACCTAGACTCTGGGCCAGCCCAGCTCCGGTGCCACCGAGTAACCCGGTGCAGATAAACCTTCCTGGAGCCGTTCCCTTGGCTCCGCCTGAACGCTTTGCCGGAGACCCTAAAAGGTTTGCTATATTCATGAATCAATGTCGCTTACACTTTTTATGTAGACCTGGAGCTTTCCCAAACGATCAAGCCAAGGTAGCTTTTGTACTGTCATATCTCAGCGGCAGTGCAGCGGACTGGTCCATTCCGCTAGTAAATCAGGATGACCCGATTCTTCGAGATTTCCAAGGTTTTCGAACTAGCATGGAAAGACTGTTCGCCCGACATTCCCAAGGACAGGCTTTGGATAACAAACTTTTATCCTTACAGCAAGGTAATCAGGATCTTTTATCTTACATTGCAACTTTCAATAGATTAGTTGTGGAAACCGAATGGCCTGAAGCCAAGCGAATTACATTATTCCATCGAGGGCTTCGGGGAGAACTCAAGGATGTTTTAGCCCAAGTCGTGAACCCGCCTTTAGACTGTGCTGAATATATAGATTTTATGGTCCAGTTAGATCACAGACTTCAAACCAGAAAGGCTGATCGAACCAAGTTTGAAAACAAGGCCTTGGTTAAAACCTACATACCCTCGAAGGGGGTAGATGCCTCAGAACCCATGCAAATCAGGGGGGTTAGAGGACCCTTAACCCAGAAGGAAAGGGAAAGAAGACGGCAACAGCAATTATGTTTATATTGCGGAGCTACTGGTCATTTCCTTCGGAACTGCCTTGTAAAACCACCCAAGAAAACTATAGGAGCAGCAGACGAAAACCACTTGAAACCTGACTCGGGAAACGATCACGCCCGGCAAGCGTAGAGGTCAGCTTGCCGAGCTTAAAGAAGGACACTCTGACCTCGCATTTCACCATACCCATGGTCCTTATAGATCCAGAGCAGCCATCACGCATGCACGCGGTAAAGGCGTACATAGATAGTGGAGCCATAGGAAACTATTTGGACTACGGATTGGCTTCCAGGATGAATCTACCTCTCACCCGAAAGACCACTACCGATGTCGTCACCACTGTTGATGGAACTGAAATTGCCTCTGGGCCCGTAACTCATTCCACTGCAGAGATGACTTTGCTAGGTCAGGATGGACACCGAGAGGTTATGGTGTTTGATTTAATCAAGGCTCCACCGTTTCAACTGATACTGGGAATCCCTTGGTTGGAAAAAACACAATCCCTGTATTGATTGGCGAGAGAAGAGACTAACCTTCCCAGAATGTGCTAACACCTGTTACCCAAAGAGAACTCTAAATACAGTACTGGCCGCAATAATCCCAGCTGCCATACAATTACCTGCTGAATACCAAGACTTTCAGGATGTCTTTCAAAAGGAGCAGGCAGACACCTTACCACCGCACAGATCGTATGATTGTCAAATAGATCTCATACCAGGAGCAAAACCACCTTGCAGCAGAATCTATGCCCTCACTGAACCTGAAAATCTCCACTTGCGCCAGTACCTAGACCAGTATCTCGCTAATGGCTTCATCCGCCGTCCAAGTCCCCTGCATCTTCCGCTTTGTTCTTCGTGCCAAAAAAGGAAGGCGACCTTAGAACATGCATTGACTACCGCGCGCTGAATCAGATAACTATCAAGAATCGCTACCCATTGCCTTTGATCCCTGAACTACTAGACCAGGTAAAGAACGCTTGTATATACACAAAACTAGACCTTCGGGGGGCATATCATCTGGTACGCGTCAAAGAGGGTGACGAACGGAAGACTGCTTTTCGCAACAAGTACGGATTATTTGAGTACCAGGTGATGCCTTTCGGACTGTGTAACGCACCAGCAGCCTTCCAGTTCTTCATGAACAATGTCTTCAGAGAGCTCATCGATGTTTGTGTAGTCGTTTACATCGATGATATCTTAGTATACTCCCTATCAGAATCCGATAATGTAAAGCACGTCCGAGCAGTCCTACAAAAGTTACGCCAGTATAAGTTATACGCTAAACTGGAAAAGTGCATCTTTCACACTACGGAAGTAGAGTTTCTTGGATTTATTCTGACCCCGAAAGGAATCCGGATGGATACACGGAAGGTGGACGCAATTCTTAATTGGCCTTCGCCAAGCTCAGTCAAAGGAGTTCAAAGCATGCTCGGCTTTGCCAATTTCTACCGCAGGTTTATCCCGGACTTCTCACACATTGTACATCCCATTACAACACTATTGCGAAAGAATAAACGCTTTACATGGACAGAAGAAGCCGAGAACGCCTTCCAAGAGTTAAAAAAGAAATTCACGTCTGCTCCTGTATTACGACACCCGCGCCCAGAGCTTCCCTACATAGTGGAAACAGATGCATCCAGTTCAGCTATGGGAGCAGTGCTCTCCCAAAAGGATCCCAAAACTAACCAGCTGCACCCAGTGGCGTTTTGTTCAAGAAAGTTTTCGCCTCCCGAATTAAATTATGCTATAACCGACAAGGAACTGTTGGGCATCAAGTCCGCCTTCAAGGCTTGGCGGCACTATCTGCTGGGCGCCAGGCATACCATTACAGTCATCACTGATCACCACAACGTACAATACCTAAAGGTAGCCAAGGCCCAATCTTCATGCCAACTCCGTTGGGCATTGTTCTTCGCCGAGTTTGATTTTGTAATAACCTATCGACCAGGTTGTAAAAATGGAAAAGCCGACGCCCTGTCCCGAATAGGAATGGGAGAAACAGAAAGAGCTTTAGAACCTGTACCCATAATTCCTGAACAGAGTATCCCTTGGTCTGACATCCATACACTCTCTGGAGGACATTCAAGAAAAGGTCCATCAACTCTTTGATTCCGATGCCTTACAGGGCTGGGCAAGGAAAGGCCCAGAGTATTCTGTCACCAACAATCTACCTTATTACCAAGGCCGGCTATTTTTGCCACTAGAGGAACTACAGAAACTTGTCATTTCTCATTAACACGACACCTTGATTGAAGGACATTCTGGCATTGCTAAAACTGAAGCCAAAATCAAGAAACAGTTTTGGTGGCCCACCTGGCGAAAAGATGTCAAGTTGTTTGTCATGCCTTGTGGCATTTGCGCTCAAAATAAAGGGGAAAAGAAAAAACCAGCTGGATTATTACAACCGTTAGACATACCACCTACTCCTTGGCATACCTTGTCATTAGACTTTATCACGGATTTACCCTTGTGCAAAGGTTATAACACCATTCTAGTTATTGTAGATCTTTTTTCTAAAATGGCCCATTTCATTCCTTTAAAAGGAATACCTTCAGCTTCAATCCTGGCCAAGGAGTTCCTTGAAATGTTGTCCGTCTACATGGCTTTCCTTCCGTGTTAATTTCAGACCGGGGAAGTCAATTTATTTCACATTTTTGGAGGAAGTGCTGCCAGCTGGCACAAATTGATGTTAGACTTTCAACCAGCCACCATCCCCAGACCGACGGTCAAACTGAGAGAACCAACCAGACTCTTGAGCAATACCTACGTTGTATGCTACATCAATCTGAGGAGGATTGGAAAGACATTCTTTGGATCGCCGAGTATGCATACAATAATTCTGTACACTCAGGAACTAAACAAAGCCCTTTTTTGACCATATATGGTCACCATCCTCGAACCTCAGACTTAGATTCTCCCCAGCATTTAGAGATGCCTGCGGTGGACCATCTCCACGCTGTTATCACACAAGCCTTTAAAGAGGCGACTGCACATTTACAAAAGGCTAAGGATAAATACAAGAAGGATGCTGATCAACACAGGAGTGAAGCACCGCAATACCAAGTAGGGGACCAAGTATGGTTAGCCACCAAGTACTTACCACTCAAGGGAACACGGACTTTTAACCCCAGGTACTTGGGACCTTATTCTATTAAGGCTATTATTAACCCAGTGGCCGTCAAGTTGGACCTGCCTGGTCATATGCGTGTTCATCCTGTTTTTCACGTGTCTCTTTTGAAGCCTGTGCAACCAGGAACTAGACTAACCACCCCACCTGAACCTATCCTCATAGACGGGGAACCCGAATTCGAAGTCAAGAATATTTTGGACTCTAAAAAGAAGAGTTTTTATCTCACCCATCTCATTGATTGGAAATGTTATGGTCCACAAGAAAGATCTTGGGAGCCTAGTGACCATGTGCATGCACCTCAATTAGTGAAAAGGTTCCACCAAGAATTTCCAGACAAACCAAGGCTGAGAGGGAGAACAGCTTTAGGAGGGGCCTTGAGGGGGAGTGCTGTCATGATGCCTGCCCCCGGAAAGCCAGACCAGGCCCAGCAACCCCGGAAGCAGGCATCATGCCACTTGAAGCATGCCCAAAAACCCCAGTTAGGGGCTCTTTGGCTACAGTCCTGGCGCCTGTGGCGCCAGGCTCATAAGAATAAAGTCAGTCCTGGCGCCATGGGCGCCAGGCTCATTACAGAAATCTTACCTGTTGCAGACCATGCTGCATACCTACCTGATGCAGACCATGCTGCACGAAGCCACAAGCCAAATGAGGCTTAAAGGGACTACTTTACCTCAGGGACTCCTTTCCTCTCGGGTGGGGCTGTGGAAGAATACTTACCTGGGACTTCCTCCAAGGCTATTTAAGCCACACCCAGACAGCCACAGGTGCTTCGCGTTATTCTGCTTGCTGCAGCGTAACGCTCACCGTGTCTTCAGCAGCTCCAGTCTTCAGCCACGCCCGCTTCAGCCCTGGAATACCTGGAACAAGAAAAGGAGAAGGAGAAGAGGTCAGAACAAAACCCTTACCTGAATCCTTGATCCAGCACATCGTCGATCTGGAAGAGAGAAGCCTTCTCAGGTGCATTGCCATGCACCTCGCAGAGCCGCGCTGAACTCACCAACCGGGGCTGCATTCCTTTACTCCATCGCAAATCCAGCATCTCCAGGCCATTCTTCAACACCTGGGGGAGACAAGAACAGATAGGTGAGCAAGGGCAATACAAACCACCCCCAAAGACTTACCTGATTTACCACAGGGGGGGTACTCACCTCATCTCGGGTCGGCGTAGTCAATTCTGCATCACTGCCGCACCCCGGCCCCTAAGGGGAAAAAACAAGGACAATACAACCTACCCCCCAAAGACTTACCTGATTTACCACAGCGGGGTATTCACCTCATTTCGGGTCGGCGCAGTTAATTCTGCATCATCGCTGTACCCCGGCCCCAAAGGGGAGAACCACAATAGACTTACCAGGATCTTACCAATTGCCACTCGGAACTCTTCTGGTGGTTTAAATCTGCAACCTGTAAGGAATCTGTCAGAGTGAAGATCAGACTTTTGAACTCTTACGAACAATTGGACTTAAAGTCAATACTGGAACTCACCAATTCCTCCACGCCAGTGAAGTAACTGGTCGTCTACGCGCCCCTGCGCTCGACGCAGGATGGAGAGCTCATCTTTCCAAATCTTCAGGTGAGATTTAGAGGGAACTTCAAGAGTGTTCTGTGGGCAGACAAGGGGAGTGGGAAGGCGGGTTAACGCTCAGATTACGGGAGGTTAATTCCCTTTCTCCATTGCAGAAAGATATTCGTACGAGTCCAACAAACGAAGCTAAGTGGGTCTGTCCAGTCTGTCATCTCGGCTCTACGTGTTACTCTGGTGGAAGCAACAGCGGGCCAGTCCAGATCGACGCCCCCGTGGGAATCAGGTGAGCGTAACAGAACGTGTAGTTGCGAGGGAAAGCTTTGTGCACAATCATCTGTGAACCATGTTTCAGTGATGAAGATGAGGTCAGGATTGTCAGAGGATAGAAAGTCAAAGATGCAGTGTCTTTTTTTGGTCACGGATCGGGCACTGATTAGCAGGCCGGTGACTTGGTGGGAGTTGGTGGTTCCCCTGATGCTAGTGGCCGGATGGACTGGGCAGATCTGAGTGGCCGGAGGGGAAGTGTTAGTAGCTGCAGAGGGTGGTGTAGCCAGAACAGTAAGACTGACTGAACCCATTTGTGGTGGTGTGGCCAGAGTGGTCGGCATGACTGAGTCCGATTGAGGGGTGGTGGATGTGGTTTGGGTCTGGGGTAATGTTTGAGGGGAGAAAGTGAGTGTGTTGATTGGGAGCACGAAGAGTGAGCATGCAGTGTCTGGTTTGCATGAGATGGGAGTAGATGGAAAGGGGGTGGGTGGTGAGTGCTGCCAGTGCAGTGTGTGGGATCCGGCTAGCTGTTGGGTGGGGTGCGAGTCCAGAGGCAGGTGTAGGTGTAGAGGTGGTAGGTGAGATCTCGTGTTCAAAGAGGCTAGCGGGGGGTCCTGACAGCTGGGCTGTGGGGGGTCACAGGGCTGATGCAGGCAGGGTGAGGCAAGATGAGTCGAAGGTGAGGGCTGGTAATTTTTTCCCAGCTTTCAGCTCTTGAGTTCAGGAGGGGTGTGAGAGAGGGTGGTGGGGTCAGAGGGGGAGAGGGAGGAGGTGATATATTTCTGGAAATAGCAAGGTGTGCCATGATGAGAGAGGGGAAAGTGGTGTAGGGGGTGGTCTGGAGATGGAGGGTGACAGGGTGAACATTGCAAGTGGAAAAGAGGGGACTTGACTGAGTGGGGTTTGTGGTTGATGGTGGTGTGGGTTGGTCGGGCCTGCTTAGGGGACTCTAGTTTTTTCAGGGGGATGGGGGTGGGTGTGAGGAGGGGTGGGTCACTGGTGGTGAGGTTGGGTTAGTCAATGGTGGTGGGAGGGTATACGTATTGGCGGAATGGTGGGAGAAAGCACCCAAAATGGGGGCACAGCAGTAAATGCAGCAACCCCTAGATTCAAGACAGTAGGGAGTGTGAAAACACTTTGATTTTGGACACCTGGATAGAGGGAGAATGCGACTAAATTGGGGGCACAACAGTAAATGCAGTAACACCTAGAATTGAGACAGTAGTGAATGCACACCTAGATTTGGGACATTAGTGAATGCAATATTACCTAGATTTGAGACAATAATGAATGAACACTTATATTTTGGACACCTGAATAGAGGGAGAAAGTGCCTAAAATGGGGTCACAGCAGTAAATGCAATAACACCTAGCTTTGGGACACCTGGATAGAGGGAGAAAGCGCCTAAAATGGGGTCACAGCATTAAATGCGATAACACCTAGATTTAAGACACTAGTGAATGCAATAATACCTAGATTTGAAACAGTAGTGAATGCAATGATATGTGGATTGGGACAATACTAAATGCACCGGCACCAACATTATGTGAAACATGTCTATCCGTGTAACGCTCACCTGATTCCCATGGAGGCGCAGGTCTGGCTTCGAGTGCTGGTGCTTCTTCAATGGTGAAGCCCAGGACACTGAAGATGGACAGGAAGGGCCCCTCTACTCTGGCTTCTCTGGCTCGTAGGAATATTCCCCTGGGCGTAAAAAGGGAGTATTACCTACTGACTGAGTTATGCTCAAGCCTCCCACTCTCTTCCAACCCTCCACGATCCCCTTCCACGATTCCCCGTGAAGTCTCACCTTAGGGTCAGGAAGGATGAGCTCTCCATCCTGCTTCTGATGCAGGGGCGCGTTGAAACCCAGTTACTTCACTGGATTGAGGATTGATGGGAGTTCAAGTAAGCTTGACTATTCAGGTAAGGCGCTGTAAAAGTTCTGCTGCAAGTTCAAAAGTCCAAGCTTAATAATACTGTTCATTGTCTTGTTGCAGCAAGCGCTAATGCTTTATGTCTTTTTCCCCTTAGGGGCCGCGGTTCGGAATGCCGGAGAAATGGCGCCGACCCGAAGTGAAACGTGCAGTTCCAGTAAATGACAGGTAAGTTCTGGATGAGCGCTCGGGTAATGTCTTTGCATTCGCTCATTCAATGTCTTTGTCTTTTTTCCCCATAGGGGCCGGGGTGCGGAAAATGCATGGAAGCGGCAAGACCCGAAATGAAATGGGAATGACCCAACAGGTAAGTCTTATTCCCTTCCTTCTCTCACCTCTTATTCTTGTCTTTTTCTCTACGCTCTGGGAAGTGGCTGTGGATCCGGATGATTGCTGCTGAAGATGGAGGAACCCAGGAAAGGTGAGTGAAATGCAGCGCTGCAGCGATCGTAACGAAATGCTTTTAAAAATAATGTCTTCCCTTTCAGGATCGTCGGTGTGATGTCTCCGTGGTGCAGATTTAGCTGGTAAGGTCTCTTGTCTCCCTTTGCAGGTGACCCAGGATGCTGACAGGCGTGGCTGAAGTCCAGATGCAGGAGCTGACACGGTGAGCGTCCAGCTGCGAGGAGCAGAACAACGCGAAGCGTGAGTTGCTGATCGGGTGTGGTTTAAATAGCTTTGGAAGAAGTACCAAGTGTGTATCCTTCCACCGATATGGTATGTATCCTTCCCCGACCACACCCGGGTGGAAAGTAGTCCCACAGGTAAAGTAGTTCCATTCAGGCCTCAAGAGGGCCTGGATGTAGCAGCATGGTCTGCATCAGGTAAGTGCACATAAAAACACTTGAACACATGTCTAGCTTTATGAGCCTGGCGCCTAAGGCGCCAGGACAGGGGTCCAACATGAGCCTGGCGCCTAAGGCGCCAGGACTGCGTCCAAAGGGCCCCAGCTTGGGCCCGCTGGCACTCCCCTGGGGGAAATGATGCCTGCCTCTGGGGTTGCTGGGTCAGACCTGGCTCCTTGGAGGTAGGCATCATGACAGTACCCCCCCCCCTCAAGGCCCCTCCCAAGGTTCTTTCCTCCGGAGGTTTTGGCTTGTTCGGAAATCTCTGGTGAAACCTTTGTACTAATCGAGGTGCGTGGACATGGTTACTAGGCTCCCACGATCTCTCCTGAGGTCCATATCCCTTCCAGTCAACAAGATAGAAGAGTTTCGACTTTACCACCTTGGAGTCTAAAATGTCTTTAACTTCGAATTCTAATTCCCCTTCAATTTGAACTGGATCTGGAGGCTTGGACAATCGGGTTCCTGGTTGTACTGGTTTCAAAAGTGATGCATGAAAAACTGGATGAATACGCATGTTGGACGGTAGATCCAAATTAAAGGCCACTGGGTTGATTATAGCCTTGATGGGGTAAGGTCCTATGAATCTGAGATTGAAGGTTCGCGGGCCCTTGAGGGGTAAATGTTTAGTTGCTAGCCATACCTAGTCTCCTACTTGGTAAGGAGGAGTTTTACTTCGGTGCAAATCAGCGTTTTCTTTATACTTTTGCTTGGCTTGCTGTAAATGACTTGCAGCTTCTTTGAAGGCTCAGGTTATTGTGGAATGCAGATGATTTACTGCGGGCATTTCCAGGGTCAGAGGTGGATCTAGGTCAGAGGTCCGAGGATGGTGACCATACAAAGTATAAAAAGGGGTTTGTCCGGTTCCAGAATGCACTGAGTTGTTGTATGCATATTCTGCGATCCAAAGAATGTCTTTCCAATTCAACTCAGATTGGTGTAACATGCACCGAAGATATTGCTCGAGAGTCTGATTGGTTCTTTTGGTTTGTCCGTCGGTCTGGGGGTGGTGGCTGGTGGATAACCGCACATCTATTTGTGCTAATCGACAACACTTCTTCCAAAAATGGGAGATAAATTGACTTCCATGATCCGAGACTAATACGGAAGGGAAACCATGTATGCGAACTATATTCTCCAGGAATTCCTTGGCCAAGGTGGAAGCTGAAGGCAAACCCTTTAAAGGGATAAAGTGGGCCATTTTGGAGGATAGGTCCACAATTACAAGGATTGTGTTGTAACCAGCACAAGGAGGCAGGTCGGTTATAAAGTCCATTGACAGAGTGTGCCATGGTGCCGGTGGAATATCCAAGGGTTGAAGTAGGCCAGCTGGCCTTTTCTTTTGAGCTTTGTTTTGGGCGCAAATTCCGCAAGACAGAACAAAAGACTTTATGTCTTTTCTCCAAGAAGGCCACCAGAAGTGGCGTTTGATTTTTTCCTCTGTTTTAGCGATACCAGGGTGTCCTTCCATTAAAGATTCATGATGATGGGCAATAACAAGTTCTTGCAATTCTTTACTTGGCAGAAACAACCGCTCCTGGAAGTAGGGTAAGTCATCCTTAACGGTGTAATGAGGACCCTTTTGACTCCATTCCAGTAAGGTTGAAGAGTCTAGAAGTTGTTTTACTTGCGTTTGGATGTCCTCAATAGTTTGCAATGAAGTTAAGCCTAAGATTCTTTGCTCAGGAATGATGGGCACAGGTTCTAAGCTCTAATTAGGTTCTTCCATGCCAATCCGGGATAAGGCGTCCGCTTTTCCATTCTTGCAGCCAGGGCGATAGGTAATTACAAAATCAAATTCCACAAAGAATAAAGCCCATCGGAGTTGTCGTGAAGATTGAGCTTTGGCCGTCTTTAAATACTGTAAGTTTCTGTGGTCCGTAATCACGGTGATGGTGTGTCTTGCCCCGAGAAGGTAGTGACGCCAAGCCTTGAAAGCAGATTTGATGGCCAGTAACTCTTTATCGGTAATTGCGTAGTTGATTTCAGGAGGAGAAAATTTTCTGGACCAAAAGGCCACTGGGTGTAGTTGGTTAGTTTTTGGGTCTCTTTGCGACAGGACTGCTCCCATGGCCGAACTGTATGCGTCGGTTTCCGCAATGTATGGGAGATCTGGGTGCGGGTGCTTCAATACAGGTGCAGAGGTGAATTTGGTTTTCAGGTCCTGAAAGGCTTGTTCGGCCTCAAGAGTCCATTCGAAGTGTTTGTTTTTCTTTAGGAGAGCTGTGATGGGTTGGACTGTTCGAGAAAATTCCGGCATGAATCTTCGATAGAAATTGGCAAAGCCGAGCATGCTCTGAACTCCCTTCACCGAGCTAGGAGATGGCCATTTGAGGATGGCATCCACCTTTCGCGAGTCCATTCGGACTCCTTGAGGTGTCAGGATGAATCCGAGAAACTCAACATCTGTGGTATGAAAAACGCATTTTTCGAGTTTTGCAAATAGTCTGTGCTGGTGCAATTTCTCAAGAACTGCCCTAACATGTTTTCTGTGATCAGATTCTGAAGAAGAGTACACCAGGATGTCGTCAATGTAAACAATGACACAGACATCGATAAGTTCCCGAAGAACATCATTCATAAAGTACTGAAAGGCGGCAGGTGCATTGCACAAACCGAAGGGCATCACTTGATATTCGAAGAGCCCAAACTTGGTGCGGAATGCAGTCTTCCATTCGTCGCCTTCTTTTATACGCACCAGGTGATAAGCTCCTCGGAGATCTAACTTGGTGTACACACAAGCGTCTTTCACCTGGTCGATAAGCTCAGGGATCAAGGGCAGAGGATAACGATTCTTAATCGTTATTTGATTTAGGGCGCGATAGTCTATACACGTTCTAAGGTCGCCCTCTTTTTTCGGCACGAAGAACAGAGCTGAAGAGACAGGTGACTTGGACGGGCGAATAAAACCATTGGCTAGGTACGGATCTAAATTCTGACGCAAATGCAGGTTCTCAGGTTCCGTAAGAGCATAAATCCTACTACAAGGTAGTTGAGCATTGGGTACCAGATCGATTTGGCAATCATAAGACCGATGGGGAGGTAACGTGTTAGCCTGTTCTTTCTGAAAAACGTCTTGGAATTCTTGGTATTCTGACGGTAACTGTACAGGGGTGGAAGTTGCTGAGGCTAGACCCATAGCTGGATTTCTTGGATAACAAGTTGGTTCACAATCAGGAAAACTTATCTTCTTTGCTCGCCAGTCAATTCTGGGATTATGTGTTTCTAACCATGGAATTCCAAGAATTACTTGAAATTGTGGGGCCTTGATCACATCAAACACGATTGCTTCCCGATGTCCGTCCTGACCCACCAGTGTCACTTCAACAGTGGAATGCGTTACAGGCCCTGAGGCTATTTCGGTTCCATCTACTGTAGTAATGACATCTTGGGTTACTTTCGGGCGGAGAGGAAGCTTAATCCTGGAAGCCAATTCACAGTCTATGTAATTTCCAATAGCTCCACTGTCGATGTATGCTTTTATAGCATGCAACTGCTGAGGCTGTTTTGGGTCCACGAGCACCATTGGCATGACAAAATGCGAGGTCAAAGAGTTAGTTTTCAAGCTCGGCAAGCGGACCCCTACGCTTGTCGGGCTAGGTCGTTTCCCGAATCAGGTGTCAATAATTCGTTATCAGTAGCTCCAACCACCTTCTTAGGTGGTTTAACTGGACAATTTCGAAGAAAGTGGCCGGAAGTCCCGCAATACAGACAAAGTTGCATTTGCCGCCTTCTCTCTCGTTCTTTCTGCGTTAATGGTCCTTTCACACCACCGATTTGCATAGGTTCGGATACGTCGGTACTCTTGGAGTTAGCGTGGGTTTTGATCGGTATTCTGGTTTCGTACTTGAACCGATCTGCTTTTCTGTTTTGAAGTCTGTGATCAAGTTGAACCACCAAGTCTATGTAGTCTGCGCAGACCTGGGGTGGGTTTACTATCTGAGCTAGAACATCCTTAAGCTCTCCGCGCAGGCCTCGATGAAACAATGTGATCCTTTTGTTTTCTGGCCATCCAGTTTCCACAACCAGTCTGTTAAAGGTGGCAATGTAGGGCAGAAGATCCTGATTACCATGTCGTAAGGATAGCAGTTCTTTATCAAGGGCCTGTCCTTGAGAGTGTCGAGCGAACAATCTCTCCATGCTGGCCTGGAAGCCCTGAAAATTCTGGAGAATGGGATCATCCTGATTTACCAATGGAATAGACCAATCGGCAGCACTGCCACTGAGGTAAGATAGTATAAACGCTACCTTGGTCTGGTCGTTAGAGAAGGCTCCGGGTCTGCATAGAAAGTGTAAACGACATTGGTTCATAAAGACGGCATATTTCTTAGGATCCCCCGCAAAACGTTCAGGCGGGGCCAAAGGCATGTGTCCAGGTAGATTGATTTGTACCGGGTTATTCAAACCCATTGATGTGGAAATGTCTCCGGAATTAGGTAAAGGAGTGTGCCCTGCCTGGGCCTGTAATAACCTTTTGGCTAGGTCATCTGTTCTTTCCTTGGATAAGATCAGTTCTCTTTTGAGAGCGTTAGTCTCCTGGCGGGCTGAGTGCACCTCTGCCCGCAATTCCCCCAAAAGCTGGGCCAGCTGGTCAGTCTCGGAAGTCTCCATAGCGCCCAGGTGGGAGATTGTGGGTAGGCTTCGCGTTCTGTAACGCTCACCTGATTCCCACGGAGGCGCAGGTCTGGCTTCGAGTGCTGGTGCTTCTTCAATGGTGAAGCGCAGGACACTGAAGATGGACAGGAAGGGCCCCTCTACTCTGGCTTCTCTGGCTCGCAGGAATATTCCCCTGTGCGTAAAAAGGGAGTATTACCTACTGACTGAGTTATGCTCAAGCCTCCCACTCTCTTCCAACCCTCCACGATCCCCTTCCACGATTCCCTGTGAAGTCTCACCTTAGGGTCAGGAAGGATGAGCTCTCCATCCTGCTCCTGATGCAGGGGCGCGTTGAAACCCAGTTACTTCACTGGATTGAGGATTGATGGGAGTTCAGGTAAGCTTGACTATTCAGGTAAGGCGCTGTAAAAGTTCTGCTGCAAGTTCAAAAGTCCAAGCTTAATAATACTGTTCATTGTCTTGTTGCAGCAAGCGCTAATGCTTTGTCTTTTTCCCCTTAGGGGCCGGGGTTCGGAATGCCGGAGAAATGGCGCCGACCCGAAGTGAAACGTGCAGTTCCAGTAAATGACAGGTAAGTTCTGGATGAGCGCTCGGGTAATGTCTTTGCATTCGCTCATTCAATGTCTTTGTCTTTTTTCCCCATAGGGGCCGGGGTCCGGAAAATGCCTGGAAGCGGCAAGACCTGAAATGAAATGGGAATGACCCAACAGGTAAGTCTTATTCCCTTCCTTCTCTCACCTCTTATTCCTGTCTTTTTCTCTAGGCTCTGGGAAGTGGCTGTGGATCCGGATGATCGCTGCTGAAGATGGAGGAACCCAGGAAAGGTGAGTGAAATGCAGCGCTGCAGCGATCGTAACGAAATGCTTTTAAAAATAATGTCTTCCCTTTCAAGATCGTCGGTGTGATGTCTCCGTGGTGCAGATTTAGCTGGTAAGGTCTCTTGTCTCCCTTTGCAGGTGACCCAGGATGCTGACAGGCGTGGCTGAAGTCCAGATGCAGGAGCTGACACGGTGAGCGTCCAGCTGCGAGGAGCAGAACAACGCGAAGCGTGAGTTGCTGATCGGGTGTGGTTTAAATAGCTTTGGAAGAAGTACCAAGTGTGTATCCTTCCACTGATCAGGTATCTATCCTTCCCCGACCACACCCGGGTGGAAAGTAGTCCCACAGGTAAAGTAGTTCCATCCAGGCCTCAAGAGGGCCTGGATGTAGCAGCATGGTCTGCATCAGGTAAGTGCACATAAAAACACTTGAACACATGTCTAGCTTTATGAGCCTGGCGCCTAAGGCGCCAGGACATGGGTCCAACATGAGCCTGGCGCCTAAGGCGCCAGGACTGCGTCCAAAGGGCCCCAGCTTGGGCCCGCTGGCACTCCCCTGGGGGAAATGATGCCTGCCTCTGGGGTTGCTGGGTCGGACCTGGCTCCTTGGAGGTAGGCATCATGACAATCCGGCCAAATTTGGCTAAGTGCGAAATATGGTTATCTGTGGGATATGGCTGACTCATACAATATCCCTGTCTAGACCTCGCCTACCGTGTCGGTTGCTGCTGGTTGACGCCTGCAGGCGCCACCGGCTAACATGGGCCAACACGGTCTGAAGCTGCTTCTTCAGGAGCTGCCCTTTGCCACATGGCCCTTCGCCACAGGGGGTAGCAATAGGCAGGGGGCAGCCCTGAGGGAATGTCTTAAGTATGTCTGAGAGCCAATGGGAGCAGGGGGAGGGACCGGGGTCAGGAAGGACAAACAAGGAAGCAGGCTGCAGGGCCAACAAGCACCGCACACAGCGCTAACACAGGCTACATTTTCAAAAATGTGCAATTTAAACAAAACATCACTTGGATGACACTGGGGGAGCCAGATGCCTAACCTCACAGCCACAGAGCTAAAGAGTGGTTAAGCAGAGGCGGCGAACGAAGGACTAGGTCCTTGTTCCTGATGGAGACGGATTCAGCCAATGTGAGCAGGGGGAGGGACCAGGGATCGGGAAGGTCAGACAAGGAAGTGGGCTATAGGCCCAACAAGTAGTGCACACAGTGCTGACACAGGCTAAATTTCCAAAAATGTGCAATTTAAACAAAAGATCACTTGGGTGACAATGGGGGAGCCAGATGCCTTAGCTCACAGCCTCAGAGCTAAAGAGTGGTTGATATCACCTCATACTCAAAAGCCCTCTTTGTGGTAAGAGTTGACTTCGATTTATCCAAGATAGCAAAACCTGCATGCTCTACAAACAGAGTCACCGGGCAGCCCATAGTAATGGTCGACGACTACTGTATAACAAAAGCTGCTGCTGCTAGAACTTGCTCACAAGGAAAATGGCCCTGCATCAAAGGATCTAAAAGTCCACTTTAATAGGCTATGGGTTTGTGACCCATTACCTGTTGATTCAAATGTGAAAACAGAAAGAAGTGTTTCTTATAGTCAGTTGTTGCTAAGACTGGAGCATTACTGATCACAGCCTTAAGCTCCTGGTAACATGTGGTCATTTCCTCCGTCTAGCTAATAAAACCCTTCACCTTCTGAGCTTCTTAAATCCTTGCAATAAGGGTCTCATGTGGCTAGAGCAGTCAAAAATCCATGACCTACAATAGTTACAGATCTCTAAAACATTGCTGCATTTGTTTGACAGGAACTTGCTGGGGTGTATTTTTCACTGCAACCACTCTCTCTGGCATTACTTTCCTTCCTGCTGGCCCATATATACTACCTCTGGCTGACAAAGTAGTTTCTTCTTGTCCACTTTGTATACATCAGCAAGCAGAGTGAGCAGCATTATTGAGTCTCCTCGACACGGCTCAGCTGAAGTGCCACACACTAGCAAATTATCCATGAATTTGATCACTGTACTGAATATGTTTAAATTCCTCAAATTCATCTGAACCATCCTATTAAAATACTAGGGGTTTCGCAATAACCCTGTGGCAAACTTGTGTGCTGAAATCTCTGGCCACGATATGTAAATGCAGTGAATTCTTTTTTTTTTTTTTTTAAATCAATCACAGTAAAGTGAGTGGATCCAGTAGGAATGTTACAAACAATGGCAGCAGATTTTGGGACCACCAGGAACTTGGCCTCAACAATTATATTCAAAGGACCCAAATCCTGTACCACCCTCCAACTAGACCCTTTTGCCTTTTTTGCAGGATATAAAGCTGTATTACACAGGGAACATGATGGTTGTATTATACCTTGCTGCCACAGCGCCATGATGGTATAATAAATTCCTTCATCAGCCTCCCTTGACATGGGGTATTGTTTCACCCGTGGCAATATTGAACCTGGTTTCAACTTTATCTGTACTTCCCCTATGCTCTTTTATCCCCACATCATGGGGATTACTAGTCCACACATGGCTAAGTACTTTCTCTAGACCTTCTTGCAAATATGGCGTAGTGATTCTAACAACTGACATAGGGCCTCATTAGAAGTATGGCAGAGTGGAAACAAATTGGTGGCAAAGGAATTATAGCCAATATTCCCACTACACCCTACTGCAAGTTTTGCTCTGGAGTGGAGAATTTCCCTCAAGCATTATGCTGGAGGTAAATCCTCCAACTCTCCACTGAGAAATCAGCAAAATTGGCAGAATTACTCTGGTGGAATTACTGCCATGGTAATTCAACCAAAGAAGCCCCGTAGAGTCCTATGGTGCCCTAAAAAATGGGGATTTACACCACCACTGCCACATGTAATACAGCGGTAATTCCACCAGACCAAGTGGCGGTAACAATAATTCAGTTGGGCAGTATTCAGACGGATTTACCACTGAAGTACCAACCAACTCAAAATGAGGAATAGCTCAGAGGCAATGTGTTTGTCTTGGAAGCAAGACAACTCATAGAAACACAGGTTTGAATCCCGGTCTCATGCTTAGAAACTGGTCTCCGGTATTAAGCGCTTATAAAGAACAATTATTATGATCTGTGGTATCTCTCTATGTGATATTGCAATCTGGCAAGGTATCCTCAAACAACTGTTTGTCAGACACCCCCCCATTAATGACAATGGTGGATCTATGCACAAATCTGTGCGCCACTCCTCTCCTTCCTCGCCGATGCCTGAGAGAACAACCTTGTTATATTCACTGCTTCTATATGCAGTACCTGGTGCTTTTTCTTGCAGAACAGCAGGACGGAATAGAAATTCGGCAAGCACCCACAGCGCTCTCTCTCTGATCCCAAGCACCCATACTAGCAATATCATCACCCCGTAAAGAAACAGATCTGGATGTATGGGCACCCCTGTAACGCTCACCTGATTCCCGCAGAGGCGCCGGTCTTGACTGGGTGAATGCCGTATCTTCAAAGGTGATGTGTAACACACGGTTGGCTCTTTGGGCTGGACCTCTGTGCACTGTATGTCTGACTCGAAGAGTAAGATGTCTGCAGATAGAAAATATGGGATTAATGAACTGGGGTTATTGGGTGCCTCTCTCCTCTTCCCTTTCTCTTCTCCTGTAGAACCCCAAAGGTTAACATCCTCACCTTAGGTAAGTGAACGCCGAGCTCTCCATCTGCCTCGGGGCAGGGTGCCGTAACCAGTTTCTTCAATGGATAAGGGTGCAGGCCTCTTGACCTCAGAGGACTGCTGTCCGTCGTTAACTGCACGAACGGTAAGTTCTGGGCACTTCAAATGTCTTAAAAGTCTTTTGTAATGATATCTCTTGTTTTGCAGGGTTCCGGCGATGGCGGATGGCGGGCTGATGAGAGTTGAGGATCGAACCCGCGTGAGGAATAGAAGCGCCTGGAAGCACGTAAGTAAGCGCTTGTAGCCTGCTTCACGATGCGCACTAACTGTCCCTTTTATCTTGCAGATACAAGTTCGGAGCTTTAGAGAAGCTGAAGGGTGCTGGAATACCCACTGGATTCGGCGTGGGAAGGAGTAATGGCACGTGAGTAATAAAGTTGCCCAATGTCTTTAAACGCACCTTCTTTTGTCTTTCAGATGCGGGATGCAGCGCCGAAGGCCTCCGGAGCGTGCAAAGAGCTGGTAAGCTTTTGTCTTTCAGATGCCGGAATGCAGTGCGAAGAACTCCGGAGCATGCGAAGAGTAGGTAAGCCTTTGTCTTTCAGATGCCGGAATGCAGCGCAAGGCGTTGGTGACAGCCGATGGACCAGGTAAGAGATGCGCTGCCACTGAAGACCGTAGTGCTAACCTGTTCTTTCTTTGTCTTTACAGGTGCTGCTGAAGACTGGATTCCAGGATGGTAAGCCTTTGTTCCCTTAGGCCCAGGATCAGAAGCAGAAGACACGATGAGGCGTTCTGCTGCAGAGAATGCAGAATAACGCAAAGCAAGATTCATCCATCGGGTGTGGTTTAAATAGCCTCCTGTAGTGCTAAGGTGTCTCCTTCCACAGCCACGCCTAAGAAAAGAGTTCCTGCTTTCCAGAAGAGTTCCAGTGTTCTGAACCTAGGGAGTGGCTCCTGCCCCACCCAACAGGAAAAGTAGTCCCAAACAGAAGAGGATCAGGGGTTCAACTGGCAGGTAAGTAAGCAGCATGGTCTGCTGCAGGTAAGTCCACCCAAGCATTATGAGCCCGGCGCTTCCAGCGCTGGGACTGGGCATCTTTATGAGCCTGGTGCCACTGGCGCCAGGACAGGGTCCAAAAGGTTCCAATTGGGACTGGCTGGCACTCGGAACCGGGGTTATGGGTCTGCTTCCAAGGGAGTCGGGCAAGTCCTGATCTTTTGGAAGCAGAGATCATGACAGCACCCCCCCTCAAGGCCCCTCCCAAACCGGGCTTCTCCGGGGGTTTGGGCTTGTTAGGAAATGTTCGATGAAATCTTTTGATTAGACGAGGCGCGTGGACATATTCTGCAGGTTCCCAGGATCTTTCTTGGGGACCGTAGCCTTTCCAGTCAATCAGGTAAAATAGTTTAGATTTGGAGATCTTGGAATCCAGGATGCTTTTTACTTCAAACTCGAGTTCTCCATCAACTAGAATAGGTTTTGGAGATGTAGTTAGTCGGGTTTGAGGTTGCACGGGTTTTAATAGAGAGACGTGGAAGACCGGATGTATCTTCATGTGAGGGGGCAAGTCCAACTTGACCGCTACTGGATTTACTATGGTAGTGATGGAATAGGGACCAAGGTATTTTGGGTTGAATGTGTGTGGTCCTTTTAGAGGTAGATATTTGGTGGATAACCAGACTTGATCTCCTACTTGATATTGGGGGGCTTCCTTCCGATGTTGGTCTGCTCCTTTCTTGTATTGTTCTTTAGCCCTTTGAAGGTGAGAAACGGCTTCCTTAAAGGCTTGGGTGATTGTAGAATGCAGGTGGTCTACTGCTGGTGTTCCAAGATCTTGGAGTGGATCCAACTCCGAGGTTCGAGGGAGACTACCGTATAAAAGAAAAAACGGGGTCTTCCCAGTTCCCGAGTGGACAGAGTTATTGTAGGCATATTCGGCTATCCAAAGGATATCTTTCCAAGTTTTTTCAGTTTGTTGTAGCATGCAGCGCAAATACTGTTCCAGAGTTTGATTGGTCCTCTCGGTTTGTCCGTCGGTTTGAGGGTGGTGGCTGGTCGAAAGTCTCACATCAATTTGAGCCGACCGACAGCAACTTCGCCAAAAATGAGAAATAAATTGACTACCTCGATCCGAAATTAGAACTGAAGGAAAACCGTGCAGTCGGACGATGTTTTCGAGAAATTCTCGGGCCAGAGTTGCTGCTGTTGGTAAGCCTTTGAGTGGAATGAAATGCGCCATCTTGGAGAATAGGTCCACGATCACTAGGATAGTATTGTATCCGGAGCATGGAGGTAGATCGGTGATGAAGTCCATAGAAAGCGCATGCCAAGGGCGAGGCGGGATGTCAATAGGGCGTAAGAGGGCGGCTGGTTTTTCCTTTTGACTCTTGTTTTGGGCGCATACTCCACAGGACATTATAAAGTCTCTGATATCTTTTTTCCAAGACGGCCACCAGAAGTAGCGCTTGATCTTTTCCGAGGTCTTGGTCATACCGGGATGTCCTTCCACTAAAGAATCGTGATAACAAGAGATTACCTTTTTCTGTAAATCTGTGCTGGGCAGGTATAACCGTTCTTGGAAATATAATAGGTTGTCCTTCACCGTAAAGTCCTTTCCCTGCAGATGCCAATTCTGTATGTCTGCTGGAGTTACAAGTTGCCTGGCTTTATCCTTAACTTCCTCTATGGATTGTGTGGCGATTACACCTAGAATTCTTTGTTCGGGAATGATAGGTACAGGTTTAGGATTGATCAAATGTTCTTCCACTTCCATCCGAGAAAGGGCATCAGCTTTACCGTTTTTTGTACCAGGTCGATAGGTAATTATGAAGTCAAACTCGGCAAAGAATAGTGCCCAACGGAGTTGCCTAGAGGATTGAGCTTTTGCGGTTTTCAAATATTGCAGGTTTCGGTGATCTGTAATCACAGTAACGGTGTGTCGGGCCCCCAGAAGATAATGCCGCCAAGCCTTAAAGGCGGACTTGATAGCTAGAAGTTCCTTATCAGTAATAGTGTAATTGATTTCAGGAGGCGAGAATTTGCGGGACCAAAATGCCACGGGATGCAACTGATTGGTTACTTGGTCCTTTTGTGATAGAACTGCCCCCATGGCAAGGCTCGAAGCATCAGTTTCAACGATGTAGGGGAGTTCTGGGCGAGGATGTTTTAAGATCGGTGCAGAGATAAATCTAGTCTTCAAATTCTGGAAAGCTTGTTCCGCCTCGGTAGACCATTCAAAACGTTTGTTTTTCTTTAACAAGGCGGTGATGGGCTGGACTATTCGAGAGAATTGGGGGATAAACCTGCGGTAAAAGTTAGCGAAGCCTAACATGCTTTGAACACCTTTTACGGAGGATGGCGATGGCCATTTGAGAATTGCATCGACCTTCTTTGAATCCATACGCACTCCGCTAGGTGATAATATGAATCCCAATAATTCAACTTCAGTCACGTTGAAAACACATTTTTCCAACTTAGCGAAAAGTTTGTGTTGACGCAATCTCTCGAGGACCATTTTCACGTGTTTCCGATGTTCAGTTTCCGATGAAGAATAAACGAGGATGTCGTCAATGTAAACAACAACACACACATCTATGAGCTCTCTGAGGACATCGTTCATAAAATATTGAAAGGCGGCCGGGGCATTGCAAAGTCCGAAGGGCATGACCTGATATTCAAATAGCCCATACTTGGTGCGGAAGGCCGTCTTCCATTCATCGCCCTCTTTTACTCGTACCAAGTGGTAGGCTCCTCTAAGATCCAGCTTTGTATATATGCATGCTTTTCTGACTTGGTCCAGGAGTTCAGGGATCAAAGGTAACGGATATCTATTCTTAACGGTGATCTGGTTCAGGGCACGATAATCTATACAAGTTCTAAGGTCCCCTTCTTTTTTTGGAACGAAGAACAAAGCTGAGGAAGCAGGGGACTTGGAAGGACGAATAAACCCATTCGCTAGTTATTGATCCAGGTATTGTCGGAGGTGAAGATTCTCAGGCTCGGTGAGGGCATAAATTCTACTACAAGGAGGAGTAGATCCAGGTATCAGGTCTATTTGGGAGTCATAAGACCTATGAGGAGGTAGAGAGTTAGCCTGATCCTTCCGGAAAACATCTTGGAATTCTAGGTATTCAGGAGGTAACTGAGGAGCCTCCGAGGAAATTGCTGCCAGTGCAACACCAGGTCGAGGGTGACAAGTGGAGACACATTCTGGAAACTGAACCGTTCTTGCTCGCCAATCGATCTGAGGATTGTGCTTCTCTAACCAAGGAATTCCTAGAATAATCTGGAACTGGGGGGCCTTGATCACATCGAACACGATCTTCTCATGGTGTCCATCTTGACTTACTAGCGTCACTTCTTGGGTGGTATGCGTTACTGGTCCGGAGGCTATCTCCGTACCATCCACCGTAGTAATGACGTCCTTTACAGCCTTTGGACAAAGAGTCAGATTCATCCTCAAAACCATTTCATGATCCACATAATTGCCGATGGCACCGCTGTCGACGTAAGCTTCAATCGCATGTAATCGATCCGGATGTTCAGGGCTAATGAGGACCATAGGTATTACGAAATGCGAGGTCACGGAACTGGTTTTAACGCTCGGCAAGATGACTTCTATTCTTGTCGGGCGAGGTTGTTTCCCTGCTCAGTTAGTGACCCTGGTAACTGCAGCTCCTACTGCCTTCTTGGCTGGTTTCACCGGACAGTCTCGAAGAAAGTGCCCCGAGTTTCCGCAATAGAGGCATAATTGCAGCTGTTTTCTCCTTTCCCGCTCCTTTTGTGTTAGTGGTCCTTTCAGGCCCCCTATTTGCATGGGTTCCCCAGAGTCTACTCCTTTGGTAGGAGTTGGTGGTTTGGAAAATACTCGAGCATCAAACTTGGAACGATCGGCCTTCCTGTTCTGCAGTCTGTGGTCAATTTGAACGACTAAGTCAATATAGTCCGAACAGTCTTGCAGGGGATTCACTACTTGGGCTAACACATCTTTGAGTTCTCCACGTAGACCTCTATAAAACAGCGTAATCCTTTTGTCCTCAGGCCATCGAGTTTCCACTATCAGTCTGTTGAAAGACGCAATATAAGCCAAAAGGTCTTGATTACCCTGTCGCAATGAAAGGAGCTCATTGTCCAAGGCCTGCCCCTGTGAATGTCTTGCAAACAGTTTTTCCATACTGAGCTGAAAAGCTCGAAAATCATGGAGAACCGGATCATCTTGATTAACTAGAGGGATCGACCAGTCTGCCGCATTGCCACTAAGGTACGAAAGCACGAAAGCTACCTTAGCTTGATCAGTTGGAAAGGCTGCTGGCCGGCATAAGAAGTGCAACCGGCACTGATTAATAAATACTGCAAACCTCTTTGGGTCACCAGAAAATCGTTCGGGCGGAGCCAGAGGTACATTCCCAGGTAGGTTGATCTGCACTGGGTTCGTAGAGGATGTTGAAGGAAGATTTGCCCCTGATGCGGGTAACGGAGTTTGTCCGGCTTGTGACTGTAGCAATTGTCTAGCGAGATCGTCTGTTCGCTCCTTGGAAATAATCAGTTCCCTTCTTAGAGCATTCGTTTCCTGACGGGCTGCATGCACTTCTGCTCTTAGTTCCCCAAGTAACTGGGCTAGCTGGTCGGTATCCAAAGTTTCCATAGCGCCTGGGTGGGAGTTTTGCGATAGGCTTTGCGTTCTGTAACGCTCACCTGATTCCCGCAGAGGCGCCGGTCTTGACTGGGTGAATGCCGTATCTTCAAAGGTGATGTGTAACACACGGTTGGCTCTTTGGGCTGGACCTCTGTGCACTGTATGTCTGACTCGAAGAGTAAGATGTCTGCAGATAGAAAATATGGGATTAATGAACTGGGGTTATTGGGTGCCTCTCTCTTCTTCCCTTTCTCTTCTCCTGTAGAACCCCAAAGGTTAACACCCTCACCTTAGGTAAGTGAACGCCGAGCTCTCCATCTGCCTCAGGGCAGGGTGCCGTAACCAGTTTCTTCACTGGATAAGGGTGCAGGCCTCTTGACCTCAGAGGACTGCTGTCCGTCGTTAACTGCACGAACGGTAAGTTCTGGGCACTTCAAATGTCCTAAAAGTCTTTTGTAATGATATCTCTTGTTTTGCAGGGTTCCGGCGATGGCGGATGGCGGGCTGATGAGAGTTGAGGATCGAACCCGCGTGAGGAATAGAAGCGCCTGGAAGCACGTAAGTAAGCGCTTGTAGTCTGCTTCACGATGCGCACTAACTGCCCCTTTTATCTTGCAGATACAAGTTCGGAGCTTTAGAGAAGCTGAAGGGTGCTGGAATACCCACTGGATTCGGCGTGGGAAGGAGTAATGTCACGTGAGTAATAAAGTTGCCCAATGTCTTTAAACGCACCTTCTTTTGTCTTTCAGATGTGGGATGCAGCGCCGAAGGCCTCCGGAGCGTGCGAAGAGCTGGTAAGCTTTTGTCTTTCAGATGCCGGAATGCAGTGCGAAGACCTCCGGAGCATGCGAAGAGTAGGTAAGCCTTTGTCTTTCAGATGCCGGAATGCAGCGCGAGGCGTTGGTGACAGCCGATGGACCAGGTAAGAGATGCGCTGTCACTGAAGACCGTAGTGCTAACCTGTTCTTTCTTTGTCTTTACAGGTGCTGCTGAAGACTGGATTCCAGGATGGTAAGCCTTTGTTCCCTTAGGCCCAGGATCAGAAGCAGAAGACACGATGAGCGTTCTGCTGCAGAGAATGCAGAATAACGCAAAGCAAGATTCATCCATCGGGTGTGGTTTAAATAGCCTCCTGTAGTGCTTAGGTCTCTCCTTCCACAGCCACGCCTAAGAAAAGAGTTCCTGCTTTCCAGAAGAGTTCCAGTGTTCTGAACCTAGGGAGTGGCTCCTGCCACACCCAACAGGAAAAGTAGTCCCAAACAGAAGAGGATCAGGGGTTCAACTGGCAGGTAAGTAAGCAGCATGGTCTGCTGCAGGTAAGTCCACCCAAGCATTATGAGCCCGGCGCTTCCAGCGCTGGGACTGGGCATCTTTATGAGCCTGGTGCCACTGGCGCCAGGACAGGGTCCAAAAGGTCCCAATTGGGACTGGCTGGTACTCAGAACCGGGGTTATGGGTCTGCTTCCAAGGGAGTCGGGCAAGTCCTGATCTTTTGGAAGCAGAGATCATGACAACCCCGCTTACTGTGCTATCGCTATAACATGCTTGCATAACTGCCATTGTCTGGGCCAGATACAAACCTGGTGTTGAGCATACTATACCTTCCTCTGAAAAATTAGATCATCATATTCAATTTACTCAAGTGATCTCTGCCCAAGCGATTCACTGAGGTATCACACAATATACCAAACTAGCTGACAAATCCTGTCTACCTACCGTAATAAGCAGAGTCTCCATTTAAGGAGCCCACAGAATAGCCGCAGAGAATCCCTGCATGTCCATCATCTTTCCCGGTAGGGGACACTTACCTTCCTTGATGCAAGATTTAGTTGTCCCTGTATCCACCATGAAAGTAAATGCAAGTTCTCTTATCGACGCACCTTCCTGGGGTTACTCTTCCGAATTGGCAGTGACTGACGAGACTGGACATGTCAGAGTGCTCTGTGGGCTGTCGTAGTTGGGGTATATGCTCGTACCCGGGAGCAGAAAAGGATTTCCTCCAAAACACTTGCTCTGGTATAGTGCATCACCATACCTTGGGGTTAAGGATTTTTATCCAACGATTGTATAGGTGCCTGTGCTGGTACAACTGGCTGTGGTGCACCGGTTTGTTTTGCCTCATGTTCTGGGTGCTGAACTACCCATGCTTGCTATTTCTGCTCAGATCCTGGGGAATATGGCATAGTCGGGGATGCATTTGTGACGAGGGATAGTACACAAACCTACCTGCTAGTCCATTGGGGTTAGCGTGAGAATCCTAAAAATCCCATGCTGGAGGCATCATCCTTCCACAGGACCAACACTGAAAACCAAACAGTCCTCCAAACTGACATCAAAATTGTCCACCAAACCTCATCCTTCCGAATCCACCTCCTCTGCCCCACTGAAGACTTCCCATCTCTCTTCGGTCTGGAGCATATCCATCCGCCCATCCCTGTGCCATATTCTGCTTGTATGCCCTTGCTGTCCTTCAGTGGAGCTCGTAGTCATCGCCCCTTCCAAGCTTATGCTAGCTAGATTCTTTTGTAATAGCTTTGCTTGAGCTTTCTGCACCTTTTCCGCTACTCCTTTCACTTTTTTTTTGTTGGCGCTGTCTACAATGGTGGACTATATGTGCCTGGGAAAAAAAAGAACATTTATAATTATAACCCCATTCCAACCCTTTACTTCTATTCCCACTACTTTATCTAAATCATTTTGTACCTCTTTGGGGATTCCCTTCTGCAACAATATGATAAAATATTGCAACAATCTTATCCCTTGCCTCCCCTGTCTCTGCCCGCCACATTTCTTGAATTTTCTGAATGTTCAAGGCAGGGTCATCGTCTGCCTTCATGCTACGAGCCATAATAGAAGCACGAGCCATAATAGAATTAATATCTGGCATGTCTGGGTACATGTTTCTCAATGCTGCCCAAATTTGTGCCCTACAATTAGCAAAAAGGTGCACCATCCTAATCATTAGCGTCCTGCCTAAACCCTAGATACCCTGCTTTTCTCCAAATATAATCTGCCTGCTCCCTTACTAGTGTGGTGAACAAATTTGTCATATCCCCCACAGCCAAAATTATCCCTGCTGTTTGTTTTTCCAAAGCATAAATCCACTTCCCAGCTCCTTCAGTGAGCAAGGGTAGTGTCTTCATAACATTATTCCGATCCATGTGTGCCCATGCTACATAATGTGCTCTTTCTAATCCCTTTTGTAAAATGGGAACTGCATTCCTTTTACCTGAGCTATCCCCGTTTCCTTTTTACATTTCGCGACAACTACTCGGCTTCCATGACACGACCTGAGCCGCCGTCCCCACAGTGTAATCTCCCTAGTACCTCTTGGTGCTTCCCTCTGTTCTTCATATGTTACCCAGTCTTCTCCCTCTGCTGTGTTTAATCGCCTTTCAGTTTTCACTGAATCATATCCTACACTGGCATGGCACGCCATTTCATTTGCTGCAACTTCAAGACACCTATCTAAACCATCACCTTCCTCAGCTAAATCCACCTTCACATCTTTAATAATCACACTATAAACCTTAAAAAGAAACTGGCTAGACCTCCATTGATCCGAAGCTGCCTCTTTACCCTGCTCTTCCCTTTCTCCCTGCGTCACTCATGTTAAAGCTTTCTCTGCTCTTTGCAGTGCTTCTTCTAGACTCTTATAAGCTTGGCTCTCTACCTCCATCCTTAATCAATCACTTTAATCCAACAGTTGATTCCGCTGTTGGTTCTTGCTTTGGTTCTACTGGGGCAGAAGACCAGGGATTGGTATATCCCACAGCATGTGATAAAGGGAAACAACCATATGGTGGCGGGGCAATGGGATTTTCCGGACAAACATGCATCTCCTTCACTACCTCAACCTTGTCTTCAGGGGCTTTCCCTGCCTCCTCGAACATCCTCCACAATTCAAGGATGCTCTGCCTATTCCCTAATTTCTTCCCCTTATACTTCACTGACATGTAAGTGTGTATATATATATTCTCCAGAACACTCCTGTCATGTGTGCCTTCTTCGTGCCAAGATTTAAACATTCTGCCTTTAGTTCCCTGTACCCACTGATGGTGGTACTGCAAGATTGTTTCTGTATACCTCGGGAGTGTCTGACACATATGGTCCAACAGTCTCTCCATATTCTGTTCCAACCCGCATCTTATTATTCTAAAAGAAAAAATAAAACAAAAAAAAGCAGATTCTGTGGCACTCCAAAAAACACTATGATCCATTAAACAAAAGACCAATTTTCCCCCCCACCTTTTATACCCCTCAATAATCACTCACTTTGTCCACACTAACACCACAATCACCTTAATCTGGGCTATCACTGGCCCACACTAAACACTTCTAAATAGAAGACAAACATGGCATCAATAAAAAACACAATAACTTGTACCATGGTTCCTCATCATATCTCCTTCACACAAGACAAAGGAGTGTACCCCTACACACAACCTCGTCTACGCAGATGGGGGAAGTACTGCGCATTCTTCGTATAGTGGATAGCAATTTACAGCACTTTTGACTACAATGCCATCTTTACTCGACTGCGAGAAGATCTCCTTTCACTACTTTGACTACCAATAAGAAAGGAAAATAATAAACAAACTAAAACATTTAAAAAATGACTTACAACATATAACAATTCCCAATTCCATGCATTTCCTCCACACTCACAATGTCCCTTTATCTCTCGTATTCACTGTCAACTACCTTTCTGACTTCATTCATCCTCACACATTCCCATAATCCCAAATAATAACTTCTCTCCTCTTCTACCTCGGTTTTCTTGAAAAGTACACTTAATATAATATTTGTGTCCTCCAAAGCTCTCTGAAGCTGCGTCCCTTCAAATGACCTGCACAACTGGGTCACGACATCTTGCTTCAATGAACAGGCAGGTCTTTTATCAACATGGCTCCTGCCTGCCATTCTTGATGTGCATGTAAACTGATCACTGCAGAAAGGCGCCGCACCAGAGTGTGCGGTAAGGGAACCTCACAGCTCGGAGGGCCTGGAGATCATGTCGCGATCACCAAATGTAGAAGGGTAAATGGTAAACCCAACACAAAAAATGAATAATTCCAAAAAGAGAGTGAATGCACGTTGTCAGAAAAGTGAGTTTAATTAGATGCAAACGGCCGGAAGGGGTTTGTCAGATTTGTGAATCTGAAAACGAACCATTCCTTCCAGTGCTCAACAAAGTCGCAGCTTTTATACACCACCTTACATAATTTTCATAATTACACATACCAGTTACAAAATCATTCCACAATTCCCATTAGCTAACCTTACAAAGAAATCTAATCATCCCCTGAATTCTCTTATCTCATTGGATACATTTAATAAGCACAATCCCCTTTCCACATGGTCTCCTTCTTATCGGTCATGACATCCTGAAATATAATTCAACAGTTGACTTGCATAATTTGTCAGAGGAACTTTAACACAGTCTGTGATGGGCATAGCCTCGGTCAGATTTCCTAAATTAGAGACAGAAGAGAAAACAGTGACCATTCCTTTGAAACTCCTTATCGCCTAGCTGCCATCCCAAACTGTTCCTTCTGCATTTCTTAGCCCCACCTCATTGTGACTTCTAGCTTAAATCACATGCCCTAGCTAACAATATCCTGCTTATCTTCTTGAGAATGCAGATGGAACCATAAAACACCCGTCAAGCTCTGACCTCGAGTATCCATTCCATACATTTATTGCCTAACCCCAGTTCTACCATCGCCATATAACCAGACCCCACTATAACAAGGCTTTGTTTTCTCAGGAAGTTTGTCCCTTGAATCTATGCATCCATCTGGCAATAGAAACCCAATCTCATAGCAGTTCATTCCGTCCTCGCCTCCAGAGACCATTTGACCTGCTATGGCCTGCTTGACGTGGTTCGCTTCCCCCTACTCTTAGCCCTGGTCGTCCGAACTCCCAGAGATAAAGAAAGTCAGCCTTTGCAAACCTTTGCAAACCAAAGATTCTGCTGCCTACACAGACCCTAACTACGAAAGGAATGCAATCTGCAAAGTTCTTATGTGTGTGAGGTAAAACTCATAACACCCTAATATTCTAACAATCTCCAACCTAAATCATGTTGAGTCCCCACATGTTGACTACATGTTGACCGCATCCCCTTACATGATTGCTTTCTCCATTGTCAGACCCCTTCTCCCACAAGCACACAGCTCCTCACCACCCGACTCAAGGCACTAGAAAGTTGCATTCTACATGATCAAATTGTGCTCACACTTTCGCATATTTTGTTACTACATGATACAATCTAAAAATGTATCCAAAAACTAAACACAAAGTAACACTAATATCAACACTAATATCAATTCCTCTAACTATACTGGCTATAAGGAAGGCAGCAAATCCAGACATGGAACAGCTTTGAAAGGAAGCCCTAATGGACACAGTAGTGGGTGCTTATGAATGGGTGGACTAGGGGGCATTAAGAAAAGGGAGCAGGCAGATCCAGGACAGAGATTTGAAGGGGATCCTCAATAACTACGGTCAGGGTATTTCATTTAGTGTCTCTTCAAATGCGTTTAGGAAAGTATTATTTTTTGTGTTGACCTACTATGCAATCAGCACATTACCATTTACATGCACTCTTGGAGACCACTCAACACTAGCAATCGTTTACTATCGATCATTAAGCATGATGATCCTTTGTGGGGATCAGTTGACATACTTCCCACGGCCACAAGGCAGAAAGAATGCAGGCGGTAACAAATGTTAGTGACAGTAAGGGTACGTGTAGGTCCTGTTAAATTGGACTATAGATCAGCTATACAGAAAAGAGAGTACAATTAAAATGTAGTGTGCTGGGCTGAAAGGGCAATGGGTAATTAGTAACCCGATAATGTTTGGCTATGTGATGGGCTCAATGAGCTCAAGGAGAGCCTTCAAACTCCCGAATAGTAGTTCTGGCACAAATAAGCCTAGAAGTCACGAGGGGCCCAGTCAAGAATGGACTGTCTAAAAAGGTTAATGCTTTTGGAAAACAAGACATACGTCAGTGGTGTAGGACGCGTCCCAACTTTGCGCGCAAAGAATTTCTTGTGAAATGCTTGCTTCAGTGTTCATTGACATGATTACTCGTCGAAGTACGGAATTGTCGAATTGTCAAAGAAGAAAATTTTCCCACTTCATGTTGGAGCTGATGGATCAACATAGTCTAGTCTCTATGGGAACTCACTTCCAATATCAAGCGCAGGAGGATTCTGACCAGGGGAGCACTGGCAACATTTGGTATGGGAGCAAGTTATTCCTATGGCTCAAGCCCCCAGTGCAGCGGCCCCAACTTTCAGAACAAGTAATCTTAACACCAGGGCTTGAATCCTAAAAAAGAAAGTCGGGGGACTCTGATAAGCTTTGGGAAGTGACATCAGGGGACAGCAAAGTAAAATATGCACATTTCATTTAGGCTTATCTTTAACAATTGAAAAAAACACACACCACAAAAAAAAATTCTAAGACAGCAGATTTTCATATTACCTTGTTGCTTAAGTATAAAATGAACGAGCCTTTTAAGTCTGAGAACCTGTAACACAACATGTCCTGTATAGAAGGATTTCAATATGAGACATTTTGCAGCTCCACATCCAACGGTTGCCGTGATCTAGTTGCTAAATGTCTCGTTTCAGAGGCGCAAGCCCAGGATTCTATTTTTTTGTATTCTTAAACACACAAGGGGGTGGGGCAGCATCCACTCTCTCAAAATAGTGGGCAGATGCCATCCAGCCATGTGGTTCCTCGACTTGAGCCCTGCTCAACACTAACCTTTCCCCCTCCCACACATTCTCAAGTGTATATAGCAGACATCGCTGACATTACGTTCTTTGTATTCAACTTATTTTTCATCTCCGTCTGTGGTTTCTTAAATTCTCCCACTTACCAAACATAGTAACATTATTTCACTAGGATAATATAATTGGTGAAATGTGAACGCTGGGATTTGAGCCCAGTTTTTAATGTCTTACAATTTGTAATTGACAGCAGGCTACATCTCCTCCCATTCCATTTCATCTTTAGTTTTAGAACAATGTAAAGAGGTGGCAAACCTGGAGAATTAATTGGTAGAGTAGAGCCATTGCTGATCCAGGGGGTCTGGGCATGCTTCCAGGTTCAAACATGCAGGCAAAAGAACCATACCTGGCTTTCTGGCTACCCAGCACACAACACAAAACCCATGATGGCACCTTGTGTACCTAAGCCCTGCAGCATAAGACCCTCACTGGTCATCCTGCCTCCTCACCGGCATGCTTAACATACACTGTTAAAAGGTTTTATAAAGTAACACTATAAGAGTATAAACCCAATTCAAGTGTGGCTTTCTCTACAGATAGTTATGGAAAATAAGGCATAGTGATGAAAAGTGATTTGCTCAGGATTACATAATTTATGAAGTGTGGAAGGTGGGGATGTGAGCCCTGTCTTGTTGGTTCCATAGTTTACAATTCAGAAAGAAGGGGAGACTGCATCTTCTCGTATTACATCTTAAATATTATAAACAAATAAAATGCATTCTGCAAAGTTGTTATTAAAGGGCTAAACTAGTATACAGTTAAATAAATCTGGTTTTCAAAGCACCAATGTATCTGCAATGGGCATTCTACGAATCCTACTGAGACAAATACATATGAGAGACAGACTAAGATTATAATTATAATGAACATTTACTATCATTATAATCTTAGTCTGTACAAATGTGTGCACTTTCAAATCCCCATGTCACATGATAAAGCAGCCTGAAAAATATAACAGAAGAAGTAATTGAAACATATGTTCAAAAAGCAAGTATGCATCACTTAGTCAGAAAAAAGAAAGGGGGTCAAGCCAGTCCCGCAATCGTGTGCAGTAGCATGTAGATCAGACATAGATCTCAGCAACAGTCAACCTGCTGACCTACCATTCCAAATGTGCACCTCTGACTCATTTACTCTGTTTTCTTTACCCATCATCCTCAAGTGCCCTTCTGTTGTGCCACATTCTCTATGCCCCCCCCTGTTTCTTATAATTAACATTCAGAGCTCCGTCCCCATTTTGCTCCATCTTTCAACTATTAACCCAATCCCCTGCCCTTACCCTGAACGCACCTCCTTTTCTTGCCCACCTTGCTCACTCACCAATCCCTTGCAACTCATGCCCTTTGGGTTATACATAATCTTTACAAAAAATCATATGCAAAGCAAACAAATATCAACAACATACTCAAATAGATAAATTACCTAAGTTACATAACTTCACAACTAAGAAATACACAAAGCATAAAATGACAATTACTGTCATAGTTTAAAAACATAAACACACAATATTCTTTTACCTCTGGAGATACATGCCTATTGCATGTTTTCCGAAAGCTGTATAGTACACACAAGACCCTTACACTCTTAAATGTATAAATAGAGCTTAGGTACTGCTACATATTTTACAGACATTTCACAAATATTTAACAACTGCGATCTAAAGCTTAACGCCATGACCAAATAGCATTTCCAACTATAGCCTTTCAAGTTCTACATTGTCACAATTCCCGAATTTCCCAAAATATTCAATACAATCCTTTTTCAAGGAGATGCAGTAAATTAACAAATGTTGCAGTGTCTCTATTAACCCTGGTATCCTGCAATACCGACACAAAGACGCATCTTCATTTCACCTCTCCCTCTGATGCATAATTTCCTGAGTCAACAACACATTTAAAACGCATAAAATCGTTGCAAAACATTTTGTCCGGGAATCTGGTCAAATACGATAATATAGTACCACCCGTTTTGTAGCCTGATACCATATGTTTATATAGTTTCATTTCAAGTACTTTAGCGCAGGTATTACTCCAGTCTAATTGATCCCAGTATCTATTAACCTTATTAGGGCTAAAAATAAGCATCTCACATGTTGCACCACACTCTTGAAGATATAATAAACACTCCCTTATTAGGTCCCTGATACACTCAGATTCACATTTCCCACTTCTGATACCATTACCCATCAGGTCATACATAGTGTCCTTGGATGTAGTGATGAGTTTTCTGAAAAGGCAGAGCCTACGCCACTTAACCATACTTTTAATGGAACTTAATCCTAACTCATAGCGGAGTACCTCAACTGGGACACACTTGGGTAAGCATTTAAAGACAGATCTTACTAACCTTGACTCGTATTTATTCATTGCCTCAATTGCCCAGACAGGAAAGTGCTCCAACCCATAGCATAATTGTGGAATTCATTTACATTTATAGTAGCGCAATGTTGGTTCGAAGGAGAATTTCCCATACTTGTAGTTCATTTTTTTCAATTGGACAACTAACGAGAATACCTTCCCCAATATATCCCCTGTAGTGCATTTTCCTCTTATTTACAAAGATGGGATAACCAAGATAGCGCATGTATGATTTCAGTTTTAATTTTTCATGATTCAAGAACCAAACAGGATTTAACTTTTTAACTTTGTGATGCAAGCATAATAGTACTGGTTTATTTACATTAATCAAAAGAAAATTTGCAAGTTTATATTCTTTGAAATCCGTCAATAATCTTTGCAGTCCTCTGGGTGCATGGTCATACAACATAAAATCCTCTGCATATGCAGTCCAGCAGATGTTATGTCCCTCAACTTTCAGCGGTACGAAAGCACAAGCCTCCAGTTTCCCCCCCTGCGTCATTGACGTATAGATTCAATATTGTGGGGCAAAAACACGACCCTGCAGCAAACCATTCATAACATTTATTTTTTGGGAGAGGAAACCAGAATTGCTCAAACGCACTTGCAGCTTCGAACCTTCATGTAGATGATATAATACTGATAGAAGGGCAGAAGGCCAATTCATCTGATATAATTTCCCCCACAGAATGTTCCTGTCGACCATATCAAAAGCCATTGTCAGATCGGCTGACGCTATATAAATTAGGGCGCATCCATGCTTTCGTTGGTAGAATATTCAACAGAACACCACCTGCATCTGTGCCAATGTTTTTCCGAAACCCAAATTGTTGCCTAGATAACATTTTGTTTTCTTCAGCCCGTTCTTGGATGTGCTTCAACACCAACCCTGAAAATATTTTTGGAGTCTGCATCTAAGAGTGCTATAGGTCTATAGTTGGCTGGTGACAGCCTATCTCCCTTTTTACACACTGGGACAATATAAGACACATGCCAGGAGGTCGGGATGTCGCATGTCCTAACAATATCAGAAAACCGCATATAAAGTATTTGTACCCAGATTTTAGTATTTCCCTTAAATACAATATTTGCCAATCCATTAGGCCCTGCAGCCCTTGAGGAGGAAACCTTAAATATAGCTGTTTTTATATCATGAAAAGTAATGGAAAAATCCCAAGGATGGTCTATGATCAAAATAGGTAAAGGGTTAACTAATTTATTGGGAGTGTACACAGCACCAAAATGACCCCTCCACTGAACCTCTGAGACAGCGCAGGTTTGTACAGATACCTGAGTTGCCACTCTGTCACTAATCAAAGCCCAGGATGTTCGAGCGGTGGGGTCCCTTAGGGCAGCCAACATTTCCTCCCCATCTGCTTGATACATTTCAGTTCTGAGGCCCTTAATTACATTTTTCCATTTATTCTTAATTTTTTTCCCCTGGATTATTTTTTTTTGGGTGTAGGTAAAGTTTGATTATATATATGTCTCAGTTCTCTACTTCTGATGTTCTTAATTTCCCTCACTGCTTTATCATATCTATGTAGATGTTTAACCTTCCTTTGATTGTTCTTAGGAAACTTGACAGTGTTCTTGACAACACTTTGTACATAATTATCAAAGATATTCCTGGTGTATAACGTTAGTTTTCTCTCAAAGTTTGTTTTTAAAAAAAAACAACCACATACCACATTTGTACGCACCACACTACTATCAAACCAAGTGATTCGATTCCTAGAAGAATTTACCAAATAGGAAGATCTGCATATGTCACTATTGCCCTTTCCTTCCCGTCCTGCAAAAACAATTTTTAGAATCTTGTGATCACTGCAATTAGTAGCTCTCAAAAACAGTGCACGTGCTAAGGCAAAAAGAGGAGCAGACAAAAATACAGGGCCTCATTACGAGTCCGGCTGTAACCACAGCGGTAAAACCGCCTGGTTACTGCCGGACTCGTATTACCATTCCGCCTCCGTGATTCCCGGAATTACCAGGGCATTACAACCCCGGTTTCCCGGGAATCACGGAGGCGGAATGGTAATACGAGGGATCATGGAAACACCGGCAGCATCTCGTAATGCTGCCAGTGTTTCCTCATCTGCCTGCAGGCAGGCGGTGTTAAACCCACCAGGTCAGACCTGGCGGGATCATCACCTCACGCCTGCAGGAGTTGTGATCGCCCGGCATGGAAACAACGGTTGCAGCGGGTTTACCGCCACCGTTGTTTCCATACCGGGCGATTTGTAATGAGGCCCATAGTCAATTTCTGATGCTGACTGTCTGTTGAACCATGTAGTAGTATCTGGCCCTTGACTCAGTAATTCATCTGCGTTAATGAGGCCCCATGATCCCAAAAAATCACACCATAATTGCCCTTGGGTCTGTCGGTTGATATGATTTCCTCTGCCCAGTATAGAATCAGCACCCCCAAAATTCCTCCCACCTTATCCCTTGGCATTCCAATGTTAAAATCTCCAGCAACAACAATTATTAAGTCTGGATGTCCACCCAATGCTTCCTCCATGATTTCCCCAAGAGTACCAAGAGATCCCACCAAATTATATTTTGTGTTCCAATAGATATTTACCACCAAGTAGCACCTGGTGTCTGATGTAATAGTTAAATTGAGTAAAACAGCCAAGCACCATGTAGGCACTCAGAACACCTTTATAATCTCAGGATCCCCATTAACACGAAAGGCAGTAATCGGTCCCCCTGATGGCCTACCCAATTTCCCCTTGGTGGCCAATTCATTGCATACAATAAAACCATCCAGTACATGAGCAGATGTGAACCAAGTCTCCTGTAGGCAGAAAATACTACATTTGGACAGTAGGAGACACATTTCCGGAGAGTTTTCCAAGTGCAAGTGACCCCTCGTATTACAAGATACCAAAGAAATACCACATTCAGCATCAACTATAAGGTTTCAGAACCTGTAGCTGCGATATAGATTCTCATAGTGCCAATGCCACCCACCTTAAACTTGAATCATTTCCATCATTCTCAGTAATAACCCTGTTATTTTTCTCCAAATTCTGTTCCACGTCCTTAACCTTTGGCACTGCCTGCTCATACCCTTCTTGATCACTCAGAAGTCCTCTGCTGTAGCTAGACAAATCATAACCATATTTATAAAAGAATTCACACGCACGAAGAATAGTTTCATAAATTGCCTGTGAATAGAATACAATTCTTACATAATCATATCTTTCTGGATGGACATAATACACCAGTTTAATGACCCCAGAAGAGATAAGATTCAAGTTTGGATTTTCATCAAAGAGTGCCAGAATTCTCCTTCTATTTAGACAAGGCGGCCTCCCCCTCTGGAAACAAATGGGTATAGTAACAATCTTGGATATTCGGGATGATGAGGCTGCCTCGTCTGCACATCGTCACGGGCATATCCTCTGTTATTTCCTCTGTCACCATTCGGTAGATATTTATCTGCATAATCTCATCCTGCCATTTGGGTTTTTACTTTACCTTCTTCTATGATCTTATTCGGAGTAGTGCTGTAATCCACCTCCCTGAATAGCACCAACCCTGCTGTCTCCCTAGCGGTGTTAGTCTTAGAGTGTTCCTCCATCTGCGTAATGCTGTAATCCACCTCCCTGAATAGCACCAACCCTGCTGTCTCCCTAGCGGTGTTAGTCTTAGAGTGTTCCTCCATCTGCGTAATGCTGTAATCCACCTCCCTGAATAGCACCAACCCTGCTGTCTCCCTAGCGGTGTTAGTCTTAGAGTGTTCCTCCATCTGCTTAATGCTGTAATCCACCTCCCTGAATAGCACCAACCCTGCTGTCTCCCTAGCAGTGTTAGTCTTAGAGTGTTCCTCCATCTGCGTAATGCTGTAATCCACCTCCCTGAATAGCACCAACCCTGCTGTCTCCCTAGCGGTGTTAGTCTTGGGGTGTTCCTCCATCATTATCTTCAGAACTTTCCACACTATTCTTTCAGTAATAGATACTTCATACTCCATACTTCCTTCTGGTCCTCCCCCTTCTTTGTATCCTCCTTGTTTCTCCCTTGCACATCTAATTCCTGGCAATCCCGGGGCACCTGCATGGACTTTCCAATGAGCTTCGCCTCACCCAGGCCTCCAATGAGCTTTGCCTCACCCAGGCCATTAAATTGTTCACACCGTTTATCACCATAAAACCTGGCGTACGCCATAGTCGATTGGCACCGGAACTGTCTTAAACGTAGGTATATTCATGTTTGAGCTGGCTTCTGAACGAACCAGCTCACCTCGTTGAATCACATTGATGTTCTCATTAACAGACATATGCATTTGCATTTGCATTGTTTTGGCTTCTACACCTGGGAGCTCACCAAAATGGGGCATATTAACATCCTCCCTGGCCGACACAGACACTGGCCTAGTCTCCTTTCTTCTGGCTTCCGCACCCAATGGCTCGCCTAAGTGAGGCATATTCATGTCCTCAGAGTCCACCGCCCTGTCTATTTCTGGTCGCTTTCTAGGCGTGTCAAGAATAACTATTTATTTTTTTCCCCCCACAGTCTCCCTCCCATTCTCTGAGTTAATTTGACCATTTATTTGGGGAAGAAATTTAGGAGGCTGGCCTTATTTGTGCGTTCTTTGTTTGGTGCACCCTGGGGATTGCTTACACCTCCTCATTTTGTAGTTTCTCCTTTCTTTTTCATAGCATTCGTGAGTGTATCTGCTGCCATGGAACCACTCTCCATATTACAAATCATATCACCGTCCCCTGACAGATCTAAGGTGGCCTCTAAATAGGTAGCCACCACATCTTTTCTGATCAAATTCCGCCAATTGTTCTTGGACGCCCTATTCCGACATCGACCTGTCTTTGGCTTCTGCTTATTATATTTTTGCATTTTTGCCTGAGCCTCTGGAGATATATTTCGTACAGCATTGACTTTTTCCCCCTCTTCCTTCCCCTTTCGAACATCCTTGTATATTGCCCACATCATCTCTCGGGGCCAGCCCTTGAGTTGGTACTGGACAGGCTATTCCCGGAACCTCATATACCTTAGGTTCTAACACCCGGTAATCAGAAGTTGTATATGTATTAGTTCCCTGGGTAGCAACAATTTTAGTATTACCTATCTCGTGAAGTCCTATCTGCAATTCTATTACCATAATTAATTTACCTATAAGGACGGTATGATACTGCAGTTCCATCAGGATTTGTTGATTATACGGTCGTATTTGGCTTAAAAAAGCTGCAGTTATTCAACTTCATACAGCAGCAAAATCCCTGTTTAATTCGTTTACCAACATCCAACAATTTTCTCCTGCACTTTGTTTCCATATGCAATACTCAACCACCATAGCAAAGTATGTATACTGCTTGTAATCCACTATTTATTTCCTGTTACACTTACAGTGCCCTGTCCTTACAGCAGGTCCTTAACAAGCACATTCCTGTAGATCATACTGAATATGACATCCCCAACTTGCATGCACTCTCCGTACTGCACTCAAATTAGACCAACATAGCCTGCGGGCATCCCTCGCCAATATTACCAAATGCTAAGAAGTAAATATTTAACAGAACGTAAAAATCACTGGCAGTAGCTTACCCACCATCCTCTGAGTTCCTATATTTCTTCAGGCTGGAAATAATGTGGATTAAGAAATTAGATAATGTCCTTAGAAAACACTTCCTTTTTTTAATATATATATTTTTTCCTTTTATTTATGCCCGCCCGATGCCTCTTGCCGCCCGCCAGCCGAACAGCCAAACCGCTCACTTGTGCGCACGAGCGGGTGCGCGAGAACCTCAGCAGAAATGGAATCCTGGGAGTAAGGGGGTAGAGGAAACAAAGAAAGACACAATCAGCGCTCAGTAGAGATGCCACACCCAGAGAACAAAAGTTCAACATTCAGAGACAAAAGGTGCAGAGGTCCGGAATGCACGTACACTTAAATTACTTGCTTTCTCTTGCTGACACAGTGCAACGAAACGAAACGCCAGGCACAAGTCCTTCCAGCCAAACAGCTCACATGAGCTCATTTGTGCGCGCGCGCAGGTGTGCGAGAACCCCGGCAGAAATGGAATCTTGGGAGTAAGGGGGCGGGGCCACAAGGCAGATTGCTTAATTTACTTATACTTTTCCCACGTCGTGTTTCCAATCACAAAACGCTTTCTCTTGCCGACACAGTGCAACGAAATGAAACGCCAGGCACAAGTCCTTCCAGCCAAACAGCTCACTTGAGCTCATTTGTGCGCGCTGATAATAGTGGCTGTGGGGCCTGCACTTGCATAAGGCAGAGCGAAAAACGGGGAGTGGACTTTTTTCTTTGTGCTCCCAAGTTCCACTTTCTTTGAAAATCGGCTCCATATTTCAACGCACAGAAGGATAGACAACTGAAAGAGAAATATGCCTTGGATCCGTTGATGGAGAGGGGCCTATTCTACTTGTGTAGTTTATTAAATAAGGTGCGTGTGTGTCTGTTTCAGTGACTGGGTTAATGTGTTTGAGTGTATTTGTGACAGTAAATATATGTGGAAGGGTGTATCTGTGTTCATGTGACTTTCTATCTATATATCTAAATCTGGGTTGATTTGCATATGCGTCTTTTGTTGGTCACATAAGAGAAGAGTGTTCTGGACAAGACAATAAAAACGATCACAGATTTAGGGGGTCAGTCAGAGATTGGGTGGTAACAGTGAAATTGCCAGTATTTGGCAAATACCAGTGATTTTACTGTCCACCCAATTCAGGGTTTGATCAAATAGCATAGCTGGCATTCCATGGGAATACCGGCGGTAGTATTTTTGGCAGACTTTTTGCAGAAAATCCACCTATTTTTACCTCCACCTTGATGCTGAAAATGTCTAAAAGAAAATGTTTAAAAATTATTTTTACATTACCTTCATCGGATGTGGTATTTCTGAAATAACAATGGAGGTATTCCAGAAACACCACCTCTGCTGGTGCAAAAAAGTGGTGTAGCTTGATGTCCTTTATTAACTGGGAGACATCTGCTGCAAACATATGCACATAAACGTGCCAAAACAACCAGGCAACGTGCCTGTTAACAGCTGCAGGGCTGGGGGGCTGGCGTGCCTTGTGGTGCAGGCCCCAAGCCCAAATCTCTGAGGAGCCGTCAGGACGCGTCCTGATGCGTCCTCTGCCGCTCCCGTAATGCGCGCGGCGCGCGCGAAGGGCGTTCTTGGTGCGGCCGCGAGATCTCGCGAGAGTGGGGCTCTCGCGATATCTCTACAGGTAGGAGCTTGTAATTTTAATCAGTGGTAGTTGAAAGTCTGACCAGCTCTGAATGACCCTCTTAATTTGTAGTCTTCCAATAATGAATACCTGACTATTACATCTTTCTATGTGTGTTTTTCAACTGTGTCCAAATGCAAGTATGACAAACAGTCCAACAGCCATTTCTATAACCACTATACAAGCAACATCCATAGGTGCTAGTCTGGGTGCTATTAAACTCTTTTTGAATGAACACACTGAGCATCAAGAAATTCTGCAGACTATAGGGGAAGCATCGTACAGATTAAACAGAGGGCAAACTCTAATAAGGTATGAACCCTTACTTCCTTGGCAAGTAGGAGTTGTGATTTGCTGCTGTGGATTGTAACTGACCAATGGTGTATGCGTAGCAGTGGTGCCAACATTACCATCCAGGGTCATAGAATCTGTTGTTTAATGCCACTGGGCGGCATGAACATGCCCCTGCCGCCTAGAATGCTCTCCCTCCCACTAACTGTGGATGCAAATGTGTGGGGGCCACCAAGGCACCTCTAAAACATTGCTGGAATCAAGGCAAATGCTTCGCCCATTTACACAGAATCTGAGAACGGTTTGCAGCACTGATTTCCTTTGTGGCAGGTTAGAATCTTAAGGATTTCATCTTTTTTTATCCGTTTTTTAAAATGTTGGAGCTCTGGCCCATGGGGCAACAGCCCAGCCAGCCTGGGGGCAATTGGCCCTTTGACCCCCCCCCTTGCCAGTACGCCCCTAAATTTCTGCCACCATCTCTTTGAGGATTTCCATAGCAATGCTGTTGGTGGACACTGGTGCCCCACGTAAGAAATCATCTCTCCTTTGATAAAGCCAGGCAGGCTTGGATTGCCTGGGCCTTATGCGTTGCTCAAGACCCTCACGCGTAACGTGCGTGCCTACAATGCGTAACGTGCCTACAATGCTAACGTGGGTGCCTACAATGCCTTTTTCAGGCGCCATGCATGTTCCTTGTTCTTCTTTTGGCATCACATTGCATGCTGTTTATATTGTCAGCTTACAATGTACTCTGTCTCATAAAATATGTCCCTGTTACAAAAATACAGTGCTTTTAATTAATAATCACATCAGCAACCACCCGGAAGAGAAAAACACATAATCCAAAAAATGAAAGCATGTCACATGAACTGCTGTTATAAACCTTCAATGTTGCAAGGAATTAATTTCACAAAAGTTCTTTCTGTGATAGCTCTTTTTTGCAAAGTAAAGAGAAAGCGAACATTTAGTCTCTCGTGGGGTCAACTCGGCCTCGTGAATAGCTTTCCTGTTTGAAATGGGAAAGATGCCAGCAGCGTGTCAGCCGAGCTGCTAATTGTTTTCATGTGTCTGCTGCGGCTTTGTACCTGCTCTTGGCATTGGGAGGATAAACAGCGATTAGATTTTCTTTGGAGTGGATTGTTCAGTTCAGGTTGCAAGTGCAAGCAGAATGATATTAAATTAGAAGCAGGAGGAAGGGTTTTTGCTTCTCAGCCTTTAGCTCACTAAACCAAAACACCGTTTAATTGGCCCAGTGTGTTCACCTCCTGGGTTATTTTCTTCACACACTTACACATTCAGATTGAAAGGCCAGCTAGGCTCAGAGTCATCTAGTGTTCTAGTATCAGATTTCTAATGCAGTTTTGCTCTTAGCGAAGTGATAGTTTGCTCAACAAGCACAATAATAAATGATTGGGTAAAAAATTAACAACCTGCAAGGAAAAGCAAATAATTGGTTAATGAATGAAAATATGTATAGCATACGTTTGTTTTTTTAGGCAGTTTATGTATTTCAGAGATGCTTCTTTAAAAAAAGTAATTATCATTAAAACCTAAATGTGTTTGAAACTGAGTGGAAAATAAAGTTGTTCATTTAATAATTAAGCAATATGCCCCGAGTGGCGTGGGCATTACCGACTCAGGTAATGCCCCGGGGCCCATAGTTATAGGCCCCGAGTAAAGCGAGGGCCTTAATGAAGGCCCCGGGGCATTGCCAGAGTCGGTAATGCCCCCGCTGCTCGAGGCATATTGCTTAATTAGTACCTGGCGAGGGCACAATCAGAATGAAAGTGCCATTCTGATTGGCCCTCGCTGAGTCGTTACCAGGCCGGGAAACTCTCCGTCGGGATTCCACGGCCTTTGCCCCGGTGGGGGATGATGGAAGTCTCCAGCCGTGTGGAGGCTCGGAGCGGGGATGTCCCCGCTCCGAGTCTTCACACGGCTGGAGGCTTTCATCGTCCCCCGCCGGGGACCAAGGCATAGGAGGTAAGTGGGGTGGGGAGGGCAGGGAGGTGGGAGGAGGGAGGGAAGGAAAAAAAAGCCTTACCTCTGTCCCCGGCAGGGGGCGTAGGTAGCCTCTCAGCCTTGGGGAGGCTCGGAGCGGGGATGGCCCTGCTTC
The DNA here is from genome assembly GCF_040938575.1 of Ambystoma mexicanum. Taxonomy (NCBI): domain Eukaryota; kingdom Metazoa; phylum Chordata; class Amphibia; order Caudata; family Ambystomatidae; genus Ambystoma; species Ambystoma mexicanum. The sequence goes on along the minus strand of NC_090931.1, from coordinate 1,313,677,426 downwards.
GAGCCTCCTCATTGGCTGAGGGGCTGCCACGGCCCCCGCCGGGGACAAAGGCCGTGGAATCCCGACGGAGGGTTCCCGGACTGGTAACGACTCGGCGAGGGCCAATCAGAATGGCATTTTCATTCTGATTGCGCCCTCGCCGGGTACTAATAAAACATATGGAGAAGAAAAATAAGAATACATTAATTTCTAAAACTGTGCTTTACCTCAACTGTCTCACTGGATACAATTAAGAAAATAAAAATTGAGAGTATGATGTAGGGCCTATGCCCTACCGCAGGGGTCTGTAACCTTTGGCTCTCCAGGTGTTTTGGACTACAACTCCCATTCCACTAGCCACCAAACTATTTGGTGAGGGATCATGGGAGTCATAGTCCAAAACATCTGAAGAGCCGCATGTTTCAGACCCCTGCGCAAGGGCAAAAGGAGAATAAATGAGTCAATAGGTAAAATTGGTCTTTTCCATTTAATGCAAGCACACAGATTGCCATGTTGCATTCCGTTACTTTCTGCCGCATTAGCCACTGGACCTTCCACCACAAAAGCTTCAACCTGGAAAGACAGTGGGGCTTATTACATGCTTGCCAGTATCCTGGCTGTAAATCTGTCAGGATACCGGCAAATGGAATTACTGACACGGGCACTCGGCCTGGCGGTGTTACCGACAGATTATAATTGCTGGTAGACACTGTTCGTCTCCATTACATCGGTAATACTGGCGATTTTTGCCAGTAAGGTGTCGGAATGACCTCCAATCCCGCCACCTCACCGACAAACTTGTAGTTGGCCAGTGCGATGATGTGCCGTTATACGTTACTACCAGCACGTTAATACCGGACAGGCCAACCCGTAATGAGGTTGAAAGATGTCATGAAAACGTGCGTTAGGAGGAGAAGCTAAAGACTGGTAACGGAGCGCCTGCCTTCACATCTTTGAACATTGTTCCAGGAGTCCCGGGCTTTCTCCCTGCCCCCATCAAGGGGAAGATTTGTGCAATGGAGGGAGTTGTTTCCAGTCACCTGCCAGCAAAATCAAGTGTGAAAAATACAAGTACCAGAATCCTCAGAGCTAATTAACTTGTCACACCTGAAACAGAAATGCAGACCCGCCTGAAAAAACAAAGAAACTCAGCCTCCCTGAAGATTGATGAAGTCATGAAAACGTGCGTTAGGAGAAGAAGCTAAAGACTGGTAATAGAGCGCCTGCCTTCACATCTTTAAACATTGTTCCAGGAGTCCCGGGCTCACAAGGCAGTGCAGCAGGGCCATCATGCCTTACATTGGAGAGCCACAACCATGGCTTTCTCCCTCCCCCCATCAAGGGGAAGATTTGTGCTATGGAGGGAGTTGTTTCCAGTCACCTGCCAGCAAAATCAAGTGCGAAAAATACAAGTACCAGAATCCTCAGAGCTAATTAACTTGTCACACCTGAAACAGAAATGCAGACCCGCCTGAAAAAACAAAGAAACTCAGCCTCCCTGAAGATTGATGAAGTCATGAAAACGTGCGTTAGGAGAAGAAGCTAAAGACTGGTAACAGAGCGCCTGCCTTCACATCTTTAAACATTGTTCCAGGAGTCCCGGGCTCACAAGGCAGTGCAGCAGGGCCATCATGCCTTACATTGGAGAGCCACAACCATGGCTTTCTCCCTCCCCCCATCAAGGGGAAGATTTGTGCTATGGAGGGAGTTGTTTCCAGTCACCTGCCAGCAAAATCAAGTGTGAAAAATACAAGTACCAGAATCCTCAGAGCTAATTAACTTGTCACACCTGAAACAGAAATGCAGACCCGCCTGAAAAAACAAAGAAACTCAGCCTCCCTGAAGATTGATGAAGTCATGAAAACGTGCGTTAGGAGGAGAATCTAAAGACTGGTAACAGAGCGCCTGCCTTCACACCTTCAACCCGTAATGAGGCCCAGTGTGTTAGAAAAAGAAGTAATAGAGCAACTATGTTGGAACTGTGTGTGGTGCCCCTGGGGTCTTGAGGTATCCTTTCCTACCACAACATCCGGCTAATCAATTACAATGCTCATATGCTATTAGTGGTTAGGGTGCCTAACCCACACTCCGGCCACTAGTAACAGTGGTTATGATGTCCCTGGGTAGTAGGACCCCTTGCAACACTCCTGCCCTTTGCCATCTATGCAAGGTGGGAGGTCACCAAACTCTGCCTAGGCTTTCAACAAGTTCAAACAGGTAGGTTTTCACCTGCGGGTCGCAAGTGGATAATAATTGTGGCGCAATGCATAAGGCCTCGTAGGTAATGCAGTGGGTTATTGGTAGCCAATAAAGCACATTTGGAGCTGGACGAGTTTTGTCACCAAGTGCTGAGATGGAGCAGGAGATTGGCTGCAGAGTTCTGGACATGCTGCAGTTTGAGAAGCAGGCATTCCAGAGATCCTACGTACAGGCTGTTAGAAGAGTCAAATAAGCAGAAGACGGATGCCATGGTGGTCTGAACTCACTAAGTGTTAAGGCTGTCCAGAGCCAGAAATGCCGACTTGGTGGATTGGAGAATGTCCTTAATGATGAGAGGGTAAAGGCTCTGCAGGCTAGATGACGAATCGGCCCTACAGATTTGCGAGCAAAAGGGGGATGAAGGTGGTCACCATCGTTGCATGATCATTGGTGAGGGTGGAGGGATTGATGGGTTTAGAATGGATAGCAGTTGCGCAGTAAGGGGGGCTCCCGGTCTAAGGGGTTTGGTGTAGAAGTGGCTGGTGAGGGTATTTGATAGATCTTGAGAGCGAGTTCTACTGCTGGTGCATGATCAAGGGTTCCAGAGTGTGTAGAGGAGCTCAGGACCTCCTTGGATTGGTATTGTGTGATATCTAGCCAGTTGACATCATGCTCTTTCTTAACTACTGAGACAGCTGTGCTGTTCTATCAGAGCTGACATTGGGAATTCAGTTTACCAGCGTGTTGCACCATTTACATTGTATGCCTTTGTTGTGCACTTTCAAAGCATGTGCCAAATGTTGGTCAGCCAGTGATTGAAAATAGTTATGTAGGTCAAAAGGACAAACAGATGAGGCCTGGTGCATTGTGGAACAGCAGTGAAAGCAATTATCTCAATGTTCCTCTGGACCTGTGAGCAGATATGAGCAAGGAGCCCATCATCCAGCCTGAGGGTGGGGAAGACCCAGATAAACTCCATCATCCGTTATTAAGGACGAAGCATGTTGCAAACAAATCCAAGCTGCCATGCTTGATAAACTGGACACCTTGCACGTCAAAATTTTAGCCCACCAAAAAGCATTATCTTCTCTACTTATACCCAGCCCAACGGCACCCCCAGAGGTTGCCACCCCCAGTCAGGGTCCTACTTTCGAATTCTCGGACATGAGCAAATCTGAAGTTATTGCCCTTATAAAATCTATCAAACAGTCCAACTGTAAAGGTGACGCATGCCCAGTGCACCTCATCAAGGACTGTGCCCTGGCTACCGCCCCTTTCATCACTGCCTTCATCAACTCTTCATTCCAGTCTGCCCGCGTCCCAACTACCCTCAAGGAAGCTTGGGTTCGACCACTCCTAAAAAAAAAAACCTTCCTGGACCCATTGGTCCCTGGGAACTACAGACCCATCACCACTGTCCCATTTCTACTAAAAATCCTGGACAAAGCAGCCTATCTGCAAGTTCAAAAATTAATTGAGGTCAATCACCTCCTGGGATTACGCCAATCTGGCCTCCGACCATGACATGGTACTGAAACGGCACTTCTTGACCTAAAAAATCAAATTGATGACCTCAGAGACGCAGGCAAACCTGCGCTGCTCCTTCTCCTTGACCTTTCGTCAGCCTTCGATTTGGTCGACCATAAAACCCTTTGTCACCATCTCTCATCCGCGGCCAACTTCTCACCAAAGGCATGTGAATGGATCACGTCATTCCTCCAGGTGAGAGTCATGAAGGTCTTCTCTGACTCCTCGAATGCCATCCCCAGTCCAATCAAATGTGGTGTCCCACAGGGATCTTGCATAGCCCCTACCCTCTACAACTTATTCACTAGACCCTCTGTTCGGCATACTGGATGCTCTGGGCATCTCGTATACCAATTATGCAGATGACACACAGGTGCTCATCCCACTCACGGGTGACTACCTAACTGACTTGAACACCCTCAATGGCATCTATTCCACAATTCAAACCTGGATGGCGGAAAACTGGCTATGCCTAAACAGCGATAAAACAGAACCTCTGTTGGTTAGATCCCCTTCCACACTGGGTAAACTCGACAAGGATTACTGCTCATTCACCATCGACAAAATTCCCATCACAGTGTCACAAGTAATCAAGACGCTGGGTGTGTATCTTGAACCTAGCCTTACTATGGATAGGCAGGTCAATGCCGTCACATCCTCGGCAGCATACCACTCTAAGCTGATCGATGCAGTTAGGCCATTTCTTTCCCAACATAACTGCATCACCATAGCTAGGGCCATCATTGGGTCCAGATTGGACTATTGCAATGCCCTCTTTGTTGGAACCTCACAAAAGAACCTGGCGAAACTACAGATTGCTCAGAACAATGCCCTTAGGTCCACTACAGGCCTCCCACGGAGGGATAACATCTCTGCAATCAGAAGACAGGTACACTGGCTTCCCGTGAAGGAAAGAATTGTCTTTAAAACACTTGCCCTCACACACAATGCCTTCACGGCTAGGCACCCTTGTACCTTGCACAAAGGATCACCAAACAGACTGCATCTAGACCGTCGAGGACGGCCTACGTTAACCAGATTACTGTCCCCCACACATGTAGAGTGCGTGCCGGAGGGTCGCGTTTCCCAACCATGGCCGTGACTACTGGAACACACTCCCAGCCCACATCAGGACCATTGACTCACATGCAGCCTTCCGCAAAGCCATAAAAACTAGACTGTTTGTCTAAAATCCCATCCCACATCGTACGAGTTACCCTGCGTGTAACTTCCTCCTTAGTCTAACTATGATCTCATGAATGGACTTTCCTTTAAGCTTTTGTATTTATCTCTATTCCTGCCCATGCTTATATATCCTTGCTCTGTACCCAATCGTACTGTAACCAAGCATTATGTATTCAAGGTCCATATGCGGGCTGCTTCCTGTATCCCGCAAGCAAGTCTTCTTAAGTTACCTTATAGCGCTTCAGTGCCTACGGGCTGCAGTGCGCTATTCAAATCCCCCCCCAAAAAATAATTTAAAAAATGATGGTTAAATTATGTTGGTTGCTCTATAAAATAGATGTCTTGGAACGCCACTAAAACAGGTGACTAGAAGATTGTTTCAAATAAATGTCTACCTGAACGAGTGCAGCACCTTATCAATCGGTGGAGGAGTACATCTTTCATAATAGAGATCAAGTATCGTATGTAGTCAGTCAGTTTTGTCGACCTACCGACTGTTGGCATTCTGGTGGATTTTCAGTCTGAAATTACCTTAAATAATGGTAATGACCGAGTTGCAGAAGTCTTTGCCCAATTTTGGTTGGTCGGCAAATCTGTAGGTGAGCAGGATTGAGTGGCTGATGTTGAAAATGAGATGATGCTTCAGGAGGAGAGATTCATAGTCAGGGCCATGACAGATGGCAGTGAGGAGGCTGCACTGTTCTCCTATTTTACTTGGCTGTCCCTCCTGATAATCTGTTAGGCCAATGTTTTCATTAGATTGTAGCAAAAGGGACTAGCTAATAGTTGGCAAGCCACATCTTTATGCTAAAGAGTAGATTAAGTGGCCTCTTACTGCCAAGGTCAGGATTTACATTTTATGGACAAGGAGTGTTCATTGATGAGGATGACATGGATGTCCTGAGGGGGAGGGATGCTGCCAAAGCTGAACATTTAGTTGGGGCTGAATGGAGGGACAGAGTGGATTGTGAGGTAGTGATGGAAGAGTGGGGTGGGCCCCAGTAGGGGCTGGAAACACTGTAGACATGCAGAAATAATAAATCAAAGATGTGGATGAATGTGGTGAGTGTGACAAGGACTAGAGGGGTTATAGGAAGGCATCTGTAGAAGGAGACTGAGCAGGGATTGGGCAGATCTGAGGATGAAGATGGCTATTTTGTGGTTCGGTGGCAACAAGATGTGTGGTCAAACTATTTGCAAGGGATGGGAGTGATAGGATTCAGGGCGAGTCAGTGAGGAGTTGAAAGTAGGGTGATGGAGAGGTATAAATAGTACTCTGTAAGGGATGGATTCCACAGGGGTTCGCTTTCCAGTTCACAAGTTTGATGGAATGTCCAGCAGGATTAAGAAGTGTCTTTATGTCTGCTTAGTTAAATCTACATTTTGCCCACATCCATTTGCTTTGGATCAATGGAAAGGTTTAAAGAATACAAATGTAGTAGGGATGTCTATGCCTCTGGGACAAAACATAACTTAATAGCAGAAGGTCTTAGTCTTGGGGTTCAAACAGGTAAGTATCTGTTCTTCATATCCCCAATACGGGAATTCTTCTCAGGCTATATCCTCACAATTTGTTCACTCAGAGTCTTGGCGGGTTTGCGTGCACCACACTTCTTTTTTGGCTCTGGGTTTGTAGATTGCGCTCATCTACTTCTCTTTGTTGACTTCTAGGTGGCCCCTGACGTGTGGTTTTGATACCTTAAATGCACATGCATGGCAGGCCAGGCAAAGTAGCCCTGGGGTTAAACAATAACATAGAAACTACCAAAGAGGCCACCGGGAGGAAGGCAACCATAGGCTACTCCTTGGTGATATAGTCCCAAACTACCTCTCTTGGGGCCTAAGTCTATTCCCCCACATCCTGGGCTGGCAAAACCTCTCCTCCCATGCCCTTCTTTGTGGAGTGCCTCAAGGGTCTGTCCTTGCCCCCATTCTCTTCTCACTTTATACAATCTCACACTCTGTGCTTATCTCTTCTTTTAATCTCCCCGTTCATCTTAATGCTGATGACACCCAAATCCTTTTCTTTCTCCTCTTTCACTGATGCTCTACACTACACTCTACTGTCTCCACCTGCCCCTCTGCATCTAAAATTGGATGTGTCACATTAAATCCACCTCAATCCCTCAAACAGTGGTTTTCTCTTTCCTTGTACTATGATTCAACCCCCTATTTCTCCCTTCCCTCTCTCCACCCCCACACCCATTCCTTTTTCTCTCTCGCCTCGCAAACTGGGTGTAATCGTTGACCCTTCTCTTTCTTTCTCTCTGCACATACCTTCCGCAGCCTGATCCTGTCACTAAGCTCTTTTCAAAATCCATTGTGCTCTGCCTTATCTCTCTTTTCATGCCACTAAGCTTCTTCTTTCTTGCTTAGTCTTCTCTTGTAGCGAATATTGCTCAGCTCTTTTCAGACTTCCTGATGCTTATCTTGTCCCTCTTGCCTCTGTCTATAACTCCTCTGTTCCTCATCTCTCTTTCCTCTCTGTCATCTGCTATGTCCTCTTTTATCTCTTCTCCCTTTTGAATCTCGTCTTTATCACTTACTCTGTATCATCTTTAGGTATATTCATGGTTTCACTCCTCTCTACCTTTCTTCACTAATCTCACCATATTATCCTCTGTGTGCTCACTACTCTCAGAATCAGTTTCTTCTCTCTGTCCCTAATCCCCCTTTGTGTCCTCTCATTTCTGTCTCTTTTCCTTGCTTCCCTCTAAGCATTGGAACGATCTCCCACTTTCTATTCGTTCTTCCTCTTCTCTTCATATTTTTCAAACCAATCTCAAGACTAATCTTCTATCTGTGCTCTCCGACAACTGACTTTACCTCCCCCCCTTTCTGTTTTTATTTACCCAGAATATATTGTTCACACTGATTGTACTGATTTTTCTATTTTTGCACAAGTGCTTTGGTGAAAGCGCTCTATAAATTAAATAAAATACAAAAATAAAATACAAAATCCTGTTCTTGTGTACCTTTTTGATGAGTCGCAATGGTCTTATACGTAAGGGGACCTCTCCTGCTTCTCTTGACCTCTCCTCTATCCTGTTGCTCTCCTTAACCCCTTCCTAAACCACCTTGACTTTCCATCACATGCTCTTTTCTCCACCCCATCTCAACTTCTTCCTGCCAAGCTTGTAGGTTCCCTGATCCTTCTCCTTTTTTAGCCTCCTCTTTGTTATTCCTCCTCTCCTCATGTCCATCAACCTCCTCCATACTTACCAACTGTTTCTTCAGGATGTTTTTTGCAACCTCCTACTTACTGTCCTCAGCCTCTCCTTTACTGATGTTCGCCTGTCACGATCCAACGCTCGGTGAAGCATCTATGGTCCATGGGAATTGTGCTTTTGGCGGTTACCATGGCGATTGAGCGCTCAGCGGCAGAACCGAGACTACAGGTCCCAATATGCCATGGAGCTATGATGAAATCCCAAAGTCTGATGTTTGGCCAATCCGACTCGTGTTAGCTTCTTTTTCTGCTAACGTGGGAGTGAAAAACCAGCATTTTGGTGTATATGTGTCCCACAACTGTTCCCGTCAGTGAGCAGCACTTCATTCTTCCACTCTTGTTTTCTGCTTTTTCGACCACTGCTTCCCTCAACAGACACCACCTTTTGGATCTTGATTTTGCCTCGACTTCCCTTCTTTTCCTTTTGTGTCCGTTACTGCCGTTTTGCTTATGTTTCTTCTTGCATTTGCCTTCAGGGCTACGATTAGGATTGCACTTTGAATTCTAGAAAAGAACCAGATTTGACCTCTATCTGCACCTTAGGATACTTGCTTCTTGAATTGGTATTGGGAATCACCTAATTGGATTGTGGCTACCTGTTTTTGGATTACTTTTCACATTAGCTTACCACCCTCTTTCCATTCGTATCCCGACCTTGCTTTTTTTGTATTTGTTCTTGCTTTTTTGTTTCTTTTTACCCCTGTGGGTTTTCTCTGCCTGGCAGGTTTTTTGGTCTATGAACTCAGGCTTTCTCACACATCTCCAACTGAACTCTCTAAGGCAGGAACGGGGGAATATCGACAGGGGAGCATTAACCCAGTCCCTTTGCAGCCTGGGAAAGAGCTGTGGTGGCATGGTACCACCTTTCTACCAGACCTTCTCCCTCAAATGAGATGCACACACTCACACACTCACACTCTCAAACTCTCACACTCGCTTTCTCCCCACCAAGCACATCTGTGACTTTCACGTAGTGGGCTGGACCCCAATCATGGACACCATCTTTACTTAACCACATTCAGGTCTTCGCGTGTTTCGGCTTTGGAACTGGACTGCTTGAGCTGTAATGATTCTGGTCTTCCCTGTCAGTTTTGTGGCCCGCCGCTCCCCTGTATGGGGATGTGGGCTGGGCCTAGATTACATCTCACTGCCATCTTGGAAATGCACTTTTTGAAAGCTGAGAGCAGTGCTGCTGCAGTGGAGCTCTGAATTCTGTGTTTATCTGCCTGATCATTTAGACACACATCCGACCGCACAGCCACATGCAACACCCTTTGGGAAAGTAAGTACTGCCTGACCTCTATATGTGTTACCCATGTTTGAAGTACATCAAAAGTGGACAGGGCTCCATACTTGCCCAAGGTGAAAAGGCCCTGTTAACAGACTGTGGCATGGTGGGTCCAAGATCCTCCCCCGGTCTCACCATCACATTGCAGGTGTTGACACCCAGCTCCTGTGACCAACACACCCACTGCCTCAAGAGTAATGCATGGAAATTAGTCACATTCCTCGGAGATGCACCAGGCCAAAGAATCTTAGATGTGGAACGAGTAGTTTGGGGTTCCAGTCGTGCCCGGCTCACAGGTGGATACGGTTTATGCAGTTGATAAACCATCTATTCGACATATATATACTCAAATAAGGGCTGTGTGGGGTATCCAGGAAATCATAAGGAGGTGTTGTCCTCTGACTCAGTTGCATCTCCCAACTTTCCCTTAATTCTGGCGGTCTGTGGTTGCAGAAGCAAAATCTGTGCACCATTGAACTTATTGCCCTATTATAATGGGCCCATCTTTTCTTTAGGCCAAGTGCTTGACACAGTCTACTTTTTAGACTCCTGGAGTAGAAGTTCAAGGTATGTAGGTTAATGAATTGGGATAAATTGGACTTACTGATTATTGGTAATGTATACCAGAACATTTCGTGAGTTCCAGGATGTGTTTCAGAAATGCATAGACTGTGCTCTACCTCCTCATGAAAAGTGTGACCGTGAGCTTGAAACTGAACAAGGCCAATAGTTGCTTTCGGACAAATGTATACTTTGCCTGAAAAGGAGGAGGGGTGTTTTGAAAGTGTATTTACAGGAGAATGTACTTAAATTAACTAATTGTCCTAAAATTGTCCCTGGTTCTCTTATTGTTTGTATCCAAGAAGACGTCTGGTCTTTACACCAGTCTAGTTCATAGTGAGATGAGCAGCATTGTAGGAGTAAGGATTGCCATGGCTTATCTTTGACAAATTATATATTTGAGTCGTTTCAAGGGGTTGTGATTTTTTTGGCATCTGAAGTGGAGGCTTACCACTGGCTGTGAGTAACATCTAGCGATTAGTGGAACACTGCCTTTAGGATGTCCCTAGATCTTTTTGAGTGTTCCTCAATACCCTTTGAGTTTTTCAACGCTCCAGTAGTATTATCCTTACATGTGTTCTGTTTTTTTCCCCTCAGTGTATGATTGTATTTTGTAGGTGAAATTTCGACATGTTCATTTATTGGTACATCAAGGTAATGCTAAAAAAGTCTTGGAGAGTTTTCATAGTAATCAGAGATTCAACCAATCATGGGAAATCGGGGCACAGAACACCCCTGGCTCTAATATCCTGAATTCAGCAATCATTAGCCGAAGCCCCCAGCCCACCTCGAAAACCTATTGTAAGCGATATGATCGGCAACGCCAAATCCGAATAAGTTTGACTGGCAGCATAAATCCAACCCTTTCACAAATAGACTAAATCCATGCAAGTCCATTATTGAAAAGGAGTGATCCACCCCAATCGGGTACAAATGTTGCCAGCCTCTACAAAGACCGGCCTGCCAATCAACTGTCTCACAGCAGAATGCACCTTAGGTTTGTTTTCCCAGTTTACCATCCATCTCTTATGATTCTGTAGTTCTGGTTATGTTAAGTTGTCCAGTGGTTCTGCAGATTTCTTTGTGACTAAATGGATAAAAAGACACAGTGATGAGTTACAACGTGGCATTATTACGTAAAATATAGGGTGATGAAAAAGAACATGGTAAGTAAATTAAAAGCCCTAGCTGAAGGAAAGCATGTAACCTAAAGCATGTGAAGTAAGAGACAAGAAATGATTTTGGGTGATGTTTAGGATTAAGGTAACAGTATGTGGACAAGGGACACATAACAGAGGGGTAAGGACTAAGCGGTGGATCAACCATCCCTGCAAATCTCTTTTAAAGGGAAATGTGTTTCCTTCAACCTGTTCCAGTATGATATCCACCAGACTGAAAGCGTTCTGTCTGGCGTTAGCCAATCGCATCTTTGGATCCCAGTTTGAATTTGAGTCCGTAAATTGTCTGCATACTCAACAGCAAAACAAAAGAGGTTATGACTGGAAGGTTTAGAATTAATCTTAACCTCTGGCATGGCTCTGGGCAATCCTCCCGACCATTGGTCTTTGCCTGCTAAGCCATTACAAAAGGGGAAAATGCATATGCAAATCAGGCTGGTCCCACCCCAAAAGGGGCGGTCCAGCCCGAACTGCTTGGTCACGTCCCTTCTGCATGAGACCACAAGCATCCCCAAACATGTTCTGGCCTTGTTGGGCCTCATCAGTGAGGAGTAGCTTGGGTCTGTAGGCCAAGCAGGCACGGACCCATGTCTGGGCATACCCGTCCCACTCAGCGTGACTACAGCAAACCAAAAGAGGTGATGACTGGAAGGTTTAGAACTAATCTTAACCTCTGGCACTGCTCTGTGCAACCCTCCAGACCATTGTTAATTGCCTGCCAAGCCATTACAAAAGGGGAAAGACTATATGCAAATCAGGCTTGGTCCCACCCCCAAAAGTGGCAGTCCAGCCCAAACTGCTTGGTCACATCCTGTCTGCACGAGACCACAAGCATCCCCAAACATGTTTCGGTCTTGTTGGGCCTCATCAGTGAGGAGTAGCTTGGTTCTCTAGGCCCAGCAGGCGTGGGACCCACATCTGGACATCCCGGTCCCACTCAGGGTGACTACAGCAAATCATAAGAGGTGATGACTTAAAGGTTTAGAATTAATCTTAACCTCTGGCATTACTCTGGGCAACCCTCCAGACCATTGTTCTTCACCTGCCCAGCCTTTACAAAAGGGGAACGCAATGGGCCAAATATCTATGTCACTTTTTGAACCCACTTTTTGAATAAAATTGAGAAAAATGAAGAATGGATTTACACAAAATCAATTAAAAATGTCACAATGGCTCATGCCAGCCATTAGGTTTTCTGTAAATCTATCCACTGGTTATTGTGTTATGTGGAGAATACAATATGGGATTTGCAACATTTGGGACACCCATATCTTTCCCCCTCCTTTCACCAAACATTTCCTAACATTTAATTTCTACTTTTGTTTTTCTTATTACAATTGAATTCTGATGTAACTCACTTGTAATCCAAATAAGGATTCATGTTATGCCTTTAGTAAATTACTGTTACGACCCGTGACCCAAAACCCCACTGGCATGGTCACATGCCAGGTAGGGTTAAGACTCCGGGTTCATTTAGGGCCCCAAGGGCCTTGCACTATCCTCATGGACTCTCCTGGAGTCAGTCCTGGTGCCTTTGGCTCATGTTCAGATTGGGACACAGTCTTGAAGGGACTTCTTTTCATTGGAGGCCTGCAGCCAACATGGAGGCACCCACACAGCATAGTTCCTAGAACCAGACTGTGCGGTGCAGTGTTTTGGGTGTGGTAGCCCGGACTACTTTACCTGGACTACTTTACTAGAGGGCTATATAAACCACACCCAAGTTACAGAATGTGCTTCGCATTATTCTGCAGCCAGCAGCGTAACGCTAATCGTGTCCAGAGACCAGAATCCGGCTATCCTTGAACAGCGGACCTGCAGAGGAGACAAAAGAACATCATTAGCAGTCTCTGCTTACCTGCAGCTTCCAATCCGTCGAGTATCCATCTTCCTGCAGCTCGCGGTCTTTCATCCAGTCGGCAGCATCACCGGGACATCAAACATGCACCAGAACGAAGCACCTGGAGGGAGAGAGAAAGAAGGACAACGTTAAAACAGGTTACTCATGGCATTTACGGCAGTAATCACGAGAACATAACTTGGCTGGGCATTTCTTGGCCGGCTCCGCTCCGGAAATCTTCACACGCCCAGAAAGACCATCGCGACCTGAAAAGGAATAAAGAACACAGGTTAGAAAAATGAAGACATTACCGCGCCGCACTTCGCGCTTAACCTACCATTCATCACACGCTCCTGCGTCCATCATCCGGGTACGAGCCCGATCCAAGCTGCGCATCCACCGAACCTCCGTGCACCTAAGGGGGAATAAATAAGGAAAAGACATTAATAGCAAGAAAGGAAAGAAAGGACATTTTAAGATTGCTTTAACCAGACTTACCTCCTTAAAGACACTTGAATGCGTTAGCACCAGTGAAGTTAACTCGGTCACTCAAACCAACAGAAACCTACTCACCCCTGCACAGAAGGCAGGACGGAGGGCACGCCAGACATCACAACAAGGTGAGGAGGGGGCAATCAGATCGAATCGAGGGAGCGGGGGGAAGAAAACAAAATCTGTTCCTAAGTCCAGTCCTCCTGTGTTTTCAGTCCCGACCTCCATAGAAGCCACCATTCGGAATTGGGAAGGGTCCAGGGTGAATCCAGCAATGAGGGCATAAGGGCGTCCCCGTGGATACCAGGTGAGCGTAACAATTACTAGCAAAAAGTACCCATTCTCCAAATGGGTTCTGTGGACAGACACGCTCTTATGAATTGTTGAAAATCAGTGATCCAGTAGGTCGCTGTTCCGATTCGCTTATCCCTTGATGTGCTTTGCACTTTGAATGGGCGTCTATGACTGGCTGACATACCCCAGAGCAGACGTTGGGGGAAGGTGAGAGTTGGTGTGTTGCCTCACCCTGGCATGGTGCAGTTCGTTGTGGTGCATTGCAGGGTTGAGGACCGGTCCTTCTACGACCATATTGATGTTTTGCTGATTTCAGGCAACCATCTCATGTGTGAAGGGGCTGCAATCTGGGGAAAGGGGTCGTGGTGACCAAATGTTATGTAGCCAGTAATGTCCAGAGGATCCTAACCGGAAACTTTGCAAAGTTAGGTGCAGATTGGTGCAATGGTGACAAATTGCATAAGGAACAACTCTTCATCAAGCCACAAACATTTTTGACCTTTGCTGAAATCTGGGGAACGGGGTAGGGTGTTAAAATGACATGTAGCCAGCATTGTCTGGAGGGCCCTAAAGGTAACTTTGCAAAATGTGGTGCAGATTGATGAAACGGTGTGGAATTGTTAAGGAACAAGGTTTCGTCATGCCACAAACAAACCCACACATTTTGTCATCCTATGAGTTGCCACAGTGCTTCAGTGACAGCATGCAGTTTCTTCTCTCACACCAAATTTAAAGAAACCTCAAGAGTCACGCTGCTGGTCATTGGCCCTATACATGTTTACAGATGAGGAAGGGTTCATAACCAGGAAAGAAACAAAGCTGCTTAATGTCTCTTCACATTACATTGGGAAATGCGTACTCTGGCTTAACAGTGTGATTGCAAAACAGCATTTTTTTCTTCACACCAACTCCAGAGAGAGCTGCATGGTCAGCCCTTTATTTATGCAGACAAAATACAAGAACTGTAGCTTCATCCACCGGTTTGAAGGCTGGACGCCTGACCTCGCCCAAGGAAAAGCACAGACCTCCCTGGCAGGAAAACTAGCAGTGGTGAAAAGACCTCCGCCCCCATTCTCGCTGGTCAGCCACTTATGAAAGAAAACTTACAGCAGGACAAGGAGCCACAGTCAACACAGCCTGCCAGTCTCTCTCTCAGAACTAAAACTTTTAGAGAAGACCACCGTTTCAGACATCTAAATTCCTCGGGTCATGAAAACAAACTGTTTTATCTACACACCTGCAGTCATTCTTCACAGCAGGAATTGGAATACGCCACAAACACATTTTAAGATGCGCCCTCCGAACACAACACAACATAAAAACAACATTGGTGAAACCTTAACTCATACTCCTGCTTTGAATTGTTGTTCATGTTTTTAAAAACAAATATATGGTTTATTGGTTTGTGCACCACACATGCTCCATACCATTTTTAAGAAAACAGTTGTATTATAAAAGCTGAGGCGGCTGTAACCTTATTTTATCTATAAGGTAAACACAACTATGTAGATAGAAGGCTGCACAAATGAAATGCTGGACCATGTATGCATTGCGCAAAACACACACATGTTTGACCTTACTATGACTTCATTTATTGCCATGTTTTTATAATTTGTCAGTTTAGCACGTTTATTTAGTTATTTTGACAAGGAACTTGTTTATATGCCAACCTACCATGGAATGGCCCTTTTATGCAATATAATGTAGAAATGTTCAAGTTCCATGAGTCTTTTTTTAAACAGATATGGTATTACCATTGCATTCCTACACCGGGGAGTTCTTCCTTATGTAGACAATATAGTGAACCCTTTTTTGTTGAGTTCCCATGATTGTACATAATTGCTTGTGTATTGTAGTTGCCTCCAGAAATTGGAACTTAATTATAAGTGTAATTATTAATGCATGTCTTGGGTTTTACCTACCCTTTCACACAATAACATTAATTTGGCATATTCAGCATGATTAATTACTTTAATTGTTTTTTTGGGGGGAATTCTGCATTGGGCCGCAACACAACACATTTCAGAGTAGTTTGACGCATTTCAGAGTGTATTTTAAAGGGATGATGTATCTTTTGTTGGTAAAGGGAATTATACTGCAGTTTCATCATTATATTGGTTGCCCCTGGAATGGATTATCAATGGCATCAAAAACTACAGGTTGATTCTCTTATTCTCTTATCACCAAGGTATTGAAGGTTTCGCAGTGTGCTGATGTAGACTTTAGACATCCTGTGTATCCCTTTATTCAGTAAGTGTATTATATAATCTGCTGCGTAGTATTGGGGCCATATACATTTGTGATGAATCTATATCGATGGCACTGTTGTTCAACGTACACATTCCATTTTTGTAAGTATGTTTCCATCGTCTTGATCTTTGCACTGTCACATGTTTCCCGTAAACTCACAATACTTCACGTGGTTTTGTTGCTGTGTTGTGTAGTTATGGTTTTAAAGAAAGATTGTACATTTTCTGGAGTGAATGGTAATATGCTTGCCTCCACAAATGTCATTGTTGTCACTTTGATATGATATGATATGATAGGTTATTTATAACGCGCTTAATACCCAGAGGTTTCTAAGCGCGGACCCGGGATAAAACCTGTGTTGCTCCGTGTCGTTTTGCTTCCAAGCTGAGCACGTTGCCCTCAAACATTTCTCAAAATAACAGAAACATCAAAGCAAGCATGTCATTTGAAATTACTGTGTTCAATTATTAGAACTTTCCGTTTTTTTAAGATGTTGCTATTTTCTGTGCTGCTTCAGGTTGTCATTTTGAATACTCCACTTTTTATGCTTTTCGGTGGCATGAATGAGAAGTATAAAGTAATTTCACCAATATCATATGTAAGGAGATCAGTTGGGTGGCACTATTCTAGATAATGAATTAGCAAATACCTTAATCAAGTAGCTCTTACCTGTGTCCATCTCATCACTGATGAATACTACAACAGGTTTGTAGTTTTCACAATTACATGCACCGTGGGTATGCACAAATTCATGGTCTGTGGTAGTTACAAATGTGTTAAATGTTTCATTTTGTTGAACATTTAATTTACTCATTAATTCTCCTGGCGCTTGCTTGTCTGCTTGTGACTGAATCCTTGAGGCAATTACATCATGCATTCCTATTTGAGCTTCATTTGGTGCAATGGGTTTGCCTATAGGAACTGGTCCATTGTACTCACTGGCAAAGTCTTGAGCATCTCTTTGAAATTCATCCTCTAATAATCCTTCTTGCTCTGTTAATTCTTTGAGAATTTCCAAATAATTATAAAAGTGGTTGCATTGTATTGCCTCTTTAACTTTATTAAATGATTCTTGATACTGTTGTATGTACTTAATTCTACTTCTTCATGCCAAGGTACCCAACATTGAAAAAACAATAATCTAACTATTCTTTTCATTATTGTTATGTGTCCGTTTTTAATGATTAATTAAGAAGGCTGTACCATGTTGGATATGACAACCATCTGTGTTCTGTAGGGGAGGCCTGGTATCACAAGTATGACACTGACACAATGGGTACTATTTGTAAAACCTTTATTGAAATTGCTCAGGCTGGAGAAACTCCTGCTCTGCCCTATAACCAAGATGGGAGTAGCCTCAACCATCAAACAATAAATAACGCAGTCCTAATGGAGTATGTCAAATAAAAATGGCCTATGCTAACAAAACTTAATGCCTGCCCTATCTCTTGTACATAAAGTGTAAAAAGGAGAAATGGATGATAAAAGAAAAATCAGTGTTCGAAAGAATAAATGTGGCTGAACCAGCTCACCTTCCCATGTTATACTTCACAGGGTAAGGCAGTCCCTGTACGCAGGATGACATACTGTGGCTCAGCGTCTAACACAACAAACTGTTCCAAAACGTGGATCAAGGCCCATCTAGCCTTCCACGTTAATGTCTCTTTTCCTGACTTCAAAAATAATGTCTCATCATAAAGTTCACACTTCCACCACACAGTTCACGTAGGTCTCGCTCTGTTGGGCTTAGACCTCTCATGATAAAGTTCAACAAAACTTGCAAGGGGGCTCTCTTCCCCAACCTTATTATACTTCGGGTCTCCCTCGATTGGGCTCAGACCACTTTCAGACATCGAAGACTTTCGAATGTACGTGACTTTGTTTATAGACCAAAGCAGGACCACTACAATTCAAGGTTCAAGGTGTAACTTTCACTCTCCCCTTTTCTAGGACTCAATTTTGTTTTACTTCACTCTTGCTGTTCATTCACTTCAGACAATTTCACTGAGACTTTCGAGTGGGCTACTTCCTTTCGCCGGACCACTCTGTTACTTAGTATCGCTGATTTTGCAGCTGTCCTCACTTTAAAGTTCATTCACAGGTCTGCCTTTCCTTGCGTCTCACAACAGACGCGTGAAGCCTTAACTTGTGATATAATTTTGTTACTTCAATCTTTAGCACACACCTGTCTCTCAGGTCATTTGCCAACTCACCAGCTGTGTGCATCTTTTTCTTGGTTTTGCGATTTCCAATTCACGAGTCAAGGTTAGTACCACAGGCTTTGCCCACCTCCCCAACTCTTCCATTCTCCCGGGAGGGTCGCTGGCATCTTTGGAACACAATGCAGTCTTCACGTGTGGGATCTGGTCTTCTCCACGCGACCTCTCTGAGGCAACAACCTCCAGTAGGGAACTGTTGGGGTTTTTGACCCACTTGTCTCGTCCCTTGGTCTGTTGGTCTGCTCCAGTAGGTTTGCCTTCGTCCCAGAAGCTCTGCTCGTACTCGTTTTCCACCTTCCTCAGAGTGTCTCTTTGAGTTCTGCCTTTTATTTGTGTGAGGAAAGCTAATTGGTATCAGGTGTATGCACTTAGAGTCAATTGCCTGACTTTGCCTGCCCCAATGAGCAGGACATGTCCAGTACGATGTGTAAAGGTCAATGTTGTTACTCTCAGTCACCCTCTTCCTCAGCCCAGTGTTTGTGTAAAAGGGGGGAGTTGTGACCTCAGAGCATCCTAAAACATAGGATGGGTTGGATAAAAAAATAGGGGGGGGCACACCGCATCTCACCATCAGCTCCCTCACCTCCACTCCCCGAAGACCCCTCACCCAGGTGATCCTCCTGCACTGGTCCACCCCCGGAAACTGGATCCAATAGCAATGGCCATGTCCTGGACACCTGGATGACAAGTCCCCAAGGACTAGCGGGTGAGACACCCTTTGGTTTCTCACAGTTCTTACATTTGTAATGGCTTTTTATACACTCTCTAACATATCTTTGTATGTATAATACTGTTGGATTTCATATAAAAACAAGTTCTCTTGCTCGTTTCATCATCCAGGATAGTGATCATCAAACATGTTATTATCTAGAATTACATTTCTGTGTTTGTCAGTGTTGGCAACCTTTCAATTTCAAAGTAACGTTTCAATATTTGCTTCACACTTTCTGGATATCCTAAAATAATGTATTTTATATCCACACTTTTGCATGGAGGCTAGTGCGAATTAACCCATCTGCAGCCTCATGTGTACCAAACTCACAATGTGAAAGCGTTTTCACTTCTAAACTGATTAAGCATGTTACCAGAAATTTCTCATTAGAATTGTCTTCCCAATGGTCTTGGAGGTGACATTTTTCTGCTTTTGTTCTGTTGGAAGTAATGTACTAACTGATTGCCATTGAATTGTCAATCACAAACTGAACATCTATGTTTGCATTCCACAAACTAAGAATGACAGGAGAGAAACAATTTACGTCTAGTGATTTTGCGCTGCTTTTTAATAAATAATATATATCAGGGGGCCAAGGCTTTATGTGGCACCTAATAGTAGAGAGGTGTCAATTATTATGGTGTTGTCAGACTGTTTTCAAGGAAATAGAAAACAACACCTATTATAAAAATTGCTGATTGCATTTAAATACGTTTTTTGCAATAAGAAGTCCTTTCATGTGTTTGATAGGTGACCACTTTATAATATATGTCCATGTTTTGATTCAACTTGGGAAGTACACAAGTTCTATATTTTTTTTAAAAAATCTATAATTGTTTATTCACTGTCTTCCTCCAATCAGGGTGCTCCTTCAATACATAATACCATGTGAATATGAGCCCCACTATAAGGGTATTATTTTCTGCAAAGTTAGTGTTTTCTATGAGCTGAGGCTAGGGGCTTAGGTGTGTGGAATTTTGGATGAATTTTAACATTTCTAAAAATCTATGGTGAAAATGATTTTACATTTACAGGTGTTAATTGGCTATTTTTGAGAACTTTGTACATTTAAAAAAAGCTTCCTTTGCACAATTTTGTTTCACAAATCATGTAGGAATTTCCAGGTTGCTTAGCATACAACAGAGTTCTAAATACCGTCCAAGCCTGTAGTCTAGTGTCCTACGCATATTGCCTAATATGTTGGTTATGCTGCTGTCTAAAACCTGATCTTTACCATCTACCTGTTGAAGTAACACTTCTGAAACCTTTTACTGTATTTAATGCATTGGATACTCCTTAACCCAACGTTGAAATTTCACATTCATACAGTAAGTGGGACATGCAATTATGGTTCAGTTTGAACCATAGCTCACTAATCAACTGCCATGACTAGTTGGAAATGACTGTAGGAAAGGGGTTCTTCATTTATGGAGTCACACGTGCCTTCACGATGGTGGCTGAATGGTTTATTCATCATAAACATTTTCAATTTTTTGAAACAGCTCATCACTTTTATGTGAAATATCTTTGCCTAAATTGATACCAAATGTATGTATTGATTAGTTACATTTTTGTAGTTTACATTGTGCTTTGCACAATTTATTAAAAATCCACTAGTGCCTACCATATGTTTTTACTTTTTGTAGGCACTCCATTGACAAGAATTAACAGTGTATTTTCTTTTGCATGCTTTACGCCTAATGATTCAATATTGTCTTCAATGTTTAATCGTAAATAAACAAACTTTCCTTTAAATACTTTTATTAGCGAATTTTCTGGCCTCATTCCATACTTTGTTTGAAGATGTGTAATTTTTTAGACTATCCCGACTCATTTTTTATTGTATGTTCATATAAGTTAAATTGGAAACAGCATTGTGAATCAGTTCTGATTTCATATTATTTGCTTAGATCCAGGTGGTAATTTGTTTTTATCGCTTTATTACAACACCGCAAACACATTTTCAAATAGTCCCATCATGGGTTATGGACACTTTATGCTATATGTATTTTTTGAGCCAAATAAAACAATTGCAAGTCCTCATGGCTACTTCTGCTATACTGCTCTAGGTAGCTGTTTTGCTCAAAATTGGGCATTTCTTTGTCCTATGAAGTTGCGCTTATTTTACCTTTTCTGTATGTTGTAGGATTACACTGTAAATAAAGGGATGTTTCCCTATTAGTTCTAGTTACGTTCAGGTCTATATGGTGATTTCCTCTGCTGTGTATGTGCATATGCTGAAAAAGAAACCAAACAATAAAAATGTTAAAAGTTTGAAATGCCCAACATGCATTGTAAAATATCAAATTGTAAGGATATTTCTTACTCTAGCCATGTTTCCTTTTAACGTGCTATTCTAATCTTACTATCCAGATGTTTGAAGCATATTGCTACTTATATTCCATTTATTCAAGTCTTTATTTACCATGTTTCATGCAATGTATGAAACATATACTGATGTTTTGCTCGTGAAAGTACATCATGCATGTAGAGCAGTGTTTATCATACTTTGTAAGCTATACCAACAAACAATTTTTACTTCGATCAGTACTTTGTGCGGCATAATGACTTCAAACCTGGTCTAATTTGTAATTTATATAAGGAGACTTCAGATTTTGCATTTAAGATATTCAGATAGTATAGCTTGTCCAGTTTCTATTATACAACAGGTTTGTAATTTTCAATGTTTATGTATACATTCATAATGTTATGAATTGTATTATTTGTCACAAAATATGATTTACAATTTATATTTTAATTGAAACACATGAATGCTTCTTTTCTTTCATTATGGTGGCAATGACGTAATTGCATTCAGTGCCATCCTTGTTGGTGGGGCCTGTGGCATCCCTAAATATGTTCGTGCACGTATAAAAATGAAGCTACGATCCTGAATTGAAAGCATAAAGAATTAAATTACATGGATACTTAATGAGGACCTTCTGCCTGACTAGTGAATTGTGACTTGTGCTGTAACACATCCCACTTGAATCACCATGTAATGTTGATTTTAAAATCACTGCCAATACTGTGATATAACTGATGCAAAATAACAACTGCATAAGAAAGCTGGAGTTTTAAACAGCAGAAAACAAAGGAAAGACTGAGGCTGATACATTTCTTAAAATTTATATTTATGGCTGTTGTGCTTTTTTGCAATATGTTTGTATTCTGAGAAACCCTAATTAAAAATAATTCAAGACTGTGGGCCTCATTACAAGTGCTCCGGTCCGGAATTAACGCAGCCGGTATAACCATACCGGCACCGTTTCCGCGTCTGCCTAATCATGACCTGCGAACCCGGAAACAGCACCACCTCCAACCACCACTGCGGAGTTAAGGCTCCCGTAAACTCCGCCTGCATGGAAACTCCTCCGTTGCCGGCAATACAAAACACCGCGAGCATCACAACTAGCGCGGACATGGAAACACCGACAACAAAATAGTGGTAAAACCGTGATCACGGTGGCAGTACCGCCGCCACAGCGAACATGACGTTAAACTGTGCCTGGTGTCCTGAATCAGGCCACAGGTGCACCAAATCAGCCCAGCTGGACCCAGCAGGCCACTGGGTGCGTACAAAAGGGCCACACCCAGCCCAACTCAAAACAGAACCATGCAGGCAGCAGCTCTAGTAGCATTGGGACTGGGCCTACTCAACCAACAGGCAGCACTGCACATGATGGCAGTAATGTTGCAGAGGAGGAGGAGGTGGCGGAGGCGTAGGAGGCGCAGGCAGCAACCAGCTAACCCTGTACCCATGGCAAACCCCATTGTCCAGCTGGCAGCACCCCGCAGGCAGCCTGCAATACCACGCATCAGGGCCTCACCCTAGAACCTCACCCCAGGACAGATCCACACATTATACCGGCTGGACCGTCCAACAATCCTGTACGTTACTGGCCTGATAGAGGACGACATCAGCAACCACATAGACACCCCCACTGCCACCCCCCCCCTTCTGAAGGTCGTGTCTGTACTGCACTTCCTTAGCACCGCTACCTATCAACACACAGTTGGTGAGCAGCACGGCCTATCACAACCCTGTTTCTCAATAATCCTGTTTCAGGTACTGGATGCCCTGTTGCGCCATGTGTCTGAACAGATTGCCCTACCCCGTACCCTCCCCCAGGTGATTGCCACTAAGTTGGCCTTCCATGCCATAGAAGGCATGCCAAATTGCATAGGTGCACTCGTCTGCACCCACATTGAGCTGACAGTACCATGTGCAATTGAAATGGTGTTCCGCAATAGGAAACAGTACCACTCACTGAATGTACAGATGGTATGTGATGCGATGCTAGTGGTTGCACATTGCTACGCACGTTTCCCGGGCTCAACCCATGGCTCAATGTTACTGCGGAATTCAACATTGCCACGGTACATGGAACGCTATGCTGGACAAAGCACATGGCTATTGGGTGAGTACAGCTGCCAATGCTCCGGACCTGTGTAAGTGGGGTGTGTGTGTGTGTGACCAGGGCAATGAGCTACGTGAGTTGGCTGCTGCGACTGCACACGCATCACCCCCCGCCCATACACTGAATAGACAGCAGAACCCAAACTTCACAAAGCAACACATGACAGGTAGCCACAGTGTGGCCGTACACACCCTGCCACCTGACACACACAGCCTGCACTCCCGCTGGCACGCACACCTGGAGGCACAGCAACCCCCCCCATAATATGCAACACAGCACTCACAATGCACATGATGGCTGTACATGAGACGTCCTGCATCTACTATATCATCACTGTGGAGTGACCCTGCCATGTGTGCACATCACTGCACAATGCCATACGCACAAGCCACATGCACACCAATGCATTGGTCAATGTCCAGCTGCCAACCCCCACTATGATGGCCATAGAAGATTAACACCCATCAGTGAAAACACTGCATGGCACATACGCATGAATGAACAATGACACAAGATTGCACTGCATCTGATGAAGACATGATACTACCAACACTGACATGTCTCCCACATCGACATCCCATGTAGGAGATTCCGGATATGCACTCACGCCATGGCTGATGACGCCTGTACGGAGGCCAAGGAACAGGCATGAGGATGCATACAACAGGGCACATGTCCACACACGTGGCATGATTGAGAGGACATTTGGACTACTGAAGACCCGGTTCCGCTGTTTAAGCAGATCTGGCGGATCACTGCTGTACAGCCCAGTGAAGACGGGTAAAATTACGCTCGTTTGTGCCATGCTGCACAATCTGTGCCAGCGCAGGAACATTCCAATGCCCCTAGACGGAGATGATGAAGATGGGGATGGTGACGGAGACGGAGATGGGGACGGGGATGGGATGGCACAACCAGCTCCTGGGGGTCCACTAGATGGACAACGAGCACGGGATGCACTAATTCGCATTTACTTTTGAGAGACAGCACATCCACAGCATTTCAGGGATATGGTGATGCCACTAAATGAATAAAGGGAATTTCCGTGACCAGATTGTAATTGTGCCTACGGGTCGGCCATGTGTTTTCGGGCATGGATCTGTCGATCGTGGAGAAATTTCCTGTGGACCTTGCCTGACTTTTCGTCCACTAAACAAACGATAAATCAGGCTGCTGTGCGCCAACATTATGTGATAATCCTATCACTTGCCAAATCGCCCTGGCTGACCTGCTTTTGCGGCACTAAATCATATCCGCCGCCCCTGAGCCTGACATCAACAAAGCATTCACATTCCCCGCCTCTCTCCATGACGTTACTGGGCTGCGTAGCCAAACGCGCCAAGTCGACTTTTACGCAACTTCACACAGAACCAGTAAAACAACACAGATCATCTCACAACACAGCGCGCAACAATTCGGAATATGAAACTGTGGTTTAATAGCAAACAGCAAGATTGTACAATTGGTAAAGTACATTTATTTGATGGCAAATGTTTAGAGAATATTCAGCGATTCGCATTTGTCTTTGCTCTCGATCTGCAAAAGTTCATCTCGAGTCACGCGCTGTTCCTTTTTGGTACACAGGGTGTTGGTTTACGATAAAAGAAGCACTACGGTCGCACTGATAATCGCAAGGCTGTCCCAACAACGAGGCACTACCCCACCATAACGGTTGGTTTGTTGCTTCTAGCCGCTAGTACCGCGTAAGGACATATTGGTCCTTGCCGATCGTCCCATAAAATGGTCAGGGTGGTGAAGTTGTTCACATGGAGCTGCACCTGGCAGCTGAAGAACCCGTCGGCCGGCGTCTGGGAATGATGGCATTGGCAGTAGAGAAGGATGTACCTGTATTAAAACATGAATTAGTCTCTCCAGCCGATCTTCATTGAAATTATTCATTTCATTTATTGGGCCTGAAACTATTTGCTAGCGAGGATAGTGCAACGGTGTATGTTACGTTATTCCCACTAACCCACCCCAGCGCCTCCGTCTTTTTCAGACCTGCCTGATCGCCAGGGAAGCACTTCGGCGTTTATAGTGCGCAGTACAAAATGCCACATTGAATGAACAAGTCCAACTTAACCGGCCTTTAACGCTACGCTATTGTTAATATATTCCGGGATAAAATCATCTAAAGGGTTACTTACATTAGATTTGCATTTTCCATTGTCTAGGCGTAATGCAGTCCCTAAATAGCACTCTGTCTGTGCCAGCGATCTTTCTTATAGTGAACAAACATTAAAATCGGTCTCGTTTCTGAAATTTCATCCTTATCATCTCTTACGTTATTGCACCCCTCCTTCAAAAGAAGTCTTTAGGCACAGTGCCCGTTTGTCAAGGTAAAAAGACAATAGAACCTTATACTGCGAGTCGTGGGCCACTCCGGCCCACAAGCAATAAATCGAAGCAGCTGACCTTCACTGTGAACGTGCATACATTCTTACTTTGCAACATTCTGTGTAAAGCCATCCCTAAGAAATTGAATTCTACACTCCATCTTTGTGTATTTTCTGCGTGCTTTGCAGCCCTAGAGAACCATAAATGTGGAGATAATTGTCTATTTATGTAAAAGTGAGATTTATCGTTTGTTTAGTGGACGAGGGGTCGGGTTGGGTCTGTGGCGAATTTTACTGCGATCGACCGATTAATGTTTGGAAGCGCATGGCTGACCCGTAGGGACAATAAAAATTTGGGACCGGAAATACCATTTAATTGTACTGCATATGAAATAACAGATGTCCACTCATCATGGTACTTTTCAAAGGTGTTGTATTTTCGATAAACCAGGTAAGAAAGTGCATTGGGTAGGTAAGCTGTACACCCGTGCCCACCCACCACCCAAACGTACACACCCCCAACCAGGCCCCAAACAACTAACCCCCTAATGGACCTCCCCCACCACCCAAACGTACCCACCCCCCTACACCCACGGTGTCCCCAAATGTCATGTTGACTGGCATCCCCACATGCCACTATTTGCGGGTGCGCTTATGCGGTGCCGTGTCCTTGCTGGCGGCTCCAGTCACCCGACTAGAACGCCTCCGTGTCCTGGCAGTGGCAGAGCTGGATGGGGTGGTGCTGGCTGAGGTGACTGTTGGTGTGACTGTAGGCAAGCGCACTTAAAACGCCTGCTGGGCTACCAACATTGACTGAGCAATGCTGGATTGCACACTGTTCCCTTCCCTGTCATGGCGTGCCAGGGTGACAATGGTGGCCGCAAATCATCCAATTGATCTGGAGAGCTGCCGCACCAACGTAGCATTGCTCTCACGCTGCAGCCTGGCCTCTCCCCGCTGATGCACGGCCTCCTCACACTGCAGCCTGGCCTCCTTCAGCTGACTTTCCACCAGCTGCGTCAGGGTGGCCTGTTGTTGCTCAAAGTGCTGCAAGCGTGTACTGAGCTCAGCCATGGAGGGAGTTGGGGAGCGCATGGGGCTGTGCAGTTCTTGGGGGCTGAACTGTAGGCCATGGATGGGTGACACCTCATCCAGGTTGTCCCCCTCACCCTGTTGTACTGCTTCGGCCTGCATAGCCGGGCCACTTCCATCACTTGATGCAGCCTCCTCAGCTGTGCAGATGGGCTGCGAATCATCATCTGGGGCTAGGGTGGGTGCCTGCATGGGGATGGTGGCGTATGCTGGTGTGCCTGATGTAGCCGGTGTGCCTGATGTAGCCGGTGTGCCTGATGCAGCCGGTCCTTGTGTGCTGGAGCAGCTAGCATTATCCTCCTGTGCAGAAGTGCTGAGATCAGCGCGTGCAGGTGGCTGCTGCGTTGCCTCTTGGCCGTCGCTGTTACTTGTCTCGACTGTGGGGATACAGAGGGCATGCTTTTAGTTGTGTGATGTTACTAGATGTATCCATCACATGCATCCGACATGATAATCCATGACCACTTGCATGTACACACTTGTGACTATTGGGGCATTGTGAGTGGGTCCAGTGGGTCATTCCCATTCACACTTATGGCTTTGTACTATGTGCACTTACCAGCATGTGCAGGTGGGCTCACTCCTGCCTCTGCCTCTCCTATGAATGCCTTCGAGGTGCATGACACTGCTGCAACGCTCCTCCCACGGTTGCAACTTGAGAGGGGATGCAGGGCCTCCACCAGTGCCAGTGCTATGTTGGCGGTGTGCAGTCATGAGGTTGTGCACCCGGAGCCTGAGGTCATCCCACCTCTTATGGCAGTCCTTCACAGAGCGTGTGGTCACACCAACCGCTGTGCACTTGCGTGCTGCCTCCGCCCACACCTCCTTGCGCCGTTGCTGAGTAGCACGCCGCTGGTCTGCACTAAAGAGCATTTCTGCATGCTCAACAATGTGGTCCACCAAAACTGTTAGCTCAGCCTCACTAAAGCGCGGCTTTCGCTGTCTGTGTGCTGGTATCCTGGATGCCATTCGATGAGTTGTCAGTCTCAGGGAGGTAATCTGACCTGTGGTGTCTGAGGATGGCAGTGGATTGTGCTTTGTATAATGGCCGCCTCTCTGTTTCCGTTTTTTTATTCCCGCGGTCATGCTGTTTCCGCTTCCGGTGTTGGTGTTTCCGCTTCCGGTGTTTCCGTGTCGGCGGGGGCGGACACGGGTTTAGCACCATTTTCTGTGGCGTAAAGTCCATGTGCGTGGGTGTTTACATGACTGCGGTGACTCCGTTTCCACCTCGGTGTGTTGCGCGCGACCCAAGTGCCGTAATCGGTCCTTATTTCCCCAAACTTGCGGTCGCGGAAGTGGAGTAACCGTCGTCACGGAATCACCGGATTCCGACACAGCCGACTCGTAATGAGGCCCAATGTATCAAAAACATGTATAGGTGTGTCTGTAAATTGCCTCATAACAATTCTTCTATACCAAATACAATGTTGCACATACAACTCTCTGGGAGGGGTGTACTGAAATTCGACATCGAGTAAGCATTTGGTCGAATTCCAGCTGAAAATGAAATATTCGGCTTTGGCAAAATAATGAATTTTTACTCGAAGCCAAATAGATTCCCCTACAAATACATTATATATTGCCTGAAAACATTCAGGAATGTCATGTTAAACCTTTAAAAGGATCATTAAACAAATGCTGCTGTCACTTTATTTGATTCACTGAAGACAGATCAGGGCTGTGACAGTGCAAACAAACTCTCAACCCTTCATGTGCTCGACATACAGACTTTAATCTGGTTGTCTGCTGGGGAGGCGTGACCTGAAGCAAAACTTTCAATATTTTTATTGTCCAATAAGATGTCTCTCGCCTGCCTGTACTTTGCAGAGTAAAACCATTGAGCTGGCACAATAGTTTACAATGTCTCTATTGGAAAACGGTGTTTTGTTAAGGGGCTTATTGATTTGCTGATTGCCTGGGTGAGTAATCTGAAAGTTACAGGTTCCAATCCACCAATTCCCATCCAAGTAATATAATTACGTGGATTAAGATAACTGCTGTGGAGATCCAGGAAATTCCAAACACTGAATAAAATTGCTAAGGGGGTAGTGTGCCTGCAGCACAAAACTGTATTCAGCCTGCAGTCTAAATTTATGGAGCACGTAAAATGGTACAGTGGAAATTGGGCCTGCAACATAGATGTGAGTGTAATCACGATACATATGTAACAATTCCTGCCCTCCAACTGTCTCATGTTGCCAAATGAGTCCCTTTAAATTGGGTTAAAGTGAAAATGTGTAAGCAAAATGCTCCAGCCTGTGGCAGCGGAAATATTCCTCCCAACATTAGAGCGTTAAAAAAGAGGGATATTTGTGTAATAATGATGAGGAGATACAGGTTTACAATTTAGAAACATTGGGTCAAGTGGATGGGTGAAGCAAATAGGTAAAATAAGCATGCACATGCCAAGTAAAGATCTTAAAATCAGCACTACCCCTTCCCCATAGGATACGCCGAGAACCATGGAGGACCTAGATATTTTTAGCTGGCATCTTTTACCATGCCCCAAACATACCCCACCCAAAAAACAAAGAAAAATACTATCTATAAATGCAAAAACATTTTTCAAATGCCTCATTCCCACTCCGTACCGGAGGTAGAAAGCATAGCTTTAACACCCCAACGTTTGGTATTCATTAGCACTTTAGCAGCCAGCAGGGTTCTAATTGATGTAATCACTCTTTTTGTGTTTCAGTGCCTTGCTCTAGCCAGAAGGCCGAAGACAGCAGAGGCTCAAAGGAACATTTGAAAGTAAAAGTAGACGCATCTCAGTCGCCCCTCACAGTGATTGCTTACATACATGCATATTATACTTTTGGGCTAGTCCTAGTTACTTGGCTCCTACCCAACAACCGACACCCATGAATGCTGTTATTGAACCATTTATTTTTTGATAATGTATTGCTTTCATAGTTTACAGAAACATCTTCTGTACACAACAAAGAAGAGTGAAGTGGGAGAATGGGATAACACCCTCCCCCGATCTCATCCAGACCATTGCCCGGGGGATCACGGCTCATGTACCCCCCACGAGAGGAGTTCGCTTATTTACCAGATGACAAAATATCCTGCTTCAAAAACATGCATATACGAAGAATATGCCCACTAGTACGCCCGGGTCAAGCCGACGCCTGCAACATGGATCAGCTTGACTAGAACAACAGCCACAAGTATTCACATCATTACGGATGCCATGACGACATAGCCAACAGACAAGAACACACGTGCCACCATGCACACTGGTCACTCACACACCAACCAACATGAAGAATATACTCAGTGCTATGACGTAGCGACTGACATACCCACGGACATGCATCATTGTTATTTTTCACAAAGGCCTTCTACAGCACCGCAGAAATGCAAGACACCTGAAGAGCTTGTGTATATGCTTGTCGATGCTTTTTTGCTACCTATCACTATGAAGATGCCACCATGTATATCTAATGCTGCGTATGACACTCTGTCACCCTGCGACCCCCACAGTATGGATTATGTACCACCACCCATGGAATAGGCCCAAGTAGGCAGCAAACAGGAGCCTCGCAAACGACAATCCTCTCAGAAAGAAATGCAAGTGCTGACCATGCAGATCGAGCCCCAACGAGAGCCGGCAACCAAGCCCACAATGTTGCAACCTGCATGCCGCACGCCCAAGCCCAAGGTTATACCTACAGGTGCCAAGCCCTCAGAGACAAAATACAAAATCTAATGCTCATAATTCTACTCCAGCTACGGTCTCCCCACACGTGTCTAAGCTGAACTGACAAGGTGCCAAGCCTACGAGACAGAGGACACAATCTGCAACAACGAAGCAGCAAGTTGGACACCTACAGCGATGGGAAAGACCTGCTCACCAGCCCGTAAGCAGACCTGTCCATTGTCCGCACAAAAACATAGTTGCACATTGTTGCTAATGTCAGCTGCATCGTGAGCTGGGAACGACGATGGTCCCAGGCTTGGGTGCTCGCGGGAGAACCAATCAGAATACAGGGGGGCTCATCACTGACGCTATTACTCTTAGCCAATCACCAAAGGTCCCCTTGTAACAATTCCACTGTAACAATTGTTAGGGACAACCCAAGTGTACCACCTGACCGGTCCTCATCCACTAACATTTCTCCCCATAGGGGAGCTATACTAACCCTACCACTCGGGGAACCAACCCGAAGTGGCGATAGCTTTTTGTGATGATTTTCCCAGGTGATGTAAGTGGCGCGTCATACTGCTGTAAAAAGGGCCTGCGAGCCCAGCTCTGGATGCATATGGACTGAGCGTATCCCTGCCGTTACTCTAATAAACAGAAGTAGTTGCCTTGCTCCTTGTGTGTGTGTCATACTCCTTTTGGGTCACGGGAGGAGTTGGGGCCTCCCTAGCCCCAGAGGTCCGCGGACGGCTCTGCCGGCCCCCAGGAGATTACCCCGACAAGAGAAATGCAATCAAAATGGATGTACATATTTCACAGTGTGTTTTTCATTTACAAAGTGTTTTTCTTGTCTACTGTGAGAAACCAAAGTGTGTCTCACTTGCTAGTCCCTGGGGATCTCTCCCTTAGGTGGCCAGGGCATGGCCATCGCCTTTGGATCCGGAACCTGGGGGTGGACCAGTGCGGGAGGATCACCTGGTTGAGAGATCTTCAGTGAGTGGCAGTGAGACAACCGATGGTGAGATGCAGTACCCCCCTTTCCTGTGCCCATATCCAATCCTATTTAACAGGATTCTCCAACGTCCCAACTCCCCCTCCCTTCTACACAAACACTGCACCGAGGAAAGAGGTGACTCAGAGTAAAGAGGCTAACACTTACATATCTCTTTGGACATGTCCCGTTAATCAGGTCAGGCAAAGTCAGGCACTTGACCTTAATCACATACATCTGATACCCATTAGCTCCCCCCACACGGATAAAAGGCAGAACATAGAGACATACTCTGAGCAACGTGAGACACAAGAAGGAGCAGATTTTTCCAGGACAAAGGTGAACACACTGGAGAAGGGCGAGCAATCGAGGGACCAGATCGAAGGGTGGGGAAACCCTGAAGGTCCCTGGAATAGGTTGTTGCCTTTGGGAAACCGTGAAGGATATGCAGAGAAAACCAAATCCCAGACAAGAAGATGCCTACATTGTGTGTCAAGGACACCAGCGACCCTCCCAGGTGAATGACAGAGTTGGAGAGGCGAGGCCTAGCCTGTGGTATCAACCCATGACTCTTGAATGAAAGCTGCGGAGATAAGAAAGGAATGCAAACACCCAGTGAGTTAGCGAAAGACATGAAAGGGCGGTTTGTGTCAAAGAAAGATTGAAGCTGCAACAGTTTATCCCTCAATTGACCGTTTCGCGCATGTTGATGAGACGTGAAAGAAACTCTAAAGTTACTGATAACTGTGAAGCCAGTGATACAGAGTAGCGGAGTGGTCTGGCAAAAGAAAGTAGCCCACTCCCACGAAATGTTTGATGTCTTGTTATCAAGCAGCAAGTGAAAGAACTCTGAAGTCAAGATTAATCCTGTTGAAAGGGGAAGCTAAAAGGTGATTGCTTTAAGAGAAATATCTCTATCAACTTTGCTGATTGTGTTATGGAACTACCACGACCAAGAGACACTGGGGCAAATTCCATAAGGGAGAGATAAAGTGAAAGTCGAAGTGGTCCTGCGGAGATCTATGTATAAAGCCTTGCACATTCAAAAGTCTTTGACATCAGTGGAAGGTCCGGGTCTGACCGAGGGAGACCTGGAATATGAAATAAGATAGAGGAAGGGACCCCTATTGAATGTGAATAAAGCTTGGGGAAAGGAACCCCTGCATGTGCTGTGATTGCAAGGTCCAAGCCCAGCAGATGGATGTCTACGTGAACTTTTGTTGAACTGTGAAAGAACTTTTGTAAAACTGGAATAAGTGACTTTAACCGTAGAAGGCCAAGTGGGCTTCTAATCATATTTTGAACTGCCTTTTTTTAAAAGCTGAGCCAGAGTGTGTCATCCTGTTTACGGGGTCGCCTTACTCCGTGCTGTCCAATGTGGGGAGGAAAGCTGACTCAGCTGTTAAGGGCACAGGCCCCCTGGTCCGGCTGAGCCACTCTGGGGGCACGAAGCTGCGAGCCAGTAGAAGGCCTAACTCCTTCCCTCTTCCCAATCAAGAATGACAGGTCCACACATAGACAAAGAAGTACTGTGATTTATTATAATCAATTCATCACAAGGATCACATGCATGGAAGATCGTCCACGCATCTCTCAATGACCCCTGGCTCGCAGACCAGTTTTGATGGCATCTGGCGTCACGATTAGCATCATTCTCAGGAACCGTCTCAAAAACCTATCTTCACTCGGGATAGGCTGTTGAGTAGTAGGTCCCATATAGAAACGTATGGAGGCGGTGTGTTATTGGACTTTGTAGTGTCAGGTGGTATGTTTGGCCATCTCCAAAAAGTTGTTACTTGAAATTTGTTATGATGGGTAAGCACCGTGATTGCTCAGTGACCCCCACTGTCCACCCCTAGGGGCCTTGGCTATGATTGGATGAGCTACGAGACCCCGAGCCTGGGACTAACTCTGTTCACAGCCGCAGAACATCTGTGAATGGTGCCTTGTGCAAATATGTATCTGCGAGGTGCAACTATGTGTCGGCATCATGACGTTGTGTAGCCCATAACTGTAATGAGGACGCTCCGTTTCCCAATGCAGAACTGTAGCGTGACTGTAACAATTTTGTTGCAGCTATTGTCTGGACGGCGGAACAGGTTTCTCTTCTCAGGCCTCAATCTTTGCGGCCCCTAAGCTCGGCCAGGTCACAGGCTTGGAGACCACATCTGTGAGCCCGGGAGCCCAGAATTATTCTGCATTTTGTCAGAGAGCGCACCGCTCCTGCAGCCGGTGTTACTTAGTTTCAGAGTAAGGAATGTCATTTGCAACATCGCAACCTTGATGGTGGCTTCGCTCCTGCCACAGTACTTCTGCTTGTACATAATTCTGTGAGGTTTGGGGTCCCATTTCTAAGCCGATTGTGGCCTGCTAGATTTCTTAAGCCATGATCTGGCTTCTACTATACACGTCTTCTAATAGTCTGTAGGTTAGTGCATTATGGCTGTCCGGTCCCTTGAGTGCTCCTGCCACACCATGGGGTTATTTGCATATGAGCATCTGCAAGCAAGTACACAAACTCTTCTTGCTCTTGCGTTACTGCGGTGCTGTAGCAGGCCTAATGGCAAAATAATAAACATGCAGACAGTATGTATGTGTCATCCCAGTCGGGAATATGTCAGATGCTGCTATCTGTTGTGTCGGCCTCACTTTCCTTGATGATGTCATCCATCTGATCTCCTTTCTCTAGTTCCATAAGTAGTGTGTATTCCCACTACCTCTTCTGACATCTTGTAATGTACATTTCTATTCCGAGCAGAGATGCTGTTCCCAATATCAGTCCTCGAGCCAGCACCTTTAGGCTATCTGCCGGCCAAAAAGGCATCCATGACCAGAGATAGGCAAACCAGCTCTTGTCCTTCCCCGTGCCCCTTGCTTCTGCTTTCCTTTTTGCATGCATGTGGGCCAACTGGGCTACTGCGACTGATAGTATTCTGTTATCTTCGTCATTAGCAGGGCTGAACGTGCAGCAAGAACTTCCTATCTTTGTGCAAACTCCTTCCATTGCTGTGAGGAGATCTAGGACATATCTGTTCTGTCGTGCCACCAACCTTATCGCTCGGAGCTCTTCTTTTATTCCATTGAATCCATTCACCGTTGAATTGATGGTAACCATGAGTTCCTAACTTGTGATTTGCAGCCATTTATCATTGGCATATGCTTGTACTCCAGGAAATAGGGATGCAAAGAACATTTGTGTTCTGCTGAATAGTCTGTGGGTGGCTGGTACTTCGTCTAGTGCTGCTTCAGAATGTCCCCACAAGTAGTTTCCTTCTCTCTTCACCCTGCTGAGCCTTCGATGTTCGTCTGCTCTTTCTGGTTTGTTGGATGCAGAGGTTAGTGATCCCTTTTTCCTTCTATTGTATTGCATTTTAGGGAATTCATTTAGGTGAAGGTCCTTCCGTGGCAGCACTAGAGAGGGCATGTTCACATGCGCCAGTGAAGATATTTCCCCCCAAATTGGAGGCAGCTAGTCATAGTCCTTTGTTGCACAAGCCCAATAGTGATCCATTAGGACAATTGTCCTTATCTCCATTTCTGATATTGTTTCTATTCTTTTGCATCCAACTTTAAGATCAAAGACGTCAACATCAAAGTACTCAAGAAGGTAAAAACCCTGGACATGATGATGGAAGCATCCCTAGGAGCAAAAGCCCAGACTCAGTACATAAAAAGAACATGCAGTTATTACTTGAGACTCCTCAGAGCCATTAGACCGTACCTTTCAGAGAACAACTGCGCCACAGTGGCCAGAGCAACCATCCTCTCTCGTTTAGACTATGGGAACACACTTATGCTAGGAGCCAACAAAAAAAGCATACAGGCGTTCCAGATTATCCAAAATAATGCAGTTAGGATAATCAAAGGCAAATCTAAATCAGACTACATCAGTAAATCCAGGAAGGAATTACACTTGCTCAAAGAGGAGAGTAGAACCCACTTCAAGGTGCTCACAATAGCCCACAGATGCATCCACGGGAAGGCACCAGGCTATCTAAAATCAAAAATATGTCCTTATGTCCCAAGCCGCGCCTTAAGATCCTCGGATCAAAACAGGATCTCAGTGATGCCACACAAACGTAGGTCTGGACTGTGAAAATCCTTCCCAGTCATTACAGCAGGTATCTGGAACAATCTGCCAGTCCACATAAGGAAAGAACCCAAGTACTTACGCTTTCGTAAGTTAGTGAAAACGTATCTCTTTAATTGACCTCGCCTTCCTTGACCCACTAAACCTTTGATTTCATTAGGAACTGTCTCGTCCCTTTTTTGTTTGTCTTCGTGTCCATGTTTCTGCGCCCCGAAACTCGCGAGTTACTGGCGCATTACAAATAAAAATACAATACAACGTTTTCTCCCACTTCTTCTTCACCATTGTTCTGAAAGCAGAGAGCCGGCGCAGTGAGTGGGATTAATGGTACGTGTCCAGCTTCGTTGTCGACCCATGTCACTAATCTTGCACTTTTGTACCACTTCTTGAGGCAATTGTCATTTTCTTCTTGTACTTTATTTACTGCTGCCTTTGCCAATGCTACTGCTTTGCTTCCTACTGCTCCATCCACCCAGCCAACATTTGTATATACTTGTCCAAAGATCAAAATTTGTGGTCTTTCCCAACACCCCGGTTCTCTTGCTCTCCACTTACATGGTCGGTAGTTCAAGGTTACGTTTTTGTTTCTCCCTTTTCTGGTGCCTCTGTAATGCACTGCAGACTTTCCGCATGTTGCCAGTAATTGTTCATAATGGGTAATGTCTTGATATAACTGTCCTCATACGGAAAGGTCGCCTTGGACATCCATCTTAAGGTGGCTAGCTTTCCTTGGAATCTTCCACGAGTTTGGAACATGGCTAGGTACATAAGGCATTGTGCTGTTGCTGCGGGTGTTTCTGTTGCTACAAAGGTCCTGGAGGCACTCCTGGCGTACAGGATCAATGAGCAGACATAACAGCTCTCGTCACTTGTGTCCCTCCCAATTTTGAACATGTGCTTGTACCAAATGTTGTTGGTTATGTGTGCGGTGTCTGTAAGGTATGTTTCTATTGCTTTCTTGTCTGTGGCAACATTGCGCTTACCTCTCCTTACCTTTTCAGCAGTATGACCTGTACCACCTGACACAGTAGTCTGTGCAGCTTGGGTCGGGTAGTTAGTGTGGGATATAGCAGAGATAGGGATTGTTTGGGGTCCCAACAAGGTGGTAGTTGATGAGGTCTATTGGGCGTGCCTCCTGCAAGTCCGGCTCACAGGTTGGGTTTATAACTCCAGACATGTCTTCTCAAGGCCTTGGTTTAGGCTGTTTATAGACTGACGTGTCCATTCTGCTGGCTGGCCTACCCAGAACTATGTTTGCCCTTATTTCTTTGAGAGGTCTTCCATGCCAGTGGACCCTGCAACTTTGCAAGATGAAATTTTAAAAAACGTCTGAGAGCACCTCTACTGAGAGTGAACACGGACAAATAACCTGTTCGCTGGGAAGGTGCCAACTCGGAAGGGTCTACAACCTTGTTTTAGCTCACTGTACAGAGCAATACCCATTTGCATATCAGTCTGGTCCCACCCACTTGGGCAGTTCAGCAACGAAATATTAAGCAAATCTGTGAACAAGGGTACCATCAGCAACCCCCGATAAGTGTCCTGGAAGCAAACACAGGGGGTTCTGGAAACAGTTTCATCAATATGGGATCTAGTTGTAATACGTCCCAATGATGGCGCAAGATGTTTTTGATGTTCTGACTCTGGACAGAGTAAGTTGTCACATATACCAATTTAGGAGAAGGTTTCAGTGTTTTTGGAGGAAGTACTGCAACTCAAGAGGTGTTTGCTACCTTTTCCACTGTGGTTGTAATTATTGCTGATGAGTATCCTCTCTTAAAGAACTCATCCTGTAGTACCAGTGATTTTCTCTCATATTCTTGTGAATCAGAGCTAATTCTCCTGTAATGCAAAAATTGATTCAAAGGAATCGACTAAATTGTGTTTTTGGGATGAAAGCTTGTGGACATCACAATACTTTTCCTGACCATTGGTTTTGTGTTTATCATTGTGTTAACCTTGCCATTATCCATGTACAGTTCAACATCCAAAAATTCAATCCTAGACTGTCTGTGTTTGCTAGTGAATTTGATTTGTGGTGTAAGATTATTCATAAAAGCAAAGAACTGATGGAGCTCCTCTCCACGACCTATCCTCCTCCCAACTCCCTCAGGGCCAGTTGCTTCTCCAAGCAACGAGTTGGTGGTAGATCTCTCTCTTCAGAAGGGGGCTCCCTCTGGAACAGCCTTCATGCCTCCCTGAAATTTGAGGAGAACCATCTCCGTTTCCAGAAGCACCTCAAAACCTTCCTCTTTGCCTCTGCTTTCTCTCCCTCTCCCCCCTGCTGAATTCCTGGCTGAAACTGCACTGGTTACCTGGCCACCCTTTCTGATCTCAGGGCCAGGCCCTGCCAGTTGCACACCTGCGCTGCCTCCCTGGCTACCCCCGGGACTGTTTTCTGAATCCCTATAGTACCCCTACCAGCACTTATGTCTACACTTACCTCGCACTTGCCACCATCTGGCCATTTTTATCATCTTATGTATTCTACTATCCCATCTACTGCACTTTCCCCTCTCCCCTCCCCCACACACTTTTCCCTTTCCCCCTTTCAATGCACTTGCGCAATCTGAATGACACCGGGCCTAGTAAGATCGTTGTCTGTACTCCCATTGTTCCCCCCCCTTGCCTTGTCGCGCCTTGAAACACTTGTGTATAGGCACGTTATAAATTCCATATCATATCATATATCCAGATACCAAAGATATCATCAGTGTATCTATAATAGCTTTTGAGATATTGAGTCCATCTTATGCAGTTAAAGACCTTTTTTTCCCAAGTAAGACAGAGGTGTTGGTATAACTTGGGACTATAGCTGCACCCATTGAGGTCCCAGCTATATTTACAAAATATCTGTCCTAATATTGAAATAGATAGTTCTGTAATAAAATGTTAAACAAACTTCAGATTAATGTTTTGTCAGACCTGCAATCATCTATGGAAAGGAGTAGCCACTCCATTGCGTCAAGACCAGATTGAAAGGGAGATTTTTGTTTAAAGGCTGGTAGCAACCATAGTGAATAGGTAGTCTCGGTGTTCCTCAAACTGGAACCTTGACGTTTGTTTAAAAAGTCTGTGGTATCTGTAATGTACATGTTAAATGTTTGTACCACAGGTTGAATGATTTTTATTAATAAATGTAGCTAAGGGTTCTAGCAGGCTATTGGTTGCTGCTATGATTGGATGCCCTGGGGATCTAACAGATCAATATGCACTTTGAGCAGAATGTATATTACAGGCATGGTAGGGTATACGTTTGTCAAAAAGGCCTTTGTGTGATGTGTGATAAAATCATTATTTACAGTTATATCAAGCACTCACTCAGTTATATCAAGCACTCTTTAATTAATGACCACACTAGGATCCTGGTATATCTCCATATAGATATCTTCATCTGCCAATTACTGTTATTTCTATTCATAATAACAAGGGAATCCCTTTTGTCAACAGGCTTCTGGAGAATTTCTTGATTATTTCGCAATTTGGAAACTACTTATTGTTCACAGTGTGTGAAATTCCCAAAATATCTTCTGTAAATCATCAAGTATTCTTTTTTGGAAAACACCTAAAATAGGGTTGTGTACTTATGGCAAAACTTTGCTTCAAGTTCTCATCTCAAGATATTCACAGGACTCTGGTGATTTATTTTAGTCTTTTAGTACTATGGTCAATCTATAGAAATATACAGACAAAAAGTCCCAGTAGTATCACTCATCCCTATAAAGAGAAAAGTCCATAGAGAATATTCAAAACCTTCTCCATTTCTTGTTAGCAATATGGGAAACGTCACTGCAACAGCAAAAAACATAATTAACATTCTCTCTCTGAATTCTGGTACTGGAGATGACAATCAAATAGTCTAAAACCGGTACTTGCAAATCTAAAAAATTGCTTCGAGTTCATCTAAGTCATCCAGTAGTCTTTTTTGGAAAACATCTAAATGGGGTTTTGTACTTTTGGTGAAAATTTGCTTTGAGTTCCCATCTCAAGATATTCACAGGACTCTGGTGATTCAGTTTTGTCTTTTAGTACTATGGTCAATCTATAGAAATATACAGACAAAAACTCACAGCAGTATCACTCATCCCTATAAAGAGAAAAAGTCCATAGAGAATATTCAAAACTTCTCCATTTCTTGTTAGCAATATGATAAGAAGAATATTGAATATTCTCTGTGGACAACTGTATATTTCTTGATCAGTTTCGTTTATGGTTTCAAAAAAAATGGTAGTTTTGCCTTCCTAGACAACCTATAAAAGTACATTTTTTCTTTCAGAAGCACCCTTGTGTATCTTGCACTTTTCAAAAGGAGTCAGGTGATAGCTCAAAATATTAATTACTTAGTCTTCTTTGCCAGGAAAATCACTTTCCTTGTTAGATTTATTCTTTTTCCCTAATCTAGTTTTGTTCTTTCTAGGGGACTTGTCGACTGGATGATGATGCACCTTCCTCTATTGTATCTGAATCGGGTTCCTGGTCTGCTATCTCATTAGTCACAACTATATCGTCCATCTCACCGCTAGACACGTCACACGATGTAGTGTCTGACGTCTGTTTTTATTCTGAGTTGAGGATAACATTTGTTGTTTATGTTGGCTGTTTGCTCGATGCTATTCTTGTCAAGTTTATAGATGATGGTATCTCTCAGAAATGTCCTCACTTTCTTAGACTCAATCTCCTGAGGGAAGTTTCTAGTTTTGAAATGATGTCATTCAAACTATAATGAATTTGCTCACCATTAAGAAATGAGTTCAAGGAAGAATTACAATTAGTGATGTCAATTTCAATAGAAGTGAAAGATTTAGACAACTCTTCTATTGTTAATAAAATAAGGTCCAACAAACACGTATTTAGGAGCTGTCTCAAACGTTTTACAAATGAAGAGTTCTCTCTGCATTTGGTTGGTTCTAAATTGACCCTCAAAACTCTCGGGATACATTGAGCTGTGTAATAAGTCAAGGTGGTAGCATGTAATTTCTGATTAATTTCTTTACAAATCAATCTTTCTAACTGATGATTTATTTCTTCTGGTTTTCTAGTGCCATTATTGTCAAGTTCCATGACTTTAATTAAACCAAGTATCCGAGAAGCCTCTCCCTCAGAAAACCCTAATGTTTCTGCTCGATTTCATGTCAGTGACTCAATTCTTGAAAATTACAAATTCTTCCAGTAAATACATGTGTGGAGCCCTACAAAACCGTACAAAAACTGAATTGTAATAAATAAAAGATAATACTTAACAATTTCCCTCAATATCCCCGACTAGGGGATGCAATACAACTGACAAAGTATCTCTACGATCAACATAGAGAAACCCAGGCACTCTCAGGGGACACACTACTACTACAAAAAGAAATTCCCTGTATAGGAACTCTTGATGCACTTGGCCCCAGGGGAATGAATTTAGAGTGGGATCTTTCATGTTTTCTATGAAGATATTTAGGATGGCTTTAGGCAATCTATCAGCAGATCAAGCACGTTTCAAGTGTACTGAAGATTGCTCATATTGCTCCGGATCCTTAGAGTGCAACTTAAGCTTTTTCCTGCACTAACCCCTAGTTATTGAGAAGCAATTAGCTATAAGGGGACCTTTGGAGGTGGTTTTGGTGGGCTGAAGCTGTTCTGTTCTTATATGGCTTTAGTTGGGCTTCGAACGATAGAGGCTGTTTCCATCAAGACGTTAAGGTGTTTGATGTCAATCTCTTTTTCCGAGAAGATAGGAGGCAAGTATTTTAGGCCTACTCTCATTTCTCTCATCCTTGACATTCGCACATAATGGGAAACATGAAGTTGCTATTAAAAAAGCACCAAACCTCTTTCTGCTCATGAATATCCCCCAGCCTCAGGAAGCATCTGCTTTATTGCCACACCTGACAGTACATATTTTTGGATCTGTATCTTTGGGCCACCCAAATAACACTGGCTTCACCAAATGTGACATTCTACCAGGATAATAATGTTGGTCTTTCTCATCTCCTCCCACTCGTCGGTGGGTCTATGTGTTGCTGATGCAAAACGTTCAGTTTCCTTCCTTTTGGAAGGAGACAACCTTCCAATCACCCCATCCTTTTTTCCATCCTTTCCTTTTGAGGGGGACCAATTCTGAAGACCTGCCCTTTCTTTCCTTTAACTCTTGACTCCAAGTGCTTCTTCCCAAAAAGTCCACCTTAAAGAATTCTGGGGCCCGAGACACAGCCACCATCGAGCTAAAGAAAATAAAGGATCCAGAATCTCTGGCCATGCAATAATCAATGGTACTCCCTTAAAGTCCCCTTTCCCTCTTCATCCTTATTGTAATTAGAATAAAATACGACTGCTATTTCAAGGGCAACATTGGCAATATTTGTGTTCTAGCCTAGGTGCAGGACACCTTTGAACGATAGTAGCCATGAGGACGATATACCGGCCGTAATATAAATGAAGGACAAATATCAGTATCTATATCAAAAAGGAACACATACCACAGCATAGGCACAGATTTCGGATTAGCAGCCAGACATAATATAAAAATGCCCACACAATAGGACACATATCAGAAGCATGGCATAGATAGTGAATGCAGATTGGACTCTATCAGAAAAGTGCACATATCGGGAATGAGATTAGAAGAGGGCTATGGTTTTCAAGTGGCATTGCTTGTTGGGAATTTAATAATAAAGATGAGGCCTAAAATGAATAAAATTAGAAAGGCCTCCCTGACAAGAACGAGAGAAATAAGATGTACCGACTTTGGCGCTCATAAGGGATTAGAGAATATTGGGCATGGTAGAGAAAGAAACTGAACAAATTGGAGAACAAAAGGGATGATTTACCCACAGGGAAGATTTGTCCATTTAGAGAAGGAAGCCAGTGCAGTCGATAGAAGGATGGCCAGTCTGCAAAAGGGAATTGACTTCCAAATAAGTTGCCTGAATTGAGGGTTTGCTGAAAGAACTATGCCTGGCTGACAAGAACCTTTGCTGATTTCCCAGAATCAAAAATTGCATCTTAAAAGGCAAGTCAAAATAAACCCCTACCAATTCCCCAATTTGTCCAACTTTGAACAGCAGAAAATCTATCTGGGAGGGGAAAGGGACTGGGAATGCAAAGGGGTGTAATCCGAAATTAGGGACACAGGTACCGATATCCCAATGTTGTGTGTTACTCCTGTATATCAAATGCAAAGTGAAATGTTGTTCCTTTAGGCCCATTTCATTTTGCAGTGAAAAACAAACTCCAAATCTGAAAGCATTTTGGCTGCTGCTTTAAAGTGGGAATGCCTTAGTAAAGTTAAATATTATTTGTGAATATTGGTACTGGATTAAACTAGTGCAGAATCATGGTAGGTCATAGTGCCATGCATGTACTATCACCTGGGATGATGATTTGCAGTTAATGCGCCAGCAGGGACCATAGTATAGACTGGATTTTTGAGTA
The DNA here is from genome assembly GCF_040938575.1 of Ambystoma mexicanum. Taxonomy (NCBI): domain Eukaryota; kingdom Metazoa; phylum Chordata; class Amphibia; order Caudata; family Ambystomatidae; genus Ambystoma; species Ambystoma mexicanum. The sequence continues at coordinate 1,313,634,481 of NC_090931.1, read as the reverse complement.
ACGAAATGTATGCTGAAAGAATAACTCTGTTCATTAAGAATTGTTCAAAACACAAATCCACTGCACTCCCTTGCCTGTAATTACATAGGCAGAGTCTGGTGAAGTTTGGGAGAGATGGGGATCCTCAATTTAGTATCTGTTACTGGAGAACAGTACACGTCCAGCTCAGAAATCTAGAGACTGAAAGCATCACAAGCAGGTCCCATTAAAATGGTGCATTTATAAACACTGAAAATAATGTTTAGTGAAACTCACACACCCAGGTGCATTAATATTATGCAGGCCTATATAGATGTAAACACACACACACACACACACACACGCATGCACGCACGCACGAACGAACATACACACACGCGTCAACACACACACACACACGCATGCCCCCACCCACAAACATGCTTAGATTGTAAAACACAAATTCTTGTTTTTGGCTAAAGTCACACAGGTATGAATTATTAAAGCTGCATCCACACATGCAGGAAACACAGTGTATATGTGGGCTCAGAACAGAACATAGATTCCCGAGAACATTACCTGTGAATTCAAACTTGCTTGAGCCAATGCAAACAAGTTACCTTTTGCAAGTAAATAGCTTAACACATAGCCCCTTGTTAGCCGGTCATTTCCTATATGTGGAGTGCCTCTACATAACTAATGTATTCAGTACCTTCCATATATATATATTCAATGAAACAACTTTGTTAAAGGGACATTATGGTAAAGTTGCACTAATAAAAACCTATGAAATTCAGTAAAAAAACGTTGTTAAAAGGACGTTATGGTTCCAAGTAAAACAGAAAACCCCCTGAAATTCGCCAGTTATGGTAAGCTAAGCAACCATAACTCGCGCCACGACCGTGCATTGCTAAGATTAACACCCAGGACATCAAAGATGACATCACAAAGGAGGGAGACACGGGGCATGAGCAGGGGTGGGGGGAACAGGGGAGACACAGGGCATGAGCAGGGGTTGGGGGGGAACAGGGGAGAGACATGGGGCATGAGCAGGGGGTGGGGGGAACGGGAGGGAGACACGGGGCATGAACGGGGGTGGGGAGGTACAGGAGGGAGACACGGGGCATGAGCGGGGATGGGGGGAACAGGAGGGAGACACGGGGCATGAGCGGGGGTGGGGGGAACAGGAGGGAGACACGGGGCATACGTGGGGGTGGGGGAGAACAGGAGGGAGACACGGGGCATGGGCGGGGGGTGGGGGGGTACAGGAAGGAGACACTGGGCATGAGCGGGGGTTGAGGGGGGTACAGGAGGGCATGAGCAGGGGGTGGAATGGGAGGGAGACACGGGGCATGAGCGGAGGGTAGAGGGAACAGGGGAGACACGGGGCATGAGCAGGGGGTGGGGGGGAAAAGGAGGGAGACATGGGGCATGAGCGGGGGGTGGGGGGAACAGGGGAGACACGGGGCATGAGCAGGGGTGGGGGGAACAGGGGAGACACGGGGCATGAATAGGGGGTGGGGGGAATGTCAGGTAGACACGGGGCATGAGCGGGGGGTGGGGGGAGCAGGGGAGACACGGGGCATGAGTGGGGGATGGGGGAATGGGAGGGAGACACTGGGCATGAACGGGGTGGGGCGGAACAGGGGAGACACAGGGCATGAACGGGGGTGGAGGGAACAGGAGGGAGACACGGGGCATGAGCGGGGGTGGGGGGGTACAGGAGGGAGACACGGGGCATGAGCAGGGTGTGGGGGGTAACGGGAGACACAGGCCATGAGCGGGGGGTGGGAGTAAAAGGAGGGAGACACAGGGCATGAGTGGTGGGTGGGGGGAAAAGGAGGAAGACACGGGGCATGAGCGGGGCGTGGGGGGAACAGGGGAGACACAGGGAATGAGCGGGGGATGAGGGGGAAAGGAGGGAGACACGGGGCAGGAGTGGGGGGCAAAGGAGGGAGACACGGGACATGCGCGGGGGGAATGGGAGGGAGACACGGGGCATGAGCGGGGGGTGGGGGGAATGTCGGGTAGACACAGGGCATGAGCGGGGGGTGGGGGGAAAAGGAGGGAGACACAGGGCATGAGCGGGGGGTGGGGGGGAAAAGGAGGGAGACACGGGGCATGAGCGGGGGTTGGGGGGGAAAGAAGGGAGACACGGGGCATGAGCGGGGGCTGGGGGGAACAGGGGAGACACAGGGCATGAGCAGGGGGTGGGGGAAAAGGAGGGAGACACGGGGCATGAGCGGGGGATGGGGGAAAGGTGGGAGACATGGGGCAAGAGCGGGGGGTGGGGGGAATGTCAGGTAGACAGGGGGCATGAGCAGGGGGTGGGGGGAACGGGAGGAAGACACGGGGCATGAGCAGGGGGTGAGGGGGGAAAAGGAGGGAGACACGAGGCAGGAGCAGGGGGTGGGGGGAAAAGGAGGGAGACACAGGGCATGAGCAGGGGGTGGGGGGAAAAGGAGGGAGACACGGGGCATGAGGGGGGGAACAGGGGAGAGACGGGGCATGAGCGGGGGTGGGGGGAATGGGAGGGAGACATGGGGCATGAGCGGGGGTGGGGAGATTAGGGGAGACATGGGGCATGAGTGGGGGGTGGGGGGAATGGGAGGGAGACACGGGGTATGAGCAGGGGGTGGGGGACAACGGGAGGTAGACACGGGGTATGAGCGGGGGAGGGGGGAAAAGGAGGGAGACACGGGGCATGAGCGGGGGCGGAGGGGAAAAGGAGGGAGACACGGGGCATGAGCAGGGGGTGGGGGGAAAGAAGGGAGACACGGGGCATGAGCGGGGGTGGGGGGCGAACAAGGGAGAGACAGGGCATGAGCAGGGGGTGGGGGAAAAGGAGGGAGACACGGGGCATTAGCGGGGGATGGGGGAAAGGAGGGAGACACGGGGCAAGAGCGGGGGGTGGGGGGAACTTCAGGTAGACACGGGGCATGAGCGGGGGTGGGGGGAACAGGACGGAGACACGGGGCATGAGCAGGGGTGGGGTGAACGGGAGGGAGACACGGGGCATGAGCGGGGGGTAGGGGGAACATGAGGAAGACACGGGGCATGAGCAGGGGGTGGGGGAGAAAAGGAGGAAGACACGGGCATGAGCGGGGGGATCGTGAGAGAGACACGGACATGAGTGGGGGTGGGGGAACAGGGGAGACACGGGTCATGAGCGGGGGTGGGGAAACGGGAGGAAGACACGGGCATGAGCTTACTGTGCAGGCGGCAGATCCCGCTCCCCGGCCCTCCACAGGCCACCGTGTGGCGATGGCGTGAGCGAGGGGTGGAGGAACAGAAGAGAGACATGGGGCATGAGCGGGGGTGGGGGGACAGGAGGGAGACGCGGGGCATGAGCGGGGGTGAGGGGGACAGGAGGGAGACACGGGCATGAGTGGGGGGTGGGGGGACGGGAGGAAGACACAGGCATGAGCGGGGTGGTGTAACGGGAGGAAGACACGGGGCATAAGCTTACTATGCAGGCGGCAGATCCCGCTCCTCGGCTCTCATGCAAACGATAAACAAAGATGGTGGGCGTCTTTCAAAATACGACGCACTGCACACTTCACTGCAGCCAATGGGATAGCACATCACATGTCTGCGGACATCACGCAAGCCGCTTGCCCAATCCCTGTCCTGTCCGCGGAGCGGACACAGATATCACTTATTTTTTCACTTACATTTTTGACATTTTAAAAAAAACTACTTAACGGATTTACACCAAATTTAAAAAAGCACGCTTTCGGGGCCAAGCCACCGCTCCTGCCGTAAATTTGGCATGTAATATCACAGCGCTTTGGCGTAAAGTGCTATATAAACTTAATAAACACAAATACAAATAAATACACATATATATAGGGGAGTTGGTGCATAGATATTTTTTTATGTAAGTGATGTCTATTTCTCCAGCACCATACTTGTCTTGATGCCGAAGAAAATCAAATGTTAACCATAATAGCATTATGTGAAATGTTCCATTGAATGTTCCATTGAAAGGTTAGTGAAGTTCATAAAGACACTCTTGCCAAGTAGAATGTAGTATCTCTAGTGTCTTTAAGATTATTATAATCTTTAGATAAAGAGATGCCTTGGTGGGTTTGTGATAGCCAGAGTCTTATAGGCAGGTAACATGTTGCTTGATGTTTGTTTTGTGTGTATGCCATATTTTAGTGGGCTCCCAGGTAAAGCTGGAGGATCATTTGTCGGATACTGAGTTTTTCTTTAAAATACATTTCAGGTTTTGAATACCTCACTGTCTGTTCTTTGCCCTGATTTGTGGGGTGGGATTGTCTAATTGAGATTATTAGATTGGCGTGTCATGTCTGCATGAGCCAATATCAAAATATATAAAAACTGAACATGCTGTTAGTGAGCAACATAAATTGACTTTGTGGTGTGGACCATATCAATGATTATTATATATGAAGCACAATTATGAGAGAATGAAGCACAATTATGAGAGAGGCTTTTTTGAAGAGTCCCCTAAAAACTAAATCATGCTTAAGAGCTGACAATTTGGAAAATGTGACAGGTTAATTGAGGTGCCTCGGACTACACACTTTAATTGAAAGATGAAGCTGGGATTTCAGCACAGTGTGCAATTTCTTTTTTTTTTTTAAACTTTTGTTTATTGGCAGGAAATCAAGACAGGTACAACACGGGTAGCATGTGGGAAAGCAAACATCATAACAGCACATATATGCATTACATTACAACTAGTATCAACAACACATATCAGCGGGGGGATATTGTGGAGTAGCTCGGATGGGGCGTGCCTCATGTTGAGTCCGGCTGAGCAGGTGAGGGGGCGGAGGTCCATTCAACCCCGTCTTTATTGTTTAAGTAACTGCGAAATTCCGACCAAACATTCCTGGGGCGGGAGGGGATGGGCAGGGATCCGATGTACTCCTCTTCACATGTTTGCACCCACGTGAGGGCCCTCAGCCACATGTTGAAGGAGGGGGGGTTACGGCGCTTCCAGCATTGCAGTATACATTTTTTGGCAACGATAGCACCCACATTTAAGAATTTTGACATTTTTCTTTCATCCTCACCCGCCCAAATCCCAAACAGCAAGGCTAGTGGGCTCATCTCAATTGGGGAGCCTATTATCTCCGAGAGCGCTTCTGTAATCTCAACCCAAAACGTGTTCAGCGCAGCACAGGACCAAAACATATGACCATGATCTGCCTCAGTTAATTTACATTTCGGGCATGTGTGTGTCGAGTTGGGTGTGAATTTTGCCACTCTGTGCGGCGTGTAATAAAGCCTATTGAGAAGTTTGTATTGCATGCAGCGGAACCTGGCATTGAGTGAGACTTTGCGCGTATGTGCCCACATTTTGCTCCACATTGCGTCGGTGATCTCCGTGTCCAGTTCCTCGGCCCATGCTTGACGTGTGTCTGGGGACATATTCCCAAGTTTGTCCAGCTGCATTTTATACAGGGAGGATATTATACCCCTACAGCCTGAGGAGTTAGCTATGTACTGGAGTTCAGGGGAGTCTGGAGGCTCATCTGGGAAGGAGGGCCACATTTCCCGTACCGCTGCTCTCAGCCTGTAGTATTGCAACAAGTCGAGCGCTGAGCTGGGGTGTCCTGAGCGCCATTTTTGGGGGTGATAAATTTGCCATCAGGGTAGAGATCTGTTAGGGCCCGATATCCCAGGCCTTCCCACCGCTGAGAGAGATGTCGATCATGTGTAGGTGGAAGGCCTGGAAATTGCCATAAGGGGAGGCACTTGTAATATGGACGCTGCTCCCGAGTGGAGGAGAGGATATCATTCCACGCCCTAATCGTGGCGGCCACTGGGTCCGATGGGGCCTCCGCACGGTATGTATAGTGTAGTAGTAACGTCATGGCGTGGGTGCCGTCGCCAGCCATTTTCTCTAATTTGACATGTGGGGGCGGATTTGGGTGTGTGTACCAGTGGGTGGCGTGTTGGGCCTGTGCGGCGTTCCAGTAGAGAGTTAGATTGGGGGCAGTGAAGCCCCCTCTTTCGTAAGGCAGGGCCATATGTAGCCACTTCTTGCGGACTGCTCCGGAATGCCATAGAAATTGAGCAAACGCTGGGTGAAGGCTCTTGAAATACTGCTTGCCTGGCCACACTGGCACGTTGGCGAATATGTAGAGAAGCTTGGGGACCGCGATCATTTTAATTAGGGAGAGTCTGCCCGCTAAGGATAGAGGCAGGTTGTGCCACTTAAGCATCTTGGATTCGATGAGCTGAGCCGTGGCTGCGTAGTTGTCTGCCAACAGGGAGGCTTTAGCTAGTGACACTTGCACCCCGAGGTATTTGATTCCGCCCGGGGACCAACGCAAGGGGAACTCACATGACGGTTGCTGAGTTGTTTTAGTTAGGGGGAAGATTTCGGATTTGGAGTAATTTATGGTAAAGCCCGAGTACGTTCCTATTTTTGTATGTCGCGAATGATAGGGTCCAGGTATGTGGAAGGCTGTCTGACGTAGAGGAGTACATCATCCGCATATAAAGAGATGATTTCTGGTGAATCCTGCAAGCGTCCGCCCTTACGAGTATGTCGGTTCCTAGCGTGATCGGCCATGGGTTCAATGGACAGCGCAAAGAGGATGGGGGAGAACGGGCAGCCCTGGCGGGTCCCTCTGTGTAATTCGAAGGGGGAGGAGGGGACGGAGTTCATTAGCACCCTAGCCGATGGTCTTGTGTATAGCAGCTTTATATAGGAGATCATGTTCAGTCCTATCTCCATTTTCTCCAGCACAGCCCATAGATATTGCCATGAGACCATGTCAAACGCCTTTTGGGCATCTAATGTGACTGCCACTGCGTCAGCGTTTGGATCAATTCTAGACAGGACATTAAAGAGGCGCCGGATGTTGAGTGCCGTAGAGCGGCCAGGGACAAATCCGCTTTGGTCGGCATGGACCAAGTAGGGCATGGACGGGAAAAACCTATTGGCAATTACTTTGGCAAAAATCTTCGTGTCGGTGTTGATAAGCGACAGAGGTCTATAGGAACCACATTCATCTGGGGGTTTTCCAGGCTTGGGGAGGACGGTGATTATTGCTTCTCTTAGAGAGGGAGGGAGGGTGAGTGAACGGAGTGATTCCTTCCAGACCCCGTGCAGTATGGGCGCTAATATGGCAACATGCTCCTGGTAGAACTCAGCTGTGAGTCCATCAGGGCCAGGGGCCTTGCCTTTTGGAAGATCTGAGATCACCCGAACTATCTCCTCTAGGGAGAACGGGGCGTCGAGGAGTTCTTTGGTGTTTTGGGAGATCAAGGTCATAGGGATAGACTCCAATAGGTCATCGAGGTCACGGGTTGAGTGCTCTGGCTGGGGACCGTATAAGTTGGCGTAAAAGCCTGTAAAAGTGTCGAGGATAGCCTGGTCCGACCAGTGCCTCACGCCCTTCTCGTCAATAACACTATCAATCCGGGTCCTACCTCCCTCAGATCGCACCAGTTTAGCCAGGGTCCTGCCCGGCCTATCACCTTCACCATACCTTCGGGCCGCCATGGGGCGAGCATAGTACCTCACCTCACTCAGGGCATGTACTTCAAATTGTTCCAATTCTGTTCTAATCTTCGCTAGGGTTGCAGGCGCTGGATTAGAGGCGTAATCTCTTTCTAGGTTTTTAAGCTTAATTTCGGAGTCATTCAGCGCCTGCCTTATGGCCTTGAGGACCACTGCTTCCCTGGAGATGCACATTCCCCTGATATAAACTTTGAATGCCTCCCCCCGGGTCCCCTCGGGCGTGTCGTAGGTGTTGTTGTTTTCAAAAAACAAGACTATGTCCGCTAGAATCTCAGCCCTAAAGACTATATCTGACAAGGCGTCGGGTTTGAAGCGCCATGCGGGGCGGGCCTCAGGGGCTTTACCAAGTTGGATCTGTAGCAGCACGGGGGAGTGATCGGAGAGCATACGCGGAAGGAACCTGACATCCGAGACCCTGCCCATACGGTCACCCGACAGGAGGAATAGATCTATCCTCGAGGAGCTATCGTGTACCGTAGAGTAAAAGGTGTAGTCCCTCTCCTGGGGGTGGAGTGTCCTCCAAGCATCGAGCAAGTTTAGGGAGCCCATATGAGTTTGAAGCCGTTTAGCAGCACGGGACATGGGTCTACGGGCAGTGGCCGTTCTGTCCAAGGTCGCATCAAGTATAAGGTTCATGTCTCCGCCCCATATGATAGGGACATCGATATATTTCATGAGAATGGCAGATACTGTATCCATAAACTCCGGGGAATCAATGTTGGGGGCATACGAGTTCACAAGCAGGCATTCATCGTCAGCTAAGGTACAGTGCAGAATCACATATCTACCTTCTGGGTCGATGTTGGATGTGTGAAGTGTGAACCCAACAGACTTGTGAATGAGGGTAAGTACCCCCCTGGACTGGGTGGAGTACTGGGTGCAGTATCTGTTAGGGCCCCAGGACTGTGCGAGGTTTGATGACAGGAGTTTCTGAGCGTGAGTCTCCTGCAATAGGAGCACTTTGATCCCATGTCTCTGTGCGTACGCCGTTATCCTACGAGACTTAGTGAAATTGGTCAGACCCCGTACATTCCAGGTCAGCACTCTGGTGGCCATACCAAAGAGTTACGGGACATCCCAAATGCGGAATCTGACTTCAATACCCACCGGGAGCGCTAGAACGAAGCAGATCCACCACCCTGCCGCACCCGTCAAGACCTTCCTGCCTTTTTGTGTAAAGCAAACCCCAACTGTCCCTCCCCCCACCCTCACCGCCCAGTAATGACTAGCAGTGCTTCGACACCCACCCTCAAAACAACCTGCGTGCCATCCCCAACTCGGCAATGCCAAAACATAGCCCAACCGGGGCTTGGTGACACAACCCTCGCCATAAGCGGCATTGCAGCTGCAGTGGGGGCTGCTGCTGCCGTCTAGTCCACCTTTGTGTGATCATTGCATGATAAAGCATCGTTACAGTTTACAATATTTCCCGACCAGTAAAGTGGGGGTTACAAGAAGGAGGATAAACCATATTGTTCGAGATAGCAAGGACGAGATTGGGGCCAGCAAGGACAGTGCATAACAGTGCGGCCCAGCTCACAGCCTCCAGGCCCGGATTGTGGGATCGGGGACCCAAGATGCAGGTAGACATCTCCCACAGGAGATGAGATGCTAGATATGGGGCCATGAGGCCGAGGCAGGCTAACCGGAAGAAAGTCAGGGGAGGGCCAGCAACAGTTCGCAGATGGGCAGTCCCCGGTCGCCCCGAACACAGGAGGTTCACCTAGGAGCACAGGGATTACAGCTTCAGTCATCTCCAATTGGCTCCTCCGGGGGATTTGGTAGTGGGATCTGTGCTTCGATAAACTTAACCGCCTCATCAGGGACCGTAAAGAAATAGCTTTTATTGCGGTGGATGAATTTCATACGAGCGGGGAAAAGCATAGAGTATTCAATTTTCCTCTCTCTCAGCATCTTCTTCACCCCGCCAAATCGGCGCCTCTCCATTTGTACTCCCACCGAGAAGTCCGGGAAGATCCTGACGATTTGTGATTCAAGTCTTAGCTCCCCCTTCTCTCTGGCCAGTCGGAGTATATGGTCCCTGTCTTTGTAGCTCAGTAGCTTTGCAATGATCGGTCTGGGGAAGTCGCCTGGCTTAGGCCGGGGCGCCAGGGAGCGGTGCGCTCTCTCGACTGTAAAGAATGGCGAAAACTCGGGATTGCCAAGGAGATCCCTGATGAGCTGCTCGACCGCCAGCTCCATGCGACCCTTCAGTGCAGACTCGGGAACCCCCACAATGCGAATGTTATTCCGCCGAGATCTAGATTCTAAGTCGTCATTCTTGGCCTTGACCTGTTTCATGTCGTGGACGAGCTCAGTGACTGTGTTTTGGAGAATATGAATATGATCCTCGCTGGCCCCTATCTTCTGCTCCGTTTCGGTGATCCTGGTCCCGTGTTGGTCAACCTTAGCTCGCAGGAAGGCTACACTAGCATTGATGTCGTCCAGCTTTTCATGGAAGGATGCAAAGTTTTTCGCCATGGACTCCATCAAGGTGGTCAGATCCGGGTGTGGGGGGTCCGGGAGGATCTCACTATCTTCCTGTGACACAGAGGAGGACGCCGGGTACGCTGAGCGCCGCTTTGGCGAATTTGTCCATGGCGCCCACTTTATTAGCACCCCGTGCTCTGCTGGACATGGCCAAGGTAGGGGAACCCGTCCACCCGGCCGAGTTGAGGATGGGGCGTCACGAGGAGCGTGGCAGCTGGTCAGCGGCAGCAGACTGTGGGTGTTGTGGGATCAGAGAGCTTGGTAGTGCGGCGACTAGGCAGAGAAGGCGGGTTATGGTGGTAGCGAGGTGGCGTAATCTTGAGCGGGAGGCAATCAGGTGAGTGGGGCACTGTGCACTCCGGCGGCGCCACGAGGTCCACCAGCCAGCCGCTGGAGCTCCGGAGCGGCGGTTTTCAGTGAGAGATGTGGCTAGGGCGTAGGAGTGGGCACAAGTCCAGCGGCAAGGCGAGGTATAGGGGGGCGTAGAGATCCCAGCTCCTGTGTGGACAGCCCCACAGCGGGCGACGTAGGCGCACAGTCAGGATGCGAGCGGCTGAGGGAATGGGGTCCGCACCCAAAGGAAGCAGAGGGGGGGGCCTCCAGCGTATCACCCAGCACCCACCTTCCAGCCCGTAGGGGTACGAGACCGTTGTGTCCTCAGGAGATAGAAGGGGTTCAGGTCTGCAGGCGGTGGTCGTCTGGCGGCGCGATCTTCGTGGTCCCGGGGAGGTGGTAGAAGCGCCCCCAAAAGCGCCTCTCAGATGGCGTCACTGGCAGCTCCCCCGGCGGGGCCGCCCGGGATCACAGGTGGCCGCAACCACGGTCAGCGGTGCAGCCCGCACAGGCCTCAGGGATCCAGTTGGGAGGCGGCGCCCGTATGGGGGGGGCAGGGGGCCTCCGGGCCGCAGCGCACAGGCAGGCCGGCCGCCACAGCACCACGGCAGCAGGCGGGCCGCAGCTTCAGTCGCCCCGGCACAAGCCAGCGACCGGCCCACAGGCGCTCTGGGGAATAGTCTCCGCAGCAAGGGAAGCCTCAGGCGGCCGCGGACGGCGGCATACAGGAGACAGGCGCCGGGGCGCCTCCAGAGCCGGCGGTCGTATCAGCAGCGGTGAGGCCACGGGGGGAGGCCGCACTCCAATGGCGGCCGCACGGTCCCCAGGCACCGATTCAGCCCAGGATTTCGGGTGCGTGTAGAGGGCGGTTTCTGCAGCAGAATCGCAGCGACGGCTGTAGCTGACGGTCCGGATCAGCGCCGATGCGAGGAGGATTCTGGTGGACCGCGACGGAGCTCACAAGCTAAGCAGCCATTTTCCTTGGCTGCTCAACAGCGCCCCTCACAGTGTGCAATTTCTGCACTTAACCAAAAGTTTTTCCAATTTTTGGCTTATATATCAAGCTACAAATATTTGTAAATGGTTGACTTTCATGAACTAAAATAATTTCCCTGCTTTGCAGATCCAACCAATCACACAATAATACATAATTCTAAAGAAACCTTATAGAAAAATGTTATGCTCAAGGTGTCAATGGGCCTCATCACATGTCCGGCGGTAACCCTGCCGGTGCTACTGGCGGGTTGCCGCCGGACTTGCAATATTTACCGGCACCTGGCTTGCCGGAAACACCGGGGGATTACGACCTTGTGTTCCGGGAAGTCATGGGCCAGTAAATGTGAATGGGGACCACGGAAGCACCGGCACCGTTATTAACAGTGCAGGTGCTTGCGTGAAACTCTGTGGACGGGTGCTGTTGTGCCCGCCAGGTCTGACCCTGGCGGGCGGGATGGCACCCACCGCAGAGTCGTACTATGCCAGTCCGGTAACAACGGTGCCGGTCAGTTTACCGGCATCGTTGTTAACGGACTGGCATGATCGTAATGAGGCCCAATGAGTTCAGCTTAATCTTCTCCATAATCAAGGGAAGTACTACAGAAGTACCAGAATACTAATTGATGCAAGTCTAACAAGTCTCATCTAGGGTTTTATATTGCAATTTAAATCTTTAAAGCTATCGAACTTGTGGATTGTCATTCATGATATGCAGAAGAGCAGTTGAAATGATTCAAAAAAGTGAGCCATTTATGTGATGAATAAACAGACCTGAACATAAGATTGCCACAGGCCTGTGATATTGTGTTGGCTCTTTCCAGAACCACTTCCAATCAAATTGCCTTTTTAAAAGGGCAGAGCAGGCAATGTCCCAAACATGTTCACTAGAATGTGAGAGGGAAATCCTTTTTCACGGAAGACGGCATAGTACTATAGCATGAATTATTAATATTGTCCAGGATCACTGTATCGTCTGGTGGTCATGCCGGAATATAAGCTACACTTTTATTCCACAGACTAGAATTTGGCCACTTAAACACCTGACTAACACTTAATGGGGGATTGCTGCACAATTTTTGCAACCCTATTCAGGAGAAACAGAGGTCTGGACCTGCATCACACTGAAGCTAACCACGCTCTTGCTAAGCCTATTGAAAACTCCTATTTCCACCCCCTGAACCTCGAGGAACTCAAATGCTACCTGAAGACTTGATGGTCTAGGCAACACAGCTGTGTGTCAGCCAGGGGTCCCAAAGCGGTGACCCCGACTTGTACTTTGTGGAGTCTCATTTTCTTTTTAGCCATAGTCATGGGACCCCAGAAAAAGACTTGGGTTTCTTTCTTTTGCTATCTGGATGATTTCTTTCATTTGGACCTTTGGATTTTCTGTGCACTGTGTAAATGAAACTAAGACTAATACATATGTCCAGTCGTGTGTCCGTCCCACTCGGCCCTCCTTGTCAGCATTAAGAACACACGTACCCCTCTGTTCAGGTAGCATTTTTACAAATGGTACGGAGTACAATATGATTGGAATAGCAATTTCCAGTGTTGAAATCTTTGACAAGAATACATGTGTGTTATTTGAACGTTTAAGGCTGCTGTTGAGAATATTTGGGTTAATTTGAACCATTAAAGACAATATCGACTCTCTCGCCCCAGCCTTGGCTGATCCCTGCAATCTCTCCTTTTCCACTGAATCTTCCCAACTGCCCTGAAGCTCTTCCTTGTGCACACTCTGCTAAAAAAACCCTCTGCCAACCCCTCCATTCCGGCAAACTACTGCCTTGTCTCCATCACTCCTTTCTTGGGCAAACTCCTGGAGAAACTGGCTATCTCTCAGCTGACCCTCCACACTGAATCTATTGGTTGCTTCCACGGCCATCAATCTGGCTTTAGAGCATCCAGAGGCATGGACCATGCTCTTCTGATCACCCGTGAAGACCTACTCTCAAATCTTGACACTAACAACCCTCTATCCTCATTCTCCTTGAACTCTCCTCTGCCTTTGACGTGGTTAACCACGACATCCTGATCGCACGTCTCCGTGACACCCTTGGAATCACAGATCAGGCTCTGGCATGGTTACCCTTCCTCTCCAACCTCCCATCCCAGGTGGAAATCGGAACCTTTCACTCGATTTATCATTTTCACAACCTGTGGCGTTCCCCTGGGATCTAACCTATCCCCCTGGTTCTTCAAAATCTATATGGCTGCCTGGGGCACATGTGAGTGCCACTTTAATCTCTAACTTTCAGTGCTACGTGGACGACACACAACTATCTTTCTGGCTACCCTCAGCTGCCTCCTCCTACTCTTTGCTCACTGTCTTTTCGCTATGCAGGCTTGGTGTGCTGCAAACGTGGGAAAGCGTTTGTGCTGCAAACGACCTCTGCCTCAACGCCACTAAGACTGAGATCATTCGCATTGGGACCCCTGCTCCCGCTTTCCCACTTTTGCTCTGGCTGGATATAAAGCCCTGCACCCACACCTGCCTGCAAAGCAAGAAACCTGGGGTCATCTTTGACTCCACACTCTCCTTCTCCTCTCACATTTCAGACATCTCTAAAAAGTCCAACTATCGGCTTCACCTCCTCAGAGGTACTCTACCTTTCCTCACTTTCCCCCAGAGGCTCACAGTCTCCAGAGCCATGGTTCTCTCCAGGATGGACTTTTGCAACAGACTCTTCCTCAACCTCCCTTCTTCTGCCCTGCACCCTCTGAAACTCATCCAGAACAGAGCTGCAGGATTTATCCTTGCCCTCAAGCTCAGGGACTGCATTTCTCTGGCGCTGAAATCCCTTCACTGGCTCCCCGTAGCTGCAAGGTTCAAATTCAAGACATTTTGCATTGTTCACAAGGCTTTCTGGGGCCTGGGACCTAACTAGCACAACACTGCCTACCTAAATACTCTCCCTCACGAGCCCTCCGCTCATCTTCCTCCAACCTTCTGGGAGTGAGCTGGTTCTCCAAGCAGAGATTTGGAGGGAGATCCTTATCCTCAGCAGGTGCATCCCTCTGGAATAGCCTCACTTCTGCCCTCAGTCTTGAGCCAGATCTCCTTAAATTCCAGAATCTCCTCAAGACTTTCCTCTTCTCTTCTATCTCTCTCCCTCTACTCTGCGAACCCAGTTATCTGTTTTTTTCCCTCCTAGCCTCCTCTTCCTTACAGCATGCCGCCGGGTGTACCTCAGAGTCTCACTGGTCCTCAGAACCCGTGCCAGTCCTCTCTCGCACTTGCCTCCATGCCCTACACCCCTCCCGCACTCAATGCCGTTCAGAAATTAACCCGAGAGAGGCTCTCTCTGCACTTACCCATTCTCAATCGACCTGATGCACTTGATCTTCCCCCTCCCTGTGACCCTCTGTGTACTTGCTCGATCCTTACGCCCCACACCTGAAGATCATCTGTCTCCCTTGTCATCACCCCTAATTGCACTGCAAAATCATTGCCAGGCCTATTTGCTGTCTCTCAAACTGTTAAATGTATTTTTCACGCACTTACTCTGCCTGTGCAGACGATTATCGTCTCAGAATTTCAAGGGTTCAGAGCGACTGCTTTTTTCCCCTCCATGTTCCCACCCTCCTTGAATGCTTTGAAACACTTGCCTGTGTATAGGCACTATATAAATAAACAATACCATACCATATGGGAATAACTTGAGCTGTGCCCTCATTAGCGGTTATGGTTCATGTGTTACTTGTATGTACACATCATAGTACACACTGACTGAGCATTTGCCTAGTACAGTAAAAGCTCTTTTAGCTGGCGCCCTCTTACCTGCAATATTCTAGTAAGCAGAATCTTCAATTGTTGGAAATAGCATGGTTTGGATTACATAATGGTAGATAATAGAGTTATCAAACTATGTAAGAGAGCCCGGATGCTTTATCTGACCTTTTTGCTCTGTTAACTAGCTCTCTGCCACCCGGATAACCGACATTTTGTTATGCAGAATATTTGCTTATATGGCATCACTGGTCTACTAATAGTGCTCGATAATCGTGGTTTTACAGTATTAAACTATATATATATATATATATATATATATATATATATATATATATATATATATATATATATGTATATATATACGTATATGTATATATATATATATGTAGCTTTTCCCTGTAAGCAAGATTATAAAGGTTCTTCTCCAATTTGGACACCCACATTATCTGGTACTGCATACTGATCTTATACCCTTTGACATTTTTAGGTGACCAGCATCAGACGAATGCTCTATATTCCCAATATTTAGATACAATGTTAGGAAAAATAATGGGGAGACCTGCATTGTACAAGAGCAGATGATGTTTATGAATTATCTAGGATACATAGAAATGCAGGTATATCCTTCCAGTTTCTGGCATACTTCCATATTGTCTTCAGTCTTATTATTTTAAATACTGCATAGCTCTTCATTTTGCATCCGTCTCAGAATGAGTTTATTTTAATACATTTCTTAAATTACCTTAAGTATCAATTAACAGTAGACACTATTTATTAGGTGATGAAACACACCTCAATGGTCCATCTTGGTGGGCAACAGCCCAGTAGAAGAGCTAAGAGCCCAAGTGCAGTGAAGGTGCTTAAGGGGGTCTGTGTGACATCTATCAGCTATGGTGTATTTCATCATAATTAGCACCCCAGATGATGTTGGTAAAAAGGATCAGATGAGGTGTACAAACCAGCTTATCACAATCTCAAAACTACAATATGGCTGCCATGAAAGAATGCAAAGGGCACTCTTGAGAGTGGCTGTCACCGTCGGAAGGATAAAATCATTGGTGTACGGTATGCACTATTTCCATTGTTTAGTCATGATAAAGAGGATTGATTTTCACATCAAGCACTTTTCTTTTCCCATAAACTTCTTTCAGTGAGTTTTGCTTCTTTATGCCTGGGTACAATCCTTCACTTCCTAATCTGGGATCTGCGAAAAAGGAAATGACAAAGAACACTGGGCAAGTGGGGGATTGTTTGGGGTCCCAACAAGGTGGCAGTTGATGAGGTCTTTTGGGCGTGCCTCCTGCAAGTCCGGCTTAGTTTAGGTTTATTACTCCATATATGTCTTCCCAAGCCCTTGGTTTAAGCTGTTTATAGACTGACGTGTCCCTGCTGCTGGCTGTTCTCCCCAGAACTATGTTCACCCTTGTTTCTTGGAGAGGTCTCCCATGCCAGAGGACCCTGCAACATTGCAAGATGACATTTTTAAAAAGGTCTGGAAGCCCCTCTACTGAGAACGAACACGGCCAAATAACCTGTTCACTGGGAAGGTGCCAACACGGGAGGGTCTACAACCACGTTTTAGCTCACTGTACCTTTCACAGAGGAAAAATATCCATTTGCATATCAGTCTGGTACCACCCACTTGGGCAGTCCACCAACTAAATGCTAAGCAAATCTCGGAACAAGGGTACCATCAGCAACCCCCGATAAGTGTCCTGGAAGCAAACACAGGGGGTTCTGGAAACAGTTTCATCAATATGGGATCTAGTTGTAATACGTCCCAATGATGTTGCAAGATGTTTTTGATTTTCTGACTCTGGACAGAGTAAGTTGTCATGTATACCAATTTAGGAGAAGGTTTCAGTGTTTTTGGAGGAAGTACTGCATCTCGAGAGGTGTTTGCTACCTTTTCCATAGTGGATTTATTATTGCTGCTGAGTATCCTCTCTTAGGCTTCCATCGTCCCCCGTCGGGTAAGCATGTAGTTTTTTAATCTTTTTTTTTCCTCTCCCAGCCCCACTTACCCTATTCTCCTTTTCTTTTGGGAGCGAACGCGCTGAAAACACTTCTGTTCCCTGTGCATATGCTCCCGATGGCCGCCATGGAAAGGGAGAATGGAATCCGTTTTCCCTTTCCCAATGGCCATTTTCTTAGTCATTTTTTTTTTCTGTCCTGAAACTCCGCAGCTTTTCGGGACAGAAAAAAATGCTTTTAGTGCCCCAGTCATGCAGGTCTTGTGGGCTGAGGTACTAAAAGCAATATGACCCTCACAGCGGGGGCATTACTTCGCTCGGGCCTATAACTATGGGCCCCAGGGCATTACCTGAGTCGATAATGCCCCCGCCGCGAGGGTCATATTGCTTAATTAAAGAACTTATCATGTAGTACCAGTGATTTTCTCACATATTCTTGTGAATCAGAGATAATCCTTCCATAACGCAAAAATGGATTCAAAGGAATCAACTAAATTGTGCTTTTGGGATGAAACCTCATGGACATCAGAATACTATTCCTGACCATTGATTTTGTGTTTACGATTGTGTTAATCTTGCCATTCTCCATGTAGAGTTCAACATCCAAAAATGCAATCCTAGTCAGTCTGTGTTTGCTAGTGAATTTGATTTGTGGTGTATGATTATTCATAAACGCAAATAACTCATGGAACTCCTCCACCTGTCCAGATCCAAAGATATCATCAATGTGTCAATAATAGATTTTGAGATATTGAGTCCATCTTGTGCAGTTAACCCTTTTTATTCCAAGTAAGAAAGAGGTGTTGGCATAACTTGGGGCTATGGTGGCACCCATCGAGGTCCCAGCTATATTTACAACATATTCTATCCTAGTATTGAAATAAATAGTTCTGTAATAAAATGTTAAACAAACTTGAGATGAAAATGTTGTCGGCTCCGCAATCCTCTATGGAGAGTAGCCGCCACTACATTGCGTCAAGATCAGATTGATGGGAGATTTTTGTTTAAAGGCTGGTAACGACCATAGTGAATAGGTAGTCTCAGTGTTCCTCAAACTGGAACCTTGATATTTGTTTAAAAAGTCTGTGGTATCTCTAATGTACATGCTAAATGTGTGTACCAATGTGCAACTATGTGTTAGTGGTGGACAATGGACAGGTCTTGCTAGTGGATGATGATCACGCCTTTCCCATCGGTGTAGGTGTCCAACTTGTAGCTTCGTTGTTGCAGTCTGTGTCCCAGACGTGGGACCCCGACGACTTTGTCTCATGAGCTTGTCATTTTGTCAGTTTGGCTTGTTCACGTGTGGAGAAACCGTAGCTGGAGCAGAATTATGAGCAATTGATTTGTATTTCGGCTAAGAGGGACGCTTGGCGGTGACAGGTGTAACCCTGGCGCTGGGAGCGCGGCATGTGGGTTGCAACATTGCGGCCTTGGCTGTGGGCTCACGTTGGGGCTCGTTCTGCGTGGTCAGCGCGTTGCTGTTTCGTCTTGGGAGGATTTTCGTCTGAGAGGCTCCTGCCTGGGGACTCTTGCTTGCGGCCTACTTGGGCCTAGTTTCTGGGTGGTGGTATATAATCCATACTATGGGTGTCGCGGGACGACAGAGTGTCACAAGCAGCAGTAGATATAAAGTATGGCGTCTCTATGGGGATGGGTAGCGAGAAAGCATCTGCAAGCGTATACACAAGCTCTTCAGGCAGCTTGTGTTTCTGTGGTGCTGTAGGAGGCCTATGTGAAAAATAACAGCGATGTATGTCAGTGGGTGTGCCAGTCAGCTACGTCATAGCACTGAGTATGTTCTTCGTGTGGGTTGATGTGTGAGTGACCAGTGTGCATGGTGGCATATGTGTTCTTGTCTGTTGGCTATGTTGTCATGGCATCTCTAACGATGATGGTATTTGTGGTTGTTGTCTAATCGAGCTGGTCCATGAGGCAGGCGTCGGCTTGACCAGGGCGTGCTAGTGGGCAGGATCCCCGGGCATGTGGGCTGTGGACACAGGGGACCTGGGATTCCGGTGAGGGGATGAATTGGTTGAACTCCTCTCACGGGGGTGCTTGGGCCGTGATCCCTTGGGCCGTGATCCCCTGGGCCATGGTTTGGATGAAAATGGGGGGAGGGTGTTTCCCATTTTCCCACTTCAGTCCCCCCTCTGGTTGACTTGTCGACCAAAAAATGATCCGCTCTCTTCTCTCCGTGTACTCTCCATACCTTTGTTATTCCAGCTAGGTGCCCGTACTGGTTCCCATGGTCTTCAAATGACCAGTACATGTACACGCATCCACCACCAGGTTTGCAGTAGACCCACTTTCCAACATAGTTCTTCAGGTTCCTTGGGTTCTCTACCTTCACTAATGGCGGGTGCAAGTCTGCTTCTAATATTTGCTTGCTCAGTCTCTCTCGTTCTTTTATGATGATGTCTGTGTGTTTGTCGTCTTCAGCTGGCATCAGGGCGTGCATGCCGATCATTTCCAACATTTCATCAGTTGTACGTTCTGTTCTTGCTTTCCACAATATCAGTCCTAATAGGGCTGCCATTCCCAATATTATGCATCCAGCTATTATTTTAAGACCATCTGACAGCCACAAGGGCATCCATGACCATAAGTAGGAAAACCAGCTACCATCTCTCTTTACTCCCTTTGCTTCCTCTTCCATCTTGCCGTGCATCTTGGCAAGTTGTGATACTGCTTCAGAAAGCATGCCATTGTCTCTGACGTTGGCATGGGTGATGTGCAACACGCGCTTCAAATTTTTGCACAAACTCCTCCTTCCATTGCTGTTAGGAGATCCAACACATATCTATTCTGCAGTGCCACCATTGGTACTGCCCTCAGTTCTTCTTTTATCGTGAAGAATCCATTGACGGTGGAGTTTATTGTCATCATTAGTTCCCATCTCGTTATTTGGAGCCATTTCGCATTTGCATACGCCTGCATTCCTGGATGTATTATGGAGGAAAAGAACATTGCGGCTCTACGGAACAGTGTGTTCTGGTGGGATGTCACTAAGAGCTGTGTCCGATCTTCCCCACAGGTAGTTCCCCATCAGTGGTTCTCCTTGTCTTTTCACTCTTGACAGGCGTGCCGTGCTGTTCTTTTCCATTCCACCTTCTATGTTCATTGACCTTTTCTTCCTTCTGTTCCCTTCGTCCATCTTAGGGAAGTTCCCCAAGTTGACATGTTTCTGTGGGACTACTAGGAATGGTACGTTTATGTGTACCACAGTGCATATCACATTCCATGATGGTGGCAAGCTGTGGTATGCCTTTTCTCCGCAGGCCCAATAGTGGTCCATTAAAACTGCTGTACTGGCACCCTCCTCAGTTATCGTTACTGTTCTCCTGCAGTTGCTGTTCCTTGCAAAATTAACATCCCTGTCGTGTTGATAACATAGTGTAGGTGCAGTTAGCGGGAGTATTGTTATTGGTTCCTCGTCCTTCTCTAGCCATGTTACCAGTGCTGCGTTCCTTGTCCATCCGTTGTAACACTTATTGTTCTCTTCATCCATTTTTGCCACAGTTGCTCTTGTCAATGTTACCATATTGCTCCCTACAACCCCATCTGTCCATCCTTCTTTGGTGTACACCTTTCCATATATTACTATCAGCGGTCTTTCCCAGCATCCTATTATTCCAGAAACTTTTCTTGCACGCCATTCACATGGTAGGTAATTCAATGTTACTTCCTTTGTTTCCCCTTTGTCTGGTCCATCCGTCACATATTGAAGCCCTTGTGTATGTTGCCAGTAGTTATTGTACATGGGAAGTGTTTTGATGAAGTTATTTTCATACGGGTATGTGTCCCTTGTCTTCTACTGAAGTATTGCTAGTCTCCCTTGAAATCGTCCTGTTGTTTGGAACAGAGCCAGGTATATCAGGCACTCTACTGATGCTGCAGGGACCTCAGTAGCCACAAATGTTCTGGAGGCGCTCATGGCATATGGGATCAATGAGCACAAATAGCAATTGTCTTAGTTGTCCCCTTACCAATTTTGGACATGTGCTGGTAGCACATGTTGTTTGAGACGTGTGCGGACTCTGTGAGATCTGTGTCTACCCCGTGGCGATCAATAGATTTCATCCTCTTCCTGTTTACTCTTGGGTTACTTGTACCACCTGACACCGTACCTGTTGCAGCCGTGGTGGGGGGTACATTAGTAGGAGGTGTAGCCATGACACAGAAAGCATAGTGTGCCTGCCAGACAGTGGCAGCAAGTAGACCAGTGATAAACAACAGGCCTATAATTTTTATTACAATAGCTAATATCACTGGCATTTTCCTCTTACCTTTGCTGCGGTTCTGCAGCTTTTTACCTTTGATGATATAGATGCCCGCCTGAAAATTTCTAAAAATAAGCATTCATTTGTTTATTTTGTTCATTCAAGCTCTCCCTATCATGTAGTCATTTAATGCCCAGGTGAAAAGCTGTTCCCACGCCTTCCTTAGGATCCTATCTCTCAGGGCTGGTAAGTGCTCGTGGAGAATGATTGCTCTATAACCAAAATTAACGTGTTGTAATACACACGTATTTTTCTTTTCTTTAAATATATTGGTCTTTTTATAGCGTATACAAATTGGTGTGACAGTGCTTCTGGGGTATTGTCATCTGTGGGCAGCATTTACCACTGGGCAAAACGTATGCGTTAGTTATTTCACTTATCTTTATACATAAACATTATTTCGCAGTACCTGCATGTGCGAGACAAAAAAGAAGAGAGCATGCATGTGTCTACACAGCGTGGTGTAAAATTACAAATCATTTGACAATGTTCTTTATTTAGGTAGTGGCTGGGGCGGGGCTTGTTGGTGCAGTGTTTCCCTTACTCTGGGATCTCATGACCATGGGGTGGGCTATGGGCAATTGTTCACTTGTGTCCTTGGGGGTGTTTGGGGTTTGGGAGGGGTCAGGAGCTGTGTTGCCATTGTCGTTTGTTGCTGTTGCTGCTGTGTTGGCCCTGTTGTCGACGCAAGGGCGGGTCTGATCTTTGTAGGGCTTGATGTCGTGCAAAGGTGTCCACACATTCTTGTCTCGGAGTTTCACTGCTCTAGGAGCTGTTTTTTCCACCAGGTGGGGCCTGGTGAAATGAGGGCTGTTCCACCGGCGGTTAAAGTTTCGCAGGAGGATGTGGTCCCCCTCACATACTGTCCACTGTACTGCTTGTTCCTGCTCTTCGTTTGGTCCCTCTTCTTCTTGAGCGCTCTTCAACCCGCCCCGCGTCCACTCGATCTGTTGAGAGATAAAGGCAACACTAGTAACCAAAGAAGAGACGTATTCGTACATTTCTACACCAAAGATAGTCTGAGATGCATGACAATCTGTTATAGCCCTCGAGGGTGGTGTCAGTGGGAGGTGCATTTGGCGTCCGGTCACCACCTCATGGGGTGTGAGGTGGTGGTCGGCCCCTGGCCTGTTTCCTAACTCAAATAGGGCTAAGGGGAGGCAGTAGAGCCAGTTTTTCTTGGTTGATTGCTGTATTTTTGCTATCTCTTCCTTTAGGAGGCCGTTGACCCATTCACAAACGCCATTTGCCTGTGGGTGGTACGCGCATGCAAACTTGTGCTGGATACCAAGGAGAGCAGTGATGTGTTGGAACATTTCATTGGCGAAGTGTGGGCCATTGTCCGACCGCAACACTTTGCACACCCCCACCTCGGGCACACCTCCCTCACTAGGAACTTTGCTGCTCTGAAGGCGTCAGCATGGGAGCATGGACTGGCCTCGATCCACCTTGAAAATGGGCATACTACCACAATCATGTATCTGTATCCTTGACATACATTGATCATGTCAACGTAGTCAATATAAAGGTGTAGGAAGGGTCCTTCCGGCCGTGGTATAATACCTTTGATCACTTGCAGTGTGTGACCGGCCGTGAACTGTTGACAAGTGAGACAATTGCTAATGAAGTTTGCGACGTGAATTTAGCTCGGTACAGAACCACCCCTCTTTTATTTGTGCTGCAATCACCTCTTTTCCTGTGGGTGCGGGATGATGTAGTTGGACCAGGGCTGTTTTCAACAGGGCCAGGGGCATCACTATTTTGCCTGTATTGTTCTGTCGCCATAATGCGTCTGTGGGGGACATTGTGCATCCTCTTCTGACCCATAATTCCTTCTCTGCCATGGGTGCTGCTGCCTGTAATTCCATTTTGATTTTTCGGGGATGTGGGTGTACCCATCCTTGATCAACATCTGTCTTGCCCCCGTCTCCCCTTATCTTTTTCTTTTTCTGGGAGGGTCCAGATCTCATTGAAATACGCAGCATGTTTATCATGTGTGTCTGCAGTTTTGTTACCTTTGGAAATGGAATCATCCACGTTTACCAAGGCTACTTCTTTGGGTTCTTCAATTAGTTCAGCAAGTAGTAGGGCATGTTGCACTGGGTTGCCGTCTGCTCTTCTGAACCCTCTTCGCTACCACTTAATTAATCCAGAATGTACAGTTGATGTGACGTATGCACTATCAGAATATATGGTTACTCTTTTGCCATAGTTTTCTTTCAGTGCTAAAATTAGGGCCACTAATTCTGCTGCTTGGGCAGAGTAGTGTTGTGGTAACTGAATGCATTTCACTGGGGCATATGTCCAATCCTCTGTCAGTCTCAGCACTGCTGCCCCTGTTCTGCGTATCCCATCATTCTGGTCAATTGTTGAAGACCCATCAATGTACATTATCTCTCCCCCCTCCAGGGCGTTTTCCTCAACCTTTCTTGTGCTAGAGTAGGTGTCAATGGCCTGCGTGCAGTCATGAGTGTAGTTGCCATCTTCTACTACCTCTGCTATAAACCTCGCTGGGTTCACGTTACAATTGTTAACTCTGGCCTGGACAATATTGCTTAGTATCCTGATGCCCTTTGAGTGGTCAAAGTTGATTTTGGTTTGTTCAGTATTGCAAAAAGGGAGAGTTCCACATACAGTGTGGTTGGGCAGCCCATTGTTATTGAGGATGATTTTTCTACCGCAAAAGCTGCGGCGGCCAAGCTCTGTTTGCACGGGAAGTGACCTAACATTACAGGGTCCAGGTGTCCACTATAGAATGCTACTGGTTTGTGTCCCATGCTAGTTTTTTGTGTCAGCACAGCCCTCATTACTGCTGAGCTACAATGTGAAAAGAAGAAAATTGTGCTGCTTCATAATTTAGGGTGGCGAGTACTGGTGCTGTGGATATGGCATGTTTTAGTTCCTGAAATGCCTCTGTCATTTCTGTGGTCCACCTCAACTTCTTCTCCCCCCTCTGCGCTTCTTTGAGGGCCTCAAGCAGTGGTCCTATGTATGAGCTGTAATCAAAAACCCATGCTCTGCAGTAGATGCATAGGCCCAAGAACTGCTGCAGCTCTCTCACCGTCTGTGGCTGTGGTTTGTTGGTTATGGCGTGTGCCCTTTGTGGTGCAATGTGCCTTCCATTTTGTGAAATGAGCTGGCCTATGTAGAGCACTTGTTCTTGGCAGTACTGCAGCTTTTCCTTGTCTACCTTGTACCCTTTTCCTGCTAACACTGTGAGCATTTTGATGGAGTCTCTCTGGCACTTCTCTTCTGTGGTGCTGCATATGATGATGTCATCTACATATTGCAGCACCGTGCTTTCTATCTCAATGTTACCCAAGTCCATTTGTATCACCCTGTTAAAGATGGATGGTGAATCGCAGTACCCTTGGGGCAGCCTGGTGTGTTTCCATTTTGTGTTGCGGTATGTGAAACTTGTCAAGTCTTGTGAGTCAGGGTGTAGAGGTATTGAGAAAAATGCATTTTTGAGGTCAATCACAGTAAATCGTGACACCTCTGCTGGTATTCCACATAGTATAGTGGCCGGGTTAGCCGCTATAGGGTATTCTGCTTCTACAATGTGGTTGAGGGGTCTTAAATCCTGGATGAAACACCAAGACCCTCCCTTGGCCTTGCGCACTGGGTACACAGCAGTGTTGCATGGAGACTCTGATGGTACTAGTATACCTCTGTTTATTAGTGATGTTATTGTTTCATATATCCCCTCATATGCCTCTTTTGATAGTGGGTATTGCTTTACTCTTGGCAGTATTGCTCCTTTTTTCAACTTTATTTTCACCCCTCCAATGCTTTTGATGCAGCCCACGTTATATGGACTGGAGGTCCATAGAGATGCAGGTACTGCTGCCAGATCCTCCTCGTAAAATGGTACAGCGGTAGTGGCTGGTGCCTCTGGTGCCAGTGCCATCTTCTGTGCTATGTCTCTGTATGTCACTGTCACCCAGATGTGGATGCTCATTTCAAACACCATCTCCCCCTCACCATTATCGTCCAAGAAGAGCTCCTCATCAGATACGTGGTTTAGTCGGCACCCCTCTGCTAGTGCTATTACTGCTCTCCATGCTCTCCCTTCCCTGTCTTGGGCATGTACTGCAATGTAGTCTGGTGTTGCTACAATACTCTCAATGTTCAGGGATATCCTCGCCCCTTCCTTCTCGCTGGCTGGTGTTTCTGGTCTGAAAAGGTAGGCTGCTGGTCTTCTCCAAATTCTCCCTTCAATTCCTGGTAGCCATGCTATTGCCATGTTTGTGCCATATTGGAAGAGGTTTCCATCTACTGGTTCTGCTCTGGCTACTGTTTTGCCGCAAAAAGCCAGTAGTATTTGTCGTGCTGTGAGCATGTTAATGCCTGGTGTGGAGCATATTATTCCCTTTTCAGTAAAGGATATGGTCATATTCAATCTGCTCATAATGTCTCTACCTAGTATGTTTACTGGTGACTATTTTGAGTATAGCAGTGGGAGAGACATATCGTGATGACCTACAGATAAGGAGTTGTTATCAGTGAAGGGAACCAAACCTCGAGCCCCAGAGAATCCTTGAGTGTTCATAGCCTGACAGTCTAAACTTCCCCTCCCTTATGCATGACCTAGTGGCCCCTGTTTCAACCAGGAAGCAACATTTTTTGTCACCTTTCATCACCTGTATGCATGGTTCCTCCGCAGGGTTAGGTGTTACTGATAGGATGGGACACATCAAAGACATCTGTGGGCTGTCCTATTGTGGGTATAGTGACTGTCCACTCCCCGTGTAGGGGTTGTGGCTCAAAATGGTTACCTTCCCCAGCTTCGTCTGCTGTATAGGTAGGTCAGAGGTTGACACTTCCTTGCCCTGTATTTGTGTGAGCTGCTGTACTGTTTGTACTTGTTGTTGTTGTGTTGCTGTTGCCTGTTGCTGTGGTGAGTGTGGTATCTGTTGTTGTGGTGTGTATGTTTGTGTCTGTAGTTGTGGTTGTAGTGTTGCCGGTTGTTGCATTTGTGGTGGTTGTGTATACACTTGTGTTTTTTGCTGGGGTTGTTGTTGTTGTGGTGCCTGTTGTTGTGGTAAGGGTTACTGTGTTCCTTGCTGTTGGTAAACTTGCTGTTCCCCCATAGGCCCTTGCTGTCCTTGCTCCCCTCAAGCTGCCTGTGCTGGTCTCATTCTGCATGTGCGTGACATGTGTCCCACCATCCCGCATATCCAACATGTCGGTGGTTCCTGTGCTTGCCATTGAAGTCCCCCCATGTTGTCTTGATAGCCCTGCTGTCCTTGATGTTTGTAACCCTGGAACCCTCCCCCTTGTTGTTGTGTGAGTGGGCCATATCCTCTCCCTCTCATTTGTCCACCCCTCCCTCTGTAGTTATTTGAGTACCAGTTTCCCATTTGCATATAACCACCTCCCGTGTGCGCTGTGTAAGGTGGGGGCGGAGGCATTTGCTGTGTCATTACCTGTGCTTGCTGCATTGGTAATACCTGTTGCTGTGTTGTGCCTCGTGTCACTGTGGTCTGTGTGGGTGCGGGTGCTGTTATTAGTGCTCCCTCCATGGCATATTTTGATAACTTCTTTTGGACCAATTTCGCTTCCTCTGTCTTTCTATCTTCCTCCTTTCTTTTCATCTTTTCCTGTCACATCCTGCAGTAGTGCACTATTGTCATTTGTATTTCTGGCCATGCTTTAGCTTCCATGCCCATCAACTTATTCAATTACTAGGATGTGGTAGAACATTGCTAGTGTTTTGTCCCACGGTTCCTGTGTTTCCAAGTGCCACTTCTCCTGAATCTCCTGGATATAATCAACAGGATCTTCATTCTCACGCATCTTGCTTGAGGTTATTGCTCCTATGTCTGATGTGTCTGGGTTTTGGACCCTCAATGCCTGCCACAGCGCATGTCTGCAGTTGGCGAATGCTGCTCCATCATGTGCCATGTCGTTTATTGTTTCCCCTGGGAACCCCGCCCTTTTCCAGATGTCATCAGCAGCATCTGCCAGTATGGAAATTAGGAGCCCCTTCACGTCACCCACCGATAATGTTTGCCCCGCAGTTTGCTTCTCCATCTCATATATCCATTTCCCAGCTCCTACACTTAGTGATGGAAGTCTGCATTTTATATTTTCCTTATCGGCATGTTTCCAGGGGATATATTGTGGTCTGGCTCCTCTCATCTCTAGTAGTGGCATTAAATTGTACTCCCTCTCCTCCCCCCATACCGCCTGTGTATGGTTATGTTAGTATATTTCTCATCTTCCTCCATATCTGGTAACTCTTCAAGGCTGTCAATGTTACAGGAGGTTATCCTTTCACTTCCTACATCTTCACTCCCCCTCTTGTTACCTTCTTGTCCTATCGTTGGCGTGTTTTCTCATTCTTCCTGCCTGCGTCCTGGGAGGTCCCTAAGTCTGCCAACATATGGGGTGTGAACGGGGGTTGGTGTCAGTGGGCGTGGTGTTGGTGTGGGTGTTAGTGGGCATGGCGTTCTCCTGGTTGCCTCCCTTACCCTTGTTTCTCCTGCATTTTGTTCTCCCCGTCTCTCGCATGCCCAAGGTGACTCGCAATTAGTGCGCGTTATGTATAGTTTGTCTAAACTCTCCCTATGGCCATCTCTTCCACTGGTGCTCGAACCTTCCTTTTCCTCGCTGAACAATCCATCTGGAAATGTCAATCCCCACTCTGTGCGTTTCCCCCCCACTGTCACTGTCCTTAAATCTATTAAGTCCACATCTGTGTACTCATCTCCTTTAACCGCAGCCCCCTGTGTTGATGTTGATGCCACCTCCTTGTCCTGGCGTGAGTACTTCTTTGCCCCATGTTCCACCCTCCTATCTCCTCTCTCCTCTTTATTCTTCTCCACTACTTCGCCACCTATTTCGACTCGTTTCCTGTGGAGTTCTTCCAATACCTCTTCACTCACCTCAGCTAATATCCTCTCCTCTTCTTCCTTTTTCCCTCATATTCCCCCTTCCCTCTTTAGTATGCTTTCTATAAGCTTCCCTTCCTCATACTTCCATGCATTTTCGGATATAATCTTCTTTTTCCACAGTCCCATTTCCCTCTCACTCTCGTCCCTCTCCTCCTTCCTTCTCATCTCCCTGTTTTCTGCGCGTTCTTGCCATTCTTTCTGCTATTGCCCTTATGCGCTCTTCTTCCTTTTGCCTTTCTTACGCCTGTTCCTTCATTCTCGCCATCTCTTCCTTATGTGCCTTCTTTTCCTCCTGTCTCTTCTGTGTTTCCTCTCGAACTGCCTAATCAGTGCGCTCCGCACATTCCTCAATTCCGCCAACCTTTCCTCCAGTATCTCTTCCTCCTCTTGTGAGTCGCCCTTCTCTCCCTTTACTTACCTCATGCCCTGTTTGTGTGTTGTGCATCTCTTCCTTTTTTACCTTTCTCACTGCGTCTTCCTCTGTTGTGTTCCCCAGAGCTTCAGAAGCACCTGTGCTGATACCCACTCCTCTGGCCCTACGTTTGCAAAATTCCCCAGGGCCCTCCTGTCCCCCCCCGTTCCTGGCGGTGTTGTGGTTGAATCTAACGTACCCGCCGCCCCTGTCATTTTTTGACAATCGTCTGGGGGTTCGTATGGTGGGGGGCTGTATGCGGATTTTGAGTATCCCTCAGCAGCCGTTAGTTGCTGTCGGGCAGCTTCTCTAAGTTCTGTTATTGAATACATCCCCCCTTCCTCCTTCTTCACTACCTTAGCCATTGGCATGTCCTCTGCCCCTTGTTTTTTAACCTTCGCCTCTGCTACTGCAAATGATCCTTCTGCCTCCTCCTCACTTTCTTTAGTGCTGGACGGGTTCTTTGTTTCCTTATCCACACCTCCTCCTTCCACCTTCTCTTCTTTTACCTCCTGTACTGCGTACACTCCTGGGGCCCCCGGTGAACCTCCATGGAACATCTTCCAAAGATCAAAAACTGCTAAATGGTTTGCAGATTTTTTTCCCTTTGTAAGTATTATGCAGGTATGTCAGAAGGTAGTGTTGGGTGAATGTGTCGAAGCTGCCGTTGGGCAGCCATGGTACCCTTACTTTGCTGTCAGTTCCTTGAGTCCATTCAATGCTATACTTTATTATCTTTTCTCTATGTGGTGACAATGTCGCTCAAATGTGTTGGAGTGGTGTAGTTAAAGCGCTTCCCATGTATCTCCACCCTGCTCCTGCCCCGATCCATAGTACGTGGCCATGTTACAATTTTACTTTTATCAACGTCAACCTTTTACCTGGCCCCGTAAACTGGGGACTTCCGACTGTCCGCTGAAAGGAAAAGCAGTTTTATTTTACACTATTATGATTTTGTTTTTCCTTTCTTCCCGATGCTACAATTATGGCCCCCTTCGGCCGTGGCGCACAAAGCCCCCTGCGGCTATATGTCCTGTGCGGCGTGCCTCTGGGCTGCCCCACCTTCCTGTGCTGCCTGTACATGGCATACCTTCACCTTAGCTCCTCCTCCTCCCCGTCTCCGCTGTCTGGTCACCCCGCTCCCTCTTCTTGAGCAACCCCCTGTGTTCTCTGTGCGTGGCCACCTCTCCCCCCCTTGGCGCCTCCCCGTTCGAGAGCGGCCGGTGTTCTCCGTGTGCTGCCATCTCTCCCCCTTGCCCGTGCCCTTTCGTACCCCCTGTCCCCGACCACCCCTGGATGGACACGAGATGTGCACGGTGTCCTATACAAGCCCTATGGGTGATGTCACCAACCTCTACAATACACTGTAAGTGCGTACAATTTTAGAACCTTATTAACGCGTGCTATCTTTTTACACTTTTAACCCCACAGATGTCTTCCCACTTCATCTGGAGTGGAGAAATCAACAATCAATTTACTTGGTATAATCGGATTGCGCATGCTGCGTCGCCTCATGTGTGAAACGCCCCCTCTCCAGAGGAGCTTAACCAGCCAATTATCTTCCGCACTCGGTAAACAATTTAGCTACCTCCTGCGGGAAAACGCCATCTACTTAACGAGCTTCAACACTCAATTAGTAGGGAACCTCATCTACTCATTGATCTACAACATCAACTCATAGGAAAGCCACACCCCCCCTCTTACACAAGTGTCCGCGATCTTGAACCAATCCGCGTCCCTAACAGTCATACGTGGGTGCCCGGGGCCCCACCCAATTCACTTCCTGACGCTGTAGGGGACGGCCCTTGTGCCTGTCCCGCTACACCTCACCCCTCTACTGGCGCTTATTGTTCAAAATCAATTTCCACACACTGCTACAACCGCCCACCTCCCTCTTCACAATTCCTCCCCCCTCCCGCACAACATTACATTGTTGTTTGGGTGTGCCATACTCACCAAGTCCTCGTGAGCCGGGACCGCTCGACCGCGGGCACCCCTCCAAAGCGGCTCGCCACCTCCCCTCGTCTGGACCACGTCTGGACACTCGATAACCGCGGGCGGGATACTTCTCAAGTCGGCTCCCGATGGTCAATGTCCGAATTGCGCTGTCCGGTCTTCTCGCAGGTCCGCGATGGTCCTGTAGTCCTCAAAAGGAGGCAACAGCAGAGGGGGCTACGCTGCTGGTTTGCCTCATTGCAAGAGGATGGGTAGTGATGAGCTAGGTTAGGTAGACCTCAAACAGATCTCAGCAGTGCCTCGAACTTGTCGGTGTGATTTCCCGGGGGCCGGCAGAGCCGTCCACAGACCTCCGGGGCTGTGGAGGCCCCAACTCCTCCCGCGTACCAAAGGAGTATGAGACACACAAAGTAATTACTGCTGTTTATTATAGTAACGGCAGGGATTATTCAAGGCCCATATGCATCCGGGGAGACGCTGGGGAGACACTCTCACTGTTAGTGGGGCTCGCAGGCCCTTTTTACCGTAGTATGACGCGCTACTCGCGTCACCTGGGAAAATTGTCACAAAAATGTAACCCCACTTCGGGTTGGCTCCCCAAGTGGTAGGGTTAGTATAGTTACCTATATGAAGGAAACAAATTAGTTACAAGGGGACACTTGGTGATTGGCTGGCTGAAATGGCGTCAGTGAGGAGCCCCTCATATTCTGATTGGTTCCCTCGCGAGCCCCCCAGCCTGGGACCATTGCCGTTCCCTGCTCGCGATGTACCTGGTGCTGGCAACAATGTGCAACTAAATGTTAGTGGTGAACAATGGACAGGTCTTGCTAGTGGCTGATGATCACGCCTTTCCCCATCGGTGTAGGTGTCCAACTTTTCGCTTCGTTGTTGTCGTCTATGTCCCAGACGTGGGACCCCGGCGACTTTCTGTCTCATGAGCTTGGCATTTTGTCAGTTGGGCTTGGTCACATGTGGAGAGACAGTAGCTGGAGCAGAATTATGAGCATTTGATTTGTATTTCGGCTCTGTGGGGTGCTTGGCAGTAACAGATGTAACCTTGATGCTGGGAGCGCGGCATGTGGGTTGCAACATTGCGGCCTTGGCTGTGGGCTCACGTTGGGACTCGTTCTGCGTGGTCAGAGCTTAGCCTTTTCGTCTTCGGATGATTTTCGTCTGAGAGGCTCCTGCCTGTGGACTCTTGCTTGCAGCCTACTTGGGCCTAGTTTAAGGGTGACGGTATACAATCCATACTGTGGGTGTCGCGGGACAACAGAGTGTCACAAGCAGCAGTAGATATACAGTATGGCGTCTCTATGGGAATGGGTAGCGAGAAAGCATCTGCAAGCGTATACACAAGCTCTTCAGGCATCTTGCGTTTCTGTGGTGCTGTAGGAGGCCTATGTTAAAAATAATAGCAATGTATGTCCGTGGGTGTGCCAGTCCGCTACGTCATACCACTGAGTATGTTCTTTGTGTGGGTTGATGTGTAAGTGACCAGTGTGCATGGTGGCACGTGTGTTCTTGTCTGTTGGCTATGTCGTCATGGCATCTCTAACGATGATGGTATTTGTGGTTGTTGTCTAATCGAGCTGGTCCATGAGGCAGGCGTCAGCTTGACCAGGAGGTGCTAGTGAGCAGGATCCCCGGGCGTGTGGGCCGTGGACACAGGGGACCTGGGCATCTGGTGAGGGGATGAATTGGTCAAACTCCTCTCGCCGGGGGTGCTTGGGCCGTAATCCCCTGGGCCATGGTTTGGATGAAAATGGGGGGAGGGTGTTTTCCCATTTTCCCACTTCAAACCGTTCAATTTCTTGTCAATAATCGGCCCTATTCATAATAACAAGGGAATCCCCTTTGTCAGCAGGCTTCAGGAGGATTTCTTGATTATTTCGCTATTTGGAAACTACTTGCTGTTCACGGTCTGTAAAATTCCCAAAAGATGTCTTCATAAATGAAATCATCTGTAAATCATCAAGTACTCTTTTTGGAAAACATCTAAAATAGAGTTGTGTACTTATGGCAAAAATGTGCTCAGAGTTCTCATCTCAAGATATTCGCAGGACTCTGGTTTTTCAGTTTAGTCTTTTATTATTATGGTCAATCTATAGAAATATGCAGACAAAAACTCACAGCAGTATTGCTCATCACTATAAAGATAAAGTCCACAGAGAATATTCAAAACCTTCTCCATTTCTTGTTAGCAATATGGGAAACATCACTGCAATAGCAAAAAACGTTACTAACATTCTCTCTCTGAATTCTGGTACTGGAGATGATATTTGAATAGTCAAAAACTGGTTCTTGCAAATCTAAAACATTTCTCCGAGTTCTTCTAAATCTTCAAGTACTCTTTTTTGAAAAACATCTAAAATAGAGTTTTGTACTTTTGGTGAAAATTTGCTTCAAGTTCTCATCTCAAGATTTTCACAGGACTCTAGTGATTCAGTTTTGTCTTTTAGTACTATGTTCAATCCATAGAAATATACAGACAAAAACTCACAGTAGTATCACTCATCCCTATAAAGAGAAAAGGTCCACAGAGACTATTCAAAACCTTCTCCATTTCTGGTTAGCATTATGATAATAAGAATATAGAATATTCTGTGTGGACAAATGAATATTTTGTGTTCAGTTTCATCTATGGTTTCAAAAAATATTGTAGTTTCACCTTTCTTGTCAACCTAAAAAAGTCAATTTCTTTCTTTCAGAAGCGTACTTGTGTATCGGGGCACAAAGGAAATGCCTTTCTGTAAGGTGCACTTTTCAGAAGGAGCTGGGTGATAGCTCAACATATGAATTACTTATTCTTCTTTGCCAGGAAAATCACTTTCCTTGATGGATTTATTCTTCTTCACTTATCTAGTTTTGTTAGTTCTAAAAAAAGGGGACTTGTCGACTGGAAGATGATGCACCTTCCTCTACTGTATCTGAATTGGGTTCCTGGTCTACTGACTCATTAGTCCTAAATATATCCTCCATCTCACCACTTGACACATCACACTATGTAGTGTCTGACGTCTGTTTTTATTCTGAGTTGAGGATAACATTTGCTGTTTATGTTGGTTATTTGCTCGATGGTAGTCTTTCCAAGTATAGACAATGTCAGGTTTATAATCTATGGTGTCTCTCAGAAATGTCCTCAATTTTTTATACTCAATCTCCTTATGGTAATTGTCTAGTTTTGAATTGATGTCATTCAAACTATCCTGAATTTGATCACAAGTAAGACATGAGGTCAAAGAAGAATTATAATTAGTGATGTCAATTTCAATAGAATTGAAAGGTTTAGACAACTGTTGTATTGTTAATAAATTAAGATCCAACAAACACTTATTTAGGCTCTGTCTTTTACAAATGAAGGGTCATCACTGCATTCGGTGGATTCTAAATTAACCCTCAAACCTCTTGGTATACATTGAGCTGTGTAATACTAAGTCAAGGTGGCAGAGTGTAATTTCTGATTAATTTCTTTACAAATCAATCGTTCTAATTGATGATTTATTTCTTCTTGTTTTCTAGTGCCTTTTATTGTCAAGTTCCATGACCTTAATTAAACCGAGTATCCTCAAAGCCTTTGCCTCAGAAAACCCTAAATTTTCTGCTTGATTTCATACCAGTGAGTCAATTCTTGAAAATTACAAATTCTTCCAGTAAATACATGTGTGGAGCCCTACAAAAAGTAAGCCTAAACAAAACCGTAGAAACAAAGGGTAGGAGTGCACTACTAATTAACTGAATTGTAATATATAAAATATAATACTTAACAATTTCAGGTGCTCTGTGCTCAATCCCGGGCTAGGGGATACAACACAACTGACAAAGTAGCTCTACGATCAACATAGAGAAACCCAGGCACTCTTAGGGGACACACTAAAATTACAAAAAGAAATTCCCTGTATAGGATCTCTGATGCACTTGGCCCCTAGGGGCATGCATTTAGAGTGGGATCTTTCATGTTTTCTATTAAGCTATTTAGGATGGCTTTAGGCAATCCCTCAGCAGATCAAGCACGTTTCAAGTGTACTGAAGATTGCTCATATTGCTCTGGATCCTTAGAGTGCAACTCTATTGAGAGGTAAGCCTATTGAACTGATCTTTAAGAGTCCCTTAATATTAGTATTTCTGTGCTATACTAAGATACATATCTGCATTATTGAATAGTGCTGTTATTGAGTATGTTGAACATCCAGGGAATATCTAAAGCATGCAAGCTCCACATTTGAGAGCCGTGTGGATGATACAGATTTTGCAACTTGATTGGGAGGAGACATGTTACATTGCATTGTAATTGTATATTTATAAAGCTCTTAATACCCAGAGTTTTCTAAGCGGTGATCAAACCTTTGCTGCTGTACAGTGTCTTGCTTCCAAGGTGAGTATGTTGCCCCTGAGCTATCCTCCCGAGACAATCATGTAGTTTTCTTTTCCACCAAAATTCATTTTGATAAACATCATCAACATCCTTGACCATTATGTTTAGCATTTTGGTATGTTTGGTTTTAGATTGTAACTCCATTGAGAGGTGAACTATTGCATGGTACAATCACAAGGTCTTCACCTTCTACATATAACGGTAGACATGGACAACAGGCTTTACATTAGTGATAGAGGGGAAGACTTTGATCGAGCTGAGGTTGTTACAGTTCACACCTTTATGGAGAGAGAGACAGTTTTAGCTTACAAATGACCGCTCCTTATGTCGAGATTAACATTGCTGTATATCGTGATTTGATTTATGTTCTAAATTAAAGACTTGGTTAAGAGTGGATCTTCGCTAGTATTGGCGCCTCTAACATTTGTAACTTTGGAACATGTTTAACTTTAATTTGACCGTACTAGGTGGGATTCTTTGACATACCGTAACATTGTTCACTATGTAGTCTTCTGTGTCGCTCTGGAGAATAAAGCAGTAGTAAAATTTAAGTTAAGGAGCAGGAAAGTACAATGTATGAATTAATAGACGAACACTTGGAATGACACGTAATCTGTTCCGTATTTATGAATACATCGAAAGCTGTTCTCATAACATTAGGTTTCTCTGATATATTTCACATCTGATATCGTTAAATGTGATATTAAGATCATGTAATCATGTATTAGTCTACGCAATATCAGATTTGAAGTCACTACGCAATGTCAGCATAACAAGATATAACGTCATTAAAACATCAAGTTCACATTAACCTTGTATCCATTGTGTCATATAAAACACAATCATGCATTGTGATACATTAGAGTAACATTGTGATCAATTTGCATAGTTTAATGGGAAATGACGGTGTCATGCTATGACAGTATCTGTATACGTGAAAGTGGACTTCTACTGATTTGCAACATCAGCACTGCATGATGTCATCACATAAAGTGAGTGCTGAACGTGTTACATTTAAGCGTGCACAGGGCAGGAGGCTGGTTTCGCTCCAGCTGCTGCTGCCCCACCGTTCGCTTGAACTATTTCCCTTTTCAGGTGAGTCCGATCCTACGTTACGATGGAGTTACGTTACGATTTCAGTGCATGTAGACAGGATGCTTATTGGGTATTTTGTCCTTGCAGTGATGGTCTGAGGCCTATGGGCAGGTCCCAGATGATCTCTTATTAATCCCTTAAGTATTGTTGGTTCGCAGAAAGGTGAGTGCTGGATGTTTGGTCTACACATAGATGTAGAGATTTTCTAGATTTGCAAGAACCAGTTTTAGACTATTCGAGTGTCATCTCGAATTTAGAGAGAATGTTAATTACGTTTTTTGCTGTTGCAGTGACATTCCCCAAATTGCTAACAAGAAATGGAGAAGGTTTTGAATATTCTCTGTGGACTTTTTCTCTTTATAGGGATGAGTGATACTGCTGTGAGTTTTTGTCTGTATATTTCTATAGGTTGAACATAGTACTAAAAGGGCTCTCTTGGGTTTCTTTTTTCCAGAGCATCTCAAATAAGAGTGGGGACATGTCAGGTCCCCTGTCTTTGCTTAAAGGTTAGTGTATCATTATTTTAACACTTTTTCAGGCAGGATTATCATATAGATTGCTTTATAGAGGTCAGCAACAGCAGCAGGCCACATTTTTGTTAACAGTGATGTGTTGGCAAGGGTGCTGTTCTTTGTATGTTGTAAAGGAATATTCGATCACATATTACCTCTTATAATCCCTTATTCAAGTAGTTCAACATTTTGTTTCAACACTTATCTTGGACATTTCCTATTGACATTTGCTTAATCCCTTTTGGAAATGTCTCCGGTGACAATGCTTGAAATAAAATCCTGATAATCCCAAACACTAGATTTTGGAACAAAAATCAACATTTTACTTTAATTTTGGATTAGGGAATAGAAGAAAGACGTCTGTTGGTAGTGATATAGAAAACCTCTGCTGTTATTAGGAATAGAAGATAGACTTGCACTTTCGAAAATATCAACAACCATACTGCTTTGTTTTATTTCCCGTTAAGAGAACATTCAACTTCAGATAAGGAAAAGGTGGTTTAACTCAATGACTGACACAGTCAGAACACAACTTTAGAGGTAGGTTTACAGGGGTTGCATGTAAAGTAGGTGAAGGACTTTGAGCGCATTCACTTCTCCATGAATGTCTCCTCTTAGGTCCTCCTCTCACTTGACGCTACCCTCATTCTCTCTGAGGTGTGCCTTTTCTTCAGATTAAAGCATATCCTTCTTAGAGAGATATGCATTCAGATGGGGTTTGGGGCACTTACCGCTACTACAGGAAAAGTCATTGATTTCAGTCAGATCTGCAAATTTCAATTAACGGGCAAAGCAGGAAGAAGACACAACACTGTTATGTTTTAATGTATTTTATTTAAGAAATGTAAGTGTTTCTTTTTTGTCCCCACTCAAGTGGACTTACAAAAACACTGTACAACAATTAGAATAAAAACATAAATGGAAAAAGAGAACAACAAGAACGAGTTGAAATGTAAACATTCTAATAAGGCTTTCCGGAAATGACGTAGGTCTTGCATCATTGTTTTTTTAAGTTGATTGGGCTCATATCAGAGCATATCACAGCTGGGGGAAAAACCCACACATTTTGGGTCAACACTGGACAAAATCCAACCCTCTCATGATGTGATGATAAAACGGGGGTATGCTGACATTAATGGTTCAAGCCAAAAGAAAATGTTACTGACCAGTGTAGAAAGAAGCAGATAAACCGCAAACAGCGGGGACCCAAAATGGTGCAGACCTTTGAAAACCATCCTGGAATGGACCTCGATGCTCAGAGAGAGCGCTGATGTCTGTACACGTCAAACCAATTGTGTGCAATAGTACACCCCCAAATGAGGACAGTACAAACGTTCACATCTGTATTGAATATCATTGTATTTTGTATGATAGTCCCTGCCTTTGACGGGTCAACTGACCCCACGTCATGGAGGTGGGTGTGCATTTTGACAGAGAATGCCACAGTTGGCTTGAGTGAAAGAACACAACTAACATTGATCAAAACTAAGAGACCGGCATAAAAACAACATATATACAGAGAGGGACATCATGTGATGGAGCCAAAATGGATCCTTACCGTGCCGAGAAGAGCATATTACTCGCAGAATGTTATTCTGGTATTCTTTACATTGTACAATATATAAAAATACTGAGTACCAAAAAAAAAAGAAAAAGTAATTCACAGTGTCTAAAGGCAGTGATTACAGTCTAGGTCACATTATGCTAATTCTTCCGTCAAGTTCAGTTGCATAGGAAGGGTTAGGTGCCTTCACAAAAGAGCCCACATCATACGTCCACGCTCCACATAGTGTGGCCAAACCATTTTAAAGGAACGCTCCACGTGAATGTCATTTGTACACAACCCGGAAGTGCATTACGGCTCCTCTTGTTTACTTAAATTACAAAAACCAGTCAAATGGCTATGAATATTGCTTAGACTCCATGGAGAAATTCCCATACTCCAGCGATCCTACTTCTCCCTGTAGGAATTGGCAACCCCCCCCCACTCCCGGTATTTGCACCGACCTGAGCACTGATTCCTTTGCACTGCCCAAGATCTCCAGAAGTTCAAGGCTGGCATTCAGAGATTCAGGCATCGGACAAAAATAGCTCAGCTGGTGATTTTGATCACCCTGCGAGTGCCTTTTTGACTTCCGATGCCTGGGACACATAAATCACAGGCACATTTGCTGTGGTCACAGGTGAGGTATCATGATGAGTCCATGTCTCTTGCTTTTTGTCTGCGCATCGTGATCTTGCTTAAATGGGTGAAGGCCCCCCCCAGTGACGTCCTTATTTCCGCATGCTACCTTTGTGCATGTCTGTTTTATGTCTCTAATGTGTCCACGTTTAAACGTGCACCATGCTGAATGTGATTTCAGAAAATGGTACTAAAAAAAAGGACAGGTCAATTTTTAACCAGGAAATTAGCAAATCAAAAGAGAAAGCAGATGATACACCAGGTGTCTGGAAGATCAAACAGGGCGAGAATAAGACTTTGGGTTTTTGTTAGCAAGATTAACTGAAGACTCATCCATACCGTTGTGGGGGGGGCGATTACCATGTCTGGGCCATTCCTGTCTCTATAAATTGCATTCTGGAAGTTGTAGTCTTGGATGACCTCCTCTAAATGAAAAGGACTAAAGTGAATGTAAAACCCATGGGTGAAGTAGGGTGCACCAGTGACATTGAGACATCTGGCAAACTTGGATATTGTGTGGGTTTCACTTTCATAATCCCACAGTGGGGCTACGTGGGGAAGATGGAAACAAGGTGTGGTCCAGTGGTAATCTTATCATCTGCGGAAACGGAAGACCCCACTTTCAACCATGTCTTCCGCCACTTGCCTTCGTTGTAAGATTCTAGGAAAATCACTATGTCTCCTTCTGGTCCCTGGTCTGAAACAAGTGTGTGTGCTTAGAAACAGGCCACCCAATATTATGCACACAAATAAGTGTACACTTGGAGCTTGGCATTCATGGGACATCTGCTTTTTCTTGACCTGTTGGTAAAAGTTAGTCTTTGCTCTGCTTGCTAAATCGCCACATAGGGGGTTTGCCTTTGCCAGATACCATTAGCAAAAAAAAAAAAAAAGACAACCACCTAACAAGGTATTTTTTGATTTTGTTTACACATCTGTACATAGTCAATCCTGATTTTTTAAACAAACATGTATATCGTAGAGCTCGATGAAGGGAGATACCCCCAGATGCTCAGCCTTTGAATGGTGGCGGTCATGAAACACTGTTCCTTCTTTACCTACGCAATAATGCATTCAGTGGTGGGCCGCAACGGGTGGTAAATCTTAACAAAGGGGGCATGCCCTTTCCATCCAGGACAGTTTACCATGGAAGGCTTTTATGAAAAACGTCTTGTGAGAATTCATTAACAGAGAACAAAATTATTCCCAATCCAAGATGGCCAACAGGAAATATGTAAAAATAGCTAAAAAAAAAAAAGAAAGCCCCTTTTCTACTTCCTTGCTCGCCAAAGTGAGGAAGAAGAGATACTCTGAAGAAGGTAAGTGTACGTTTCCCTGCAGGGAAATGTGGCGTGGGACGGGTTAGAGCTGAAGAATAGGTGGCAGAAGGCTACAGCAACTCTGTAATACCGCACCAGTTGGAAAGCACAGCGCGCAGGCATTTGCCATTAGATCAGTGGTATTCAAAGGTATTCATACTGAGCTCCCCCTTGAGTAAATCTATTGTTTATGGGCCCCCCACCTAGGGGTTGCCTCCCCCAGTGGACCCAGGCTCTTTAAAATATTATCAGATTGTCTACTGCTTAAATTTTCTATTACAGTCACCTTAAAACGTACTTATATTAAAAACATTCATCTTAATACCTTTTTAAAGAGTGGCCCCTGCTGGACATCCTCCAGGACCGCTTTGTGTGGCACCCCCACTTTGAGGGCCACTGGAGTAGATAAACGCCTGTGTTCTGGGTGCACTGGCTGGCCTGGCTTGCACTGTAACAGAGTGTATTGCTTTTACTGCTGGGCTCCACAATAGGAGTAGGACAAACGATTGTTTTGGTTTGATTTGACCATTTCCAAAGTGCAGCGCATAACATCTTACTGGCGAGTCAGACTAGGCCAAGACTGGGTTCCAAAGGGGAACTGGGTCTGTGCTTTCGCTTAATGGAGGTGTTCAGCATTTTGGCCTTTTTAAGCGGAATGTGGACTTTGCAATAGCTTTAGAGCATTATTATTGAGCCCTTCAGCAGACCCGTGGCCTTCACTTTCTCAAAAAGAACAGTTCCATTTCACATCTACGGTGCATGAAATGTGTCCTTTAAGAGCCAATTAGCCGTTATCATCAAGATTTGCTCACGGTTTTCACTTCACATAAACACCACCTAATGTAAGCCATATAGTGACTAAATTACATAGTTGTGCGATTTGCCAGCTATCAACCATCCAACACTAGGCACCAAAATTGTTATGCGTAACATTGAAAAACTGCAGAAAATAGTGTTCTTTACGTCAGATCCAGCGTTGGCCAAGAATTGAAGCGCTCCTTGGTTGGACCAATAGACTTGCTTATTGCTTCTCTAAGATCGTCCCTGTTTACATAGCGTGGTCCAAGCTTTGGAGAGCTCTGTCTTGGGCATTGTCTGCCAATGGCAAGGGTATGTAAGGCTAAGGAGGCGGCCTCCACAAGGCTTAGTCATTCCCTCCCGTAACCAGGCACGCAGCAGTATACTTGGCGGGTTCTTGAACATTGCTTTCTCCGACTAAAACCTGACTGCTCACCGAACACGCAAAATCATCTTAAAGTTCAAGGAGCAATTTCTTTTTGCAAAATTGCATTTACAGCAATTATGCTCGCAAGGATTTCTGTGCTTCGAGACCTTTCAGCTTCGAAATTGTTTGCAGTTAACGTCAGCGCGCATTATACTGGGGGAACGCTCACCGTCACGGATTGCGTCGGCTCTTTGCTAAGTTACTGCACTAAATGATTTTCAACTGTTCGTCTAAAAGCCCTCAAGCAAGGATGCGTGTAAAAAACGACTTGCTAGTCCTACAAGGGGGTTCTTGACCTTGTACATTTTAAAGGGGAAAGCCAAGCCTGTAGAGCTATCAGCAACCTACATGGTCTGATAAATGAAGGTTTTAGGAATGATCCTTTGATTGGGCTAGCCTGCCCCGATGTGTAAAGTGACTTGATTCAATGCGCCTCATTGACAAATGTTTGCACTGGAGCAAATCAAGAGAGCATTGACCATCTCAGATGTGCACTGGCGTCCTCATGCCTGATTCTACAGGCTGCCTGGAGGATCTTTGAGATCCTCACGTGCACATGCGAGTTACCAAGATTTGCTCACGGGTGTTTCAGCGACCGATGCTCCAGGCATCTCCATATTGGCTCCTGTTTTAGGCTTTGACAATGAGGTATACGGTAGCAGAGAAAAATCTGGGATGCTCCTGGGCAGGGTCGGACTGGTGTCTCGGGCACCAATTAACAAGTGGCCACCATCTCAAATATCCCACTACTTGAATAGTAGTCACGGCAGAGTTTTTTTTGTAAAATGTGTTGCAATTTGAGTATTTTAAAACACATTTGCTCAGTAGCACTGGTCAAAACTGCCAGCTGCGCTGCAAGTTACGCAACAAACTGCCCCACTTTGGCCAAAAAACTGCCTCACTTTCATCCAATAAACGGGCCCAGGCTATCATGTTGGGGAGACAAGTCTGGTATTGCCCAATAGGCCAGTCCGAGCCTGCTCCTAGGCACCTCGGATTTGCACCACTGCAAATCATTGTGAACCGGGAGCAAGAACTGCCATAACCTTCTGCCTGTTTCCCCCAAAAAATCCTTTCTTTCACTTCTGCTCTTCTTTGGGTTTGCTTCCAGAAATGGCGCTGTTACCAATGGTGTTTTGAAATGAACATAGGTAGCAACATTCTGGGGGGACAGTGCTTGCTTATCTCAAAATATTGACCTTCTTGTTAAACAAGGTGGTGCGTGCGGAGGAGCGTGCAAAGGATGGCAGCTAGTGCCTTGGGTGAGAAGTGTGCAATGGTCCCAATGGCATTTGAATGGCAATGATGCACGTAAATCACACATGTGTAATTAAGGTGAAACTGAATAATGGCACTCGTCGCTTCCATTACCTTAGAGATTAAACTAATGTGATGCTTAGGCGCTATATGCCAATCCCCTAAACCCTGCTGAGCTCGTAGCAAGGGGGGCAGGGGGCTAGGGTTATATTCCTATTGAAATACACTGTGATAAACTACTTCAAGGCGCGTACCCTTTGTCCCCTAACAGGGATATCCTTAACCGCTTACTTGTGTCATTACTAGTGGATGGCTGACTTTTAAAGAGGCACTGCAAACTTTATTAATGGAACCCCATTCCCATGCTTTCACATTTCAGTTCCTAGAGATCACATTTGCAAGTAGGCGAAGGCATTCGGAAGTGGTGTCCATCACACCACAAACATACATCACTACTTCACATTTAACAGGTCTGTTTCATAGCCATTCATAGATAGACAAAATATCATGGGGAGGGCATGTGTGATCAGTGAACCTCGTG
The DNA here is from genome assembly GCF_040938575.1 of Ambystoma mexicanum. Lineage (NCBI taxonomy): Eukaryota > Metazoa > Chordata > Amphibia > Caudata > Ambystomatidae > Ambystoma > Ambystoma mexicanum. The sequence goes on along the minus strand of NC_090931.1, from coordinate 1,313,591,435 downwards.
ACTCTCGAAGCAGGGAACAAGAGACTTGTGTGTGTGATGGGACTGATCTGTTAGAGAAACTTATTGGGTGCAAATTCTTGAGCCGGCAGTTCTCAACCACTTTGGATCCTTCTGGGTAACATTGCATTCGATCGTTTTTTAGCTTCGCTGTGTCACAACATACAGGGATCATAGGCATGCGAGTCTAAGACATGCCCACCAATGGAGGCGTAGATTGTGAGCCGCATGGTCGCGCCCTATCTGTGCAAGAATGCAAGCAAGGCAAGAGATCTTTTGATATTGGGTCTCGCCATCCAGGTGTAGATGGAGTCCCTATTCACAGCGAGCTTAGGGTGTATGTGGGGGTATTTCCCTCCATCTGAGGTGGCAGGGAAAAGCAAAAAGTGATGGAGGGAAGGGCTTCAGCTACAGCCTCTTACCCATTGGGAATTCCTCTTGGGTAGACTTCCATCATTAAGAGGGAGTAGCTTTTCTGATACCAAGAAGGTCCTTGGTTTGTTCCTTTCTTCTCCTAAAGGAGCATCGAAAGCAAGAAACAGAGTAAAGACTGGTTCCTTTAAAGGTGAGTGCTATCCTGCCTGGCAACATAAAGCACGCCAGGGGCATTATTGAGTGAGCTGTTGCCAAGGCGAAGGGATAAAAACCAATCCTGGCGATGCTATGCAAATCACCCATAGAGAACTAAACAAGCCGCATCGAATACATGGCAAATACATCCCGTCTATAAACTGCATATACTTAGAGAAGTTCAAGGAAATAACAGGGAAAACATTTCAAGGTACACTTTCAAAACATTGAAATTAGTCCAGGATGTTTACAAACACTGCTGCATAAGAGATAATTCCAGTGGATCAATAAAGATATGTCTTGTTGCCATGCTCTTAAAAACACGAATGCCAATATATATTTATTAGCTCGTTCTATCTACTTGGAGCTTTGCAGCTCTTGCCGGAATACCGATGACAGCCACACAGAAATACAAGAGTATTAATGTACTGCCTATCGCCCCATTAACTTGTCAATTTTTTGGAAATAAATCTGAATTTCCACATAATCTCTGCATCAATGGAGACAGCCTGACATAAATGGAAATTGTCAATTATGCAAATGAGCAATGCCCATTGAGATCACTGCACAGGAAGGACAGGAATTCCTTTATACGTGCTATTGGAAAAGTTTCAGTATGGCACATGCTACGCACAGCATTACTGATCTTCTTTCAAGGCAATGTTGGACGGTTTACAAGACACCCATTGCAATAGCCTCCCCGGCTCCAAAACCCAACCCTTTTCAAGACTTTGAGGTACACCCTCCCCCACAGCAAAGCCATATTTTCCTAATTGGCACATGAATCCTCTCTGAAGATCTTTTGATCACTCCATAATCTACAAATGTAGCAAAACCAAATGGCATCGTCAACATGCAATGTTTATTTCACTGCCGGATGGCCACAGGGTGAGATTCAGGATGCTTTCCATGCTAAACATAGCATAACAGAGACTCAAGGAGGATGGAGGGTTGGTGGGAGTGAGGAGCAGAAGAAGGTAAGTTAGAAACATAGGCGAGCACTGGTTTCATGCAGTTACTGTTGGCCGCAGTACCTGGATTGGTGGAAATCGCTAAAATGTGCAGCGTATCAAAATCTTAATTAAACTTGAAAGGCAAGTGTGTTGTCAGTTGGAGAACAGAACCCACCAACTTTCATTTACTCCATACTTCCCTATCATCAAGCCAACTTTGAAGTAACTTCCACGTGGACTCTCACATAGAGCCCTACACTCCGAGGAGAACAAAGGACTAAATGAGAACCTACTGTACAGATATGCCACTGTCACACTTCCAATGACAACTCACCCAATCCTGTGGGCCGGAATCTTAAAGAATAATGCCCTGAGATTGCTGAGACTGGAGCGCGGGGAGGTGCATATGTTGCCCTCTAAATTAGAACTGGTATGTACATCCTAAGGGCAGCCAAAGGGTTAATCAGCCCACATTTGTCGGTAGCCCCTAAGCATTCTCTGATTGGCAGACTAGATTATTGTGGTTTATCCACACCCACCATTCCAAGACGGAAATATCCACACAGTCTATGTATTTCTCGAGCAACTTTCCGTGAAAATTAATGTTCCAAGAGCCATCCTTTGAGTCTGGAAGTGGATATGATGAGGAGTAATTCAAGTATGAATTGGATACCATTGTAGAGAGCAAATTCACGGAACTGTCCCTGTTAAAGAGATGTGATGGCAGACTTTTTAGGAATTCAAGATGGCGCCAGACAGAGAGCATGTAACCTTACTAGAGGTGGGCAAGTTGCCGATAAACACAGATCCCCGCGTATCCCCGGTCTGGCATCCGAAAAAGCAAAATAGAGGGCAGTACAAAGAGGCCTAGCGGCTCCCTCCGCTGCATTCCATTTCTAAATGTTCTCTTCCTAGCAGATTTACTCAATACACACAATTGCCAGATCACTGCCAATATTCTACATAACAAATCTAAAAGAAACAGGAAAGGCTGGTGAAAATGTGAATAACTGCATCAGGTAAGTTCCCAAAATACAAATACAAGTTGTGAATCCTTTAAAAAAATGTCTTTACGGTAATGTACTTATTTTTGGTAAAAAGGTTTTCTGAACCAGACCAACGTCTTTCCTTCACATGATTTTTTTGCTCAGTATGTTAAAATAAACACATACCAAACACTTCACGGCAGCAACAACCGGCTATTCTAAATCTAGTTTTAGGCACATTTTCTATGGTAAAACACGGCCATGAGACATATAATCATAAAAAACCTACAAGCAGTGCTAAAGTTCAATTCGGCTCAATTCCCGCAATGGAATATTTTAAAAAAGGGGCCACTATTAATTATCAGCCACAGATTGACCATGCGTGACCAGCATCACTTTGGTCAAGTATCGGTTGAGTTTTACATTCAGAATGTATGAAAAAGAGTATTTCTGAAAAAAATGACTAAGTGGATCAGACATATTTTTCACATTGCCTGCCAAGCTGGCAATGATCCTCATTAAGATCACGAAGGGTCATGTCCTTGTCTCGACGAGGCACAATCATTATGCCAGCCCTTGTGGAGTAGCTCCAGAAAAGAAAGGAAAACACGTTTTTTTAAAAAAAAAAATGAAAAAAGGTTTCTTGGCTTATATACAGTAGGATAAAGGTAAAACTCTTCCAAAGTAGGACGCTGCCAAGCTCGGACCAGAACATTAACTAAAGTGAAGAACCAGCGTTTTGAGTCAAAAGCAATCAGGGAATAGAAACTGAATGCCTGTCTGCATCTTGGAGCAGATTCAAATGTGATGCGCTCTGCCATTTCCTGCTCGGCGACATAGCGCAAGAGCAGGAGTCGACAAACGTTGAAGAAAATTGCTGCCAATGGAACCGCTCCGAAGGGGCTGGCATTGAACTGAAATGAACCCCTCTCCATTCATTAAAAAAAAAAACTCCTAGATTGAAGAATTTCTTTCTGACATGGTCATAATGCCTAAAGCAAAAACCTGCAGTTGTGTTTCTCATGTACTTTGTGGGAATGGGTAGGAGAGAGTGGACTGGATGAACACTCAACATTTGTCATTAATTGGTCTTTTTTGTTCTTCTGGTCAGTACAGTGAAAGCTGGATGATGAACACTGATCTTTAATTTAGCCACAGAAGGCACCAATCTAATGATTGCCAAACCTTACATTGAAGGCCCAGTGACATGTTTTTTTGCTAGGTGCCAAGCTGGGACGTACAAAATGCAAACCGGTATATTGGATCTGCGGCCCGTTGGCAGTATCGTCGATGTCTCGTCTTTTCTTTTTTAGTGTTGGAAGAATATTGTTATTCTCTACAAGGCAGAATCAAACCCTGCACCAAAAAAGCAAATGTTTACATTGGTTGGAAGACATGCAGAATGCTCGAGAATCAGGCGACTGGTAACATGGTGTGCAACGAAGGCATTTCCTCAAAGCAAGATGTCCGAAAAATGGCACATTATTCACGTTTTGATGGGAGCAGACATAAAAAATACAAGCATGGATGCAGCGAATGGCGGTACGCTAGGATATGGCTACGACTGAATCTACAGGATGTCAGCCTTTGACACTTTGGGCCTGATTCACAGAACATTTTCCTATGGGAATGCGCCATTATAAAACGCATCAGTGAATCAGGCCCTATATGCTTCCACCCCTTCTAATTGGCAAAACGCATAACCAGTCGGGTCAACCATTACGCCCACCTGCATTACCTTACTTGACGCCACTGGGAAAAATAAGAAATGGTTCTTTAGGTGGAGTTAATTGACGTTCATATCTGCGTCGTCTACATCTGGTTGAAGAATTGAGATGTCAAATGAGGTTTTTAGTCTACTCACTGTTATTAGAGATCCTTACCTTATTCTGTGAATACTGAATTAAGAATTTGATTTAGAAAACATGTTAAAACATTTGTCAAGCTCCTAGCATGAATGTAGGCTCAGCAGCCCGTCATGCAAAGTGTATGCCATTCAATGGACCATTAATTGACTCGCCGTTCTCGTATGAGCAATGCACTTTTGGGTGCTTGATGTACCCTAGCAAAGAGTTTCAAGATGTTCCTGGCTGGGGATCTTTATAAGAAAAACCCCAAGTGTTGTGAGTTCACCTCCAAAAGAGTTGTTGATTAGCTTCAAGACGAAATGGGGCTCTTCCATCTTGCAAATAAATGTCCTTATGGCAATGGCCAAGTAAGGGGGTCCTGTCCATACAGGAATCCACAAACGGCGCACAGAGAAAATCTGTGTTACTGGAGACCCCCCTCTGAAGTCTGAACGTAAGCTCAATGTACGATAGCAACATCTCGAGAAAGGGCCATGTGTGGTCCGCAAACCCAACTGGGCAAAGAGTATGAATGAGAAGTAGTTATCCAGTGTTCGAGGGATCTGTCCTCAGCTGTTAGCAAAGGTCCTTCCTGGAGAGGTGTCCGGCCGGTAGTCATACTTGTTCATGGTCGGGGGGTAATATGTTGTTGTGTACACATTAGTCTGCTGCAGGGGGTAAAAGTTGGACCTTTCATCCGGGATCAAATTGTTCTTGTTAAGTGTCTGCAAAAAAATAAAAAATAAGAAATACATGTAAAAAGAAAGTCATGCTAATTCTTCATTTTCACTAACATGACAGAATTTCTGGCATCAGAGCACAACTGCCAAAAGTGAATTGATCACAGAGATTAAAATGAAAGATAAACCCATTTCATATTAATAGTTGTCAATCGGAACAATTAATCGGTATTTACCTGGAGAGAATACACGTTTGTATTATTATTATTACTACTACACGTTTGTATAGCACACACTTAGCTCAGGAGCAACAGAGTGATGTAGAGGTCATAGTGCCAAACTTCGGGAGCGAGAATGTAACAAGTCCTCAAGTGAACAGTCATATTGATCACGTACAGGATGGGGACGTGCACGAGAAGATCTGATCCTAGGTTACACCTTGATGTTGTTGGAAAAGCCATGTTTTCAGTTCTTACCCAAACTGAAGGAGACTGGGAGCCGCCTGGATTGCCACCAGGATGGAGTTTCAGAGGACCAGAGCGTAGCATGAGAAGAACTGTTTCCTAGTTTTCTCCTTGCGAGCCCGACTAGTTTCCATTCTGGTGGCAACGGCTCTACTGAGAGATGACAGTGTGCCGTGTGATGTTTCGCGTTTGGCTATCAGCATACCACCTCTAATGCATTCTTGGAAACAAATTATTTAATTCCTGATTTTTATTGCATGGTATTTGCAGTTTTCCCAGCTCCATACCGTGGGAAATAATGGATACGCTGTATGCTCTCTAGCTTTTCTGCTCTACGATATCATTCCTGATTTTTATTGCATGGTATTTGCAGTGTTCCCAGCTCCATACCGTGGGAAATAATGGATACGCTGTATGCTCTCTAGCTTTTCTGCTCTACGATATCATTCCTAATTTTTATTCCATGGTATTTGCAGTGTTCCCAGCTCCATACCGTGGGAAATAATGGATACGCTGCATGCTCTCTAGCTCCTCTGCTCTACACTGTTCCCACCTATAGTGGCATTTTTTCCTGCCCTCACACATTCAATTGTGTTGTCATCTCAGCCCCACAGTGTCTCTGGGCAGCAGATCCATGCATTCAGTTCTCTTTCTGTGCAGCAACACTTCCCCGATCTCCCGTCACCCGAATTCTTTTCACGCCTCAATATCGGACCCTTCTGGAAAGATCTTACACCTTACTGTACTGATAATTCCCACATATGAAAATTGATCAACGAGACCCTAAAAAAACATTTTCGTGCAATGCATTCGCCGGGAATATTAACATATGCACACTCAAGGAACAACAAACACTTCACAGGCATGAAATGCCTTCAAATGCAGTCCACCATGATTAGCGCATTCAACAATTACAGGAAAAGGGATGCAGTAAGACAAATCACATCGGGGCAACAACAACAAAATGATACTAAGTTCTAAACACAGACAAAAGACACATCACATCTGGAAAAGTGCGAAAACAAATACTGACTTCTAAAGAGAAACAGACTCCTTGACCATTAGCCTTAATATCTCTTCATCAAAAATGTTTTGGATTGGCAGCAACAGAATCCTCCAGCCCCACATTTCTGACCCACCTAAACTTTTATTGCAACTGTAGGTGAGATATCAAAGGGGTGCCTGTGGGAGGCAAGTTGATGTTTGGCAAAGGGAGGTCCTTAACCTCACTGTATGATCATGGTGGTGCAAGTCAAGTACACATCACACAGTGATGTTATCCCTACGGTATTGGGTCAAACCTCAACAAACAACAAACGGTTTCGAAAGACCACTCTGACAGCACAAAGCAGCCTTTCTAAATCGAACTGTCAGCCCCTGCGACGCACAAGAGTGCACGCAGGGGCTGACGGGCACGCCAGGACCCGGAAGCAGCCATTAGGGAGAACGAGTAAGTGCATGTGTGCGTGTGTGTGTGTTGGGTGTATGTGTTTGTGGGGGTATTGGGAGGGGAGGGAGTCCGTGGGGGCTGAAGAAGTGCTCCGAGGGTGAAGAAATGTCCATTTTTCTATTTTTGTAGGCCGCCTAAAAGCGGCCGAAAAAGATTAGTCTTTTAGCTGGGCGACCTTGATTTATAACCATTCCTACATCCCGGGAGTGTAGAAAAACGTGTATATGCCCATTGCTATAATGAGGAGTTATAGCCAACACCAGAAAGTTCTATGCTATTTTGCAGTAGGTAACTGCCTCCCAAGTTAGTGGCCCAGAACAGAAAGGGGGGCATCTAATGAGGGTGAAGGCCACCTGGGACACAATAGGGCATGAAAGTAAGGGCTCTCAGACTATTAGAGCTTGTACAGGGAGAGAAAGTGCAACCCTCACCTGAAGGCTCCTGTGACACAGCTGCCCATGTCCCTTTACCCAGTACCCAGTCTCTATGCATCACAAAGGGAAGCTTAGAATGCAGCCTTTACGGGCAGTTCGTGCCTCCATTCCAAGCTTACTGATTGGGTAGAGAGCTGGAAAGGGTGGGAAAAACAAAGGCGACGCATTGAATGAAGGCTTCTACTGGTGGTTAGATTCCACACATTCCGATTTATCCAAAGAGACAACAACATAGTCTGAGTTAAAGCAACTCTTAATTGCCTGACCCGTCGTTGTGCCATCTCAGTTGGATGCACAGTTGTTGCAGTGGACCTTTCTGCGTTTGGCCAGGTGGGCCATTAGTCCATCTGGTGGTGCCTAGAGGCTGCCCGACAACAATGCCTTTGACAGACAGATGCCATCGGTGGGATGCCTTTGGTGACTCACACAATAACTAAGGTGTGCTTTCCATCTCTAAGCCTAGCTCCAGGGAAGTGAGATGGGGGGCTGCTGGCTTCTGTCATGTCTTCATAATCCGGACCTCATTCCTTTTGCTGAGCTCCCAAGTATTCACCAGACCAGCTGGCCCACTTCTGGCAAGGTCCAGCCTTGGAAAGCGCAGAATGTTGCCATTTCACCAAGACCTGTCCTTCTAAATATTTTGGTCTACAACTCCCGTCAGTCGTATGCAGCCCAGCCAATAGTGAGGGATCATGGGTGTCGTAGTGCAAAACATCTGGATGCCCGCAGGTTGCAACACCTACAACCCCTAAACTAAGAGGTGAACATCCCCAGCAGGGATTCACAATTCCTGCTGTCTTGTAATTGCAAAATTAGGACCTTCTATCGTTGCCCATGCACCGATCATACAAGACAAACTTCAAACAAATGTAGCTTTGAAGTTGTTGGTTTTCTTTTTTAATGTATTGCATTTGGGGGTTACTGCCCTCCACATGGCAAGCACATTTTAGGTGAAAGGATCAACACACACATGACTGTAGATTTAATCATCCATTTATTTGAATTATTTGTGATTTATGTGTACTGGTGAGCCCTTGCTATGCTGCGTAATGGTCCCTTTGCTAGTATGAAAAAATCATTCTGATTAGTACTAGTGGAAGATTGGTTTTTGGACCAATTACCTTCATGCTTGCGGTTAAGCAAAGATCAGCAATAAAAAGAAAGAAAAGGACGCAAAACTCCCACTGAGCAGGAATAACAGGATAAATGGACGCAGCCCAATTGTTATAAAGAAAAGGTGTGCATATAGTCATGGTGTAGGTCATCACAAAAAGAGCTCTGGCCAGTTGTCCAGAATGAGCAAGCCATCATCCAGTCTTATAACCGTTCACATTACAACACTGCTGAAGGACAGATGTCCTAGTTGGTCATCAGAGTTGGTCAGCTGGAAGATACCTGATGGAAGTGAAAATATTTTAAGCAGCTCCCATTGGATGGTGTTCTCGTGGGGTGTGTTGGGTGTTGAGGAAGTTGGAGATGGCTTCACCACACCATCTGGCCATCTACACTGAACACTAAAGGGGGCGGTCCGGTTGGCATCTGTGAGCCAGATGTGTCTCTTTCTCGCAGTGAAGTAGTTGCGTGTGACCCTTAAGCATCATGTCCGTTACAGCGTCAAGCACCATTCTAGCGGATGAATTTTGCCCCCATGTTTGACTCGCTTGTAGATGGATGGGACGAAGGTGAAGGAATGGCTGGGTATGGGATATCTAATCGAGGTGTAATAGTATACAGATTTCTAAGCGATTCCCGGCCTTTGCGTCAGAAGTCTCTTTGTATTGTATCTGTGTCTTGAACCCACTCCTCTTCTCAATCATGAGCCTATTGAGGGATGACTAACCAAACACTCGTTTTTATTCATTGTATAGGCAAACAAAAACAGTACCCTCAAAATGGAGCAATTGTATCCTCATCCTTTGCCGTTTCTTTCCTGGGGTATTTTCACTCCTGGCGAAACACCCTTGTTAAGCCGAGACTTCACGGTTACTTCAAGAATCATGATTTGAGATGCTTGCATCAGAAGTCCTGTTTAGTCCAACCCAAGCCTAGCAATGAAAGACAAGGAAGGCGGAGAGCTCATCAATGGAGGAGAATGGGATTCTTATCAGATGCATGCCAAGCGAGGTCCAAGCACCTAGCACTTCTAGCACATGATTCCTTGAATCCCAAGGCGGAAGCGTCATGGTCCAGCCAGCCTTAGTGGGCGCTTCCAGCATATCAATGCGAGGAACCTCGCGCGGCTCACATTGTGGAAATTGCTCCGGGCTGCTGCCCCATTTGACAGGTTGCAAAATCGCTCCAGGGTCCGCAATTTAATTAGACATCTCGTATTTATGAATGTTTTCATGTGATGTCTGCAATCAAGTTTAATTACAGCAGAGTGGCCGTAAGTGGCCCTTGGCTCCCACAGCTGATGTGTAATGACAGACGGCAGGACATTAATTAGATCTTGTTCAGTGGTGTGCGCTTGCGTTTCCGAGCGGGTCTCTCTCAGACATACTGGGAAAGCGCCATAGTGCATAATGTGGGGACCTGAACTCACCTTTATATTAAGACATCAGCAGAACGACTCATTATGTGCAATTTGCAAGCTCTCCATTTTTTTTGTTTTGAGAGACTCGGTGGTCTAGCTTTCCTTTCCTGACATTTAATTTATAGATGAAATTGGGAGGGCCTTTTTAAAGAGGTATTTTATTGATGTTTTGTAAATTGCAGAACAAGTTGTTTCCCAGTGCATTAGGAGAAAAAGCGAGGGTGATGTGTCTGCAGAAATGTATGTGAAACTTACATTATCAAGCTTAGGTTTAAGGAGGGACGTCATTTCATCACAATGCCAGGGGTAGCAGAAGTGAGATCACATGTCCCTTGACCTCTGATGACATCACAGGAAGTGATGTCATTCGGCCACACCCCGAAGGGACATCACGGGAAGTCAACTATGAAAAATATGGTTATGATATCACTGTAATTTGATATACAGTTAATACAAGAATGGATCACCATATGTATCATTAAAATCAGTGTGTATAGGCGCATATTACCAAATTACTGTGAATGCAAGCAGACGTCCAAGGCCAAATGATAATGCAGTGTTATTATATAGCACTTGCGCTTAGGAGCTTTATATAGCACAAATAAACATACAATATCACCCACCTGTGTTGGTACCCATTTATCAACCTCAGAAGGATAAAAGGCTGAGTTGGCCCTGCAGGGATTCAAACCTGCAACCTGCAGATCACATACACATCGCAGCAGCGAGCGCTCAACCCACTGAGCTATTTTACCAGATATAGCTATTTTACCGGCTATAGCAGTGGTCTTCAAACTTTTTTGGCCGGGTCCCCCTGAGCAAAATTTGGGCAGGTAGGGACCCCCCAGAAATGCCAAATGGACAGTATGTATTGCGCACCGTCATCTACTCCCATCACAGCCACTGGGCTCCCTCATCCCACTCCTACCCAGTCCCTGGTCTCTCCCCACCCCATCACACATCCTGGGCTCTCCCCACTCTGCTCCCACCACTATCCCATGGTTCCCGCCCATTGTGCTCCCATCATAGTCCCTGGATTCCCCCCATCCCATTCCCAACACAGTCTGAGGGCCAGTGGCGGCTGGTGATTTTTTTAAGTGGAGGGGCATAACTATTTCCCCCAAAAATGCCATAGCGACCGAGCCTAGTGAGGGAGCCCGAACCAATAAAAGGAGGTTCGGGGGGGGGGGTTTCCCCCCTGTGAATTTTTGTTAAATAATCGGTTGAAATGTTGCATTGTAGAGCATACTTTTAACAAAAAAATTGGTAAATAGTCAAACAGTTTGCAATTGGTGCTGGGGGCCCAGGGGGCAGGCATGACATTTTTTACTGGACATCTATGATAGATGTCCAGTAAAAAGATACCATCCCTGTCTCCTGGGCCCCACTGGGCCTAACACAATCAACATGATTATGTGTGTATGCAAGGCGCTGCACATTCATACAGCAATCACTCTATCATTCACACGAGCATCCATCACCATACACTCGCTCATAATATAAGCATACACGCATCCATACACATGTTTAAATAAAAACAATGAACATAAACATACCTTCTGCATTGGCCTGCGTGTGGGTGCTGAAACGCCCTGCTCCAGGCTGCTCTGTCCATATGTGCGAGGAGGCGCAGGAGCTCCCCCTCAGACATACAGACATGCAGTGCCCCAGCCAGCATTTCCAATGAGCTATGCAATGCTGGCGAAGCAAAACACCACAGCACTTGCATGGCTCAGTGAGCATGTGCGGCTGGGGAACTAAACTGAACTGTCAAAGGGAAACAGTGTTTCCCTTTGACAGTTCAGCCAGCCCAGGAGCACTCCATCAGCTGGAAAAAGCAGCTGAGGGAGTGCTCACTGTTTCACTGGGCTGGCTCCTTAGCTCCTCCATAATGGGTGAGGGGCCACTGGGTGGGCGTCCCCTCGCCATTATGGATGAGACGCCAGGCTCGGACTGGCCTATAGGGCAATGCCTGTACCAAAAATGTAAAATGCTAGTGTGGGGCAGTCAAAATGGGCCACCATTTTGGCCAATGTGGACCAGGTTTATGAGTTACTTAACTATGCAGTTAGTAATTTTGACCATTGTTGCTGAATATAACACAATTTACTTACATTTTAACACAAAGCACTCCCTTGGGTACTATTGAAACACTGGGCCTTCTTACAACCCTGGCGGTAGCTGTGCTGGTAAAATCAGCACGGCTGCCGCTGGAGTTGTATCCGGGTCTGCCACCCGTGAATGGGCAATTACCGGGTCATGCCGAGTTAGGCAGACCTGATAATTTCCCTTTCGTGGGTGCCAGTACCGGTAGATCCCCATTCCCATCTGAGCCCCATAGGGCTCAATGGGGATGGGGAGCTCGGATGCACCAGCACTGTTAATAATGGTGCCGGTGCATCCGACGAGCTGTGCTCACGGGTACCGCACGGCCTGCCAGGTCAGACCTGGCGGTCTACCCGGCACCCGTGAGCACAACTCTTACTATGGCGGTACAGTAGCAACGGTGCTGGTAGCTTACCAGCACCGTTGTTACCGCACCGCCATAGTTGTAATGAGGCCCAGTCTGTGACTAAAGGAATGAATATCCATTTACAACTGCGGGCCACTTTTTCATTGTTGCCTGAGACAGTTTCATGCTTCAGCCTGACCATGTGAGCCACCCCTGCCCATTTCTTCCAATCTAAAAAAAAAAACAAAAGAAAAAGATTTTATTTTTTTAATATTTCTTGCTGAGCTCTCAGGGCCCCCCAGGGATGCACCCGTGGACCCCTGGGGGGTCGCGACCCACAGTTTGAATACCGCTGGGCTATAGTAATATGAGCAATTACATGTCTGAATGTCCACAAAGTCAGAAAGCAAATGACACTCTGTAGTGGATACCATGAAACTGGTAACTGAGATTTAACAGCAGGCCAGTTCATCTAGAGGTCTGGTGCAACGTTGGCCACATGTCAAGCCTGCGTGGATCTACTTTTCAGGCTTCAGAGGTTGGAAATACATACCATTGGGAGTGTTCATAGCTGTGTATTAAAGAATTTAGAGTAGCACAGGGAAAGCAGAGCACTCACACGGCATCCCGTACTCTGGGCATACGTTACCTCATACATGCAAACAAACATCCTGAACAGTGCGCCAGGGAGATAGGAAAGATAGACACATTACAACAAAGCATTCATTGTGGGACAATGAAATCAAGGGCCACTTTATGTGCTATGGTCAAATAAATCTACATAGTACACAAGCTTTTAGGCACAAGTATTTGGTCATGTGACCGAGGACACCGCGATGGAATGTCTTGTGATGATCGTAATAGAGACAATGGCAGAAAAGGACATGCTGTAATTGCAACTCGCGAAAAAAAAATACATAGGGCCTCATTATGTCTCTGGCGGTAGATGTGCCGGTAAAAACGGCACGGCTGCCGCCGGAGTCATTTTTTTTCCGGCGTCCTGCAATGGGAACTTACCGGGGCATTACAGCCCTGGCGGTCCCGGTAATACCCCATTGCCGGGCGCTGGAAAATATTACTCCCCATTCCCATTCGAGTCCCATTGGACTCATTGGGAATGGGGAGTACGGAAGCACAGACACTGTGTGCAACAGCGCTGGTGCTTCTGTCAAAGTCTACGGACGGGTGCCGTTCCACCCGCCAGCTCAGACCTGGCAGGAGGGATGGCACCCGGCCGCAGTACTCTGAGTATGCCAGTCCAGTAGCAATGGTACAGGTAGCTTACCGGCACCGTTGTTACCGTACCGGCAGGGTCGTAATGACCTCCATTGTCCGAAATGGATGCTTATTCTACTGTAAATGCTTTTGGGAAGTTTTTGTCTGCATTGTGAATTTGAGGTGTTTAAGAATAGACTAAATCAGTGACTCGCCCCCTGACGTGTGCCTGAAATAAACCTTTAATGAGTCTAGCAATTATTGTATAGAATTCCAGAAAGACAAATAATTTGTTATTCTTATTCTTTCTTATTTAGGGTCACTGCTAAAAGTGTTAGACTTGTGGAATCCCCTGTTTTTCTTTTTTTAAGAGGCCTGAACAAGAAAGCCAGCCACTCCAGAACCAAACAGCTGCATGGCGCTGACCACAGCCAAGAGCTGTAATTTAAAGAAAAAAATAAATAAACATGTATTTATTTTTCTTTTTATTTTTTTTAGGGGTAGCAAGGGAGATCTCAAGGGTCGCTGGTGCAACCCCTGGAAACCCCCAAATGACATCCCTGGGTTTAAGCAACTTCTAGACTAATACGGATTCCATTGTAGGAATGCTAGAAATGTACCAAAGGAGGCATATAGGGCAAAGGCTCTAATAGGTATGCTGACATCGGATGTAACTTCCAGGTGTGTGGTTAGTTACTGGTCCCACAAAACCGTATTGGGATGAAAAAGATATATTGACCCGATTGAACCCCTCTATGCTAGTTCACTATTTATGAAATTCAGTTTTGGAATATTACCTGTCGCAACGCTAATTAGCACCCTGGCGGGGGAGCCAGCCAATCAGATGGCTAGGCATGCTTGCTTGAACCGCTGGTACAAGCCTGCGTTCCATGCCGCCTGACAGCCGGCTCCCCCACCACCATCTTCCGCCCCACAGCCCCCTGTCACTTTATTTAATTTTTGTGCCATGCTCGCAACCCCCTAATTACCTTATTTTGGTGGCAACGGTTTCCGTCGCTGCATCTGCTCCTTCCCCTTGCCTCCCACAGGCTGCCATCGAAAGGGAAGAGGAGCTCTGCACAGAGCCCCGCTTCCCTTTCCATGGCGGCCATCTTGGAAAAGGATTTTCCTTAGTACAACGGGACGCCGCACGCTTCCAATTGTATGAAGGAAAATACTTTTTTTTTTTAGTACCCCGGGTTACTGCTTTGGTAACCCGAGGTGCTAATAGCCTTCATCCCCCATTCCAGTGGCTGGGACGGGAGATAGCGGCCCGGAGCCCTCGTTATCTGCCCTTGATTCGCTCGGGCCCATAACTTGGACTGCCTGCAGTTATCCCCTGTTCCAGCCACTGGAACGGGGGATTAACGCCATATGATTAAATGGAATGCAGGTACTAGTGATCTATGCCCGACCTGCTCAATGGCAAAGGAATCTCTGGTACATTTTCTGTTTTTGTGCATAGGTTATAATAAATTAAGAACACTTCATTTAAAACCCCCACTGAGAGAGATGCACGTAAGATCTGTAAGGGATGCAATTGCATTGTTGCAAACCTACTGATGACGTCATCATGGTTACGGTAGATAATCAAAAATAGGCGTCCCCAACACCATGAACCCAGGGGAGAACCAAAGTAAGACAGACCCACCAGAGGGGAAAAAGGAAGTTCATGGGAATAGAACCATAGAATAGAATCAATCAATGGAATAAGCTGCGCACTGTGAGGGAGCTAAATATGGGGACAGATCAGGTCAAGGAATCATAGAGATATATTCAAACAATCTTTAATAAACACATATACAATTGCCATACAATTAAAAACAGCTTAAAACATATAATTGATACTAAACATATCTAGTTAAAGTGCATATTATTTTACTAAACATCCTAGGATGTAAGCAAAAGTGCAATGTGCCTTGGTCATCATGGTTAGGGTAAGCATGTACATCCATAGGGCATGGCTTATAAGGCGATCCCTAATAAAAAGGAATGATCTAAATAAGGTTATCTGAATTGCATAGCACACAGCTGACTGACAGAGAAATGGCCATGGTTTGTAGCTTCTGTGCTTCATACATATAAAGGTGGATTTGATATGTGTATTTGTACTAGCCATGGTTAAGGGATTTTTTGTGCTTTTTAAACAATAATATGTATATGCTCTATTGCTGTAAGACTTATTGTGGAATAAAGCAAATAAGTAATTGAGTGTCTGAAGAAAACCAGTCAGTTATGTTATGTTAATGTAGCTTGTAAAGAGCAACTAAAACCCGAAGGTATCCTGGAGGTAGGTCTGACCTTCCAAAAAGAAAGGCCGGAAAACCCGAAAAGGAGAAAACCAAGACACGAGAAGAAAAAATCAACAGTTAGAGAGACAAGTCTTCAGTGCTTTGCGAAAGGGAAGATGGTCAGCAATAGCCCATATTGCAAGGGGCAAAGAATTCCACAAAGCAGGGGCTGTGGTGGTGCACGCAAGCTTGGGAGGAGAACAGACTTTCCGTTCAGCTGGACCCCCCAGCTCCCTTTGCTGGTATCAGTTTCTTCTCATTGGAGCACTAGTGTCCCCTTCCTCTTCTGAAAAGTTAATTCAGTGCTTGTCCTGAGGGTGTTTGGGCTGCCTTTGAAATATCGTGAATCCCATTCCACCCAACATGCACAAGTGAAACCAGTTCCCGAAGGGCCCTCCACACAGAGTTCTGTTTATTTGGAGGAGCACAGTCTGTCTCCCACGAGCTTGTGTCATGTTAGACCCAAGGCACCTGAAAATAGATAAATGTCAAGCAAGCGCTAGGCACCAAAGCAGGTCACTCTATTGAATAGTTAGACCTCAGGGTTGTGTGCAGGACTTGTCACTAGTTCTTTTTGCAGAAAACATCAGTGTGGCAGAGTGACAGGCAACCTTCTGTGTAATTCCCCTTCTACCTTTGCCCCCACCTCTCAGCCGTTTCCTCCTTCCAATGCCTGACTGGGCCCTCTTCACTCAATCCATGCACCCTGGCCCCACTATGTGCCCCGGGAACCCACTGTCGACACTGCTTCCACTCCGTCATTGCTAATCTCACACTTTTTGACCCCTTCACGCATTCTGCAATTCCATTACACACTATGTCTACTTCACCCATTCTGTACCCATTTGCCCACCTTGTGCCCCGATCACTAACTCCCCTTCATCCACTCAATGCCCCCTTCACCCACTATGTAAATACCCCACCCACTCTTCACCTACTCACTGCCCACCACACCCACGCGGTGCTATCACCCACTTGGTTCCATCATCCACTATGTGGCCCATACCCTGTCCTTGTTTCTAGACCCTTCACAACGAAATTGACATGATACCTTTTAGGTTTAATATGATAGATGATATCAACTAATGTCTCTCAATTCTTTGCAAGATCTTGAAATAAATAAAAAGTCCAGGCTTTGACCCACTTATGATGCTGATTCTAGCGTGCGGGTGAGGTGGAGCGGCTGTGTCCGACACAAGGTGCAAATTACCCAATTGGATGGGTTAAAAGTCAGATGAGAAATCGGGGTGCGGGGGGGAGCTCTAACAAGGGCTGGGGTCTTGGTCCTGAGCATGACTTAAAGAGTGCTGAGCTCGCCGATGGGCAAGGCAAGGGGGCTTTAACAAGTTCCACCTGCCCCAAACAAGACATCATGAGACCCTGCACACATGCATGTTGGGCCACTCAGCATGGTCTCAATTGGTCTTGTTTACATACACTCTGTAAATAAATAGCTGTCTATAAACAAAACTATGTTTTACCGAGTATATAAACAATTTGACTCATTCTGTAAATAAATCAACTATGAGAAAGGGGAGGAGGACAAACAACACCAATGTGGTTTGCTGGCTGTTTGGCAAAGTAAGAGAAACCAGAGATGTTTATATTTGACAAATATATCTGTGATAGCGATTAAGGCAAGCAATCCTTCTGAGCATGTGAAGCGCACTGAGCTTTGTGCTCATTTAATTTGTCACTCCCCCTAACACTAACATTCGAATGTCTGCAAACCAGGAACCACATATAGTTACTTAGAAAGCCTCAGGTCTCTGCAGTGAGGCTTGGGCTGTCCTGCCTCAGCACAGCACAGCACAACTTCTCATTTCCCCCAAAGCATTCCTGTTACTCGTGATGCTTGTAACTTTTAAGCAGTGTGAGTCTCCTGGTGTGCGTTAGGGCTCGTCTAGTTCTTATTAGTGGGGGACTGGGGAAGCCACGGTGCACTTAAAGCCCTGCCAATTGGTACACATCAATTTAATCCTGCCTTCACTTCACTTCAAAGGGAACTACATCTTGAGTGTGATGAGTTTGGCGAGTGTCTGAAGTGTAACCAAAGCACTGTAGATCTGAACCAATCTTCCCAGATTGAAAAATGACAGTGACATTTACTTCTGTCCCCAAATGTCACAATCAGTTGTGCAGTTCCATCGATTCTTAGCAGCAGTCGCCATATTAGTTGACTTTAAAACCACCTTAACTCTGGTTCCGAAATCAATACCGGTTTGCCCTAGGACAGCAATTCTGCAAACGCGACTGTTCCATTTGTTACCACCACAACATCAAAGCATTTCAAGCATCCCTTTTTCTGGTCAGGTGTTGCTTCGTGTCTCACGCAGGTGTGATCGGCGTGGTGAATGACAAGGCTATGATCCGCCCTTAATCATAATCCCTTTTTCTCCCAAAGGAGCTTAAGACCTAAACCCATGCATCCCGAACAGCATTAACTTAGACTCATGGCTGGAAGGAGATGGGGTCCGACCCAAAGCCAGAGCCCGCGTGGCGCCCAGCATTTGGGTTGCTCCTTTCCCCCTTCTTCTCAATACTCGGATCACAGTTCTGAACTTGCTTCCTTCCCCTAGCCCAGAGAGCAGAACCCTCTTACAGACTGTTCCGGACACAGCTAAAGACCTACTTGTTCAACTAATGACATTCATCACCGGCTCTGACTCTTCCACCATCCTGCACATATGCACACCCTGCACATATCCTGTGACTCCCACCTGTATATATGACACTTTTCCACCTGCACATATGTGTGTTTATCCTGTAACTCGCATCTGCATATACGTGTTTTTTTCCCTGCAACTACTGCTTAGATGCCTACGGGTTAAGTTTGCGCCTATAAATGAAAGAATAAATAAATACAGTGTGTTTTGAATATGAGGGAAGGAAGCTTTGCCTTGCATAGAGCGAGGGGTGGATGTGTGGATAGAGAACACAACTGCAGTGAAATTCCAGAACCGGCAGGTGGCAGTGCAGATCATCAGTCTCTAGAGCCATGATGTATTCTCGGTACACCGCTTTTTGGCGCCGCCGTTTCAGCGCGGGACGGTTTGGCGCGGCGGCAAATTTGGCGCGCCCACTTTGGCGCAAGGGACGTTTGGGCGTGGCTAACATTGCAGCCACGTCTAAACGCCCTCACGCCAAACTATGCGATGGACAAACTGAGAAGCGCAGGTGTGCTACAGGTCAGTGACCTTCTGCACTCCAGTATCCTGCAGTAACATTTCAGGGGCACACATTGGCACATGCACCCCCTTCCCCGCCTTTGCCCCGGACGGCAAGCACACGCACTCTCGCATTTTGGGCAGATATACACACAGTGCGGGGGACACACTTTTGTGCTTCAGCTCACATTACAGTCACACAACCCACTCACACGGCAGAACATACATAGGCATACATTGCAGGGACAAACGCTGTCGCACAACACACGCCCCCATATCGGGCGTCCAATACCCCCACTGCAGGGACACGCACACTCGCATTGTGGGACCGGCCTCAAGACACACTGCATAGATTCGAACATTACACCGCAGAGACAATCCGTCGCGTTACAGAAAAAGGCACCAGCCCACTATCCGAAATACACAATGGCAGACTATGCGAAACAGACATGCACTACAGGGAGCACGAACCGTAGGGGAAAACGCTCACAGTGCAAGGACTCACACTCAGGCGCTGTGCGCCTGAAATTCCCACTGCAGCGACGCAAACTCTCACACTGTGTGACGACAGATACTCACACATTGCACAGGCACACTGCACACATATACACATTACAGGTACATAAGCTTTTGCACTGTTGTGTCACACTCGCGCAGCCGCACGGCACAGGGCACGCACTCTCAGCTGGGTCCGTTGCACACAGTGCTGGGGAAGCCGTCACACTGCTTCTAGTACACGTACTCTCACACACTTGCCCGACCCGCACTGCGCGGACGTCGCACATACTCTCACTGTGGGGACGCAGTGCCTTACACCACAGGGACACACGGGGGTCAAGCTCTCACACTGAGAAAACAGGCACAGAGCAGGGGCAGGTATTTCACACTGCAGGCGGACATGCGCGTACATTGCCCTTCACACTGCATTCCTCTGGCTTGTTCCCCTGCTCTCCCCTCACATGATCTCACCCCCTCCTCCCCACCACCACGCCCCCGCGCTGGGGCCGGATCAATGAATTGGCAAATCCCATCTTGCATCGGAAAATGGATTTGGTATGCCTCGGGATATGCATCTGTTGATTGCTTCCGTATCTGCATCCAGCCAGCATGGAAAATGTATTTGCTCTGCTTCGAATATGTATCTGTTGATTGCTTATGTGTCTGTTGGTTGCCCATTTTTGCAGCACCCAGCGAGCATTCCAGCCGGCATCCCTCGTGCCAAAAGATCCCGGCGACGAAACATTCCCGCGCCGAACTGGGCACGCCAAAATGTCTGCTGCGCCAAAGCGGTCGCGCCGAACTGGCCACGCCAATACGTCCTGCTCCACTATATTCTTACTAGACACAGTGATTTTAATATCCTCTTTTTCACAAGGCTTTAGACTATGGCAATAGATCCATTGTAGTTTCAATTGTCTGGCTTTGCTCAGTAATTATTCGTGGGCTTACGTTGACATCCTAAACCTCAGATGGTTCTCAGGGTCGAAGAATAATGCTTATCCAAAAGTGTGATGTGCTATTTACAGAGCACTCTGGCCTCATTTGGTCTTTTTGCCTTCCGCCAGAAAGGAGAAGCTGTTACAGGTTGCAACATTGCATATTTGCAAATAGCACCCTGGGCAGCGCCTTAAACCAATGAAGATGGTAGAGTGAGCTTTGAGGCATCTCTCATCCTGCCAACCAGCATGCTAAGCAAGGCAAAATGGGTAACTGCGGCCCCAACTTTCAAGTAGCCCTTTCTCTGGACCAAAGGTTCGTGCCTCCCACAACCCTTAGCTGCTGTTTATGGGAATGGACTGGAGTTTACTGACTGCCTAGCCCTTCTGCCCCCCTCATTTGATGTGATTATTTATAATGTGCTCAGAATGGACTGAGCCGTATAAAGGCGCAGCTGGAACATAAACAAGTCAGCAAAGAACCATGGAGCGCAAAACCCTCCTGATCGCACCACATAGTCCCCCCAACCCCTTTGTTGACCCTTATTTAAAAAGGAAGGTCTTGAAAGTTCGGCAAAACTGATATAATGATTTGAGTGCTCTGATATTTTGGGGGATAGCATTGCATAGCCTGGGGCCAAAAATGGCAAACCTTCTCCCCTTGAGACAAATGCTGACAGGGGAATGATCAACAGCAGTTGATCTTCTGATCATAGCCACCTAATAGGCTGCTAATAACCACGTTTAGCCCTCAAATAATCGGGAGCAAGTCAATTTAGGCATTTAAAAATCAAACATGCCACCTTGAATTGTATTCGGTCCTCTACGGCCAGCCAATGAAGTGATCGACGAGCGGGAGATACACAAGCATATCTCCCCAGCCGGCAGACCAGTCTGACAGCCGCATTTTGGGCTTTTTGGAGCCTTTGCAGCCGTTTGGCTGGAATGCCTGCCAAAAGTTTATTACAATAATCTAAATGCACATTCACCATGGCTCCCACCACAATAACATGGTCTTCACCTGGAATGAAAGGCAGGACTTGGTGTAACAATCGCAGGGACTAAAAGAGAGCCTGCACTTTAGCACTTACCTGGCCCCCACTTCCAAGGTTGTCCTCCCAGATACAACCCAGATTTGTAATTCTCGAGGTGAACCTAAGCTCAGTGCCAAGGAGACTGGGGGAAAAAGAACTCTTGGAGGCCAGGAGGAGGTGCTTAGGTCCAAACAGCACCAGCACACTTTTGATTGGGTTGAGCTGGAGCCGATTTTCCGACATCCACCTGCTGACATCCTCGAGGCACTGTCTTACCTTGAGAAAAGCAACCTTGGTATCCCTATTTAACCTGGTGATGGCGGTCGGCCAGGAAGGAGGCAAACCATTTGTTTGCGTGATCAGAAACATTGGTCCTGGGTGACATGATCTTTTTCTAAATATCTCTTCCAAAACAAATCTTAGAAAGACCGCTCCGTGACCGCAAGGAGTGGTCTTTCTAAATCAAACCATCACGCCCCTACTGCACATAAGTGCGTGCTGGGGCTGACAGGCTCAGAGGGACACGGAAGCGCTGGACGAGGAAAACAGGTAAGTGTGTGGGTGCGTGTGTTGTGTGTATGTATGTGTGTGTTGAATTAGGGGAGTTTTGTGTGGGGAGGGTTGGCACATTGGGTGCGGGGGCGAGGTAATAGTGCTGGAAAGTGAGGGGTGAGGGGGAGTGGAGGGTGGAGCAAAAGGGGGTCTCGGATGGTGAAACCCCCTGAATTATTATTTTTTTTTAAATCAGGTCTATGTGTAAAGACCACATTATTAAGGGCTAGGGGGGTACAATCAAAAGAAAAAAACGGCCAATCAAAATTGGTCTTTTTCTCACGAGACCTTAATAATGAGGTCTTTTCACATAGAACCAAAACATTGCCTACTGCCCTCAAACGATTAAGATGCTTGTTTTGCCTCACATGGGTTACTATGTATCTGAGAGAGAGAGAGAGATAGAGAGAGAGAGAGAGAGAGAGAGAGAGAGAGAAAGACGTCAAAGAAAATGGCCGCCATGTAAAGGGAAAACGGAGTCCGTTTTCCCTTTCCAGGGCGGCCATCGGGAGCGGACGCGCTGGAAACAGCCTTGGAGAGGCTCGGAGCGGGGATGGCCCTGCTTCGAGCCTCCTCATTGGCTGACGGGCTGCCATGCCCCTGCCGGGGACAAAGGCCGTGGAATCCAGATGGAGGGATTCCGGGCATCGTAACACCTCGGTGAAGGCCAATCAGAATGGCTCTTTCATTCTGATTGCGCCCTCGCCGGGTACTTATATGATTTAAAACAAGTAGTCTTAGCTTGTAATTGAATATTCACCTAATTATAAGGACTATTCACATGCAATGTAATGCTCTTTTATTCCCATGTTTGCGCAGACTATGGTCTTCCGAAGGGCTTTCCACCGTACAGTGCTTCAAAACCATTACAATTGTAGTAGGCACTTTACAAATATCAAATAACATTAAATAACAATGCCTTTCAAATGTAGTCATAGAATGGGCAGAGTGAGAGCAAACACAAAGCTGGAGACTGACATGTTCCTTTTCCTTCTGTAGAAAACCTCCTAGAGAACACCATATTCTGTGGTCGGGCCGTTTCAACTAAAATGGCACCCCGCGGATGCAGGGGTGAAGTGACAGAGGAGACTGGGGATTCAGCGAAACATTTAACGTTACTTGGATTTACACAGAGCACTGCTGCCGTTTGCATGAGCTCCAGTGGATCAGAAGTAGAGGGGAGCGGGTTGCAGCATGGGGTGAATGGTTCATGAAACGAGGGTTCCCCCAGTACTATAACATGCTGCAGGCAGAACATCCATAGGCTTTTCTTCTGGCGCATTTACAAGAGAGACATAATGAATGCTGAGAAAAACTGGGCAACATGTGTTTTTTCTCTGCATCTGCACTTGTGAGAAGAGTCAGACAGGGAATCAGCAGGGGTCTGCCACCTTTGGTTCTCCAGATGTTTTGGACTACAACTCCCATCACCCTTGCCAGCATAATCAAAGAGGGATCTTGGGAATTATAGTCTAAAATAGCTGGGGAGTCAAAGGTTTCAGGCCCCTGGCATAGGACACATGCATTATATGGTGCCAATGTCTATTTAGCTTCAAGCCGCTAAATATACAAATGTCTCCTTGCAGACTTCCGGCCATCTGTGTTCTTATTACATGTTTCACGAGCTATGAATAAAGAAATCGGTTGAGGCTCGTTCTCTCCCCGCTCCCGTGCTTTCTTACCTGCTGAGGATCTCTTTCAAAGCTTGCTGCTTGTGGCACTGTCATTCTCCATTATTGTCTCTTCTAAATTATGCATGCAAAACAATGCACTCTTTTCTGGTAGAGGCACGCACCACACAAAAGCAAGCATTTGCAAAGTCAACCGTTTTTGCTTTTGTGTAGGCATGGGCTAGGCATTTACATGTTCTGCAAAACCGCACTACCGGGAGGATAGCTCAGGGGCAATGTGCTCGCCTTGGAAGCAAGACGATGCTGAGCAGCACAGGTTCGATCCCCAGGTCTGCGCTTAAAAACCTCTGGTTATTAAGTGCGTTATAAATAACCCATTACAATTACAATTTACAAGGCCAAAAGATGGCAACATCTGGTAAATGGTGTTGGTTTGTAGACATGGTATTGTGGTTTCTGACACATGCCTACCTGATGCATTTACAAGAGCCATGACGGTTGGCTTTGCCAATGCTTTTTTTTTAAACAAAAATTCGGTGTAGGGAACATATACAAGATCACATATTTTGCTTATAAATCAACTGGCTGTAGGCACACTTGGTTAGGGCATTATTTCATTAAACCAGGAGAAGGTTTAAAGCTTCCATTAACCCATTATTCAGCTGAGGACTGTTTACAAATAGAGGGGCTCACACACTTCATAAATACTCTTTAGAAAAAACAATGGTATTCCTGTACAAGCACAGAGCTAACCCCAAGCGATTCTAGGTTGTGTGTTGTGGGTGGGTTCGGGCAGGTAGTGGGTGTGAATGGCATGGGTCAATAGCTGGATACAAACCCAAACAGCACCCACAAGCTGTGTGCCCCTCACATCCCATTTCACAACCCATGAAACTGTCTTGATATATAGGCAGGGCTTAGAGTGCCACCTATTAAACAAAACTAAAAACGGACTTACCCGAGGAACAGAAAGAATGCAGCTTTAATTCCACAGATACCACTTATTATGTAGCTATATTAACTGTTTTCAACAGAGAGCTAAAGGTACGTGGGGCCAGACCTAAAAACAGTCCTACTTCTTTATCTATTGAAGGAGCATCTTCCTTCACATTAGACTTCCAACACTAACTGTCAGGTTGTCTTTATAATGTCTGCATGAGCTGCACAGCATGTCAGGACTGCTTCATGTGCCCTGGAGTGCAGCTGTCAACAAGCAGAGGCACCTCCAACAGGCGTGGGAACACCTGCCCCCTCCCCAGGAGGTACAATTATCACTTTGACAGCCGCGACTCCTGGAACGTCGGGCTGATTAATTTGAACTGGGGGACGTGGGGAGAATACGGTGCCGTTGTTTCTGAATCACTGAACCGGTGACGTAGCGGCACGCGGTGCGTGTTTGCCACAGACGTCTCTGCTCAGGGACGCTGGGTGGAATCACGGCGGCAGGGCCGACTCAGGCCTTCAGCCTAGTTCGAAGGTTGATAAACGGAGTAGCGTTCAATTTGGTATTAGCACCAACTAACACAGAGCTTGGATGGTAGGAATCCAAAGAGAAAAGAAAAAAAAAAAAATATTTTAAAAAGAGTTAAGGTTATGAAAAATGATTAACTCCGCAAATGCTGGGAATGCCAAATTAAGGCACACACAACACTAGCAAAAGGCGTAGTTCCTAAATCCAAAAAAAATCAATCTATCACAATACAAATGAAACCTGAATTCACACTCCATCACTTCTTCATAAGACTCACTTTAACTGTAGTATGGATGGAAATTACATAGTAGTTAAAGCAAGTGTTGTGAAGTAGTGTTGTAGGGTGAGCCAATGGGCCTCATAAGGTTGGAGGTAGCCTGGCCGGTAAAACCGGCCAGGCTACCTCCAGACCTGCATGAACATCGGGCACCCAATTACCGGGGTATTCCGACCCGCCAGACCCGGTAATTGCCCTTTTGCGGGTGCAGTTGTAGCACTGGCACCGATCATAACGGTGCCGGTGTTACATGCTTGCTGTGCTCGCGGGTGCCTTTCATTCCACCAGGGCAGACCTGGCAGAATGAAAGGCACCCGCGGCACGGAGTTTGCCGGTCCAGAAACAACGGTACCGGTAAGCTTACCGGTACCGTTGTATCCGGACCGGCAACCTTGTAATGAGGCCCAATGTCTAATTGTAGCATGATGGGCTGCATTAGGAAAATATTTTGTACTAAGTGTTTTTACCTTACTCCAAGACTCAACAACGTTTGTAGACTTCACCTTTACCTTAACCCATTTTAAAAATGTGTTTTTCCCCACTGATTTCCTCTTTTTTGTGCATGGCTTTTATGCTGACTTGTATGACTTGCATGTTATTTTGAGTGTACTGTTCCAAGTGTATTGTTCCGAGTCATGGTGTGGGCTTGTATTCAGTGCATACGCAGCTCTACGCCAAGGTATCCTCTTCTAAGACAACCACAGACTTAAAGCCTCACATCGATCCAATCCTGCAGGACCAGTGTTTACCTGAAGCTCAACCCCTCCAGGACAGAATCCCTGCTACTGACCAGCAACACTGAACACCCTGACATCCAGGCCTGACTCTACTATGAACCTCAAGGACTTCACAACCCAGCTGGCCACCTGCACCAAGTCTCTTGGGTTCGACATCGACAGACACCTCTCCTTCAAACAGCACATAGCAAGGAAGACACACACGGCTTGGAACCAACTTTAATCCTCGTGAAGGATCAATACCTTCATCCCAGAAAACAACTTCAGATCTGCCGTCCAAGCCTTGATCCTCTTCCACCTGGATGGCAGCAATACCCTTTTGGAAGGCTCTCCGGTGATTACCCTGGCACCCATGAAATGTGACCCGCATGATACAGCACGACTCATCAAAGGACTCCACAAATTCAATCACATCACCCCTACACTGGTGGAACTGCACTGGCTCTTGCTGCAAGCCTGTATCATCTTCGAATCCTGCTGCATCATCTACAAGGCTGTCACCCTGAAGTCTCCAAATGACCTCACTCGGAAGCTCAGCATCACCTGAGGGTAATGATCCACCAGAGGTAAGGACATGTGCAGACTTGAACTCTGACGGTGCAGGCAGGAAAGAACCAGAAGACCGGCCTTCTCTGTCTGTGCCCCTGGACCCTGGAACTTCCCCCACGCCAACACCAGACTCGGCCCCTCACTCCTACATTTCAGGTGTGAGCACAAGACCATCCCCAACACCTAGGTCCACACACCCTCCACTCCTCACCCAACCTGAGTCTGAGTGATCTACCCCCTCGTTTCCTCGCCTGGTTGCTTCTAGACCCCTTTTTGCCAAATGACCTGCCCTCCCCCGTTGTTAGCACCCCACTCCCGGGTATCTCTGCTTCCTGTCTGTCCTTGCCCCTATGATTTGTACAGCGTCTTGTTGCTTTCTGAAGATAGGTCTGCGCTCCTTAAATACCCCAATAATAATAATTAGTAGGGCTTTTGTGCTGAATTATGTTGTGTGTTATTCCGAGCATATTGTTGTTGGTCTAAGTGTGCACATTTATTTATTTATTTTTATTTTACTGGCTATTTGTAAGGCACCTGGACAACAAGTGGTGTTTAAAGGCACCACAAGACAAAAAGAGGGGGAGGGAACAAGGGAGAAAGATACAATAATAGTCCTACTAGGCCTTATCGTGCAAGTGCAGTAACAGGGCTAACTAAGGCGGGGGAGGCAGCTTCCAGGTTCGAGCGGCCCAATTATGGAATTCACTGCCTCACCCTTTACGTGAGGAGCAGCCCTTTCCGAAATTTAGAACCAACTATATCAATCTGCTGAGGTCTGCCAATGATTAGCCCACTAGCACTTACTAGTTTGTATATAGTCACATCACTGTCCTGCCTATTTTTGCTCTTGCGGTCATTTTCCCTTTGCCCATCTAGCCGATGAGCTATAGTCCATGTAGTGACTGTACATATACTGTCTTCATCGTACTTTGTACCTACTATGCTTGTATGTAAACTGCAATTGCCGCTCTAACTGTAACATATTGTATTTGCATGTAACACATGACCCTACCCTGTAACTTAAGACTTGCATTTTCTGTACTGCTGTCCCCGGCTACCTTCGGGTCTGGTGCGCATTATAAGTGAATAAAACAAACAAACAAGAAGCGCAAGGGAGGTGGGGAGAGCAGAAGTGCCGGTCTGCGCAAAAGCAAAGTGCTTAGGTGGGAAGGGAGGGGGAAGGGGCGAAGTGCAAGTGCTAAGGGGAGGCCAGAGGGCAAGTGCCATGGAATGCATGTAAGCGCAGGGAAGGGTGGGGGTGCACTGGGTGGGGGGGGGGGCTGGGGTCCTGCAGTTCTCAGTGGGAACCAGGCAGCCAGTCACGGAGGTAGATGAAGGGAGGGAGAGAGTGAAGGAGGGGAAACAGGGTTTTGAGGAGCTTCCGGATGCAATATGCAGTGCCTGCTGTGTATGGAAAATGTGCTGAATTGTGTCACTCACGCGTGATTCCGCGCGTATTATTCTGAGCGTATTGTACGTGGTTATGGTGCGCACATGGTGTGGCCATATATGCAGGACCCATTGTGTCTGGATGTTGTGGTCACGTGTGCTGTGCATATGTTATTCTAAGTGCATTTTTGGTCAGAGTGTGCACATTGTGTGAGCGTGTATGCAATGCCTGCTGTGTATGGAAAAGGTGCTGAATTGTGTTTCACAACGTATCATTCTGATCATATTATTGTTGCCCATGGTGTGGGCTTACCTGCAGCGCCTTTTGAATGTTGTTTATAAGCAGAACTCTAATGCCATTCTGAGTGGATTATCATCAGTGCATTGTAGTTTGTTTTAGTGTGCTAGTGGTGTGGCCTGGTATGCAATGCTTGTCGTGCATGGCAACCGTACTGCATTATTCCACGCCATTTATCATTACTAGCGTATTGCTGTTGATCCTGGTGTGCGCATTGTGATGGCTTGTCTGCAATGCCTGTTGAGTGTGGTTATTCTGCAGAATGCCATTACCTGCTTGTTATTCCCAGCGTATTGCTGTTGGTCATGCTATGCTTATGGTGTAGGCTGGTATGCAAATACATTATCCGCGACTGCGTTTCATTTCACACCACCAGCTATCTTACTGTGCATGTATGAATATATTGATTAAGGGGTTTATGCTTACAAAATTGAATGCTGAGTTTAGTTGAATACATCTGGGAATTGGGAGGCATGCATCAGTGTAAGGCAATGGCTTGGCGTATGCAAAATATCTTGAATTCAAAAGTATGTTTTTTTCTAGGTCTAGAGTAGTCTCAGTGCAAAAAGCACCTTCATTCAATATTGCTTTTTGCACATGAAAATATTGGTATACCTTTGCCGGATTTGGCACAAGTTTTTGTATCTGCCAGATCAGTGCCTTGCCAAATTTGGTGAAATTAAATAGACCAGGCCAAATGTTACATTAGTAATTCTTTTTTCATTTTCCCATGTAAAGTGTGATGTAACCTTAACTATAGAGTTGCGAAAATGACTTTCAAACATATGTATTTATAGTCACAAAAAGAGAGAAACACAACAATCCGGGCCCGGAAATCGGGTTTTCACACAGGTTTATTTTCAAAAGTAAAAGGAGGAAAGTGAAGGCAATAACAAAAGTTGAAAGCCCTTATGACAAAGGGGTAGGACAGATATAGAATATATCCCCCCACCTCCCCATCATCCAATATTGGCGCCTTCCTCTCCACTTGCTGGGGATGCAAGTAATGAGGTTCGGCTATGCCCCAGTCCCCACCATGCCACCGATAGCCACTGGACCTGGCCTGCAGCCTGGCCCAGTGTCTACTTTACCCCAATCGTGAGGGCGGGGCCATGGTCCATGGCTGGCGGCCATGGCCGGCGGTCACAATCCCTGAGGCACGGCTTTCAGCTATGTTGTAGACCCCAAAAAGCAACCGTCATCAGACAATGACCATTGGCTGCGGTCTGGCCCAGTGGCCACTATACCCATCTAATGGGACCGTGGGACTTTGGGCCACTGGACATGCCTTGATTAGATTGTCCGGGGAATAGCCATGCCCCAGACAACCAGGTCGCAGGCCATGCCTCAGGCACCAAAGTCATAGCATTATAATTTGTACCTACTTTTTGACATTTTTGAAAGAAAAAACGCAAGAGCGATTAATACCAAATTTGCGGAAACACACTGGCCCCGATTCACAGAGTGTTTTCCAATGGGGTTTTGCCATTATAAAACGCGTCTGTGAATTAGGCCCCCTGTTGGGATTAGTTCAATGCTGCTTCTGCAAATTGGGTGAAAATCCGTCTAGCGATTCAGGCTGTACACACAACATAAAGGTATTTTAATGCAAGTCATTGGGGATTTTACAAAGGTTGGGCTCCCCTGTGACTTTGCCCCCACTTGATGAAACCTCATGCAACTCTCACAAACAATTCTGTCTGGGTTATATATTTTTGGAACGTTTCATACTGATTTGATGAACAGCGCAAAAGTTATAAGCCAGTGCCACCCAAAAAGTTATCTTCCAAGTGGGAGTGCAACTTAGCCAAAACTATATAAATATTAATATACATCCTCAAATATTAGACACGTTTGGCCATAATGTCCTGGAACATTGGAAAAAAAAACATTTAAAAAAGGATTCCGACATATTTTCACCCCATCCTCACCACCCCTCCCTAATGGTTGTTTCACCAGTGTAATGTCGTGCTTTTGAATATTTTTTTACAGCGCTCTTCACAGGCTATGGGTACAGTTTGCAAATCCAAAACGGTGTCAGTTTCAAACGTTTTGACATTCCTTCCGTTTCTCAATTGACCAATCAGCACCTTTATGCGATGACCACGAACATTACGTGCCTTCCTGACTGGTCTAGACATGTCCAAGGACACTGAATCAGGAAGTGAGGCCAGGCATCGGACCAAGATGTCACTAACTTTTTTAACCTACTTTTTGGGCATTTTTTTTAAATTTGAAAAATCACACTTTCAGGACCTGATCGACGCTCCACGCGGAAGTTTGCTGAAAATCCCAGCGGTTCGAGCTGTAAGTGTGACATAATGTTTTTTCAATTTAAGTCCATCGGGGTTTCCCACATTTTGGGACCTGAACCCATATAGCTTTGTCCCCCTTAATGCAGCAATACCAAACTTTCCCAAAGAATACAGAGCCAGTTCTATATATATATATATATATATATATTTTAAAGTTTCATGCACTCTTTAACTCTTTAAATGACGTCAGTTATAAACAATTGAACCCGTTTTTATTTATTTATTCATTGGATATTTATAAGGCGCTTATACAACAAGACAGTGTTTCAAAGCGCCACAAGGCACAAGAGAGTTGAACAAGGCGGCAAATGAACACTCACATTGACAATTAATAAACAGAAACAGACAGCGGTCCTGCTAGGCCTTGTGACATTCGGAGCTTGCTAGTATGGTGAAAGAATAAGGGGAAAGGGGGAGGTGGTGTGGGGGTGAGTGCAATTAGGGTCCTCTAGGAGAGGAAGTGCCAGAGGTGCCCGTTGGGGAGGCAACAGTTAAGAGCATGGGCGGAGACCTCTGAGGCGAAGGGAGATGTCTACCGCCCAACAGGTAAGTGCTGAATGGAGGCAAACCCCACAACAGGCGGGGGTGAGCCAAGAGGGCAGTGCAGGGGGCTTCTGGGGGAGAATGGGCAGTACCAGGACCCTATTGGACTCTTGAGGGACCAGGCCACCAATCTCAGTTCTCATGCTCTTCCTATGGCGAGAGCAACTTAACCATAACTGCGAGGTCACTATCGCTGTACCGGTAACACGCAAGTCTACTCTGTATTCTTGTACAGTAAGTACATGGGTTGATCTCAGCTTTTTCCCGTTTCCCTGAGTGCTGTTACTTATGGATCGGTTGATATGGTGCAACCCTGGGCTTAGTCTTATGCCACATAATTATGATTTTAAGGCAGAAAGGGATCCATTAAAGGTTTGGGAGCAATTGCGAAAGATTTGCAGATGGAGGCACCCTTTACAGCAAATGTTCTACCTTCAATCAACGCGTCGTCAACAAATTGGGGTTTGACCATCCATATTGGCATAGTTTTGATGGGATATTTAACATGGCATTACAAATGAGGTAGGCAA
This sequence comes from Ambystoma mexicanum, assembly GCF_040938575.1. Lineage (NCBI taxonomy): Eukaryota > Metazoa > Chordata > Amphibia > Caudata > Ambystomatidae > Ambystoma > Ambystoma mexicanum. The sequence continues at coordinate 1,313,559,634 of NC_090931.1, read as the reverse complement.
AATGCTCTTCTTTAAGGTGAGTTATTTGTTTTTCCCTGGACAGGCATATCTTTCTCTGGGAATTGTGACCAGCTCCCCAGCATTTTCATGGCTTCTTATCTACTCCCTGAGTTAGTGCCAAGGCCACATTTCTGGCCTGCCAAAGCCTTGGCTAAAGATTTCCCTTTTCCATTTGATTCTTTTTGCCCTGATTTCAACCTTTTCTTCTTCTGCTCTTTTAAGTTTCAGTTTTAGTCTTTCCCCATTCCCTTTGGCTGCAACCTCGGTTTTTACTTTTGCAGCCCTTTCTTCAGTCAAGACCCCCCTCTGGTCCTCACATAGAGAGAGACTGCCCTTCTAAACTGGGGCCAAGGTGCCACGTTCATCTTCTTCCCTTCTGCTTCTTCATGGGACCGATCCCTTGTTGGTTCCTAGGCAACAGCTTCTTTCCTTTTCCTCTGCAATGGAGCTGGTCTGCACCCATTCTGTTTGGCTCACAATCCTCTCCTATTCCTTGGTCTTTTCCTTGCTTACATTTTTCTACTCTCTGGGTTTTCTCTTTCATGCCACCTTTCTCCATATATAGGGTGTTCTCTTTTTCTCTTCCTTTCTCCACTCTGCAATTTCCTTAGTCACTGTGCCATGCTTTATATGCCACCTTCTCTCTGGTCCCCTGTACTCTTGCATCCCTTTCAAAGGGTCATGTGCTTTATTTCTTTCTGTTGTGGATTCTCATTATCTACTGCTTTCTCATCTCCTTGCCTTTCACCTTCTGGTTCCATCTTCCTCTCGTGGCTCCCCGCTTGTTTTCCTGTACCTCTCTGACATGTCCCTCCTTTCTCTGGGGTACCCGTCTTCCTTTGTGTCTTTCTCTATTCCTTTAGGCCCTTTTAGCCTCACTTTCCCTCACTCATTTGGGGTTTTCTTCTCACTTCCTCCTGTTTACTGAGTAGTTCTCCAGCCCTCTTCCCCTCTTTTGGGTTCTTCTCTTCGTCTTGTTCTCGACTTCTCCATCATTATGCAATTGTCCCTTCTTTTCTTCACCTTTTTTTGTATTTTCTATATTCTTCTAGCCTCCACTCTACTCAGCCAATCTTCACCTTTCTTCCCTTTCTTCAGGTTCCCTCTTCCATAGTAATTTTTTCCCTCCTCCCGGGCTTGAGATGAACACTCTCTCTTTTTTTCCTCTTGGTCGCCCAACTTAATTTTCTTTCTTTCTGTTCCCTCTTCGTGTTGCCTTAATCATCCCTTCCTTTCCTTTGTTGACTGCCCCTCTTTCCCCAACTCTTCAATTCCTTTCCTTTTACCAAGATGGCTCCTCTCTTCTTTTATCAATTCTCCCAACTCCAGGCTCTCTGTCCCATTCCATTATTTTTCCCGATGTCCTCAGTTGCTCCTCCCAGACTTCAGCCCCTTCCCTTCTGCTGCTGTTACACACCCCAGGGGTCTGTCTCTTTCCCCACTTCCTGCTCTTCTTCCTCTGACCAATGCCTGGCAGCGTTCAGCCTACACACTCTGCTATCCGCTGTTCTTGTCCCCTCCTTCTGCCTCACACATTTAAAAAGGCTTATAGGGCAATGCCTGGAGTGCAGGCCCGTGTGGGCCAGTCTTCTTGGTCTAAGTAGGTAAGTTTGATGAGTTACTTCACTGTACAGATAATAGTTGTGACCCGTCACACCAAACAAATATTCTTGAAAATGTACACAATTTGCAACACATTTTACCAATCAACTCACCCGGGGGCCCTATTCAAATATTATATATAAAGGAATAAACTGCCATTTGACTGTGGGCCACTTTTTCATTGGTGCCCAATCTAATTTTATGCCCCAGTCCGACCCTTGGCACAGGTTCAAACTTCAAACACAGGGACAGTCTTTCTGAAGTCACAGAAATACATATGGCTCAATATCTGTCAAAAAGGTCACAAGCAATTTCGGACAATGAACCGTGTTCTATGTAGTGGTCAAAGGCAAATTGCCTTAATATCCTGGACAGAATAGTACATTAGAGTGGTAGCTATTCAAACACCCAGTATTGCACGATTCATAATGTTTTATATTACGCACCAGTAAAAGTGTGTAACACATGTCCTGTGTAATACAAATAGACATTTCTAAAACTAGAACATTTGCAGGTCAAACATCTGTGACACACCCAGAACACGGCCACGTCCAACATGGCGGCTCGAATAGGCATTTTATTACCAGTAAATTAAAGAGTAGCCACACACGAACAGGAATCCTATCAAAGGTTTGAAACCTCTGACTCGCAACAATCCGACGAAACCCGTTAAGGTGAAACACCTAATTGTATGTCTGTATCTGTGCGTTCTCTTGTCCACCATGTGCTGAATAAAGGATTTTTGTGGCGACTTCCAGGATTCTGGCGTGGTTACTTTGACTTTAAATGGAGGAGTGCCGCTGTGAACTGATTCATTTCAGTTACCCCTGCCATATATATATATATATATATGTATATATATATGTGTGTGTGTCTGTGTGTCTGTGCGTGTATATATATATATACACACAACACGCACAGACACACACACACACATATGGAGGAAAACATACCAGTGCATGGAAGGTGCATTCCACACTCAGGTGGAACATGGCCGAGTATCCACACCAGAAACATTCTACATGACACCAAATGCAAAAGACACACTGCTCAGCTGTAATGTGACTGATACACTAGGGCTGGCACAAAACCATATAATGTGTATTAAACCAACATTGCCGTGCTGTGCATGGAATAGAGAGACATATTTGAAGAAGAAGGCTGCCTAAAAGAGCAAGAGATGATGCTGCATGTTGATGAGACAATCCAACCTGTCACTCTGCAACATTGCAGAATATCTTTTCACCTGAGGAAAAAGGTGTAGGAGGAACTGTGTCGGATGGAAGAGGCTGGCATTACATAGCAAGTGATGGGTCCCACCCTGTCGGTATCTCCGATAGTCATTGCACCTAAGACGAAATAGTCCTGAGAAGTACGCATCTGCGTAGATATGAGAATCCCATCCTTGTCGGCAATTGTTATGTTCCGATGAACATATGCCTAAAGGTGAGTGGAGGCCTCACCACAGAAGGGACTACACAGGCACTTGTTGTATCGGCCAGATCTGCCCACCTACCGGAAGGCCAATTCCTTTTATTGTATCTGGGCTTTGTGTAAGGCACGCCTGAATTGGTGAGAAATGCCGCCTCGTGAGTCTTTGAACAACACAACACAAGTCTGCTGAGGCCTAAGTTCCCCACCTGATGATAAAGCATTGTCATTGGCACTGATGACTTTTCTTTCCAATCACAGCCCCCCCTACACACTGCTCCCCCTCCCAATAAGCAGTCCTGCGACAATGCACACAGCGCTCCCTTTGTGAGACGATGCACTGTTTTCTGTCGCTTCAATGACCCTCTTAGAGATGGATTGCCGTCCGCGATGGGCCATAAAGTTCAAACATTAGTCAAGCACTGATGGAAAATGCGCCTCAATAAATAAGGTAGCAAAGTGCCGTCGACGACGCTTTCGTGTTGCGGCTGAGGGGGAGGAAGATTTAGCGGAGGTGCTGAGGCAGAACGAGGACAGCGTAGTAAATCTGGCTGCAGCGTACATTTTGTACCACTGAACTACTACTAAAACAAAGCTGGTTTACAACACTTAATGGGTGGGATTTTAGAACCTGTGCGTGCATTCTTGAATGGCACAGTTGATATCTCTGCTGCAAAGGACCATGACGTACATTGAGCCGAACTACATAAACTGCACAAGGTTGCTGCAAGTTAAGAATATTGTGCTAAATGACTAGAGCTAAATTGATGTGCCAGTACTATGTAGCACTGGTTGATGTGTACCACTCCTATATGTTTTTTATTTCCTAGGTGTATAGCCAATGTGCGCACACTCTGATTATACATTACTTTTGATTTTCTAAATTCAAGCAGTGCACATGATGGCTCATTCGCTTCAGTTTACAACTACAAAGTGCCCAATTGCTTAGTGAAACTATTATGAAATTCATTAGCGCCACTGAAGCAAAATAGCACAGAAATACAATTTAGCACGAATCTTAGTTTGCACAACCCAGAGCAGTTTTTGTACCTGCCGCATTGGTCTAAGCACTGTGCCACTGCCTCACTCACACCAAAAGTTAAACCATTTCACTTCCTTTTTAATCAGGGACAGTAATTATTTGAAAAAAATATTCTTGAAAATGTGTTTTATTTCTTTCCATTCTTTTTCCGGCCGTTAATGACAGTTTCTGGTGTGTTTTTTGCAATCTGGTCACGTGACAGCTGATACATCTTGTGCGGCTCTCTGCCCTGTGCACCTGCAGAACGTTGCCGTAGGAACTGAAGACATCATACTTGGTGGGAGGTGAACTAAAGAGCAATGCTCTCATTTGTATGCCCTGTTCAACATTGAAACGAAGCCCCAGGTTTGACCCTTTCAGCTAGTCTTTGATTTTTAGCCAACAGCACTTTGCACTCTGGGAGTTGTAGGTTTCTTTTCCTTAGCTTATGGCATGAATGGTGAAGGACTGTGTACCATGCAATAGGAAGTACTGTTATTAAACCACATCATTAATGTCTCTGTTACGCAGAGATACTTTCTTCTCTATGCATAAGAACCCACCAAATTCTCTGCCCATGAAAAAGCAATCCTCTGTCCCCTTGATCTGAGCAATGTTCAATGTTTCAAGCAGTTTCCCTACCTTCGCTCTTGCCAAACAACTGCACGCCCGCCTGGGAAAGAGCCATCTGTCGGTTGAGGGGAGGCCTGAACAACCGTGTATTTTTGGTCCTTTGTAAAGTGCTTAGTGCAATTTTTAACTAACCTCCCTTGTGATACCGGGTGTGTATGTATTTCGTACTTTTGCAAGGTGCCTAGTGCCTACATATTTGTTTTTATTGTCTTTTGAACTCACTAGAATTACGTATCATATTATTAACAAATGTTAAAACGTATATTGGTCTCAGCCATATTTTGATTCGTAGTAAAGTGCTTAGTGCAAAATTTGACTGGGCTCTCTAATGTGCATTTTTCGATCTTCCTCGGAATAAAGTGCATTATTTGGACTCAAGGATAAAGTGCATGGTGAGCGCCTACATCTCTGCTATTACTTATACACTATACTACTCCTAGAGTTGTTTATATGGTCCTCAATTGTGCAGAAATCTGCATTTCAACTGAAGCTAAGTAAATACCCAAAATATAATGCATGGTGCATAATCTGTGTAGTAAGTTTATATGTATATTATACAACTACTTACGGATTTAAAAAGATATAACATTAACTTATACCATGAACTGCCACTTTTTGAAAACTGAAACTTGAGCCACTTGGTCCTTAATGTTGTGCATAATGCTCGGATGGAATACATGGCGCACAAATCTACTCATACGTCTTGGTATGTCCTTGTTTCCTCTCACTATTATTGGCAAATGAATATGTGAAAGGATACAATGGGCCTCATTATAACATTGGCAGCAGCCATGCCGCTATTGCGGCATGGCTGCCACCAAAACCAGGTCCGGGTCCGGGTTCCCTGAATGGGGAATTACCGGGCCATTCCGAGTTTGGAGGGCCCGGTAATTCCTCCTTCAAGGAACCCGGGCCCGGTCCTTCCCCATTCCCATTCGAGCCCCCATAGCGCTCAATGGGAATTGGTGCAGGGAGCTAACAACGGGCCGATAACCCATTCCGCCAATGTTGTAATGAGGCCCAATATAACTATTTGGTAGATGTTAGACATGGACTAGAACCAATCACTGGGGCTGTTGGCTAGTGCCTAGATGTAATAGCGTGCATTGTTGGTGCTAAATAAATGCCAAAACGTGCACTGAAATATATATGAAAAACCTTTTTTTAAAGAAACGTTATGGTTACAAGTAAAAACGAAAACCCCAGAAATTTGCCAGTTATGGTAAGATAAGCAGCCATAACTTGCACCACCACCGTGCACTGCTAACACTAACACCCAGGAAAGATAACATCAAGAAGACCAGGAAGATGAGATAGAGGAAATGCCTACCTCCAGCACCCAGAGAGAAGCATGGGTGTGGCACCGTTGGGGGTGTACAAAAGGTTAAGGCTACCAAGGTCAAATGCAACATTGTATTCAGTCCCGGACAACCTGGGCAGTACTCCTAGGGGACCACCTCCATGCGCCGCCACACCAAATTCAACAACTGGGATGCTCTGAGAAAGGCTGTTCCTTTTTCAGGAAGTAGTAGGCTAACTTCCTCTTCCTCATCTTCCTCAACCAATACTCCACCACACAGGCTACTCCTATGGAGCACAAAATCCCACCAGCTACCTCGAAAGTTGAAGTTGATCCATATCTTTCCAAGACAACAGTACTCTGTATATACTGCAACACACCACTCTGCAGTGGGGAGCAGCTTCAAAGTGCTTTCAAGGCTGTAATCAAGGAGTATGAGAAACAGTGCCCCCTACCTTAGATTTAATGCACATCTTCCCCTCTTCACCTGCCCCTCCATATCTGTGGTTGGTGTTTGTTCCCTCATTTCTCTCCCCACCTTACTTCCTGGCCTCTCTGGCAATAAATAAATCGAGAGACATTGAGCTTCTGGGGGAAGGTGAGGAACTGTAGAATGCCTATAAAGAGGTGAATCTGAAAAGTGGTCTTTCTTTACAAGCTTCACACTGTAAGGCCTAAAGAAGAGAGCGAACTAAACATGACCCCAGGGGTTTTGGCCTCACAGGATGGTGAGAGTAGAGGGTAAAAAGAGGGCAGCAGAGGGTAGGAGAAAAACATGGCACAAGTGTCACAATAATAAAGATCTCTGTCTTACTGGCATTGAGACAGATTCTTAGCCGCACACAATGCCTCGATGGTGGCCAAACAATCAGGGATAACAAACAAGGAGAAGAAATTAATTGAGGAAAGTTTAAGGAAAGCTGTGTGCCATTAACATAACCCTGGAAATGAGAAAAGAAAAAGTACATCAGGTGAGCCAGAGGGATAAAATTGATTTTGAATTATAGGATACTCTGCAGGTAGACAGTGAGGTGGTGGAGTATTTCAGCCCAGTTGCAGCTGGGAAGGACAGTTAGTGAGGAAAACAGGTCAGCCAGTCCGGTGCCTAGTCAATGATGCTAAAGGTATCATGTAACCGTTTAATGAGGATACAATGGTTGATCACGTGAAAGGCGGTGAAGACATCAAGGAGAACTATCCTCAATTGTACTACAATCATAAATACAATGTACACTTCACTTATATAATTCCACCATATTACAAATACTGTATGGTCCCCCTACAGTATAATTACTATACACATTACTATAGTGTGTGTGGCCAGTGACCAGATTCTTGGGGGCATGGCCTAGTGCTCTTTCTATGAGTTGAGCAACTTAACTATAACTACAGAGCCGCAGGCTGGGTAAACAAAATAAAATGTATATATATATATATATATATCAGTATTCTGGGTGTTGGTAATCATAGAATTCGCTGTAGTTTTTTAAACTGCGCTGACGGCCTTGCATTTACTGACACACCTGTGTTTATTAGCACTGGCACCTGTATTGATAATATGGTCACAGCACACCTTGGTTAGCGTTAATTTGCCTGCACCCCAGATGATATGGCAGATATAAAGAACACAACTTCTGGATCCAGCGTCTTATGCAGCTCCCTGCACTGTGCACCAGAAGAACTCACGCACAACACCGTTTTTCCCTAATGTGCCCGTATGTGAAATCACTGAGAGAGTTAAAAGTCCAATAACATTCATGGACTCAAACTCCCACAAACACTCAGGTACTGAGATGATGAGGAGGAGAAGGGAGTTTGCGCAGAGTGACAGGAGCTTGAAGTACAACGTACAGTCTAGTTGTTCCAAGGCTTCAGTGCACGGGACATTTAAAGATGGCAATCACACTGTTAGGCAGAACAGTGCTGGAGAAGACGTCAATCCCCAGGCTGAGGCTCACAGAAACAAAGGACATAGGAATAGAGAAGGCTGCCGGAACAGGAGAGGAGATGCTGCATCTGACCAAGAAGGGCTGTGGAGACGCCATGAGCCATGCAGGAGCTCCTGCAGGTTGGCCCTCACGGATGCAGTATTCTCCAGTCTGGGCTGAAGAGGAAAGCTGGTGATTGTTCGCAGAGCCTTGCAGAATGCTGGAGGAATGCCTGCACATTCGAAACTGGAGCGCAGGAGAAGGAATCACACAGCAGAAGGAATCACACAGCAGAAGAGCGAGCAGCATCAGAGACGCTGGAAGGAAATGGTGAGTCTGCCCAAAGCTGTTGGGGACCTCGGGCGTTCCAACAAGCCGTCAGCAAGTATTTGATTGCAGTCAAGATAGATAGAGTACAAATTCAACACCCATTAAAGAAGAATGTTTGAATGCAGACAAGGTAAAGTACAAAGGCAAACTACAATCCAGTACTGGTACTTGAGATGCAAGTGTGAGCAAATGATTTCGTAGACATTGTGGCAGAGCCAAAACTGTGAAACGTAAAAGAAGTCCTGGCAGGTGAGTACACCAGGCAGCTGAAATTGTGTAAAGATTCCTGGCAGGGGAGTATACAGAAAGACTGTTGCAGACCTTGTTTAAACAAGAACTTTGTGAGTCCAGTGAAGACAAAAAGGAACTGTTAGTTAAAGAGATATTTTTGCCATCATATTTGCTAATCCAGGGGAAAGAAACCACCCTCTGGATCCAAGGGTCTTTACCTTGGAGAACATTCTAGTTGGAGTCATTCTTATAATTTTGATTTTGAACACTTTTTGCCAGCATCCAGTCAAAGCTATCTACTTGCACCTTTATTTTATTTTTAAATATAGTTTGAGGGTCAGGATAGGACGTTTTGCACACAAGGCCTGCTTTTCAGTTACTGATATCCTGACACAGACAGATCCTTAGTTTTAGTTTCTAGGTAGGGAATTTCCTCTTTAGAATAGGGCTAGAGAGGTATTTTCCCCAACCGCTTTTCTTTTAATAAATGTCTTTGTTTGAAAACATGACTACCTCATTTCTGACCCCTCACACTAGACACTGTCGTGACAGGTGTTATTGTTATCCCATTTTAGTCCATGTATTAGCCTCCCAGGGAAAAATGGCTAAGTTGACCTTGTGTGAGATTCAAACAAGTCAAAGGCTAGCACTTTACTCATGACCTATCGGCCCAAAGATTTCATCAGTATGCCCATCATCTCCTGATAGTCTTAATTATTTGCGATTCCATGATTTTGCCGTGATTTTCAAAACTAAATTGCAAAATTAGGAATCATTTGCAAAGGAAAAGGGAAATTTGGGTGGCGATAAAACATGTTTCATAGGAATTCAAATACCACTATTTAGGCACATGCTGCATCCTTACTTTTACAATGCAAACTGTCTGGAAACAAATCATACATTGTCACATCAGGAGTACCATTAAATAAGTAATAAAATGGATTATAATATAGCTTCTTTATGGGAGGAATATGGCATATGCACACGCATTGGCAATGTCAATATGTTTCGCTGTCATATGTCAAGCGCAACCACACATTCCCAGTAAGGGCACCCTAGGCCTGAAATATTCGCCATATGTTAAGGTATCACCCCACCTGCAGGTGTTGCCATCATGTGCTAAGTGATTCCTTGAACACCCCAATAATTCCTGCATATGGTTGATAATCTACCACGTGCAAGGTGTAGTCGTACACATGGTGCCATCGTGGGTTTTGGCTGCAATATGTCAAGTGCAGCTTCAAAAGCCCTATTAATGCCACCATAAGCCTGACATAGTCCTTATATGTAAGAACAACATATATATGTAGTTGAGCTGTTTATGCTATAACCACCATGTGTATGGTATAGCTCTGCATGTCCAGGTGCTAGGTATATATGCAAGTTCACCATCTAATGCCACATAATTATATCATAAGCCTTCATATAGTCAACATATTTAAGGTATACTTACAATCAACTTTTTTTATTGATTGAGTGCTTTCTGTTCACTAATCAAAGGCTTTCTAACAAAATCCTTCCAACAACAACAACATCACACTTTGTCAAATTAATTGATACCATTAGCAGATCAAGCCCCACTCAGCTTTCAATGCTACATCAGGAGGGCATGCTACGAAAAACATTGACCAAAAACTATAAAAACATAATACAAACCAACTACCTGATATTACTAAAGGACAAAACAAAAAGTACACACCTTTACAAGTAACAACAATTAATAAAACATTTAAAACATAATGGACACTCACTTCCATCATAAAATATAGAGCAAAGTGAAAACTCTTTAGTCACATCTCTGACATCTGGGACTCTATCGATTAGATTGTCAGCTGAAGCAACCAATTGGACACTAGCATGGAGTCACGTGTTCACCCTTACTGCAGATCAGAAGTGTTAACCCACACCAAAAAACATGAAGCCTAACGAGACAGTCGAGGCTTCGGACCTTGCACACAGAAAAACTGCCCACTGCATCCAAAAGCAAAATCGATCACTGACTTCAGAATAGCACTCTACACCCACTGGACAAACCACATTGGCTGAGGACAGAATGGTGCCTAACAACCATTAAAACCCCACTGGAGATGGGAGACCAACCCAGTGAATCAATACCAACTAGATGTCCAGGTGGTCACTCAGAATAACCTCTCCACTGCAGCATTAACAACTCGGGGTGTCTCAGAGTATTGAAGTGCTGGTCAGGAGCCAAGACAGTGCTCATCCAAACACAAAATGAACAATGAACATGTAGCATATATACATAGATATAAAAACGGTTCTATGGCGTTATGCTATGCAAACATAGCAAAAGAATAAAAGTTAAATGTAAGTGTCTCACTGATGTACTTTAGAATTAGTAGAATACTATGGGCCTCATTACAAGTGTGCCGGTCCCGCAACAATGCCTGCACCGTTGTTACCGGTGCCGTCCCTCCCACCAGGTGAGGCCTGGCGGGGCGGAACATCACCCGCTGGCAGACTTTCCGTGAAGCACCGGCACCGTTATTAACTGTGCCGGTGCTTCCCTCATCCCCATTGAGTCCTATGGAACTCAAATGGGAATGGGGACTTACATTTTTCCGGTGCCTGATTTCCAGGAACACTGGGGACGTAATCCCCCGGTGATTCTGTGAAACCAGACGCCGAATAAAATGCACAAGTCTGGCGGCAGCCTGCCAATTTTACCTGCAAGGCTACCGCCGGACTCGTAATGAGGCCCTATGTCTCTCATTTGAGCTGCTAGTTACGATTTGCTCACTAGGGGCGCTAGTGGGGCATGGGGAAAGTGCACAGACATTGTGAGGTCACCTATAACAAGACAGAGGACTTTAGTATCCAGAGCTTTCAATAGGTCTGTAAAGACCAAGCGTCTAGACGCGATTCATCTCACAGTGTCCACCTTACAATAAGAATACTCTGCTGCTGGTTGCACTGGTATTCCTCCAGGCGGCGCTATGCTCTTCTGCGATGCCATTCACTGGCCACAGTGTTTTATAATAAACTAGAAACGTAGGTGACTGATTAAATACCAATAATATTACTTTTCTATATTGAACTTCATGCCAGATCTCTTCCACCTCTAATTTCCTTACTAATCGCCCAATCCAATTGCACTCACTGTATTGACCATGGGAGGATAAAGGGCTGAGTCAATGCTGCCTGGATTGAAATTTTGAATCAAACTGTTTAATGCAATAACTCACAATTCATCAGGAACAGGTGGGACCATCTGGGGAGAGTGACCCTGCCCATGCCATCTATTAGGATAAAGTGGGCGCGGGCAACATTATTTCCCTGTCTCAGTATTTCCCTGATCTGCAGGTAAGGCCTTTCGGGTGTCTCAGTATTTCCCTGATCTGCAGGCAAGGTCTTTCGGGTGTCTCAGTATTTCCCTGATCTGCAGGCAAGGTCTTTCGGGTGTCTCAGTATTTCCCTGATCTGCAGGCAAGGCCTTTCGGGTGTCTTGTGAGCTATCAGACTAAGAATCACCAATGTGAATGTGACATAAAAACCTTATTATAAAATCAGAAATTCCCCAAGGTCTGAAAATCTTACCTCTTGTATTGTGGCAGAGGCCCAAGGCCAATGGAAGTCTAGGGGTTGGACTGTTGCTGACTCTGCAGCACTGGCTGCCTTGAACCAGGCGTTCCTCTATAGTGCGCGAGTCCAAGCCCCACCTCACGCCCCGGCTTCTCCTCCCATCATCTCCAGAGTTGAGGTGAGGCTGGGTGTCCCTGGAGCTGGTAGAAGATAGGATGAGCTGCTGTGTGAGGACACTGGCCTGAATGTGGGCGCAGACCAAAGTCTGGGGAACGGAGGACGCCCCCGTCTTTACTGCTCGACCCACACGAGTTAAGCCTTGACCAGCAATGGAAGTTAGGCTGGAGAAGGGTTGCGCTTGTTCTTCTGAGAGCACAGATACTTAGATTGGTGCAAGATTAAAACTCCCAAGAAACGAAACTGCAGAATTTGCAAAAAAACTTGACACTACGGAGACACCCCCCCTAATCCCCCCCACCTATATTAACAGAGTGCAGTGTCCTGGGATCAGAATATATGAGTATCAGGGAGCGCATATTGCCTTCCATCAACTGTGGTTACGAATCAAACCGAGGCTTGACCAAAAGCCTCCATCTGAGTAGATTAGTATCACACATGAGTATTCAACTACACCCGGATGTCAGAGGAAAGTAGCAGAACAAGGTGAAATATAGTACATTCATGTTTTAATGGTATTTTAGAGTTTACATGATTTTAATGATGTACGTGGAAAACAGAATACGACTCAAGGTAGTACATTTTGGAATCCAGGAATGGTGATATTTGCTGAGTAGAAAAGACTTTTGCAAATAAGGATTGGAAAGATATAAGAAATCGTCAGAATATGTTTGATGAAGAATATAGCTAGAGAACGGGAAACGATGGTAAATATGTAAAATGCAAATGTGCAATATATTGATGTTTATTTTATTATTTTTTGTTTGTTTGATATGATGATTTCATATGATTTAATATAAATGTGTAAAGTTTTTATGAAACTAAACAAAGTTAAATAAATAAATAAATATCCGTGTTATCCATCAGAGAGATCCAGAGTAGCCCTATATGTGACCGTGACGTAGAGGCATCACTACTCGGGTCAATGACTTGGAAGGGGCAGTGTAATACTGCACAGCTGCAGACATTTGACCAACTATGAAATGTCAGAAGTTGTAGCCCCCTCCATGCTAGGGTGCCTCCACACTACCGTTCCAGTCGTGTTTGTAAAGGTTTGCATTGAGCATGTTCAAGCAGGACCGGGACACTACCCATGACCATCCTCCAGCAACGACTATATCCGTCAAAGGTGTGTGCGGAACACCTTTCATTTGCGCGCAGGTATGTCATTCGCGCTTGGAGGGGCGGACGGGGGTGGGGACAAAGCTAATTATGCAACCAGCAACAATACAGTGACCACGCCTAACTTAGGGAACACGTGAAGCTCAACCAATGGCCGCCATGCCGCCGCATTTGTCTGATCTCATGTCATATCAACTGCAGTCGAAAATGTATTGAATATCAGATCAAACTGTTACATTTTATAATCCAAATGTCCTCGAAATATTCCTTAGAATTCCCTGCAATCCCACAAAGACGACAGAATATCCTGCAGAATATGTTTAATGCACAATAGGCCCCAAATTCTGCTAACAGAACCGCTCCAAGATTGTTCATGGAAATATATATATATATATTCCACAAATTCCACTGAGTTGGAATGTCGGCCAAGATTTTACACAAATCCACCCCCCCCATTGCCCCCAAATAGATAGTCTGAGCATAATTTAGATAACTGTGCCATCATTGTACATTGGAGGTCCTGGGGCAGGAGCCTGTACCTTGAATTCCATCGGCGTGTACTTCTCGTTCTTGGGGGTGGTGTTGCCTTTGTAGTGCAGGTGGTTTGGGGTGGCCGGGTGGATGACTGTGGACTCCTGGGACTGCCTCTGGCATCGCTGGCAGTACACGTAGATGACGAAGGTGAGCAGGCTGGACCCGAAGAAGCAGGACACTCCGGTGGCGATGAGGTGGATGAGGCTGAAGCCTGCAAGGGGGGGGGGGGGGGAGGGAAGAGCCCACCACACAGGGTTACAACCGGGAACCCAGGGCACGTAGACATGTCACATTAGTTTACAATACATACATAAAAGCAATTGGTTACTGTCCCATGAATGTGAATTCTCAGAGAGGCAGAGAGAGAAGGAGTGTGCATGAGAGAGCAAGAGTGAGTGAGGCAGAGAGAGATGGAGTGCGCATGAGAGAGCAGGTGTGAGTGAGGCAGAGAGAGATGGAGTGCGCATGGGAGAGCAAGAGTGAGTGAGGCAGAGAGAGATGGAGTGTGCATGAGAGAGCAAGTGTGAGTGAGGCAGAGAGAGAAGGAGTGTGCATGAGAGAGCAAGTGTGAGTGAGGCAGAGAGAAGGAGTGTGCATGAGAGAGCAAGAGTGAGTGAGGCAGAGAGAGATGGAGTGCGCATGAGAGAGCAGGTGTGATTGAGGCAGAGAGAGATGGAGTGCGCATGGGAGAGCAAGAGTGAGTGAGGCAGAGAGAGAAGGAGTGTGCATGAGAGAGCAAGAGTGAGTGAGGCAGAGAGAGATGGAGTGTGCATGAGAGAGCAAGTGTGAGTGAGGCAGAGAGAGAAGGAGTGTGCATGAGAGAGCAAGTGTGAGCGAGGCAGAGAGAGAAGGAGTGTGCATGAGAGAGCAAGTGTGAGTGAGGCAGCGAGAGATGGAGTGTGTATGAGAGAGCTAGTGTGAGTGAGGCAGAGAGAGAAGGCGTGTGCATGAGAGAGCAAGTGTGAGTGAGGCAGAGAGAGAAGGAGTGTGCATGAGAGAGCAAGTGTGAGTGAGGCAGCGAGAGATGGAGTGTGTATGAGAGAGCTAGTGTGAGTGAGGCAGAGAGAAAAGGAGTGTGCATGAGAGAGCAAGTGTAAGTGAGGCAGCGAGAGATGGAGTGTGCATGAGAAAGCAAGTGTGAGCGAGGCAGAGAGAGAAGGAGTGTGCATGAGAGAGCAAGTGTGAGTGAGGCAGAGAGAGAAGGAGTGTGCATGAGAGAGCAAGTGTGAGTGAGGCAGAGAGAGAAGGCAATATAGCTGGGACAGCATCATACACTTTCATGAAGCGGATGGAGCAGGTGGGACTATGACCCATGTTTCCCAGGCAACAATAGACACTAGAGAACAGCCCCCACCTTGCTTTGGAGACAGAATAATAATAATAATAATAATAATAATAATAATAATAATAATAATAGTGTTTTTTATATAGTGCCTCGTGCTGAATTCCCATGGCTTCTAAAGGCGACCATAACATAGCATTACTGACTGAATGAGCAGTGAATACTTTTTGTTGAATGACTGCTTTAAAGTTATTAGTGAGTGAGGCAGAGAGAGATGGAGTGCACATGAGAGAGCAGGTGTGAGTGAGGCAGAGAGAGATGGAGTGTGCATGAGAGAGCAAGTGTGAGTGAGGCAGAGAGAGAAGGAGTGCATGAGAGAGCAAGAGTGAGTGAGGCAGAGAGAGAAGGAGTGTGCATGAGAGAGCAAGTGTGAGTGAGGCAGAGAGAGGAGTGCATGAGAGAGCAAGAGTGAGTGAGTCAGAGAGAGAAGGAGTGTGCATGAGAGAGCAAGTGTGAGTGAGGCAGAGAGAAGGAGTGTGCATGAGAGAGCAAGAGTGAGTGAGGCAGAGAGAGAATGAGTGTGCATGAGAGAGCAAGAGTGAGTGAGGCAGAGAGAGATGGAGTGCGCATGAGAGAGCAGGTGTGAGTGAGGCAGAGAGAGATGGAGTGTGCATGAGAGAGCAAGTGTGAGTGAGGCAGAGAGAGAAGGAGTGCATGAGAGAGCAAGAGTGAGTGAGGCAGAGAGAGAAGGAGTGTGCATGAGAGAGCAAGTGTGAGTGAGGCAGAGAGAGAAGGAGTGTGCATGAGAGAGCAAGTGTGAGTGAGGCAGAGAGAGAAGGAGTGTGCATGAGAGAGCAAGTGTGAGTGAGGCAGAGAGAGATGGAGTGTGCATGAGAGAGCAAGTGTGAGTGAGGCAGAGAGAGAAGGAGTGCATGAGAGAGCAGGTGTGAGTGAGGCAGAGAGATGGAGTACGCATGGGAGAGCAAGGGTGAGTGAGGCAGAGAGAGAAGGAGTGCATGAGAGAGCAAGAGTGAGTGAGGCAGAGAGAGAAGGAGTGTGCATGAGAGAGCAAGTGTGAGTGAGGCAGAGAGAGAAGGAGTGTGCATGAGAGAGCAAGTGTGAGTGAGGCAGAGAGAAGGAGTGTGCATGAGAGAGCAAGAGTGAGTGAGGCAGAGAGAGAATGAGTGTGCATGAGAAAGCAAGAGTGAGTGAGGCAGAGAGAGATGGAGTGTGCATGAGAGAGCAGGTGTGAGTGAGGCAGAGAGATGGAGTGCGCATGGGAGAGCAAGTGTGAGTGAGGCAGAGAGAGAAGGAGTGTGCATGAGAGAGCAAGTGTGAGTGAGACAGAGAGAGAAGGAGTGTGCATGAGAGAGCAAGTGTGAGCGAGGCAGAGAGAGAAGGAGTGTGCATGAGAGAGCAAGTCTGAGTGAGGCAGAGAGAGAAGGAGTGTGCATGAGAGAGCAAGTGTGAGTGAGGCAGCGAGAGATGGAGTGTGTATGAGAGAGCTAGTGTGAGTGAGGCAGAGAGAGAAGGAGTGTGCATGAGAGAGCAAGTGTGAGTGAGGCAGCGAGAGCTGGAGTGTGCATGAGAGAGCAAGTGTGAGTGAGGCAGAGAGAGAAGGCGTGCGCATGAGAGAGCAAGTGTGAGTGAGGCAGAGAGAAATGGAGTGCGCATGGGAGAGCAAGAGTGAGTGAGGCAGAGAGAGATGGCGTGTGCATGAGAGAGCAAGTGTGAGTGAGGCAGAGAGAGAAGGAGTGCATGAGAGAGCAAGAGTGAGTGAGGCAGAGAGAGAAGGAGTGTGCATGAGAGAGCAAGTGTGAGTGAGGCAGAAAGAGAAGGCGTGCGCATGAGAGAGCAAGTGTGAGTGAGGCAGAGAGAGATGGAGTGCGCATGGGAGAGCAAGAGTGAGTGAGGCAGAGAGAGATGGAGTGTGCATGAGAGAGCAAGTGTGAGTGAGGCAGAGAGAAAAGGAGTGCATGAGAGAGCAAGAGTGAGTGAGGCAGAGAGAGGAGTGTGCATGAGAGAGCAAGAGTGAGTGAGGCAGAGAGAGATGGAGTGCGCATGAGAGAGCAGGTGTGAGTGAGGCAGAGAGAGATGGAGTGTGCATGAGAGAGCAAGTGTGAGTGAGGCAGAGAGAGAAGGAGTGCATGAGAGAGCAAGAGTGAGTGAGGCAGAGAGAGAAGGAGTGTGCATGAGAGAGCAAGTGTGAGTGAGGCAGAGAGAGAAGGAGTGTGCATGAGAGAGCAAGTGTGAGTGAGGCAGAGAGAGAAGGAGTGTGCATGAGAGAGCAAGTGTGAGTGAGGCAGAGAGAGATGGAGTGTGCATGAGAGAGCAAGTGTGAGTGAGGCAGAGAGAGAAGGAGTGCATGAGAGAGCAGGTGTGAGTGAGGCAGAGAGATGGAGTGCGCATGGGAGAGCAAGGGTGAGTGAGGCAGAGAGAGAAGGAGTGCATGAGAGAGCAAGAGTGAGTGAGGCAGAGAGAGAAGGAGTGTGCATGAGAGAGCAAGTGTGAGTGAGGCAGAGAGAGAAGGAGTGTGCATGAGAGAGCAAGTGTGAGTGAGGCAGAGAGAAGGAGTGTGCATGAGAGAGCAAGAGTGAGTGAGGCAGAGAGAGAATGAGTGTGCATGAGAAAGCAAGAGTGAGTGAGGCAGAGAGAGATGGAGTGTGCATGAGAGAGCAGGTGTGAGTGAGGCAGAGAGATGGAGTGCGCATGGGAGAGCAAGTGTGAGTGAGGCAGAGAGAGAAGGAGTGTGCATGAGAGAGCAAGTGTGAGTGAGACAGAGAGAGAAGGAGTGTGCATGAGAGAGCAAGTGTGAGCGAGGCAGAGAGAGAAGGAGTGTGCATGAGAGAGCAAGTCTGAGTGAGGCAGAGAGAGAAGGAGTGTGCATGAGAGAGCAAGTGTGAGTGAGGCAGCGAGAGATGGAGTGTGTATGAGAGAGCTAGTGTGAGTGAGGCAGAGAGAGAAGGAGTGTGCATGAGAGAGCAAGTGTGAGTGAGGCAGCGAGAGCTGGAGTGTGCATGAGAGAGCAAGTGTGAGTGAGGCAGAGAGAGAAGGCGTGCGCATGAGAGAGCAAGTGTGAGTGAGGCAGAGAGAGATGGAGTGCGCATGGGAGAGCAAGAGTGAGTGAGGCAGAGAGAGATGGCGTGTGCATGAGAGAGCAAGTGTGAGTGAGGCAGAGAGAGAAGGAGTGCATGAGAGAGCAAGAGTGAGTGAGGCAGAGAGAGAAGGAGTGTGCATGAGAGAGCAAGTGTGAGTGAGGCAGAAAGAGAAGGCGTGCGCATGAGAGAGCAAGTGTGAGTGAGGCAGAGAGAGATGGAGTGCGCATGGGAGAGCAAGAGTGAGTGAGGCAGAGAGAGATGGAGTGTGCATGAGAGAGCAAGTGTGAGTGAGGCAGAGAGAAAAGGAGTGCATGAGAGAGCAAGAGTGAGTGAGGCAGAGAGAGGAGTGTGCATGAGAGAGCAAGTGTGAGTGAGGCAGAGAGAGAAGGAGTGTGCATGAGAGAGCAAGTGTGAGCGAGGCAGAGAGAGAAGGAGTGTGCATGAGAGAGCAAGTGTGAGTGAGGCAGCGAGAGATGGAGTGTGTATGAGAGAGCTAGTGTGAGTGAGGCAGAGAGAGAAGGCGTGTGCATGAGAGAGCAAGTGTGAGTGAGGCAGAGAGAGAAGGCGTGTGCATGAGAGAGCAAGTGTGAGTGAGGCAGCGAGAGATGGAGTGTGTATGAGAGAGCTAGTGTGAGTGAGGCAGAGAGAGAAGGAGTGTGCATGAGAGAGCAAGTGTAAGTGAGGCAGCGAGAGATGGAGTGTGCATGAGAAAGCAAGTGTGAGCGAGGCAGAGAGAGAAGGAGTGTGCATGAGAGAGCAAGTCTGAGTGAGGCAGAGAGAGAAGGAGTGTGCATGAGAGAGCAAGTGTGAGTGAGGCAGCGAGAGATGGAGTGTGTATGAGAGAGCTAGTGTGAGTGAGGCAGAGAGAGAAGGAGTGTGCATGAGAGAGCAAGTGTAAGTGAGGCAGCGAGAGATGGAGTGTGCATGAGAAAGCAAGTGTGAGCGAGGCAGAGAGAGAAGGAGTGTGCATGAGAGAGCAAGTGTGAGTGAGGCAGAGAGAGAAGGAGTGTGCATGAGAGAGCAAGTGTGAGTGAGGCAGAGAGAGAAGGCAATATAGCTGGGACAGCATCATACACTTTCATGAAGCGGATGGAGCAGGTGGGACTATGACCCATGTTTCCCAGGCAACAATAGACACTAGAGAACAGCCCCCACCTTGCTTTGGAGACAGAATAATAATAATAATAATAATAATAATAATAATAATAGTGTTTTTTATATAGTGCCTCGTGCTGAATTCCCATGGCTTCTAAAGGCGACCATAACATAGCATTACTGACTGAATGAGCAGTGAATACTTTTTGTTGAATGACTGCTTTAAAGTTATTAGCCTCGAACGAGGAGAGGGCATATAACCGAGACAATGGTCAATACATGTGTTTTTGACTGCATACGCCGTCAATAACACTGTTACCACCCGGTAAGCGCAGTTACGCGAACAACAATATAATTATTGACTTGTCAAGCCATTGTACATGCCAGTACAATTATTGACACTCTGCGTGAAGCCAAAGAAGGGCTGTATTTACTGCTTTACACCTTTACAGTACAGGATTTGAGTTTTTTTGGTTCAGTTATGAAAATGTTAATTTCATTCAACACCAGCACCATTGATAGCGAGCAAAACAAGAATGGACCTTTTTTGTTTCCATCATATTTTGATGAGACAAAGGAAAAAGTGTATTTTTGTTTGAGTATCTATAGCCAAGCAGTGGAAAGGGACCTTGCGTCAGAAACTTGTGACGCATTCAGGCAGCGACGGTGGGACCTCGGAGCAGCGATGAGAACGAACATTGTGGCGTTAATCACCCGTTGCAGGTACTGGAACGGGTGTTAACGGACCGGCGCCCAAGTTAAAAGCCTGAGCGAAGCGAGGGCTTTTAACAGGCGATCCGGCCCGCTAACACCCGTTCCAGCCCCTGGAACGGGTGCTTAACGCATTAGCACCCTTGGTTAGCAAAGCAGTCCCGTTCAATAAATGAAATCTTTTTCTAAAATGGCCACCATATAAAGGGACGGCGGGGCTCTTCGGAGCCCCTCTTCCCTCTCCATGGCGGCCGGAGAAGTGGGGAAGCAGCTGCGGCGGCGCTGGCCACTGCAACAAACGGATAAGTGGGGGTGGGAAAAGGGGAGCAAAATAAATAAAATAAGGCGTAACAGGGGGGGGGAGATGTCAGCAGGGGGAACCTGCCGCAAGTCGGTATGGAACGCGGGCTTGCACCAGCGGTTCACGCCTGCGTTCCTAACCACCTGATTGGATGGGCCCCCATGCCTCCAACCAGGGTGCTAACGAGAGTTACTGTATCCTGAAATACTCTTTGGAAAGGACAGACAGACAAGAAAATGAAAATGAATTGTTTGACCGTCAACATGAATAATGTTTAAGAACTGGAGACTGATTGTCATCAATTCTCAGCTGCCCAGATTCAACGAACGACAGTGGAATGCCGTGTAGTTATGGGAGGCCATTCCTCGAAGCTGCTTGAGTGAGACGCATTTCATGGTCATCCACCATGTGCTAATGAGGTTAACAGTCAACTCCACTCTGGGATGTACAGCATGGTACCATTCCGCAGTCTAGTGTTAACAGGCCACCGGGAACTAAGGGACGTTACCATGCCACCAAGCGGATTACTGCCACTTGCCTTCTGGAATAATTTCCTGGGTGCTAAGGGCTTTGTTTTTGGCATGAGAACCAGAGTGAGCTGTTTCTCTTGTGAAAATATACAGATATGTACAGCACGGAAATGGGGAAGGGAACTCTTTGAGTCCCTTTTCCATTTTCATTCCTGGGGTGGAACCATGGCAGCGAGAAGCATGCATGCCAACCATCTCGGTTTAGATGGGAGACTCCTGATTTTTTTGCATAAAAAATGTTGCTATTTTTTACGTTCGCCCTCATAAAAATAATCCAATGCAATTCAATGGGAAAATGTTATTCTCCCTCTTTCTGGCGAAATCTCCCTTCCAGGTGAACCAAAATACTGCCATACCTGGAGACAGGCAGCCGGTAACACGGAGCAGAGGATGGACATATTTACTATAGATTAATTTTGTAAGTGTTTCTGAGGAAAGCACCTTGTACCCGCAGTAAATACAAATATAAAATACAAGTAATGCCTGGTTGCAAATGAACTCTAACTCTTTAGATCCTTAGATCAGGTCAGTGGGTGAATGAGTTGGTATACACATTGAGGTAGTGCCAACGCAAGCCTAATTACCTCTGGGTACCTGCGGTATTTATGTAGTAGTTCACCCACAGTCAATGTCATGGGTGGTTCTAATGTGTCATGAAACCAGAACAAGTTCCTTCCTTCTAGCCGCCTCATGTATCAGTGCTGAAGATGCCTAACCTGCGAAAAGGAGAATGCCTAAAAATAGGATTAATGTTTAGATCAATCTTAGTACAAAGGCCACAACTGTGACAAAGTCCAGTATACAGGGTACAACTTTGCCAAAGCCCTTTTCCTGGCTCTGTGTTACACCGGGAAGGTGGTCTGGGGATCCGGTTGTCCCCCCCGAGCAGTTAGATGTTGGGCCTGTGGTCAGAGTAGGGTATGACACCGAGTCATTCTCCCAGGGTCTATGCCAGTTGGCAGGGGCCAGTCACAGTGCCTAAGCTCGGGGTGTTCCTGGGAGTTTAGACCATTCTTAATACGTCAGTGCATTAAAGCAGTTTCGTTTTAAAAACCCTACACCTGCCCAAACTCCTGGGGAACCTCTGCAGATTGATGAGAAGGGACCCCTGCCTCAATTAAGAGAATCCACAGCCCTTTCCAAACAGACCTCCAGCTCCAGCAAAGAGAAAGCAGCCCCTCCCTTTAAGAGAAATGATTTCCCTTTATCAGGCGCGGGCAGCGTAAAGTTCTTAACCACTTAAATTCAATGAGAGATTGAATGAGATAGTCCTGCGTATACATTTTTATAATCACGTGGGTGACCAGGTACTGTACCAGAGGGAAAAACAATCTATAAAAGCACTGTCTTCTGGCAGAGAAATTCCCTGTTGAGAATACAGACTATTCACTGGACTGAGGAATGGAGGAAAAACAAGCTATAAAAACACGGTCTTCTGGCAGAGAAATTCCCTGTTGAGAATACAGACTATTCACTGGACTGAGGAATGGAGGAAAAACAATCTGTAAATGCACGGTTTTCTGGCAGAGAAATTCCCTGTTGAGAATACAGACTATTCACTGGACTGAGGAATGGAGGAAAAACAATCTGTAAATGCACTGTCTTCTGGCAGAGAAATTCCCTGTTGAGAATACAGACTATTCACTGGACTGAGGAATGGAGAAAGCTTACCCTGCCTGTCTTCAGCATTGTTGACACGCTGGGATAACCAAAGCTCTCGGCTCAATGCAGGCAGGCAATGAGATGGTCAGAGAACTCATTCTAAAATTAAAAATGGCGGACAGCCCAGATTTACACTTGGTCCTAACCCCTGAGCCTAAACCAGCCCCAGCTGCTCTCAGAGCCAGCCAATCACAGCCCTCACTCAACCCTCACTCCCAGTTTTAGACCACAGTAAAAAGCAAAATCAGGGGAGGAGAGAGCAGACTATATATGCAACCAGCACCAGTTGCTGAAGGTGTGTTGCAGGTTTAAGAGGCTTGTGTTGGAGAAGGCAGAAGACTGGTGAGTGCTGGAGAAGAAGGTAGCTGGAGAGAGCAATAGAGACAGCTGGGAGAGGGTGAGGTGACATCTTGAGGGGAGAAATAGGTGGTTAGATTAACAGGGAAGAGGGTGGTGAGATCATAAAGGAGGAAGGTGTTAATAACAAGAGTGATGGAGAGGGTAGTAGATAGAGAAGTTGAGCAATGAGGTGGTGATACCTGAGGGGAAAGGGTTGGAGAGATCTGCAGAGTGGTTTAAGGGGGTGATGAGAACAGAGCTAAAGGAGGTGATAAGATCAGAAGGGAAGAAGGTGGTGACAGGAATGGGGTGGACAGAGGTGGTAGGAGGTAAGAATAAGGTGGTTAAAGGGGGTGGTAAAACCAAAGAGTAAGTTGAAGGTGAGATCAGGTGAGAAGGAGGTGGCGGCAGTGGAGTAACTTTGCTGAAAATGTTGGGGACGACATGACACCTGAAGAAAAGGTGCCCCAGCCAAATGAATGGGGACAAAATAGTGTGCCATGAAATTTGGGGGGGACAAACACCCCTGACCCCCCTAAAAATACGCCCATGGGTGGCGGTAGTGACAGACTTCGAGGAAGTGGTGGCAACTAAATTGACTTTGTAAAGATAATGGCAGTAGAAAAGCTGGAGAAGTGCCTATTTGGTGGAGAAATACAGAGCACGATGATCATCGAGGTGGTGTGAGGAGAACAGAGCAAGGTGATCGAGAGGAGGTGGTCGCAAGAAGATCAACTCAAGGTGGTAGATAGTCGGTGATAGTGAGATGAACAGGCCAAAGTGTTACTGAGGAGATGAAAGATGACGAAGATGAGGTGATCAGAGATGCAGATGGGTGATGTGATTATTATCATCAGAGTGAGGAGGAAGTGGCGACATGTGGAGGAGGAGGAGGAGGGAGAGAGCCTTAGAATTAAGAGTCTGTGCCCTTATTGAAAAGTTTCTCAGTGAGGCCAAGGCCCAAGATAAAATCTAGCCAGAGTAGAAAGACTCTTTGAGGCCATTTCTGGCCATAGGCAGGTCTGTGCGGTGGGAAGAGGTTCCAGCTAGGTTCCGGAAGCTTAGAGGCAGTTCATAGCGAATCTGGAAGGGAACCACAGGCTCCCAGGGAGGAACAGGGAGAAATGCTTGCGGCTACAGATTCTTTCAGGAGACCTAGAGTGCATCTCAAAACATCAGCTATTGTGCATGCCGTGAGGTACGGGACCCTGCACAGCCTGCTTCTAGGCTCTGTTGAACAGAAGAAAGGGGTCCGGGCCACCCTTGACCCTGCAATGCCGGGGAATCGTGCAGTAGCCCCTCTGGGATTTACGGGACCGAATCTCTGGGGAACGGTAGAGAACAGAAGCCTGAAGGCCTCAGGGCCTCCACGGAGAGCGTCAGCGAGAACAAGAGTGGCCTTTAGAAATGAACATCGTGATTGTTTCTTTACAAAAATGCATGGTTTGTATCTGGTCCCAATTTGTGAGCATGTCGTCAATAGAGATGATTGAACTCGAAGCGCTTGGTGCTCATGTCCTTCTTGATCCCAGGTGTCAGTACGTGACAGCACCCGTGTTGCTACTTCGAATCGGGGTCGCACTAACTCTCAGGTGTCGATTCTGCCCTTTCTTTCTAGCAGCACCTCCCCTTTAAGGGGGGGCCTCATGCCCACCATGAACTATCCTGTACACTCTGTCTGACCAACCCTTCTCCTTGACCACCATGTATTTGTTTGTTGCACTTTCAAAATTGGATGTTGTGCTCCCTTTTTCAAGTAAGGGAGTTTTCACACATTTTCACAGTGGTATTTCCATATGAAATAGCAGAGACAATGAAACTAAAGGTACACTTTTTGTTTTCAGGGTGTGTTCTTGCACCCTTCTTGTTGTGCATCCGTGGCCGCTTCCTGGAAGGGAGACAACTCTGCTGCTTAGAGGTTTTCTCTGGTGCCCCCTGGTGGTGATGGTTTAAGTGGCAGCTTAGTGTTGCCTTTCCATTGAATCAGCCAAGACAATAGCAGTGCAGTTCTATTAACAGGGGAGTGGGGAAGGGGCGATTTCTCAGCTTGATTTGCCAAGATTCCCACTAACTATAACAGACAGCTACAGCTTATTGGTGTTGTCTGGGATTTATCCATAATTGCTTCCAAAGCTAAGCAAAGGAGGTTTGCCCAGGGCCTCAACTCATCCAACCGAACCCCATTTAAGTTATATAAAATCATTAGTTATAACTGCATTAGTGTCGCCTGTCTACAGAAGTGAGCGTGTCATAGGCTGAGAAAAGAAATTAGAAACACACAAATTCAGGACGTCTAATGCACGTACACCCTGAGGGGGCACGCGCCCATGGCTATCAAAAAACTATTTCCGTATACCGACGTTGAATTGACCTTAGACTATCAATTGGGTTGCTCAAGAGTAGACCAATGACCGTGGCAGACTAAAGACTAAGAAAGCATAGCAAATACAAAGTATGGGTTGCATGAGCCTATGGCAGATAAGATGAACCCCGCTTTGAGATTGTTGCACCATCAGAAGCCAAACAGTGCTGTCTAGCCAATAGCTACGCTGTGATACCTAAGGGTTTGGGCGTGTAACTAAATGCAATAAATAGATAAATAAATAAAACAAACAATTAACATTACTGATCCATAATGACACGTCCGGGGTCCTTGGTTCTAAAATCAATACTTCTCTTTGTGATCTTTGATCTCAATGTGTATGCTTCTGTGTGTGGTGCTGTGTTTTTATTTAAACGTGACAGTCATATCATTCTTAATGCTGAGCGGCATCGATTGAAACGGCAAGCAGCGCAATGCTTTGTACAGTATGCTTAATGGGCCATTATGCACGCCTATGCAAATAGGAGGAGCATACTCGTCCTCGGCACTTGCAGATGGAGGAACTTGGTGGCTAATGCAACACTTCAGTGTGATGGCTGGAAGGATTTGGGTGCATCATAAACCACTGGGAAAGCTCGGGCGACCCCCCCCCCCCACTCCCCGGGCCATTGTTTTTCAGCCAGCCTTGCCATTTCAGATGAGGCAAGACCACATGCAAATAAGGTCCGGCTCCATCCCAAAAGCGACAGTGCAGGCCGAACTGCTCGGTTACATCCCTTCTCCACAAGACCACGAGCCACCCCAGGCCCGCTCTTGGGAAGCTACAGTGCCTCAGGTTACACAACTTCAGGAAGCCTGGAGGGGGGTCCATAGGGAGCCGAGACGCAGTTCCCGGTTTTATGCGAAGGCCCGGCGGGAGAGCCAGCATGAACGCAAATGCTCCATGGAGAGCCTGCCCAATGACCAATCAAGAGGGGAATCCAGGCGGGGAATGAAACCCCAATCAACTTGTAATGCCCAAGAAGGTAACCATTCCTTTACATTGGGCTACATCTTGGAAGCCAGCTCAGTATGTGGCCCTGAAGTGGTTCTGCCATTTACGGATCACCTTTCACCAACGCCAGCCAATAAAGCAACTGCGGCCTTCAGATTCCCATTAAAATCGGTCTTTTGTGGGTTTTGGGAGGTGTGGGGAGTGGGTTCGAGGCAGGGGGGCAGAACAACTCAAGATGGGATCAGGGAGGGACAGAAGTTGGGTTGCCCATGCTATGCTGATGGCGGCACCGACGGATGGGGCACCTGCGTGATGGAGGCCGCAATGCCTAAATTAGTGTCTAAAATGATGCCTAAAAGTCTCGGGAGGATAGCTCAGGGGCAACGCGCTCGCCTTGGAAGCAAGACGATGCGGACCAACACAGAATCAATTCCCGGCTCCACGTTTAGAAACCTCTAGGTATTAAGCGTGTTATAAATAACCAATTAAAATAAAAAATTTAATTAAACGCCAAGGGGACCAGCATCTCCCCCAAAGAGGGGTGTGGGAGCTGAAGCATGTAGGTGTGGAAGGAGGTTGCGTCCACTTGTTACACAGTGGTTTTGGGCGGAAGGGTTGAGGACTATGAACAAGCAGCACAGTAGATGCATACTCTCTTTTCCAAGCGCAGCCTCTGGGAGAAATTATCCCACCCACCTATACTATTTTCTTGTACAGAATTGATACCTTAATGGGTGGTTTGTTGTACACTGTCCTTGTTTTAGGTTTTCGCAGAGGAGTTGCCCGGCGGATTCCATGCAGGACTAAGCACTGGTCCAGCAGTCGCTGGTTAGAATGCTACGGCACCCCGTAACACCAGATCTTTAGAAACCTACTGTGAAAGGGGTGGGAAGAGGCGGGGGGGGACATAAGGACGATAACTTTTCCTTTACGATGCTCTAAAGCTTGGAAGCCAGCTCAGAGTAGGGCCTTGAAGCTGTGTAGTCATTTCCAGAGCACCTGTAACTGACTCCAGTCCGTAAAACAGCTGTGGTCTTCCGATTCCCATTTACAATGGTCCTGGTGGGTTTTGTGGATTTGAGGAAGTGGGATCCAGATAGGGGAGACAGAATGGAGCAAGGTGGGATCCGGGAGGAGCAGAGTATAGGGTGTCGATGCAGTGCCGGAGGCCGCCTGCCAGGTTCAGGACTTCTATGATGGCAGCTGCTAGCAGGCAAGCAAATTCTCCATTGAGAGCCTGAACAATTTATTTATTTTAATTTTTGTACCGCGCCGCAGGCCTCATGACATGAACAATTGAGAGGGGAAAGGAAGTGGGTTATCAAAACAAATGCAACGTGTAGTGCCCGGGAGGGGGGACGGATCCCTTCCGATGGAAGCCTTCTTAGGGTAGCGCCCTGAAGCTGTGCTGTCATTCACGCATCACAACCCGTGCCAATCCTTCGGATCTGTGGTGGCTTGGTCTGGCAGGGAGTCTGAAAATGTCCTGGTGGGTTTGTATGCCAATGAAGAGGCTACATGCTCTTCCAGAGTGCAATATGGGCCACTTTGTACAAACAAATCCAGGGCCGCTTTTGGTTCCCAGTCCACCCCCGCTTCAGAATCCCATTAAAATAGGTCTTGGCGCCCTTTGTGGGTTTGTGAGGAGTGAGAGGGCGGTTTAATGGGTGAGGGACGGGACAGAACGGCACACAGTGGGATTTGGAAGGGCCTGAGTGTGGGTTGTCAATGCTAGGCATCTCCCACGCATTAGCTAAAACCGCTGCCTGTAGCCATTCCTGCGACACTCGTTAGAGCTCCGTGAAGCTCGACTTCTCAGCAGGCGCTAATCTCTCCTAGGCCCGACGTGACAGCATTAATTGCCCAGAGCCTTTCACATTACATCCTCCGCTGACAGAAACCGCAATGCAATCAGCGTCGGGGCCGCGCCGCTGCCAGGTGGAGTTAAATAAGTCGCTGCGTTCTGCTCTCCGAACCCCCTTCCCTGCCGCGTCCAAACTGAAACGAGCTGCTCGGCCGGGCTGACATGCGCGAAATGAGGCGTGCATGGAGGTAGCGCACCTAGGGGATTGCAACAGCACGCGCCTGCTGCCGGAAGAAGAGGCAGCGGGTCTGAGGCACTCCCGGATAAACCAAGCACGCGCCAAGCGACGGCTTCGAGGCACGCCGGAAGCCACGTCACGAGAGCGGAACCCAGGTCAGGCGTTCAGGACATAGAGTAGCAATATGCATGAGATATCTTAACATGCAATCCTAAAACTTATTTCGTTTTCATTTTTGTCCAGCGCTGGTGGTCCGGAAGCACTTTACAGGGTCCAAGTTCAAAAGGTAGGAGGTGAAACAGAAGTGACAGCATATTTTCTCAGGACGCAGGTTGAAGGATTTAAGACAGCCCTAAAACCGAATATGCAGCTCATGCAGGGGTCGGAGTGTATGAAAAGAAGTAGTGGAACTATGTTCCCTGCTGGCCTGGCCTGCTCCCCACAAACCCCATCACGACGGTCCCTCCCACGCCAATCCTAACCCCCAAGCAAACACACCTGCCGTTTAAGGGATCGTTCGGCGCAGTGCACTGAAGTGCACGTTTCAACTGCTTCCTACACTTTTATTTTAAAACAAAAGCATTCCGCTACAGGTTCTTTTTAAAATAAAAGTATAGGGACAGTACAACTTACTTTAAAAAAGCAGAGGAGCACCGCTCAAACCCACTTTTCATGTGTTCAAACTCATTTTATGGACACGTTCCGGCGTACAGTTTACAAATCATTAAATGTGTGAAAACAGGCGCGATCTGCTGGCGAACAGAGGATACAGCCACGCAACGGGAACAAAGTGGCTTCAAAGTGCAATGAGATTGATGAAAGTGCAATGGCGCTTGCCAAACAGGAGGGGAAAACGTCACCAACAGGGAAACATTCTGGCGAGAAAGCACATTTAATAATCGGTGGCTAGGCCTCAAGAAACTGGCACATGTCCACAGGTCAACGAGTGAGAATTGACCCCAGGAAATGTTCCATGGTTTCCAGGAATTTGACAGACGAGCTTGCTCTAGGTGACGGCCTGCTTTAAAAAAAAGTTTCTATCGTTTTTAAAGGCAATTTTAAAAAGCGTTTGCAGATGGCGTCCGACACACTCAATGCCCTGGAATGGCTGGACCGCTCCGACTGCACCAATGGGATCACGAAGACACACTCACTGACTGTCCCAGGATCCCATAAAAAATAAATTTACAAACATTCCTTCCACAGAGGACAGTGCTCACCAGACGTAACAAGTACATCTGGACAGTGCATGAAAAGCTTGATTTAAGCCTTCCACTGAGCACTGTGACCACCAGACACAGCACGTAAATATGGACAGTGGAACTCCACTGAGGACTGTGACCACTAGACACAGCACGTAAATACGGACAGTGGAACTCCTCTGAGGACTGTGAACACCAGACACAGCGCGTATATTTGGACAGTTGAACCATCTCTACAAAGAATCCTTCCTCTGAGCACTGTGACCACCAGACACAGGGTGTAAATCTGGACAGTGCAACCATCTCTACAAAGAAGCCTTCCTCTGAGGACTGTGACCAACAGAAACAGCATGTAAATCAGACATAGCACGTACATCTGGACACTGGGACCATCTCTACAAAGAAGCCTTCCTCTGAGGACTGAGACCACCAGACTCAGCGCGTAAATCTGGACAGTGGAACCTTCTCTACAAAGACGCCTTCCTCTGAGGACTGTGACCAACAGAAACAGCGCATAAATCAGACACAGCGCGTAAATCTGGACAGTGGAACCATCTCTACAAAGAAGCCTTCCTCTGAGGACTGTGACCACCAGACACAGTGCGTAAATCTGGACAGTGAATTTAACTTTTAAATTAAGCTCTCCACTGAGGACTGAGACCACCAGAGACAGAGCGAGTAAATCAGGACAGTAGAACCAACTCTACAAACAAGCCTTCCACTGAGGACTGGGACCATTGGACGCAGAAAGTAAATCGGGACAGTGGAACCAACTCTACAACCAAGCCTTCTACTGAGGACCTGGACCACCAGACACAGCAAGTAAATCTAGAAAGTGAGGCCAGCTGCTACCCGGACCGGCCACTACTTGCCGTTAACTGTGCTGCATGGTCTGCCACCCTTCTTTTACTAACCACAATACCACTTCCTGAAATGTGCCCACATGGCAGGTCGCCACAATGGATATCCACTACTCACTTGTCCCATGTAGGGTGCCCAAGTACCCCATTCATGTGAATGTATTACCCAAATGTATATATGGGAGACTTACTGGAAACACTGCCACAAAATGACATGCTGGTACCAAATAAAACTCAAGTAAAAAAAGATAAAATGCACAGGACATTATGATTATGTAGCGGAACACATGGTCGTACCTTGTAGTATTGTTTTTTTTCTTCACCCTGACATGTTTATTCAGTGAGTGGGCTTATGGAATTAAAATAGCAGTCTTAACCAATTGTGGAAAGCCACAAAATCTGTAGCCCACAAAATAGACATTTTTGTTACTTGGGGCACACATCTATGTATGTACCTGCACGAGCCGTCCGATCGCATCTCAGCCCATAAGCTAAGCCCTGTGGGCATTATACGATCGACAGAGAAAGAAAGCTGCTTCTGTGTGAAAGAGCTGCTGCAATGTGGGGCTGAAGTCTTTTAAAATTGCTCATATTGCCTGAAGCTGCCTGGGCTGAATCTCAATGCTGTTGATTAATGCAACTTCCAAAATGGCTGATGCCTTTTAGTTTCTGTGAGCAGTCGACCAACTCATGGCTGCCCCTCTGTGATTAAGAGCCAATCACGTTCGCCGGCAGGTGGAAGCTGACCCCTGACTTTTCAAGGCCCCGTTTTCTACGACTCCTGTCTGTGTCTGTGCCTAATCCTGATCCGCAGACCGGCACAGCAGTCACATTGTGAGGGTAGGAGCTCCTCACTTCCATCCTACGCTGCAGGAGCAGCCCGAGCGCATCTCAGCCCATAAGGTAAGCAGTGTGGGCATTATACGATCGACGGAGAAAGAATGCTGCTTCTGTGTTAAAGAGCGCAGAGCGAGCATGTACACCACACTTTGCTTGCGAGTCTACGCTGCTGCAATGTGGTGCTCAAGTCTTTTAAAATTGCCCATATTGCCTGAACCTGCCTGGGCTGAATCTCAATGCTGTTGATTAACGCAACTTCCAAAATGGCCGACGCCTTTTCGTTTCTGCTAGCAGCCGACCAACTCAATGCTGCTACTCTGTGATTGGCTCCCTTTTTGTAACGCTCACCTGATTCCCACGGAGGCGCTGGTCCCGGCTGAACTGTTATAGTCTCTTCAATTGAGAAGCGTAGAGCTCGGATGACTCTCTGGACTGGGCTTCCTCTTATTGACCGTCTGACTTGCAGGGTAAGGTTTCTGCAGGCGGAAGAAAAAAGGGTTAATGACCGTTTGGCTGGACTTCCGCCTCACTAATCGCCAACTCTCCGAAAGTCCAATGTCCTGGTGAGCTCTCACCTTAGGCGTATAAATGCTGGGCTCTCCATCCTGCGACTTATGCAGGGGTGCGTGGGTTCCAGTTACGTCACTGGACGTCCTCAAATTCTTTTGTGGCCTTAGAAGTGGCACAGGTGCTGAGATGCCAAAAGGTGATGCCGCCGTTACTGCACGAGCGGATGCCAGTAGGTATAAAGAGTTTATAGTCTTGAAGAGATGGGCACCTTTAATGAAGTCTTTGCATTGTCTTTTTCAGGTGCCTGGATGCTGAGGGCGTGGTCACTGAGAGCGCGACACGTGCGGTAGTACGTAGGTATGGGAATTTCAATGACACCTCAATAATGTCCCTTGTTTTCTGTTTTCAGGTCTTGAGATGTTGCGGGCGTTGTTCGCCCGTTGCCGTTGCACGTGCGAAGTACGTGAGTATAATGATCTGTGGCCTTATTATAGCACCTCTAACAATGTTCTTTTCTTATTTGCAGGTGTCGGGACCTTGCGGGTGTTTTCCCAGTCGCGGATGCACGTGGGGAAACACGTAAGTGTTAGGCTTTCTTGCAGTCTTTAATGGCACTTAAATAATGTCTTTTCTTGTTTTCAGGTGCCGGGCTGCTGCGGTTGAAGAGATCGTAATAGGCGCACAAAAGCAGGTAAGAAAAGTAAATGCGTCCGCCTTCACCCGATTCCTACTTAATAATGTTCTTTGTCTTTACAGGTGCCGTTGGGCTGCTGAAGAGAAGGCCGCGAAGAATCCGTGAAAGCACAGATGGATCAGGTAAGCGAGCGCAGCTGCGAACGTGTTGCAACTTGCTAACCTTATGTTTCTTTTGCTTGCAGGTTCTGCCGGTGTCTGGATTCCTGAATGGTAAGTATAGTTCTCGTGTCTTTCTTCCACAGGTTGCTGAGCTGAAGCTGGAGATGTCACTGGAATGCTGGAGCTGACTCGGTGAGCGTCCTGCTGCAGATGCAGAATAACGCGAAGCACGTTTTCCCAATCGGGTGTGGTTTAAATAGTGTTGGAGTGATTGGGTGTCTTCTTCCTCAGCCTTGCCCAGGTAAAAGAGTTCCTGTGTTCCAAAGCTAAGGAGTGGCACCAGCCCCACCCAGGTAAGAAAGAGTAGTCCCAGTTCAGGGAATAGTTCCTCCCAGCAGAAGGCTGGGGACTTCATCCTGCCAGCATTTGCAAAGGTGAGTATGCAGCATGGTCTGCTACAGGTAGGTCCACCCAAGCACCTTTGCAAGAATTATGAGCCCGGCGCCCCTGAGTTTCCTTATGAGCCTGGCGCCAGAGTCCAAAGGGCCCCAATAGGGGTTTGCTGGAGCCGGGGACGAGGGTCGTGAGCCTACTTCCGGGGATGCTGGGCTTGACTTGGCTTCTCGGGAGCAGTGCTCATGATAGCATCCCCCCTCAAGGCCCCTCCCAAACTTGTCTTCCCCGGAGTTTTGGCCTATTGGGAAAAGTTCGGTGGAATTTTCTGACTAGACGAGGAGCATGGACGTGGTCAGAGGGTTCCCATGATCGTTCTTGAGGTCCGTAACCCTTCCAGTCGATCAGATAGTATAATTTTGACTTGATGATCTTGGAGTCCAGGATGTTTTTAACCTCAAATTCAGATTCTCCATTTACTTGAATAGGCTCTGGAGGTTTATTCAGTCTGGTTCCAGGTTGCATAGGTTTTAGTAGAGATACATGAAACACCGGATGTATTTTCATGTGGGATGGCAAACCCAATTTGACAGCCGCAGGGTTTATTATGGCTGTAATTGGATATGGTCCCAGATATTTTGGGTTGAAGGTCTGAGGTCCTTTAAGTGATAAATGTTTGGTGGATAACCAAACTTGATCGCCAACCTGGTATTGAGGGGCGTCTCTTCGGTGTTGGTCTGCTCCCCTTTTGTACCGTTCTTTAGCCTGTTGTAGGTGGATTGTCGCTTCTTTGAAAGCTTGAGTGATAGCATTGTGAAGTTGATCCACGGCAGGCGTTCCAAGATCTTGGGGCGGGTCGAGATTGGAGGTTCGAGGATGAATCCCATATAAAATGTAAAAGGGACTTTTTCCGGTTCCTGAATGGATCGAGTTGTTGTAAGCATATTCGGCTATCCAAAGGATATCTTTCCAATTACTTTCCGACTGCTGTAGCATACAACGTAAATATTGTTCCAGAGTTTGGTTTGTCCTCTCAGTTTGTCCGTCGGTCTGGGGATGATGGCTGGTTGAAAGTCTCACATCGATTTGAGCTAA
Source organism: Ambystoma mexicanum (assembly GCF_040938575.1). Lineage (NCBI taxonomy): Eukaryota > Metazoa > Chordata > Amphibia > Caudata > Ambystomatidae > Ambystoma > Ambystoma mexicanum. Next base: position 1,313,525,710 of record NC_090931.1, on the reverse strand, counting down.
ACGACAGCAACTTCGCCAAAAGTGAGAGATAAACTGGCTCCCCCTATCTGAGATCAAAACCGAAGGGAAGCCGTGCAATCCTACAATATTTTCAAGGAATTCCCGTGCTAGAATTGAAGCTGAAGGTAAGCCCTTTAGTGGAACGAAGTGGGCCATTTTAGAAAACAAATCTACAATTACTAGAATAGTGTTGTATCCGGAACAGGAGGGTAAATCGGTGATGAAGTCCATGGAGAGGGTATGCCAGGGATGTGGCGGGATGTCTAGCGGATGCAGGAGACCCGCTGGTCTTTCCTTCTGACCTTTGTTTTGGGCACACACACCACAGGACATCACAAACTCCTTTATGTCTTTTCTCCATGACGGCCACCAGAAGTCTCTCTTGACTTTTTCCGAGGTTTTGGCAATGCCTGGGTGGCCCTCCATCAAGGAATCATGGTAGCAAGAGATTACATGTTTTTATAAATCGGCATGTGAAAATAAGGCAGGTCTTTTTTTATGATGAAGTCCTTTCCCTTCAGTTGCCAGTTTTGTAAGTCCGAAGGGGTCACAAGTTGTTTAACTTTTGCTTCGATATCTTCGATGGATTGTGAAGAAATCAGGCCCAGGATTCTCTGTTCTGGAATTATTGGCACAGGTTCAGGATTGACAATATTATCTCTCATTCCAATCCGGGAAAGGGCATCCGCTTTGCCATTTTTGTTGCCGGGGCGATAAGTAATTACAAAGTCAAATTAGGCAAAGAAAAGTGCCCAGCGAAGCTGTATGGAGGACTGAGCTTTGGCGGTTTTCAGGTATTGTAGGTTTCGATGATTGGTGATTACCGTGACAGTGTGTTTGGCTCCAAGGAGATAGTGCCGCCAGGCCTTGAAAGCGGACTTAATTGCTAAAAGCTCTTTATCTGTGATGGTGTAGTTAATTTCAGGTGCCGAGAACTTGCGAGACCAGAATGCCACGGGGTGCAATTGGTTAGTTTCCGGATCTCTCTGTGATAGAACCGCCCCCATTGCTAAGCTGGAGGCGTCGGTCTCAACGATGTAAGGGAGGTCTGGGCATGGGGGTTTCAGTATGGGTTCTGAGGTGAACCTGGCTTTTAGCTCTTGAAAGGCCTGTTCTGCTTCTGTTGACCACTCGAAACAGTTTGTTTTTTCTTAAGAGGGCGGTGATGGGCTGCACCACTCGTGAAAACTCTGGAATAAACCTGCGGTAAAAGTTGGCGAAACCTAACATGCTTTGGACACCTTTCACGGAAGTAGGTGATGGCCACTTGATGATAGCGTCCACCTTTTCCCGAGTCCATGTGGACTCCTTTGGGTGTCAGAATAAAGCCTAGAAATTCGACCTCTGTGACGTGAAAAACACATTTTTCGAGCGTAGCAAAAAGCTTATGTTGGCGGAGTTTTTCAAGGACGGCTCTAACATGTTTCCGATGATCTGCTTCTGAAGATGAGTACACAAGGATGTCATCTATGTAGACGACTACGCAAACATCTATGAGTTCTCTGAGGACATCATTCATAAAATACTGAAAAGCGGCTGGTGCATTGCATAGTCCGAAGGGCATCAATTGGTATTCAAATAGTCCATACTTGGTGCGAAATGCCGTCTTCCATTCGTCGCCTTCTTTAATCCTTACCAAGTGGTAGGCTCCCCGGAGATCTAGCTTTGTATAAATGCAGGCGTTCTTAACTTGGTCAAGGAGTTCCGGAATCAGAGGTAGGGGGTATCTGTTTTTTACCGTTATCTGGTTCAAGGCACGATAATCAATTCAGGTCCTAAGGTCACCTTCTTTTTTAGGTACGAAGAACAGAGCCGAGGATGCAGGAGACTTTGATGGGCGGATAAATCCATTGGCCAGGTACTGGTCCAGATACTGTCGCAAATGAATATTTTCAGGCTCGGTAAGGGCGTAAATTCTACTACAAGGGGGAGTGGCTCCGGGTATCAGGTCTATTTGACAGTCGTAAGATCTGTGGGGAGGCAGGGTATTAGCCTGTTCCTTCTGAAAGACATCTTGGAATTCTTGATACTCTGGAGGCAATTGCGGTCCTTCGGATGTTGCTACCGCTAGGCCAATACTGGGTCGAGGATAACAAGTAGGTGCACACTCTGGGAACTGTATCGTCTTTGCTCGCCAATCAATTTGAGGATTGTGTTTCTCCAACCAAGGGATCCCCAGAATTATTTGGAACTGAGGGGCCTTGATCACATCGAACACGATTACCTCCTGATGTCCATCTTGGCCTAATAACGTCACTTCTGTGGTGGCATGGGTTACCGGTCCGGAGGCTATTTCCGTACCATCCACTGTGGTAATGACGTCTTTAATTACCTTAGGACAAAGGGGTAGGTTCATCCTGGAAGCCATCTCGCGGTCTACATAATTTCCAATCGCTCCGCTATCAATGTATGCTTTAATGGCATGCAAACGATCCGGTCGTTCTGGATTTATGAGGACCATTGACATTATGAAGTGCGAGGCCAAAGAACTGGTTTTTACGCTCGGCAAGCGGACCTCTACACTTGTCGGGCGAGGTCGTTTCCCGGCTCGGGCTTTTCGGAATTCTTATCAGAAGCTCCCACTGTCTTCTTCGGAGGTTTCACCGGGCAATCTCGGAGAAAATGTCCTGATTTTCCACAATAGAGACATAGCTGCAATTGTCGTCTCCTGTCGCGTTCTTTCTGGGTTAGGGGACCCTTTACGACCCCTATTTGCATAGGTTCTACGGCTTCAACTCCTTTGGTGTGAGTTAGTGGCTTAGAGAATACTTGAGTTTCGAACCTGGAGCGGTCTGCCTTTCTGTTTTGTAGTCTGTGATCTAATTGGACCACTAAATCAATGTACTCTGAACAATCTTGAGGGGGATTCACGACCTGGGCTAGGACGTCTTTGAGTTCACCACGCAAACCCCTGTGGAAAAGCGTGATCCTCTTGTCCTCGGGCCATCTGGTTTCTACGATTAGTCTGTTAAATGACGCAATATAAGCCAGAAGATCCTGATTGCCCTGCCGTAGGGAAAGGAGTTTGTTGTCCAGGGCCTGCCCCTGGGAATGTCTTGCGAAAAGTCTTTCCATATTGGCCTGGAAGGCCTGGAAATTGCGAAGAATCGTGTCATCCTGTGTAACCAGAGGGATCGACCAATCAGCGGCGCTGCCGCTAAGATACGAAAGCACAAAGGCTACTTTAGTCTGATCAGTCGGAAAAGCAGCTGGTCTACAAAGAAAGTGCAATCGGCACTGATTTATGAACACCGCAAACCACTTAGGGTCACCAGAGAAGCGTTCAGGCGGAGCCAAAGGCACATTTCCGGGCATATTGATTTGAACAGGATTGGCTGAAGCCGCCGGGGTATAGGTCCCTCCTGAATTAGGTAGAGGAGTTTGCCCCGCTTGTGTTTGTAATAACTGTCTGGCGAGGTCATCAGTTCGTTCTTTGGACATAATCAATTCCCTCCTCAGGGCATTCGTTTCCTGGCGGGCAGCATGTACTTCAGCTCTTAATTCCCCTAGTAACTGAGCCAGTTGATCAGTGTCGGAAGTTTCCATAGCGCCTGGGTAGGAGGTTATTGGAGGGTTTTACGTTCTTTAACGCTCACCTGATTCCAACGGAGGCGCTGGTCTCGGCTGAACTGTTATAGTCTCTTCAATTGAGAAGCGTAGAGCTCGGATGACTCTCTGGACTGGGCTTCCTCTTATTGACCGTCTGACTTGCAGGGTAAGGTTTCTGCAGGCGGAAGAAAAAAGGGTTAATGACCGTTTGGCTGGACTTCCTCCTCACTAATCGCCAACTCTCCGAAAGTCCAATGTCCTGGTGAGCTCTCCCCTTAGGCGTATAAATGCTGGGCTCTCCATCCTGCCACTTATGCACGGGTGCGTGGGTTCCAGTTACGTCACTGGACGTCCTCAAATTCTTTTGTGGCCTTAGAAGTGGCACAGGTGCTGAGATGCCAAAAGGTGATGCCGCCGTTACTGCACGAGCATATGCCAGTAGGTATAAAGAGTTTATAGTCTTGAAGAGATGGGCACCTTTAATGAAGTCTTTGCATTGTCTTTTTCAGGTGCCTGGATGCTGAGGGCGTGGTCACTGAGAGTGCGACACGTGCGGTAGTACGTAGGTATGGCAATTTCAATGACACCTCAATAATGTCCCTTGTTTTCTGTTTTCAGGTCTTGAGATGTTGCGGGCGTTGTTCGTCCGTTGCCGTTGCACGTGCGAAGTACGTGAGTATAATGATCTGTGGCCTTATTATAGCACCTCTAACAATGTTCTTTTCTTATTTGCAGGTGTTGGGACCTTGCGGGCGTTTTCCCAGTCGCGGATGCACGTGGGGAAACACGTAAGTGTTAGGCTTTCTTGCAGTCTTTAATGGCACTTAAATAATGTCTTCTCTTGTTTTCAGGTGCCGGGCTGCTGTGGTTGAAGAGATCGTAATACGCGCACAAAAGCAGGTAAGAAAAGTAAATGCGGCCGCCTTCACCCGATTCCTACTTAATAATGTTCTTTGTCTTGACAGGTGCCGTTGGGCTGCTGAAGAGAAGGCCGCGAAGAATCCGTGAAAGCACAGATGGATCAGGTAAGCGAGCGCGGCTGCGAACGTGTTGCAACTTGCTAACCTTATGTTTCTTTTGCTTGCAGGTTCTGCCGGTGTCTGGATTCCTGGATGGTAAGTATAGTTCTCGTGACTTTCTTCCACAGGTTGCTGAGCTGAAGCTGGAGATGTCACTGGAATGCTGGAGCTGACTCGGTGAGCGTCCTGCTGCAGATGCAGAATAACGCAAAGCACGTTTTCCCAATCGGGTGTGGTTTAAATAGTGTTGGAGTGATTGGGTGTCTTCTTCCTCAGCCTCGCCCAGGTAAAAGAGTTCCTGTGTTCCAAAGCTAAGGCGTGGCACCAGCCCCACCCAGGTAAGAAAGTAGTCCCAGTTCAGGGAATAGTTCCTCCCAGCAGAAGGCTGGGGACTTCATCCTGCCAGCATTTGCAAAGGTGAGTATGCAGCATGGTCTGCTACAGGTAGGTCCACCCAAGCACCTTTGCAAGAATTATGAGCCCGGCGCCCCTGGCGCCGGGACTGAGGTTCCTTATGAGCCTGGCGCCACAGGCGCCAGGACATGGTCCAAAGGGCCCCAATAGGGGTTTGCTGGAGCCGGGGACGAGGGTCGTGAGCCTGCTTCCGGGGATGCTGGGCTTGACTTGGCTTCTCGGGAGCAGTGCTCATGACACTTTTGCATCAAAGAGCCAATTACGTTCGCTGGCAGGCGGAAGCTGGCCCCAGACTTTCCAAGGCCCCGTTTTCTAAGGCTCCTGTCTGGGCCCGTGCCTACTCCTGATCAGAAGACTGGCAGAGCATCCACATTGTGTGGGCAGGAGCTCTTCACTTCCATCCTACGCTGCAGGAGCAGCCCGATCGCATCTCAGCCCATAAGGTAAGCCCTGTGGGCATCATACGATTGACGGAGAAAGAAAGCTGCTTCTGTGTGAAAGAGCACAGAGCGAGCGTGCGCACCACACTTTGCTTGCAAGATGTTTCTTTGAAGTCCGAGATGCTGCAATATGGGGCTCAAGTATCTTTTAAAATTGCCCATATTGCCTGAACCTGCCTGGGCTGAATCTCAATGCTGTTGATTAATGCAACTTCCAAAATGGCTGATGCCTTTTCGTTTCTGCGCGCAGCTGACAAACTCAATCCTGTCCCTCTGTGATTGGCTATCTTTTGCATCACAGAGCCAATCACGTTCGCCGGCAGGTGGAAACTGGCCCCTGACTTTCCAAGGCCCCATTTTCTAAGGCTCTTGTCGGTGTCTGCCCGGGACTGACAGAGCCCCGGAGGGCAGTCTGCTCAATATCAATAAGATTGATGGGAGCAAGCTCATCAATCGACCCTGGTAAGGCTTGTCTGCAGCTCTCAAATCCCTTCCATTGATCAGCTACAGGAAAACGCCCCACTGTAGGGTCCTCCACCTACTCAACCCCGACATTTCCAAGTGCACATGAACTCTTCTTGACAACCACACAAGTTAGTCACGGCCTTTACGAATGTAACTTTATCTTGACTAGCTCCACTGCCCCCCACCCATGTCCTACACCATAAACTGTTCCGAGATATGGGTTATGATCAATATTGTACCGACTGCACGTTGCTTCGCCAACCACATTCGACTAGCCTATCTGATTAATAGCATCTTACATCGCTCATGTGCTCAACTGCATTTGATCTAACCACTCTTCAACTGCATTTGACTTGCCCTGCTGATTAATTGTATTTTAACTCACCCCCTAAATTATCAACATTTGATCTACCCATTTGCTCAACTGTACGCTACTTGGATATATTACATTTGAATAGCTCAATTGACTAATGGCATCTGAAGTGCCTAGTGATTAACTGCATTAGCTGTGCTTTAGGTGTGATTTAGAAACGCCCATTCAATCAGCTGTAGGTAGATGGGTCTTCCGATGAACTGACACTTTGTTGTATACTGTGTATTCAACTATGCCTCACAACACTCCTAGCAGCCATTTTTAGGCCACTGATTCAATACACTACCAGTTCACCAGGTCGGGACCGACCCTTGCCTAGCCATACCTAGACATGAGCTTCCTGTAGGCCCGTGACCCGCCCTATCCTCCTCTCAATATTCCTCTCCCAACCACAAATGCACAATCACACTAGAAATGTCCATCAACCTCCCAGACTCTCACACCATCCCGCCTACATGCTTCCTGCCTCCTGTACACCAGCCTTACCTTCCAACCTTCCTGTTGGACACTGAATCTAGTATTCTCTGCCTTAGCCCATCCGGGCCTCTGGGCCAGCAGATCATGTTATTTAAATGCATGCCTAGTCCTAATCAGCTCACGACATCTACTCTCAAGCCTAGCCCTAGCCTACCCTGGCAATTTGTCACGCAAAACTGTAGACTATTGCCTCGCATAGCCACTGACCAACAGCATCCGCAATCAACAACCCCATTGATCACCTGGAGGAATGCACACCTCAACTCCAGAGCCACCTTCCACTGTACTATGAGATAATATCAGCCGCCCTTGACCGGCTCCCACTGCAACTCGAATGCCTCCACCTATGACACAACTGCTACTGCATACAACTCGAAAGACATCGCACAAGGCTCCACCAATGCCACTAGTGATTGGAACACCTCCACCCTAGGCCACACAACCTTGGTAAGGAAACCCCCAGTGTCTGAATCAAGTCCAGAGATCCCACCAGCTTTGACGTACCCAATCTAGCCCCCACAGACAACACTAAGCTGGAAGCAACTATGTTCAAGGGTGCCCTTATTAACGCATGGTCACACATGACACATGCACTAGACATTGCAGACCTTATCACTACAAATATTCTAGACTTCCTAGTCATCACTGAAACTTGACTCCACGCAGCAGCTGACCCGGCACCCTCTCTCACCATCCCTGAAATCTATACTATCTTCAGGATCGATAAACAGGCTGCCAAAGGAGGAGGAGTAGCATTTATTGCGAAGAAGCAGTTCCCTATTAGGGAAATATCTAACCAATTGTTCCACTCAGGTGAACTACTATCTATAAAAATCTCATTATCCTCCTCGGTCACCATGTCCACCTTATATACAGACCCGCTGGCCCGGTGTTCTCCTTTGAAGATGATGTTGCACGTGTAAAGACTGGTAGGGGGTGGTCTGTACTTCTGCTCTCTATATGGTAGAGGGGAGGCACAGAGGACCCCAGCCTAGATTCTCTATTCGGTAGCTATGGACGAGCAATCAAGGCCTAGCTTCTCAGGAGGTGATGCAGGCTGGTTCTTAAGTACAGTGTAGTCCCCAAGCCCCCACAAAGGAATGTCCACACACTGTATTGGTTAGAACACAGTCTTTATATAATCAATATTCAAGGTTATGTACACTTATCATAATAACTCACTTTGTACTTAGGAAAATCAACAATGGCAAATATATACAATTCTAAAGTGTATTAGATCTCATTAAAGTGCATCAACAATACTGTAACAATGTCACACAGATCAATAGAGTGAAACCAGCAATAGAGAGAGGAGAGAAAATAAGATGGTTGAGCAATAGGCAGAATACTGGCCCCTACCACTAGACACAGTTCTGTGTGGAGATCCCCCCACCTCGGCAACCTGTAAAATAAAGATATAGCACAAGCCCAGTCCATATATTTTTCTGCAAGTCTTATTCCCTCCTATAATGTTTTTACCCCCCCAATGTACCTGGTGGAGTCGAGTTCTTCGAAGAGGCGTCGACAGATCCTTCTTGAGCGACCCCCTTTCAAGCGGGAGTCACGGGGCGTCGAGAAGCGTCGAGGAACTCGGCGTTCGGCGGCGGGGAATCGACGGCCCTTCTTGAATGCCTTCCCTTTCAAGCGGGAGACACGGGGCGTCGAACGTCCGACAACAAACAGGGTAGAACGGCGTCAATGAGGCGGCAGCTTCGATCCAAGCGGTGCTCGTCGACGACGGAGCGTTGGCGTCCTGCAAGGCAGAGGCGTGCGGGGCACCTCGATGACAATTGTTCTGGACCGCAAAGATTGTGGAGACGGGGGCCCAGCAAGGGCGTCGAGTCGTTCGAGTCTTTGTGGTCTTCGGGTGGCAGGAAACCCACCGGCAGGTTTCTCCTCGGCGCGTTGGTCGTCCTCGACTTTCTCCGGCAGGATAAAGCGATCGACGGTGCGGACGAGGGAGTCCTTTGATTCAAATGTTCTTAGGCAAGGAGCGGACGGCTCCGGTCGTTGGCGGCACGGCGTCAAGTGGTTCCCACGGCTGGGCAACACAACTTCGACGGGCCTCCAGTGGTTACACAGACCTGCGAACCCTGGTCGACGGCAATGGACTTCGACGGCGGCGATGTCCGGGTGCTTCACTTCGATATCCTCGGCGGTCCTGTCTCGGGTCAGCAGCCTTTCGAGGGTCTGTCTTCCAGGGTGCTTCGGCGAAGATGGAGCAGTGCTCGATGGTCCCTCGGAGCACGGGAAGAGGGCGCCTTACCAGGTCCTCTCTCGGGTCAGTCTTCGACGATTTCGGCAGCCTTCGGATCGGTCGAAGCAAATGCAGCAGCAAGTCTTCTTCTTCCAGCTGGACGTCGTAGATCAGCAGTTCCAGTTACTCTTGAGTGGAGACTCAGCTTCTGAACGCTTCTGAACAATTACCAGTGGTGAGAGGTCCCCAGATATACTATTCTGTCTCTCATCCACACTGCTGGCACACACTCAGCAGCCAATCATACAGAAGGGCATTCATGCAGTCAGTCAGCCAATCAGGCACACAGTGCATTCAGGCCACACTCCTCCCTTTCAGATACTCACAACAAGGAATGTGGATTGGGACAAGTACCCAGCCATTCAACACCACACACTGCATTCAGGCCAGTTTCGGGCAGGGCTGTCTCAGTCTTTGTCTCTCATGCCAGAAACCAGACAACCACAACAAGGAGTGTATATTGGTCACACACTCCATTCACCGAGGTCCCACCCACAGGAGGTACCCACAACATACAGTCACTGGGAAGGCTCCAGTCAGTCTAGCTGGGCCTTCACAACAACACCATATATGGAACTTCCACCCAACAGCCAGTCAGGGGGAAGGGACAGAGTCAGGGCTTCCCAGGACTTTGGGAAAACAAGGTAACAGGCAATAGAAAGCAAGAGGCCACAGGGGCCATCTTGTTTCCTATCAGGAATCAACTGATCCCAATGGCAGGGCCTGGGTATCCCAAAATGGAGGACACCCAGAGCACCTGTCAAATTCAGCATGGAGCTGCCACCAGCCCATACCCTGCTCTGTGGGCCACCCACAGGTGCCCAAAAACATACACTAGGGGCACAGGGTTGTACCCCTACCCATGGGTGCCATAAGGGTATCCCATGGGTCTGTTCACCAAACCAAAAGAGAGAGCTGCACTGCCAGGAGTCCCACATGGACTCCTGGGCAGAAAACACGACAGAACACACGATAAAAAGCAGTAAAGGACAAGGATTCAGAGGCCCTGTCCCTCTGATGCATTTCCAGCATCACATCCTCTCAATGAATACCAAGCCATGCTCTCAAATCATACTGTTGGGAGACTTACATTTTGGCCTTAACGACCCTATCAACGAAAATGCCTTTTTCCCTTGTCAACACCATTGGTGCATTAGGCTTCTCACACCGTATTATCACCACACACATATCAAAGTTCGAACCCTCGACTGGCTTGCAGACCTCAACTGCAACACAAACATCTTCTCCAACACCCAATGTCCCTGGTCTGACCATCATGTCATCTCCTTCACCATTCCTTTCCTAACAACCTCGCTGCAGATAAACCCTCACCTCCCCCACAAAACACCGGCCGCATTATCCAGAAATTCGTGCAACATTACAGCAGAGAAACGACTACCTCTGATGCACCCGATCACCGAATACCAAGATAACTTTGCTAATGACCCCACCATTATGGTGGAGGTATATAATCAAAATCTCCTAGCTGCCATTGAGAAAGTTGCCCCACTGAGTAGCTCTCCTTGACAAAATCGTCCTTCTGCAATCCAAAATCGAATTAAAAAAGAATAACTTAACACCGTCCCATTCCCAGCAGATTCCTAGCTACACACCCCAAAAAATGAATACACAATTTCAATTCGCCCCACTCCTAACAACAGAAGTCCTGAAAATGATCACAAGCCTCAAGCCTTCCAGGTGCCAAGGCGACATCTGCCCAGCCTCTCTCATTAAAGACTGCGCGGCTGAACTCACCCCGTTCATCACAAGCCTAATCAATGCCTCATTCGAAAGGATCACTGTCTCAATGAACCTCAAAGATGCGTGGATCCTACCATTACTGAAGAAACCCACTTTAGACCCCAACATCTCGACAAACTACTGACCCATAACAACAGTACCTTTCCTCCTTAAAATATTGGACAGAACAGCGTATTTGCAGATCCAAAACCATCTGGAAACCAACAACCTGCTTGACATATGCCAATTTGGCTTCCATCCAGGCCATGGCACTGTATCACCCTCCTGGACCTAAAAACACAACTGGATGAGTTTAAAGATAACAGCAATCTAGTACTCCTCCTCCTACTAGACCCATCAGCAGCCTTTGATTTAGTCAACCACAACACTATGCAAACACCTCTCCTCGGCTTCCCATTTCTCAACCAAAGCCATACACTGGATACAGTCCTTCCTAACCAACAGAACTATGAGGGGCTTTTCACCCACCTCAGTAGCACTGCCAGTCCCTGTCACCTGTGGAGTAGCACAATGCTCCTGCATCTCCCCTACACTCTATAATATTTTCATCAAACCTCTATTCAACCTTCTTGATGATTTGGGTGTCACCTACACTAACTATGCAGACGATACCCAAATCCTCATACCCATCACAGGCTCAAAATCATTAAACGAAATCTACCAAACTCTCCAGGCTTGGATTGCCCAACATGGCCTGTGCCTAAACGATGAAAAAACGGAATTACTCCTTATAGGCTTGCAGAACCGTCTAAACAAACTATGCGACTCCTTCCAGTCCTTCGCTGTCGATGGCATCACAATCAATGTCTCCAAGGAAGTAAAAACCCTGGACATTTACCGTGACTCAGCTCTCACCTTAACTAGACACGTCAATGCCACGGCATCGGTGGCAGCTTACACCTCAAAGCTCACTGCCTGTAGACATTTCCTGTCATCTGACAGCTGTATTACGCTGGGTAGAGCTCTTATCTTACCCAGATTAGACTACTGCAATGCCCTTTTGCGCAGGCACCAACAGCCAAAATGTAAACAAACTGCAGGTGATTCAAAGGAATGCGCTAAGAGCAGCCATGCACATCCCCAAAAATATACACATTACCATGATGAGATGGAATGCCCACTGGTTACCGGTCCATGATTGAAAACTATTCAAAACCCTCTACTTGACTCACAAATATCTGTCCAACTCAGCCCCCCAAGTACTTATCCAACAAATTCTCCCAAAAACGATCCAACAGACCCACACGTTCAACTTACTCCCATCCCTAGATTCAAACTACAGAAATGTGGGGGCAGTAGCTTTCCAGTGGTAGCTGCCAAACACTGGACTGCTCTGCCACCCTCATTAAGATCAGAATCTTCCTTTTGGTCCTTCCGCAAAAGTTTGAAAACTTGGCTCATCACACACGAACTCTTAAAGTAACTCAATCAAAGTAACTCTAACTGTATGCATGACTCGGAATAGAAAACTATAACCCATTGTGATTGATGTATGTACTTTTGCTTTACTGCCAAGAACCAGCGCTCAAGTGCCTCAGTGTTGGTTGCGCTTTACAGTTGCCCAAATAAATAAATAAATAACAACAATGATAAAACCACCGTTTTAAACGGCGCTTGCTGGCAGATTCCTCTCACCGCCAAGTGCTGTATTAATAGTTGCCCTTATTCCCTCAATGAATGGCACACAATACATTGACGTCACAAGGATGAAAGGATGAGTCCGTTTTTCCAGGCTTCAAACGTGTGAACTGCAGGCTACCACCATGTCCTGCTTGACTCGCAGGGCTATCTTCCTGGCACCCCTAGGTGGTTTCTGAAGTGGACAAGATAAACCAAAGGGGGCATATTTGTGGCAGGCAGCTCGGGTGACACTGAATACGGCGTGACCCTGAGAGGAGCCAGCTGTCAGACATTCCTATGCTGATCATCAGACCTGCAACTTCTGCAGAGGGTTGCCGGCACACAGACGTTTTCGGGGGGTTATTTCAGTCAGACATGAATTCTCTTGCAATGCATAGAGGAATATGGTCCATCAGAAGGGCAGGTGGCAGCTTATTAGACCTGAATGGTTGGGTTATGCTTTCCATCACACACAAGACAAGAATCACTATTTTGTCACAGTGCGTATCCCATCACTTTGAAATGAACTGTGTACACTTCTGTATCACCCCATCATTTTGTGGCAAAAAATGCTGAATCCCAAAATACTGAATTTTGGAGGAGCCATTTCACTGCATATATTTATATATATATATATATATATATATATATATATGGGCAGGGGGAAAGATAATACAAAAAATATGGGGTGGTATAGATGGGTGCGGGGGAGGGGAGTCTTACCCTGCATATAATATATATGCAGTGAAATGGGCTGAAAGAAAAAACAAAAAACAAAATCGGTATTTTGGGATTCAGCATTTTATTTTTGAAAGATCTGTACACGCCAAGCAAACGCTGTCACTCTCCACCTTATGCCTATGCACGCTTCAAGTGTCTTTGTTATCTACCCCGCTCGTCCAAGCATCGATGGCGCCTCAGGCAAACTCAAACAAAATAGGTGATATCTGTAAGGTTCAGAATACACCTTAACCTCTGACACTTCTCTGGGCAACCTTCCAAACCACCATCCTGCCCTTTTAGCGGCTTCCCTCTCCTGCAGTGGAGCCAGTGCTGTCTGCTGGGAAAATGTAGTGTTCCCCGTGGGCGATGCCCTAGGTCAGGGGTCTGCAAAGTGTGTCGAGCAATTTGAAAATAGGCCATGTGCCTTGAGGCTACCGATCCTTCCATGGCATGCTACCACCATATAAAGGTGTCCTGCAATGTATTATAACACTATACCTCCTTTAGCCCTACTTCCTACTGCAGTAACCCTACATGGAGGTACCAGCCCTATTCCCACGGTAGCCTACGCTGTGCCAACTCAAATAGGTAACAGGCTAGAGTCGCCTTAACAACCCAGAGGCAACAAGGCAAGGATTGGAGGAACCCATCAAACCCAAGACGCCACTGCAGCCGTCAGCATGGCAAAGTGGTGACCTGGTGTGGTGCAAAGCGAGCAACTCAATGTTCTTTGCATGCGCCCCCCAAGCCTCTGATATCAGCTTGCCTATGATTAGAGGCCGTCCAAATCTACAAAGAACTTTGGGAAAATCTGCAGAAAAATGTTTCATACCAGTCGGAAATGTCATAGTTACAGAGAGAAAATCTGCTTTATTTATTTATCACTTATAAGGCACACTATACAGCGAAATTTGTTTCCAGGCACCACAAGACAAAAAGGGGGGGGGGGGGGAGACATGGGAGGTAAATAATAATAACGGTCCTTCCTACTAGGACTGGTGACATTCAGATTGTGCAAGTGCAGTAACAAGAAGTGCAAAGGGGGGCTGGGGGGTGATAGGTGACAGTCAGGGAAAGGGCATGAAAATACAGGGGGGTGGAGAAGGAAGAAGGGCCCAGGGGCTAGGCAATTGCTGGGGGGGATCCCAGGAGAGCAAGTGCCATGGGATAACAGAGGAGAACCACCTTCTAAGAGCAAGGAAGGGGGGTGGACCAGAATCGGGAGGGATGCCCGACACACCAGGCTAGTTAGGAAAAGGCACCCGGAAGAGCAGCACTGGTTTGGGGGGTGCTGGTGTAGACTGGTCAGGGAGGGCCTGGTGCCCTATGCTACTCATAACTGTTGGAATATTTCGAACTCTGCAGCTAATCACTAAAATCTGTGGAAAAATGTGAAATCCTTTATGTATAATAAATCTTTCTGCAGAGAAATCTGGCCCACGGGTTTGGACTCTATTTATGATCGTGCTTGAATAATCCGGACATCACATTGACCAGACAGGACCTGTTCTCTTACCCTCGTGCTCTGCCAATGGTCTCCAAAATGTATTTGCATTGTCATTCTCTCTTTTCGTTTGATCTCTCCTCCCTCTTCCCCGAGAGCACTTTAGCGACACATGCCGTGGATGCAAGTAGCCGCCCACCGCCTGTTTCCCGCGTGAGTTCCAAGCGATGTCATGCCGTGCGCAGATTTGGCGCCCGCAGGTTGAGGAGGAATATGATTGACGAGGCAGCTCCACTGCTGGCTGCTGCTTTAGAATGTCCGCGTCACCTGCCGGGGCTCTGGCCGCTCCACCGGGGCGTCACATGATGTATGGCTCAATTTCGCGGTCTATTCATGAGCAGGGCTAGCATCTGTCATCGTTCAGACATCTTGGTAGGAGATTGAACATTTCCCGAGCCATTAAGGGGCCAGCATGCTAACACTGGCAAGAAGAGCCAGTGTGTGGTCTTCGTTAGAGGGGCCAGACGTCCTGGTTTTGCCGGGACTTGTCTCGGATTTTGCCCCTCCGTCCCGGTGTCCCGAGGCTTTTTCACTCTAAAAACCCTGCCCGGGATTCGACTGTCCCCTTTTTTCGAGATATACGATTGAAAAATATGAGATTGGACTGTCTACTGCTCTACCCTGAAGAGACCTCCTAATATTTTCACAGTTTTGCCATCTGAGGGTGGGCTTGAACCGCCAACCTTCCAGGTATGATCAGCAGGCATTTACTGCCTGTGTCACCGAGACTGGCTGAGAAACCGGTAACTATATCGAGGCAAGTCATGTCAAAGGGAGCAACAGCTCCTTTGTTATTAACCTATTTATATACAGATACTTTCGAATGGGGTTGAGGTAGATTGCGATAAATGGGGGGCTTGGAGGGGGTGGGGTAGTCCTTTTGTGTGGTTGGCTGTCCCAGTTTTTTGTCTTGGAAATCTGGTCACCCTAGTCTTTGTAGTCCGGCGGTGGTGTTCACAGAATGACTTATGTAATAAAGGGACCTTACTTAGAGACGGACTGATTGTTTACTGCCTATAAGGCAACTAGGAACAAACGGAGGGAGGAATTAAGGAACAGGTTCCTTAGGAAGTTTTCGGGCAGTAAGGAACATAGACTGCTCTGAACATATACCTGTTTGTATGTGAACCAAATAAACCATACCATGAATGTACAAATGTTCTCTAGTCTTCTGATGGTTGATCGGCCATTACAAGAGGTATTTGTGCAAATTGTGCTTGGATATGAAACTATGAAAATGGCGGAGGCAGGGGTAGCTTTGCATGTTTTGGTGTAAGGCCTAGTTATGCATATGGTAGTTGTTAATATTAAATATCAAAGGTATTTGTGCCGCGCACCGTCACCAACGGAATTGGTTCCAAGGTCTCACGCCGATCTGCAAACGAGAAGGCGGGGCGTGTTAGTAAGGTGAAGAGGGAGTAGGATCGTGGAAGAAGTGGCATCCTGTTGGCAGCTTCAGTTCGGTTTACACCATGCGCTGAGCTAAATGCTAGTTAGAGAGGTTGTTGTGCAAAGGGTGGTGCGTGTGGTAGTATGCTTTTTTCGTAAGTGTTAGGGATTTGCAAGGTGCTGTAGGCTGCTTGAACGGGTGCTTCGGAGAGTTAAGTGGTGGTTGGAGGGGTCGTGTTGTGGTGGGCGGTAGGAGTAGTTCTGCCAGTACTGGTAGGAGAGGTAGTTGTGTGAAGTTGGATGGTGGGGCAACTGTGCGGATGGTTTTTGGAAAAATAAATGTACAGTTAGTGTTTATGAAGGTAATTGTGAAAATGGAGGCCGAAATAGTTGTGCAAAAGGTGTTTGAAAAAGTAGCTGTGGAAACAGTTGTCGTAGTTGTGAAGAGGATGAATGGAGCAGTTGTGCAAATAGTGGCTGGGGCAGTAATGGTCCAGAAAGTGGTGAGAGGTGGTAGCGCATGTGTTAGTGGGGAGATAACAAATGACGGAGGATAGTGAGCAAATGTTGGCGTGATGGCAGCGTTCTCGGAATGGTGGTTGGCGAGGTACATGTGAAAACACTGGTGAGAGACTGAGAGATGAACATTGTGTTGTAAGAAATACTTGTGCAAGTAGTGATTGGATTGGACATGTAGTTGTGCAAATGATGGTTGGAGAGGTGGTTGAAAAATTGGTGCTGCAGAGTTGTTTCTATGTCTGTCTTCTGATTGCCGATAACGAGAGCAGACAAACCCTTAATCTCGGGTGGGATCCCCTTAAAGAACTCTATGGCTAATCTTATACACAGAAGCCAACCTTGACACTTTCATAGGGCACACCCCTGAAATCCCCTTAAAGAACTCTATGGCTAATATTATACACAGAAGCCCACCTTGACACTTTCATAGGGCACACCCCTGAAAGTTGTGAGTGAAAGAGGCATACTAGGGGGGCATGATTCCTCATCACCAGACCTAGACCTACGCTGGGTGGCACGCGATGGGCAGCCGATAGCCCAAGCCCTGCTGAATGCACGGAAGAGCCATTGGTGGGCTAGCATTGGTGGGCGTCCCGAGCTTTAACCATGAACTGCAGAAACCTATCCCAATTGTATGCCGCAAATTGAATACAATATCCCAAATCTCAATTAAATGTCAACAAATACTACAAAGCCCCCTGGAATGAGAATTATTTTTGATAGTGAGAAATACACTATGGGTGGGCGTTGAGCGGTCACTGCAATTATCTTCTTAAAGGCATTGCAGCAAGGGCCTGTATTTTTGGGAGGATGGTGACAAATCACTGCCATTATCTTCTTAAAGGCATTGCAGCAAGGGCCTGCATTTCTAGGAGGGTGGTGACAAATCACTGCCATTATCTTCTTAAAGGCATTGCAGCAAGGGCCTGTATTTTTGGGAGGGTGGTGACAAATCACTGCTATTATCTTCTTAAAGACATTGCAGCAGGGGGCCTGTATTTTTGGGATGGTGGTGACTGGTCATTGCCATCATCTTCTTCAAGGCATTTCTGCAAGTGCCTGCATTTTTAGGAGGGTGGTGACCAGTCACTGCCATTATCTTCTTAAAGGCATTGCAGCAAGGGCCTGTATTTTTGGGATGGTGGTGACTGGTCATTGCCATCATATTCTTCAAGGCACTTCTGAAAGCGCCTGCATTTTTAGGAGGGTGGTGACCTGTCATTGCCATTATCTTATTAAAGGTATTGCAGCAAGGGCCTGCATTTCTAGGAGGGTGGTGACTGGTCACTGCAATTATCTTCTTAAAGGCATTGCAGAAAGGGCCTGCATTTCTAGGAGGGTGGTGACCAATCACTGCCATTATCTTCTTAAAGGCATTGCAGCAAGGGCCTGTATTTTTGGGATGGTGGTGACCGGTCATTGCCATCATCTTCTTCAAGGCATTTCTGCAAGTGCCTGCATTTTTAGGAGGGTGGTGACCTGTCATTGCCATTATCATAATCTTATTAAAGGCATTGCAGCAAGGGCCTGCATTTCTAGGAGGGTGGTGACTGGTCACTGCCATTATCTTATTAAAGTCATTGCAGCAAGGGCCTGCATTTCTAGGAGGGTGGTGACCAATCACTGCCATTATCTTATTAAAGGCATTGCAGCAAAGGCCTGCATTTTTAGGAGGGTGGTGACCAATCATTGCCATTATCTTTTATATGGCATTACTAAAAGTGCCTGAATATTTAGGAGAGTGGTGTCATGATCGTCTTAAAGGCATTGCTGCAAGTGCCTGCATTTCTAGGAGGGTGGTGACCAATCATTGCCATTATCTTCTTAAAGGCATTGCTGCAAGTGCCTGCATTTCGAGGAGGGTGGTGACCAATCATTGCCATTATCTTCTTAAAGGCATTGCAGCAAGGGCCTGTATTTTTGGGATGGTGGTGACTGGTCATTGCCATCATCTTCTTCAAGGCATTTCTGCAAGTGCCTGCATTTTTAGGAGGGTGGTGACCTGTCATTGCCATTATCATAATCTTATTAAAGGCATTGCAGCAAGGGCCTGCATTTCTAGGAGGGTGGTGACTGGTCACTGCCATTATCTTATTAAAGTAATTGCAGCAAGGGCCTGCATTTCTAGGAGGGTGGTGACCAATCACTGCCATTATCTTATTAAAGGCATTGCAGCAAGGGCCTGCATTTCTAGGAGGGTGGTGACCAATCACTGCCATTATCTTATTAAAGGCATTGCTGCAAGTGCCTGCATTTCTAGGAGGGTGGTGACCAATCATTGCCATTATCTTCTTAAAGGCATTGCTGCAAGTGCCTGCATTTCTAGGAGGGTGGTGACCAATCATTGCCATTATCTTCTTAAAGGCATTGCAGCAAGTGCCTGCATTTTTAGGACAGTGGTGACCGTCATTGCCATTACATTCTTAAATGCATTGTCTCCAAGTTCTGCATTTTTGGGAGGATGGGGAATGTTGGATGACTAACTCCTCATACATTCAGTTGTGAAACAATCATGCAAATAAAGTCTTAAGTGACTGGTAGAAAGCATGAGGAATAGTGTTCACATTTTGTATACGGTGCTAAAACATTGGCACTTCCAAGTTCTGTCCTCTTTAGTCCATCCTAATTTAATGAATTAGGAAATAGAATGAATGAAGACAGAGAATGACCTAAGCCTGCCCAGCGAGGATATTGCAGAGAATCTGGGTGGGCGCAGGTGTCTTATGAGTGAGAGGGGGTGGGCATTAAACAACAACGGTCCATTGTTCCATTCATTAATATTCCCCCCCGGGCGGTTCAGAAGAAAGGTGGCGCGCCAGCGCACCAGGGAAAATAGAAGCGGGGGGGGGGGTGGTAGGAATTTCAGATTTTCTTTTTGACATTGTGAATTAGAGAATATGACACTGCGGCAATCTGGCCCAGACAATTAGAGTCCCCGGGCTCCAGGCTCTCCGCCACATGGGAAGCGGCAGATTAATGGTTTTTGCTGGAGGTGTCGTGAATTAAAGCAAAGATGGATTCATAAGGAGTGAGATCAAAATACGAAATAATGTAGCCACTCTACCTCCACAGTGCACGCTCTCCTCGATGCTGGAAGCCGGCAGGATCACTGCACACAAGAGGGAAAAAGAGCGGGCGCGCAGTTAGTTGTCTGATAAACAAAGGTCCTATCAAAGTTGACCAGCCACAACATAAACATTCTAAATTTAAGAAGACATTTTGGGGCTAATCCCAGGCAGGTAAAAATTGAGCGACGGTATCCGGTGCAATTTTCAGAAGAAAGCCATGGTTAAAGTGACACTGCTTCTGTGTTCGGGCGTTATTATAAGCTATAATTTTGAATACAAGTGGGTGTTCCCGGCTGATTTGCATGAGAGTAGCTTGTATTTCTGCCTCGAATCCGGGGTGAAATCCCACAATAAAAGTGCCCGAGCCGTGTCCAGGTTGCTGCTATAGGAATGTCTATTTCCTTATCCGAAGCTGTCAGCTGCAGCGGCTGACATTTGTTGAGCTTGTCACTGTAAATATGTGCTGTAAAGAAACAAAAATAATGGCCTTGATGAAGCGGCGGGAGATGACGTAGAAGAGTTTGCAGGGTTTTCCACAAACCGGGTCTATTGTTTTGAAATTGACTCTTTGCTGGCGGGCAAAGTCATTTCACATTCTAAGGCAGAATTACGGCTTCCAAAGGTATGTACGGTTGATCTCTACCTCTTGTTTTTTTTTATTTTGCCGAGTGTGAAAGTGCTGTCAGATTCATGAGGCTTTACGACCATCTGCATGAAAAGCGTCCATCAGCTGGGCAAAGCAAGCTGACAAATCAGCCGGGCACAGAGGTGACTGCAATTACAGACGTTCTAGTCCTTCTATCAACCAGCCGACTGGGGGCACGGTCAACACCTGCTGCTGTTCAAAGCGTTGATGACGGCAGGTATCTTGCAGGATACGCCCCTCCGTGGGCATGGTTTGGGCAGGGACTTGGAGGCGATCCGCACAGGCATTAGTTTGAGGACTCTGCCAAGCTGTGTGTCCCTGCACATATGCCCTCTCCTTCCTGCCAAGGCTCCCATGCCAATATCGGTTCCATGTCTTAAAATCGCGGCAAAAATTGCAGTGGGCACAAAACATTGCGGCAAAAATTGTATAATGGGGTATACCTTTACCGGGTAAAACCACAGCATTTTTGCCGCAATTTTTTTTACCGGCGACATTTTTGCCGCGATTTTATTACCTGATACCCCAATATCTTTGCCTTAGTAGGTGGTGCTGAAGCACCACACCGCAGCCAAAAATAAAAACCACCCATGTGTACTTTGCACCCAACAGTTGTGCTCCCTAATGCGCCTTTGCAAGCACAGGTGATACATACCTGGAATCTCGTTGTATAGACAGTCTCTGTACTGGGTGGCATTTCCGTTGCACTGAGAGGGCCCCGGGTTGTGGTATTCGCAGTAGCGGCTCCGATACTGGATCCCTTCTTCACTGCACAGCGTCCACTCCGACCAGGCCGCCCAGCCCCCTAGCAATGGCAGAGGGGAGAGATTAGAAACACAAAGACCCTATGGATTGCACTATGGCTGTGAAACTGCAGCACAAGAGAAAAAGGTGGATATCAGTCCAGTTCATACCAGGTCTGAATGATTCTTCTGCCCTATGTTACATCGCCCTTAACAATAAGGGTATGATGCCTTTCTCCACATTGGTCACTGGCAGTGCCACACAACTATGTGCATGCAATCATCAACAATGTCTGTAACGACCACTGTCCAGTGATGTGGTCATCTCGGCCAGCATCAGCATATGAGTGAGTCTCTCTCTCTCTCTCTCTCTCTCTCTCTCTCTCTCTCAGAATGTAATATTACACAATTTAATGATACTCGTTTTGTGTGTCTTGGAAAGATTAATTTAGAGACCAACTCAGCGCTCTATAGCAAATGCTTAACCCACTGAGCTACCAATCTTACATTTCCAATTCAATTAACTGAAATATTATTCATCTAAGCCATAGTGAAACTTTGCCAGCTGGAAGTTAGGGTACTCTTAGCAAGCTGACAAAAATATGAGGACGGAAAAGGTAAAGCACGGAGTCACCAAATTGAAAAATGGCGTCCGCTTATGGCTTTCTAATCAAGAAACACTATGCCCTCCTTAATTTTAACACCAAATCCCTTTATGTGGCTTTAACTCAGTTTTTTCAATTATTTTCCCTTTTCCATATCTTTTCCTGAATTTTAAGTCACATTGTGAGATAAAGAATTTTGCGAGGTTTTTCATGTGCTGCATTTGTATAAGTTACCAGGGTAATCCAGACATGGATCCCTTACTCACTATTCTTAGAGAAGCACAGCTCCACCCTACTGATGAGGTCCAACCAGACCGAAACACGTGTCTGGGGCTGCTTTTGGTACTCTTGTTCAGAGGAGAATTGCTAAGCTGTTTGGTGCCGGACTGCCCCAGGGCAGAACAAAGACTGATGTGCTTTGGATATTTCTCCTCTGTGAAAGATAGTGAGCTAAAGGCCCCCCTTGTTAATTTGCATAATTTAAAGAACTTTGGGT
Organism: Ambystoma mexicanum; assembly: GCF_040938575.1. Lineage (NCBI taxonomy): Eukaryota > Metazoa > Chordata > Amphibia > Caudata > Ambystomatidae > Ambystoma > Ambystoma mexicanum. The sequence goes on along the minus strand of NC_090931.1, from coordinate 1,313,503,642 downwards.
CTCACCCTAAGTTACTAGGGGACTCCAGACGTGGACCCCGTGCTCACTATTCTTAGACAGGCACAGGCCCACCCTACTGATGATAATGTTTTGATATATGCTCACATGCTAGCATGTTTGCCAGCACTGAAAAATTCCAGAAAAAATGTTTTCACCGCTTGTAATACCCATTGGGGGAGCGCCTCTCAGAAATTCAAACACAGTAATGTGCCCTCTACTAATAAACATGTCATGGTACTGACCTAGATCCCCTCGACAAACTGTACAATGCTACGTTTTCACACTGTGTACCCAACGCTTTGGCCTATGAATGCCAAAATACCTGAGTGATGAAGCCCAAACAAAGCAGCCGGGTCTGCATATGTCATTATTTACAATGTACTAGATACACAGTCATTGATTATTGAATTTGTTAATTGTTAGGTTTATGTTCGGTGAGGGGTACATCCTGCACCGAACAATAATTCGTTGACAACGATTACATGTGAAACTCATGCTCAACAACGCCATCATGAATGTGAGACGCAGCCTTTAATTATAAATGTTGTCATGGTTGTATTTTTAGACTCGCATTCCATGGTATCAAGTCAATTACAGTGGACTGTTCCCCCCTGAAAGTGACGATGGCGAAATGGCAGAATTCACTTAAAGCACGAATGAAAAATCCAGCCCTGACGTAAATTAAATCTTGAAAGACGGTCTGACTTGGCACCTCTACTCTTGCTTGAATCTGGACCAGAAACATCTATGAGAGGAGAACAGTTTTACTGGTTTCAATTATAGGTATTGGATCCACCGCTAACAAGATTTCAAGCCGCCAACGTTTCCATTACAGCAGATAAGAGGAGCTGGCGGGACCCAATCTCGTTACCCGTCGATCCGCTGTGCCAGAGACGCGAGATTCCCGCTGTGGCGCAGAACGCAAGCGACGTGACGTCGCAACCTTTACCTTCACAAGGGTACGTGTTGCAGAGGGCCTCCTCAGTGTGCAGTCCAATGCAGATGTCGCCCCCATTCGACGGGACCGGGTTGGTGCACGTGCGAGTGCGCTGGTAGTGTCCGCCGCCACAGGTGGTTGAGCACTGGGACCATGGTGACCAGCAGGACCAGGATCCTTTCACTGAAAATGATTCCAAAAACATGGACATTCCTGTGTTAAAATAGCCCTCAGAGACACGTGTACTCATGTATACTTTGTCAAACACAGAAAGTAAGCACTAGCTACTTTTCAGCCCAATCAAAACCCAAGGGAGGCCCACTTCTGTGAGACAACTACATTTTCACTTCCAGTTTGGCAAGCACCATTGCTCTTACCTATACTAATCAGCTTGGATTCTTGATGAAGAGCTCAAAATGGCAAAGAAAGGCCAGCTGCTGCTGATTTGGCTAAAGAATGTTGTTTTGTTGTACAGAAAAGCAGTTCTGACAGGATTGCCTAGGATTTCTGTATGAAAGCGTGTGTGGTGTTTTGTACAGCAGAAGCCTACACGTGGAGCAATGGAGCGCTGCGCTACCCTGTTAAGGGTACAGTTGTAAGTATGTGGAGAGTGTGGGCACAGAGGCTTACAAGTGGGGGGTACAGGAAAGGGAAGGAGAGGCAGACCAAGTGTTTATTATTTTTTGTTTCCATTGCCTTTGGTGTGTTTTGGATGCTAATCACTTTCCATCATGGGATGAGAATGGCACGATGTGATCCACTAGACAAACAAGGTCTGGTAGGGGATCATTCGGGATCCCACGCTGCTTAACTGCTGGGAATCCCTCCGGCTACTCTTCCAATCTATCCTTTTACCTTGTGCCATTGCAGAAGTGCAACGACCCTGTGCAAAGCAGAGAAAGATGAACAGGCCAGACTGCTAGGCCGTGTCCCCTGGACCCAGAACAAAACCAACCCCAGGCATGTTTCCGCCTCATTGTGCTTCATCAGTGAGAGGCAGATAAAGGCCCTGGGCAGAGCTACGGAAGCCCCCAATTCACGTATGATTAATTCAGCAATATGGAAAAGCATCACTCTGGGCATTGACTTGTAGTGTGCCACCTGTTTCAGTGAAGAGACTTGGGCTTTTTAGGCAGCATAGCAGCTGTTTTCTGCATTTGTACTTTCCGTGTCTGACAGTTTCCTTGCAACTCCCTATATTCTTCCAGTGCCAGAGCCATTAAGAGAATTAATAGAGCCTGATTAATTTCCCCAACTGCTTGCTGTTAGCTTTAGAAATCGTAAATGACAATTATTATCTGTATGCTTAAATGCATCGTCTTTAATGTTCATGAAATGGCACATTATGAAAAACAGGCGAGTGCAAGAAGTGGTGTTTCTGCAGCTGTGCTCCTGCGGTAGCTATATTCCTGCGAGTTTTACTATCCAGTGTGCACCCTTAGGCAACTGGGTTGGCAGCAGCGACTCACGCCTTCCCCTTCTTCTGCTAAGAGAGAGAAAGCAAAGCGTGTTCCCTTGCAATCCCCTCAATGCTCCAAGCCATTAAGCAGCTCCTCCCAAAATGTCCCTGCCTATGGCAAGATGAGAGGGTTTTCAGATAAAGAGATTCCAATGGGAAGCAAGCCCTGTGATGTTTGAGTGCAAAGAATACCCATCAATGCTCACTGGGTTGTCCAACAACAGGCCTCAAGGGACGGAAATCCTGATGGATTTTCAGGATATACCTCATGAATATTCATGAGGAGAAATGTGCATACATTTAGAATCATTGTATGCAAATTTATCTCATGAATATTAATGAGGGGAATCCTGAAAACCCAGCATGGATCTAGCTCTTGGGCCTGGAGTTGAACAAGCCTGATAGGACGATCATCCATCATTAGAGGAGAGAGGCCACCAGCAGAGACACTCCAATATGTCCTCTAGGTGCGCATTCAGAGAAAAGGCCTCGCATCCAAACTCTTTTCAACTGGAGCCTTGGGCGTCCATTTAATGGTTAAAGGATGCATTATGTGTCAAAAAAATATTTGTAGGCAATTGAAAAAAGTAGTGATAAGAATCTAGAGAGGACATTCAGTTGTCTTATATCCCATATCGAGCTTATAGCTGGAGCTCCACAGCTGGCCATAGCCCACCTTTCAGTTAATGCTGCATTTCCCAATGTTGCCTCTGTCTAAGGCTTGCCACCAAGCCCTAGAGTTCTGAAGTGGTACATAGTTGCCAACATATTCCATTCCATTCTGTACGTGCTTATTCAGTCCAAGTTTTTCTTTGCTCTCTGGAACTTGTAGTTCCAGTTCTCCAAATATAAAACTCAGACTACAGGTCCCAGAATGCAAAGAAAAAAACAGGACTCGATAAGCACCTACAGATTGGAATAGGTCATGTTGGCAGCTATGGTGGTAGCTTGAAAGCCACAATATATTTCTCAACCATGTCACTAAAGAAGCTTCCTTATCCCACTACAGGAACTTCCTTACTTCTTCCCTACCTGCCATCACAATCTAGAAGTGTAAGCCAAGGGAGCTCTGACCTCCCACTGAGTCTTATAATGCAAACATAGTTCCCTTTTGTCTCTGCCCATGTTGAACACCATCATTGCTCCCTCATCTCGAAGAAGTCATTTGCCAGTCAGCTCAGATAACAGACTGAACATAGGCTTTTCCTAGTGTCTACTGCACAGTGTGGAAGATGGGTGACAGCTTTCTAGGTCCACATCCATTTAAAAAAAATGTCTAGCTTTGCATGTTAAAATCAATATCATGTTATTTCCCACAAATTAAGCTAAGGCAAGAAATCGTCTAATCCTGTTTCCTTACTCCCGAAAAAAAGCAGCAAAAAAGTAATTGCGAAAATATTTTAATGGGTACAGCAATGGGTGTAATTTTAGGGGGGCACAGGGGTTCTTGTCTCCCCAACTTGCATGGTCCACCATTTAGTCCCCCTCATTTGGCAGGGACACCTTTCCTTTAGATGTGATGTCCTCCCCAACATTTTCAGCTAAGTTACTCCACTGGTCTGAGGAATTCGTCCATCCACATGGTGGGTGTGAGCTCACATATTTTTTTTATTTTTTTAAAAATTAAATTGTACAATAGTAGATCAACCTCTGGAAACTGTGTAGGGCTTTTCTGCACACATTTTCCTATGCTCACCGGACGACATACACTTAGACCTGTGTACTCTGGTTGGACACAGCCTACAGGCGCAGCACCCCGTCATATTTATTTTGAGTATGACAGCCAGGAGTACACCATGTCATTTCAGTAGGGGAGGGCCAAACCTTCCCCCTGTCATGGCCAGCCTAATTAACTAACAAAGGCTCCATGGATCTACCATGTCCTTTTGTTAAGTCTTGTAGCTTGTGGCAGCATTCACATACTAATCAGAGTTTAATTCAAACAGGCCCACATGGGGCCTGGTTGCAGAGGCGAACAAAAGAGACAGGAAATCCCAACACCCTTTTATATGAACTGTCAACCGGATGCCAGCTCCCGCCCTCAGTATCGATTGACAGTGAAATGTCAGGTCTGGGACTGCGTATTTACAGTGGTCATCCCAGCAGGCAGACCCCATTCAGAAGGTATGAGTATGTGCATTGACAGAGCCAGAAAATCCGGTCTTGCCGCAGCTTCAAGGGAGACCTGTCGCTTTATTCAGCAATCACAGAGAGCTCCAGTAACTAGAGGGACCCTTTCATCCACAACAGACAGGAAGATGGGTGGGACTTAGTATTACATGTTTTCATTCCTTTACCTTTTCTGTTGCAGAGCACTCTGGTTATGACCTCATGCATATAGGAGATTGTTGGTGGGGACCCAGGATTGGTTAATTAAGATAAGCTTAGCCTACACCAATCACTGTGGCCCATATGGCTTTAAAATAGGGCTGAGCCCCTCTTGTGGCAGATCATCAGAAAACTTTGCAAGTAGTAGCACGAAGAACTCATCATTGGACTGGGACTGAAGGTACAGTCCGCCTTACATCTTCCGCCAGCGAGGAAGGCCTGGACCTCCAAGAGGGAAGCAAGATTCTTACCCTAAATATCTCCCAGGGAAAAGTGGGAGATACCAAATCCAGATGACCCTCCAGCAGCTTCAGAAACAGTTCCCAGCCAGCACACAGCATGCCCTGCTAGGCTTGGCAGCAAGCTTCCTAGGTGGGACGTGCCAGAGAATCTCTGAACCACACCAAGGACAAGGCAGCTGCCTGCAACACTCTCCTCAGCATTGGGCTGTCCTCCTTAAAGGATGACACAAGCCCAGTGAAAAGGCTAGGAGGAGTGCACCAAAAAGCATCTACTGACGTCCGCATTAAAGGACATTTTTGAGCGGAGTCGAGCCCCTCGAGCTGCAACCGACTGCACCGCTGTCTTTTACGCCGCAGTTGCTGTAGCTGTCCAAGACACCTCGACCAATGGTCAGTGGACCAGCACTGAGACATTGATTCCTGACCCCGAGCAGCCGTGTAGGCCAGCCTGCAGCCGTTTGTCCAGCTTCGCTCGCCGACTGCCTGCTGCCTGATACACATGGACGTTTCCTGCCTTGTACTCTGTTACAGAAGCTGAAAACACCCTGAAACTGACTCAACCCCGTCGAGCACCAAGAACTCCAACAGCACAATTGACATTGTGGTTCTGACCCCTTGGTCCTTTTCCAAAGGCCCCTAGTGACATTTTATAACCCATTGCTCCCTTTGTGTTGAAACCAACTATCCTTGAACTAGTGCGATTAATTACTATACTTACTATACCTCCTACCCTCCTGTCAGTATCCAGAGTGCATCCCTTTTCCTTCTTTGAAACGGTCTGTCCTCTGTATTCCTTTACAGGGTGGTTTGTATTTTGTAGTGTGCTAGAACTGTCTGTTGTGATAATAATAAAGTAGATATTTGTATACAACCTTGACGGGATAGCCCCTTTTAACATTGGGTAGTTGTATTTTTGCTGTGTTGCAACTAACCTACGATCCAAAGCCTTTCGGATTGAAGCCTACCGTTCCGTCCACGTTACCAAGATTGGACAAGGAAGTTTCCAATCTGTTCAGGTCCCTTCTGGTGTACTAGAGTTGTGGGGCTGCTTGATGGTTTAGAAACCAATATTAATTCCTTGACCCCTGTTCCCCCCCCCGTAGTTGATTCGTCACAACTTAGTAAAGCACTGAGAACCCAAAATGAAATTGATTTTGCCTAAAGGGTTAGTAAGTTAAGCTACTTGGTAAGAAGGCTCTAGATTTTCAAAAGTTTTGGACAGTCAATTTCAACCAGCACGGTTCTTCCATTTTTGTATGTTGAAATCCCAATTACGTTGGTGACGATGCGCGGTACAAATACCTTTAACATTAACATGAAGAAATGGTCAAGTTCCGCCATCTAGCCTTTCTCCAAAACGTTCAGAGTATCATATCTCCAATGTATTGCCCCTGGGGGATGTAATCACAATGCGCGAAAAGGCTGCGCTCGCGAATTCCACTCAGACTGAGCAACACCTCAGTAGTTAATGGAGGTGAAACCTGGCCAACGCGTGAGAGAACGGCCTCTTGGGGAGCACCCGAGCTAATGCGCTCTCTCCGTCAGTCCCAGCATGAGCGTCAGAGGCGCTGCGCCAGAGGAGAGGATGCCTTTCTAATGAGATCTGAAAGCGGGGCCGTGTCTGCTTCAATGACACGACAGATCCCATGGACGCTATTGCTGAAGTAGAGCGCTCCCAGGTTCCCTCTTAAACTCAAAGAGTGGATGCTTAGCGTTCTAGTTTGAAAAAAGAGACATTTTATGTAGCGCAGACTTGCACTCGCCTGTTTTTCATAATGTGCCATTTCATGAACATTAAAGACGATGCATTTAAGCATACAGATAATAATTGTCATTTACGATTTCTAAAGCTAACAGCAAGCAGTTGGGGAAATTAATCAGGCTCTATTAATTCTCTTAATGGCCCTGGCACTGGAGGAATTTAAGGAGTTGCAAGGAAACTGTCAGACACGGAAAGTACAAATGCAGAAAACAGCTGCTATGCTGCCTAAAAAGCCCAAGTCTCTTCACTGAAACAGGTGGCACACTACAAGTCAATGCCCAGAGTGATGCTTTTCCATATTGCTGAATTAATCATACGTGAATCGGGGGCTTCCGCTGCTCTGCCCAGGGCCTTTATCTGCCTCTCACTGATGAAGCACAATGAGGCGGAAACATGCCTGGGGTTGGCTTTGTTCTGTGTCCAGGGGACACGGCCTAGCAGTCTGGCCTGTTCATCTTTCTCCGATTTGCACAGGGTCGGTGCACTTCTGCAATGGCACAAGGTAAAAGGAGAGATTGGAAGAGTAGCCGGAGGGATTCCCAGCAGTTAAGCAGCGTGGGATCCCGAATGATCCCCTGCCAGACCGTGTTTGTCTAGTGGATCACATCGTGCCATTCTCATCCCATGATGGAAAGTGGTTAGCATCGAAAACACACCAAAGGCAATGGAAAAAATGTAATAAAAACCAGGATAGACTTTGTGAAGTTCCAGTGTGACAATGTTTCGGGATATGTAGTGGTGACGATATTGATGAGTGCTACAGAGAAGAGGTGTTACTGGACAGTGGAGATGTAGAGTAGGAGAAAGACCGGACTGGTCAGTGGAGGAGTTGTAGAGTAGGAGGAAGGCTGGGCAGTCAGTGTGGGAGGTGTAGAGTAGGAGGAAGATGGGGCTGGTCAGTGGGCGAGATGTAGAGTAGGAGGAAGATGAAACTGGTCAGTGGGCGAGATGTAGAATAGGAAAAAGATGAGGCTGGTCAGTGGGGAAGATGTAGAGTAGGAGGAAGATGTGGCTGCTCAGTGTGGGAGGTGTAGAGTAGGCGGAAGATGGGGCTGGTCAGTGGGGGAGCTGTAGAGTAGGAGGAAGACCAGACTGGTCAGTGGAGGAGATGTAGAGTAGGAGGAAGATGAGGCTAGTCTGTGGAGGAGATGTAGTGTAGGAGGAAGATGAGACTGATCAGTGGGCAAGATGTAGAGTAGGAAGAAGATGAGGCTGGTTCGTTGCGGGGTATGTAGATTAGGAGGAAGATGAGCCTGGTCACTGGATGAGATGTAGAGTAGGAGGAAGACCGGACTGGTCAGTGGGGGAGATGTAGAGTAGGAAAATGTGATGATGCTGGTCAGTGGGGAAGATGTAGAGTAGGAGGAAGATGTGGCTGCTCAGTATGGGAGGTGTAGAGTAGGAGGAAGATGAGGCTGGTCAGTGGGCGAGATGTAGAGTAGGAACAGGATGAGGCTGGTCAGTGGGGAAAATGTATAATAGGAGGAAGATGTGGCTTGTCAGTGTGGGAGGTGTAGAGTAGGAAAAAGATGAGGCTAGTCAGTGGGAAAGATGTAGAGTAGGAGGAAGATGGGGCTGGTCAGTGTGGGAGGTGTAGGGTAGGAGGAAGATGAGGCTGGTCAGTGGAGCAGATGTATAGTAGGAGGAAGGCAGGCGGTCAATAGGGGAGATGTAGAGTAGGAGGAACATGTGGCTATTCTGTGGAGGAGATGTAGTGTAGGAGGAAGATGAGACTGATCAGTGGGCGAGATGTAGAGTAGGAAGAAGATGAGGTGGGTCCGTGGGGGAGAGGTGGAGTAGGAGGAAGAGGAGCCTGGTCAGTGGATGAGATGTAGAGCAGGAGGAAGACCGGACATGTCAGTGGGGGAGATGTAGAGTAGGAAGAAGATGAGGCTGGTCAGTGGGGGAGATGTAGAGTAGTAGGAAGATGGGGCTGGTCAGTGGGGGAGATTTAGAGTAGAAGGCAGGTGGGACTGGACAGTGTGGGAGATGTAGAATAGGAAGAAGATGAGGCTTTTCAGTGGAGGAGATGTAGAGTAGGAGGGAGATGTGGCTGGTCAGTGTGGGAGGTGTAGAGTAGGAAAAAGATGAGGCTAGTCAGTGGGAAAGATGTAGAGTAGGAGGAAGATGGGGCTGGTCAGTGTGGGAGGTGTAGAATAGGAGGAAGATGGGGCTGGTCAGTGTCAGAGGTGTAGAGTAGGAGGAAGATGGGGCTGGTCAGTGGAGGAGATGTAGAGTAGGAAGAAGATGAGGCTGGTCAGTGGGGGAGATGTAGAGTAGTAGGAAGATGGGGCTGGTCAGTGTGGGAGATGTAGAATAGGAAGAAGATGAGGCTTTTCAGTGGGGGAGCTGTAGAGTAGGAGGAAGACCGACTGGCCAGTGGAGGAGATGTAGAGTAGGAGGAAGGCGGGCGGTCAATGGGGGAGATGTATAGTAGGAGGAAGACCGGGCTGGTCAGTGGGGGAGATGTAGAGTAGTAGGAAGATGGGGCTGGTCAGTGGGGGAGATTTAGAGTAGAAGGAAGATGGGACTGGTCAGTGTGGGAGATGTAGAATAGGAAGAAGATGAGGCTTTTCAGTGGGGGGCTGTAGAGTAGGAGGAAGATCGGACTGGTCAGTGGAGGAGATGTAGAGTAGGAGGAAGGCGGGCGGTCAATGGGGGGATGTATAGTAGGAGGAAGACTGGGCTGGTCAGTGTGGGAGATGTAGAGTAGGAGGAAGGTGGGGCGGTCAATGGGGGAGATGTACAGTAGGAAGAAGATGAAGCTGGTCAGTGGGGGAGATGTAGAGTAGGAGGAAGGCAGGGTGGTCCATGGGGGAGATGGTGAGTAGGAGGAAGATGGGGCTGGTCAGTGCAGTGGGGGAGATGTAGAGTGGGAGGAAGATGGGACTGGTCAGTGTTGGAGGTGTAGAGTAGGAAGAAGATGAGGCTGGTCAGTGGAGGAGATGTAGAGTAGGAGGAGGCGGGCGGTCAATGGGGGAGATGTAGAGTAGGAGGAAGATGGGGCTGGTCAGTGGGGGAGATTTAGAGTAGGAGGAAGACTGGACTGGTCAGTGGAGGAGATGTAGGAAGACTGTGGGGCGGTCAATGGGGAGATGTAGAGTAGGAGGAAGATGGGGCTGGTTAGGAGGAAGATGGGACTGGTCATTGTGGGAGGTGTAGAGTAGGAGGAAGAACGGACTGGTCAGTGGAGGAGATGTAGAGTAGGAGGAAGGCAGAGTTGGCCAGTGGTCGAGATGGAGGAAGACAGTGCTGGTCTGTGAGGATGTAGAAAGGATGAGAGATCAGGGACTGCAAAAGTGGGATAGGTCGAAGCACTGTGAAATAAGATAGACAGCAAATGATGGGTCTCCACTATCAGGTGCTCGTCACCCCAATCTCCTGCACTGGATGCCTAGGGCACCAAGAGCTAAACACTGCCTCTGAAGAGTCCAGATGGGTCTCATCCTTCCTCTCCAATGTATGCAGGCCATTACTGGTGTAAGACATCAAGGGATGGTAAAGTGCAGGCACTTTATGTTTCAAGTGACACTTCTGGGTCGCACTCACAGACAATTCACCCAAAACACAGACGGCTACTTTCAAGAAAAAGGGGGTAATTCTGAGTTGGCCGGTAAGGGATACCGGGCACCGGTAAGGAGACCGGTGCTGGTAATCCCTTACCGCCCAATTCTGATGTCCCTTAGCGAGAACTGTAAAGGACGTGTGGTCTGACCACACATCCTTTACGGGTCCCGCTAAGGGACCAGGGCGCTAATAACGGGCCTGCTATTCGCGGGCCCGTTATTAGCGCCTTGCCCATTCCCATTGAGCCCTATGGGGGCTCAAATGGGAATGGGAAATGGTTGGTTGAATGGGGGCTTACCGGGTCCTCCAGTGTCGGAATGACCCAGTAAGTCCCCATCCAGCCAGACCGGACCCGGTATGGGAGGCAGCCATGGTGCTAATAGCACCATGGCTACCGTCCAACTCAGAATGACCCCGTCTTTGAAGAAGTTTCTTTTTAAACTTTTTTTTCAGGCTCTGGAACATCTAAGTATATTTCTAGACTCTGGAAATCGAGTCTAGAATAATACCATTTGATGGGTTCCTTTATGCAGTGGTCTCCCCAATATGCAAAGTCACTGACCAATAACTCATAAGGTGAGGCAGTGAGTTATAGGGGAAAATAATGTAAGGGGTAAACCAACAGAAATAGGGAAACTCTAGAGAAGAGATTAGTCAGGAGAGAAGGAGACAAAAGAATGACAAGAGGCAGCAGAGAAGGGGAAAGTGGAAGAAATGTGTATGAAAAGAAGACAAGAGGCAGTGACATGAGTGAGTAAATGGAGCAGTGAGATAGACAGGGCAGCAAGAGGGAGAAGATGCAGGATGGTATGAGGGAGTACAAGGGATAGCAATGCATGAGGGCAGACAATGGCTACATGATGAAGAGAAGGATAGATGAAGGAAAGGTGGGGGCTGAGCAGAGAGCTGGGGGACAGGAGCTTGCAGGGAGGGCGAACAAGTAGGCAGTGTTTGGGGAGCATAGGCTTAACCAGAGAACACATCAAAAACCTCACCAAGGTGAATCTGTAATAGTCACCTTCTTCTGCAATCCCAACTCCCACATCCCATTTCTTGCGCTATTATCCGTGAAAGCTGGTCAGCTCATAGGTACAGGAGCACATGCAACTCCCACATCCCATCTCTTGCACTATTTCCCGGGAAAGCTGGTCAGCTCACAGGTACAGGAGCACATGCAATTTCCACATCCCATCTCTTGCACTATTATCCGTGAAAGCTGGTCAACTCACAGGTACAGGAGCACATGAAATTCCCACATCCCATCTCTTGCGCTATTATCCGTGAAAGCTGGTCAGCTCATAGGTACAGGAGCACATGCAACTCCCACATCCCATCTCTTGCACTATTTCCCGGGAAAGCTGGTCAGCTCACAGGTACAGGAGCACATGCAATTTCCACATCCCATCTCTTGCACTATTATCCGTGAAAGCTGGTCAACTCACAGGTACAGGAGCACATGAAATTCCCACATCCCATCTCTTGCGCCATTATCCGTGAAAGCTGGTCAACTCACAGGTACAGGAGCACATGCAATTTCCACATCCCATCTCTTGCGCTATTATCCGTGAAAGCTGGTCAGCTCATAGGTACAGGAGCACATGCAACTCCCACATCCCATCTCTTGCACTATTTCCTGGGAAAGCTGGTCAGCTCACAGGTACAGGAGCACATGCAATTTCCACATCCCATCTCTTGCACTATTATCCGTGAAAGCTGGTCAACTCACAGGTACAGGAGCACATGAAATTCCCACATCCCATCTCTTGCGCTATTATCCGTGAAAGCTGGTCAACTCATAGGTACAGGAGCACATGCAATTCCCACATCCCATCTGTTGCACTATTATCCGTGAAAGCTGGTGAACTCACAGGTAAAGGAGCACATGCAATTCCCACATCCCATCTCTTGCACTATTTCCTGGGAAAGCTGGTCAGCTCACAGGTACAGGAGCACATGCAATTCCCACATACCATCTCTTGCACTATTATCCGTGAAAGCTGGTCAGCTCGCAGGTACAAGCGCACATGCAATTCCCACATCCCATCTCTTGCACTATTATCCGTGAAAGCTGGTCAGCTCGCAGGTACAGGCGCACATGCAATTTCCACATCCCATCTCTTGCGCTATTATCCGTGAAAGCTGGTCAGCTCATAGGTACAGGAGCACATGCAACTCCCACATCCCATCTCTTGCACTATTTCCCGGGAAAGCTGGTCAGCTCACAGGTACAGGAGCACATGCAATTTCCACATCCCATCTCTTGCACTATTATCCGTGAAAGCTGGTCAACTCACAGGTACAGGAGCACATGAAATTCCCACATCCCATCTCTTGCGCTATTATCCGTGAAAGCTGGTCAACTCATAGGTACAGGAGCACATGCAATTCCCACATCCCATCTCTTGCACTATTATCCGTGAAAGCTGGTGAACTCACAGGTAAAGGAGCACATGCAATTCCCACATCCCATCTCTTGCACTATTTCCTGGGAAAGCTGGTCAGCTCACAGGTACAGGAGCACATGCAATTCCCACATACCATCTCTTGCACTATTATCCGTGAAAGCTGGTCAGCTCGCAGGTACAAGCGCACATGCAATTTCCACATCCCATCTCTTGCACTATTTCCTGGGAAAGCTGGTCAGCTCGCAGGTATCGGGCAGCAGACATTCTGCACTGATGTGACTAAATAATGTGTGGTACAGTGACGTAATGTGCACTACTCCTGCCTTAGCAACCTTCTTTGCAGCAGTGGGCTCAGGTTTCAAATGTTTGACTGTGAAGCACTCGACCGACCCTGCAAAAGCCTTTGTCTTATGCCCCACCTCACAGTTTCCATTCCCCCGTTTGGATAGACTTGCAGTGGACAAAGCATTACATGGAGGCCTGTTCTGCATGAAGGAAGCAGAGTAGCAACAAGGGCAACATTGGCAGGCACGTCACCCTGAAGATCTACGACTGGAAGGGGAGAGTACGCTTACCAGGACAAGGCTGTGAGTTGCAATCCTGGTATTCCGCCGCAGAGCCTACACAGGGCAGGCCTCCATTTTTAGGTTCCGGATTCGTGCAGGTTCTCTTCCGGCTCTTGAAGCCCATCTCACAGTCTTTGGAGCATGACGACCAGGCCCCCCACGAAGACCAGCCACCGCTGACGACTCTGGTCGGGGACTTCCCGGATCTCAGAAGGTCTTCTACTAGAGCTAAAGACACAAGAGACATCATCTCAGTTCATCAATGAATCCCCACTCTATTGCACCAGAGCTGGTGTCTGACTGAGAGTTCAGGATATATTTATATTTATATTTTTATATTTATATTTTATTGAATTTATATAGCACTTTAATCCAAAGTGCTTTACATGAGAACAAGAAAAAATACAACAAGCATAAGATGGTAATTGAATCACAACTCGAAAACAGTATAAGGAACAATTTACATTATTGCTGAGGTGAGGGGGGAGTGGAGACATGGTATTAATGGCATCAGGGAAGGGCTGCACCGGGTGGTAAGCCCACCGCCCCCGGGTAATGGCCAGAGCAAAGTGGGGCCATTGCCTGGGTGGCAGGCAGTTATCAGACAGTACAGCCAACATTAGCACATACCCCATGGCCTCATTGAGAGTGGTTGCTAATATACTAGGCTACATTAGGACAAAAAAGGAAAGGAGTGAGAAGGTGGCAGCATGAGGCAGCATGTCTGAATAGAGGATAGAGAGATAGAAAGAACTTTGGGGGGCCGGTTCAGGGAATGGCAATGAGCAGGCGATGGCAGTGTGACGAATACATATTGGACAAGGGAGAGAGGTGGGAGGGGCAAGAGAGGTGGCGCCAGGGGCAAAAGAGGATCAGGAGTGGAAGGTGACTGAGGGGGGAGTTTAAAGTTTCAGAAATGAGGGGAGACGGGGATAAAAAAAAAAAAGATTGCGAAGGGGGTTGTTGCAACAAAGGAACGCAGGGGAAAGAGGCATGTCTCAACAGATAATGCCTGTGTTCTTTACATTCTGATTGGCTAGTCAAAAGATGATAAAGGGCTAAAAGGTAAAGTATGAAGACAGATGTATTCGCACATAGAAATGTTTCGTGGTCACGGAAGCATGATGTTTATTCTCAATAGGAACAACTTCCACAAGGCGAGCAGCTTCAGCAGAATGTACTCTAGACATTTCCTGAAATGAATGACTCTTGTCCAACAATAAACAACAACCCTATTAAAAGAAATACCAAGAAAACAACAACGAAATTCATATGCAACTGTTTTTGGGACCAATTGGAGCATCTTTCTTCTTTAAAAGTGCCCTAGGAAATTTAAAGTTGATGGATTGACCCGTTTTCCTCGTCCTGGTCCCACGGAAAAACACAAAGAATTTGCCCTCACCAAATAATTGGTTCTTTCACCCAAACTCATGTTCAAAACACACAGTGAGTCCGTCTCAGACATTCTGTTCTCTTGAACACTTGGACCGCTATTGATAGGAAACTTAGCAGGTGTTGTGAGAAACCAAAGGGTGTCTCACTGACCAGTCCCTTGGGATCTGTCATCCAGGTGGCTGGGGCACGGCCATCACTATTGGATCCAGACCCTGGGGTGGACCAGTGCAGGAGGATCACTTGGATGAGGGGGTCCCTGGGAGTAGCAGTGGAGCACCCGGAGGAGAGACGTGGTACCCCATTCCCATTTTCCTGTAGAACACCCTCATTCCATGTACTATCTAGGAACATTACCCCCGACTCCCCTCCCTCCCCCCACCTTCCTATACACATCCTGCTGCATGGACAAAGCACTTCAGGGAAAAACAGACTCACACACAGCCAGTCCGTTTCACATGTCCCAACATCAGGATCAGGCAGAGTCAGGCACTTAACCTTAATGACTCGCACCTGAATCCTGTTACCTTTCCCCACTGGGATAAAAGGCGGAGCATGAGAGGACCCAGAGAGCAAGGCAAGAAGGGCAACCGGAAGCGAGCAAGACCAGCAGAACGGAAGAGCAAGAAATCCCGGGAAGGCGACGCGACCATGGAAGCAGAGCAGACGGGACCAGGAGGCGAATGAAAGGCTGTGGGACTACCATCTGCGGGTGAAGGTCGCTGCAGAATCCTAAAGGTGCAACTCCCTGCAACTGCCTTGGATTGTACTCATCATATCTGTCATACTTCTGCTAACCATGTCTTGCTTACAATTTTTATGTTTTTGCCAAATCAGTGTATGTTGTTGCTTAGAAGAGTCATTGTGCCTCATATGACTCAACAGTGGGCGTTACTCTCCCATGGCTGATTCAAATTCCTAAAAATAAAGATGTAGTTGACTCATTGGTTTTCTGGACAGCACAGATTAAGAGTTGAGTCATCACCACTTCCCATACATTAACTTGTTAAGTTATGTTATTATGCTTTCATTCTGCTTCACATCACCACTGTAGTAGTCTCAGTGCACCTAGGCTTGTACGTGCAGTGGCGCACTGTGCCCCGCCACAGGTATCCAGACATTAGTCTGCTGGAAGAAAGAACACTAGACAGAGGAAGATAAGAGGATGGGGAAGCGGGAAATAGTGCTGCAAACAGTGGGAGGGAGGGATGCAGCGGGGGAAGAATGTTTTGTGATGGCATGGGTCAGTGTGTCAGTCCTGTTCGGTGAACCATAGTTTGGCAAAGAATGGGATATCTCATTTCGCGATTCGATAACTGGGTTGAGTTCACCAGGCATATTTGGAGAACTGTAAATGAGTTCACAATGTGATGATAGATATGTATGAGGGGCTCGATAGTGTGCCTGGGCAATCCTGGAAGCTTGACTTCTTTTTTTGCCCGGGCATCTGCACACGCTGTACCCCAGCTCAAACTCCAGAATGGCAATTCTGTGACTGCCACACCTAAGCCAAGCGTGCCACAGTCAGGAAAGCGCTGTGCATAAAGGTGAATGTTGTTGTTTACAGAAGGTACGAGAATACAGTGGTGAAACTATAATGCTAACATTTAAAAAGCCCAACACATTGATTTCAAAAAGGTTATTTTTAAGAGTTTGATGTTGGACTTCATTTTAGTTCATGGTGAGAGAGTGTGGCGCTTTACTTGGAATTAGGTTATCATGTTATATACCAATCATTATTAAGAAAATATACCCTGCGCTTCTTGTGTAGGTTGTGCTCATTCGACTGTGTGAAAGTCAGATGTGGATGTACAAGAGACAGTGTAGGCAGGGAGAGGGGGAACACATATGTGTCCGTCTGCGTGGAGTGACAATCTGGCCTCCTTTTGTGTAAAATTATGATGCATGTCTTTGTCAGGGGCGGTCAGGATACAAACCTTCCACAGTGTCATTATGAGCCTGGCTGTGAAATAACCATGCACATGGGAACGGGAGAGCACACATCCTTCGACTTGCTCAGTAGGACCCGAAGGGCCGTGAGTGTTCCGGTTATATAGACCGGAAAGCTGGGAGGGGCGACAGGCACTTTTAAATGAGGATGGGTTTTGAACTATGGCTCCTCTGGGAGAAAATTCCTGAGAGTTCTTGAGGCCCGAGGATGGTTGTAGTGGTGTGTGAGGAAGGATTCCTCTTGGGCTGAGGCTGGGGTCTTCAGGGAGTTAACCTGCCTAATCCAGCCTTGTCTATTCATCTCTACCTGTGCTGGGGTTACCTTGTCCAGTGAATAGATGGCAGCAATGCATTGTTGGGTCCTGCCAGGGTGTAGAGTGTGCTTATCAGCTTACATTTGCAGATCTGCTTGATGATATGATATGGCATTTATAACGTGCCTATACACAAGATGTTCAAGGCGCGACGAGACAGGGGCGGGGAACAGAGGAAAGACAGATAGAACGATCTTATTAGGCCTTGGTGACATTAGGTTTGCGCAAGTACAGGGGAGGGGGAAAGGGGAAAGGGGGAGGAGAAGTGCAGTCCATAGGATAAACAGTAAATAAATAAGGACAATAAAGAGAAATTAAGGCATTAAGACCCTTGCCTCAACTGAGTGACAGCCACATGCATTATTTATTTAAAACATCTATTTTGTGAAGTGCTACCTGACACTTTATGGCTGCTTGAAAATCTATGCTCTGAATTTGTTTGAAATTGGGCTCAGGATCAGTGTTGAATTGAGAGCTTTGGCAATGCAGCCTGGCAGTGCACACATGGGGAGGATTTCTGACTGACCCTATGCCCACTTAATTGCTGGTGGCGTGACAGAGATTATAATCATAGGTGCCAGCGGGCGATCATGCTTCTCACTAAATGCCAAGGATCACTTATATTATGCAGCAGTCAATGCAAAGGTTCTTAAGCGTCGTCCATCTTAGAATGTAAGGGAATTCGGCCACAGTCCCCTTCCATAACTGACACACAGTTTGCTCACATGAGGAATATGCTCACATGGGGAGTTCAGAGTATTCACCTCCTGCTTCCACAATCCATAACTAAGTCAAGTGACCCCAGCTTGACCCTGGGTAGTACACGCCTGCCCACTGGAAATGAAACCATGACCACCAACCTGCAGGACAACCATATGCTATTGAATTATTCATGCTGCATTCTATTCATAACATGTACTTCCAGGGGAAAACAAAATCTCTGTGACCATATTCCCAAAGTACAAAGCCCCACAGTTACATTAAAAATTAAATACTGTATTGCTCGACTTCTGCATTAAAATATATATATATTTAGCGAGAGCTTGTTTATTTTGATGGCATGTACTTTTGTTTTACAATATGTTGTTCTGCCAGCTTGCTTAATGTATATGTCATGGACAGCGATAATGCCCCAGACCGACATGTACAGCCAACAGAACCATAAGAGAAAGTAACCTGCTTCATAGCAGTGATATTTCAGCTCAGCAGAGGATGTTGTTTTTCCTGACAATGGGAGATGCAGAAACATTCGAGTTTTTTTACACTCTAATGCTAACATTTAAAAAGCCCAACACATTGATTTCAAAAAGGTTATTTTTAAGAGTTTGATGTTGAACTTCAATGTACTCCCCATTTTCAGGAAACCTTTTGTGTTGCCTTTTCTGGTTTCCGACAGGAAATGTTGTTGCCCTTAATCTTATTTCCAATTAGTTGCAATAGACCGATAAATCATTTCATTTCGAGTAAAACTGTCCATAAACCTTTGCATGGCATAATACAACATCCAAATACAAAGCAATAAATAAAAACATTGTTGCGTGTTATGCCGTGTTTTTGCCGCGTCCACCTTCCATGTTGGCAGTTTAAGTGTGCAGTTTTCACTGCAGTCATTTTTGCCAATTTAAAATATATATATATATATATATATGTGTGTGTGTTATGTGTTTGTGGTAGAGAATTGGGTGGTGGTAGGTGACAGGGTGAGGTACTGGGGGTGGTTTACATGAGGGTTGGGAGGGGAAACCCCCATTTAAAATAGGCAAATCGTGCACAGTCAAAGATCAAACTGGTAAAGTGGCGGCGGCGAAAACATGTGAAACCGTAGAAAAATTGGTAATAAGCAAATGCCCAAGAAAAATCAATTAAAAAAAGAGATTCGTTCCATCAAGTTAAATCACTCACACGCAATGGATAGAGTTTGAAAACTCCGAGCCTTGAGGTGGTGCGATCCGTCAGTTATGGTGAAACACCTCAGCTGCACACACATCACATCAATTATGCGAGGATTCACCATTGGATGGACAGCTCCGTACCACAATATCTACCTTAAGAATCCCAAACTAGACCATAGCTAAGCCCCATCAGCCAGAACTTAAAGACTGTCTACATTTGATTGCTCTTTAACTCTTAACCACAACAGTAGTTATAAAAGAGTCCACTCCAAATATCATATATCTGTGCCTGGTACATTAGCAGAGACACTTTGCATTTTCTAATGCCACTGTCCTTGAGCTAGTGGTGTTAGAAAAGGCAAACAAGTCACATTCTAGAACTGAATCCTCTAGTAGGGAGAACAGAGCTGCCTCCAGCTGCCCGCACATTGAACTCAATCCTCTAGTAGGGAGAACAGAGCTGCCTGCACATTGAACTCAATCCTCTAGTAGGGAGAACAGAGCTGCCTCCAGCTGCCCGCACATTGAACTCAATCCTCTAGTAGGGAGAACAGAGCTGCCTCCAGCTGCCCGCACATTGAACTCAATCCTCTAGTAGGGAGAACAGAGCTGCCTCCAGCTGCCCGCACATTGAACTCAATCCTCTAGTAGGGAGAACAGAGCTGCCTCCAGCTGCCCGCACATTGAACTCAATCCTCTAGTAGGGAGAACAGAGCTGCCTCCAGCTGCCCGCACATTGAACTCAATCCTCTAGTAGGGAGAACAGAGCTGCCTGCACATTGAACTCAATCCTCTAGTAGGGAGAACAGAGCTGCCTCCAGCTGCCCGCACATTGAACTCAATCCTCTAGTAGGGAGAACAGAGCTGCCTCCAGCTGCCCGCACATTGAACTCAATCCTCTAGTAGGGAGAACAGAGCTGCCTGCACATTGAACTCAATCCTCTAGTAGGGAGAACAGAGCTGCTTCCAGCTGCCCGCACATTGAACTCAATCCTCTAGTAGGGAGAACAGAGCTGCCTGCACATTGAACTCAATCCTCTAGTAGGGAGAACAGAGCTGCCTCCAGCTGCCCGCACATTGACCTCAATCCTCTAGTAGGGAGAACAGAGCTGCCTGCACATTGAACTCAATCCTCTAGTAGGGAGAACAGAGCTGCCTCCAGCTGCCCTCACATTGAACTCAATCCTCTAGTAGGGAGAACAGAGCTGCCTGCACATTGAACTCAATCCTCTAGTAGGGAGAACAGAGCTGCCTCCAGCTGCCCGCACATTGAACTCAATCCTCTAGTAGGGAGAACAGAGCTGCCTGCACATTGAACTCAATCCTCTAATAGGGAGAACAGAGCTGCCTGCACATTGAACTCAATCCTCTAGTAGGGAGAACAGAGCTGCCTCCAGCTGCCCGCACATTGAACTCAATCCTCTAGTAGGGAGAACAGAGCTGCCTGCACATTGAACTCAATCCTCTAGTAGGGAGAACAGAGCTGCCTCCAGCTGCCCGCACATTGAACTCAATCCTCTAGTAGGGAGAACAGAGCTGCCTGCACATTGAACTCAATCCTCTAGTAGGGAGAACAGAGCTGCCTCCAGCTGCCCGCACATTGAACTCAATCCTCTAGTAGGGAGAACAGAGCTGCCTGCACATTGAACTCAATCCTCTAGTAGGGAGAACAGAGCTGCCTCCAGCTGCCCGCACATTGAACTCAATCCTCTAGTAGGGAGAACAGAGCTGCCTGCACATTGAACTCAATCCTCTAGTAGGGAGAACAGAGCTGCCTCCAGCTGCCCGCACATTGAACTCAATCCTCTAGTAGGGAGAACAGAGCTGCCTGCACATTGAACTCAATCCTCTAGTAGGGAGAACAGAGCTGCCTCCAGCTGCCCGCACATTGAACTCAATCCTCTAGTAGGGAGAACAGAGCTGCCTGCACATTGAACTCAATCCTCTAGTAGGGAGAACAGAGCTGCCTCCAGCTGCCCGCACATTGAACTCAATCCTCTAGTAGGGAGAACAGAGCTGCCTGCACATTGAACTCAATCCTCTAGTAGGGAGAACAGAGCTGCCTGCACATTGAACTCAATCCTCTAGTAGGGAGAACAGAGCTGCCTCCAGCTGCCCGCAAATTGAACTCAATCCTCTAGTAGGGAGAACAGAGCTGCCTGCACATTGAACTCAATCCTCTAGTAGGGAGAACAGAGCTGCCTCCAGCTGCCCGCACATTGAACTTAATCCTCTAGTAGGGAGAACAGAGCTGCCTGCACATTGAACTCAATCCTCTAGTAGGGAGAACAGAGCTGCCTCCAGCTGCCCGCACATTGAACTCAATCCTCTAGTAGGGAGAACAGAGCTGCCTGCACATTGAACTCAATCCTCTAGTAGGGAGAACAGAGCTGCCTCCAGCTACCCGCACATTGAACTCAATCCTCTTGTAGGGAGGACAGAGCTGCCTGCAGCTGCCCGCACATTGAACTCAATCCTCTAGTATGGAGAACAGAGCTGCCTGCACATTAAACTCAATCCTCTAGTAGGGAGAAGAGAGCTGCCTGCACATTGAACTCCATCCTCTAGTAAGGAGAACAGAGCTCACGGAATGGAGCCTCCTGCTGTTCTTTAAACTGTGTTTAAGCGCTATGCCAGTCGTGATTCTTTAAAAGGCGCTAAGCCAGATTTTGCCCTCCAGCTCAGTGTTCTGAAATTAAGTTTACATGACAGTGAGCTGGAGGCAAGCCCCCAGCTGTTCTCAAGGTCCGACTGGGCCATACAATTGTCTCGGGCACCAATGAAAAAGTGTCCCACAGTTGCAAATGGCTATTCATTCCTTTAGTGACACTGTTTGAATAGTACCCAAGGGGGGAGTTTTTTGATAAAGTGTGATGCAAACAGTCCATTTTAACGAATATTTACTCTGCAACACTGGTCAAAACTACTAGCTGCATAGTCTTGTAACTCATCAAACTGGCCCCAATTGGTAAACAAAGTGGCCCTTTTTCACCCAGAAAACTGGCCCACGCCAGCATTTTGTGTTTTTGGTTCGCCCATGGGCCTATTGCCCCATAGGCCAGTCCGAGCCTGGCTGTTCTGCATTTGTGGTGGAGGAGCACAAATCTAATGCTGGCAGACCTGGGCCCGGCACTGGAGCAGAGTCACGGATTAGCTGAGAGGGGGTGCATAATGGAAAACCCTGTGTTAATTATATGTAAATCAAGATGTTTGTTTCACTGAGTGCCTAAAAAAATATTAAACCCGCCCATCACTGCAGCTAAAATAAATACAGTCAGGTTTTTAACACAAAGATAGTGCCTTGCAATTCTGTGGTTTAATAAAAACAACTATATATCGCGTTTGCTCTCAACCTAACATCTGTGAATTGGGCATACGGGAACCCATCTAATCTTTAAACGTAGGTTGGTGTTAAGTGATGCCCCCATAAAGTAGCTATTGGTAACCTCAACAAGCCAGGCAGCATCACCCACCAAACTGTCCTTAGACACCAATCTAGATTGTTGTGGGTCCTTAGACACCAATCTAGATTGTTGTGGCGTAGTTGTGTTCTGAAGGGTTCCGTTCCATGCGACAAAAAAAAAAAAACATTCTCAATTAATATTTAGTGGAACAGGGTCCATTTGGCTGACGTCCACCATTCATACATGCGCCTGACCTGGCACTAGCTAACATGGGTGCCTTTCCATATTGCAATGATAATCTGGCGAGCAAACACGCAGGAGCTGCTGCAAGATGACTTACAGCAGGAATGACTCAAGAAAGGAGCAGCTCAGTGTCCATTACTCTGGCATTCTGATCTGATGAACAGCCAGCCTGCAGCAGTTTCCTTCCAGTGTTCACGTGAACAAAGCAGTATGCGTTTCTCTCTCATCTGAAGGGAGATGGTTTGGAGAAAGCGCTTTGTGCAGCCATTTCTTGGCCTTGGCCTGTGGTGGGCTCCTAGAGCCAGGCCTGAACCGCAGGCTCGGCCCTGCCCATGAAATCTCTGGCTAGCCCACCTCTAGCCTCTTTCCTTTATAACTCCTCTTGATTCTTGCTGACCTTGTTGGGAGGCGTGCATGTGTCATGGCTGTTTTTAACACTTCAGAGGATCACAGCATTCCTTAGGCCCCTCCCATAGGGGCGATTGTAATTTGTTATTTATAACGCGCTTAAAATCCAGAGGTTTCTAAGCGTAGACCCGGGGATCGAACCTGTGGTGCTCCGTGTCGTCTTGCTTCTAAGGCAAGCGTGTTTCCCCTGAGCTATCCTCCCGAGACTGGGGTTTACTAGTTTCATCCTTCGCTCCCCTCCGCTCGGCATTGGCCCTTTCAGGCCCGTCTGGCTTTCCAGTGATGCGCTGCACTGCACATTCCCTTCTCTTAAAGTTTCCACGTATCCCACTACACACCAGAAAGTTACTATTTAGAGTCCCTGCAGTAAGGGCTGCCCTTAGGACCGCTGAGTTTCCTTTAAAGTGCAATTTCCCTCGGCTTATGGGATTTGCTTTCACTGTCCTCGCACATTATTAAACTCCCACCTGGTTGCTTACACGTGTGCGCACTGCTCATGCACACACATTCCTGCATTCTGAAACGTTTGTCATTATTCTAGCTCTATTGGTTTTTTTCATTCCTGCATCTTTATTTCTTAGTAATGCCGATTCACTTCTCACGTGTCTATTTACTGCCTTGGACATTTTAACATAAAATAAATAAATAAAAATTAATAAACATGTTAAACTGCCTTCTTCGCCTTCCCCTCTTTCAAAATGTTCCTTTGGACCAAGATCACTTGCCAAAAGTCTGTTCACCGTCTCACGTGCCATCTCTTTATAATCACTCTGAGTTGTTCCGCAAGTTGCTGCCTTGCCTTCCAGTACAGAAGGCCAACTCACTTTTGGGACTTTGACCACTATTCGGTTGGTCAGTAACACGTCTGGTTCCCCTTATATTTTCATGATTGCAGGATGTTTAGTACTACTCTGCTTGCTTAGCATGGCCCTGTGCATCTTTTGCTCCAGGTGTGTTTACTACAGAGTAGTCCACGAACATTTCGAAAATAAATGGTCTAATGGACCATTTATTAAATTTTGGCCTGGACCAAAATTCAGAATTGCCATAATGTCTAACAAGAGGAGTGGGGGTTGTGGGCGTGTCCCCGATCCCATTGTTCAGAATTATGGGCTCGGGGTTGTCCTCCACTTCCTTATGATGGAAAGCGAGGGACAAAAAGCAAGAACAAGAAGTAACGTGTCAGCGATACAAAGATTTTCACATCGATAATTTCAGCCGCGTTCAATTTCCACCCGAATATTTCACGAAGTTCCTACTGCTGCAGGGACGCCAGCGGTCTAGTGGCGCGGCCTCGCAATAGTGTGCCCATTGCCCTTACCTCTGCTTTGATGGGCTGGTGCTCAGGTCTGTTGGTGGTGGGGCTGGTGTGAGTCACTTGGAATACACACATCAGGTGTGGTGGGATTTAGAGTGGAACGTGGGGAACCATGAAGAGTCAGGTCGAGAGAGAGGGGGGTGGGGTCTGACCACTCTGGGCGGTGGGCCTTACGTTGCAGGCTGGCGACTTTGAAGCACTCTTTAGAAGTGGTGATTGCAGAGTGCGATTAGGGAGCTCTGTTTTTAGAGTGTTAAACTTTGCTAGAGTGGGGGTCCTCCATCATGCTGCTTTAGGTCACTGGTAGTCCTGTCTGCAAAGGCAGGGAGAGGCACAACAAGAGCAGGGGTGAATGTGCCTCAGGAGGTCAGCGAGAAGAGAGCCCTCAAAGCACATGTGCCTTGGATGTCCAGTGGCTATGAAAGGCGAGCAGCATGCCACTGAAATGTCTGCTGTGAATCACTGACACCTGGATGTACAGTACGGATTGGGCGGGAGTGCAGAGTGCTAATGTATACAACAAGAAAGCAAGCACACACTGTGAGGCTAAAGCTCCACCACTCGCCACAAGAAAAGGGAGATATTATCTTCACTATAGCGCCCATCAGCAACTGATGCTCTATTCCCCATTAACTCTCTAGACAGGAGCCTTCAGACTTTGGAAGTTCTTGTTAAACACAGTTTCCTTGTTCATGTTCCTGATAAAAGCAAATAATTTCACAGGTCCAGTCTTCAAAGCCACTTGAGTTCACAGATCACCCACAGGAGTGCAAAAAAAAACAGGATCAAAAATACACACACCGCTCTGAGATGACAAGATTCCAGTGGCTATGCAATCCAGTTTATTTCCTTTGCATCATGGGACTTGCAGGTTTTTCCCTTAGAAATTAAGGAAAACTACAAGTCCCAGAATTCAAACTAAAAACAGGACTAGCCATCCTTCTCATGCATGCCAATGGGAAACTTGAGCTCTGCACTTTGGATGAGCAGTGAGCTTTGAAAATTATGCCAAAAAGTTAGTTTATGCGGCATGGATACGATAAAGAGCAACTATTGTGCCTGGCCGGGGCATCTGTCAGCATTTGTAATGTAACTAAGTGTACTTTACACTTTGCTTGTAGTTAAAGAGGCTGCTACTCTGTTCCTTGCCAAACTATTCATTAAAAAAGAATCCATAGAATGATCCATTGCCTTCACGTCCTCCTCTTCCTCGTCCCAGTTCTTAACTGTAAGAAGGAGTTAGCCTTCACATCAGTCCCTTATTGCATGTTTTTGTTAATACCCTCCCCCCCATCCCAGGATCAATATGAAACAGTACCTGAATACCTCATGTTTGGTCTCCCATGGCATTTTCAGGGACCTGCCGTGCTGCGTCTCTGCACACTGGTTTTGAGCATGACGTTAGGTAGTGCTTGCGCTGAGTCAGAGAGTTTGCTGCAGACTCCAGGGGGTGGCGGGCACATTTCTGCTTGCCATGGGCACAGTATTGCCTAGAAACTGACCTGGGTGTGAGACTGATGGATCTAGTAGAGTGAGGTGGATCTAGTACCATGGGGTTGCTAATAAGAGGCATTGATGCTGTAGCTGCCTGGCTCTCTTCCCGACCGGAGCACATCCATTGGTGGAGCAAAGCAGAGAGGACCCTTGCTGAATCTCTCCCTAAACCCCCATCCACACATATTTCACATACAGTCTATCTTGGGCACTTACCCCTCGGTCAGTTGCTCCAGCTCTTCCAGAATCCTGTTGGTTTTTTCAGGCACCCTTGGGCACTCCTCTAGGCCATCCTGCTCCCATTTCGCAGTCTGTAGCAATATCACATCCCATGGCACCAGCATTCCGCCGCAGCAGCACATTTCAGTTTCCTATTTAGCTCATACTCCCTTTCGTTGTCACATTCCCTCACTCCTCTCAGGCATTCAAGTCATCACTCCCAGGAATCCCTCTGGCTATGCTTGCCCTTTCATATTTGCCATTCTTCTTTTCCCCCACCCTGCTCCCTTCACTTTTCCCATCTCTCAGACAGACCAAGGTCCTGTTTATTCCTGCGGCGGGATCACAATTGGTCTACTCAAAGACCATTTGTAGACTTTGAAACCACTTAAGACCCTTTCGGTGGTGAATCATGCAGTATTAAAGACAAACATAATATAACGTAACATTTCATGGGAAAGGATAAGAGACTATATGTAACATATGTAAATTAGCCCTCAAATGAGCACTTAAAAGGACTCCTGTCGGCGGCCATTTTAGAATTAATCTTCGTCAATATACAGCAACGCTTACAAAGGAGCCAGAATAGATAAATTACTGGAATCCAGGCGTTGTTTTACTGACGGTAAATCCTGTGGTAAACAAACACACACACATTCTTGACAAAGATGTAAGCCTAGATAAAAATGTAATTTTATGGTATATATTGTCTACTGTATAGTGCAAATGCAATGCGATTATTTGTATACAGGATGTATCCACAGCAGACGAATGGCAGGCTTCCAGCAATCAATCTATTCTTGTTCATTTTAACAGTTGCCGCACAGTGGTAAAGATCCATTCAAAAATGGCTGCCCGCCGGAGTCAATTTGAATGCTTATTTGGGGGCTAATTTTCATATAGACTTTTTCCATTCACCAAGGTGCAGACGATGATTACTGCAATGGTTTCAAGGAAAGTTATGCACAATACTATCCTTTGAAGGCCACAGACACCCTCTAAAGGAATGCGTGAGCCCTGAACACGAGCAGAAGCTTACTGAGAATTTTCCGGTTTCATTTTGCACCTCCAAGCGCCATTTCAAATTAAGGCCCAAGAGATGGACTACCTGAATTTTGGGTCAGGAGTTGTCCTTCAAGCAGGCTAAATCTAACACATAACACAGCGAAGCATGCACGGTGTGGTAGTAGCCGCAGCAATCCATGGGCCATTACCTAGTCCATGCTCTTTCACAAATGTACCTAAAAGCCACAGATGCATCGCCATTTCCTGTTGCATCGTTTGGAGAGAAACCTGGCACACTCCCATGGCATCTAAAAAGGGCAGAGAGGTGCCAAGTAGTTTTACCAAGAGAGATGTGTCTTGGCACGCCACGCCCACAGACCTGAGATGCTGAACAATGGTGCCTATTTTTGCCAAGTAGATCCAGTTTTCATATCCAGTCATCCTCGCTATCACCCCCATAGCCAAACACATCTGGCATCATGCCACTACCAGCACCAACAACAGGGCTCCAAGTGGCCTTCTTGCTCAGCTGGTGCAATGCGTACACCTACCATGATCATGCCTTTTATCTCAATTTTTCTACTATCCTTTTTTAATAGAAGACACTAAGCAAAGATATCACTGATGAACAGCAGAGAAGAATATAATACAGGGTCATAATAAATGTCTAAGTTGCTGGTTCAAAGCAGAGTTTTCATTAGCAATCAAACCTAATTGCCATGATTTGATTTGTCCAGAAGCCCATGCGATTGAAATGACTGGTTAGCTAGCCTTACTCTGCCCATAGTTGGCATCTAGGAAATAGCCTCATATGGGTATAAACTCGTTTTCTAGTCTGTTGGCAGCACTGTTTTGGGGGAACTTGCCTAGACAACTGGCCTCTTTCACAAGAGTAAAAGTCACATGCTGAGTTACAGAGGCGGTCAATATCTGCTGTGCACGCCTTAGAAATTGACTCGCTCACGCACTGACGCACAGAGCAGCACTGCTGCCACACTTAACCTAGAAGACGTACAGTCAGTTTCACAAACCGCAGAGCCGTCACTGGGACAGAACCGGGACTCTGTCTTCTTCCTCCCGAACTGCAGCTCGTGCGGGTCGGCCAGCTGCGCGCGGCATGTGTAGCGGAAGCGCTGTTCCTGGCGGGCACCATTCTGCGTGACGTTGACAGGCATCCACGGCGTCCAAGGGGTATTTCTCCGAACTTCTGGGCAGTTCTCCGGGTTACAGGTCTTAAACTCCTGAATGAAATAGACACTCATAATGGTCATCACATACTCAAAAGATTAGAAAAAACATGTATTTGGAGGAATTCCACACTTTGCAAGTATAACAGCTCAATGTTCCTCAATGTGTTGTTTATAACAGGGGTTTGCAAACTGTGGCTATCCAGATGTTTTGGAATGCAACTTCCATGACCCCTCCCCTTTGACTATGTTGTCTAGCGTTGATGGGAGTTTTAGTCCAACACATCGACATTGCCAACGATTGCAAACCACTGCACTAGAGCAAAGACTTGCCTAGTGCAAGAAACATGCACTTTCAATGAAAGTTGTGCCAGGGCAACGTTTTCCCTAGTGCTAATAGCACTCTGTACTTTGCCCGGGTGCAAAAAATGCATGCACTTGTGCCAGTGCAACATGGCGGTAATGAGGCCACAGTGTTTTTCAAAGGCCCTTTATTTAGAGTCTTACAGGGGCTAAGGAGGGCAGCATTCTGGGATGGAATGGGCCAGTGTTTACTGTCTCTCTGTTCGCAACATTGGCAAATCCATCTCCACTCTACTTTTCTAAATAACTTTTCCAGAAAAGACACCACAAAAGGGCTGCTGAATTTTACGCTATTATCCGCCTGACTTCAAGGATCGCAGATTTGCCATTACACAACCATTGACTCAGCAATGACATCATAACAAATCCCATCATTGACCCCTGGTGACAGATCATTGTAAATTTTTTTAAACAGTTTCCATTGAAACCCTATTAATTCAGCATGTTAATAAACAGGGATTTCTACGAAACAACCAGCCAAGAAAACTGGAAACATATCTTACTACTGCTTGTGATGTTTCATCACTGATGCTGCATTGCATTTAATTTGTTTTGTTTCATTTTCTGTGTGTGAAAAAGAGTAAACTATGTAAATAAAGAGGTTAAAAAAGAAAAGAAAACTAGCAACAGCCAATGGTGTGGTTACTTGCAATAACGTGGTCGCTGGATTGGTCAAAGGGATTGAAAAGATGTCCATTGATGATGAGAATTAATGTTCTCATACAGTGGGTTCCTTCCAATTCTAAGCACTGCCCTAGCAGGTGTTATAATTACCCCCATTTTATGGTAGTCTATATGTCACACAAAGATGAAAGGCTAAATTGACCAGGTTTTGAACTTGTGAAGTGCATGCTGACCTCTCGCTAGAGACCAGGGCATTACTCCTGAGCTATCCCCCTAGACCATCAGCAGTCTTGGGTCACGATTTGTGGCCACTGGCTTCCCTCAATGGCCATGGCTGTATCATATTGGAAGGTCGGTTCATGCTGAGACTCTGAAAGCACAGATCTGTCTTTACTGAACTAAGAATCGTTGATGTTTTGTTGCTAGAAGGATTATTTCACCATCAAAGGTGGCAATGTGCAATGATACGTACCACAGTACAGCCTAGACAGGTGTTCCCATTTTCGCAAGACCTCTGCCGCGAATGGATCCCTCCTCCGCAGTTGGAGCTGCATTTTGTCCAGGGGCCCCACGAGGACCAGAAGATCGGCAACGGGCATGGGTTCTTCTCATTGCAGAATCTGTAAGAGAACAGATGTAGTTTGGTGGACTGCTAAGGAACCCCCAGAGACCAGAGATGACAAGCTCCCCATGCAGTGAAGTGTGTGTGTGCATGCAGCGCAAAGTGTTCTCCAGAAGGAACAGTTAGTTTAGGAGGAACGACTACATTTATGCACATTTAAAGGAAGGTACAATATCTCTCAAAATGCAAACAAGACCCCTGCCAGACTTCAGGAGCCGCTTCTGCTCCAGAAGCCTTTCATTGGCAAACTTTAACTCCGCCCCCTGGTCAAGTCCTGATGCCAATGGGTGATGCAGTGTAGATATAATGAATGAAAGGCCGTTCTCCATGGATCCCACTGCAGCACAGTGCAACCTATCTCCTTTGGCAATCCCTGATGCCAAGGGATGATATCATGTAGAAAGAGCAGAGGAAAGCTTCTATCCCTGGAACCTACTGCTGCATTGTGTACCCTACCTCCTCAGACAAGCCCCAATACCAAGGGATGATATCATGTAGAAAGAGCAGAGGAAAGCTTCTATCCCTGGAACCTACTGCTGCATTGTGTACACTATCTCCTCAGACAAGCCCCAATACCAAGGGATGATATTTAGTAGGTAGAATGGAGGAAAGGCATCTATCCATGAGCCTATTTGAGCATGTGTATCGTACCTCCTCGGCAAGACCTGATACCAAGGGATGAGATCACGCAGATAGAACAGAGGAAAAGCGTCTATCCCTGGAGCCCACTGTAGCACAGTGTACCCTACCCCCTCCGGTAAGCCCTGATGTCAAGGGATGATATTACATAGATAGAATGTGGCATTAGCACCCTGTTCCAAGGGCTGAAACGGGGCAACAGCCCGGATACCCAAGTTAATGTCCAGAGCGAAGATAGGGTGATTAAGAAGGGTTCCAAGCCGTTACCCCGATTCCAGCACTTGGAACGGGGTGCTAACACCGGTTACATGTGATTTTAATTAATTAAATTACAAACAATGCTTTAATAACCAAACCTTTATAACGAAACTATATCACATTTTTTATTTTTTTTATTTTTGGGTGGCCCCCACCCCCTTTCCCCATGCTTTTAGACCCACCCCAACCCCTTGCACCCAACCGTTTTAACCGTATACACCAGAGTTATTCGCAGTTTTTAATTTGTTAAAATCAGTGGATACAGCTAACGCCATTAGCATCCTCGGTTACCAATGCAGTAACCCGGGGTGCTAAAAAAAGTTCTCTCATTCATTGAATGGGGCGCAGGGTGTGCCCCGTTCAATTAATGAAAATACTTATCCAAAATGGCCACCATGGTTGTATAAGGTGGGGCTCCGTATGGAGCCCCTCTTTTCCATCACAACTATCAGATAAGTGGTACTGGGGAGGGGGGAAAAAAGGGGGATGTTGGTTGGAAGATGGCGGCTGTGGGTTCCATAAACACGTGCTGAGATTAGCAGTTTCAGCCAGCGTTTCATGGAACCTGATTGGCTGTCCCCCTCGCCCCTCGCCCCGGGTGCTAATTGAGAAAAGGCTACTATCCCTGCAGCCAACGGTATGACAGTGTACCTTTCCACCTATGTTGAGTCCTGCTCAAAAGGGAGGAGCTCACATTCAAGAGTTTATGCCACATTAACTTCCTCCTCGTTGCTGCCATACAACTGGAATCCCTTACGTACATCTTCACTCTCTTTGCCTACCTAAAAAAACTCATCCATCACAAATTGGAGAGGTTGTTTTATTAGTCATTTTCAATTGTGTCCTTTCTTAAAACATTTGTCAACACGCACCACAGTTGTGAAAATGCTTATAATCAAATTTTTGGTGTTTTTGCAGTGTCCAATCTCTACCAAGCATTGTTTCTTGGGTTGACAAGTCCCAGGAAGCCTAGGGCTACCCACCACCCTCTCTTCAACAAATCGGACAAAGCTTTCTGACTGGTGTCATGTTACAGCATGTAAGATATACATCTGAATACGCAGAACCGTGGTGTCTCTCTGACAGGGATTGCCATTCCTGAGTGAGAGGTAGGATAATTTGCCCCTTGGGTTCCCTACAGCCTCCAAGCCTTTCTATACGTTTTCTAATTCTATTTCCAAGGATTGGGGTGGTTCCTTCCTACAAATACAGCCTGATCCGCACCTCTGTGGTCTAAATGGGCAGCAGCGCCCCATCCATTTAAGTCCCAATTGCCATATCCTTCTTCAGTTGCATGTGACATCCATTGGTCGAAGTGTACGAAAAGAAGTAGTGATATGATATGATATTTTATTTATATCGCGCTTTTACACAGGTGTTTCAGTTCAGTGGAACTATGTTCCCTGCTGGCCTGCTCTGCTCCCCACAAACACTACCGCCATGCCCGTCCCACACACAATCCAACCCCCCCCCAAAAAAACACACCTGCTATTAAACGGGAATGTTCAGTGTGGAGCACTGACGTGCACGTTTCAACTTCTTCCTACACTTTTATTTTAAAACTAAACCATTCCGAAATGGTATCTTTTTAACATGAAAGTATGGGAACTGTAAAACGTTAAAAAAATAAAATTAAAAAAATAAAAGCGGCACCGCTCCCACCCACTTCGACTACTGGTGACCACCACAAGGCCTTCATTCGAGAGTGGTGTTGCAATTTAGTTCTGTTCAGGGCAGAGCACTCCATTACCATCGGGCCAAATGCTGCCCACTGTTCTGAATGCACCCTTCACCAGAATCCAGATCAGGCCACAATGGAAAGATGATATTTAGGAAAAGCAAGCAGCTCCAGAGTGATCGAGTCCCCTATGCCATGTCCTTGATGGCAGAGCGAGGGCACTGTGACCAATCGCATGGTTTGAGCAGGAGGATAAATCCCATTGGCTGAAACGACTGGATGGCTCTAGTTTTAAGCGGCAGACAAGCTTCCAGGCCCGCCAACATAGTCACAATCTGGCATAAAAGGGGAGAAGGGAACCCCGTGGGCCAAAGCAGCATGCTTAACCTACACTTAGAAAGAGTACCAATGCACCTGCTGGGACCTACAGCTCACGTGCACTTATGTGATTTGCGAGCTGCGCTGCATGGCCGAAATGCAGTACTTGCACCAAAAAGGGGCATAGCTGGGCTAAACCCACAAGGCGCTACTGCACTCGTGGAAGGAACAGCATAGGCAGATGGGTGTTTGCGAGGGTAGGGAGGAGTCAGGGCTACAGCCCAGGGTGAAGCGACAAAGGAAGTGAGGTCTCCTGGCTAGGACTGCCTGACTTCAAGATGGCCTCCACAGATGTTGTAGTCGTGGTTCATGGGGCTTCAAGAGGTCATTGACTGCATACTTCCCAGGGCAGAGAAGGGAAAAAGAGACGAGTACCTGGAGCAGAAAAGCTACTGGATGCAGGTGAGCCCGATAAAGAGGGTCGCTCAGAAGGTAACGAGAGGGAAGGGATATAAAAAAAGGGCCCAAGCCACAGGAAAGGGAGAACACAGAAGGATGTGTTGAGGGAAGTATATACGAGTGGAAGAAGGAGAGGAAATGACGTGGAAGAGGAAGCTAGAAAGGAAAAAGAAAAAGGAGAGGGGATACAAAGGAGATGGAAGAGGAGAAAAGGGGAGCAATAGGAGTAAAGGGGGTAGAAAGAATGAATTAGGTGGAAAAGCAGAAGATATTATATAGGATATGATGTGGCATTTCTAGGCGCGAGAGAGACGGAAGGCGGGGAGAAGCAGAGATAGAAACAAAAAGTATAATGGAGCGATGAAAAGCAAGATGAGGGGCTGTTAAAGCAGAGAGAGAGAGCGACACACACAAAAGAGAGATAGCAGCGAAAAGTTGGAGAGGTGGAAAGGAGAAAATAATAAGGAGAAGGGGAGGAAGAGGAGAAACCAGAGAGTGTGGTTGTACAGTGAGGAGGTGGAGAAAGACAACTCAGCAGATAGTCGACAGAACTAAAGACAACAAAGAAAAGGAGGAAAATAATCTCGAAAGAAAAGAGGATATGTGAAACCTGAGAACTAGAGAGAAAGCGACAGGAGGTAGAAGGCAGCCAAGAAGAACATTCAGAGGAAGCAAGAGGAGAACAAGCAGGAGAGAGTGGAGAGAAACCCTCAGACAGAAGGAGTGATGTCTGAAGGAGGTAGGAAAGAACACCCAGGGAAAGAGATGGATGTGCCCCTAAAAGGAGGCAGAAAGAAAACCTGAGGAGTGAAGAAGGGGCGAGAGTAAGAGTTAGGGTGTGTTGAAGATCAGATTAGAGAGGGTATACATTCAAAGAGAGGGTGGATGAACCCCTAGGAAAAGGAGAAGAGCCCCCAGACCAACAAACAGAGGCAGACGTAGGCACCCATAAGGAGTCCTGGGGCAGAAGGGTACTGCAGTGGTTCTGGCCCTGAGGAACCATCCCATCCCAGTAAGCTCTGCACATTGGTACATGCAGGCGGGCAAGGGCATGGGAGGGCTACGGTACATGGGCCGTGCGAGGTGGGGGAATAGAAACAGTACACATGGGTCCAACAATTTCACAAGATTGTGATACCTGACTCTGTCAAGGTGTCCCAGGGTGCCAGGGGTGATTGTGCCAGGCAATTGACAAGTCCGGCTGGGCAATCATGTAGCCTTCAAGAGAAAAGCTACCCTGCAAGGCAGAGTAAGCGACGAGAGAGGAGTGTGGGGCACTACAAATTCCAGGACAGCGAGTCACTATTTACTACCAAGAAGGCCAACTTGTCTGGGCAGAAAGGGAAGAACTGACGACTTTGGTCTCATTGCTAGATTTATCTCTACAATACAAATACTGAAGAATGATTCTCCGTCTGCATATATAGATGTTGCTGTTTTTCTGGGAGTGTTGTTTATGAGCATAGTGTCTCTGGACCTATTCATTTGTATATTTTGTTCTAGTTTACCCTCCTGGGTAGAATAGGTTCCATACCAGGAGCCCAATTTTTTGTTGCCCATCGCTAGTAGGGCATGAATAAAGCGTGTTGCTCGGGGAGGGGGATTTTGAGGAATACCTCTTGTTTGCTTTATCAATGTGGACATGTTGGTTTACTTCACCTCTATTTCATGTTGAATGCAAATGGGAATCATTTGAAACCTGTGTCAAGTGTCTGGTGATCCCAGGGTCTGTGACACTACTCACATACAAATCTAACAAACAGTTCCAGTATTTATTAGTGAACACACCTACCTTGAAGGGAGTCCGCTGCTCAGAGTAGGGTAATAGGTCTATGCCCTGCGGGCTGATATTAATTAGAAAGCACATTTAATGTCATGGAGCATTCCCCCTGGGAAGCACTTTGGATCATTCAAAACCACTCTACTGTGTCCAACCAGGAGAGGTAGATGGGATAGTACTTGTGGCTTAAACGTAGAAAGTGAGACTTGTACATCCGAGGCCACATTAGTTGTGCAGCGGGCCGCAATGAAGCAAACCCATTTCCATGAGTTTTTGTGAATTAAGGTACAAGAAAGGACGCACACAGGAGGAGTGGGAAATGGTGGCGACTAATGAGCGAAATGGGACTACGTTTGAGGCGAATTCCTGCAGCAAATGAAGCAAAGTCACTCTGCTCTCATTTGCATGGTGCAATGCTCTATGCAAATTTGCATTTAAAAAAGAAAGACTATCGGTTTACTGGGTGATTATTTTGGGTACAAATCAAACATATCTACTGTGTTTTATACAGTGCAAACATAATAGAAAAATTATATAATATGCTTAAAACAATAGACTTTAAAACAATGGCTTAAATAATACATCTTATAAACTGTACATTGTGATCACATCAAAATTTGACAGGTACATCGAAATACTCTTTTCCTCTTTACCCAAGCCGAAGTAATTTACATTCCCTAAAGTGCGGCTATAAGGATCAACCCAACACTTGTCCACCCTAACACCAAACTTCCAATCATCGGTCAAAAGTTCTGTCGACTGAAAAAATAGTGGAAAATTAGTTTTTTGTAAATGCAAGATTTTTTGGGATAAGGCCGCTGATACTATTTCATAGACTTGGGAAAGAGGACTTGGCATTCAGAGACGAAGATCCAACACCATCTACCCTAACTTTTGGCATCTGTTGCCTATGGTAAATCGATAGGACTTTACTACCAAGGCGGTTGCAGAGTACCTGTTAGAGCGAGAAATGTAGAAGATCCTGGAGCAGTCGCTTACCGTTCCTCTCTGCTCTGTCCCACGCAGACTCTGCCCCCGAACTGCGGTGCCGGGTTACTGCACGATCGCTGTCTGACCTGGAAGCCGATGCCGCAGGTGGTGCTGCACTGCGCCCAGGATGACCAGGGAGTCCACGCACCGTTCCTGGGTGGAAAAAAGAGGCGTGTATCATGTTTAGCCTACGCGTTCTCCGAGCACTGATGCTTCTTGTACAAGAGGCGGAAGAGGAATTAACAAATGCCACACCCCCTGGCAGGGCGCCTATATGAAACCCTCCTCCAGTACAAAACGTGTACCTAAGCTGCCAAATCACTTTATCCTTTCCATCTCAGAGGAAAAGACACTTCTTGAAAAGAGCAGTTTCCTAACTTTGTTCACCAGTCATGAATTAAAACCAACATATAATGTATCAGAGGTATCTTTGGAACATGATGTTCTATGTGCTCTTCCCAAGATTTATTTTTAATTATTCATCTAATGCATAATGCATATATGCTTGCACAATTGGACAATTTCGCAAGTGTACATTTAATAAATGTGTGACTTGTTTTAGATGGAGAATGTGTAGAGGTAAAACATTATTTGAATGATTAAAACTCAGCAAAATAGAAGTACAATTAGCAGGAAAGTTTCTTTCAAAATGAATGTTATTTCGTAATTGTACAATGAATAAAATAAAGTATGCCAATTAAATGTTATTAATTACTGTTGTACATCTTATTAACCAACTTTCTTTGAAACTCCAATGCCATTGCACGGGCTGGTAAAAGATTAGGAATGCAATACCAAATGTTTTTAAAGTTTGGAATGTTATTCAGCCCTTTATACCACTTACCGTAAAACCCATTGTAGCAGGACTTACTAAACAAAACAATTAGAGCCTCCATATTCGAGTATTCTCATTGTTTCTGTGGTTTAAAAAACCTTGCAAATTAACTTTGGCTGGGGAATTTCTTAGCAAATTGAGAGAAAACATGTTTGAGTCTGCCACATGATTTGCAAGAGACAAACAACCATGACACATAATAGCAACATTGTAGCATGTTTGGAAAAATGAAAGACAATCGAAAAAAATACTTTAAATTTCGTTTGACATTTTGTAAAGTTCTGCAGATCATTGCACAGTTTTCTGTGACATCTGTAAACCCAAAAGGAGAATATCCATACCATCAGGGTTGTGGTTCGCTTTCCAGGTGCATTTTTGGAACACTCTCTGAATGTGATGTTTTAAATCAGGGAACCCACACAAAGGATCAATGTTTCTAGACCAGCTGCATCATGATCTGGTCCCATCATACATTTGAACACTACACTTTTTGCATTAAATTCCCCTCCAGAAAAACAGCCTTTATGTTCTCACACTACCCAATAAGCAAATACTACCACTGTTAGGATGGGTTTAATTAAACATGCAAAACCCCTTCTACCAGTTCAGAGCCACCGAGGAATGCATTGTGGGTAAACAGACTACCTTAAAGCATGATTCTTGTTAGGAAATGACCTTAACTTGTTTTAACTGCACACCATTATTCTCATGGTTGCTTTAAAAAGCACATGTAAAAATCCCTTCCACATGAAATGCGGCAGTAGAAAAGGCCATTCTAGCTAAGCCACAAATATGCCACGTGCCACCAAGTAGCCACATCTTGAGGTGTATCCACAGTTGAAAGGCACCGAGGAATACTTGTGGATATGCAAATTGGCTCAAACGCATGCATTTGCTCCAGAAAGGTGTCTGTTCTATAGGGCTTCATTATTTGATACATAACATAATTTATCAAATAATGTGGACAGCTCAGGAGCAATGCATTTGTTTAGGAAGAAAGACAACGCAGAGGAACACCAGCTCCAATCCCACCGTTAGAGACTGGCCTCCACTATTAAGCTCGTTATAAAAGTTAAATAATGAATTAACCCATTACATCAACCTCTCAAGGATGCAGTCACCTCACAGGCGTTTCACCCTCATTAAGAATCAACAAGGCAGTATAGTCTGACATCCTTGTGGTTGGACCATTGTGGTATGTTTAGCAAACACCATTGCTGTTATAGTGGGTTTAAAAAAATGGCATGCACAAATCCTTCTACCTCAAACGTGAGAGTAGAATATGCCATTTTAGTTAAGCCACAATGCCAGGGAGATACCCAATTGCCATTCATAGAAGTTCAGATCCAGTTCAGAGACACTGAGCAATGCACTGTGGGTATGTAAATTTGCTCACACGCATGCTTTATGGTTCAGAAAATTGTCTTGGGGGCCATGTACATTATAAGAGTAAATTGCATAGAGTAGACCACTTCCATTGCAACTAAGTTCAAAAGATCCCCCCTCCCATGCAGTTTTAAACGTTTCCACCACATAGTGGAAAAGTCAAGGGTAAAACATAGGTGAAATCACTGTTACTGTTCACTTTTCCACTGCGATTGCTATGGAATCTGCCTGCTTTCACCAGGTGCTAATTTCATGCGGATTCAATTGCATTACCTCCAGCATAAATATACATGCTGATGGTAATGCTGCCAAATTTGTAAAGTGGAACATGGACAGCTAGTAGATGTGCTATGACACTTGCAGATTGGAAAAATTGTGGGTAAATATTTTTTTAAAACCACTTTTCCTGATGCGCTTCACCCAGAACATTTCCCCTATTGCTTATGGGGTCGTACTATGCATGTGAGGCTTTGAATGTCCTATACTAACCATGCAAATCGCAGTTGTAATGCAGTAGATGCATATCTATCATAAGCCTATCTTTACTTGGTGTGCTGTAAACTAATACTTAGCTTAGTGGGTTTAAAGCTCTCCAAATCCAGTCCCCAAAAACCAAAAAGACTCCATGGATTCAGGATACACGTACAAAATACACCTGAATACATCCAACACAGATGGGAGCTATTTACAGTGTCAGTGGTTTTTGGCAAACAGGGCGAGTTTGGTCGTGGGAGGGTCAGCCTCAATTTTGTCTCAATTATACGCTTTGTTATATTGTACAAGGCCCTGATCCACTTTCCCCCACAGTCCCTGTACTTCTGATACGGCGTCTGCTTATTTTTCAGACAAACCCAAGTCCAACTAGGTTGCTTGTACCGTTTCTACAGTTTAAAATGTCTTTTCCAGGAATTTCACTCCTGCGCGCTCGCGCATGCACGCACACGCGCGAATGCGCAAGCACACACCCACACACTTCCTTATTCATCGCGAGGCTTGCCAGCCTTCCTTTATGTTCGCTCTCACGACACCTGGAAAAAAGTTTCAGAAAACACACAAAGCACAGATTAAAAATGTATACAGATACTTTGAGAAGCAAAGATTCCCCAAGGGGAGCGCGGGATCTAGCAGGCTCCGGAACATGAGGGAATGCTCACCCTTCATGTCCTATCTATTATTTATCTGGGACGGAGATGATGTCTGTGTTTTAAGAAGGTGCTGGCATAATGATAAGCAAGGCCTTGCAGGTGTGTTTTCAGTGGGTTTGTGGACTCCTGGAAGATCACGTATTTTGTGCTATGCCCACAGTGTCTCAGTTACATCAATAATTTCTGCCCTCAGAAGTATTATTGAAAGACATTGGGCCTCATTGCAAGTTTGCCGGTCCGGAAACAAGGGTGCTGGTAAGCTCACGGGCATCCTTGTTTCCGGACCGGCAAACTAGGAGCCTGCCTGCTTTGGCTGCTGTGCCCGGCAGGTCTGCCCCTGCCGGGCGTAGCGGCCACGGTAGGCAGTCAGTTTCCACTCCCATAGGAATGGGTACTTACATTTTACCGGTGCCTTACTTCCCGGGCTGCCGGACTTGTGATCTCCCTGTGGCACTGGGAAGTCAGGCCCCTGTAAAGTTTTACGAGCCTGGCGGCAAACCACCAGTGGCACCGGCAAGGTTACCGCCAGACTCGTAATGAGGCCCATTGATTGGTTGAAAGTCAAATTAGTGACATGCTGCAACAACTCTCTGCCCTGCAGCACAAAGCAAAACAGTGTTTTTTTTTAATGTCGGTACATCACAACCTTGTTTATGCCTTAATGCCGAATAAATTCACTGTTGTGTGTTGATTGTCTTGGTGTGCATGTGGAAGAACCATGGAATGTTGAACCACATGCCATAGAACTTAGACCGCCGCTGCTTGTTCCTAAATTCATCATCTTTCTACTCTCGATTAAATTGCTAACTATATGAAGTGAGTTCATGGACAGTTATGGTGGCTCTGGAAAAAAGACTGTTCATATTTAGTAGCGTAATGAGGATTTCTTTAGCAAAATATGCTGCTTGGAAGCTGCTTTTGAGTGCCAAATAAATATACCTAAAAGTTGAATCCTCATCATCACTGCCACTGACCCTATAGTCCAGGGGTCTGAAACCTTTGGCTCTCCATATGTTTTGGACTACAAATCCAACCGTTTCTAACCATCATAGCCAACGGTGAGTTGGACTACAAATCTAACCATCATAGCCAATGCTGAGGGATCAAGGAAGTGTTAGACCAAAACATCTGGAGAACTGCTGATTGCAGACTCCTGCGATAGTCCATTTTCTATCCACAACCCCGCACCCAACGTGAAATTGGCCTCAACTTCCCCCACGCGGCTTGTGGCTAAAACTGATCAAGATGCTGTTTTGGTTGTGCCGATCATCAAGATGTCGTTCAACCGTTATGATATGATATGATAGCTTATTTATAACATGCTTAATACCCAGAGGTTTCTGAGAGCGGACCTGGGGATCGAACCTGTGTTCTTTTGTGTCGTCTTGCTTCCAAGGCGAGCGCGTTGCCGCAGAGCTATCCTCCCGTTTTGGGCACAACCCTCGTTGGGGTTCACCACACTATAATAGGAGACTGCAATAAATAAAATAATAAGTGCCCTACTAAATATGGGTAGAGAAAGAAGCATACGAGTGAGGGAGATTGCCGCAGCACCATAGTGGAGGGGTGGACACATTGCTCTGCGCGATAACTTGCCACTTTACAGCTCTTGGGGCAAGATATCACCAAAGGACAACTTCTTGGTCGAGTTCGCACTGGGGGTCGCTGGCTGAGCTCAGAAGCTGGTAATTGTGCCGAGAGCCCTGCAGGCCGCAGATTGGAATCCCAGCAAGTTCAACTCAGCTTTTCATCCGGTGAAATGATGTCACTGAGTGGGGCGGCTAGAACACTCTTCATTAAATTGCCTGAAGATGACTCCTCATATCTTTGCAGCGGGGTGGGTTTTCTCACTCTGTCCTAATTATCAGAGGAGTATGAACTATCGCTGTGATTAGGTGTTGGCGCCTTGACCATCTGTCTGAGAAAAGTAGGATACCGAACCCTGCTTGCCTCTCACAGCCCCCTTGACCGATATCAACCATTTGCAAACACTGGTTGATGACAGGTGCCAATTACGGCTTCCTGGCAATGCTATCTACTTCAAATGCATTATTGCTATGCGGCTAATGCCCATCACCTGGTAGTGATGCCAACCTATCGACAAACAAGCACCCCATCTCGTGATACCTTTTAGAGGCGCCTATTGATGGTGTTTGATTATTACAGTCGCACAGCATTGTTAGCTGCCTATTACAAAAG
Organism: Ambystoma mexicanum; assembly: GCF_040938575.1. Taxonomy (NCBI): domain Eukaryota; kingdom Metazoa; phylum Chordata; class Amphibia; order Caudata; family Ambystomatidae; genus Ambystoma; species Ambystoma mexicanum. The sequence goes on along the minus strand of NC_090931.1, from coordinate 1,313,462,254 downwards.
CCAATGTTCCTGATTCATGCCCATTTAAGACCCTATGCCCCTGATGCATGACTATGTGTAAGCCCCTGCTGCTTATGTGTGCCTGTTTTACACATATTTCGAAGCTACCTGCCCAGGCTACCAGCCTTTTTCAGCTTCCTGCAAGTGCACAGCTGCCAGGTTTCCCAGTTCTATGTGTGGCATCTCGAGACAGTCCTAGTTTTTCCCATTGTATCCTGGGGCTTGTGGGCCCACACTTGCAATAGGATAAACAAAACTCCAAATCCCAGCATGCCATGGGAAAGTTAGGATGAAGGTGTCACACATGAAACTGGGACACCTGGCAGCTATACAAGTGCACAGCCACCCACTTGGGGAAAAACAGAAATCCAACTCACTTCCTGTAGCAATGCGGCACATCCCACTAGACACTGGCCACACTCTGGCTGCTACTGGCCTGGTCCAGACTAGAGCCGGGGAATCTTTCGCACCCTTCAGCCAAGCTCTTTTATGCATCAAAGCATGCTGACCGTCGAGAGATGCGTAAGCACACCTGTCCAAATTGGGAGGCAATGCGCACATATAGGGCCTGCGGGGCAACTTGCAACTTCAGCAATTTGGAGCGGGAATTGAGTCAACATACACAACTTTACAAACACAACTCTCCCTCTGAAGACTGAGTGCACCCTTGGGTGACTTCCAAAATAAATGCTTTCCCATCATGCAACCGCTTTACCGCCATGCATATGGTCTGGTGCTTGTATTGCCAAAGTCCTCCCCAGGAACTGTTTCTGCAGCATTTCCAGTGTGCAAGGTAACAGCATTCAAAAACAGTGGCCTCGGAAAAGGCACAGGTAGGTAGGAATAGAATAAGGGAGCAAAGTGAATCAGATGGCCATGTCTAGAATCAATGTAGTCATCTCCCACTGGGCCATGTTTAAATAGCTACCTTGGTTCCTACTTCCCATTCAAGACGAAGTTGCTATTAAGTGTACAATAGCAGCACAGGGTATTATTATTCTGGTGCAGTGGCAACACCTAAAGTACCATCAAATCGGAAGATACACCATTATCATGCTCCTAGCTCAGCATTCTCCCTGCAATACCAGCAACATGTCAGGAAGGCCTCAGTAACAGTGCTTTCAGGTAGAAGCAGATCTTCCAGGGTGAAGAGAGTAACAGTGCTTTCAGGTAGAAGCAGATCTTCCAGGGTGAAGAAAGTACCAGTGCTTTCAGGTAGAAGGAGATCTTCCAGGGTGAAGAGAGTAACAGTGCTTTCAGGTAGAAGGAGATCTTCCAGGGTGAAGGGAGTAACAGTGCTTTCGGGTAGAAGGAGATCTTCCAGGGTGAAGGGAGTAACAGTGCTTTCAGGTAGAAGGAGATCTTCCAGGGTGAAGGGAGTACCAGTGCTTTCAGGTAGAAGGAGATCTTCCAGGGTGAAGGGAGTAACAGTGCTTTTGGATAGAAAGAAATGTTCCAGGGGAAAGAGAGTAACAGTGCTTTCAGGTATAAAATCTTCCAGAGTGAAGGGAGTAACAGAGCTTTCAGGTAGAAGATCTTCCCAGGTGAAGGGAGTAACAGTGCTTTCAGGTAGGAGAAGATCATCCTGAGTGAAAGGAGTAGCAGTGTTTTCAGGTACAAGGAGATCTTCCCGGGTGAAGTGAGTAACAGGGCTACCAGTGTCTTTGGGTAGAAAGAGATCTTCCCGGGTGAAGGGAGTAACAGTGATTTCAGGTAGAAAGAGATCTTCCCAGGTGAATGGAGTAACAGGGCTTTCGGGTGATGGAGATCTTCTAGGGTGAAGGGAGTAACAGTGCTTTCAAGTAGAGGGATATCTTCTAGGGTGTTGGGAGTAACAGTTCTTTCTGGTAGAAGGAGATCTTCCTGGCTGAAGAGAGTAACAGTACTTTCAGGTAGAGGGATATCTTCCAAGATGAAGGGAGTAACAGTTCTTTCTGGTAGAAGGAGATCTTCTTGGCTGAAGGGAGTAACAGTGCTTTCAGGTAGGAAATCTTTCTGGGTGAAGGGAGTAACAGTGCTTTCAGGTAGAAGGAGATCTTCCAGGGTGAAGGGAGTACCAGTGCTTTCAGGTAGAAAGAAATCTTCCCAGGTGAAGAGAGTAACAGTGCTTTTGGTTAGAAAGAAATCTTCCAGGGGGAAGAGAGTAACCGTGCTTTCAGGTAAGAGATCTTCCAGAGTGAAGGGAGTAATAGTGTTTTCAGCTAGAAAGAAATCTTACTGGGTGAAGGGAGTAACAGTGCTTTCAGGTAGAAGGAGATTTTCCGGGGTGACGGGAGAAACAGTGCTTTCAGGTAAGAGATCTTCCAGGGTGAAGGGAGTAACAGTCCTAAGAGTGCTTTAATGTAGAAGGAGATCTTCCATGGTGAAGGGAGTAACAGTACTTTCAAGTAGAAGATGTTCCTGTGTGAAGGAAGTAACAGTGCTTTCTCCTGTGCATGCTTACCGGTACCGTACTTCCCAGACCGCCATGCTCGTAATGAGGGCCATTTTTTTGAGGATCATTAGTTACGTGGCTTGCACACAGCCTAGTAGCACATGTGACTTGTATAAACACTATTGGAAGTTAAATGATCTTTTCAGATACCGTGTTTGAGAGTCATTAGTTATGTGACTTGCGTGCACCTAAGTAGCAGGTGACTCCTATATATACATTTAGAAGTTATATGAGACACTGTGTTTGAGGGTCGTTAGTTATGTTACTTGCACGCATCTTAGTAGCACGTGACTCGTATACACACCTTTGGGAGTTACATGACCTTTAGAGACACCGTGTTTGACTTTGTTCTTAGAACATGTCCTTCTAGTATGCCTCTCGTCTTCAATTGTTTTTGCTTAACTTTTTTTTCTACCACCAGTCCGGTGCACAGAGTCTTTCGAGCTTAGTTGTCATGGCTGCAATATTGTACTCTACTACAGTATGGCCGTCTCACTGATACTGAGCTGGACATGTCCCCATTCCTTTAAACCTGGTGGCTGTGAGCATAAGAGGCAAAGCCAGGCCAAGCTGTCGACACTATGATCTGCTCACTTGAAAAGTGTTTCGATGAGAAACGTTTAAAGTTTCTAATAAAGTATTTCGAGGGGAATCAGTGATTGGGTCGACAAGTCCGCTGGCGGCACGTGAGGATGTCAGTGGCCTGACCAATGGTTTCAATGGAGAGCTAGTGATTGATGCCACTCATTTCAAGTGTGATGTCATTTGTGATGTCATGCGTGGTGCATTGAGTGCAGGAGTTGTGGTCGGGCAGCAAGCCCTTATGGGTGAATTTGGGATCTGTTTAAGTGGTGTGTTGGAACCTCAGTGAACTAATGTTCTTCATGAAAATCAGAGTTAAACGTTACTATTACAACCAGACTTACCGACGAATAATGTCAGCAAAAAAGTAGCATATATATATAGCATTGACCAACAAAGGCGCTGTCTATTGCCTCTTTGGAACCTGAACAGCGAGTAAGAACAAGTACACGAAAAGGGTGCAATCATACGAAAAGGGTGCAATCCTGCGAAAGGGGTGCTATCATACGAAAAGGGTGCAATCATACGAAAAGGGTGGAATCATACGAAAGGGGTGAAATCATACGAAAGGGGTGCAATCATACGAAAGGGGTGCAATCATTTCAGAAGTTCCCATTAACAATAAAGTTTTAAGATAATATTACAGAAGGAATTTAAGAACATCCATTGTGCCAAAACCATGCAAGACAACCCTGCAGAGAACAGCAGCATTGCAAAAGTGAAATTGCAGAAGTCTACACACTTTCAACATGCTTTCTTCCATTTTCTCATTTTAAATTTTTTACCACCATACAAAGTTTGTTGCTGCCACTCCTGGACATGAATAGGGTTGAAGTGTTCCACCAGGAGAAAATCCTGATTACCAGAGGGGAGAGGCAAGAATCACAACTGTGAAGGCATCACATTTTATGAAAGGGAGCCATTTCTTTCTGGTGTGTTGTGTATCTTGCAAGTGTGTGTTTGTTAAAGGGCTGGGATAGTGGAGGGTTTAGATTCAGTCTTTTTTCTATGCTCCACCCTTTTTCACTTGTGTGGTGTCAATCGTTCTCTAGCACCCTATTCACCATAAATCAAGTAACAATGAATGTATTTCTGGTACACAATGAAAGACCTCCCACTTTTGCAATAGTAATATTGCCTTTTGGAGAAAGCATTTTCTTATCTGCCTTATTACTCAGTTCCCCTGAACTTGTCTCTTGCCTCTTGTGTACATGCCACCATAGCCACATCTCTATTTTATATACATATCAGGATACCAATTGCACCACCTAAGTGTTGTTCCCGCCTGAGTAATGCTGAGCTCAGTTATACGCGTAATCAGCATGATTGTTCTGTGCACTGTGCTACTGTGTTGGTATGATGTTCATTCATCAGTGTTTTTTTGATCTTTTTTTCTTCCGATTTGTTCTTTAAAAAAAACTAAATCGAAAAATATAGGGGGCTTTGGGTAAGGGTATATCAGGGGTGGGGTGGTTGGGTATAGTTTACAATTAATAGAGGGAAAGAGATTGAGCGAGGAAACCCCCAACAACAAAAAAACAAAAATGTCAATGAGTTTTTTTTGAAAAAACTAATTTCGGTAAAAAAAAATCAAGAAAAATACTGTTGACGAATGAACATAGAACCCCTGTGTTGACAGGATTGCTGTTTCCATTGCTGTCTCCTATCTCTTCCGTTGGAATGTCCATCTTCCTAGTGACTGATGTGTCCCGTACCGTGACAGCGAGTGCATCAATGTACAGAGGGACGCTCTAAGTCAGGGGTCTGCCACCTGCGGCTCTCCAGATGTTTTAGACTACAGCTCCCATCATTCTCCACTATTCACTTTGCTGGCTAGTGCAAATGGGAGTTGTAGTTCAAAACATCTGGAGAGCCAAAGGCTGTATACCCCTTCTCTAAGTAGTAAGAGGTCAAGTAAAATCTTAGCTCCCCCAAAGTAGACAAACACAACAAACCCCCTCCGCACTCCACCCCACCACCACTTTCAGTAGACCTTTTAATCCATTAGGAGACAAACCAAACAGAAACCTACCTGGAACAATTTGCAATCTCAATCCTGGCTCCCCCGCAGCCTCGGCCTCCGCAACGAGGAAGGGGGCTATCACATGACCTTGAGCGGCACATGCACGCGCCTGTGCTGGCACCGTCCGAATGCTCGCAGGGTTGCCACGGAGACCAGGGCCCGAATCCACCATCTGTAGTCAGGTTCCTCACCTAATTAAAACAAAATGTCATCAATGTGACCTTCCGGCTTTGACTGAGGTTCACGCAACAATAGTGACAGCAGTGGAGGTAAAGGAGAAAGGCACGATAAGTCTACTACCGCTGGCACACATCACGTTCGGTCAGCATTTGCCCCGCCAACTACAATTTCATTACGCTTATTATGTTTCATAAAATAGTATCAGCTGTGCCCAGGCTTGAACGCTACCTAGAGCCATTATTTCCATAATTAATTACCCAAATATCCTGGCACTTCAGAGCAGTCGCACACCAGCAACCAGAAGAGAAATTGAATAGATGTTGAAGACAGCATCATTTGACTCTCAAACCATACGACATTGGTTTTTGATGGACATGTTTTACGACTGAACCCCATTTTCCTGTTATATTTCCAAGTCTGATTAGATCATGGAATCTTCCATCTGTATCATACTTCTCATCACTTATTTAATATGTCAGCTTCAGGTTTGCTTTGAAGAGCAGCTCCCATGTAAGGTTAAATTGAAGTTCTATCAACGTAATCTCCCTGGGGGTTCCCCAGAATGCCATGAGTCATTATTTTGAGAAACGATCCTCGCCGCCTCCGCAGATAAGATGGTGATACTTGCCTCACCAGGGTTATATTGAGGCCCAATATTCAACATGTTGGAGGGTCTAACAGTAGAGATCACATGACCGTCCCCTGATGGTACATCACTGGGTTCTGAAACAGCTCAGGGAAGTGCCTGCATGAGGGACCTGGCACGCTAAGCGCTACATGAGAGAAACCTAGCAAGGTGTGTGTGAAGACACTATAAGGCTGCGAGGGTGTGGCTTTTCACAACATGGAGGAACTCTGAATCTGAAAATGTGATCTGTAAGTGGCGTGTGGCCACCGATCTCTTACACCAAAGTTACAAGATTTTTAGACCAGGATAAGAGCTCTGTCAGAAAAGAGGTGGAAGGAAGTCCCCCACCTGACTGACCTAATGAGGGCGCCACGGGGGCCAGGCGCCTCCCCATGGTAGCAGACGATGAGCTCAGGGGCTGATATGTTGAAGACTCCCGGTCACCCCCACTTATTTTTTAATTTTTTATTGTTTGCTGGCTTGGTGCTTCTACAATAAGAATATGCGGTTTCAAAGCGCCCAAAGGGCAGGGAGGCTGGGAAATACATTCCAAAACAATATTTAAGAGCAGAGGCAGAAGCGGGAGAGGGACTAACCTACTATACCTTGTGAGTATTCAGAACGTGCAAGTGCAGAAAGGAAGTAAGTACTGGGGAGCCATGGCCATGGGTGAGCCATGGACAAAGTGCTAGACATAAGCAGAGAACTAACACATGAGGGAAAACGGGGACACTGTCCCTTTAAGAGACTCCACTCTAGCACTGGAGAATGTGAATCTGAATGGTAGCAGTGATCCCATGTATCCCCGTGTGTACAGAGAGGCCATTCAGCCCTCAGGGAGCTGACACAGTTGCCAACACCTGTACCTTTAAGAGGACCGAGTTTTCTGAGCCCAAACAAACATCTCGCATATCATTTTGGTTTCTCAGATACTGTGACTGGAGCCCTGCTCGGACATCAGAGCCACTTTGAAGATTTCTTTGCGATAGGGAGCTTGCAAGGACCACAGAGCCAAAGTGATTTTGCCTACGATGCTTACTCTCCAAGCTCGCATGAAAAAACAGAGTGGGGATTTCGGTGCAGCTTGCTTAGCGAGTGCGGACAGAAGACAGCTGCACACTGCATGCTCTGTTCGTCCTCGGACAGCAAACCCACGGGACTCCGGGATGTCTCGGCAGCGCTGACATGCACGGCGCTTTCAGAGAAATGGCACTACATGCGACAGTACTCACTAGTAAAGCAGACTCTCAAAGTGCACAAACCCAGGCTCCTGCACATTTAAACCCTAGAATTGGGAGTGGAATTTAAAACGACAGGTCAGCATGATACAAGCACGATACGTCCTCCCAGTTCCAAGTCACACACAGGTGACAATCAAGCACTAGCAGTCACTCACTTGTTCAAACAGGTTCAGATCCTCACATGAAGCTTGCCGCCATGGGAGGGGGCACATGGCTATTTAAGTCCAAACGCAGGAGGTTGGTTGGAAACGTCAGGAGCAGGTTGGCTCCAGAGAGGAGGTGGCTGCTTGGAGATACCTGAAGAGGAGGTGGCAGGAGAATGTCCGACTCGAGCAAAGTCCTAGCAGGTAAGAGCAGGAGGGTATGACAACGCATGCATGGCCCACGGCAGAGGTTCAGGCTGCGACCCTGATCTGAAGCAGTCAACCCCATGGCGGGAGGAGGAGTGAGCATGTGACATGACGTGGAGGAGGAGAACGACCAGAGCAGTAGTAGAAAGGGGATTGTCAGATTACTGCGCACCCTATTTGATCGCAGGAGAATTTGTCACACATTTCGTTATGGGTTTTGATGCATATATATGTGGGGGGTGGGTTCAGGGAAATAATTATTGTAGGGGATTAAGGGTGGAGTGTGGGGGGTCTCCACCCACATATATACGTGGCAAAATAAGCCTGTCAAAAAAAGCAATTCGACCAATTCTCCTCCGACCAAATACATTCAATGTAATCAACCCAAACCATAGAAAGTGGTGAGAGGGTATGAGACAGGACCCCTAAGGCAGGAAGGCGATAGAGACCCTCCTAAAGACCAGCCCCATGAGCACTTAGGGGAGGCAATATCCAGTTGCCTCAGTAGTCAAGTGAAGGCAGCAGGATACCCCAAGAAAAGACAAAACAAGTGTCTATGAGAAGACCAGGGAAGAAGGGTGAGTTTTGGGGGAACCCCAAGAAGCACAGAGGAGAAAGGTTTAGGAAACTCTAAAGCCTGACTTGAGACTTCAAAGAAGTCCTTTTTAGGGGAAGGGTACCGAAAAGTGAAGTGAAAAGTGTGGAACCTCTTTTTTTTAAATGATAGGTTAGGGGAAGGCTTATTTGGTGTACCTCGATTCGCGTTATAGGATCTGATTGGCTGTTTTGTGTTCTCTGTGTCATATTCCTAAAACAAAGGAAAACGTGGCTTAGTTTGCATTGCTGTCCTAATCTGAGTATTGATCAATGTCACCCTCGTGACAGATGAAAAACCCTCTACAAAGATGAATTCATCTACAGGTGGGCCTGTGGGTAACTACAATAGTAAGCAACGAGTTGCACTAAGCTGTGTAACCATTGCTTGCAGCATGTTAGAATTTATAAAAAGGTTATTACCATGGTGATAGGATTCTGAATAATTGGGAAGGGAGGACAGAGCAAGAGATCCCCAAGGATCTGCATCTGGACTTGGGGCATTGTGTATGGATCTGAGTTTCCTTAAATGCAGCAAGAGTATATGCTTCTAACACTCCCTCCCTATTGAGAATGGCAGAGTGCATTGAGCGCTTGATTCTGCCGCCTGCGCGCGACCTGCTGCTCACAAACCTGAACGAACGCAGCCTTTCATACTCCCATGGTTGACAACATGAGTACTAGTCACCTGGGTAGGAGCAATGCTGGGGGCCAACACAACACCAGAAGCCTGGACTCAGCCAGATTGCAAAACCAAGAACTGCAAAAAGGGAAAGACCAGGAAGCAAGCCTTGTCCAATGGCACACCGAGAAAATGCAGCTCTCTGTCTGGCATCGAACTGGCCACACCTCGTACACTATTCAGAAAAGGGCTGATAATACAGCTCCTCGAACAGCATCCTATGGACTGAATCTGTGTGACCACTACATCTCGCGCCTTGAAACACGTGTATAGGCCCGTTATAAATGCCATATCATATCACATCTCATACATCCCTTGCCTATAACACTCAGCATCCCCTCTCCCCATATCCCTCTAATGGTACCCATTATATTTTATGCTAATGATATCGATCTTATTGTATCCCATTGTTGTAATCTGTTGTATAGCGCTCTGTTGCCTCCCTGCTAGGTTTGCTCTATCTAACACTGGAGGATAACACAGAGGCATCGGGCTGGTCTTGGAAGCAAGACCACGCAGAGCAACAGAGGTTTGAATCCCGGATCTGGGCTTAGGCGCGTTATAAAAAAAAAACATTAAATACAAATACAATAAAATGCATACATAGATAACACCTGCTATTCACAGCGCAAAACCAGTAGGGAGTGCAATATATACATATCGAAACATTATTATCGGTGCATGCTAATGCTATCAATCGGGTGCATTTTATTTATTTCTTGCTGCCTCTGCAACCCTAGTGGCCTGAAATGTATTAGAGGGTAAAACAGTGATTTCTGAAAGGGTCCAAACAGGGAAGATGAAAATGCAGGAACTGGTTGAAGTGTCGACAATGGGAGCCTGCACGCAATCCATGCAGTGCTTCTGAAGTGGACGCAGTTTCTGCCCTTGAACCATCGCTTCCAGGATCCCAGGGTCAGCCAGTTTGCACATGAGCTCCCCTGTATCATTGCAAGCACTAAGCAGCATGAGAGATGGCACCACATATTCAGAGAGCCTGCCTTCACCCTGTGTCCCTTTCCAGTCTAGATTTCAGAGTAAACACTGAAAGAAAACTGCTGTGTCCCATGTCTCCAACTTTCTGACCATTACTCACCACTCTCACTCTCCCACATACTCATCACAGTGAATCATCATTCCCTTCTCCAAACCCTCTCCTCACTAGGCTTCAAAATCACTGTACCTGCTTGGGCAAGCGTCCTTTCGCTCTGAACTCTACCTCTCATCTCCTCAAACTCAAACACCTCCCCTCCCACGTCCGGCCCGCTAGGTGTCCCTCATTGGTCAGTCCTGGACCCTACACTTCACCCTCTACACCACCTCCCTGGGCAAACACATCTCATCCTTTGGCTCCCAATGCCACCTCTTCCTGATGACAACAATACCTTCCTCTTCTTTCCGTCTTTCGCCCCATGAACCTCAGGAGGATAGCTCAGCAGCAACGTGCTCGCCTTGGAAGCAAGACGACACGTAGCAGCACAAGTTCGATCCCCGGGGCCGCGCTTAGAAACCTCTGGGTATTAAGTGCGTCATGAATAACTTATTATATCATAACCGTAAAAGGGGTTAATCCTTCTCCTGAACTCCATGGTCAACCCCACCCTCCCATCACCTCTTTCCTTTCTTCCTGACCTCTTCCCTCCATCACCTATGGCTTGCAACCCTTGGGTCCAGCTTGAACAGAAATCCTAAACGTAGTCATTTCTTTACCGCTACTGCAGCCAGGAATAACCTACCATACATCAGGAAAATCCACCTGCACCTCACCCGCCACTCTCTGCCCTGCGGCTCCGCAAGCTTGGCTATTGATCTGGCCTCCTCAGTCTACTCCTCTACTTTTCTTGACTATATTCAACAAAGTTCTCAACTTTGCTAGGACTTTCTACAACCGAAGTCGATCCTTCAACATGTTTGCATGCTTCTGTCATGCCAGATGGCTCCTTATGCATAACCAGTCCCTCTTTAAGATTCTACTCCTCCTTTTCAAAACAATTCATGACCTTTAACCTCTATACCTTGCTAACTGCATCCCTTCCAAGTCTCTCTCTCTAGCACTGCAATGCTCATATCTCAACAAACTACCTGCCCAACGCCTCTGTGCCTACTCCTGCTCTTTCACCCTACTAGCCCTCTACAATGGAATGCCCCACCCCCTCCATCAAAGCCATAGAATTAGTGGAACCTTTCTAGACCATGCTCAAGGGCCACCTGCTAACTAACAACGCGGCACCCAAAACCCCTTTGATTCCCTCCTCACCTGACTGCCCAGCCACCCTTCCTTGAAGTGTTATGTAGTTATGTCTGTATGCATGCAGGTAGCGCCTGTGTAAAATAATGGTCCGTGGGTCACATGTCTATCCTATGCGCTGTTCAGTAGTCCATAGCCCCAGTCTATGTCCTATGCTGCTTTGCAATACCCCATCTGGAATCTGCTTGTTCTCAGTGGCATGATCACTGTAACTTGTAAAGGCACCCGGATGTGGTGCTACCTCCACTATCCGTTCTGTATTCTATATGCAGCATTTCTGTTCGAAAAATCAACCCAAATTAAACAATAAATACAAGATAATGGAGGGCTCCCAGTGCAGCCTTGAGCAGCTAGGATCTTGCAGAGCCATTAGAAATGGTCAAGTAAGCACAGGGGGGAAACCTAGAGAGGTAAAGAGGATCAAGGCAATATAAATGAGCAATAGTCATTTAAACTGATACTGACATGAAACAAATTGTCTTTTGTTTAAAGCGTAAACAACAGCACAATGCCAAAGCCTCCAGTCTTGGAAAGATGAACCGTGCAATTCTGTTTTTCGCTAACACTGCTGGAGGAGGAAGTGCCGAAGGGGGGCGGGGAGGGGGGCTTTGTGGGGCTGAAGTCCAAGTTCACTGCAGCAACAAATGCACATTGATGAGACAGTCATCCGGGAGGAGGCTGGGGAGACTGACGAGCGCCACTGAAATGGCTCACGCACACACAGAGAACCTCCTTGCATCGCTCCCAGAAAGACATCCATGCAGTGGATTGGGGAGGAATGGCTCTAACCACAAACACCGAGTCAGAAATACACAGTCCTTTCATGGACAACCTCAAACGGTGCCAGGGTTTGTAGCAGACACGGTCAATTCATGGGAGGATAGGGAGGATAGCTCAGGGGCAACGTGCTCGCCTTAGAAGCAAGACGACAAGGAGCACCACAGGTTCAATCTCCGGTGCACCGCGCGCATAGAAACCTCTGGGTATTAAGCGCGCTATAAATAACCTATCATATCATAACATTATCAATCCTGCCATTTTCAACAATAAGTGACAAGGGAAGCAGGGGCCATCAGCCAGCAGCAGACAATGAATAAAAAACAGGGCATGCTCATAGCGCATGCCAGTGTGTGAAACACCACACATTCACCTGTGTAACGGACATCATGCTACTAAGCCATCTCTCTTTAAAATTAAGCACCTTAAAGTGTGATATCCACTGATGACCGCAAAATGTCGTGTGATGGCCGGAAATGATGGGTCAAAGCTTTTAACCAGTGGGAATTATTCTGGGTAGAATTCCACTCCATTGTTTGAAGATCATCCGTGACATTACAGAAGGGGACCAACCAAGTTGGCAGATCCTGACATAGAGAGGGGTCATAATCTAGTAGTTCGGGCAGGACTGCTCCATTTGGGGTTGGGGCAAGACTGGCCGACATATGGTTGGTCACCAACTGTAACGGCTCGGACAAGCCAAACAAGAACGGGCAGAGGCAGTAGATCTGGCATTGTAAATGTCAAGGGTAGGATTATTTTGAAAATCGGTCAGTGGACAAAAAAAGGTCTGAGAAGCCATTTTCAGCAAATCTCTCCAGACGTTAAACAGTTGCTCTCCCACTTACAAAATGGCGGCCACTATAACTGAGAATTCACCATGATGCACTCTTTCTGCATCACTGAGCAGATGTGTACCTCTAATATGCATCTTCAAGAGAAGAGGGCAGACAGCAAAGCTCTAACTTCAAAGGGCAAAAAAGTGGTTGCTTGGAATGGTACCCCAAAGGAATTCCCAGTGGTAAAGAAGAGTGAGGTCAAGAATGTTCATCCATTATTTCTTGATTTTCACAAAACATGTCAGTGTTTTCTGGTATTTCCATGCAGACGAAACAGGGTGGAGGGGGAGGGGAATAAGGTCTGATTTCCATATTATTAGCCCCCTTTTACATCACAGTGTAAAACAATGTACATGAAAACAATATAATGGAATTCTACCACAAAGAATTCTTATTGGTTAAAATGCACTGGCCAATCAGTTCCATCAATCATTGTATGCTTTCCTTCCCCAAGAGTGCTGGCCCAAAGGAATCAAACATCACTTGCCTGATGAAGACCAATACAACCAACATGCACGAGGTGTTTGTGTTCCCATGACGGAGCGGGAGAGAAGGGGCTAGTATTTTCAGAAGAAATTGGCCCTTTGGAGGTAGAGTCAAGCTTGACTTGCATGAGGTTGGTGCTCATCTATAATGGCACAGAAAAGATAAAAACAGATGGCAGGGGAAACTACCAAGGCGATTTCGTAACGGCTATGAAACACTGGCCTCAAGTATGTTCATACATCACTTTTTGCTTTTTTAACATACTGCATCCGTTCATGTTACCAGCTGGACTGCACAAGGCCACGCACATTGGCGTGCCACAAGCCTTTCTGCATAGACCACAACCATAGAGACGTCATTATCAACACTTACTGTTGGATTTGATTCTACTTATCAGATTAAAGATTAAATTGTGATTCAGGTGTTTAGACAACTGTACATTTTGAGATTTAGATAATGTGTTTGACTCAGGTGTTGGAATATATGTGTATTATGTAATGTGACTGCGATTTTTGCGTTGTAAGACAAATATAGATTATAATTAGTCTGTTACCCAGGTTTTTATAAATGCACATTGCTATTGAATATCTTATAGGTTTGCCATAAACTAGATGTGCACAGGATTACTCTGTGGCCGTTCTTTATTCAAGCAATGCACAGCGCAAAGGTATCTGGTTTCTTTTGCATACTAAGCACTTACCGGGCACTCTGTGATGTTCTGAGTCCAGAGGCTCATGTTGGAGCTGTCCTCGATGGTGGTGCAGCGCCGCTGCTTGCTGTCCCATCCACAGTACGGGTCCCTGGATCCCAGGCAGATCCTGGTGGAGAAATGTTGATTGACAGGGATTATGCATGTTAGGAAGCGAGACTTGTTCCGCGGTCTAAGAGACTGGAATGTCGATTTCCCGACAGTTCTCATCAGGGGCCTACACATCACTAAACAAAATCACGATAGGCTGTGCCTTGGAAACGGAGATGCTTCTCACGGCATGGGATATAATACAGAGGGTTCTGGGTCCACTGCTCCAAGTGCAAACAAAAAAGTAGAGGAACTATGTTCCCTCACCCAACCCCTTTTTTGCCCACTCCCACCATACTCACTGACAACGCCCACCCTTCAAGCCCCATTGCTGGGGCTTTTCTTTCCTAAACTGCACCCTGCAACAATTGAGTTTTACAACAGTTTTAGTAAAACTGAAGAAAACACAATGAAAGAAAATGGATTCAAATTACCACCATTCGTGTGTCATTGTCCCACTCATCATGCACGCTACAGACACAGCCCTCCCGTTGCCAACATACAAGTCTGAGCCTACAGCCATTCATACTCAGATCCAGATCGCCGTCAAGCTGGACAGCCATTCATACTCAGATCCAGATCGCCATCAAGCTGGACAGCCATTCATACTCAGATCCAGATCGCCATCAAGCTGGACAGCAATTCATACTCAGATCCAGATCGCCATCAAGCTGGACAGCCATTCATACTCAGATCCAGATCGCCATCAAGCTGGACAGCCATTCATACTCAGATCCAGATCGCCATCAAGCTGGACAGCCATTCATACTCAGATCCAGATCGGCGTCAAGCTGGACAGCCATTCATACTCAGATCCAGATCGCCATCTAGCTGGACAGCCATTCATACTCACATCCAGATTGCCATCAAGCTGGACAGCCATTCATACTCAGATCCAGCTCGCCATCAAGCTGGGCTGTTTCGGAACGGGTTGTACATCCAAAACAGTCTATTCAAATAAATAATCATCTTGAGAGATAACGCAGTGCAACGTTATACTGGCCTGACATCTGGACGGTGTAGGTTCGAGACCCCAGTAGGGATGAAGTTTAAGACAAAAAGGATTTGTTTTAAAGTTGCCATCCTGGAACAGTATCCCAGGTCGCGTAAAGTAAGGGAACGATCAACGATGATGGGTTGCCACTAAACCTAAGGGAACGTCGTACCCTTTAATTCCTGCCCACTTTGACCTCTGTTTGGGTCATAATTATTACACATAAATCTCAACTATACTGTAAGTGCAACAGAAAAGTCTCCCCAGCACTAATCTCAACATGCCTTTTGCCCCATAACATTATCGCATCACAATCTCCATACACGGATAGAAAATGAATTGTCCGCACCCACCTTCGAACACTCCACAAATATTATAGAACTGGGCCAATGTACACATCTAAATCCAGTCCTACCATGATTGAGGCCAAGTGATTGATGGCAGAGCCTACTATCAAGCAATCCACACCTATTATTATCTATTGGGTTAATTTACTCATCTAGGTTCAATCCTAAACTTGTTTCGGGCCAGGTGACTGATGGTGGACCCTACCACAAAGCACTCCACATGTGCAATAAAGCTGCGTTAGTAGTCAAAAGTAACTCCGCTCTCACCGTGATGGTTGAACCAGTGTCAAAGACTCCACGCCTATTCTAGGACTGGATTAATCCACTGATCTGTCCAGCACTACAATGTTAGGGGATACGCAACTGGTGGTGGAATGCACCGTTAAACACCTCACACCCGTGAAAGGGTTGGGCTTATTCCTTATTCTTAATCACGTCCTACCCTGATGGGGCGAGGCGATTGATGCTCCCCCTACCATACACGATGGCAATTGCTTAATGCTGCTGTTGGACGTTTGCTTTCCTGTTGATATTATGGTATGGGGAGATTGAATGCATGTCGAGATTATTGCCAGGGAGAAATGTCTGAGGGTCAGGGGGGACTTATTCAGAGCTATTAAAAGACGAGATCATGTTTTCCATTAAGATTCCCAAACAGTCTACAGGAAGGATAGCGTGGGCCAGTAACCACTCGGATGGGTGCCACTCTAGTTAGCAGTTGCATTTACGGGGTTCACGACTCGGTGACAATGAAACCGAAGCAGAGGTTGGCCTCCTTGTATCACAGCGGAGGGCAGCGGCTAATGCCTCCCGTGATCCACGAAGACAACAAGGGCTTCAGTTCCCAGTGCACTCACCCATACACCATTCACCAGCACTGAATCACACACAACGGGTGAATGATGGGGAGAAGGGCAAGGAGGCAGGGGCACAAGGAAAGACATGCGCTCATCATGAAGAAAGGGCTCAAACTCCAAGACCAAACAAGGCATATCATAGTCAAACGGCTATATGCCAGGAACAGACAACAACCATGGTCTCGGGAGGATAGCTCAGTGGCAACGTGCTCGCCTTGGAAGCAAGACGACGCAGAGCACCACAGGTTCGATCCCCAGCTCCACGCTTAGAAACCTCTGGGTATTAAGCGTGTTATAAATAAACCATCATATCATACAGTATATTGACCCTAAAAGAAGCAAAACCTGATTCCGCTGTGCCTGACAGCGCCTAAATAAAACAGAAATGCGCCTTGAAACAGAGAGCATCGGTACAGAACTGTGCCTTGCTGGAGACACCAGAGCTGCAGCGTGACTTAAGAGACAGCACCAGATCAGAGACACCTACTGCTCCGAGCCGTCCCCTGCAAGAGAACGTATCTGCTCAGATGTGTCTCCTGAACAGAGATGTTCCCTGTTAGAGACAGCATCTCTTCTGAGCTGTGTCCTGCTCCGAGATGGGCTCTGCAAGAGAGAGTGCCTGCTATGAGGTGTGAGCGACACATTCTGCTCTGCGGATGATATAAAATATAGAATGTATCCATATCTGTTTACTATAAGAGGCAGCATGGCTCATATCTGCCTCTACTTGAAGCCGTTAGAACGGTGCCCTGTAAGAAACATCTCCTACGCAGAGCCATGCCCTCTGAGAGGAAGCTGGGACCCGGAAGTCTCCTCTGCAGAGACCTGTGCCTGCAGAAATAAAACGCCACCTCAATAACAAAGGCGGCAACACGCAACGCAAACATATCACTCATGCAAACTCTAGATTAAAAAGCTGTCCACATGTTTCTAGGCTTCGAAGAAATTGCTTTTCAAACTCCGCCAAAGAGCAATTGTCATTGAGATACCCTTGTGCACCAGGGCAACCGCGTGTCAGGTGCAATGCGGCATAAAGCATCCTGTGCGGACAAGCAGCCTGTCACTCAGGCAAACCCCAGAGGTCAGGCGAAATTAACCAATGGCGTGACGGGGCGACCGGTGCATGACCCTTGACCTGTCTGTAGAACAATGGCCTCTTTCTAGTCTGGAACTCCCAGCAGAGATTAGCAGAAGCAGTGTGCCATGATTTCTGTCTCCCTAAGCGATCTACGCACTGGTAGGAGATGGCCCTGTGGCGGAGCCACGTGATGGCGCTGCCTTTGGTACTTGCCCAACATAATTAGTCCGGTTCTGAGCAAATCACTACATTGATCTTTGCCTGAAATTGCAAGAATGTGTAACAGACATGTTTACAATACAGTGTACTACCCACATTACATGCCACCCCACCCCTGGCAGATGCATTGACTCATTCTGCCATCATCTTTATGGCATCAGCAAAAGGGTTGCCAGTGGCACCCCAGTACACCGCTATATACAATAAAGTTAGGGGAAAGGGTTTAGATGGCGGGGGAAGCAGGGATAAGTGAACACTAAAGGGGGGGGCCTAACAGGGGTACCCATTTGCAACCCCCGCTCTCCCCAAAGAACAGGAATGCTGCCGGCAGCGTTTATTGCCGGCCACCTTGAAAACATGCCATTATCACATACAACCCTGGTAATGTCGCATCTTGGTTTCTGGGATCTGCCTTGAACTGGATCTCCCCCCCCAGAATGTTTCATGTACTGTGTCTACTACAATAAAGGTTCACTGTAAAGCGCTCTAATGAAGCATTGGGGCCCCCGCCAGAGGGTTCTATTATCCCTTTCAGCAAGGTCAGAATTGGCAACACCCCCATCTGCTGTTTGCTCAGCAACTGTTCTGCTAATCTCAGACTTCGTTTTTAACATACTGTTTGAATCTTTGAACGTTTTCTTTTCTTTATTTTGTTCGGTTTCAATCACATTTTCTCAATTTCCATTTGATGTAGTCCTGCTAGTATTTCTTTTCTTTTTAGTGATGCGCAGCACTACCCTGCCTTTGTTCTGAGGCGGAGGAAGTGCTTTAGAAGAGTTTTAACAAATACAAAATCAAACAAAACGAAAATTTAAATACATAGCCGAAATAGTCCAATTCTTTTTAAATCCACATTTTGAAACCCGCTACATTCTCAGACTGGCTAAGAAAAAAGCAGTCACCTCTAATAGTAAAACATCTACGCGACAAGCAGACAGAAATGAAAAGAAAAACGTCTCTAATATAAAATAGACACATAAACCTGTCCATGCAAGAAACCCCCGGGGCAAGCAAAGGTCACGCGGAACAGACGATGACATTGACAAAGCCATCAGGGATCCATGATTATTTTTTGTGTCAAGCAGAAGCCAGTTTTTGATGCCCAAGCAGCCAATTCAGACCAAATAAAATCCAGCTTCAGGAAAGAATCCGCTGAAACAAATTTTGCTCTGCACATCAAGGTTACGCTGCTGGTGCTTCCACGCCGCAACGGACGAGGAAGCCTCCGGTTACTATTATCACCAGACACTTGAATGATAATACGAGTTTACATCAAATCTTTACGGCTTGATGTCGTAAGTTCTGCTTCAAATCTTCGGAATCTTTATAGAAATGTTTTGCAGATGATAAAACAAAGCGCTGAACTTCAGTCGCCTCTTCTCCCTCGGCCAAACCTTGAAGTCTTGAATCTATTCTAACTGAATTTTTAATCCTTCCTCTCACGCCAACGGGTCTTTCGCGTCTTTGTTGGAACTTCAAATCATTTTCAGAAATGTCACTTGAAATGGCAGCTGAGCCCCATGGGGGAAAATCTATTTTGGCAAGCTAACAGGAGCGTAATAAGGTTCCAAACGGGGGATGGGTACCTCAGAACGACAACTGACACATCCGATGCAAAAATCACAAAATGGGAGACTTGAAATTTGCCCAACCAGAAGTCCTCCAAATCCCATTAATGCTTGCGATCCGCTGCCGCAGGAAATGGCGACTCCTGGGCACAACTGCAAACAGTCGCATAGAGTGTTTGTTACAGACTGCTCCCAAAGCAATTTACACCAAACAAAGACAAATAACTGGGACATTTTGCAAAAGCCCTCGATGTGTGGTGTGCTTCCGGCATGTCAATGCAATTGACATGACAGAGAGCTGGCTTAAAGGGTGCCTGATGAAGGCCAATGCAATCCAAACCAGGTAGAAATCACGGATGCAGACGACAGAAACGTTGAGTTCCATGAAAGGTATGGAAGCAAAAAGGACATACTCACTTTGCCATGTAGGAACGCAAGTGGTAACGATACCTTGCTGTTCAGCAGTTCAACACTATCTGATGTGTTTGTTTTTAGTGTGGATCCCCATAACAGATGCTACTTGTGCTCATGCAGTGTGTTTGCAATGCCAAGGCCAGCAGTTGCCCCAACTGCATTATCAAGGCATGCAATGCAATGCAGCAGACCCATGCAGAACCCGGCTTACACTTGAGTGGTTGGAATTTTCACAAGTAAATGTTTTCACTTACCAATGCAGATGGGCAAGAGGGCATTTCACCAGGATTCATATGGCAACACACAGCCCACATGACCTGCTCACCTAGAATCTCACCGGCACGCAGAGAGGGGGTACTTGCAAATCTACACTCATCTACACACCAGGATTCACAGCTCACTTCTGCCTCTGCTTCCACTAATGACCCTACAATCCTCTCTTGCAGAACCTAGTGCCCAGAAGCCACCAAAGAGTTATATTACTTTTGTGATCACTAAAGCAAGCAAGAGAAAGAGACTGAGTAGTGTTTCCATGACAAGACCCTTTTTAGGTTGCACAGGAGAAAATGGGTCTAATTGGCTGGAAATGTATCAGAGGTCATTCGCCCTGGGTTCATGCAATGCCTTTCTGCCACAAGATTAGTGTAGCTCATTATTCGGGCCAAAGTGGGCAGGTTGGATGAGTTACTGCACTGTGCACTTGTTAGTTTTGATCAATGTTACTGACCAAATATGCTTTGAAATGTGTTATTTCCAGCAAATCTTTCCAACCCCCATCTTTAGGCAATACTCAAACAATCTATTGTGAAAAGGAACAAATTGCCTATTTCCAATGGCACACATCTTGTTCTACCTCTTCACACGTATCGACGGTAAACCAGTAAGGTTGATCAATGAATTAAGCTCTTGCCTCAGACATCTCAGAGTGAATTCGGCCCGCGTTCACAGGTTCCAATCTCAGCAGGGCAGACTCAGCTCATCAACCTTCCAATAATTACACAGTTAGTGCCAAAATGTGAACAATGAGATGCTTTCCTCATGTGGCTCTTCAAATGAGGTGACCATCCAGTGGTGGCTACTGGGTGGCGCAGTGGCACGTGTGAATTTGCTGAAATGACGTATTTCTCTTTCACATTTCGGGTGGAAGGGTTTTTCTCAAGCCCTTTTTAACCCGCCATCACTTTGCTGGTGTTTGCTAAACATGCCCCAGTGCTCCAACCATAAGGCTGTCAGACTATACTGCACTGATGATCCCTAATAAAGGTGAAACCAGGTATGCAGGTGCCTATAGCTTTTGAGAATTTTCTGTCTTCGGTTGATTAAGCTACTCATTTTTGTAAACCGAGCCACATGCCTCAGAGCGCGCCCACAAGACAAACAAGATAATCAGTAGAGGGAAACAAAGGATACAATATCATAACAAGGCGATCCACCAGATATTTTGGAGCCACTTTGAGTACACATTTGTTTGTCAGAGTCAAATATATATATATATATATATATATATATATATATATATATATATATATATATATATATATATATTTCAAAAAACAAACAGCTTCTGCAGAAACCATTCAGGCGAGCAGCACTCCACGAACAAAAAAGTGTTTCAATGATTAGAATCATCACGGGAATCCAACAGCAACACACTGCATCTTCGGTTGTGTGAAATATAACAGCCTTTATTTTACAAATGCAGCAGATAGAAAGTGTTCTCCCAATGCAATATATGCTTTGCCAGACGGCAGCCTGACGCGTTTCACCACTAACTAGTGGCTTGTTCACAGTCATATATATAATAGCACTGCCCTGTAAGATATGGACAATTCTCGGGTGCAAAAGGCTTGCATTTGGGGTCATTTGCAACCCACAATGCTTTGCTAATGTGGCTCTGAACTGGAGGTGAACTTCTAGTGATGGCTACTGGATGGAGTTGTGGTATGGCTCAAATGACGGATTCTTCTTTCACATTTCACATTTCAGGTGGAAGGGTTTTTCTCAAGCTTTTTTTAATCCACAGTAAGCTTGTGGGTTTTGCTATACATGCCCCAGTACTCCAACCACAAAGCTGTCAGACTATACTGCACTGATGATCCTTATAAGGTTGAAACTAGGTATGCAGTGGTCTACAGCTTTGAGCATTGTCTGTCTTGGGTTGATTACGCTATATATGAAATAGCACTGCCCTGTAAGACAGACCATTTCTTTTCTGAAGCAAAAACAAAGATTTCTGTTTGGGGTAATTTGCATACCCACAGTGTTGTGGCTCAGAACTGGAGGTGAGCTTCCAGTGATGGCCACTGGGTGGCGCTGTGGCATGTCTGACTTGGCTCAAATGGCTTATCTTCCTTCACATTTCAGGAGGAAGTTTTTTCTCCAGACCTTTTTAAACCCACAGTAACATTCTGTTTGATATATTATATATTTTACCACCGCAAACAAATTTAGGTCGACAAAATGTACAACTTATGTCAACAAAACTACCACATACAATTTTGGAGGAAGTTTATTCTCCACTGTGGACACTGATGGGCGTGTGCTAGAGGACTTGCCAATGGACAAGAACTTTGCTCTGACTGGATATTTGATAATCAGCAAGGGGGATAATAATCTGTCATGGAACATAGAAGGACTCACCAGACATACGGAGGATAAGATTCTTTTTGCATTTATTGCTAGGAGGGAAATGAATTGTCTCAGGAGAGCTGGCGGTTAGGGAATTCAGTCTAACAACTCTATAAGACAGTAGAACGAGTGGCAGCCCCGGGATGCTCCTCAACAGTGATAGGCCCTATACACTAGAGAACATTGAGATGGAGCCGGAGTGTAGTCTATGTGGCCGGCTAGTTTATAAAGGCTATCAGGGGTATCACACATCTTAATAAAAGAAACAGCTCCCCTCCCCATAGAGAGACACTTACATTGATTTCTTCCTGGATCTTTCTGAAACTCTATTGGTCAAAATCCCAGGTGACGGTGTCACCATAATGGGTGACTTTAATACCAGAATGTGCACTGTCACAGAAACATTGACACTGGAGGACAATGTGCTACTTTGGTGGATCCTGCTGAGAAACTCCCTGGTCCAGGATGCAAATCAACATTATGACCCTCTGTCAAAGTAGGCTGATTCTGGTCAGCAGCCAGACGGTTTTTCTGGATGGACAAGAATTGATTATACATTCTTTAAGCACTAATCACTGGAACCTGGTCAAGGATTATAAATTGACAGCGAAAATGGACAACCTTTGAACTCAAATACTGACATTGACCGTAAAGCCTCAAAAGACTCAGTGGAAGGCCACAGGTAGGCCTCCTTTCTGTAAAGCCAGAGATGATCCAGTTGTTGGTACATATAATCAATATTGATTTTTTCTGGGTGGGACTCCCAGGTATGCCTGAGCTAGGCTTGGGGTCCGCGTACTCAGAGGTCCCAACACTCTCCCCAGAATAAACAGAGGACTCAATCAGGTGGCAAGTACAAACTGTGGTTTATTGCAAATAAAACCAACAGGGATCAATACAGGAAAACAGGAGGGTACATGACGTGCAAGCCAGTTTTGTATGACTGGCATCATCACTTGGGCACGTCTCCAAAAATCCTATCAATATGAGGGACTGGGTCTTGAGAGTACAATAACCTATACGGTCATCTATAGGTGTTATTCTACTGGCTCTTGCAAGTCAGGTAGCTGGCCTGTCCCGTCCCGTCCACATGGAACTCTCTATTACATTGTTGCAGAGTAGTGGGTTTACCATTGGTTTTTGCCCCTTGCCATCCACCCCTGGGATTAATGTTGTGATTGGTTAGAGCCGATGCCCCCAGGCCTGGGACTCGATCGAGTTCTCCGCTCGCTGTGCACCTCTTCAAGGTGATGTGAATGATTATGTGTCTGTATTGTAATTTGTTCTGTTTTTCTGCAGCAGGTCCCCTTGTAGTCTGGAGATTGGAATGTGTCCTCATATTTCTAAACTTGGCTGTGAGCCTGTCTTTGCACATTCTTCTCCTTGTGCAGCCTGGATCAGCTTCTCCTCATCTCATGCTGAGTGGCTTGAAGCCTGCTGTAATTTTCCTAAAACTTTATAATACGGTTTCAACATTGTCCATGTCCATTGTTCCCGATAGGATAGCTATACGTGGTTTGATCAGGCTCCATATGCACTCCTGCATGTCCATGTGGATATTGGCTTTAAGCATCAGCAAGCTTGCTCAGGATCTCTTGTGCTTTGTGGTTCTGCGTTACTGCATTTGGCTGATGGTAAAAATAATAAAGCATTGACAGTATGCATATTTATCTGTCCTCTAGCTATAGAACTGTGCACTTATGTTCTTCATGCATACAAGTGTGTGTTTGTGTGATATAGTGAAAGACTGCAAGTGTGCTTCATGTCTAATGCTGCTACGTCGTCGTTTCACTAATGATGTCAATACCATGGCTTCTTGGTGCTTAGTCGAGGCTGTCCATATAGGCGTCTCTGTCCATGATCACAGGCTCTTCTCTAACACATGGAAAGATTTGCATTGTAATCGGTATGTATGGCTGGCTGAGAGGATACCTTTAAGTGTACTTGTCAATTATTGGTGCACTCAGAATCTGTCCAAAATTGGATGGCTGCAAGGGTTTCTGGCCTTTCGTCTCATCATGAACTTTGGAGGGTGGAGGGGTGTTCTAGGGACTCCCGGGACTCCCTCTTTACTTTGGAGGAATAAAACACTAATATTTAGCTTGCAATGTGTCACAAAAAAGTATTCTAAGCAGCTTAATCCAAAGTATTGAAAACCTGATTTTCTGTTTAAAACAAGTGATAACATACACATACATTGCTGTTCTCCTGTGCTATACCCCTAGCAGAGCACAAAATAAATATACTGCTATAGACTGTTCCTTATCAATTAATGGCTGTAAAGTGTCAAAAAAGATATTTAAAACAAAATAATTTGAAAAGCTAGCCAAGCCTTTAATTAAGTGTCCAGTGATAACCTGAATTTTGCTTTTTGTTGGCTTAAGCAGTAGGCATTGTGACAGCACAACTCAGCTGTAATATGTTATAACACTGCCGCCCATTTAAATAAAAGCATGAACAATATTTGTTTAAACGCCTTCCAGCTATAAAGAATATTGCCAAATAAGGGACTTGAAGTTTTTTGATGGCACACTTTCCCTTTTATGATTGTCTTACTGTGAATACTTTTGTTAGGCTATCATGCAAGATTTTCACACAATGTCTACTGGTTAAAAGATGAAGTACAGGAGATTACAGTTATTGACATTTTCTAACTGGGCTTCTTTTTGTAATTGTAGGAGCTTAAGATCAAACAATTCTAAATAAATGAAAGTGTGATGTTGAATTGCCATACATTTGTGATTTGTGGGCTGCAACACCATCAACAAGACTTCAGCCACAGTTTGAGTCATTGTCGTTGCAGCCCCCGAATCTTTATTGTGTGCCAATTCAACCTTCATAATATGTTGTCTTATGCCTAGCAAATTAATTTCAGATTTGTATAATAAATGAAGTTGAAAAAGAAAAAAGCCCTTTTCAAGCTGGAATTTTAGGGAGCTGGCTTAACATCTGAGGTGTTGCCAAATATATTTCAGTGAATTGAAGCTATTGGCTCCCGCCACATTAAGTAGAACAGACAAATTACATGGAGACATGTCAAATCTCTCATCTCCATGAAACGCCACCATGCACCATGACAAACGCAGCACTGCACCAGTCACGCTGCATATCCCCGCTTGCATCCAGAATATGGAGAGCTTTAGAGACCTTCTCAAATGCAATTGCATGACAGTGCCAAAACATGATTCAGAAAATGATTTGTGATATCACAGATAAAGCAGTCATTGAGGAGTTGTGGTGAAGGGGCTAACTTGCTCAATTTAGAACCTGGAGACTTGAGTTCTAATCCCGGTGTCAGCACTAGATCAAAAACATTTGTAGTTCTATTCATTTTGATTTATCGCTCCCTTGCTCAAATTGTAAATGTGTGTAATTCAATGTAAATATGTAAAAATGGCAGCCCTATTCTCTCTATCAGATCTTGCTTTCTTTATTGAGGTCTCAACAGGACCTCAGCCACCAGACTGTTCTACATACACCATCAGAAACTTGAGATGGTATTGCTACATTAAGGCCCGCATTTTCCAACTCCTTGCTGATTGCACGGAAGGGATCGCAAACGTGTGCAGTCCCCTCTATGAATGCACTACAAAGACCAAAGAATTCCAAGAAATCTGGGTGTGTACGGGTTTCTGTGCATTATTTGCACTTCATAGTGCAAACGAGCCTCCCGCCATGTATGTTCAGGTGCATAATGCTGGCAGACTCCATAGGAATTGAATGCATTTGCGCCAGCGTCAAAATTGGATGTTAATGAAAATGCATTTGGATTTGCATGGGCAAGCAGAATTAGTCATTTCAATCTGTGCCCCAGCGGTGTCCGGTCAAATGGTCGAAAAAAAAGGTCGAATTTTTTTATTTATTTATATATTTTTTTTTAGTTTTGGTTGGTTAAAAAATATTTTTAATAATGGAAAAGGGGTGTTGGGGGGAACCCCCCCCCATAAAAATATTTTTTAAAATTTTTTTAAAAAATCGACCTTTTTTTTCAACCATTTTACTTCGATCAAATGGTCATTCGATCATTTCGTTTTCGACCATTTGACTGGTAACCGCCCCGGCACCGGCCCACCATGCAATTGAGAAAAATGACCCAATAAAAAAAAAACATGCATTAACTATTTTCACGTGCTTTTTGTGCATGCAATTTTTTACCTGGCTTACTTGAAAGAACCCCTTTGAATGTTCTCTGTAAATTGCTTTTCTACTAGGTTTTTAAATAGGTCTGCACTAAGTGAAATGCCTACACTTAATAATAAATTAAAACAATGGATCGAATTCCGAAGATACATTTAGAGCACTCAATGTTAAAAATATTGTTATGTTCTCCACTTCCTGCACTTGGAATATGTGCACACTATCCCCGCTGCACCCCCTGGTATTTGTCATTGATTGCAACAATGCTCTTATGTAAAGGCACCGTACCCTAGCACTGTCTCTGCTCTCTGTTATTGCCTACTTTGTAAGTCATTTCTGTTTGAAATCACACCCTGTTCTGGGGGATGGGGAGGATCCAGACATTTGGCTTTAGAATTATTTATTTTTCTAAAGCAGCAAACCAGACCTTCTGTTTAAATAGATCAATATAACAAACTGGGAAAAAGTCAGAGAAGGGCTTTGCAGCTGCACATTGATTTTCTTTCACACAAATATGCTCTTTAATTTTCATGAACAGTTCTTGGGCTCTGAAAGTGATCATGAAAACAGGCATGGAAATCTGGCATGTTACTAAAGGAGAACCACATGGGTGTACATCTCCCATGAAACATATTTTGTGGATGGTACAAAACTTGCATATCCCTTTTCAAAATCACCGGCACACACCAGGACAAACGGTTTCCTTCGTTGGTTTCAAATGTATTGCAGGTGACGCAGGAAAACACAAAGCACATATAATAGTTTGAGAGATCTCACGTTTCCCCTTACCACGCGTGAGAAGGCCACCCGGTCCTGTGTTTATTTTCTTTAATGTTTGCGACTTGTAGTTTTTCTAAATTGAAAATGGGAAATAAAAACTACAAGCTCCAACATAATTCAAAAAACCAAAAAAGGGACTAGGAGGATTTGTCACTCATTTCAAGGGAAAGTGTGAGCTCTGCTATTAAAGTGCATGGATAATGGCGAATCCCTGCTGCATATGTAATATTTACTACCTCTAAAGTGCTTTCAGAGATCTACAGCTGAAAGGACAGTTTTCCAGCATAGAGTTGGTGCAACAACGCAGACGTTTTTTCTACCTGCTTGATGTCCAACAGAAGTTTTCCTCGTTCATTACTGTACTGCTTTGAAGAACACACGTAGGTTTTAATTGTTGCTTTGTGGCCAGTTTTCTATCCGAAGAGAGATTGGCAGGCTCGGAGGTGGCACCCGTTAGCTCTACATCATGGCACAGGGGACCAATTATTTTGCATTATGTTTCTAGTCCCTCCCAGGGACCTCATTTCACCAAAATGCCAGGGGTAGCGGAAGTGACATCACACGACCCTTGACCCCTGATGACATCACAGGAAGTGATGTCATTTGACCCCACCCCCAAAGTGATATCGCGGGAAGTGATGGAACACAACCTTTCACCCGTTGACAAAACAGGAAGTGGCATCGCATATCATTGTATACTATGAAAAATATAATTACGATATCACTATAATGTGATGTACATTTCATACAAGAATGGATCACCATATGTATCGTTAAGATCAGTGTGTATAGGCCCATATTACCAAATTTTTATGAATGCAAGCAGACGTCCATGACCAAATGATAATGATGTGTTATTATATAACACTTATGCTTAAGCGCTTTATATAGAAAAATATACACCCAATATCACCCAACCTGTGTTGGTACTCATTTATCGACCTCAGAAGGATGAAAGGCTGAGTTGAGGCGTTTAAGAACACACTAAATCAGTGACTCACCCCCTGAAGTGTGCCTGAAATAAACCTTTAATAAGTCTAGCAATTATTGTATAGAATTCAAGAAAGACACATTATTTGGTATTCTTATTCTTTCTTATTTAGGGTCAGTGCTGAAAGTGTTAGAATTGTGGCACTCCTGTTCTTATTTTTCTTCTTTTTTTTAAGGGGCCTGAAGAAGAAAGCCAGCCACTCCAGAAGTAAAGAACCAAACTTTTTTTTTCAGAGGCCGCAATTGAGACCACAGAGGTCGCACGGGAGACCTCAGAGTTCGCAGTTGCGACCTCTGGTGACCCCTAAATGACGTCCCTGCCCCCTCCATAAGAGAAAGCAGCACTTGCAAGCACAGAAGCAGAGGAGCCATAGGGCCTCATTACGAGCATGGAGGAAATGAAAAAAGGAAGGCGGAATGGTTATACCGGCATCGAGTACCGGTCCGGGCCATTACGAGCCTGAAAACCCGGCATTACCGCCATCGCCTGTACCGTGCCCCTACTTAGCGGCATGCGCGCGTCCACGCGCCCTTGGCGGCGGCAATACCGGGATGCTGCTAACAGGAGGACATCACAAGTAAGGCGGGCATGCACCTTTCGGCATCCTGAAGGCGTTAAATAGGGCCTGGACAATGGCGCTACTACAGGCATCGTGGACCACCCGTAAATAGCAACATGATGTGTACCCAACTGCCACAGGTGCACTCAATACCACAGGTGGAGCCAATGGAGCCTGACCCAGCACAAAAGGAGCACACCCACACACCACACCCCTTCCAACACCAAAATGATCCCACTTGCTGTAGCAATCCTGGGGCTGGCGGACATTCCTGCACTGCTACACCAGCAACAAGAACAACTACAACAACAACAACAGGCAGCACAGACGAGACGCAGGAGGAGAAGGAGGGTGAGACAGACCCAGAAAGTCCCACCAGTGCAGCCAGCGCTACCACGTAGGCAGCCACCAATCCCTCGCATCAAAACCAGTCCATTCAACCTAACCCCTGTGCAGATCCACACCCTGTACCGTTTTGGACGGGGACACCATCACCACCATAGTGGACATGATACACAACGACATTGTCAGCCTGATAGAAATCCGCACTGCCATCCACCTCTACTGAAGGTAGTGTCTGTGCTCCAGCCCACAGTGGGCCAGCTGCATGGCATATCACAACCACTCTTTTCACGCATGCTGGATGCCCTCCTGAAGCATGCAAGCAGCCACATATCCCTACCACGGACTTGCCAGGAGCTCGCTGACACTAAAGTAGGCTTCCATGCACTGGCAGGAATGCCCAATTGCGTCGGTGCCCTCGACTGCACCCATGTAGAATTGGTGGTCCCTCATGCCAATGAGGTGGTGTACCGCAATCGCAAGCAATTCCACTCCATCAATGTGCAGATGGTATGTGACTCCAGCAAGATGATCACACATTGTTGTGCCCGATATCCCGGATCCACACATGAAGCCATGGTGCTGCGTAACTCCTCGCTACCCCGCTACATGGAGCGACATGCTGGACGACGTGCCTGGCTGCTTGGTAAATTGCCTGACAGGCCCATGGCAGTGCAGTGAGGGGGTGGGACCGGGGGACGGACGCACACTCCACCTGGGTGAGATTGGGGGGGACGCACACTCCACCTGGGTGAGATTGGGGGGGATGCATACTCCACCTGGGTGAGATTGGGGGGGATACATACTCCATCTGGGTGAGATTGGGGGGGTGTATACTCCACCTGGGTGAGATTGGGGGGGAATGCATACTCTACCTGGGTGAGATTGGGGGGATGCATACTCCACCTCGGTGAGATTAGGGGGGTGCATACTCTACCTAGGTGAGATTGGGTGCTGAGTGGACAATGCACATACATCAAAACACTTTAGCCCTGAACATCTCAACCTGAACATGTCACATCAATGCCATACATAAGACCAATGCTGCACAGAAATGACAATATGCCAGAAGTACAAGCAGGCCACCATGGGAATGTCAAGCGATGGATGCCCAAAAATGATCACACCTGTGGCAATGCCGCAATTGGGAACAGATACAGAGTACCACACATCACCAACATGGGTGTTAAAACATTTTTCCGCATCCACAGTACATCTGCATCAGCATGCAAATGAACACCCTGCATCATCTGGACAACGCAATCCACACCAGAAGCCCATAGTACAGTACACATAGCATCAAATGAATCTGCGTGCATGCACCCGGGGACATGGGCATGTCAACACTGAACAGCTGCTGCCATGGCAGTGATTAGTAAAGGTGTCAGGTCAGATATCAACTAACACATACCTCATTGTGCCCCCATGCAGGTGATGGTGGCGATCCCTTGAAGCAGTGGCTACTTACCCCTGTACGGAACCCGCAGAACAGGCACGAAGAGGAGTACAATCGGGTTCATACCCGTACCCGTGTTGTGATTGAGCAGACCTTTGGGCTGTTGAAGTCACGATTCCGCTGTCTCAGCAGGTCTGGTGGAGCATTCCTTTATGGGCCTGAGAAGGTGGGAGAGATCACCATGGTCTGTGCCATGCTGCACAACATGTACATCCGTAGAAACGTACCGCTGCCACCTGACATTGACCTGCATGCACCGGGTGAGGATGATGATGAGGATGATGGAGGAGGAGCAGTACCCCTGCCAGTTCGCGATGTACAGGATGGCTGTGATGTGCACCAATCACTGATTGACGATTTCTTCTGAACCACAGGGATGCTGATGGGTCTGTGTTAGTACTACACTGGGCACTGGGATCGTGTTTATATGGACACAGGGTGTGTGGGGAGTTGGGCACTGTGCGCTGTCATGAATCAAATAAACACACACGAAATGAACAAAGTCCAGTCATGAAATGATTTTGAACACAACGGGTGTATTTGAAAATTAACAATATTGTTCTTGAACCCTCCACCTCACACACAACCCCTCCTTCCCCCCACCCCCCAACACCCCAAACATCCCATACCCCCCAACACCCCATACCCCCCAACACCCCATACGCCCCCAACATCCCAAACACCCCCAGCACCACCTCTCCCCCTCACCCATTGTCATCTCACACACAATTTGCCATTTGTGAGTTTAGCAAGGTGGCAGTTAGCACATGCAGGCTTGTCCTGCTATTTCCGGCCTCTCTTCAGGTCTGGGGGCAACATGTCCGTGTGGCGTGCGCTGCGCCTGGTCATGCGCACAGGACTTGAGGGAGTCGAGCTGGCAGGTGTGGTGGATGGGGGGGAGGTGGATGGCTGTGCGACTGCCAGCGCTGGTTGTTGCTGCTGCATATGCTGTAGAATTCTGCCAATGACCTGTGTAACCACAGCTAAACTGTCTCTGATTACAATGGTGTTGGAGTTCATGGCCATTATGGAAGCCGCATTTGCCTCCCGTCTGTTCCCCCTCTGCCACATACTGCCGGACCAGTTCAATCATACTGTCCTGGCGGGCCTCAACCCTCGTCAGGTGGGCCTCCATGTTGGTGGGGGCTGTGGAGGTGGATGGTGCAGTGGCAGGGTGGGCCATTGCTGGGCTGCCCTCCGATGTGGTCGACAGATGCGGACTCCCCAGTTCAACGGCATGTTCCTGCATGCGACATGCTGGTGTGCCCTGTGAGGAGTGCAGGTGGGTGGGCTGGGGGATCGGTGTATGGGGACATATTACATGGATGTTGTTTTCCATGTCTAGGAATTCCTCAGCTTGGCCCTCCACGTCGCTGAGGGGGGCAATGGCTGCTACCACCCTTATGGAACTTGTGGCAGCTGACTGCATTCCATCACTCTCTGCCTCTGCAGGAGTTGACTACTCCATAGTGGGTGTGTCGTCAGCTGGTGTTGTCTCCTTCTGTGCTGGCGTGGCCTGTACTGCTGGCCTGAGTGGCACTCTGGGCATTGGTGTTGGCCTGGAGGCGGAAGGTCCAGTGACTTCTTGTCTGGCGCTGGATCCCTTTGAGGATGTACTGGCCTTTGGGGCAGACTCTTGGCCTTCACTTTCTGCATCTGTGCCTGTGGGGGAACAAGAGATGCAGGGCATCAGTGATGGTGGTACGTGCAAGATGCATGATTTGGTGCTGTTCAGTATTTCACATTTCATGCATTGCTTTCTTGTAGATGTGACGCTCAGGGTACTTGCGGTGTGGGGGGGCCATAGTGGCATACGCCGTGGACTCTCCTTTCTGGACTGATGTGTACTAGGTGGCATACAGTTGTATTGCGGTTTGCGTGATGTGTGACATGTGATTGATCCCTGTGTGTTGGGTGTCTGTTGGTAATGGGATTGGCACGCAGCATGCATTTCACTGTGTCAGGGTTTGGCCCACCATCTGGACATGGATCTGGATATGTGTGTGTGATGGGCCATACATTGGCTTGGTTCACTTTCACATCTGTTGTGCTATGCCATACTTTGGTTCTCTGGGGTTTGTGGGGACACTCACCTCCATTTCCCGATGTCGGCACTCCCGTCTCCATTTCTCCAAAGCCCTCGATCGATTCCATGTTGATCATGATGCTGCATGTCTCCTCCCATCTCATCAATTTGGTGGGTGAGTGGTCCCCGCCGCCTGAAGCCATGGCCTCCCTGAGGTTGACTGCAAGTATGTTGTGCACCCGGAGACGTAGATCGTCCCACCTTTTTTAGCAGTCCTTCACTGTGCGGGTGGTGGTGCCACCTCCTCTCATATTTGCTTTTTGCGAGTTCTGCTTCGCGTTTGAGATTATTGACAAACACCTCATCCGCATGGCCTGCCAGCGTGTCCGCCAGCATATTAAGCTCCTTGTTGGAGAAGCGCTTCTTGCGCATGCGGGGGGTGGACTTACGGGTAGCCTTGGACATGATGGGGTGATTGGGTCTGCTCTCCATTCTGTACCAGTGCTGTGTTAAGAGGATTGCAATGGATTGTGTTTTTTGAGATGGCCGCCGGCGCATTTCCCGTTGATGGTATGATGGTATTGCCGGGTCCGTTACTAAGGGGTTGCTCCTGGGCGGAGGCGGTATCGGCGGCCCGTGATGGCGCTATCAGGGGCTGGGGGGTCTTTAGCGGCATGGCGGTGCAGCCATTACCGGCATGGGCGTTTGCGCATGCTCGCGCTCTCATAATCAGCCGCTATTTGCGGTGTCGAGGGTACACGGATGCGCTAATTGCACCATGCCGGTAATGACTGCATTTTCCCGCGATTCTCGTAATGAGGCACATTGTCTGACTGAGTCCTGCTACAGAGATTAATAGAGCAACTACAGTCATAGTATTCAGCGAAAGGCACTGAAAGTTGCCGTAACGCAGCTGAATAGGATGGGGGTTAGCAAACATATGCCAGCTCCTCCAGGCTGGTGAATGTTGTTTACTTTTTATTTTTTTTAATTTTATTTGTAACTTTCACAATATTAAATACCAAATATACAGAATAGCTAACTCATTATGTACAGCATCAATTAATCCCATACACGTGTGTATTCAGTGTATCATAAGTTTCTGAACAAGATAGGAATAACTGTGCATCAAATAGTGCATTGTCATATTAGCAAACCTACGCACTTATCCAAAACATATAAAGACATAAGGCCTCATTACGAGTATGGAGGTAGCTATGCCCTTAATAAGGGCATGGCTGCCTCCAAACCGGGTTCGAGTACCGGGTTCCTTCAATGAGGAATTACCGGGTCATTCCAACCTTGGAGGACCCGGTAATTCACCAATGAAAAAAACCATCCCCATTCTCATTTGAGCCCTAATAGGGCTCAATGGGAATGGGGAGGGAGCTAATAACGGGCCCGTTAATAACAGGCCTATTATTATCTCCCTGGTCCCTTTGCGGGACTTGCTAAGGACGTCTCGTCTGACCAGATGTTCTGAGCGGGTCCCGCAAGGGGTCCTCGTAATAGGGTGTCCCGTAATGAACGGTGCCGGACCCGTACCGGTACCCTACATTACGGGAGCGCTTGGGTCGTAATGAGGCCCATAGACAAAAAAAGTAGCTGAAGGTGTTTTGACATTGTAAACATCAACTCAATCCCTATGCGGTGTGTCTATCCTCTAGAAACACTCTGAACAGAACATGCGTTACGCAGAACCTTGATGAGTCGAAGCAAATGCCACTTTTGCAACATTTGCCCATTTCTAACTAAGGGATTAACCGTGGCGGCATCAAGGACTACCCAAATGGACAGACCCCACAATGCATAGGGCCAGATTCAACTGAATTGTGAGCATCACATATAGGAGGCCCCTTAAAAACGTACTGCACGCATCAGAAGTTAGATTTCAGTTGTATTTTGGGTATATGTTCCTCCAGAGTACTTTGCACAATTTGTGCTACTGTACAGAGTGCAGCGTTCGGAAAGCAACAGTTGCCCTCGGATATGTTTAAATAAAGGTTCACTGTCAAGTTTCCTGGAGTTTATTACAGTGAATGGATTTCCTGAAGCGTATGACAGTGAATGGGTTTCCTGGAGTTTATTACAGTGAATGGGTTTCCTGGAGCATATTACAGCGAAAGGTGAATGCGTCCTGATTCAAGAAAGAGTTTTTTTAGAACGGTACATGCTATCATGGGGCCCTTTTTTGAGTGAAACTCATCGGTACTGGAGTGAGGTTAGAATACTCAGCATCATGCATTTAACGACAGAGGCTCTTGCAGTCATATAAATGTAACCTAATGACCGGGGTTGCTCACTTGCCCTGGTTTCTGGTTTTATGTATGTATATGCATATAAACATATATGTATATTCATTAATCCATTAACCTTTATTCGACATATTGTCATTAGGTACAATCACATAAAAGAGCAAAAGAAGGATCACAACATCATGAATTATAAATATCATATGTACAGACTGTATAAAAGTTAAAATACTTAATAATTGAAAAAAACAGTCTTGGTTAAAACATAATTGCACCTCAATAAAAGCATTGTGCATGCAGTGTGTTATCCACGCATTGCGGGTCATTATTGTAAAACCAAGTTAACGTAGTATCAAGAAGGCATATGCACACGTACTGCTCCTACAATAGCCCCCGCCCCCCCATTTAACCAAGCTCTATAGGTGTATTTGGCTACCCAGAACAATTCATCCAACTCAGATGTAATGTTACAAACATTCAGTGCTTCTGCAACTGTTCGAATAGCAAAGGTTTTAAATATGCAATTCTTAACCCCCTGGGACCTTCACAAATGAACACAAAATGAGCCAAGGTTTCCTCAGCTGCCCCACAAAGCACACATCAACCATTGGCCAAACTCCCCCAATTTGTAGTCACAGACGCAGCCTTCAATGTGCTTAATCTGAACTCTACTAGGAGTTTTCTTGTTAGATGAGGACTTATGAAATCAAGATATTGCTCATAACCAAAATCCTGTATGCAAAACAGATAGTCCATGCTCATCCTTGTGGTTCCACAGAATTCCTTCATTCCTCTTCCTGAAAGAGTCAGAGCCGGTGTGTGCGCTGCTGTCACAGAGATAGACTCTAAAGCTGAGGGATCAGACCATAGCCCTGGTGAATCCAGGGAAACCAGCATCGTTTTTACATGCAGCATCCAGGGCAATGACATCCCCCCTGCTATTGACAGAACATGTTTCAAAGCTGCTCTATAAAACAGAAAGATCCACAACCGTACCCAATACAGGACAGGTCTCAAGGCAATTTGATCACTAATTGGGCGCAGATCCACTTCCATCCTAAGAGGGGTGTTTGGGGTACTTAATGGAGGTGTAAGTAGCCTCTTCAAAAACTTGTTCTGAGCTATCTGCAGAGGGCTATGATTAAGATAGCCCCAAATATCAGCGTCGTAAAGTGCCACAGCTCTTGCTTGCTTCTGATATATTTCAAGTGCTGGTGAAACAGCCCCCCCTTACAACATCTACAAAAAAAGGGGTCACCTCTCCACTGTATTTTGCGAGTGTAGTTTTGAGATTTGTCCACCTGTTTATTCTAAGTGCAAGCCTCGGAAAATCCTATGCCCAAATAATCATTGGTTTGTACCTGTTCCAACACAGTCCCTTCAACAGTCACACCTAGATCTCGTCTACATGTTTTGTTGGGCTGGAAACTCCTAGCCTTGGTTTTCCCACCTTTCCCACCTTTCAGGGCTAGGCCAAGCTCCTTACACCTTCCAACAAAACACTTCATTGTGTGTTTCGAGCCCTTTGGAGATGTTGAAAGTATTACTGCGTCATCCGCATAAAACAAAGTTTATATCTTCTCCACACCAACCTTAGGGGGGGTCAAAACAATATAGTGCCACATCGTCAATACGATACGATAGTTTATTTATATAGCACCTATACACAATGTGTTTCAAAGCGCTTCAAGGCAAGGGACGGAACAAGGGAAAATACAATGACATTCTTACAGGCCATGAAGAGTAAGGATGTGAAATTAACTATCATACTCGGCCTGACAACATTTCAGATAGTGCAAGAGTTAAGACATAAATAAGGAAGGGAGGGGGAGAGTGGGAAGGAAATGGAAACAGACAGGGGACTACCGTACTAGGCCTTACAACATTTCTGGTAGAGCCAGAGAAAACAAAAGGTGAGAAAGAGGGGTGCGTGAAGGGAGGGGAGGAACAAAACAAGCGACTATCACCCCCACAGGGGGTCAATGACTTTGTTAATGAGAATGTTAAATAACAACGGCACAAGTACACAGCCCTGAAGAACGCCTTTACCTACTTCAAAAGGGGCATTCAATTCTCCCTCTAAGCCAAACCCAACCATAGCTTGGTTATTCTGATATACGGTTTGAATGGCTGAGAGTAGATGGGCTGGTATTTTTTTCCCTTTCAAGACCTTCGATAAAACATCTTGTGGAACCCCATCAAATCCAAACTTTAGATCTGCAAAGACAGCGTACAATCTAACCTTCAGTAAGACAGTATCATTCTGTATTAAAGCAAACAGTCGGACGCCTTGGTCCACAGTACTTAGTCCTGGTCTAAAACCAGCTGGCAAACCGCTGATAACCTGGTTGTTGTCAGCCCACTGCTGGAGATGTTTCAACAAAGCTTTGGCAAAAATGTTACCAGACCTGTCCAGCAGTGGGATCAGACGATAATTCCCTGGTGGCTCCCTTGCCCCTTTTTTTAAAAATAGGTACAATGGGCCTCAATACGAGGTTGGCGGTAAGGGATACCGGGCCCCGGTAAGGAGACCGGTGCCGGTAATCCCATACCGCCCTATTCCAAGGTCCATTTGCGGGGACCGTAAGGAACGTGTGGTCTGACCACACATCCCTTATGGGTCCCGCTAAGGGACCAGGGTGCTAATAACAGGCTTGCAAGTTGCGAGCCCGTTATTAGCGCCCTCCACATTCTCATTGAGCCCTATGGGGGCTCAAATGGGAATGGGGAATGGTTTGTTCAATGGGGATATACCGGTCCCGCCAGGGTTGGACTACACCGGTAAGTCCCCATTGAACTAGACCGGACTCGGTCACGCTATGGGAGGCAGCCATGGTGCTAAAAGCACCATGGCTACCGCCCATCTCGTAATGAGGCCCAATGACAGCCTTTTGCCAAGACTCAGGTATACCTCCGTCATGAAAATGTATGTTAAGTCGCAATATATATGTGTATATCCCAGTCAACCCCAGACCAGCAGACCAGCAGAAGACTTCAAATCCAGAGACAGTCAGTCTTGAGCAGAGGGTGTGTGTCTGTGTGTGTGTAACCACTTCAATATCTTTATTATCTTTCTAGGGACACGCTGCCTTTGCGGGGCTGTTGCCGCGGGGTCATTATTTGCTTGGGATGCTTAGCTGTGACATGTTTTGCTATGTCTCTGCACTATGCTCTATTGTCTATGCTCTGCCCTGAAATGCAAGGCTTGCTTGATTTGATATGGTACACCGCGCAATGTTATACTACGCCATGTCATATTTTTAAGCTGTAGGGACATGTTATGTAATCTTTTGTTCTGCTGGCGTCAATGTGTTTTTGTTGCCAAAGCTAAATGCAAGCTAACTGGAATCTACCTGAGTGCTGCATTTTTCCACTTTCATTGTATGTACGTAATCACCCTTTTGAAAGGCGGGGCTTGGTGCTGGTTTGCTTTTATACTAAAGGGCTAGGTAATTTTATGTCAGATCATTTTAGCTGATTATTGTTTGGCTGTAAATGTTTAATCTGTATCGTGCGTCATATGTCTTTCCGACTCTCCACAATGGTCCTTTATTTGCATGTGACTGCATATCAGTCTCTGTGCATGTATGCTTCTTTTCGCATTGCGCCCCATAGCATACAGCTGAGTGCCACGAAAAATGTGATCCAGTTGTCGCATAGTCTTTACCATATGCACATGCACTGCATGTAAGGTATGGCTGAGCCCAAATGTTCATACACGTTCCATTCCCAGAACCTTCCTTCTATAGGGCTGCACTCCGTAGGATACAGAGACACATGGAAAATGTGGTCCGGCTGTCACATAGTAGCTGGTCGCTCCACCATCTTCCATACATTCCTTGCCTCTTCTCTGTCCACTCTTTGGTTTCAACATCTCTACTCTGCTCTATATACCCATGAATCTGCCCTATGTAACCCTTGTGCCTCCTCCCTGTATTTTTCTTACATTTTTCCTGTTGCCCTACTCTTTGTGTAACTAAGCCTTAAGTATCCTTGTACCTGTTGCACCCAGTTACCCAAGGGTTCGGTGCGCCCTACAAATCACGGTGCGCCCTACAAATCAATAAACAAACAAACAAACAAACACTAGACTTCTCTGCTTTGCATGCAGTGCCTAAACTACATTTTCTGTTGCATGCAATGCAATGCTTCTGTCTATCATCTTTTCAGACCATGGTCTGCTGAAAAGACATGCTTCCTACAGCGCTTCAAAAGAAGTGGCATGAGGCTATGCATATAAGATAATATGATATTCCAGGCCTCTTTCTTTAAGGTGATATTTATGTACATATGTCTCTACCTGTGGATCAATAGGCTCTCAAAAAATTGGATGTGGAGGTTAAAATTCTCAAAATGTTGTACAAGCCATGAGAAAGAATTAGCATTCTGGCCACGAATGGAGGCCGGCAAGCGGCACTTGCCAGTAGATGAGGAACATTTTCTCCTTCCATAATTTGCGGTAGACGCAGCATAAAACACACAACAAAACACGCTTCATACGTTCAATGTTCCAGTTCACCGACTTTTAGCGGCTGCGCGACCGACACGTCTGAATTATGGAAGAGTCGCTTGGCTGACGCTCTTGTAATGTATGTTGCAGAGGTTCTAATGTGATGGTCTTGGCGGAGAGCACCGACATGTTGTACTGCTCCATGAATCACATGCCTTGCTCACGCAGCCCTTCCCTGTGACCCCGAGCTGATGGCGCGATCCATATGCGAATCGCAAATTGAGCAAGCACAGCGGCGGTGCCTGACATTGGAGCGCTTCACCCAAATCGCTCCTTGCACCTGACGCGTGCTGCGATCCAAGCAGAACAACATCAATAAAGGAAAGTGACACTATCGGTCTGCCAGGGCGCCCAAGCTATAATTTAAATATCAATCAAAGAGAACAGGACTTTTTTTTCTTTTAATAGCAGGCTGCCAAGAATATCCAGGATCCAAACCAACAGATGCCCTTGCATTCAGTGGCAAATAGAATACCCCGTCCACTGATTCCATTTTGCAAAGAAACTCGAGCTGCAGACATATACAAATTCCCGTGGCATAGGAATGGCTTCACACAGTGGGCTGCAATCATTTCCTTTGTTTGCATGTGCAAGCAGCGCTTGTTTCCTTCAGCAATTCAATATAGTATTTCCAGCTCAAGGGCTTTATTAATGTAGGCGCTCACTGGCTGGGTGCCTCCCCAACTTTTGAATTCTCTGCCACCGGAGTGGCCTCAGATCACCCCCATGTTGGCGGAGCTCCAGGTAAAAAGCAGTGGGTTTGGTACTCGACGGCGCTCGCAATCGTCAAATAAGGGTCTGACTGCCAAAGTTAAACAAAGCATTATGAATGCCTATAACTGTGCCTGCGTGCATTCACTTTCATGTGTGTGTTAACATGCAGCTAAGAGTATACGATTAATTCACATTATACAGGGCATTATGAGATAATTGAACTGCACCTAAGTTAACACTTCCGAGCCATGAAATGTGTACAGATTGCCCATTCAATTTGGAGTAACTAGGGAAATTAAAATGAAAGAAATTTGGAGCGTGGGTTGACGTGGTTCTTGATTTTAAAAAAAATGCAAACACTAGTATTATCGTGCAGTGAGCTCTGAAGCTCTGTATGCATTCCAGGAAATGAAAAACAGACTCTTTTGAAAGTCTGCAAATTGGTCGAAGACTTTGGTCGATTCGACCAAATACACATATATGTACATGTAGGAGTAGAGAGGTGTGGTGGGAGGTGCTGAGCGTGGTGTAGGGGAGGAGGGTGCTTGGGGTGCAGGGGACTCCCCATAACAAAACAACAAAAAAAAGATCTAATTCAGGTCTACCAAACTGCAGACTATCAATATATATATGGATACTGCCTAGGCGTCCTGTATTGCCTGTTGTGTGTTTTTGCCTTGTATTTTTTACCTCCTATTAAACTCGGTTTTTTCCCCCTAATTGGATTCGAGTTTTTCTCATTTTTCTGGGATTTAAAGACCTCATGCATGGAGTGCAGGTTTTTTCTATCCTCCATGTGCTAACATATATATATATATATATATATATATATATATATATATATATATATATATATATATATATATATAGTAACAGAACCGTGAAAATGTAAGAATTAGAGGCAGGATAATCCAGCCCTACTGGCATTTTGTGTGGAGACCCTTTGAAGAAAGCGTGTTGGTGACAGGCAAATACATCTACCTACAAAAGAGCATAACAAGCCACTCCTGGCCTCATCAGGCATTAAGTGATATGTTTTTCAGGGTTCTGCATTGCAGTGTGAGAGTAAACAGGCCAAGAGGATTTGTAAACTCGCCTAAGCAGACTAGAATCTGGCTCACCTAGCTTTCTTGCCACTTTGCAATGACTTTCTCTCTCTTCCTGAGCCGTGCATCAACATAACATGCCAGCCTCTCCCACCTTCCCACAAGAAGCCACCAACAACAGTGCGAGTATGCCAAAGGGAATGCAGTGTGGTGGTGGTACAGGGGTGTCGCTAGGTCTGGAAAAGATCTGGGCTATGCTAATGTCGGGACTAACTAGCCTTTTGGTTATAGCCCCTGAGCTTCCATCCGGGTCTACAACCAAAACACCTGGTGCTATAGCCCCTTGCCCCTATTCCCCCCTCTGTGGTGGTGGTGGTGTACCTTATCTTCTCTTTCACAGTCTTCACCCACCTCCCACAGTGTTGCTATGCTGTCGGGACCAGTAAGGAATTGCCTTTAGTGGGAGACACAATGGTAATCAACAATGGAAAGTATTATATACACTGTTATTTGACTTCAATGAGTAGACAATATTCTGTCCATGATGCAGTACCCTGCACCGATGCACACTTCTCATCCCGTGGCCATGAGGCCCTGGGATCCTTCCCCTCAATTCTTCCATGGAAGGTAAGCCCGTTTGTGGCTTAATTGCTCCGAACGCTATGCTGGGAGCACGAGCTCCGTATTTCACTTTCAACATCAAATGACTTCATTATATATTTGAGCCTGCTGCAACGTTCCATCATAGGCTGTTTATTTACATTGCAAAATGTGATGATCAGGCCTTCCAACATGGCCGATCCCTTCCTCGTGGTTCAAGTGGCCTCCCTGAAGCTCTGCCTGCCTGTGATTGCTGCAACTACCTTACATCTGCACCAATCATGCGTGCCGAAAGGTGAGTGCCGGCCTGCCTCCAAGGCCCATTTTAAGGCCCCTGTTTGTTTCCTGTCTGTTACCGGATTGTGAGGTGAGCCCCCCACCACCCCCGTTGCCCCATGATGTTTGTTAGCCCCCCCGCCCCCACTGCTGCCATGTGATCTTTGTTATCCCTCCCAGCCCCCGTTGCCCCATGTTTGTTAGCCCCCTCAGCCCCCAATGCCCAATGATGTTTGTTAGCCCCACCCACCACCCCGTTGCCTGTGATGTTTGTTAGCCCCCCACCCTCGTTATCCCGTGTTGTTTGTTAGCCGCCTCCTCCTCCCCAGCTGCCCTGTGATGTTTGTTAGCCTCCCCCACCACCCCCGTGGCCCCATAATGTTTGATAAGTACAACTGGAGATGCAAAAGTGCTCTGCAGAATAACACTGAGTGTGCCTCCCTTTTTATCCTTTCGACCCCGTCGGCTGACACATCTGTCCCATTCACCCCCAGTCTCCTATATAGTAGCTCATTTTCCTCCCATATGGAATGTGCCAAGGTGGAGAAAGAGAGGGCCCTTCTGCGGGCTGAAACCTGGTAGACAAAAATCAGCCTTTTCCATATTTGTTTGAACTAACACTCCCATCAGCCACAGGCAGCATACTCATTGGTGAGGAATAATGGACAATCATAGAGTAAGAAATGTTTTAGCCACAGGCAGCAGGCCTCGCGGCCTACTGCCTTTACCTACAGCCAAGTTCCATACACCTAAAGGTTTAGATGAAAAATTGAGAAAAAAGGCATAAACACAGAGAGTGATGCATATGGACTCAACATGCACACATATCGAAACACATACTGTAAAAATGTAACAAACACACACAAAAAATAGCAGAGAACAAAAAAGACACAGGAGCTTGCACATATATGCCAATCATCCTGATTTAGTTGGAGACTCCCACTTTTATACACACACACACACACACACACACACACACACACACACCACACACACACACACACACACACACACACACACACACACACACACACACACACACACACACACACACACACACACACACACACACACAAGCATAGCAAAGCAAAACACCACAGAATCATGCAGAAAATGAGCATGCAGACACGAAAAAAATGCTACAGTAACATACACATATGCACTAATAAACCAGAAGTGTAAAGACACACAAAACATCATTTAAATAGAAAACCATACACATAGAAAAGATACAGGTGCACAGTGAGGGGTCAAAAATACGAGGCGGACAAGTAGATAGAGTTTTTCCACAAGGAGCCATTTTATTAGATAATAAAGGTGGATTAAATGCCTTACTTTCCCTAGCCTAACAAGGATTTTCCGAACTGTCCAACTAAGACTAAAGGAAATACTCTAAAAAGGTGTCTGTCCCTCACACTTGTACATACAATAATCATATAGGTATCATATGGCCAAAAATAACAGTTAGATTCAAACATGAACTTAGCAAACATGCACCCTTGTAACCAGGGTTGGATCCCCTTCCCCAGGATTAATTCAGGATTTTCCAGACGAAAGTTCCTTTCTTTAGCCAAGTTCTGCTTATTGTTAAACAGACTGTGTCACTCCTTCAGATACTTGTCAAAGTTCCACAGTTCTTGATTGATAACAAAAGACTTTGTCTTCGCACTTTCAGATAAGCTCCAATATAATTTCTCTTGGTTGAAAAACACAACTACTTCCACATCCCGTCTTTATAACCAACAAAGTTCTGTCAGGATGGTTTTACCACAGTTCATCACAGCATAGTAAATGGACTTGCCACTTTCTTGCCACCACAACCTTCTACCACATTCAAGTACTTCAATTGTCTTCTTCCAGGTCCACTAACCTGCCAGGACTAACCACTAATAGTCCCTTTCCTGGTGTACTCACCTGCCAGGATAGAACTTCTACCACTACTACAAGTACTTTGTGGTGAGGCTGCTTTAACCGTTTCACACTTTAATCCTCAATCTGGAAAAGTGAAATACCATCAACTGTTTCCTGAATAGGTCCCAACACATTGACAATATTTCTCGCTCTGTTTGATTTGCCCCAGGCAATGCAGATGATATTTCTGTACCCCTTGATAATAGTAATAAAGAGTGGAAAAGAAGGTAATTACCCCATTTCTCAAACTCAGATTCTTAAAGGATAGTACACCATCAAAGGACTTGCTCAAAGGCCCAAGAAAATATCAATTGGACAGCAAAACTATTGAATGACTTGTCCAACACAAAAATGAAATATAAAAATATTTTACATTTATTTCAAATTCTTTAAAGACAAAGGCTAAAAAGAACCAGTTAGGGTATCTAAATATAAAAAATATGCAACAAATACTTAAAACAAAATCAATACAATTCAACAAAAGTGCGGTTAGTACGTGTTTTGTATGTGCACAGCTTGATAATAGTTACAAAGAGGTCTTCCATTCCACCATCTTTTATTTTCCTTAACTACTTCCTCTTTAGCTTTGGCAATATTGGTTTTCCTTAATTGTCCTTGTTTGACTTTGACAGTACTGGTTTTCCTTCATATCCCTTCTATGGCTTTGACAATATTGGCTTTCCTTAATTGCCCTTCTTTGACTTTGACAATTTTGATTACAATTTTCTTCTACAAGTGCTCTTCCCTTTAAAGCACATTCACCTTGTTTGCATATTCTTCCCTTTTGGCTTTGGAAAGTGGTTGCATTAGTCTTTTACACTTCGATTAAACGTAATACTTGTTGGCTTTGACAATGGTGGTACAATGTTCCTCTTCTCGATTTCTTTTAATATGTGTTGCGCCCTCTTTGACAAAAGAGTATACAATGTTCCTAAACTCGATCTCTCTTAATATACAAGATGTGCTTAATTGGTTTCGGTTTTCATTCATTAATTCGGTATTCAAAATCTTTATCTGGAGTCAGCGACTTGTCTTGGAGCATCCCGGGGTTACCTGCCACAGGCCAACTCATTGGTCTTTCCATGAGCCTCCAATGGACCTGCTGCCCCTTCTCCGATCGTCGGACTCACACAGGCATTTGAAAGTTCTGGTAATGTTCGCCTTGCTCGCACCTCCTGAAGTTGGAGCTTTTGATGCTCTGCTTGCTCTCTGGTGAACACCTCAAACCAGAGTCACACACAGGATCAGGAGAGCTCCTCTCTCCCTCAGGACAACCAGTCGCTGTACAGGTACCCGCTGCGCATCCTCTGCACACTACTGG
Organism: Ambystoma mexicanum; assembly: GCF_040938575.1. NCBI lineage: Eukaryota > Metazoa > Chordata > Amphibia > Caudata > Ambystomatidae > Ambystoma > Ambystoma mexicanum. The sequence continues at coordinate 1,313,417,365 of NC_090931.1, read as the reverse complement.
GCTTCCGACCTCTGTGGCTTCCAAGTCACGGTGTCCTGCTTCTACTACAGCGGCAGCTCCGTCTCACTCTACCTGCCTCAGCTGCTCCCACTGCTTCTACCACTGTTCTCCCACTACTTCTCCTTAATGGCCTGCACATGAGTGGGTTTTAAATGTTTAAAAGTCCTGCTCAGGTCTGGGTCATTATAACGACTAGACCGCACACCACAGTTCTGTGACTCTGAGTCCCTCTTCATCATCCCAGTACCTAGGGCGTTATGGGACTTGAAGTCTATAATGTTCTCATACATTTTATTTTTGTTTGTTTTATTTGTGTGTGTTCAAAAGAGAACTTTACAAAAGAAAGTTGAAAAATTGAAAATCACAGTAACTACTCAGGGTGGGACCCTCGGCCTGTTAGCATAATCATGGTGTGTTCTAGAATTTTTGTGGTTGCTAAAAGCCAGGTTGTTTGGTCTCCTCCGATCAGTCTTGGCCACCATATTTCTTCATCCCACCCTCGATCGTCCACGATTAGATGTTTGAGATAGGCCAATCTCAAGTCTGAAGTTTTCCGGCATGACAAAAGCAGATGTCTGATTGATTCGGTCTCGGACTCGCACAAGCGGCAAGTACTTGAGTCTGAAAGGCCTCTAATGTTAAGGATTTCGTTGGTCTCAAGCAGGTTCAGCCTGATCCTTAGGAGAGCATCTTCACGCCGCCCTGCTCGGAAATTTTTGGAGGTACTTCATCGGCTCATTGAGTTTGCAGAACGACGGGGGCAGGTGAAGGAGGAGTTTGTTGTTAGTTGCTGACTCTTGTGTTTGGATCCAGTCTAAATCTTTCAGTTTTTTGTAAACTCTAGTCGGATTTGCGCTGAGGTCAGCTTCCGAGCATGTAACTGACTCAAGTAAAGCCCTGTTTGGGTCTTTCCAAGCTGTTAACATTTTCACCTTGCCAGAATGGAGTTCTTTGTTTAGCAGTCCATAAATGTGTTCGCTGTCGTCCATGATGCATTTTCTGTATAACCTGAGGGCATTGATGTTTACAGTTGCCTTTAATGACACTAGACTCAGCTCACGACGAATTGCAGCAATGGATGTAGATTTTGGGAGAGAAAGAACCGCCTTCCAAAACATGCTTTCTAGTTTCTGCCAGATTTTGGTTGGGATCGACGGCATGGCTTCAGCGCCGTAGGTGATAGAGGGGACGACTTTTTTTTCCTTTGCCTTTCCTTGGGAGGGCAGCTCTTGATTTTGTTTTGGAGGGTTGCCTGCATGGAAGTCTCGTGTTTCGAGCTGTCTCTCGAAACGCCCAAGTATTTGTATTCGGTGACCCTCTCGATCACATTTTTCTCTAGGCACCATTTAAATTTGTCTGAACTTTTTTTCGGTCCGGCTTCCAATATCATGATTTTAGTTTTCTCTTTGTTTATTTTTAAGTTGTTTTCCGCAGTATAGGTGAGTAGATTAGATAACTGTCTCTGGAGGCCGATCTGAGTCTGATCCAGTAAAATGAGATCATCTGCATACAGCAGGTGGCTTATTTTGAAGGTCGCGACTGACGGTGGAAAGGTGTGTGCCAGATTTTCTGAGGCCCCGTAATCGCCAATATAGGCAAGGAGCAGCGCTGGTGCTAGGGGGCATCCTTTTTTTACCCCCCGCCCAATCTGAATTTCGCCTGATAGGTTGCCTCTTTGTGACAGACGGACCCTGAGGGTGGTGTCCGAATGTAAGGCTTTGATTGGCTGCAGAATCTCCTGAGGGCAGCTCCACCCCTCTAGTTTTTGCCACAGACGGTGCCTATCGACTAGGTCAAAAGCCTGGGAGAGGTCGATGAAAGCAATGAAAATCCGAGATTTTCCCTCCCAATCCTTGCTTTTCAGGGTGCTGATGGTTAAAATGTTTGCCGCTGTGCCGATATTTTTTTTGAAGCCCATTTGAAAATTGTCGTTACACGGAGCCGACTCTGCCCAGGATTGGAATCGTTTCAGAAGCAGACTCCCAAAGACTTTACCAATGCAGTCCAAGAGGGCTATTGGACGATAGTTTAGTGGATCTGTGATATCGCCCTTCTTATAAATCAGGACAATGATGGATTTTGTCCATGAGGGTGGCAAGGATTTCTGGTCCGAACATTTCTTGAAGATAGATGCGATCAGCGAGGCCCATTCTACTTGGTTTGCTTTCAAGTCTATGTTGGAGATTCCATCCGGGCCCGCTTCTCTAGAAGTCTTCAGTGTTTTGATGTGATCTCTGATTTCTACTTGATCGTCCAGTTTTAGCCAATCTGCCTCCGGCGGTTTCTTTCCGAATGGGGCGTTTTGTTCGGGGGCTTGAAAGACAGAAGTAAAGTGGATTATCCATTTTTGCTCAGCCATGGCGTTGATAGCCGAGTTGTTGTGTGAGGGCACCGAGGATTTTAACAAGGACCAAAACTCTTTTACTTTGTTGCCACATATGGCTTTTAGCATGTTTTCCGCGTCCTGCTGATAAAGTTGGTGTCAATGGTGTTTCACCCAGTTTTTGTAAGTTGATATTGCCAGCTTTAGTTGTACTTTGTTTTGCGGAAGGTTTCCCATTTGCCTCTTCAATCTGCGGAGTTCGCGTCTTTTTGCTACCAGTGTAGCATCAAAGGTGTGTCTGGATGGAATAAATGTGGAAGCTGACTGTTTTGGTTTCACCCTGTGTTGGACCAATAGAGGAACGTAATCCAAGGTTTCATTTCCCTCGTCGCTCCCATCGCAAACGTATTTTGCCAACAGAGTTGTGACTGCTTGCGCTGTCAAGTTCAAACGGTTTCCACGAGAATTTGATTCCACCCTCATGACGTACTGTGCAGGCTGTTTGAAGTGGTTGTCCAAGGACATCATGAGCTGGTTGTGGTTGCTGGCTGTTGTCTTGCGGACTTCAAAGTCTTTCACCTTTCCCAGAAGCTGTCGGGATCCGTAGATGTAATCGATGGTAGCGTGGAGCGATCCTTGTTCCCAAGTTGGAAGGCGATGGTCATTAGGGAAGACTGAGTTCAAGTTCTCCAATTTTCTTGAAGACATTAGAGAGGACCAAAGGCACCCTCTTTTCGCGGGTGGTGTCGTATTTAAGGTTGAGTTCGGCTTTGCAGATCCGTCGAGGCATTGGGCGTTCAAGTCCCCACAAATTATAATAGAGAGGACCTGGTGTGAAGCTTGAATTTCATCTACCAGGTTTTCCATCATGGATAGGTAGGTCTGTTGATTTATGGCTGCTGGGTTCCAGTAGGTGTTGACAATCGCTATTTGCGATGTTCTGGAATGAGGTTTTTCGACCCAGTCGAGTAACACTGCCAGGATTGAGAGGTTTGCTTGAAGTGTAGCCTTGAATTTCAGACCGATTCCCTGCCGGCAGGCCATAAGAAGGCCCGATGATGGACGGCCCAATAACCCTTTATTGGCTGGGGCCAAGATGATGTCGTAGCCGTCCATGGCCGGTGTTTGACGCAGCCAAGTCTCTTGTAGGCAGATGATGTCAAATGAAGCTAAATTTGCACCGCCCATCGTTGTAAGGTGGAGGTGACCACGAGTGTTCCATGAGCAGAGATGCAGTGAGGAAGAGTAGTGGTCGACCGTCAGACGGTCCGAGGACCCTTAAAGCCGTCCTGCGGGTTGCTATTTTTTCATTTGTGACAGCGCCTTGGGAAGCCAAGCCCACAGCCCCTGTAGTTTATCTCTTGGTTTTAAATTGGGGGAAGCGCTTTCTTTTGTTGCTCGAGGGGTTTCCCTGTTTCTCTGCACAGTGTGCTCGGTCAAGCCCGATTCGGGCATTTCGAGATTGATCCTAGGAGACTTTGCTGCCTAACATTCGAAGGTTTTTGTCAGCTTAAGCCACCTAGTTTTTTCCTGGAAACTGGCACTAGGGGTCACTTGGAGCTTCAAGTTGGATTTGTCCGCTGTTCGGAGGATTTCAGTAGTTCTTCTAAGTTCGACCCCCTTCTCGTTTTCTGGGATTTTGTCCTGGCGATCCAATTTTCTCTCCGAGTAGCCCGGCTCCTGGGGGTGGAGTTTATGGCTTTGATTTTGCATGATTTATCCTAGAGCGGCCAAATCCTCGTTTTCTCGAGCGATTTCCATTTTGATACTCTTAGAGACTGCGTAGATATAAGCTTTGGCTCTGTCGTTCGAGTGGTATGGGTCCACTATCTTTAAGTCTGAGGATTTTATTCCACGTAAAGCAGGAATCAAACTGAATAGAGTGAGGATACCTCTTCTGTTCAGAATTATGTTGTCTTCATTGTCTATATGTTGTTCCAGCTTAATGAGGGACTCACTCAGAAGTTGTTTTTCCTTGCGATATTGCTCTGTTCTCGAAGTATACTGGAGCGACGGATGCGGCCCCCTTTTATCATTTGACTTTGCCACTGTGGATAGATCCCCTCGTTTCTTTGAGAAGCAATCAGGCTCACGCCCCCCGGACTTTTGATGGACGGACTGGACACTAGAGGACGGCCTTTTACGGCCTGGCGAGTCGAAGGATCTCTAAGGTGCAAACAACACCACTCGAAAACTGGGAGGGCTGCGGGAGGTACATGTTCGCCGTCGATGAAGATTTTTCCTACGCTCTTCCAAGATGATGAAATTGTGCCCTTTGTCCTCTTCGATCGGGTCTTCAATGGTTTCCGGCTCAGCCTGATTGCCGGAATCGACCGGCGGGACCTGTGAATTGGGTTCCTGGGGCTTTTTCCCTCCCTTAGCAGGCGATAAAGATTGGGAGTCTTCGAGGTGTTGAGAAATGTTCATCAAGTCCTCATCAGCCAGAAAGTCTTCTGCTGTTTGAGGAGAAGGGTTGCTTCCCTTTTGCTTGGCTGAGGGGGAGACCACACTTTGGACTGAATTTCCTGCTTTCACTTTTCTTTTGTTTGAACATGAAGCTGGTGTCTTAACTTGTTTTGCTTTTTGGATTTTGGTTTCACCTCCTTGTTCGCGCTTTTCTGGTCTCACTATTGAGAACAGAGGGTATGAACTGTCTTCTGCCCTCACGATTGATTTTGGAATTAGGGAAACTTGGAGGGGGTCGTCCGTAATATCAATGACCTCGTGATTTGCTGATTTCCTAATACCTGATCCCACAGACTGTGGGATAGCGTCACTGGGAGGTGAGGGTTGAAATTTCACAGGCGTGTTTGGAGCTCCTACTACGGCCTCCGTTAAGGTTGTTGAAAGACTGTGCGCAGCGTCTTTGCGCCCTTGTTCCACGTCCAACTTGAAAGATTTCAATTGACCGTCTAAGGCTGTGATATAGCCTTCAAGGAAAGTTAATTTTGAGTATATAGATGCTTGGATCGAGGTATGATCTTTCAAGTTTTCGTTGATACCCTCGTACAATTTGGTGAATGTGTTCAAAGCGATTGTGACTGCTGACATTATTAGGAGGTCCCTCTTGTTTTGTGCTGGGGAATCCATTGGAGAGCCCGGTGGTTGAGGGTGCTGTTTGGAAGCAGGAGATGGTATATGGCTCTCGTTTAAAAGCCGTCTGAGTACAGGCGTAGATGGTAGGTCTACTGGACCACGACTGATCCGTTCCGGGGGGAGTGATTTGAGGTGGCGGTCGAGTGGCACACCTGCTTACTGGGGACCGGCTAACTGTCCATTGTTGATCGAATGGGGGCATGGTTCTTGAATTGGATTTCCAGGCTTCTGTCCCTTGGTAGACACGGCCGCCTTTTGGACTCCAAGGGATGGTGCCTGGGGGTTTTGTATCCCAGCCAGATCTAGAGTTGTAGGGGCCTCGTTGTTTATCAGCGAGTTTGAGTGCGGAGAACCTTCAATATGGATTGGCGTGGTTTTTAATTTGGCGGATGCAGAATTTCCCAGAGAAGCCGCCTTTGCCAACTCACAGTTGGAGTAGGGAGTTTGTGGGTGATCGGGGCCCTTTTCAGGAACGGTCGAGGATACAAGTCCAGGTTGGAAGGCCGGAACATTTGGCTTTGAGGTTGTCACCCGCGGGGGCTGTGATGGAGAAAGCGAAGCTTGTTGCGCCTTAACGGTGTCTTGTGATAAAGGGCGCTGATCTAATACAGAGCCTATTTTTCTTGCTTTTTCCGGAGGTTGACAGATTTTTATCGCCTCCAAGATTTCCTCGTCGGTAAGATCCTCTTGCCTGGTTTGAGGATCTGGGGCGAAGGCGTGGAAGAAATCTGTTACAAGACTTGCAACCGAAGGCTTTATTGATTCTGGATTCCATGATTTCTTGGCTATTTGGCCACTTATTTTGGTTATAGAGGTGTGTAGACTAGTAAAAGTTTTGTATTTTTTGTTTTTCGTTTTTGGGGGCTCTTTCCTTCTGGGAGCTCTGGATTTTCTGGTGTCTGGTGACTCCACCTCCTTCCTACGACGTTTATTTTTGTTTGGAACTCCCGACTGGGGGGCAGGAGAGGGGTCCACAGGCTTTACCAGGCAGGAACGGGTAATTCGTTGGCTTGTTTGTCTGGGCCCCTGCAGTCCACTGAAGGCCGGGTTGGAGTTCCCTCTAAGATTGGGAGAGCTTGGATGAGCAGATTGGAATGAATTTGAGCCTCAATTTTCATCCTGTGATTGTTACCAGAAATGGTTATTGGATTAACTGGGTCGTTTGATACTGAGGCCCCCCTATCAGGCGGGGAGGGCCCTTGATCCAGTTTTGCCTGCGGTTTCAGCAGGGTTGAGACCTCCGTAATAGAGGGCGTGGCCATGTTCTCACCAAGCCCCACTATGCGCGAATCAGCCGCGGCCGAGGGCGGAGAGATGGATCTGAACTCCTCCCCCGGAATGGCCCGCGGCTGCTGCGCCTCGAACTGCTCCATGCGCGAAACCGCCTCGTCCGAGGGGATGAATCCTGGCTCCTCCCCCGGAATGGCCTGCGGCTGCTGCACCTTGCTCCGCTCGTTTGCGGGCTCCCCCCCGCTCACGGGCCTCGGTCCTCCCTCCAGTGGCCACCGGGTCCCGGAGCTGTGAGGAAGGAATCCGTGGTTGTAGGGACGCAGGCGGAAGGCGAGAAGACACCGGCACCGGAGAGGCAGGTACGTTGAGTCGGACTTCCTCAATTTCTGCTGAGCTTTTTCGCCTCAGCCTGTTGGGGATTTTGGTGCTTTTACAGGCAGAATGTTCATTGTTGTCCGCCTGCCTGAGGTGGGCATGGACTGTTGAAGCTGATGGCATCTTAAGTTGTTTGTGGGTCGGACCCGACGGGTGCAGGTTTTGCACGCAGCGATGTTGGTGAGTTTTTGCAGCAATACGCGGGCACGCACTTCTGAGCAAGCGGCCCTCCTCAGCTTCCAAGAGGTCGTACTCAGAGTCCAAGGTAGGCGCGGTTTCCAACGTTGGCGCCATTCCAGCCATGCACAGACTGCCAAAGACTGCACACTCGCAGCCACACTCCGCGGCCCGCTCCGCGGGAGAATGACGGTTTTGTAGAGTGGAGGCAAGCAGGACACCTCCCACTGCAACTGTAGAAACTGTAGAGTGACTGCCAAAGACTGCACACTCGCAGCCACATTCCGTTCTCATACATTTCAACATTGTTTAATCCCCTCTGATTGAATGATTTATAAAATGTACTTTCAGGCGAAGGTTTCAAAGGAATTAATGGTTGACTCTTGGTTTGAATCATAAAACATTTTATGATTCAAACCTAAGGTGGACTTATAATTATCAGAAGTGGTGGTATTTGTTCCCTGATTGCTACATACATCATTCCCACATTTACCATAGGGGTATTCCGGTATCAGAGAAATCTCCCTCGCAGAAGACGATAAATACTGCGTCCCTCCTAACCGAGTCACCCTATTCCCTTGGTGGCTTTCTCCTCCCAGGTAATGCACCTGGCTAATAACACCCCCAGGGTTAGGATCAGGTAGCGGCTGCCTTCCCCTGGACACCTTGGAGGAGACTTTTGGCGGGGATCCTGTGAGGACTCTGAAGGATTCATCACAGCACACACACATTTACACCACAGGAGCTCAATGTTCAAACGATACCCGAAGGGACTCAAATGGAAGCCCATGGAAACTGTTGTGACTACAGAAGGTCACCAGCAGGGTGCATGCTGTTTCACGTGTAGGTTGTATATAAATAAAGGCAGATGGCTTCCCGCCTGCAGTTGCTCCGAACTCCTGGTCTGAGTGTGCCTTTGAAGCCCTGCAAGGCGAGCGCGACAACATTTGGCCAGCCGCTAAGCCTACTAGAGCACCTCACAGCATGCGAGCCATCCTGCTGGCGCCGCCGATGCGTCCCAGCATTGTTGGACCGGGGGCTGGCATGATGAACTCATTGCTGCTCCTGAGCCTCTTGCTGGAGGAAGCAACCAACGACGTCCTATCAGCACAAAGCGTCAGCAATGACCTAGACTACGGGGCTGGGGCTACCGGGAGCGAGGTGCTCGTGCAGCTGGGTTCATCATGATGGCAACGGGAGGCCTGTGCTCTCTTCAGGCCCCGACATGCCTTGCCGGTGCTGGATCAATGAGAACATATACATTGACTCACACTCACTGAAGGAAAGTGTTATCCCCGCAATATTTGTGCAACAGTGCAAACTCTCTCGCATGAACTGATAAAGAAAACATCCAATGGATATGCGACAATGATGGATGCTGAGCAATGAATGCTATGTATTTGAAACTGTGATCCTGCACATGAAGTAATGCTTAAAATGGACACCATAATAATATATGTTGTCATTGTTTTGTCTTTACCCTTGACATGAAATGTAGTGACTACAGCACGTCACCAGGACGGTGCGTGCTGGGTCACAGTGCATGCTGGGTCATGCGTACGTTTTATATAAATAAAGGCAGACCGCTTCCTGCCCAGCAGTTGCCTCCCAACTTCTGGTATGAGAGAGTCTTTGCAGCCCTGCGTGCGCGGCGAGCGCAACACTTGGCCAGCCGCTCTGCTTCCAAGAGGAACTCATAGCATGTGGGGCCTGCCTCCCCGTCCCAGGCCCCCATAACAGAAACACACGTACGCAGCCTGCCATTGAGGAAGAAAGGAGATCACAAAATACACACAATCATCACATAAACTCTCACAAAAAAACACGCAGAACCACTTGCACAAATAAACATACAGAACTATCGCATCCACAATCAGTAAAGTCATATTTCTGCTCTGTGCAACGCAGACATATCCTGTTACCGAGAATTATATTATAACTGAACGTGCCCGGGTAAAAGTGATATAGCGGTGTTCAGAAACAGAAAACAGCACGATTGCTCCGTGGGCACGTCCGACCCGAAGCTGCCCATGTTGACCGATGAAAGCATCTCCTCGCTGCAGCTTTTTGTAACACTGAAATAACCTTTCCCGTGGAGATTGGACACGAATGAGTTCATGCATGCGGTTATCTGGGGTGGAAGTCAGCCCCCTGTGTTACAGAAAACAATGCCATTATTTTCCTGCTAAGGAGTTCGGCAACACAAAAAGCTATTGTATTGCCCCGAGGTCACACGTTCTCGCTGGAGGGCTAAAGAGTCCAAGCCACGAGATAACGCGCGCTCAAGGCCAACCGCCAGTGGAATTATTAGATTAGGAAATGTGCTGAAACCGGACTCCCCCTGACAGGTCCTTCAAAAAAGCCACCAGCCCAGCAAAACGTGTGCTTTCACAGGAGAGAAGTGGGGAGAAAACTCAATTTTCCTAGAGTTATGTCTTTGCATAAATAAACACAAGAAATGGGACCGGTGGGAAGTGTAATGCCCTTCACCAGAGAATCAACCACCAATGGCATCGTGTTTAAATCCTCTGGCCAATAGCTCAGTGGGCTGGGCACCTGCTGATCGCTTGGTCTGGCTGTGTTGACTCCGAGTTTTATAATCAGTACCATTCCGTTGAAGCTGCTAATCAGGTGCTAAGTGATCATTCAGCTTTTGGTGTGCAGCAGCCTATATAGAGCATCAACGTTGACATGACTATTTGCGTCATCAGCTATAAAGCTGGGAGAGCCAGAGATCTCTTGGCGAGGGTTGACCCAGGGGCTCTGGCCTGGCTCTTATGGCCCAACGCGAGCCGAGCCAGGGAAATTGACGCACAGAACAGTGGAGGTCTGTGTTGGGGACATGGGGCTTAGAAAAGAAGCTGGGAGTGCAGAAAGGGGGTTAAAGGGGAATAGGGTTGTGAAAAGGGGCATGAGGGGCTGGGGGACAAGAAGGTGTGAGGGGAATGGGTCCGAGAAAAGGGGTGTGAGGGGCTAGGAGCCGAGAAAAGGGCTGTCAGGTGGGTAGGGGATCGAAAAAAATGAGTGTGAGGGGGATAGGGGGCGAGACAAGGGATGTGAGGGGATAGGGGTCAGAGAAAATGGGTGTGAAGGGGCTAGGGGTCGAGAAAGGGGGTATGAGAGGACTGGGGCCTGAGAAAAGGGCTGTGAAGGGGCTAGAAGGGGAGAAACAGGGTGTCAGAGGGATAGGGGATGTGAAAACGTGTGTCAGGGAGTTAGGGGCTGAGAAAAGGAGATGGGGGAAGAGGAAAGGCATCACATAGGGCTGAGCTGTGAGAAATGGGGCTGGCGTCCCTCAGGGAGGGAGTCACTCACATGATTTTGTGGACAGAAAGGGTGGAAAGGGGACTGGTGGCACTGAGGGTGAGACTGGATGTTGGTGATGGTACAGGGGGTTGGGGCAGGGAAATGAGCAGGATGGCTGGGGGATGGTGCCAGTTGAAGGGTGAGTAGAAGGGGGGCTCTTCATTTATCTTAAAATGTGCTGCTGTGCGGCCACACAACAGGAACATGATCGCCTGACTTCCTGTCCCATCCCAGCCAATCAATGAGTGGCTGGGGTCTGACAGGAAGTCAGGTGGTCAGGACAGATAGGAAGTCAGGGGAGCACGCTCCTGTTGTGCTGTTGGCACTTCAGGCATGTGTATTTTTTTTTTAAAGAATGTTTTTCTGGTTTCGCCAGACAGTTGGAGGGGCTTGTGTCGCACCCCTGCTTTGGACAGGCAATGGGTCGAGATGATGGTCAGGCCAGAGCACACGCTTTGACCCAGCCCGGCCCAAGCCCCTCTGGGCTCGCCCAGCTCTTATTGGCTATGCCCAAGGCCCAGAGATGCTAATCCCATGCACAATGATGCCTAATTACCTCTGTGACGCAGCAGGATAAAGCTCTGTATAAAATGGAAATCTCTTATCGAGCAAAAACAGACACACTTAATGTAATGGCTGCAAACCCACAGTGCTCTCCTCTGCGACGCTGAACTAGAGTGCAACTTCCAGACATGGCGAGTAGGTGGTGCTGTTGCATGCGTGGATTGTGAGCTGAAATGCCCTATTGTGCTCCCACATTTTATGGCAGTGTATTATTTTTCTTGATTCATTGAAACGCAACATAATGACGCTGAAGATGTCTGGTTAGCAGGCAAGGCAATAGGGTCAGTGTTAGTGTTATTGTTATTGTTGGTCATTTGTGTGTACTTTGCCTGCTCTACCCGCAGTACGCTGACTTGCCACTTGCACGCACATTGTGTCTGTCCATAATGAAGACTGCCCAGCAAGGGGCATTATAGAATATGTCTTTGTGCAGGAATTACCTTTGGAAAATGGCAATCTCACCAGTCACTCTGATGTTGTGCCTGTGGGCACTCTTTTCCATTTAAGGCAAGGCACTCCGTCAGTGATCATGAGTTGCCATTCCCAGGGGCAGAACCAGGCTGGCACAGATCTGGCCACTCCACAGATATTGCTGCTTAAATGAGAAAGATGAAAGATGTGTTAGTCCCCGATGCCAATGACATGTGTGATTTTGAGCAATAGTTTGCAGCCCCTAAGCTGTAAGTGCTTAAAAGATGGCGTTACCGATACAAAGCACTGTTTTGTGTAATTTAGAATAATAATGAGGTGCTATGTATCTAGCGCTTTCGCTAAAGCGCTGTCCAGAGAACATATTTACATACAATTATTACCCACCTGAGGTTGGTACTCCTTCATCAGCCTCGGAAGGATGAAAGGCTGAGTTGGCCTCGCCAGTGTCGTGTCATGTGAAGGACACGGTTAACAGTTAATGACCGATCTGACTCGTAACAGGACTTATAACCAATGGGAGTCACTTCGGCTCACGCATGCGCATCAGGGAGTGTCGCGCTCAGCAGTGTGCTGGTTCCAGGAATAAAGAGAGGTTGATAAATACACTGGCCCCATGCTTTCTTTTTCCCACGCTCGCGCTCCTTTTTTCCCTCGCTCAGCTTTGAGAGCGGTATGTGTGTGTGCCTCCGGGACCCAAGTCAACGCAAGACACAAAAGCCAATATTCGAACCTGCAACCTGCAGATCACACTTAGATCGCAGCAGTAAGCTCTCAACCCGCTGAGTTAACTTATAGAAGCCTGCGGGAGTATTCACTGTGTAGGGGTAATTATTCCCATGTGTCTGCTTTCTCTCTTGATCTCCCAAGTCACCCTCCTCCTTTAGTTCACCTCTCTGCCACTGGGCTCTCTCTGCATTCCCACTCTTTCCCTCTCAGTCCTAAACAGCATTGCCCGCCCTCTCCTCAGATCCTGACTTCTCCAAAGTAATTTTAGAAGCTGTCTGGACAGAAACGCGAATTCAGCACTCATCCCGTAGCTGTACTGGTAAGCATATTTTCAGAATTATTTTAAAGAAACCTTGGCAAAGCCATCCATTTCTCCACTAACGCTGAGCTTCTTTAAACAAACACGATTTAACAACCGTGCCAATGCTTGCAGAAGAATCTATACCAACACCCACACCAGGTAGCACCTGCTCCCCCAGTCACCATCGGTGCCCCTACTGCCCACAATCAGCATTGTTGCTGCCAGTCACCATCAGTGCTACTACTGCCCTCAATCAGCATCCGGTGCTCCCAGTCACCAGCAATACAATGCTGGCAGGGATGTAGGCCTTTACTTCTTCTGCATTCACTTTGCCATACATTCACTTTGTCACGTTTACCTCTTCATACCTTCACTTCTTCCGTCTTTCACTTCTTCGAACGTTCACTTCGTTATTATAGGGGGAGATTCCCCTGTACCCCTCCTTATTTGCAAACCCATATTCTTCCCTCTACCCTACCCTTGAACCCAACCCTAAGCTTGCTGCTAACCTTGAAAGGTCCATTGCCACCTTGAGAATGTGAAGATGCTGATAAAGTAAAGGTAGGAAGTAAATGCATGAAGGAGTAAATGTATGAAGAAGTAAATGCATGAAGAAGTAAATGCATGAAGAAGTAAATGCATAAAGAGGTAAATATCTGATGAAGTAAATGCATAAATAAGTAAATGCATGAAGAAGTAAATGTCTGATGAAGTAAATGCATGAAGAAATAAATGCATGAAGAAATAAATACATGAAGAAGTAAATGTCTGATGAAGTGAATGTAGAAGAGGTAAGTGTAGAATACGTTTTCTGGGTGAAGTAAAGGGGAGATACTGCGTGCAGTCACCACCACTGCCAGCGCTCCCAACGCACCATCAGTATTAGTGCCACAGCTACCATCAATGTCAATGGCCTCAGTGACAAGCAGTGTCATGCCCCAGTTACCTGCATCCCGGACACCCAGTAGCAAGTAGCACGGTCCTCACCATTGGTATCATTGCCCCAGTCCCCGTCACTGTCAGAGCCCCCAAGCTGGCATCTGTGCCTGCCACCTGCTCACATCAGCAGTAGTGTCCCAGCCAACATCTATACTAGTGCACCCAGGTCAGCATGAATAACAAGCCCCCGCTCACAATGCTGTGTACCTAGTCACAATCGTGAATAGTGCTCTAGTCAGCATCCGTGCCAGACTAGTCGAGGCAGCATCAGTACCCACTGCACAGTGAGTCCAGTTACTATGAATACCGTGCCCCGCTCACAATGCTGTGTCCCCAGTAACAATCGTGAATAGTGCTCCAGTCCGCAGCATCAGTGCCCACTGTACAGTGAGTTCAGATCACATGAATACCATGCTCACACTCACAATCAGTACATGAGCCCCATTCACCAACAGCATGCGTGCCCCAGTTACTATCAGTGTCAGATTCCCCCTGTCATAATCTGTGCTAGTGCCCCTGGTCATCGTCAATACCACTCACAATCAACACTAGTGCCCTAGTCACCATCAGTGTCAGCATTCCATAGTTGCCGTCATTATTAGTGCTCAAGCTGATAACAATGCCAGTGAACCTTAGTCCTGAAAAGGTACTAGTGAACTCCACCCACCATCAGTGCTGGTATCCTCTAACACATTGATTGCCATGCCTCCACAGACTCCCGTAGCACAGCACACCCAGTAGCATTCAGCACGCTGCCTCCTTTCACTATCGGTGTGGGATAGGAAGATTCCAACGCAGGTTTTTCCATCGAGGGAGAATTTGTTGAATTGTTTCCACCGCATTTTACTGCAAATGTATGTGGGGGGGTGGGTTAGGGTAATAAAGGTAGGGGGAGTTGGGGAGCGGAGGACGCGGGGGTCTCCGCTGCATACATTTGCGGTAAAATGTCCTACCAAAAAAAACTGTGAAATAACATAGAACAATTAGTGTTACATCCCCAATCAGAATCTGTACCCTCGGTCACATCAGCATCGCAGCCACAATCAGACTTATTCCATCAGTCAGTACGAACACCACTTCCCCACTCGCCATCATTTCTTGTTTCTGCAAGTCACTATCAAAACGAATGCCCCAATCACCACTGGTTCCATCGTTCCACAGCCACCTTCAGAATTAGTGATCAGGCTGCCATCAGTGCACTCCAGAACCCCTAAGTGCTGGTGCCTTCAAACACAAGCAGTGTCAGGGCAACTTCACCTCCAGTAACCACCAGCTGCAGACCACCAGTCACCATTGTTAGTGGAGCCCCAGAGCACATCAGTGACTGATTCCCACAGTCCTCATCAGCTTTCACAGTCAGCTCCTTTGACCCCCTGTCATGGTCAGTACTAGAGCCTCCAGTAAGTGTCACTGCCCCAGACATGATCAGTGCCACTGGCTTAATTCACCATAATGTCCATGCACCTAATCGCTCTCAGTGCCACAGCTTGCAGTCATTAGCAGCACTAGCACCCTAGACACCCAAATGGCCACTGATTCACAGCTCAGCACCAGTACTTTCTGTCAATATAAGTACTAAACAGGAGCAAAGTGAGGCCCCCCAACACTTGCCTTGGACCAATGGCCAAGACTGGTAGAGAGATGAATGGAACCTCAGTATTCCTCAGTACAAGAGTTATCCTCAACCCCACTCAGGACAGGCCTCTGAGCAGCGGTGGCGTGTCCAGACTCTTGACTGGGGTGGACCAAGTGGAGTACTGACTTATACAGGGGTGACATGAAGTACGAGGATGCGCGCACGCGCGCGCGTGTCCACACACACACACACACACACACACACTGATCATAGTTTAGGATAATGGGGTGTCACCTGGCGTGGCCAATCAGATTCCAAGGGTAGCAAGTGCCACTCCGTGGACACACCCCTGCTGAGCAGGCAGCAGAAATTAGAGGACCCAGGTTTGGATCTTCACCTCGGATCAATTCTTACAAGAGAAAGACCATAAGGGAAAAGGGGTGGGTTTCCGTACTAGGCCCCCAAATGGCTTCTGTCGCAATTGCCCCGTGCAATGAACCAGAGCTCTGCAGAGAGCTCGCCACCTACTAGGCGATGCTCCTCGCCTTCTGCAGGGATCTACCAGCTAAGCATTGGCATGACCTGGAGCATGGGCGGAGATGTGGGGAGTCTGAAGGGGGGGCAGAGGCTTTTCTCATTGGGGGCCCAGGTGAGAGGGTGAGCTGCCTCTCTGTGCTCCTCTTGGACTTTGAGGGACACTAAGTTAAGACAGTTCGGTTGAGCTTTATTTCGGCAAGAACACCACAAAAACACATGTCACAATCAAAAAAGCCTGTTAACAAAATACCATAATAGATCCGATACAATGCATTGCAGATAGTAAGATGTTCACGGAAAATCACTTTTGGACTTGTGCAAAACTAAATTTCCATTCCCCAAAGTATGAAGATATAACAACTTGAAAGGTACACGTCAATATTCATTTTCACTATCAGTGTAACCCTTTTATTCAACTAATCAGAATAAAGTGTATTTCTAAGCGGCGTTCAACAATCTAACCTTGTACAAATGTACCTAACATGACGCATACTATAACCATGCATAGATGTTCACAACCTCTGTTACAGCGCTGCAATGCCTTTAGGCTGCTGTGTTCTTTATGAATGAATAAATAAATAAATATTGCCTGTGCTAATCTGACATCCTCCAAAAGGGTCTTGTAAGCCCCAATTATTATTGAAACTCCAGAGGGGACATTGTCTAGGGATAGTATAACTAGCGAGAATGCACAGTCGACAATCTGGTCTGTCTGCTCTTCCAGGCCTACATGAGATCATGAGATGTCGAGTGTAAAGTCAGGCTGTTGGTACAGAGACTACATAACATCATGGCCTCCACCATTGATCTAGTGTGTCTCTCCCTGAAGAGTGGCTTCAGGAATTTCCTTCTCAATTTAAGTCAATCCAACTGAGTGGTACTGGGTAGGTTTTTGGGGTATTATATAGCGCAAACCTAGCTAGGAAGCAACAGAGCAGTGTAAATGTCAATGCGGGTAATATATTGGGTACCAATGAGGTTACAGTATGTGGTATGGGAGGCTCCAGCCATGGGATGGTATGTGATGCGGGAACGCAAGGAGCCTTCGTAGCGCTGAAGAGTAAGGTCTTGAATTCCTTTTATCTTCCTTGTGCGTCAATTTCATCCCACGGCTAGTGATGGCCTGGCTACTGGAGGAGGTGCAGAGTGTTGCAGCTAGGTAGGGAGGAGTGATAGGGGGTGCTCTGTAGGTAACAGCATTAAGCTGTAGCAGGTCACACCCACCCTCCAGCTGAAGAGTGTTGCCTGCACTTCACTTTCATCCATTCAGAAGCCACGGATTGACTGCTTCATTTCTCCAGCCTGTATTTCTGCCCCATGACTGAACACCATAAGAATCCTTTCACGTGTTTCCCTCAAAGGAAAGGCACTCCAGGGGTTAGGTGAAGTCTGGGGAACGGTGTTAGCCGGGAGAAAGGACATCTGCTTTGGTAGAGGGTCCGGATCCATGCAACAGGTATAGAAAACTGTTCAAAATAGGGAAAGGACTATAATCAGTAGTGGAACTGTCAAGGTGGAAGTTTTGGGTGGGAAATCCATGCTACTTGAACCAGGCACTGTATTTCAGTTACAGCATGCTGCTTTCTGAAATAAAAGATGTCAGACTTCCTGGTCAGGGAAGAACACTTATTGGAGGAAGTGAAACAGACCGATGTTGGACAGACATGGAATTGTGTGGAGTTTAAGCTTTAGTAGTAATATGCCCTCCATCTTTCAGGAAGACTGTTCTTGCTGCTTGCCCTTCTACTAATCGATCATCCTCTGCCCCTACTCCTTCAGTCTGCACTTCCAGGGCTGAGTGTGCATCTCGCAGCTGCTTTCTCTCCATCACCCTAGTGCTGATCCCCACACTGGCCTCAACATCCTCAGCAGGTGGGGGCCATGTGTACAGTACAACAGCACGGACATCATAGCAGGACGAGGCAGTGCACCTTCTACTTCCCCCGAAATTGCCATGAGTCATGTTAACACCACCGGAGTAACTCACTCTGTTAGAACATCAATTTAATGTAATTGTATTGTTTAAAGCCTGAACTAGCTTGAGAGCAGCCGAACGCTGTACAGTGTGTGGGTAGGAGAGGGGGCAGCAGAGCAGAATCTGTAGTGAGTTTGTTGTCCACGATTATTAAAATGGAACTCCTTCCATAGGTCTCCAAGAGCGACAGTGCCCATCACCACATCTGGAAGGCGCTGATGTCCAGTGTGGCATATGGGATTATGTGTGCACTGGTGCCGTTACTGTGAGCCTAGGGACCAATCAAAACCACTCACTGAAAGGGACTATGGCCCATGCTCTTAGAATGCAGTACACTGTCAATAAGAATTCGGGTTGATAGTTCACAAGTTAAGCGCTCAACCAGACATGGAGGTAAACTTCAGTTTGCAAGTTCGAATCCCCCAGAAGGCCTAACTGAGTCCGTCATCGTATCGAGGTCGACAAATGAAGTACCATTACTTTGGGAAATAATAACTGTTAATACAGCGCTTAGACGCTTGAGGAACACAGGGCTGCATAGAGTAATGCAGTAGGACGGTGCCATGCCAGCTAAAACCTGATCATTACAATCACGAGC
Source organism: Ambystoma mexicanum (assembly GCF_040938575.1). Lineage (NCBI taxonomy): Eukaryota > Metazoa > Chordata > Amphibia > Caudata > Ambystomatidae > Ambystoma > Ambystoma mexicanum. The sequence goes on along the minus strand of NC_090931.1, from coordinate 1,313,399,210 downwards.
ACTTTTATTCCCTTCTTACACTGATATTGTCTTGCAGGGCGGCATTGTCTGCCTTTAAAGTCTGAACCTCCTGACTCAAACCTTGTACGGCAGCGACTAGTTCCTGGAGTTGTTGTGGGGTTGCCATCTCAATACTTTGGCGTTGCAATCTGTCAATATGAGCTGGTGGACTAACCGATTTATCAGATTGTTCAATAAAGTCTTCCTCATCAGTAGGACACCGGTCGTACTCCCGTTCCCTTTCCTCCTCACCTGAGCTTGAATTAAACTTCTTTCTTCTGGCGTGGAGAGTGGGAAGACTCTTCTTCTGTAAAAGGTAAGGTCGGCCTCGAAAGGAAGCCACCGCGGCTCCGGTAACAGGTGGCACGGTGACCCCCCTCTGCGACGGACTAACAACGGAGTGAGGGGAAAAGCCCGAATGGCATAAAAACCCCTCCGGAGTACTTGAGCAGGCAGGAACCAGATAAACGGAAAACTCAGGGAGCTCAATCCGAAATATATCCACGGTAGAGAGAGGGTACAACAGGGACCAGCTGAATAAGAGAAAGGAGCCGAGAAAGAGACAGCCAGGAAAAGGAGCGAAATCGGGTACCAACTGGGAAGATAAACACTGGGAAGGCTGGAAGAGAAAGAGCACAAGGGAAAGAGCACAAGGGCCAGGGAGCCCCAAAACAGCAAGGGCGGAGCACCGCCAAAGAGAAAACAATAAGGGAGCGAGAGCAACAGAGGGAAATCCGAAGTTGCAACGCGCCGAATTGCCTAGCGTGTGGAGGTAAATACGCATAGGCAGCGGCCATGTTGAAAAAGACTAGACCGATGATACGGTCAAGGAGAAAACGTGGCGGCACAATCAATGGCGGCCTCGCTTCCACCTCTCCCACAGCCGCCAGTGCCCAGCGGTCGTGACAGTATGCCCCCCTCTAGGGCGATACCCCCCGGGTTTGCCGGGATGTAGGTTGTGGAACCGGTGTAGCAAACGGGGTGCGTTAACATAAGATCGGGGTTCCCAGGAATCCTCGGACGAAGGGAAGCCCTTCCAGTGTATAAGATATTCCAGGCGTCCCTTATGGTAACGGGAATCCCTGATGTGGGAGACCTCGTATACTTCAGAGTTAGGGTCGGGCGGAATGTGAAGTCTGGGAACTCTCTGCCTTCTCCCATCAGCCACATAAGAGCGAAGCTGTGAAGAATGAAAAGTCGGATGAACACGGCTGAGAGACTTAGGTAACTTGAGGCGGTAAGCCACTGGGTTGATCTTGGTCAGGATGGTAAAAGGTCCAATATACCGGGGGGACAACTTGGAAGGTCTGACCCATCGGGGTAGAAACTTAGTAGATAGCATAACCTTTGTACCTTTCTCCCACATCGGTACCTGTCTCCGGTGGCGATCTGCTTGGTCTTTGTATTGAATGCTTGCCTCTTTAAGACTCTGTTTGGCAGATAAGTGAGCTTCTCTCAGCTGTGCCAAACCCGACTCAATCGACGGGATAGGAGTTTCCTTCCAGAAAGTGGGTATAATAGATCTGGGGTTATATCCATAAGTACAATAAAAAGGACTCATACCTAAAGAAGCATGCATCGCATTGTTGTACGAGAACTCGGCAGTAGGGAGAAGAGAAACCCAATTGTCTTGAGACTGGTTTACGAAACATCTCAGATATTGTTCAAGGGTTCCGTTTAACCTCTCAGTTTGGCCATTAGTCTGAGGATGGAATCCAGAAGAAAGAGCCCTCTCAATACCCAACAGTTTGCATAAAGCTGACCAAAACTTAGAGGTGTACTGGCTGCCACGATCTGATACAATCTTTTGCGGGAGTCCATGCAATCTGAATATGTCTTTAAGAAAGACTTCAGCAGTGAGTGAAGCAGAAGGTATGCCAGACAGTGGGGAGAAATGTGCCAGTTTGGAATAGGTATCGACTGTTACCATAATGCATGTACACCCTTGGGATTTAGGTAAGTCGACGATGAAGTCCGTAGAAATGTTAATCCAAGGACCTGGAGGGATCGGGCTGGATTGAAGTAACCCCAACGATTTCTGGGTGGAATACTTGTTACGTAAACAAGTCAAACATTTTTGAATATAAGCCTGAGTGTCTGCTCGCATCTTGGGCCAAAAGAAGGTTCTTTGGAGCAGTTCAAGAGTACCTCGCAGGCCGCGATGACCCGCAACTTTTGAGTCGTGACACCACTTAAGGGCTCGTACTTGAAGGTCATGTGTGGGTAAGATTAGTCTTCCTTGGTTGAAATACAGTCCATCCTTTTCCTCGACAGGTAAATTTCTTAGAGTGGGAGTGGGACCTTCTAAAGGAGTATAAGCCCCCTTAACCTCTTCCAGAAAAGACGATACCACCAGAACGATCTTAGAACGGGGAAACATGAGTTCTTTCTGATCTGACTGGTGTACTCCGTTTCTTCGAGACAACGCGTCAGCAACTTGGTTTTGAGAGCCTGGAATATATGTGATGGTGAAATGAAACTGAGCAAAGAAGTGTGCCCATCTGGCTTGTCGGGTGTTATAGCATTCCTGTTGCCTCAAAATCTGCAGATTTTTATGATCAGTACGTATCTGAAACGGGTGCATACTTCCTTGAAGTAGGTGTCTCCATTCCAGACAAGCCAATTTCATAGCCAGTAGCTCTTTCTCGATGACAGAGTAGTTTTGTTGACTGGTTGTTAAGGTCTTGGAAAAATAGGCTATCGGATGTTCCATGCCGTGGTTGATTTGGAGAAGAACGGCACCTACTGCAGCAGCAGAAGCGTCGGTCTCCATAATGAAAGGTTTCAATTGGTCTGGTTGCCGAAGAATAGGAGCCGTGCAGAACTTTCCTTTGAGACTGGTAAAGCTATCTTCAGCTGCTTCATTCCAAAGAAAAGGTTTAGAGGATTTCTTTAGTAGAGAAGTGATGGGCAGGATAAGTCTTGAAAACCCCGGAACAAATTTCCGATAAAAGTTTGCCAGACCTAAAAACCTCTGGATGTCTTTTACAGAGGAAGGAGATGGCCATGAGAGAATGGCTTCCACCTTCTCGGGATCCATGGTTATACCTTCTTCAGAGAGAATAAACCCTAAATAGGGTATGGATGATTTAGCGAAAGCACATTTCTCTGGTTTGACCAATAGATGATGTGTACGGAGTCGGTGTAACACCTCCAATACCTGGGAAGAATGCTCTTCTTTCTTCCGGGAAAATATCAAGATGTCATCAAGGTATACTACTGTGTTGATCCCCAATAGATCGGAAAATATGCGATCCATAAACCTCTGGAAAATAGAGGGAGCATTTACTAGTCCAAATGGCATCACTCGGTACTCAAAAAGCCCGTATGGAGTGCGGAAAGCAGTCTTCCATTCATCACCGGATCTAACCCGAAGCAAGTGGTATGCATTCCGAAGATCGAGCTTCGTAAACAACACCGATCCCTGAACGGCTTCAAGTATCTCCGAGATTATGGGCATGGGATATCTGTCCTTGATCGTGACTTGATTTAGACCTCTGTAATCAATACAAGGTCTCAACTCCTTTGTGTCTCTCTTAGGTATAAAAAATAAAGAAGCACCTGCTGGGGATCTTGATGGTCGGATCAATCCGTTAGCAAGATTGTCATCCAGGTAGCGCCGGAGAACTGCCTTTTCAGCCAAGGATAGGGGGTACATTCTTCCAAAAGGAACCAAGGCCTGAGGTATGAGGTCTATATTACAATCTTCCGGCCGATGAGGGGGGAGTACCGAAGGTTGTTGTTCCTTAAATATGTCAGCAAATTCCTCGAATATCCTGGGTAAATTGTGGATGGAGTTATTCTCAGTAGCACATATAGTCTTTACCTTTTCAAACATCGGTTCCGGGAGACACCTTTCTTTACAAAAAGAAGAGTGAAAGCTCAGCAGGTTGTCTGTCCAATTTATTGTTGGGTTGTGTCTGCGGAGCCAACCAATTCCCAATATCACAGGAAAATGGGCGGCCCTAATGATATCGAACTTAAGGAACTCGGAATGCAGTTGAATAGATACCTGGACTTCCTCAGTGGTGTGGGTTATGGGTCTGGAGCATAAAGGAGTACCATCCACCCCTTCTACCTTCTGGTCTTCCTTCTTTGGTAATCGGAGAAGGCCCACCTTGTCAGCCCACACAGTGTCTAGAAAATTTCCGGCAGATCCACAGTCAAGCAGGGCTTGTGTCTCTATCTGTTGTCCTCTGAACTGGAGCTGAACGGCAACTACCATCAATCGATGGTCTTCGGAGGTTTTGGCAGAGGTCACAGAAAGTGTAGCATAGGAACCAGCTGACGCCCCTCGATAATCTGTTCCACCGACTACTGAGGGCGTTCGTTTCCCGGCCTCCTCGGGGGTACGTCAGGACAGTCCCTCAAAAGGTGTCTTGTCGAACCACAATAAAGACACAGATTGCCTTCTCGCCTTCTCTTCTTTTCTTCCGCTGTCAAAGGGGCTCGGGTGGTACCAATCTGCATTGGTTCGTCTCTGGAAGGTGGACGAGTAACAGGTGAGGAGGTCGACGTGTGGGCTTCAAGGGAAAATCCGGGAGGACGAGTCTTCTTCTTCTCGTTCTTTCTTTCGGTCATGCGATAATCGATCCTAATTATCGCCTTGATGAGATCGGAGAAAGAGTCTGGGCGGGGAATTCTGGCTAGTTCGTCCTTTAAGTCCTCCCGCAAACCCCTCCGGAATATGGTATACTGTGCTTCTTCTTGCCAACCAGCCTCCGCTGCTATTCGTTTGAAAGCGGACAGATAGGAAAGCAAGTCTGAATTTCCTTGACGCACGTCAAGGAGGTCTTCACTGGCTAAAAAGGCTGTTTCCGTATGAAGGAAAGTCTGTTTGAGAAGGTCTTTGAAAGCTGAATAATCTTGTAGCACTGGGTGGAAAAGGTGCCTCTTCGGAAAGCAAAGTGAATATCACAAGCATCAAGGAATTCCTTTACTTTCCTCTCGGTGCCATCAAATTTGCCTGATACCAAGGGTAGGGGGGGAAGATCGGCAGTAAGCTGTTCTTGAGCAGCAACCCTTAGTTGAAGGGCGGCATTGTCTGCCTTTAAAGTCTGAACCTCCTGACTCAAACCTTGTACGGCAGCGACTAGTTCCTGGAGTTGTTGTGGGGTTGCCATCTCAATACTTTGGCGTTGCAATCTGTCAATATGAGCTGGTGGACTAACCGATTTATCAGATTGTTCAATAAAGTCTTCCTCATCAGTAGGACACCGGTCGTACTCCCGTTCCCTTTCCTCCTCACCTGAGCTTGAATTAAACTTCTTTCTTCTGGCGTGGAGAGTGGGAAGACTCTTCTTCTGTAGAAGGTAAGGTCAGCCTCGAAAGGAAGCCACCGCGGCTCCGGTAACAGGTGGCACGGTGACCCCCCTCTGCGACGGACTAACAACGGAGTGAGGGGAAAAGCCCGAATGGCATAAAAACCCCTCCGGAGTACTTGAGCAGGCAGGAACCAGATAAACGGAAAACTCAGGGAGCTCAATCCGAAATATATCCAAGGTAGAGAGAGGGTACACGAGGGACCAGCTGAATAAGAGAAAGGAGCCGAGAAAGAGACAGCCAGGAAAAGGAGCGAAATCGGGTACCAACTGGGAAGATAAACACTGGGAAGGCTGGAAGAGAAAGAGCACAAGGGAAAGAGCACAAGGGCCAGGGAGCCCCAAAACAGCAAGGGCGGAGCACCGCCAAAGAGAAAACAATAAGGGAGCGAGAGCAACAGAGGGAAATCCGAAGTTGCAACGCGCCGAATTGCCTAGCGTGTGGAAGTAAATATGCATAGGCAGCGGCCATGTTGAAAAAGACTAGACCGATGATACGGTCAAGGAGAAAACGTGGCGGCACAATCAATGGCGGCCTCGCTTCCACCTCTCCCACAGCCGCCAGTGCCCAGCGGTCGTGACAGAAACGGGCAGAGGTAAGCGCACCTTGCAGAAGGACGAGTCGTCTATAAGGTTAACACCAAACGTGCATGACACACACAAAGGACAACCTGACACCATGGGCAACACACTCATCGCCCACTCTGCTCTGCTGCCCCAGCTCCTCCCAAGACTTAACACTAACTGCTGGTCACTGTTGGGATCCCAGCCAGTGCCATACTATCACTGTCCACTTGGTGGCACTGCAGTGCTGGTGCCATTGGGCCAGCTAAGTGCATGCCATGCCTCCCTAGCCGATGGAATGTCCATTGCTTCAGTATGATGCTAGGCAGTAAAATGGACGTGCTACCGTTATTTAGGTATCGCTGCCCCCATGCTCACGGAAACAGAACACTCATGGCAATATGATAAACAGGGGCGAACAGGGCAGTCCTTTCTATGTACTGTGTTAGGTTCATAGGCTTTGGTACTGCACCAGTCTGGTCCGTAGTGGTTTTGAAGCGCAAGGGCTTGTCCACAGAGGAGTATTGTGGGTTCCATGTAATAATGACCCCCAGGTTCTGGCTACTTCTTCCTGGCTATCAAAAGTCTTTGCCCAAATATTCTAGGAGGGGTATAATTATATATTATTACCCCCAGTCCTAGAATATTTGGGAAAGTGTTTGATAGCCCAGATGGTGCATCATTAATGCATTTTTGTTTAAAGTCGCCAACCTGACCGTATTGTGACCCCACCCAGCAAATATAAGGACCTATAGGTAGAGGTTGTGCTGTACTTTGCAATATTTAGCCAAACAAATGGATAGGATGGGGAACCACAGTGTCTGCGATAAATATGGGAGTTTAGCGGCTCATCGCGAAGAAGCCCTGTGCTGTACGTCTTTCACCCTTTGTTTCACGGCCCTGAGCGCCATTTGTTTTGAGTACCCAGCAAAATGAGTTGGTACTCCCAGTCTAAGGCCTAAAATGCATGTAGCAGTATGTCAGCCCCACACGCTGCTTCTGCTCAACACAGCGCCCCACCTGGATCGGTGCTTCTGGACATTAAGAGGCTTATATTGGATGCCTGAGTCTCAGGAGCAGATGTAGGGTTGGGCCAAACAGCTCAGTAGCGTCTCTGGTGGTGATGGAAGCATGGGGGGTGCACCATGTAAACTTGAAATGTGCAAATAAGGCAACTTTGAGGAAGCGTGTGGGTCGGGTTCCATGTGATAAGATCGCTGTGAAAAAGTCACCAGGTAGGTGACTTTTTTTTTTTTCTGACCCCTAAAATACATTCCCCAAATATTCTAGGACGGGTATAATTTTATATTATTACCTCCAATCCTAGAATATTTGGGGAAAGTCTTTGATTGTCTGGAGGGTGCTTTTTTAGGGAAATGACACCACCTCGTGGCCGTTTTCACAGTGCCTTTATCACTGGATACCGTGGGTTGCCTGTCCTCATTATTCAGCTCCAGGATGCAAAAAAGAAAATACAGGACTCTTAAAACATAAAAAAGAAATCCTAAAATACATTTAGGAACAATGAGGAATGATGGTATCAATGATCCAGTATCAGGATATGCAAAGAAAATACTAAGAAACAGGCTTTCTCAGCTTACGCTCTCGCACTCTGGATCTCTATGCCATCAGACCAGAGAAATGCCCACTCCTTTCTAATCTTATGGTACAAACTCGAAACTCTTTCGTTTGTGCTCTATAAAGCCCCATTCACCACTGGGCCAACACTCTAAACTACTTCTTAAACTTCCGCTAGGCTTATTTTGCCGAAGTCAGCGTTTGGATCGGGCCACCTTTCCATTGCAAGTTCTTCTTCTCTGTAAACTCTGGAGCAAGCAACTGGAGGTTGTACAGCTATGGAAGTAATCCCACCATCACTGAAAAGCGGCCAGGTGCCCTGTTGGGCCAGGTCCACACTATATAAACAGCACAAATAAAATGAAATGAAATAATAATTTCATATATCCAATCTAGAATATAGCTTCGGAGAGCAGTCAGACTTTTGAGGAAAAAACCACAGTCAATCATCCAGCCATTGTTGCAACAATGGATGGATGATTGACAGTCGCTTTTGCCTCAAATGGTCTAAAACAGAGATGATCCATATCAGCTCCCCCATTCCTCCTCCCCAGCCTTTTGCCTGGCGAGATAGCAAAGACACCGCGCTACTCTTGGGTGCATGAAAGAACTTGGCTATCACCTATGATGTCTTGCTTTCCTTCGATTCGCAAATACAGGGGATCACCAGGAAATCCCATATTCACCTCCATACGCTAAAGAGCATTTTGCCACTCGTGGACATGTCTCAAAGTGGGGATGACTACAGCCCTGGTGCTCTCCATATCACCCGTCAGTGACAATTAATAAAATAAAGGAGGCTGCCAGGCTGCTCCTGGGCCTGACACCCTGACCCAGAGGCCACATACCCCACAGACCTTAAGTTCCATCATGGTCTTCCTGCGGAGAGCCGATCACCTTTTCCATGGCACTCATTCATCAAGCCTACTGGCGGGCCAGACCAATTTCCACTCAGCGGAAACATAGCTGTCCTACATGGGTTCCAATATCTTCAGACACTTTTTCCCTCACCAAGGACCGGTGCCAGAGGTCCTAATTAGGGGGCAGATTGCTGAACCCTGCACTACCCAACCTACGAAACACCTACCCATCTCCTTGAGATTGCTCGATATGTCACGACAAGATAACATACAAATGATACAAAGAACATTAACGAAATACTGCAAGCTCAGTGAAACCCTAGAAAACAGATTAAATCATAAATACATATATTAAAAGTGCACCGAACAGTAGCTGTTAATCATAAAAAAGATGGCACATCCCTATTAAAGAAACTAAATGACTGTTTGCCTATAGCCGCACTGGAACTGTTGGGTAAATGTAACCCGTAACCACCTGTCAATGTAACCTGTAACCGTCTATGCAACCATCTACTACTGTAAGGCTCTACGCTCATTGTAACCCTGAGCAACGAATCACCCTTGTAACTGAAACACTTTTTTGCAACAGCACCTCGATGCCTCTGGGCTGCTAGTGCGCTTTACACATTTTGAAAATAAATAAAATAAATACTGCATCAGAAATCAATACAAGTCACCAAATAAGAAAGAAAGGACGTTCGCCCACTTTCTTTAATTGTTTGGCAAAATAAACTGTCGGCAAGTGTTCACTAGTTTCGGCGACGTGCCAAAATGGCTTTGTAGACCTCGTCTTCTTCAGGGACTGTGTTCAAATAGTGACTTCACATGGCATGTGTAAAAAACATTCACCGTTTCCTCCGGGGGCCGTGTGTGGTGGTTTATTCGGCATCATCAATGTTCTACATCTTCTTACTCAATAAAGAGAAATTCTTTCATCAAAATCAAAACGTAGTTTAATTCTAGGTTATATCGGCACATACCGGAACCAATCTTATCTCGCTCTCAGTGTATTGACGGCTTCCCTGTGAAACAGCCGTTCCAAATTTCCAGCACCTCATGGACTTACCTGCACTTAGTGTAATGTTCTCTTGCTTGGTAAGGTACTGCACTTTCCCCCTTTTTCCCCTCCATGCACTTAACTGATTTGGAATGTTCCATGGTTGATAAGAATCAGATTTCGTCTACCCTTTTCCTTCTTTCCTTTTAGGGTGCTATATAGCCAGTTCGCTCATGGCTGGCACCTTATAAAACAACAATGACTAAATCACCATTTCATAGGTCTGTGGGTAACCTGTAGGCCACAGGCTCAAATCCCAAAAGGGGCCAACTCAGCCTATCATCTTTCGTGGTTGATTAATAAGTACCACTGGGAAGGCTATACACGCACATACCACTTCTGAGAGCGCTCGTTTTGTGCCATAGGCTATATAAATTGCGAATAAGGCCCTGGAATTGTGTATTGGAATTTGATTGAACCTTGTCCGAGGAGGGAGGGGAGTTTTCATTTTCCGTGGTCCGGAGCCATTGCCACATTGAGGCATTTGTGACATAGGTTGTGGAGGGGATTTTTGAGTAGTGGAGATGGGCTGTGAAAAATTGGGATTTTAGTTCCTTCTGGAAGGTCTTGGTGGCTTGAGAGCATCTCCGGTCAAGAGGGAAATTTTTCAAAATCTTCTGAATAATCTAATATCTAAAACTCATGAAATATAAAGCAGATATCCGAGTATGTTCAAATGAAATGACAAAATTGCTGAAGCAATATTACTAAAAGTGACAAATAAGGGAGCTATGAACAGCTATGTATATACAATTGCTCTAATGCGTTTTTGTATGGTAGAGTAATTGCAGTAATAATCAAAAAGTGTATTTTCTACCAATTACTCAAAATTGTTTAAGACACACACACACACACACACACACACACACACACACACACACACACACACACACACACACACACACACACACACACACACACACACACACACACACACACACACACACACACACACACACACACACACACACACACACACACACACACACACACACACACACACACACACACACACACACACACACACACACACACACACACACACACACACACACACACGTTCCTCCGGTGATTTGCGGTTTTTACAGCTAGAAAGGAGTAAATGCAGAGAGCGGTACATGTGCTTACCCTTCTGTTCTGTACACCGAACACCTCTCCAGGGGAATCTTCAGCACTCCATTATTTAAGCCCACAAACAGTGACCTGTCGCTGTGAAGAATTTGCAGGTTTCTGATTGGCTCTTGCTGACCACTGGGAAGAATCTGCATTTCCTCCAAGTAACAGCTCCTCAGGCTCCTATTAGAGGTGGAGAGCGCCTTCAGGACCGAGCCGTATTCTGATGGAATAAGATGGAAGAGACGCGTCAATCTCTCCGATAAATATTGCATTCTGCACCTTGCACGCATGCTAAAAAGTGTTGGCAGCCCATGGATTAATCCAGAAATAGTCAAATGTCTCCATTCTTTTGCAAATCAGGAACACTAGGACATTATTTTGCCACATTTGAAAACTATCTCCAGAGCAATGACTCAAGGTCAGTTTTACCCCCCAATGATATGAAGGAGCACCAACGTGTTGCCCTGGCTGTTGGGAAGTTTTGTGGTTCTGTGGCAGAAGGCGGGGAGCTGAAATACCTTTTTTCCAACTCCACAGTGTCTTGCAGCTAGGGTTTGGTGAATTCTGTATATTTGTTATAGGAGGCGGGGATCTGTGCACACTCTGGGAACCTTTTTCTATCTCCCCAGTGTGTTGCGGACAGGGGTTTGGAAGTGCTGTAGTTCTGTAGTAGGTGGCAGGGGGCTGTAGTTTACTTTGGGGATTTATTGTTCAACTCACCAGTGTCTCTTGGAATTTATTGTCCAACTCACGAGTGTCTTGTGGCCAGAGGCTGGGGAATTCTATAGTTCTCTTGGAATCTACTGCCCAACTCACCAGAGTATTGTGGCCAGAGATTGGGGAAATCTGTAGTTCTCTTGGAATCTATTGTCCAACTCACCAGTGTCTTGTGGCCAGAGGTTGGGGAATTCTGTAGTTCTCTTGGAATCTATTGCCCAACTCACCAGTGTCTTGTGGCCAGAGGTTGGGGAATTCTGGTGTTCTGTGGCCTGAGGCAGAGATCTTGGGACACTCTTTGAACCCTGTTCCAGCTCCCCAGTGTGTTGCGGACAGGGGATTGGAAGTGCTGTAGTTCTGTAGAAGGAGGCAGGGAGCTGTAGTTTACTTTGGGGATTTATAGTTCAACTCCCCAGTGTCCTGTAGCAAGAGGTTGGGGAGTTATGTAGTTCTCTTGGAATCTATTGTCCAACTCACCAGTGTCTTGTGGCCAGAGGTTGGGAAATTCTGGCGTTCTGTGGCATGAGGGGGGATCTTGGGACACTCTGGGAACCCTGTTCCAGCTCCCGAGTGTGCAGTGGCTGGGAGGCGGGAGGGGGGTGAGGGCTGCTGTAGGTTTGTGGCAGGAAGTGGGGACCTCTAATACACTGTTGGAATCTATTGTCCAACTCGCCAGTGTCTTGTGGGCAGATGTTGGAGAATTCTGTAGTTATCTTGGAATCTATTGTCCAACTCGCCAGTGTCTTGTGGGTAGATGTTGGAGAATTCTGTAGTTATCTTGGAATCTATTGTCCAACTCGCCAGTGTCTTGTGGGCAGATGTTGGAGAATTCTGTAGTTATCTTGGAATCTATTGTCCAACTCACCAGTGTCTTGTGGCCAGGGGTTGGGGAATTCTGTCGTTCTGTGACCTGAGGCAGTGTGTTAGGGGCAGTCTGGAAACCCTTTTTCAGCTGCTCAGTGTGCTGTGGTTGGTGGGGGCAGGGGGAGGGAGGTCATGCGGCTTGGCGACACCAAGAATAGGATGCCACACTTTCTGACTTTAGGGGGCAGATGTTTGCTTATACCCACGATCTGCAACCTGCAGCTCTCCAGATGTTTGGGACAACTGCCATGATCTCTCGCCATTCATTATGCTGGTTAGGGCGGGTGTGAGTTGTAGTCCAAAACATCTGGCAAGCCAAAGGTTGCAGACCCCTGGCTAATGGTGTAGGAGGTTGTGACAGTGCACAGGTGCACTGACCCGCCCACCTCATGCGTTGGATCTAATGTTTGGTGCAGAATGCTCACGTGCAGAGCTCTTCTGCCGCCACACAATTCTGCATCATAGAGCCCCAACTGTGGGAACTGGACACCCTAGTTTTGTTATCAGTGTGATCCCAAGCGCATGGACAGGGTGTTCAGGGGAATGACGAACACATGTACACATACAAAAAGAAACTTTTAGGCATCAGTTACCCTGCAGGGTCTGGATTGCTTTACATATACCCTTACTACCCTTCCACTTGCATTCCCAAAAATCGCACTTTTCAAAGTGGAGTTCTCTGTGCCCTATATATAGGATGGCATTCTGCGCAAAGCACTATGTGAAAAGTGACCAGGAGCTTCATCCCCTACAAGGCAGCCTAAGCGTTTGCAGAAAACAATTGATATATGAAAGTAAAATGCATGGAAAATTCCCTTTTGAGGAAATCGGGGGCTCTTGGCCAACGTGGACCTCATTCTTGACTTATCTAGGAGCTATGGCAGTAGGTATGGTATGAGGCAAGGCTATCAAGGGGTTAACTGTCTTATTGTTCTATGGACATTGGGATGAGATTATCTCTATTAAAGAAGAGTCTATGGTGCATGTGAAAGGATCCAGACACTTTGATAATATTACTGTAGCCCATCCACATCGTTACTTCACAGTACGCGTCTACCAACTCTTGGTTTCCATACATCCCTAAGTCCTAACTTTAAAAGCCGTACAGAGCACTGAAGGCTAATGGACTATTGTGCGCATGCTGAGCAAGCAAAGGGTAAGACATTTGGAAGCCCCAAGAGGCCCTGTCACCTCGGAGCCAATAATGACTGTAAGTGCCTGCTACCCATGAAACTCCATGGGTGATCATCAATAAAAGCGGTAGAACTTTGTTCAGCGTGCAATTAAGACAAAAATCCCACAACAGCTACGAAGTGCTATAGATTTCTTTTTCAGAACCTTGTTTTCAAGCGGGTGCACATGTGTGGACCTTCCCGCAGACCCATTGCTTGAGGCCTCCTACCTGTCCCGATGTACATGACGTGGTACAGTGTGTCCTTTCCCTGCACAATGTCAACCACCAGCTTGGAGAAGCGAATGTTGTCCTGGGTGACGAGGGGGTCGACGGAGACGGGCTGCACCACATCGTTCATGAGGAACAAGCGCTGGGCGTCCTGGAGGCTCCTCTCCGTCAGGTTCTCATTCGGGCTGTCGTCGTTCAGGATCCCGCACTGAAGGCAGAGAGGACACCAGGTGAGGGTGCGGGCCAGAGCAAGAATTCAGCACAGCGGTTGTGCAACAACATGCTCTCGTGAAGAGCAAACATCATGTGACCACAACACTTCAAGAGAGTGAATGCACTGTTAACAATGACACAACATTCAGTGATTTGACAAAGTGTGGTGAAAGGCAGACAGTAACTGGACCCAGTTTGACAGTTATATTGAATTTTGAAGGAGTGTGAGACAGACACAATATACAAACAATCTTAAAGATGTGTCTAACTAGAGGGCAGGGAAGGTCTCTGGCACTGTGAGGGAGGGTGATCCCGATGGTTTGGAGTGTTTTGTAGCGACTGCAATATTTTGCTAAATGCCACATTATGAACCAAGCCTGGATAGATTCATGTTAAGAAGAGGCAATCCACATAGGCATATTGGTCATGAGGTACAACAGTTTATTTGGGGATCACCCAAGCCCAATATAAAAAGAGAACTCAAAGAGGCGATCAGGAGTTATTGCAGCCTATGAGCAAGGGATGCTGTCATAGGAGGAGAGGATCACCTGTGAAAGAAATGGCGGCTCCCCTGGACCGCGGCTGCAGAAAGGTAAACTAAGATATGAATGCATCTAACTGGATTCCCTGTGGAAGTGGGTCTCCTTCATCGGTGAGGGAATTACATCTTAACCTCGGCAGAGGCTGTAGGGTCATTGGCAGAAGAGGTTCCACTGTTGTTGCTTGCAACACCAGGCTATTCACATCCAAGAGATTAAGTAAGCTGGATCAATTACAAAATATCCTTCTCTTGTCACAATAACATGCAAACTGTGACATGTGAAACTCCATGTGGGTAATTCAATCATTGTGCAATAACTCCAGCAGAGTGGTTTAAAGAAACAACACACAACATCATATACTATCTGTGAAAAACCAGATGGTGTTCCACAACCTAGTCCCCAGGGATCCTGTACTCAGGTGGCCAGAGAAAGGACATCGCTTTTGGATCCCACCCCTGGTGGTGGATAAGTGAGGAAGGATCACCTGGGTAAGGGGTCCTCGGGGTTTGGGGGAGAAGCACCCAATGGTGAGACATGGTATCCCCCTTTTTCAACAACCCATCTAACCCCCATCCCTGCTTATTTTATGGGAAACTACAGCTCCCACAATTCCTCCCCACTTTACATTGACAACAACACTGAGGGGAGGGAGATGAGGAATGAGGCCAAAAGGATTACCTCCACTGGCTTACAAATGCTCTTTCCCTGTAATGAGGCCAGGCACGTAGTCCTAACTATACACACCTGCCACTTCTTAACACTCCCTGCCAGGATAAAAGGTGGCATGCACAATCACACAATGAGCGAGGCAGGGTACGGGAAGGAAATGCTCTTTCGGGGCTGATGTGAACCAGGCTGTGGAAGTTGGAAGGCCAAAGAGCTGATCGGCAGTTGCAAGGATCGAGAGAGAGCCAGGTGAGAATTCCACACTTTTGGGAAGACGTAAGAGTTACAAGACTGAAATCGAGTGACCGGAGGAAAGAAACCTTCAAGTTGCTTGAAAGAGGCCCGCAACCCTTTCGGGTGAACGGCAGAGTTGGGGAGGAGGCGTTGGTAATGGCTTTGACTGCTGAATTAAGAATACTGATGAAAGAAGACAAATTAACACGACCAGTGATTTATCTAAAGCAACAAAAGCCTGGTTTGTGTCAAAAGTGAAAGTAACCGTAACTCAAATTTGAAGGTTGTGCGTGTGCCAATAAAACATGCAATGGAAAGGACAATTAAATTAGAAAAGGAAAGGATACAAAGTAAGAGAGTGGTCCTGCAAGGCGAAGTTGCACATTCGAAAATCTATATGAAATGTACTGAATTGAAGTGTATTACAGTGGGAACCAAGGGAAAGAAAGTAACTGCGATCCCGAAAGAAAGTTGAATAAGAGAAAAGCAAAGTATCTGAACTTTGAATATGCCAAGAGGGCAAAGTATATGAACTGTGAAAAAAGCCAAGAGGGCAAACTAAAGAGAATAAGAACTACAAGTACCAAGAGGCATTGGTGTTGCAAGATGAGGAACATTGTGAACCATAGAATTGTTGACAGAGAGGTCGAAGTGGTCATGCAGAGGTCTATGTAAAATCCTTGCAGTTTCAAAAGTCTTTGACAGTGAAAGGATACCCAAGATAAAACATGGTGAATGGAACCCATGCGAAGAGATGAATAGACAGGCTAGAGTCCGGCAGAGGGAACCCTGTGCAGAACTGTGAGAAATTGAGAAAGCAAATGTAAACAGAGTATTGAAGGCAGGCGGACAAAGCCTAAGGAAGTGATTAAGCTACCAGAAACTTGAAGCCCAAGCCTGAACTGTTGAATTGTACCAGTAAGCCAAAGAACTGTGCCAGCCACCTATCCTTTTAAAGAAACTTTAGACCCCGTGGGGCTGAACGTGGGGAAGGTAGTTGTTACTTAAGTCATTCTGACATTTCTTTTGAGACACTATTTTCCTTTTGTACTCCCTTAACACATTTGCCATTTTGAGAAGGAGGGCAAGGTTAATTTCTTTTTAGTATAGGCCTTTTTATTTTGACTAAACTGACTTAGACTTGTTTTTTATTTGTATAATGGTCGAGACTACTCCCATTTTAGAGTTAGGGCCAGTTAGGAATTCTACCAACCCAACCAAAATACCAAACAAAGGTTTTAAAAACAAACTTGTACTTATTGTGTCTGTGTCTACTATTGATACCATGACACATCACATAACATTATGCTAAATTCTACACATCACAAAACCTCACACTGCACCATGAAACTTGACAACATCCCAGGACGGCAAGAAATAAAAATAGCTCCACCTCAAGAAAAATCACAATGCATTATGTAAAGTTTATAAGAGATCAGTGGCATGTACAGAGAACATAAACATGAAATGTTCCTTGTGAGCTATAAATCTAGGGATATAGGCACTTATTAATAAATTAAGCTGATACAACACTAGTGTTATTATGATAGTCCACCTTGGAATATGTTGGAGGGTCCATTGGTGGGGGTCATGGAAGCCAATGTGTTACCGTAGGAGTCTGACTGCCGGTAAAATGTTGCTGCCCTTGTCAGTGGGGCTGGATAGAGAATTGACTGTGTTCCTGGTGGAGTGCTCAGGCTGGGGGGGAATGGGGGGTGATCCAGGCAACGACTAGTTCGCGTCAAGGCTCTGTTCCGATCAGTCCCGCAAAGGTGTGAATCGTGTGCCCGAGTCCTTTTTTGTTGGACTGGAAGAAGTAAGGTCCGAGGATGAGAGGATTGATGCTGCGTCCCTCTATGGACCGATAAAAATTGCTTATATCGGGCGGGGGGGGGGGGGGGCAGAGGCTATAGGTTCAGCCAATGTTCATGTCCAGAGATGAGCAAATTACATGCTCATGTCCAGCAATACCCTGGGAGAGTCGCACAGACAAAATGGGTAGTCAGTGCCGCAAGAGAACGTCTGATACTGGCTTAAGGAAATATTCCTCAAACGGGGTTGTGCCACGAAACCCATGCCTGAATAAACGGTCTACTCAGGCGGGGCTTTTATACATTTAAGAAGCCATACATTGTTATTGCGGACAGGCAAGTGAACTCAATGGCCTATCACAAAAGAGTGATTAGTTGAGATTGGCAATGCGCATGACTTTAAGGAACACAGTCCGACTCCCCTTGTTTCAAGTCTTTTGGAAATCAATTTTATAAAACCCTCACAAACATGTACATGAAGACCATATATCCAAATATACATGACTACATCAGGAGCCTTTACAAACAGGCAGACGCTGGGAAGTGTTTACAATGAGCCAATATTGGGTCAAGTCAGTGGAAGTGGGACAGCAACTTCCAATGCAAGCAAATACGGTGCTGTAGCAGCAGGTTGCAGTTACAACAGGTTACAAAAGGATGCCAAAGAAAGTTACAGGCGCACAGGCTATCTGGGCTACCTGGGCAACTGTAGGCCGCAGAGACGGGCGGCCTTACCACGTAGAGCAGCTACAAGAGGGCCAGTAGGAGCAAAGTGGGCAATGTCCAGATACACCGTAGACCTAACTCTGAAAAAATAACCCAAAGTAAAATTGAAGAATTAAAACTATATTGCCTGTACATAACCCCAGAAAAAAGGATAAAGACATAGTTATGTCTGTGGCATTGTTTTGAGAAAAAAGAAGTTCTTAAAAGTAAAACATAATTTACTTACAATTCTTTTCTTCTTTTAAAGACATGCTGCAGTAGGAAGGGGCGCACACCGCTGCACAGGCTTTTAGAATGTGCTTGGGGCGACACAGGTGCGTGCGCCCTGTTGTATTACTACATAAGTAAGTCCATTGGAAGGGGGTGTCGGGGGGAAATTCTCCCGGGGCCAGCTGGGCCGTCCGCGGACCTCCGGGCAGGGAGGCCCCAACTCCTCCCGAGTATCCCAAAAATGAGTATGAGGCACACGCAAGAAGCAAGGTGATTCTGCTGTTTATTAAACAAACGGCAGGGATGGGTCAAGGATCGTACGCGTCCGTCCTGACACACTCTTCTTTTCCGTGGGGCTCGCAGGCCCTTTTTACCTTAGTATGACGCGCTACTTGCGTCACCTCGGAAAGTTAGCAAAAAACCTATCGCCACTCTGGATTGGTTCCTCGAGTGGTAGGGTTAGTATAGCATACGTATAGAGAGCGTTGTTAGTGGTTGAGGGTCAGTCAGGTGGTATACTTGGGTTGTCCCTTCAATTAGATACATGAAAATTGTTACATGAAGACCCCTGAGGATTGGCTAATGTTAATGGCGTCAGTGATAAGAGCCCCATGTTCTGATTGGTCCACTCGCGAGCCCCCCAGTCTGGGACCATCGCTGTTCCCAGCTCGCGGTGCACCTGTCATTTGCAACAATGTATAACTATGGGTATGTGCAGACAATGCGAGGATTTGTTCATATGCTGGAGGGCAGACTACTCCCACTGCCGCAGATGTCCATTGAGTCGCTTAATTGTTGCTGCCTGTGTCTAAAAATGTGGTATCCAGGGGCCTCCCTCCTCCTGGGCCTGGCACCCCGTCAGGTTCGGCTTGGTCACGTGAGGAGAGACCGTGGTTGAGGCAGAATTCTGCACATTTAATATTGCATCTTCCACTGTGTGCCTGGCTTAGTTTGCAGGTGTGACCTTGGCGTTGGCTTGCGGCATGCGAGTTTGCAACATTGTGCCCTTGACTGTCTGCTCTTGCCGGGCGCATTCTGCAGGATCATCAATTGTACTCTTGCTCATTCAATGTTCATGGAGGCTCTTGCTTGCGGCCTACTTGGGCCTGGTGCATAGGTGGGGACGTTTGATGCACGGCGCTTTAGGTTATGGTATCACATCGCTTTATCCCCAGTATCATGTCTTCGTTATATTTCTCATTGCAATGCATGGGGTAGGAGAAGCGTCAGCAAGCATTTTAGATGAGTTCGTTGTGCGTCTTGCGTTTCTGCATTTTGAAAAACCTATGTGAAAAATAATAAAGATGCGCGTCAGTGGGTGTGTCCGTCATCTACGTCATAGCACTGAATGTGTTCTTCGTGTGGATTGGTGTGGGAGTGTCCAGTGTGCATGTTTGCACGGGTGTGCTGACCGTTGGCTAGGTCGTCATGGCATCTCTAACGATGTGTTCATTTACTGTTGGGTGGTTCAGTCGAGTTCATCCATGCCGCAGGTGTCGGCATGGGCAGGGCAGGCTGGTGGGCAGGCTGGTGGGCACATCCGTAGGTTTCTGTACCAGGGTATTTGGTCGTCTGGTAGATAGGCAAACTCCTCTCGTGGCGGGTGTCTGGGCCGCGATCCTCTAGGCCAGGGGCGTGAGGGGATTGGTGGGAGCCTTTTGTTCCATTCTCCCACTTCAGGGGGGTCAGATGGTCTTGTGGGGAGGAGGTCTGGAGGCTATGGTACTGTGCCCTAATGCAGTGGCGCTTTATAAAGGAACATTACAATGAGAATATGAGGGTCCTCCGTTATATTAGGGTTGCCACTGCTGCACCCTGTTGCCGCTTTAGAAGTTGATTTACTGGATGTAATGTAGTTATTTGGCTTTATTGGGATTACAGCACTCGGAACCGTTTCAGAATTAAATGAGCGATGGGCTAGTCCAGTGGGACTTAAATGTCCAGTCTGCGAAGGTTATCTTCAAGTTGGGATAGGCTTAAACTGGGGAAAAGATGCTGAATGGGGGAGGGTGTTATAAAAAGAGCAGAGAAGGGGCTTAAGGAGTGGGAATGGGTGTAACCCTGTTATGAAACAAGAATTGGCCACGCCAACAGTTTGGACTTTTGTGTAGGCACAACAGTTTGGACTTTTGTGTAGGCATGGGAAAGGCACTTGCCAGGCACAGCCATAGTGGTATCAACCGGCCATCATTGGCAGCAGCTGCAACATGGTGCAAATAACTAGGCTTCTAATAGCAATGCCTGTCTAATGCCTAACACTTATACACAAGCCAAAACGGTTGGCTTTGCCAATGCTTGTTTTTAACTAAATTTCATTGACGGACACCAGAATGCTTATAAATGAAGTGGCTGAAGGAGACTTGGCTAAGACATTTGTATCACGCCAGTAGCTCATTTGCAGCTCCAATACACTCTCAGAAGACTGCTTTGAAAACCCTTCGAGTGCAAAGCTTGATGATAGCTCAAAGAGGTACCAGGAGGATGTGTTTTGGGCGGGGCAGGAAGTGGGTGGGAATGGCCCTAGGATTAGCATGGCTAGGGGCAGTCAATGGGTTGGTAAATACCCATACAATGCCCGCAAGCTTTGTGTCCCTCCTCATATGCCGTTTCTCTCTAGCTGTACTCTAACAGAATACTTTTGGCTTATAGGTGGCACTTTAGCGCCACCTAATAGCCAAAACTAAAAAGGGAAAACAATGATTCTATAAAAAAAGAAAGCAATCAAATGAAGTCAAAGTATAGCCCCTTCTCATTAAAGGGCAAGCGGAATGTGTGACATGGGCGTGCACAACTCTTCCTTTGGTACAGGCGCTTGAGTGACACGGAATCAAAGAAAGTTGCTCATTCGCTGCTATTTAATAAAGAGTTTCTTTATTCTTAATATCTTAATAATTCCAGGCTGCAGGCTTGCAGCTTGCAGTCTGGTCCTGCTCTGTTAGTCTAACCTGAAAAGGGGATACATTGAACAGAAGATTGATCACCTGCTAATAAACATTTCAATGCAGGCAATGTTATGTTTGTGTTCCTTTGTGAAAGAGCGGACAGCCGGCATCATATAGCATAAGCGCACCATGATTGAGTTGCAACTCTGTCATTGTGGAGGGGGGCATGCTGGCATGAATAGGCAGGAGCTGACGCCAGGGGCACACCCATCCCTGCGCTGGGATTAGTCACAGCAGTGGCACAGGCATGTTCAGTGAACACGTGCACACAGGCATCCACCAATCCACGACTCTATACAGTGCACTTAGCAGTGACTGAGTGGGAGATCAGAACAAGAAGCAGTGTTGCAGTGTAAAGCGTTATCTAACCTATGAAAAACTCCACATCTTCGCTGTGCACTGCCTGCCCCCACCCCCTCCACCCCCCCCCCCGAGCCCCCAGAGGCGCATCCAGGGAATGGTCTGGGGTGGCCCGTGCTACCCCAGGAATCGGATTTGCCACCCCATTATCCTAAACTATGATCGTTAAGTGTGTATGAGCTCGTACTTCATGCCACCACCGCATAAATCAGTGCCCCAATTGGACCACCCCAGTCAAACGAGTCCGGACAGACCACTGCCCTCCCGACCCCCCCACCCCCCATGCTTTCCAAAAACAAGAAACTGGAGGCTAACATCATCGTCCACCATAAGGTACCCAGGGGCATTTACAAGCCTGGCTTTAAGTACCAAAGATGTGGAGCTTGGTACCATGGCGAGCTACAGACTTAGATATTAACTTGGACTATGGACATGATGAGCTTGTATGTATACCGTGGGACAAAAGGTTAAAGGTTTTCAATTTGTAAACCAAATGACCTGTTGAATAAAATAAAAAAATAAAAATAAAAAAAATAACATGGCTGTACCATTATGTCACATAGCAAACACCAAGGTGTGGTCCTTGGCGTGTAAAGCAAGACCTATTCATGGACTAGGGTGATCAGGGAAGAGTTTTACAAGTCACACCTTTTTTACAAGGATTCCTGAAACCGAGATGGGGGGAGGCAAGAGGGGTTAACAGATCCTGAATTGCTTTCAGTTTTGGAGGAGAATGGACACTTTGAAAGACAATTTACTTGATGTATAACCGCCTTACAAATGCACAATAAAATAAAGGCACTTCTTCCACACCGCACAGAAGATGTATGTTGATTGCGATGCAGTGGTCAAGGGAACCAATTGTCAAGGGTCATTGTTGAGAAGAGAACGCCCACTTCTATAGCCCAACACTGGACAGGAGGTTACTGGCGATCTCTAGTTATGGGTCGACTGGTTCATGACAATATAATCCAACCTGGACCTTTTAAAAAAACTCGTCCTCAGATTACTAAATTACAACCAGTTCAAAACCATGCAGACAGACTACGCTTTACTGTGGAGAATAAGAACACACGAGAGCGGAGTAAGCTCCCAGAGGATTACAGGATCAAGTCCCAAGTCCTCCACACTAGGACACAAGCATTCTGGAACGAGGACTTGAGATCACCTTGAACATTGTCTACTCACGGTATTCCAATCAGTGACCTGGGATTAAGCCGCTCACAGACAGCATGTCTGACCCACAAAAACACAACAATAGATGCCTTGGGGCGTGGAGCCCGATGCTGCCAGCCAGTTTAGCTGAATGCATGAGAGCGCAGTAGAACCACCTGAAACTCCTCAGCGTGGAGCTGCCCAGGTTTCAATGATACGCCAGTGCGGCGGCTCGCCGGGATCAAGTAACATCCAACTCGCCCTTCACCTCTCCACTTGGCCAGACTCGACTGGCTACCCAGGCTACACTTTATTCCCCGCACTCCCTCTAATAATATCCATGATACCCAGGATAATCACCCGCTCTCATCCATTTGACTGAATAATCGCTCTTAGAAAAGTACTCTTTCTGGTTTCTATTGTCTGACACTCATCCATAACTAATGAACTCGCATTTATTTGCAATTGTTAGTGGCTACAAGGAAACATGCTTGCATTTTAGAAAACAATGAGATAAATGAAAATATAAATTTAAAAATGAACAAACCGTCACATACCACACACTATCACGTAACAACATATACCACCTTGTAACATAACACAATAAAACATCACATACACTCCTGCACCATGAAATAATATGACACAAATCATATACCAACATGCAACCACATACTACCTACCATCACATGAAACAGCATAATGTTTCATCACAGAATATATCACATAGCATCATGAACCACCTAACATTAAATACTAACAAATAGCCTCACATTATAACATAATATTAAACAAAGGGGCAGTACAACAATACAAAAATGAATCTGAAGCAGCACATCAAAAACTACAAAATACGAAAGCAACCAGCGAGCAGACCCCTTAGTTTCTGGTGGGATGCCAGTCGGGCGTGCATACCTGGAAGTTGGGCATGGGGTTTATCGTTGGCAGCCATGCTGACCTGGGGTTCTCCTGGTAGCGGAAAGGCCCATTGAAGGCCTGGGTAATGGCACTAAGATTGAAGGCACACACTGCTGATGCGGCAATGCTGTTCCTAGAAGAGGGACAAGAAACCACTGATATGATTACAAAAAGAACACTTCAATTCTAAGAGACTAAATGATTTTTTTAAGAAAGGTTTTTTTATTGTTATACAGTTATAAAATAACTTTTAACATTATTCATTTTATCCAACACAAAAAACAAATAGACTAAAAACTACAATTCATTTTTTCCTCCTTATAAAAACTCACCCTACTCGCATATATGTGCTCAAAAGGAAGGATAAAGAAGAAGAAAGTAGATCCTTCTAATGCAAACAATATGACGTAATACAAATTGTTAAAACAATATCATGCAATAATTACATCATCCCTTACCTTAATACCCACCCCACATTATGTACCAAGAAGTTCATTACAATCATAAAATTACCAGCTGGAGAATTCAGAAACAAAAGCGTTCCCGTACACATCTACGCATCTAAAATATTCTTCAAATCACTAAAAAGTGAATTCTTCACCGGAACTAAAATCTTATAAAAAAGGGATAAGAACTTCCAACGAGCCCTACATTTTAGTGAATATAATCCAAGGTCCTATCTTATTGCTGCTACTGGTATGGAACTGGGTATTCTGAGAGTCTACGAGCTCGTCTCCAAATCATTCCCTCCAGGTAGGGCAATACATCTGAAATCCAAATCGCATGGATCACTATTCCATGTAAAATGCTTAGGCAGTATTTTCCCCTCATAAAATGTAAGAGTGGGGATCACAGAGAACAGTCCAAACCTAGAGTCCACTCTGCTCAGTTGATCCGAGAGTATACTCACACGCATCTTAAACCAGTCTTTAGTGTGGGACTTATGCTCTTTCGATGTGCTTGTGAAGCTGAGGTAAATTAAGCTATCTGCTCTCTTTATAATCGATCAACTCCCATTCACCAAGTAAAGGGGGTGATTTTCTTTTTTTTGTGCACTGCATAACATTTGTTTTCGAGGAGTTCACTGTGAGGGAATGGGCGTGTGCATACTCAGTTAAAGCTGTGAGTAGATGTTGTAGGTCAATCTGTGTGCAATCGAACAGGAGGAAGTCATCTGCATAGGCCAGGATCTTCGGGGTGGCAAATGCATCTACTTCTAAGCAGTCACCAATATCAGATAAATATAGATTGAACATACAGGGAGCCAACACGCATCCCTGCCTGACTCTCCTAAATTTGGGCACAATACGGGATAATGATCTCTCTTGGTTTAGTCTGATCTATACCTTTGATCCCTATGGAAGCCGATTAGCAGATGCAATAAACCCAGGGAATACCACATTTTCCCAATTTGGCCCACAACAACTCTCGATCTACTGCGCGAAAGCAGCAGAAAGATCAACGCTAGCCGTAAACACTGCCGCATATTTACCAGACCATACTTGGCTCAGGATAGATTTGAGCACAAATCCATTAAGAGAAGTGCCAAAAAAAGTTCAAAAGCCAGTCTGCCACTTTGGGATTTTGCCCATGCCGCTTTGCCAACTCTCCAGATGTTCCAGCAGTAGGGCCAAGAATACCTTACTGTCAGCGTTGAGTATGGTTATCGCTCGGTTGTTGTTTGCGGATTAGAATAAGGGCCTTTCTTAAATATGGGCACAATATATGCCGTGGACGATGATTTCGGGAAACAATACGAATCAGCCACGTGATTAAACAGTATAGCCAAGGTAGCAGTCCACACAGTTGATTTGGGCCCACGGCTCGAGAAGTTCTGATCTTTATAATCAGTTCTTCAACGTGTGCTTTCTCAAACCCTCAACTTCCATCCTCCATCTCTCGGTGAGTCAGAAACACATTCATACGTTCCCTGCACTAAGAGCAAAGCAAATAGCTGCTGAAAGTGGATTACCCAATCCTCCTCGGCAAGTGCATTCATCTATGTGTGTACAGTAAAATTGTACATTTTGTTTTTTAACAAGCAGATCTGATAATACCACAAAGATTGACACTGGAGAAAATCAGAGATGCCATTGGGCATCTCTGATTTGCTCCTGTTGCCTTATACTGCATTCAAAAAGGCTAACATCAGAGCATCTCCTAGATGACCATGAGCAAACCTGCGCCTGGAGCATCCCTTGAGCAAATCTTTGTGAATCGCATTTGCACCTGAGCATCTGAGGAAAGCCTTCAATGTGTGAGCGTTTTCTCTTGGGTTGCCACAACATGCATTAAGACCCTTTGGGTGTTATTCATTGTTGGCAGGGCTAGTTCCGGGGCCCTTGCTACTGACCCTAGGCTAAGCAGCCACTCCCTCTGGTCAGGTGTTGTAGTTTCTAAGTGACACTGAACTCTCTTATTCAAAAACTGCATTGAGGGCTTTAGTTGCACCAGTGGGTCACCGCCCGATTGCCCATTGGGGCTATGCAGTTCCTTAGGTTTACCACTCAAGGGCGGTCTAGCCACAAAGTGCCACCTCACATTTTGTACGGGCACCCCCTCTGGCTTAGGTGACTTTACTCCCTCTGCCCTCGATGCCACCCCTTTGGGGAATGCAAAGCTACAGCTCCTGGTGTTACCCTTAAAATGAAAAGGAAAGGAAACTGGTCACCTGAATGCCGAATGTACCTCCATGGGGGTGGTACCGCTACTAATTCACCCTCCAGGACCGGTTGCTGTTCACTTGGTCACCCAGTTTACCTCCCCCCAACCTCTCTGTATTGTTACCCCTATCTCTTTTTGTTAAATCTCTGCTTGAACTAAAACCATTAGGAGTTGGGGAATATATGATGGAGCTTAAAGTCTGTTCTTCCCCCTCTATTCTGTGGCCTGTTGGTTCGCTCCCCTGCGGGTCTCCCATAGCTTGTTCCTTTAGAGACACATTTTTGAGGCTTCTAGCTGACAGGGTGGGTTCCCCATCCCCCCACCATAATCAAGCCAGAATTCAACCCCTTCCCTTCCGGACAACCAGAAAAAGATAGTTCCCTGAAGGCTAACAGCTCCAGGTCTGTAATTTCTGCCTGGGGGAGGTTTGGCCCCAGTGACATGTCACACCTCAGTACTGCTACAGGTTTATAGTGATAATTTCGAATACCAAAATGTCAAAAGTCTTAATTTCGAAAAAAAAATATCGAAAAAAAAAATTCGAATTTCTTTTTCACTATGTTTTTTATTCGAAAAGGGAGGGTTCCCCCCAACCCCACCCCTTTATTTTTTTGTTGTTTTTACCTTTTTTTTACTCACAACCCCCCCCCAAAATATAGAAATAAAAAAATCAAGAACTCAATATTTTCTTTTTTGACATTTTTTTTCGAAATTATGACTGAACACCACTGCTACAACCTGGTCACCCAAATAGGCTGGGTACTGCGCCGTTAGCTGCACTCTGTGACCCCTCTTCACCACCATCTCAGTAGACCCCTCAGTAACATGTGTCTGAAGGTCGCCCCTAAGGGGGGGGGGGTCGGAGTAGAGGCACGTGGTGCATTTAAAGAAAAGACTCATCCCCATCACCAGATCGAAGGAGGCAAGCTTTCCTCATAGTGCCGAAGAAAGCCTCTTTGGAAGCCTGTTGTGAATCAGAGTTTTTGGAGCATGGACACATGTGAACTCCCCCAGATATTAATTTTAAAGTATTTAAACATGAAAGTATCTTGTGTACCCACACATATCAATTCACGAGCAATTTTAAATTTGTATGAATACATATACTTCAGTTTGAGAGCAACGTTACAACAAATCAATAGTGGGGTTAGTCCTTCAGAGGCAGCCATGTCCATCATTGCATGAGCATTTAGGATACATATCAGTCAGCTTTCATATGCTGATAGAAAAGCTTAAGAACAATTGTGTTGCAATCAGAGCTCTTCCATTGCAAGATTAAGTGGTAAAGGTATTTGGATCCCTATTGATATACCTGCACGAGACCCATAACCTCATCTTAGGGGTCTGCTTTGGCTGGTCCACAATCTGCAGCCAGACGTTCTAAGTCCAGGAAGTTGCTGGACCCCTCACCTGCCAGAGGTGTGTGTCCTTGTCTTGACCTTGTTGTTTGTGATGTTGTCCTTCCATGGCTGCATGGTTTCCCTTTTCAATCAGACCCTGTGGTGTGGCTGCCTAAAACCAGATGTCAAGCGAAGGTAGCACCGCTTCCAATGCAGAGTGGATAGAGCGACTACTGCAACTGTCCGCACTGTTGTTTGTTGAAGGATACCACATTTGAACCCTTTGCGGGCATCGCTTCTCGGCCTCTTCGCTGAGATCAAGTGTAGTTTGTTGTACCTGTTTGGGAATTTTTGCGGGATCCCTTTGAGTTCCAGAAGATGTGTCGCAGTTTACCCAGGGTTTGCCTGGGCCCAGAAGTTGTATCGGGCACCGTTGTTTCGGTGGCCCCCAGTTAAAAAAAAAAAGAAAAAAGATAAAAGAAAAAAAAAAGGATACCACATATTTGAGGGAGAATATACTGCAGCTACTTTAGTTCTGATGCAAGTAAGTCCTGTTTTATACTTCATAGCAGCAGAAGGAAAACTTGTTTTTTTTGGTGCCCCGCCACTGTTTGGTGCACTAGGCAGAAGCTTAGTTGGCCTGCTGCTTGCACTGGCCCTGCCGGTAACCATGCTCTAGAGCTGCAGATCCTGAATTCCCCTGACTCCAGCAGCACACAAGAAGGCTGAGTCGAGCACTTTCTGAACATGAGCTTGCACATATGGGACTATGGCACAGTTGCTGACGGAGGGCCCATGCCTCTGCTGTTAGGAAACATCAGCAAATCCTCCCTCCTGGACAAAAAGCTCATGACATTAATCATGCATTTTATTGGCGTTTCGTGTGTTTTTACACCAAATGTCACAGGCTAATAAGGACCATAAATCACGTGTATAATATGCT
The DNA here is from genome assembly GCF_040938575.1 of Ambystoma mexicanum. Classification (NCBI taxonomy): domain Eukaryota; kingdom Metazoa; phylum Chordata; class Amphibia; order Caudata; family Ambystomatidae; genus Ambystoma; species Ambystoma mexicanum. The sequence goes on along the minus strand of NC_090931.1, from coordinate 1,313,371,007 downwards.
TTTCATTTGAATGTTCACAGGAAGCAGCAGGGGCACATTATACATCAACGGCAAAGCCTCGCTCCAAGCTACATTCAGAGAAAACCATTTACCTTCGCCTACATGGAACCGCTGATAAAATATATCCAGACATCTGGGCTTTCCATCAGTAAAATAGGACCCAATCTCACACGAGACAGGAAGGAATGCACTATCGATGTCTCCTGAGAGACAGAGGGAAGTAGTCACTAATCGACAAGGCACTGAACAAGAGAAAAGCAGGAAAGGGGCTTGAAGGCACAAGAGACAGGCACGGGTGTCACAAGAGACACACAGCAGATGGACGTGCACAGTAAAGCTGCCATGTTTGCTTGATATGAGATTAATTAAATGGTTTTTACATGGCAGCTCTATATTATACATAGATGTATCAGCCAAAGACAGACAGCCACAGGCTGGAGCAGCCTCATACTCTTTTTAAATCCTCACTGGAGACCATCATTGTGGAGTAGTTGACATTCTTGTGATTGGAACGCTGGGGCATAATTACCAAACACCATCAATAATATGGCGGGTTTGAAAAATGCAACAACAAACACTTCTAGCATATAATTAAAGAAAAAGCAAAGGTCATTTCGGTTAACAGGTCACAAATGTCACAATGCCACCCAGTAGCCATCACTGGAATTGTGCCTCCAATTAAGAGCCAGGCAGCAAAGCACTATGGATACATCGCTTTTAAATGAAAGGCTATTACTGGGATGTTATAACCCAGGAAACATGCTCGGGTAAGCAAGGAAGAAGAGACAATCGGTGAGTGCACACTGATGTCTTACAAAGATGGGCAGATGCAGCCCCCGATTTATTAGCTATTCTTTTTAAAAAAAAAAGATAAAACAAGCAATGCTCTCTGGGCTTGGCTTTATGAGAACCCCATCTGGTTATTTGCAGGAGGTAATTCAATAAAAGTATCTGGGTAGTTGGCCCACAACCAGTGCTTTATGTGGGCCTAGGCCTGCCGGGCTGAACCTGGCAGCCTCCAAAAAGTTGGGCTGAGCCGGGGCCCTGCTGGGGCCCCCCGGTCTAACCACGCCATGGCAGGACACATTATCCTGCCACAGCCGAATCCACAACGGGAGATGTGCCCGCCATTTTAATGTCAGGCAGCATATAATTTAGCAGTGCTGTGATTGGCTGCCACTTCTGTTAGTCACTATAACTTCCACTTGTGACCCCTCGTGTGAGGAAGTCACAGAGGAAGTTCTGGTCCCTCTGTTTCCCCTCCCCAGATCACTGACCCTCAGTGAACCCGTGGGCTCTGTGATCAAATCTGAAGATTAGAACGTGGAGCCCGCGGGTTCGCAGAGGTTCAAAGACGCCTCAGGCTCTGTGATCTATCTGTAGAAATACGTAACATATTTCTATGTTTCTAAAAGATGGCTTGAAACGTACACAATTCAAGACATCTTTTATAAAGCTTTGTCAACGGACAAAGACACATCGGGTTTTGATCCATCCTCAAGGCTTTATAAAAGATGTCTTGAATTGTGTATGTTTCAAGCCATCTTTTATAAACATTGAACTATGTTACATATTTCTATGTTTATAAAAGGTGGCTTGAAAAGTACACAAACCATAGTAAGGTACACATACAAATATATAAATGCTTACATGCATTTATATATTTGTTTGCGCATCTTAGTATGGTTTGTGCACTTTTTAGGTCTCGCCCACCATGGAAGCCAGGGCCCCTCCTCAATTCCCTACCCCACTTAAAGCACTGCCCACAACTCATAGGAACTCTTCTGGTTAAAATAATGAAAGCTGAGATTCATCCCAACAATCACTGAGGCCCACATGTGCAGCACTCACTGCTAGCGATCATTCCTTTTTTGGCAATGGCACGTTGAATACTCAGTTGTGTAGCATTTAGAAGCAAGAAAACCACTAGTATGAAGCACCAGAGGGAAACATGGCTTTATGGTGTTGTTTTGCATAGATCATACTGCATGCACGTATGGCTAGTGCCAATGATCTGGCCTTTGAATGTTACATAGGTCTCAAATACAGCCTGAAGTGAACATGCATTGAATGCATCTTTGACATACCTGCCACATCTGCAAATGATTGCATTTTCTTCACTGTGCATGTGTTTTGCATTGAAAATATAGCATAGCCCCAAATTGTAAACAGTTGCCCTTGGGGTTGATAGAATGATTTATTACAGCCCCGTTCCAACTATAGTGCTGCACCTCATAGAACACAGCTGAGTCCCACAACAAATTGAATGCAGCTGTCACGTAGTCACTGACATAGCAATCCACAAAGCACCATACACACTATTAATATTACAGCTACTGCAATGCCTCTACACTAGTCATTTCTGGCACTATCCATATTTATTTTTACCATATTATAGCTATGTATTTATACATATTCAGACTAGACGACATGGAGCAACACAGGTTTGATCCCCGTGTCCGCGCTTAATAACCTCTAGGTATTAAGCGTGTTATAAATAACCTATCATATCATATCATGGTCTGCTGAAGGGCCATTCACCAGATAGCGCTTCAAGCCATAACAATGGGAGAACGATGCTATACCAATGTCAATTGACATAACAAATCATATTATAAGAACCCAGGTTCCGCTGAGCATTGAAGAAGACACGTGCCAAAAGAGACAATCGGATGAGTGTGCACCAATGTCTCACAATAGACAAATGCTGCTTCAGTATGTAAAGGAGCAAGTGGTGATTCATTGAGGAATACGTGGTGGATGGTTAAGGATTTTTGCTGATGAGAACAAGGGTGCTCACTGGTGTATGCACTTTACTCATGAGTCAAAGTTAGGAGCCATTTGTTTTTCCTAGCACTCCTGTGCTCTGGGCGCCCTTAGCTTTTAGATAAGCCATCTCCTTAGTCCCTAGAGCAGTGGCGGCTGGTGACTTTGAAAGCTGGTGGGGCGTACATTTCTCCAGGAGATTTTGAAGTGAGTGAGCGAGGCCAACCCACATCAATGTAAATTGGCTTCTAAAGTGTGCAATTTACTATCCAAACCCACAGAAATATGACATAAAATCATTAGGTTTTATATACTAATGGTGGTACATTATTCTTTCGTGTGCAGGTGTGATGGTGTATTTTACAGCAGTTTGCATTGAGAATACCTGGTACTATGGTGTATGTATAAAGACATTCATTATATAGATATCCAGTAATGATGGAAAAATATAATTTTGTCATGCTGTTACTGGCATTCATATGCCTTCATCCTGATCTGCTGTGCTGGCCAAACTTAATTCTCTAATGTCTTATATTGAGAACACAGATGTTTCATCAGGGCCATACTAAGACACAGATAATCCCCCCCTCCCTACACAGTGGTGTAGCGACCATTGGGCAGATTGGGTTTTAGTGTCCCCACCTTGAAATGTTGGGGAACAGGAGACAGTTAATTCTCACAGCAGTCCTTAAGTGTCTGGTTTCAGACGTGAAGGAGAGAGTTAACTGCTTGTAACATTGAAGGTGCACCAGAATAGTCTCATTAGAATGTATAAAGAAGTTAGATGCTCCCACACAAGTAAGTTTGCCCTTCTCCCAAACTCTCTGAATTTACCTCCTCTCCCTACATTTGAAGGATTAGCCCCCTGCCCACCGAAATGTGTTGCCTTATATATTAAAAAAAAACATAGGCCCTGTTACCAAAGGCTGTTCTGTTCCACCATGCCTCCCAGTGTCAAATGACAAAAGTGGTGAGGTTTAAAATAAAACTGCCTTTGATGTTGAAATGCAATCAGGTAAAACATCCCAATTAAAGCACTACAGGATGCAGGAAGGAGGCCTGGGCAGCAGAATATTCTCAGCATCTGGTGTTGTCTGTCCTGTTTGTAGGAGGGTTTTCTCACCTTGACTAATGACCAATGACCAGCCTGGTCCCATGGCTTGCTGTCCTCGACATGTTAGGCCCCAGTGGGACAAGGAGGTGTCATTCATCCTTGAGGTACTGGGCTTCATCCCAAGCACCAGTGTGTCCCCTTGTTACTGCTATCGTGTGGGGCCGGGGGGTCTAACACTTGAAATTGGCTGCTTCGGTTTAACACAGCTGTGATAAACCCAGCAGGTGACCAGTGTTCCCTCCAGAATGGGTCAGTGTTTACCCTCAATGAGCATAAATGCACAGGAAGCATTTTCCGGGAGAGCGAAATTGTATTTTCAATGGATTTCCACTCCAGTAACCGTGGTAAATTAGCAAAACCCCAAAGGTCTGGCCATGTTTGGAAGTGTGCATTAAATGAGGACAAATTAGAAGTTGCATAAAACGTGAGGTAATTCTGAAGGGCGGGCAGCTCGTCTTAACAATTAAAAAATACTATAAAAACACCCCCAGCCCCCATCAGTGTCTAAAATACATTGCATGTGACCAGAACCAAAAGTCCCCCAATAGCTATTTTACAGTGGTTTAACCACAATACGTTGGTGGGAGGGGATTTATACAGCTCCTTAAAGGCAGAAAACCCCATCACCCAATAATACACAGACAACTACCACTCTTAAAGGCAATAATAATGGAAGGAAGAGAGGTCAGGGTCAAAATACAGGGTTAACTGTTCACCCTCTTTACCCTCTTACTAGAGCAGGTTCATCTGTGGCATTCATTAAGTGGTATCTAGGCACAGTAGTTGCCATTCCTTACGGGTTGCTGTGCTTTGCACCTTCGTAACTTAACCCATAACTTATAAAGGCAGAATCCAGCGGGTGGCAAGAGGCACTGCGCAGCTGCAGTTGGGTGTGGGCTGACCATTAAAGGGGACTTGGTGGCAGGAGGCCTGAAAGGTGATAAAATGTCCATACACAGCATGCGTGCAAAAAAAGGGAAGTAAAAGTGAGAAATGAGATGAGGGGGCAAATACATCAGTGAGGCGGATTATCATATCCTTAAACCAGCAGCAGAGCAGTGATCTTAGCGTGCAACGCGTAGTGAGTGGCATGCTAAGAGGTGCTATATACATGCTCCTTTTGAAGCCTGCTAATTCTCTGCTTGACCTTCTTTAAACAATGCAATTTTTGCAACTTTTGCAATACAACATGAAAGAATTTTAAAAAATGGTTTTAACTGTGTTGTATGTTAACCTTGTCTGATTTAACGCGGTCTGTTGCAAAAGTATTAACCGGGTTAGATCCCTGAATAGAACATACATTTGAATTAAGTGCAGTGAATCTTCGATCATTCGTTTCCTTTCCAAATTCTCATGTCTGCATTTGCTAATATTAATAAGTGAGCAGTCTCATGAAAAGTGGAACATTCAAAAATGCGCGTCAACTGTTTATAAACAGATTGTATATAAAATACCGCCGGTGTATTATTGATTTTGACAAGTGCCACAAATTGGAGGCGAATGTAATTAGGTATGTGACTCCAATACTTGGGGAATAAAGACAAAAGCGTGCTTTACTGTTTCCCCTCAATAAATACGTGCGTATATGCTAACTACATGATGCTAGCTGAGGTGCCTTGCTCATTAAGCACGAATTTTGCCAAAACTTAATTGTGCACGTAATGCGAGCGCTCATAAATATACTTTTTACTTGCTGACTTTAAAAATGCCACATTTTCAAAGTGCGCGCGTTTAAACTTTGCCAAAAATTAGAGGCACTACAGTACAGACTGGGCACACTGTACCAAACCGTATGCCACATCTGTCACGCTAGCAGTGAGAGCCGAGCGTTGATGCAGGGCCTACCTGGCCTTACCAGCATCGGCGACACACTTATCACAACTAGGCCCTGCATTGCCAGTGCATGGCTTGGACAGTCCTGGGAGCACCGTGCGGAAGTGTCCTTCTCACTAACACACACACGCTTACCAGCCTGGCTGTGTACGAGAGGGGGGCCCTCTGCTGTTCTCTGTGCAGCTCAGAAGTCTTCTACTTCTACAGTCAACAACTCGGCAGGAACTGAGAAGGGGGCCCCGGATACAAGCGTGCGCCCATCATCCCACCCACAAACATGAATGTCATTGGCTGACAAACAGCCAATGACATTCCAATAAATTCCTTGTTGCTATGCCAAGTTACAGTGGGTGTCAGATCCTGACAGTGGTGCGCTGTTTGCGCACAGATCAATACTAGCGGGGCCACCTCTCTAGCGCCCCGCCAGCATCTTATATTCCATGAAGCTACGTAAAATACGTGGAGCTACGAGCTCCACGCATTTTACATTGAAAAAAGCTGCAGAAAATGGGACGCGCCCCTGCTCTGTCAGTGTGGCAGGCCCAGCAGCCATGAAGACAGCACATCAACATTAGACCGGGTGGCAGATTCATTATTTAATCATTTAATTTGCTGCCACGCTGTGCAAAAATTATGCAGAGCAGAAGGCGAAGATCAGAGAACTTGTGTGAACACTGTTCTCTTCTCTGCAGATTCTGCACACTTCCTTGGTGTTGTGTGGGCTATGGGTGGGGGGGCGGCGCCCCTCCGCCCTATTAAAGCGGCCGGCACTGCCCTAGAGATGCCAGAGGGTCGCGTCCTGCAGGAACCAGCAAGGAGCGGGTGGCCAGGCCTTCTGTGGCCGTGCAACTGACAGAAGAAGTGTGATTCAGGTGTCAGTAGGGATTGCAACTGTGAACCGCATGCTTCCCCTTTGTGGCTCCTATGACTCCTTTTTACTTGCTTATGTGAGATTTTTACACTTGTTAAAGGATATGTATCCTCTCCCTATGATTTCATCACGGTTAAATGTAGTGTGATGTCACTTCTGGTGACTTTTTCATTGCCAATGCCCTTCCCCTCCAGTGATGTCAAGGGAGGGAGGTAGTCAAAGGGCTTGGGATATCACTTCCACCAAGCTGCAATTTTGGTGAAATGACATCAGTGCGCTAGAAGCTCACAGAAGGATATCCCATTGCTTTTGAATCCCCATTGTTTTTATTAACAACTTTTGAATGTAAAATACTGCAGAGTATAATATACAAAACATTCAAAAGAAAACATATCATGCACTTAGAAGGCATACATTTATGTGGTAGTTTCTTAAAATGATGGTTTACGAAAAGAGAGATTGAGATTAAAGTTGTATTACTGAAAAACGTCTGGTAATATAAAGTTGTCTGTTCATTAGCCACAGTACTTTAAAATGTGGGTTGAAACTTTGACTTCAAGATCCAACATATATCAGGTAAAGGTAGGAACTTTGACTTCAATTCACAGGATTCAATGGTTCCCCATTCATTCTCTTCATCAGATATAAGTCCCAGCATACAGTGCGTCTCCTTTCAATGACTCTTCTTATTGGCTTGAGGAATATTTCTAGATAAGTTCCAGCATGCAGCATTTCTCATTTCAATCAATTTCTCAATGGGCTCTAGAAATCGTTTCCTCCAATGTCCAGAATACATTAATTCTCCTTTTTTCCCTTTGTTTAAAAAAAAATAAACATTTGTATTTGTACTTCATTATAAGAACATAAAACCTCCAGCAAGAATCCTTGCCTAGCCCCCAAACCCTTGCACACCATCAACAAAATTGACGCTGATACACCTCCCATGTGTCACCAAGAATCAAATAGGGAGAGTGTAACTGCAGCTTGAACCTTTTCAGTGCCCACGAAACCTGGTTTGACCTCATGTGCCATGCTGCCGTTTCCTCCAAACCTTCTCATGTTTTGTTGAGCAGCCCATCTGTTGGATTAATTGCTATTTCAAATTCCATGTATGTCCGACCATCCAAGTTCTACATTCTATAAACATAGGCACCTCTCCCAACCCCCACTTCCTGGAGGGCCCTCTCTTGGCCTAGGACCAGACCATTGCTACACAAAGTTTGTCAGATTGTGTGCATGTCAAGTCCCCCAGCGGCTGAGCAAGGTCTGCCTTGGATAACCTCGGTGATGTCTGCAGAAATACTTTCCAGATCCTGGAGTGAATGGCATGAACGGATCATGTGTAAGAAGACTCCTGCTATCCCATTAAATTTAGCATGTATGCTGTCCTCGCTTCAACTGATATCAAAAAGCCTCTCTGGGAAAAAACTGAATCTGTGTAAACATTTGAATTTTCAAACTAATTGGAGCAAGACTGATCTTGCCAGAACTCAAGAGTAGAGAGTTGGAAGCTGAGAAGGAGATCTGGAGAGAGCTGGCTGTCAGATCAGCAGACCCCGGGGGAAACTGGACCGATGACAGCTCCCAAATAGAGAGGGATACCAAGTTTCCTCCTCAACGCATAGGCCATCACGTCACCCCTTGCGCCACCTGAGTCGCTAGATGTCGCCTTCCCCTGTCCTCCCCACCACCCGGTATAGCTGTTCCCCTCCTCTGTGTCCCTCTGTATCCTACCCCCACTGCATATCTGTTCTGTTATTACCTCTGTAAAAGACTCCGTTATGCATCTGTACCGTTGCCTACCTCTGTAAAGCGCTCTGTTGCTTTTCGCAGCTAGTGTTGCACTCATTAAATACAATAATAATAATAATAATATTAATGATAATAATAATAATATTAATGATAATGAAAGTCATGGTGCTGCAAAAGAGCAGTCCCAGGTGTGTGCTGAGTCCAGAGCAGTGGAAGAGTGAAGGGAGGAATCCTGTTAGAAAGGACATTAGAGTATAGATAAGGGTGTTGTGACAGTGTGAGTGAGGGCCACCATCTTGGGGCGTGACAGAGAAAGTGAAACTGGAGAGACGTTTGCATTCCTGTGGAGACAGGAAGGGAGTGTTTGGGAACATAAGGCGAGGGGTGCCATCTTGGCGAATGAGGCAATAATTCCACTGTGGAAGTAAGCAAATCAGGCGAGGGCTTTTCGGTGTTTAGAGGAATGGGAAGAGCGCAAGAAGGAGACCGCCTTAGAGAGAATAGTAAGGGGTACCATCAAGCCAACAAGATGTAAGGCAGAGAGCAGAGAGTGGGATGCATTATCAGGAAATGGTGGTGGGAAGTGGAGAGAGGAGGACAATGTGATGCTGGAGCAGGATGTAGAGGAGAAAGAAATCATTGAAGAGACTTTGTAGTGAGAGAGACCCTCAGGAGGGGAAGAATTGTGAGACCGAGGAAAGACAGCACAGTCAGGGCCTCGCCCCTTCAGGATTTATGAAAATACAGCTTCTCGTCTCCCTAGTGCTGCTCCACAACAACAGGGAGGCCTGCTTGCTCGCGGTGCCCCTCCAGGTACAAGACGTCAGGTCACGCAGGCCGATTTCCAAGCAGGACCATTGCAGAAGCCACGCGCATGCGTCACTCCTCCCTCACAGTGCTCTCCAGTCGTGCACACCAGTCTTTTGGTGGGGATCCCAAAGGGATCTTCCTGGGTGGGGCAAGAGGCCCGCATCTGTGCAACACTCCCTCTCCCATTGGTTCCATATAATAATATCCCTGTGAAAATGTCATCAGGTTCTGGCGACTTTTTCCTGGCTACCAAAATTCTTTCCCCAAATATTCTAGGAGGGGTATAATTATATATTATTGTGTCCTGGTGAATCGTTTCTCTTTTAACTCGATTAAAAGTTCTTCTTGCTCTTCAGGCAGCTCGATCCCACAAGTATATTATATATTATATTCAGTCCTAGAATATTTGGGGAAAGTGTTTGATAGCCCTGTCGACTTTTTTCATGGGGACATCATTACCTGATACCCTCCCATTTTGACACAGCCGGGAGCATCTGCCCACCTGCAAAGCTGTGGAAGCACCTCCATGTATTCAGGATTTCTGTCCATAGCATTGTTCAGATTCAGCCCGGAGCCCGTGTACCTGGAGCTCTCCCCAGGCACCACAGCTCAGGCCTCATGGATCACCGCAGGTTCTCTGGGGAAGAGGCCACTCCTGCCGCATGGTGAGTGCGGACACTCTCACCACTCTTCCAGTGGGAGAGCACTGAAAGGTTTCAATTGCCCACACCGCTTCCCATTTTTATATTTCAGACATGTGTGGTGGCCATCTTAGAAGGTTCTCCTGCACCAGAGACAGGAATAATGATAAGCTGGGGATTCGGTACACTCCACCCCAGTTGAAGTTACGCTCTGGGATCCTCACGCCCCATTTTCATCCAGGTAGACAAAGTTAACCAGGATGTTTTTGGCAGATGGAGTTCACAGGTTTTGCTGCTGCTTCATGCGGCCAATGGCCATGGCACCAGCGCCTTTCTCCTTTCAATTGCTTTCTCAATTGTTGAATGAACTTACGCAATGGGTAGTGCTCTGTTGCTGGGCGCTAGACACCCACTTAATAAATCCCATACATACCTACACTGATGGGTATCTGTGAACCTGTTAGTAGTCCTGGTGCCGCTTCCTTACAGCTTCCTTGTCTGGTCTCTTACGCACTGCGCTCATTCATGAAAACCCTCTGAGACTCTACATTGGCCCAGAGTATAGGGTTCCTCCTCTGTCGCTCAGTCTTGGCTCCTCTCTGCGGTGCGTGTAATGCTCATGCCGCCCATGCTGCTGCTCAGGGCGTGTCTGACCTTTGCTGACCCTGCGCTGCTCAGCTTCCGGTCTGCATACACCTGCACTGCAGATTTGTTGGCACGCCCCTCCTTTATGCAGTCTTTTTCTGGTCCCGCGGGAAACACACCAGAGGATCATAGGCATTGAAGAAAGACTCCGAATTCAGTGTTTTGCTTGATGTAGCACATGGCACTTCATCATACATATTGATATTATATTGGTCATAACAATATATTTATCTCACCGAGTTGTCCCTTTCTAGTTGAAGGATAGTGTGGTGAAACAGACAAAAGGTACAGCTAGGTTGATGCACAGCAGAGGTCATAGCGACCTTGACAGTGGACGCATTGTACCATCGAAGCACAGTATTTTCAGTTAGGCATCAACACTTGGACTAACCACCACCAAACCTTTCTTTGTATTTGTCCTGCGCTAAACATCAACGATAAACCATGACCACCAATGAGCGACCAAGAAGAAACCATGAATTCCAATGCTTCATCAGTCCGAGGGCTGTCAAAGGCGCAGTGTATCTCCAACAGAGAACGGCGGCATGAACTATCTGCCACGGCTTCTTATGCTGCCTTTCATTCACCTGGAAGTAGTGTTAGCGGTAGTTATTGCCTCATGCAGTGCATCCTAGCATCAGTAATGTGTCCTCCATCTTCCCACTACTGTGGACTCCATTTGGATCCAGTCCATGGGATGGAGGCCCATGTTACACTCTTGCGTCCTGGTGAATCGTTTCTCTTTTAACTCGATTAAATGTTCTTCTTGCTCTTCAGGCAGCTCGATCCCACAAGTATATTTAACCCTTCCAGGAACACCACCATGTCCTTGGCACAAGTACATCTCCTCCCTTCAGGTCAAGCGTATTCTCTCACCGGTGCATGAGCCAATTCTCTTTCCCATAATTGCATAGCATTCAAAGGCCCTCTGCATTTTCCGGATTCTACAGTGGTGGTACACTTAAGGTGTAGGTTTTTGCAGAAATACAGTAGGCAAGAGCATTGCCTGAGGGGAAGAGAACACCTGAGGATGAGACACATGGCAGCAGCAGAAGCAGAGTGATGAAAGAACAATGGCTTAGGGAAGAGAACACCTCAGGATGGAAGGGTGATGGACAACTGGAAGCAGCAGAAGGAAAGGGATACAAGAGCCTTGCCTGAGGGGAAGCAAACACCTGACAATGGGACAAGTGGTAGCAGCAGAAGCAGATTGATGCAAGAACAATCCCTTAGGGAAGAACACCTCAGGATGGAAGGGTGAAGGACAACTGGAAGCAGCAGAAGGAAAGGGATACACGAGTCTTGCCTGAGGGGCGGAGAACACCATAGGATGAGACACGTGGCAGAGGGAGTGGGATACAAGAGCAGTGCATTAAGGAACAGAACACCTGACGATAGGACAAGTGACAGCAGCAGAAGGAGAGGGATACAAGAGGAGTGCCTGAGGGGCGGCGAACACCTTAGGATGGGACACCTGGCAGCAGCAGAAGGAGAAGGATACAAGAGCAGTGCCTGTGGGGAAGGAAACACCTGAGGTTGGAAGTTTGAAGAGGCAAGTGGCAGCAGCAGAAAGAGAGTGATGCAAGATCAGTGCCTTAGGGGAAGAGAACACCTTAGGATGGAAGGGTGAAGGACAAGTGTCAGCACCAGAAGGAGAGTGATGTAAGAGCAGTGCCTTAGGGGAAAAGAACACCTGATGGTGGAAGGGTGAAGGACCAGTGGCAGCAGCAGAAGGAGAGTAATGCAAGAGCAGTGCCTTAGGGAGGAGAACACCTGAGGGTGGAAGGGTGAAGGACAAATGGCAGCAGCAGAAGGAGAGTGATGCAAGAGCAGTGCCTTAGGGAGGAGAACACCTGAGGGTGGAAGGGTGAAGGACCAGTGGCAGCAGCAGAAGGAGAGTGATGCAAGAGCAGTGCCTTACGGAGGAGAACACCTGAGGGTGGAAGGGTGAAGGACCAGTGGCAGAAGCAGATGGAGAGTGATGCAAGAGGAGTGCCTTAGGGAGGAGAACAGCTGGGGATGGAGGGGTGAAGGACTAGTGGCAACACCAGAAGGAGAGTGATGCAAGAGCAATTCCTTGGGGAGGAGAACACCTGAGGGTGGAAGAGTGAAGGACAAGTGGCAGCAGTAGAAGGAGAGTGATGCAAGAGCAGTGCCTTAGGGAGGAGAACACCTGATGGTGGAAGGGTGAAGGAATAGTGGGAACACCAGAGGGAGAGTGATGCAAGAGCAGTGCCTTAGGGAGGAGAACATCTGATGGTGGAAGGGTGAAGGACCAGTGGCAGCAGCAGAAGGAGAGTGATGCAAGAGCAATGCCTTAGGGGAAAAGAACACCTGATGGTGGAAGGGTGAAGGACCAGTGGCAGCAGCAGAAGGAGAGTGATGCAAGAGCAGTGCCTTAGGGGAAAAGAACACCTGATGGTGGAAGGGTGAAGGACGAGTGGCGGCAGCAGAAGGATAGTGATGCAAGAGCAGTGCCTTAGGGAGGAGAACACCTGAGGGTGGAAGGGTGAAGGACGAGTGGCGGCAGCAGAAGGATAGTGATGCAAGAGCAGTGCCTTAGGGAGGAGAACACCTGAGGGTGGAAGGGTGAAGGACCAGTGGCAGAAGCAGATGGAGAGTGATGCAAGAGCAGTGCCTTAGGGGAAAAGAACACCTGATGGTGGGAGGGTGAAGGACGAGTGGCGGCAGCAGAAGGATAGTGATGCAAGAGCAGTGCCTTAGGGAGGAGAACACCTGAGGGTGGAAGGGTGAAGGACCAGTGGCGGCAGCAGAAGGATAGTGATGCAAGAGCAGTGCCTTAGGGAGGAGAACACCTGAGGGTGGAAGGGTGAAGGACCAGTGGCAGAAGAAGATGGAGAGTGATGCAAGAGCAGTGCCTTAGGGCAAGAGAACACCTGAGGGTGCAAGGGTGACAGCGAGGGATCCAAGGGCAGTGCCTGATGGGAAGAGAACAGGAATCAGATGAACATAATAGGAGAACAGGAGTGTGAAGAAGGAGGGCAAGAGAGAACAGAAACGCAGGGAAAGAGGGCATATGAGAACAGGAGTATAAAGAAGAACGTAAAGGAACTGTGACCCCTCCGGCGCCCTCGACCCCGCTGTCATTTGGCCCGGGGACAGAGGGAAGGGCCATTGGACCACAGAGGAAACATCTTAGGGGTTAGGGTGAGGTAGGTCTGATAGGTTGGTGTGCTGCTGACCAACTCAACGGAAGCTCAAGTGAAGTGCTTAGCTTCAAAGAGCCTATGGAAAGAAATGAAGAGCTACGCTTTAAGTGCAAAAAGAATGGTCCCCGAACTGTACGCCTGGTTGCAAAAAGTAGAACTACAATCAGTACAAAACATACTGTAACTCAGTCCCTGTGAGTACCTGCTCACTTCAACCTGTTCAAGTGCAGCACTTTGATTCAGCATTGAATGGTAAGAGGGGAAAGCTCTGCTAATGTTATCAGTTAACTTGGCAAATTAGAATGTGTGATCTTCTTGGAAGGACTTGATCACTACGCATGTTACCAGTAAATACAAGTCCTCAGGAAAAGGCTAAGTTATAAAGGTCAGATATGGTCACGGTACCGGGTTATTGATGGTGCTATTGGAAATTTCAGTCTGGATTTGGCTTCTGATGGATGGCAGCACCTGCGAGGGTATACCTTACATGCAGTGACTTTCGAGGCATGTGAAGGAATTGGTGGGGCATTTGAGGCAGCCCGTGGCTTATGATGGCAGCACCTGTAAACATGGGTTATACCTTAGAATACAGTGACTTGACTTGACATATGGTGGCATTATTGGGGCTGCACTCGACAGAGCCCATGTGCCCATGCTTGTTTTGCGTTGGCAAAGAAATCCTGACGGTCGATGTAGGCAGGGAAACGCGTGTGGCAGCGACAGTGGAAGGCTACCGTGCAAGAGTCTTCCACTTTAATGCAAACATGGCATTATATCCCAGGCCCTCGCCTCCTCCCTGTCATTAAGGAAACAGGAATAGCACTTTTCATATCCAGAGCAGGGCACAGTTAAAAATACAAGCAAACAAACCACAGTGTGCTCGGATAAGAGCCCACGCCTTCCACCGAACGGTGCCACAGTAATTGTAGCCGCCAAAGCCACAGACTAGCAGTGTGTTATTGCCTCTTGATAGTGTGTTGAGCGCATACCATCAGAGTTATAATTGTCTACTGTTTCCACCAAAAACGTCCTGCTCCTAATGTATGGGCTGTGCTTTTAACAGCGCTTGCCAGGGTGGTTTCTTGCCAGGGAGGGCTGTAATCACGTGTTTGCCACACTTGGGGTTGGTATCATGTGCCCCGGAAACCAATACAACAAAGCCCAATTAGTAAGGCGTGTGCAGCAAGGTGAAAGCAGAAATGTGGGCCTGGGCGTTGTTGGCAAATGTGAAGAATGGTCCCTCTCCAAGCCCCATACAATTCCCAAGGTTGTGGAGCCTGCCCCTTAATTAATATGCGAGAGCTGGATGAGCCCGGGTCCATCATATGCCCATGTCATGCCCAGAGCCCACTGTGAATTAACATGCTGCTTTTCCTTGTGTAATGACAGGTAGGTCTTTCTCACATGGCACATCCTTGTGTTACTTGCAGAAACCCCACAGCCTGCCTTAATAGGACTGGCAGGTCATGTTATAAAGGCTGGCAGGTAATTTTACCAGTGGGCCCTTCAGTTCCATTGGTTTGGGGCCTTTGATTACATCCCACAAGGTGCTACATGCTAGCCCACACCACTTAAGCATGTGACGTGCTACATGTTAGCCTATGCCACTTAAGCATAAGAGGAAGTACATGCTAGCCCACACCACACAAGCATAAGAGGTGGTGCTTGCTAGCCCATACCAGGTGATCATGAGAGGTGCTAAATGCTAGCTTATACCTCTCCAGCATGAGAGGTGCTACATTATAGCCAACACCACTTATTTATAAGAGGAAGTACATGCTACCCCACATCACATAAGCATGAGGGGTGCTACATGCTAGCCTCTACCACACAAGTAAGATAGACGCTACATGCTAGCCCATACCACTCAAGCATGAGTGATGCTACATGCTAGACCATACCACTGAAGCATAAGAGGTGCTGCCTGCTAGCCCATACCACTCAAGAATGAGAGACGCTACATGCTAGTGCATACCACTCAAGCATGAGACACGCTACATGCTAGTGTATACCACTGAAGAATGAGAGATGCTACATGCAAGTGCATACCACTGAAGCATGAGAGATGCTATATGCAAGTGCATACCACACCAGCATGAGAGACGCTATATGCTAGTGCATACAACTCCAGCATGAACGATGCTATATGCTAGTGCATACCACACCAGCATGAGAGACGCTACATGCTAGTGCATACCACTCAAGCATGAGACACGCTACATGCTAGTGCATACCACTCCAGCATGAGACACGCTACATGCTAGTGCATACCACTCAAGCATGAGACACGCTACATGCTAGTGTATATCACTCCAGCATGAGAGACGCTACATGCTAGTGCATACCACTCAAGCATGTGAGGCATTGCATGCTAGCTTGACTGTTAACACCTGAGCTCCAGATGTTCCAACACAGAGAAGGACCTGCTGCCTCTCTGAGATGTTATCAGGGGATGTTAGCAGAAGGAATAGAGCTCCCAGGTTGTACATTAGTATTTTGGACGTCAAAAAGCAAGGACCAACGTGGTGAATGGGACTTACAGCATTGACATTACTTGGAATCGGATTGTCATAAAAGTCACTGCACATGTTAGAGGCTAATGCTCCGGCTGGATAGCTCACATGTAAAGTGATGGTCTATGGCACAAGAGCAAGTTGGAGTCCCATAGAAGGGCCAATATATAAAAACACAGTATTGTTGTAATTATGAAAAAGCAATCATGTAGTCATAGGGTGCTTTATCACAAAAGTGTATCACTTTCCCCAACTGAAAGGGTCTCTTTTTTTATCAATGTCGAAAAAATGCTATTGGGATTCCACCCTGTTGCACACAGGTTACATAGATTTCTGCAGCCTTTGCATTACCCCACTGAGCAACCGCACTAAAATGTTTTACTAGGTTGATTCAGGTTATGAATTCTCCCCAGCAAAACTTCAAGGTTCATGGCTCTAAGGATATGAACTAATCTTAAAACCACCAGACATTCCTCAAGGCAACCTTCCAGACCACATGCAAATCAGGCTTGGCCGCAGCCCAAAAAGGGAAGTCCAGGCCGAACTGCAAGCTCAGAGTCCTGCATGAGGCCACAAGCATCCACAGGCATCCATTCTCCTGCCACCAAGTTGCCTCTGCATTTCTCTCAAATGCAGACATTTCTTAAAATTCATGACTTGCAATGATTAAAGAGCCTGGATTGGCCAGGCCAATTGCCAGAAATCTGAGAAACACAAAGGTTAATGACCTTTAGGCGCGTGGAGGCTTTCTACAGGATGTGCAGGTTATGCAGTTAAGGCAGTTGTCAAATTGTTATAAGTGACAAGAGAAATAAGCCTTTAATAAATCATGCAGGCGCGGACATGGATGCGGAAATATGAAAAATAAGAACTTGCCTGCCCGAGAGCTACATTATAATAGATCACATATCACAGGCTGTTCCGCTGACACATTTCATTAGGAAGCCCGCGCTGCCCGCTGCCAGCATATAGGAGATACCATACACCACAACAACCCGGAGCCAAGCAGGAGTTCCACCTCTTATTCACATGCAGACATATCAGAATCGATTCTTGGCATATGAAATGACGATATTCCAAAACACCATGTATAGGCGGGCTCCCTTCCTAATATAGGTAAGAGCTGAAATTCCTTCTCCTCACCCAAACAACCAAAGACACAAAACATTAGCAGACGCCAAGCAACATTGACTATGCCCCTACAGCGAGAAATGGATCACATGACCAGCAAATATTCGAACGTTGGGTGTTTTCCCACCAATCAGTTTCATTGGAATGCGGACAGTCATCACTGGTGTTTTTCCACAATACCTATGAAGCTGTTGATTTGACCTCCCAATGCAAGCTTCGTTTTCCTGCCACAGTTTCTTCTTTGTCTTCTAGTTATTAGTGTGGAGCGTCTCACATTCTACGGTTGTTCAGTGGTCATTTTCACAGTCTGTCCTCGATGTCTATGATCACATGGGTGGAACAGCACTCCATGGTATCTTGAAGAAAATGCCATTAGAACAGGTAGCCTGTGTCCCGGTGCGATGTAGTGATGCTGACGAGCTGTACGAGGAGGATCGTGAGGATTAGCCGCCAGAGAAGGTAGATCCAAGCTGGTGGACAATGTCTTGCTAGAGCAGAGAGAAGGCATAAGCAGTATCAGAAAGGGAGGGAGAGATTCCTGTCCAAGTGGAGGAACGCTATTAAGTACTATCAAGTAGGCAGAGAAAGGTCCTGGCACAATGGACAGGTGCCGACAAGTGGTGCCAGGTAGTGGAGAGAGATTCCTACTAAGGTTCCCGTAGAGAAGCCTTGCTCCAGAAACCAAAGGTGCAAGTTGACAAGGCTGCTTAAAACACTGACAGAGACCTGCGGTAGAGCTGGATGTCAGATACTCATGCCGCACGCAGCAGTAGTGAGGAGGGACGGATAATGTTAGGAGAAGAGGAAGAGCGAAAAACAGGTTCAGAGAAGGAGGCAAAGAGGAACAATGGAGTGTCCCGGCTGCCGAGCCAAACCAGAATCACAAAAAAAACAAGTGAGAACGCTGGGTGGAGAAACCGGGAACAAAGAGCTTAGAGTGTGAGGACGCTGCAGTGCATTCTGGAACATGTGATGAGGTCCCAAGTGCCTACAAGCAGCAACCGAGGAATGTGAGAAGGAAGGCTACCTGACATTATTTCCCTAGGCCCCAAGCATTCCCAGGGCAACTGAACATTGAGATCAGACGAGAGAACCCCAGTGCATTCCAGAAACTGAAGCAAAGTTTCCCAAACATGCGTCAATGCAATTGAACTTTGAGATCAGAAGAGGGAAAACCCAAAGCATTCCAGAAACTGAAGCAAAGTTCCCAAACATGCGTCAATGCAATTGAACTTTGAGATCAGAAGAGGGAAAACCCAAAGCATTCCAGAAACTGAAGCAAAGTTCCCAAACATGCGTCAATGCAATTGAACTTTGAGATCAGAAGAGGGAAAACCCAAAGCATTCCAGAAATTGAAGCAAAGTTTCCCAAACATGCGTCAATGCAATTGAACTTTGAGATCAGAAGAGGGATTCCAAAGCATTCCAGAAACTGAAGCAAAGTTTCCCAAACATGCGTCAATGCAATTGAACTTTGAGATCAGAAGAGGGAAAACCCAAAGCATTCCAGAAACTGAAGCAAAGTTTCCCAAACATGCGTCAATGCAATTGAACTTTGAGATCAGACGAGAGAAGCCCCAGTGCATTTCAGAAACTGCCGGCCTCCAAACTCGTAATGAGGCCCAATGTGTACATTGAGATGAGAGCAGAACTCACCTCTGCTTAATACATGCGGTAAACTTCAGAGCCGCGTCAGGACACGTTGATTGGACATCGAGGTAGGATAATGGTGGCCTAGATTCCGTACCTGACCTTTGGATAGATTGGGAACTTCTTGCTCCTGACTCTAGGATTCAGTGCCTTTCACGTGCACCCAACAAATCCACAATCAGTAGCATTGATTGTAGATCAGTACATCAACAAATGGGTGACAGACACCAACCGGAACAAGGAAATGTAGAAATGCTTAAGTTTTGGAATTTTAATATGGTTAATAAATAATAAAGCTAAAATGACACGACATACTTCATGTTAGGTACTGAAGAAATGTATCAAATATATGGAAAACGACAATGTTGCCTACGTTACGAAATGACTCAATTTTCCATCAAAACTCCTATCCCTCTTGAGGCATTTGGGGACTATGACAACCAGATGGTGTACACTGTATAACATACATCCAGAATGCCGTATCATTACTGAGATATAAAATGACACTACACTGACGTCAGAAGAACCAGTGCTTGACGTTCGCACAGCAGACGCGAAGGCTGTTTCTAAGATCATTGAGCCTGAAACGGAAGAGAAGATGCTCACTAATGCAAGACTCCGTCATACGCGTAATCAGGTTCTTGATGGAGCAGTTTGCTCAAGAGGCCTTGCGGTCCTTCTTCTCCGCAGTGAATCGATGTTGCTAGCGCCATCGAAAAACAACGCTCCGCCCACTCCATCAGCACGGATCCTTCCAGCCCGCATCCATCTGTGAGAGATGCAGCATTTAATAGGCTGGTGCTTTGTGGTAATAGAGCAGGCCGGATCAAATTGTGGTTTTGTGAAAGCTCCAGAAACCTACCAATTTGTCTTCCAACCAATGACATAAGTGTTCATTTTTCTTTTAACTGTCATCTGGTCCCAGGCCCTCGATAATGCAAGATGCATGCAAAATGAGGCGGACGACGTTCGGGTGAAATGACATTAATTTGAATGTTTTTATCTAGGAGCGGGATGTGCCTGTGCCTTAAATAATCCAGTACAAAACACAGCATGTGGTCTCGCGGGAGGGTACACAAGGCTTTGGGGTTCCTAGCTGCGGTTACCACAAGAAACGTCTTGGAATACTGAAACATGAACTTCCGTTTAATAAAAATCAGACCAATTGCATTATAAGGACTGTGAAGGTTAATGCAAGTTTGGTAAATACAGGGAAATAGATGGCGTTCATTTCAGTGTGTTGCTTTTAGCTGTCATTCAAATCAAATCTATATTTATTTCAGAGAATACGAATATGTTTATAAAATAAATTGAATTCTTTTGTTGTGCATGCAAAAGACTTGTTTTTATAGCTATAGGCATTAATACAAAAAATAAAAAAGAGCAATAATAACACATGAACGAGAAAGAATAATACCAATAGATTCCTTAATACAAAAAAATAGATGTCATTGGAATCAATGGCTTGCAAGATACGAGGAACGATACACACATTATTCAGCTGTGATCCTTATGAACCATAATCCTCATTTCCCTACTAACAGGAACAGGAAATCACAAAGCAAAGCAGTACTCTGTTGTTGCTTAAATGCATATGAAAATCTTAAAACAGGGATTTCCAAGCTGTGGATCTCCAGTTATTTAGAGCACCCACTCCCATGATCCTTCCACGTTGACTATACTGGCTAGACCTGATGGGAGTTATAATCCAAAGCGTCGGGCGAACCAGAGCTTGCAGACTCCTAGCTTCGGAAGTGGTTCAATGTACACTCAGTCAAATAAAATGATGTGCGTTGTTTCCAAGTCATCTGAGAATACCAATGTAGTCCAACACACGCAATAACACCGCGCATACGTTAACATGAAAACGTATCGGTGACCTCAAACGGGACATGGTCAAAGGATTAAAAGGAGGCAAGAAAGGCGTTCTCCCATGTAGTTTATATCACAGCCTGATCATGCTTCAAGGAGCACAGGCCAGGACGATTCTCAACCAGGAGGACCAAGTGTTGATGCTGATGCCGTGGGCTACGTGGATGAGAATGTGCCATGCTGGATGCAAGAGTTGAAGATACGTAATTCATTCTAGAACATGCAACACGTACCGACAGACACTTTGCATCACCGGGCGAACTTGGGCATTGAATACGCAAAAAACTGTTCTTGAGTTTTAAAGGTATCTCGGGTTAGTGTTCCAAGCAACTGATGTCACTGGGATGTCCTGTATCAGCGACATTCATGGTGCATCGAAATCTCATGAACGTAGGTCAAGCAAACTGACCAGTCAGATTAGGGTGACCAGGTAAACACAATCAAACCAAGAAGCTTGGCACTTACTCTCTGGGCTTATTGGCTTTTCAAGATTGGTAACTTGGATCTCATATCATGACTATACTACACTAGCGGCTCTCCACGCTGGCAATGCTACCTTCTCCCACTCTCTCCGACCTGTTTGGGGGGGGCTCTCCGACCTGTTTGGGGGGGGCAATGGAGTGGGGCTCCTTATAAATAAGATCCATACACCTGCACGTCTGTCCTGTGCCCCTCCTAGACATTAACTCCTCCTCATTTGAATATCCCACCATTGAATTCCTCCCTTCTACTCCTCTGTTCAAGCTTTCAATTGATCCGCTAACCCTCTCTACTCCTTCTTCCCTGATATAAACCGTCACCCTGAGCCACTTCCCACTGAGCCAGTGCGATGCCAGGGGACTTTAATCTTTCCAAGACCTGAACAGCCGCACACCATCCTCCATTGCTTACTTTAATGTCTCGGCCCCGCCACCTTGTACTCCTCACTGTCCCTATTCAAAGACAAAGAAGAAATTCAAAAAGTGCTCTTTTGCCCTTTATCTTGAGGGTGTGAGCACATCTCTCCTGTCTCTCACCCCTATTATGCCTCTTTCAATGACTTGCCTTTTCTGACTTTTTCTATGCACTTCTGACTCCCTTGCACTAAGACTATCCTACACGCACATTCACACATTCCCCTCGCTCCCGTCCTCAGCCTGGGATCACCTCTGATATCCAGTACCTCCAAACAAACATGTGTCCTGACCAATGCTGGCACAAATCCACAACCATTACCCTACTCTTAGCCTACAGAGGTTACCTTCCTGCGCTCTACTCTGCACAGGACTCTGCCAAATCTCCCTACTTTCCAAACCTAACCCCCACCTTCACAATCGTCACTATAGACTTCCATCTACTCTCCATGCTTTGCTCGGTTCCATGTCATTTAATCGCAGGATGAAACAACAATGGGTTTTTCTCCATTGATATTTCAACACGAAAACTCATTGTTTATTTTTATTTTTGGGGGGTTCCCCCCAACCACCATCCCCTTTAATTATTTAACTATCCCCTAACACTGATACCCCATCTATATATTTTTTTAACCCCCTACAAAATTCGATGAGTTTTCACATTGAAATGACAACGGTGAAAAACCCAGCGTCCTTTCACCCCACGATGAAAGGACGGTGTACCGCTTTGCACACACCTCCCAATATACGCTGCCTCCTGCCTGTCTGCTAAGGACCTCTAAAATCTATAGAATTGTGACTCTCTTACAGCCCTTCTCTCTCTCCCTCGCCCTCCTGCCCTGCGTCTCTCCCTTCTACCCCTTTACTCTTCACTACTTCTCCCCTACTTCATCTACCAAATTAGGACACATTGTTTTCAGAGTCAATGCATTTTGTGTTTCTGTGCTCCTATCATTCTGTTTGCTCTTCAGACAGACAAACACTTCTCATATCTCCCTCTCTTGCTCTCTGCTGGACTGTTCCCTGCTTCCTTCAGATCTGCAACTGTCCTACTGCTTTTAAAGAAACCCATAGCTAACCCAACCGTCCAGGCAAACTATCGCCCGGTTTCCCTCTTACCCCCTTATTCAAAGGTCTTTCACCGAGTGGTCATCAACCAAATCACTACGTAGCTTGAGGATAATGGCCTGGGAAACCCAATTCAATCTGGCTTCCATAATAAATCGAGACTCCGTTTGTGCATGTCTCCAACCTTCGCTCTGATGTTCACTGCTCCAAACGTTCTTCTATATCAACTTCCTTTTGGCAACCTCTGCCACTTTCGACACTATTGGAAAATCCTCTCTCCCCTCACTCTCCCAGATCTGAGGTCTCACAGATCTGCTCCAGCCTGGATTGCCCCCTAACTGGAAGGTCGATCCTTTAAAATCTCATGAAACTTGCAAACCTTGGGACCTACCCCTTCCCCTGTCAGCGTGCCCCAAGGATCAGTGCTTGGACTTTTGCTCTTTACACTTAATGACTCTGCCCTAGGTACACTTATCTCATCCATTGGCTTTCACCATCACTTCTTTGTTGATGACACTCAAATGATATGATGTGATATGGCATTTATAACGCGCCTATGCACACGTGTTTCAAGGCATAACAAGACAAGGGAGGGGAAACAGAGGGAAGACAGAGACATCGATCCTACTAGGCCAGGTGAAATTAAGAGTGGGCAAGTGCAGGGGATGGGGGAAGGGAAAAGTGCAGGGGGGAATGGGAGGGGCAGTGCAGTACAAGGGATAACAGTGAAATAAATAAAGACAATAAGTAAATAAAAGTGCAGCCAGCTGGAGGCAAGTGCGGGGGGTAAGTGCAGACATCAGAAGTCAAGTGGTAGTACGGGCTGTAGGGATACAGAAACAGTCCCTGAGTGCAAGAGTTTCCAGGGGGCAGTGTGGTGTGCAGCTGGTGGGGTGGAGGGGGCCTGGGCCAAAGATCAAAGGGTAACCACTGCAGTATCAGATTCATCAGGAGAGAGGAGGAGAGAAAGCAGAAGCAAAGAGGAAGGTCTTGAGGTGCTTCCAAAACCAGAGATAGTTCTTCTCAAGTTTCAGTGAGGCAGGGAGGCTGTTGCAGAGGGAGGCCCCAGCAGAAGAAAGAGATATACCACCCACTCGCTGCTTGGAGAAGCGGCTAACCTTGAGGGAGTTGGAGGTGGATGAACATAAAGCTCGAGAAGGAAGATATTTAGGAAGAGAGAGTTGAAGGTATTGAAGATACGTAATTCATTCTAGAGCATGCAACTCTGGAGACAGTGAGGTTCAGGGGGAAGGAGAGGAAAGGAAGAATACCTCTGAGGAGGTGCAGCTGGTAGTGTGACTTCTTAGAGACATCAGAGATATGAGGAGAGAAGGAAAGGGTGGAGTCGACCCGAAGATGATCCGAGGTTTTTAGCCTCACAGGTGGGAACAGGAAGAGGGCCAAGAGAGGCCGGCCAGAGAGTGACAGGAAAGGAGGGAGCTGGTGTGCCAATGAGGAGAATCTCCGTCTTACTGGCATTAAGGCAGAGATCATTGGTGGCAACCACTCCTGTATGGGGGACAGACAGGGGCAGAGAGCACCAATGTGGTGGGAAAGAAGTGCCAGGTATTAGTTGAACAACCAGGGAGAGAGGTTATACCCCTAGGGAACACCACAGGTAGAGATAAAGATAGAGGAGAGGAAGGGCCCAAGTTGGACCTGGGAGGATCGATCGGAGAGAGGAAAGAAGTCAGCCAAGCCATGGCCTGATCAATGATGCCCAGGTTATCACAGAGACATTTGAGCAGGATGGCATTGTTGACCGTGTCAAAGGCTTGCCCTCCTTTATCCAAACCATCTCTCAATAGATTGCGAACTGTCTCACTAAAATCTGCCACCTTATGTATCTCCGCTGCTTCATGCTGAACTCTTTAAAAATGGAGGTCATCTTCCTCCCGGCTTCTAACGTCTTCCTTGACACCCCCTCTCACACCTCCTTGCTGCCTGACCGTCTTGCTCCTTTGCCTAAGGCTTGCAACTTCGGGGTCCTCTTCGGTAGTGACCTCTGATGACAAAACATCCCTAACTGCCATTCATAACCTTCTCAACATCCCGAAAATGCATCCATGTAACCTCCATCCTCCTCCTCAGCAAACACGTATACTCTTCACGCCTACGCTTTGGCCTTTATCTCTACTCTTTCCTCATGCAAGACAAAGTCTTCAACTTCGCTACCCTCACTCTCTTCAATATACTCATATCCTCCCCCACATCTCCCTATCAACAACTTGCTGGTTGACTCTAAATGCATAAACGATCCTATTCAGGTTACTTTTCAAAGCCTACAAAGCTATCAGTAATCTTGTGCCTCAGTATTTGGCTAACTGTATCCCTCTTTACTCACCATCTAATTTCATTCTCTCTGATTAGCCTCTGCACTTAACCACCCTGTCTAATGTCCCTATGCCTCCTTTCGCTTCTGTTCTTTCTCTCTATTCACCACTGGAACCTGCAGCTTATCACAATAAAAGTCAGCCCAACTGTGGATCTCCTCAAAGCTTGGTTTAAACTTCACCAACTGAGCTGAGGCCCTTACAACACTCATCACTTCCATCAACACATCCATTACCACAGGCCCTGTCTCAACCACTCTGAAGGAAGCCTGGATTTCAACCCTTTTCAAATAATCATCACTTGATCCCTCTATTTCTACTAACTACCATCCCATCCGCACTGTCCCCTTCCTCCTGAAAATCCTTGACCGAGCAGCCTAGCCTCCAATCCGAAACTATCTAGAATGACACCACATCCTCACCCCTCGCCAATCTGGCTTTCACCTACAAAATGGCACCGAATCCACCTTGTTGGACCTAAAAAAACAACTTGACAACATTAGAGATTCAGGTAGATCATCCCTCCTCCTCTTGCTAGACCTCTGTGCCGCCTTCGACCTTGCTGACCGTCAAACATTCTGCCACATTATGTGTTACTACTGTGACTTCTGAAAATGTATTCGCTCTCCCCTCTTGCTTTTCCACTATTTTGACTGCTTACTCTCTGTTCTCTCCTCCTCTCCTTTCTCCCTTTCCTATCTCCTTCCCTCCTCCCCTTACTTTCTTCTATGCACTTACTCTATCAGAATTGTCCCTGGACCTAGTATGATAGCAACCTCTTCTGTCTCCTCTCCCCTCCCCTTACTTGTTTTTTTTCCTCCCCTACCCTCACTCCAGCACTATCTCACTATCTGAAATGTCATCAGGTCTAGTACGATAGTCGCTTGTTTTGTTCCTCCCCTCCCTTTCTGCAATCCTCTCCCTCACCTTTTGTTTTCTCCGGCTCTACCAGAAATTTTGTCAGGCCTAGTACGGTAGTTGCTTGTCTGTTTCCAAACCCTTCCTACTCTCCTCCTCCCTTCCTTATCTATGTCTTAGCTCTTGCACTATCTGAAATGTCGTCAGGCCGAGTACGATAGTAAATTTCACATCCTTACTCTTCATGGCCTGTAAGAATGTCATTGTATTTTCCCTTGTTCCCTCCCTTGCCTTGAAGCAATTTGAAACACATTGTGTATAGGCGCTATATAAGTAAACTATCATATCATATGATATCATCATCTCACGGCCATAGCCAACTTCTCCCTGGAATACACTAATTGGATCACCTGCATTCTAGCAGATAGAACCTCCCGAGTCTTCTCCAGCGACTACGCCGCCCCTCTGACACCAGTCTCCCTTGGAGTCCCACAAGGCTCTTGAGTCGCCCCCCGGCACTCTATAACACCTACACAAGACACCTTTTCGACCACCTGGACTCAATAGGCATAACTTACATAAATTATGCGGATGGCATACAAACCCTCATCCTCCTCACTGGTGCATAACAGCAGAAAACTACCAATCTCACTTCCATTTATGAAACCATCCAGGCCTGGATGGTTTCCCACTTACTTTGTCTAAACGACGACAAAACAGAGATTCTTTTCATTGGCACTCAAGCCCTACTCGCCAAACTTGACTGCACTTACCAAGCCTTCACAATAGATGGCATCACTATTCCGTTTTCACCAGCAGCAAAAACACGGGGTGTCCACCTCGATGCCACTCTTAACATGACGTGATATGTAAATGTCATTGCCTCATCTGCTGCCCACAACATGAAGCTCCTACTGGAGCAGAGCAACAGACCAACGGACGAAAGCAACGGGTCGAGAAACCCAGGAGTTCCCTGCAGGAGGTTGTTGCCTCCAAAAAGCTGCAGAAGACACATGGAGAAGGCCAAATCCCAAACGAGAAAGCTGGATTGTGTTTCAAGGACACCATTGACCCTCTCAGTGAAGACTGAGTTGGCGAGGTGGGGCTGAGCCTGTGTTACTGACCTTGACTCGCAAACTGGAAAACAAGTAAGAAATACACACAGTCGGTGAGTTGGAAATCGACCAAGAGACCGGTGTGTGCTGAAGAAAGATTGAAGTGGCAACAATATATAACACAATTGAAGGCTGCACACGTATGGGTGAGACATGAGGAAAGGCAGACCTGCAAATTAACTTTAAAGTAACGATAGCTGGAAGGTCAGCGCTACTGAGACATTGAGTGGTCTGGCTAAAGGAAGTAGCCCACTCAAAAGTCTCTGTGAAAGGTCAAAAGTTGCTAGCGATAAAGTGCATGAACTGTAAAGCAAGCGAGGGGAAAGAGAAAAGGTGAACATTGAACTTTGGTGCATATATAGTGAACTACCCAGACCAGGAAGCACTGGGGTAAATGACCTAGGAATGTGAATTGCAAACTGGAAAGTCGAAGTGGTACTCCAGACGTTTTGTAGAAAAGAAGTCACACATCCTCAAAAGTCTTTCACATCGGAAAACGGTCCGAGCCCGAATGAGGGAGACCAAGATTAAATAAGTTAGGGAAAGGGTACCCCTAAAGAAAGTGAATCAAGCTTGGGGTAAAGAACCCTTGCAAATGATTTCGTTTTGCTTTGACAGGTCTGAGCCTGATTGAGGGAGGCCTATTGAGAACTTTTCCTATGAAAGGTCTGTGCTCGGCAGAGGTGGACCAGCATAAACTGTTTTGTGAACTGTGTGTTAGAATATGGAAAGTAACTTTAATGTGGAAGGCCAGACGGGCTACGATCCACGTTTTGAACTGCCTTTTGTGTTAAGTCCCTGAGCCAGAGTGTGCCATCTTGCCTACAGGGACCACCATACTCTGTACTGTCCAACGTGGGGAGGAGAGCTGACTCAGCCACATTTATTCTTTATATTTGAACAGTGACTTTCATTTGCAAACATATTCCCCTTTTCACATTTGTTGTATAAAATATAGGGCAGGCATTAGGTTTTGTTAGTATATTCCATTTTGATTTGACAGAGACTGACTAGCACGGTTTTATTTATTATTTGAGGGTCGAGACTACTCCCATCTTAGCTAAAGGGCCAAGTAGGAGTTTCTCCAGCCCCATTGAAACTTCAATAAAGGTTGTATCCATTGTCTCAGTGTCATACTTGTGATACCATGCCTCCCTTACACTATGAACACATGAAGAATGCTAAAAAGAAAAACGAATTA
This sequence comes from Ambystoma mexicanum, assembly GCF_040938575.1. Classification (NCBI taxonomy): domain Eukaryota; kingdom Metazoa; phylum Chordata; class Amphibia; order Caudata; family Ambystomatidae; genus Ambystoma; species Ambystoma mexicanum. The sequence continues at coordinate 1,313,342,771 of NC_090931.1, read as the reverse complement.
AGAAAGTAGACCTAAAAAACAAAAAATATAAAAACCGAAAACTCTTAGGCCGGAAGTATTATGGTCTATAGAAGGTGCAAATAGTTGTAAGGGTGCTTTTTGGTACCAGCTTTAGGGATCTCAGGGGCAGGGGATTATTTCCCATGTATTAAAAATGTAACTCCATGGATGGAAATATATATGTGCAAAAGAAGGGGTGTTGCATTAAGTCCAGAGTATGGAGAGGTAGGTGCTACTCTGTACTAAACTTAAATTAATTTTATAAAATGCATCTTTGAAACAGAATACATATATGCATATAGTGTTTTAGAAATAAAATAATTAACACTTATTTTTACTTATGCTATATTGCCTCTTCTTTCTAAGCTGTGGTCGAAGTGAGTGGGAACAGTCAGGAGCAGCTACTTTTATTTTTTTCTGTTAACAGTTTCACTATTATTGCCACATTTTTCACTAGTCTAACTGTTCTTTATGAAGTTAAAGCACACGTCTCCATATTACCTCGGTTATCAGCCACAGCTAAACTGAAATCTGTCTCAACTCAATTGGCTGATAACCAGCATGGCTGCTGCAACCTAGAAAAATGTGGTGCGCGTTGCTCCCTTCCTGTCTACTCTGTCCTCCGCCAGAGTCACAGTTCTACTACTATTGTTGGTACACTTCCACAGCTGTTTATAAGTCTGGGTTATTATTTCTTTTATCAATTTCTTACTACATAGCACCTTCAGATTGGCCTGAAACGGATGGGAGCATCTCAAAGATGGTGATCCAGGCCCCACCTGTTAGAAATGCGCATCTCCTCTACTGTCCCCGCTACAGACTGGTGGACACATTCCTTGGACTCACCGACATAAGCTCTGAAAGCATACGTCTATTAGAATTAGATTACCCCGTCGCCCGCTGATTGTGCTACATCTGTCGCAAACCATTTCCTATTGGCCTTTGAAGGATCCGCCATCAAATTCTCCCAAGCTTCCTGGGATCAGTACGAGCGCGGCAGTTCTGTACGTCATTTCCTGCTGGCAAGTCGTTAGCGCGACGGCGGTGCGTCTTGTCAGCCACCTTCGAGAGATGGCTGCACCAGAGCTCAGCCCTGGGACGTGCAACTTCCCTTTGACACCCAAAGTAGCTTACTTTAATGCCAGGTCTAACACTATTCGAATCCAGGCCTACCCTTGGAGAACAGCCATTGTACGTGGTCAGGGGAACTATGGTTGAATTCTAGGCAGAAACCGTACATATTTGCAGAATGGAACATATTTCAACTAAAAACTGCAGCAAGGAAGTTATTGGCGCTATTATACATGGATCACATTTTAAAACCAACACCAACACATAAAAGGGACTGGCGATGCTTAGACAGTAAAAGCCTAAAATGATGAATTTATTAGAACATTGGAATGATGGCAGTTCCATTACAGTCAATGCAGCAGCAGAGAGCAGCAATGCCTGGTATAAGTCTTCTACACCAACATTCCACTGCTTCTCTGTTATCTGCAATGCTTTCAACAGAACACTCTAACCCCATTAGGTGGAATGTTTTAATAGCAATAATGCCCCGTTCCTCTGGCCATTAGCAAACGGTAACGTCCATTGGCCCTCATTAAAGGCCCTCTCTCGGGCTTATTAACTTGATCCCAGGGCTGTTACTGCCTGGTAACGGTCTCAGGAAGGCAGCATTATTTCTCAATTAAAGATGGGGAACCAATGTATTCTTCTTGAAGCAGTTAATGGGCTGGTAACTAGATGGGTGAAACACCCGCCACATTCATCTGGGGCTTTTCCAGATCAGCTTCTCTAAATAATAATAAGAGTTTATCATTTGTATAGCGCTACAAACCCTCAGGTATTATTACTCACAGTGTGTGGTGCTCATTTATGACCTCGGAAGGATGAAAGGCTGAGTTTGGCGCTGCCGGGATTCGAACCTGCGTTAGCAGGCTCTGCACAGATATCAAGCGCTCTACTCTACTCGCTGTGCTATGTGACGACCACTCTGAAGACGTGCATATGCTCCTGCACACAGGCATTACACACCCACACCCACACAAACACACGCAAACACCTCCTTCCCTTCAATTGCAGCAGCAACACACCATACTGAATACCACAAAGAGGGTTTCAATATCCACAAAATACTCAAAAGCTTATGTAGTCTTTGTCGTTAAATGAACTAAGGTTGCTATTTTTTGTTTTTGTTTTGCTACCAGGTGGTGATGTAAACACTGCCTAAAAGCTGAAACAATTGTCATGGAAAAGCACACAACATGTGTGTGTTATTTGGCTTTTTACCCACCCATTGACCATCCAGGACCATGCTGGCCCCTTTGACCATACCCATCCACCAACGGACACTCCCCTGCCAAACAACTTCCCTGTCTGAGCTAGCTCTGTGCTTTTAAGGGGATGTCATTGTTATTTGTAAGCAGTCTAAAATGTATTGGAATAATTGTAGCTGTAAATCTGATTCTGATTTAATAAAAATGCCGAAACCAAGTGTGCATTCAGCCACTTGATGTAAAAGCAATATGTGTGTCCTTAAATGTATTCCTTGCACCGAATTCCTGTTAAAAACAAGCACGGGCAAAGCCAACAGTTTTGGCTCTTGGATTGGCATTAGAAAGGCATTTTTCAAGAACTGCTGTGATAGACCCAGGTACAACACCCATTTTCCAGATATTAGCATTTTATGGCCGGGTCGCATAATGTGGCCCAGGACTCTTATTGTTTCTCTGTGTATGGACTCTCCCAATACTTGTCTGAGAAGAGGTCCCTATTGCACGTCCCTTATCCCAGCTGCAGATGTATTTGGGATGCTCTAAAAGTGGAGCGCTATGTTAGCAAGAGACGAGTAAATCACAAGGTCGGGTTGGGACAGGGCTGAATTCTAACACCTGCCCACGCCTTAGCAACTCTGCCCAAACCTCCCTGGGCAGTTGCTCCCCTCTACCCCCATGCAGGGGCAATTTAGAACAGCCACCAGAGGAACAGAGAAAGGATTGGGGGCTACTTGAGCTGACAGATGTTTTCAGTTGTGTAAAACTACAATTACATTTCATTCAATTTTAGTCAATTTCAAGAAAGGGTTTAACACGTTCCTTTTTGATAAGGGTAGAGATTAATGAGCTTCTGGGTACCGCAGCCTTAGAGTATGTGTCTTTCCGTTTGTTACTCTTGTCAGCGCTCCAAGGCCTTTGGGTGTGCGCTGCAATATAAATACACTATTTGACAACTATGCCCGTTTGCTTTAGAAAGTGATTTAAAAGTAGGACATTCCCAATTCTGATTTCAACAGTCACTGCCTTCCTTGTTCACACTGACTTTTGAAATCCGGGTGGGGAGGAGGAGCTAACGTCATACGTTACAGTAGCCCGCCTCTACCCTGCCAGAGGCGTAGCCAGGATTGTCTAGCACGTGGGGCCTGAAGCTCATGTAGGTGGGCCAACCGCAGTGACATTGACATCTGTTAATGCCCACACAGCGCTGCTGAGTGGGCATTTACAGATTTTGGATGTGCTTTGCCCGCTCAGGCCCTACCCTGTCTGAGCGGAGGATGGAAGGGTTCTTACTAGCCAGGTCAAATATTATGGCCCGCCCCGTTCTACACCACCTCGGGCCGGGTTACAGAAACCTTGCCCCAGCACAAGTGCAAAATTGCACTGTATGAGCACCCCTAGGGCAATGCTTGCCCTAGTGCAAAAACCATGCACTTTCAATGCATTTTTGCAGTATTACCCAAATTGACTGAAAACAATTGTCCGAATGACACAATTGATCAAATTACAGTGGTACTAATTGACCTTCTGTATAATTGACCATTTATTATTTTATATATTTATATAGTGGGTTGCTTTGGGTTTTTAATAATATAAGGGGATTGGGTGGGGGGGTTGGGTAGGGTTGCGGGGGTTTTTCCCCCTGCAGATATATACTAATTGACCTTTTAAATTCGGTCAATTGTGCAGAACGTCAATTGTCATTCGCACAATTGTAATTTGGTCAATTCGTATGCAACCCTTTTTGCACCAGGGCAAGGTTTGCCCAAGAGCTAATTACATTTCGTATATTTTTACTATGGCAACAGCATCTCCCCCACCATGCGGCGCCTGTACCAGCGAATATTTGTACTCCATCTCAAGTATCATTGAACAATAAAGATTCTGCAAACAGTTTGATGGTTTGTTGTTAGAAGAAAAAAAAACTAACACACACCCTCCAGTGCAGTCCTATAAGGTTTCTCTGGTGGGGTTAATGTGATAAAGGTGAACCTCTTCGTTAAATACCTCTGATGCCCATAATGCGTGAGAGAACGTGAAGCTGGAGATTGAGGATGATAAAACCCCTGAAATAGGCGAGGGTCCAAGAACGATAAAAAGTAGGAGAACTCACACGTTGGTGGTGAAGACCCCATAGATCATGTCTTGCTCTGGAAGGTAGAAGGTGCTCTGCAGCTCGTTGTAGTAGAAGGGGATCTCGCCGGAGCGGGAGCAGTTCAGTCGCGCTTTCATGAAGGTCGTCCAGGTGTCCTCCAAGAGAAACCTGCCCCCAAAGTCATTCTTGCACACCCGTGCCACCCGCGAGTACACTGTCTTCCCACAGTCGTGTTCCACAGCATTCTCCCGGAAGAAGAAGTAGGTGAACAGGCCAATGTCGTAGGCGGCTACAAAGTTCGGTTCTGCAAAAAAGTGGAAAAGTTCAATATAATATTAACAGTATTAAACAATACATACCTGTTTGTAGGTCACATTTCAATGTGCTACAGCTATGGGCCCTCCTGAACAGTGTACAGGAGTCTACAACCTTTGGCTCTCCAGATAGTTTGAACTACAACTCCCATCATTCCCATCCAGTATAGGCAACAGAATTGGTCCACAACATCTGGACAGCGAAAGGTTTCACACCCTTGGTCCAGTCAAATCATTCCCATTACCCACTGATGACCAAATCATGTTCCATGTTTATGGAAGGCTTGGTGAAGATCAGTCAGAGGGAGCTGGTGAAGCTTGGCTTCCCCATTGCTATTCTTCAGACCAACATTGATCAGCAGAAAGCAAGACCATGATTGGCCTGAAATCTCAAGATACTACAAAGTACATGTATTTCATGACAATGTCAAAATCTATAGCGTTGTTTTGGGAAATCTCTCAAAAAGGTGTATACTAAATGGCCATTGGACCCGTTTCCAAATTTTGATTCTCAAACTGAGCATCTGATTAGACAGAGGTGGGGGAAAGATTTCTGAAGATCCGCTCTGGAAATCCTGCTATAGATGAACCAGGCAGGATAGGAACAGAAAACATGGCACAGGATTACCTAAGTAGCGACAGCGTCACTTGAATGGGTAAGAGAAAACTACTCGAAAATCTTCTTTTTTAATTATTTACTGGTTTTCTGTTTTTTGATGAAGCATTCCTAAATAACATATCCCAGTAGAGACAGAGTACTACATTTTTCAAATAGTTTATTACTGTAAATATTGAACACGCTTTATTTTTTATCTGTCATAATTTCACAGATCTTAAACTGAATGTTGGATAATTGGTGCTTTCCCAATTTCTTGCTATTATGGAAGACATGGGGCCTCATTAAAGTTTTTCTGGTGTGGTAAAAGTGGCAGGAAAAATTCTGATAATTCCGTCACCAGCACTTTTACCACACCGGTAGAACACTTATTTGCCGGTGGGGGACACTGATTTACCTCCAGCCAAGAGCATGGGGATTTACTGCCGTCTCCGCAACTTGGAATATGCCGGGCCCTGCAAGTGACGGAAACGGTATTCATGCTTTTGGTGGCTTCCCACCAGATCTACTGGCGGGATACCACCAAAACGGTTACGACCCCTGTGGAGTTCCTGGAAATGTAGAGAGCTTTTTGTGGCGGCTTTTGGTCCAACTCGAATCGGACAATGAAAGACAATGGTATTCCATTATTGGCAGAGTCTTCTAGGTCACTTCGAGTTTGGGGAAACCGTGCATGGAGGTAATAAGACATTTAGCACAGCCTACAGAATCACTGAGACATTAGGAACTGTTTTACATTGAATCCGCAGATCCATCATGCCAGGATTCACAAATCTAAGCTGGGTGTAATATGCAAATTCTGATGGGGGACAGAGTGAGAACATCATTTCGCATTGTGTAGTCCATGCATCAGCCACAGGGTTTCTTTGTAACACAGCACAGCCTTCCTGCTATACAGGCAACCTGAACATGCTCTCAAATAAAGACAACTCAGTCAGTGGTGTGGGTGTTCTAAGAATATTTTGTGACAAACCCTAACTAAACATCTCATGCCCCAAGGCCTACTTGTGCGGTAAGTATTTGCCGCATCACATTAGAAAAGAGAACCATGATAGAGGTGTGCCATGGCAGCCCCCAGTGTATATTGTGTTGGGGCAAACTTTGCTAGTGCCAAAGTGCACAGTAGCCAAAGTGCTAAGGGTTAGCCATGATCTTGCAAACGTGGGTAGCAGGGACAAGTGCAGAAGTGTGTCAGGGGCAATTTAATTTTGAAACACAAGTATTGCACACAGGCAACATTTCACTGTACCGAAAGGGCTCTGTAGAAATGTTGGTACAGCTAAATTGTTATGTAGCAAATTTGCAACCAGAACAAAATTGAGCCAGCCAAATTTACACTAGATCAGAGCAATTTCCCGGGAAATAGTGCAGATGTGGATAATTGAGCTATGCTGAACTGCACTAGTGCAAGACTGCAATGAGGAACAATAATGCAGCCAGTTAAAATTGTGTTTGGGCCGGTGCAAGCAGGGGCACCTACATTGGCATCCCAGAGGCAACATCAGAGCAATGAGGGAGATTTGAGAACTGGTGTGAGGACAGGGCATTGGAGCGGTATCACAGGGTGCCAAAGGGAGTGTGTGAAGTGCATCCGGGTGCTGAAGCAGTAGTATTGCATGTGTAGTACCAAAGCATGGCCGCCGCCAGCAGAAGGAGAGAGAGAGAGAGGGAGAGAGGAAGAGAGAGGGAGAGAGGAGAGAGAGAGAAGAGAGTGAGAGCGAA